>NC_141689.1:1918449088-1919699088 GCF_964263255.1 Lissotriton vulgaris | reverse complement strand
TGGCTGATTCTGAATAGTGTGACGCCTGCTATTTCGTGCCCCACAATTTTGAGAAATCGTGGGGCTGGCACATCTTTCAATTCACCACATGACACTGTCATTGAGATGGACCATATTGTTGACCATTTGCTTGTCCCTCCTGCTTCCTCCTGCAACAAGGAGTTTGAATATGCATACCCTACAGAAGAGTCTTTGCACAGGTTGTCCTAAAGTCCTTTACACCATGGCAGCTTTTCTTATGACTCGTCCTCCACCACCTCAATTGGCCCTACCAAATTGACTAGTTTTGTGTCCTGGTTTAAAAAGACCTACTCGGTCCCTCCTTGGACATACATCTGATTGGTACTCATTCTGATTTTTCTCTTCATGTCAATTGGATTTGTGATAGTGTTTTTCCCACTCATCAATGGTCACTACTTACCAGATTGCTCTGTTGTGAACTTGGTTTATGGTATTTTGGCCCCCCACTCATCTTTCCACATCATGAAGCGTGACCAGACTCTTGTTAACATTTCAGCATTCTCAGTTGCGGATGGCATAGTTTGGGATAAAGTGGAATTTCAGGTCCATGGCCCAACGGAAATTATCAATGTGCCATACATCTTTCGTGTCTCCATGGGTGATGACATAAGTTCAGAAAACTGGAATGTGCATGTAATACAATCATTGTTTTCAGATTTGAAGAACTATGCTGCTTTTGATGATGAAGATTTATATTTAAATTCTGCCAATTCTGCTGATTTATTTTGTTATCAACATTAGGGGCATCATTTCCTACATAAGACTAATACATCGACCTGTTGTTAATAATACACAGTGGGAACATTGCCCTACACCATTAAAAGGAAGTTCAAAGACACTTAGGAATACATTTACATATTTCACTGAATTGATAGGTCAACACCTGAGTCATATTACTTTAAGTTAAATGTTTCTTCAACTCCCATAGTCATGTTAACCCATACGAAATTAATTTATTCAAATTCTTTCAGACATGATCTGTCAGTCAGGGGTTATGATCACTGAAAGGCCACCATTGATTTGAAATAGATCAGGGGTTCTAAGACCTGACAGGTGCAAGGCACTCAAGCCTTACATCGTGCCTACCTCATCCCAGCACAAATTTTGTTTTTAAATGACACAGTGTACCAAACAACTTGCTTTGGTTTTGCAACAGCAAAGAAGTTGAACACCCCTGCCATTCCCTATTTAGCTGAATATAATAATTGACGTATATAACAAATTATACCATTGCTGCTTTACAACCTTTATTTCAAGATAACATGTTTAAAGTGTCTGAAATGGATCCTTTAGGTTGGCTGGTTTGGCAGACAAATTCCGACCCAAGATTTACAGATACACATTCGGTAACAACCTATTCAGATGGGAAATTATGTCTGCAGTGGTTGCAGCCCTCTACACTATCGTCCGTTAAACAACACCTATCGTTGTTGTCCAATAATATCAATTTGGCCGTCTTTGTCTTGGGACCTAGGGTTACTAGAACAAAGAGAATCATTTACACAGCTTACAATGAAATATGGAAACTTTCACAGATTAAAGCAGCGTCACGTCTGCAGAAAATTGACCAAGCGAACTTAGAAATAGTTCTTGCTGTTGTTGACAATAGTATTAACATACTGTCTTCCCGCATTTACACATTGGATAATATTGTTTCTTCTGTTATTGATATTGTGCAAGAAGATGTGTCTTTGTTATATCGTGGTCAAAATCAATTGCGTTCTGTGATGCAATTCACAGGGACTTTGCCAACTCTGAAAATAGGAAAAGTGCCATGGGATTATTTAAATGCATCTGCTTTATTTTTGCCATTTAGTTTGACCGACAAACAGCAGTTTATGTAAAGATACAATGTCCATGAAAGATACAATGTACACTCTTCTACAGATAGAAAAAATAGACCCTCGGCCTTTCTCTGTGGCAGAGACTGACTCTGTTGTCTGGCTCATCCATGGAGTTATTTATTTACCTTTCTCTTTGTTTCAATTCAGCTCTTGTATGAAAGATTTCCCGCTAGGCCGCTTTGAAGCCGTGGGAAACGCTTTTCTGCATGAATTGTGGTCTTTGCCTTTCACATACAGATGTTTACGAGATGAGAAGAAGGTATACCTAACAGGGGAAGACTGTGATTCTACCATCGATCATTCCCTTGTTTGTAAAAACATAAAGTTGCACGGGGCTTGAAATTTGTCCACTCTGAACCTTGCTTGTATTTTAAAAGGTAATCCAGTTCCCGCAATAACTCCCACATTCACTCTGCTTACTAACAGTAGTTATCTTATTCTAAATAACCAAGAATGCTGTGGTTTGCTTGCTGGAATACCGTACATTGTAATGGTTTCACAGTGAGTAATTTGCTGTAAAAATTAGCTTTTTCCTCCCCCGCGTGGGAAGCTTGAAAGCTCAATTTGGCCGTCCATACCAACTTTGAAAAGAGATTTCAACAAGTTGAGCAGACTAAAAGTGCTTTTATTCCAACAAGAAGTCCCCCTTACTTCCGCCCGTGACACCTTCAATCTGCAGGTGGCTAGCACTGCTAGCGAAATTCAAACTTTTGAACACTAACCTCCCACTACATTTTGGGGAGCTATACATTGCATTTTTAATGTGTCTTATACTAAAGGCATTGCACATTTTTTTAAAGCTCTTGGTTCTGGCCTTGTGACTTCTTTTCAGACAATATTTGGTGTAATTCCTGCATTCATTCATTCTATCTTTTCCAGCATCTTTGCAGGATTTTCTTTAATACTGGCATTAGCTGCTAGAATCCTGCTTCTACTGTGCCTGCTGTGCAATGGCTGCTCCTCTTGTAGTGCTGCACAGACCTGGCCGGCTGCAATTGCTCCGTGACCGTATGCATGGGATGATTCGGTGCACTACCACTGGCAACTCTCAGTGTGTCTTATGGGTTGTCCATCCGCTTTGCATACTTCACTTGCGTGCAACCAGTCTTTTCATGTTTACGATGTTCGTTTACATGGGCGTTGGATTTATGCCTCTCCAATACGTCATGTTCACACCCGGATTTCGACCAGTTAATGGGTCCCTTAGTGGCACATGAGCAGGACTGTTCTGGGATTGACCCTATGGCGCGTGCGGTTGCACTTGGAGTCTTGGCTCAATGGGATGTCTGTGAGGCTACACAGTCCCTTACTTCAAAGTTACATCGAGTATCATGCAAGTTATCCAGCGATGCTCATGGAGGCACCCGACTGTGAGGAACACGCTTGTTCATTCAACTTGTTGGATTGGATGGCATTCCTTTTTTCTACCAACGACAATGATGTCCTTTTGGAGGGTGTTGCATTATTTTGCTTGTATACTCTTATGGATTAAATTTGCTAAAGCACCACAGGCATCTCGCAGGTTCTTCCATTTCAAATCTATATCCTCGATTTTTTACTCTAAATGATTTTTTCCCTTCTTTTTCTCGCTCTTTTATTTGTACAACTGAAGGCGCTTTTGAACTCTGCTCGCAATTTTGAACTCTGTTTTCGTCCTTTGTCTACATACTATTGACTTACCAGGGGGAGGGTGTAGCATGGATTGTGGGTTCATTGTTGACATTGCTAAGTTAGCATGAGCTTCGCTGCCATGAGGCTGCTTTTGCGCATGACACTACATGCCTTTATTTCGCAAGATTTCGTTTGTCCCCTTTTTACATGAGAACTATCTGCTTTTCGTGTTCTCTGCTGTGCTCTGAGGTTTAATATGCACATGATGTACAAGGTCGATCAACAATGGCCTTGTTTTTCTGTTCTGGTCAGTCACTCGCACCTAGACATAACATGACACGCAGCTGCACTACTGAAAGTCGTATGCTTTAATATTGCAAGCAAAGCATGTTGTTAATGCATTTGGAGAGAGACCTTTCAGGAAAGAAGAGTAGTGCTAGTCCTGAGATGTAAACCTTTCAAATAGGCCTTGAGGTATGGGGTCTGCTGACAAAGCTCAGAGGTCTTCTTTTTTTATAATAAACTACTTCTTATCACGGGGAGGGTGGTTAGGCACTGTAGCTCTTTTCCACTGTCTTTATAAAACGATATCCCCGTTTGTATTCTATGGAATTGTGACAATGCTGACTGTATTGTGTTTATGCATTTTGCTGCTAGTAATGGCATATGTACTGTACCATAGAGCGAATTAGTTAAAATAAACATTTTAAATTAAACCGTGACTCTGATTACTCTTATTGTGGACAAGTATGAGTGAGTGAGCAAAAGAGTTGTCTTACTTCCTCGATTCCTGGGAGAGTCGGAGTATTGTGTTCTGGGTTGTCTAATCATTGGTAGCTTCGCTGTTAGACGGAGAATGAATTAGACATTATTGCTAGTCAGTTTTGGGGTTTTTGGGCACTGAGGTGATAGGTTGATACACCACTATCTACAGAGGTCCTGGTTTCCTGCGCATAGTTCTTTATATGTGCAGAATCCCTGCAACACTCACTAGAAAAGTGGATTGGGAATGGTGGAGAAGAGAAGATTAAGACAGTGACCATCTGAGTATGTAGGAGCCTTGATCAGCTGGGTAAAGCCAAGAGTATCAATGACAATGATGATGTACTGGCTAGAGGCATCAGAAGTGTCATCAACCCATGTGCTAAAGACACCTACAATGCAGGCTTGAGATGAGATGTAAAGCATGTACTGGGCAAGGTCCAGGACTCAGGAGATCTGCTGGGGAGGTTGGCAGATTACAGCACCAATGAAGAATGAGGTTGGGGTTGAGACCAGTTTGACAACAAGTGTTTGAAAGAAACAAAGCAGGAGCCATTTAGTGGCATGAGTGAAATCAAAGAGTGATGGATTAAGGCAACTCTCCTTCCTTTACTGACATCCCTATTTATGATAAGAATGTGGTAGTTTGGTGGCTGTAGGTCATGTATGCCAGGCAGTGAGGAGTCATTAATCCAGGTCTCTGTTAAGGCTAGTAAGTGAAGGGAATGGTGGAGGATGAGGCCTTGAAGTTTGAAGGCATTTTTATTGAAGATCGGATGCTATGGAGGTTGTCTCCTACGGCATTAGCTGAGGGTGCTGGGGATCGGGAATGAAGGGATAGGTGGAAAGAGGTGAATAAGACTGAAAGGCATGTGTGCGATGGTGCAATAGGAGGAAGGGAAGGAGTACTGTAATCTGGGGAGGTGACTAGGGTGAAGATGCCACGTGTCAAGACTATACTTTTTAGCATGTACTGCTTTCAAATTATTTAGATTGGATTGGTTGCCGTGGATCATGACCTTTCCATTGTTATACATATTTATGGTAAAGCAATGGTGCGAGGCAGTTAATGAAGGGGAAACAAGCTTCATCACTCCTGTGATTATGTAGAAGGGAGAGAAGGTGGATGCCTGTTTCAGGATGTTTAGCCATGAGCTGATGTTAGGCAAATAAAAATGAGGATTATGGTGATAGTGCCAAGAAAGGGGCTGAAGTTGTTATTAGTTATTAGTGGTTCTAGATGTCCAATGAGTGCATTAGATGTGAACTTTTTTCCATACTTTAGATGTAATTGAGCTTGAGTAGGTTAAAGTGAAGGAGGAGGGGTAGCGTCTTGAGAGGCAGAGTGCAGGAGTTTGGGGGGAAGACAAGGTGAAGAGCAGTCCTTAAGGGCAAGTGTCAGATGTGCTAACAGAGCTGAGATGCAGCAGTGGGAAGATCAAGGGTAGAATCTAGGAGTTGGTGGGGTAATTGCTCTGTCATGGGGAGATATCTATTCTAAAGGGTACATTGATTAGGTATAGGCAGCTGAGGGAGCCAAGAGGGTGTTTGTGAGGATAGCAGTGTCTCATGGTAGTGTGGTTTTCTGTGTTTGCAAGCAGATCTCAGCTGACCCAATGGTTGGGAAGAATAGATTACAGGTTGATGATGTAGATAGAGAGTTGTCACTAATTATAACCTTAGAGACAGGTGGTTAACATGCTGATAGTGGTGTAATGACCTATAGATGTTGTTATAAAGGCAAAGTGTCTGGGAGTTCTTAGTAGATTGTAGGATGCTGATGGGTAGTTCAAGTCAGTAAAGAAGAGTGGATTTCTGTACATACTAACAAATTATTGTCCATCTTCTGTCGTCATGTTTCCAGCTGCAAAAAACAAGTCCTTCTTCAGTATTTATGGATATCCTAATGTTATTATAGTCTTTCTTCCACGGCTATTATTGTAGTCCCACTTCCATATTAACTGATGCTATTAGAATGCTCCCAAGGGCTGTGGACAAGATGGCCTCCTATGTACTTCCAGCCAGTTGGTATCTCTAGGGTGAAGGTGGTGTGTGCAGTCACACATCAAGCAGAAGGGAGGGATGGGCACGTGGATTCCCAGGCCGAGACCACAACCAACTCCTCTGGGCTACTCCGAATGCCAATGTTGGTAGCTACCATGCTGTATGGGCAGACTCCCAGGCCAAAGTCATACCCAGCTCATTCAGGCAACCCCAAAAGCCAATTAAGGTGGACTTCGCACTGACGACGTGAGCCAGGAAGCACTGTGATGGGATGGCGAGGTTGTTCCAGCCAGGCATCCAACAGCACACAGTGAGCCACTCACAGGATGGTCAACATTCACCAGGCCAAGCCAAAAAGTCGCAAGCAACTGTAGTGGGAGCTGCTAGCGCAAGAGGACCCTGCCGAGATGCATTGAGTCAGTGATGTATAATTTGTTCTCCTCTACCCACTCTAGATGCTGCATTTTCTTTTGGACCCTCCACTCTCCTCTTTCCCCCGCTCCACCGGAGTCTACACTGCATGCTTGACTCTGAGAAGAGTCTCGGCGACGATTTATAAAGCCTATTCGTTTTAGATACAACATTATTTTAACTCAAGATTGTATTATGTTGTGTAAGTCTCCCCCAAATGAATTTGTTTGCTATAACTTGTTTAAGTTTTTAAAGATGTTTTAAAAGCACATACACTCATGTGTTCGGTATTTGCCGACCCCAATTCGCTATAACCTGTTTAAGTTTATAATGAGTTTTTGAAGCTGTTTTAGAAGTACGAATATAACTGTTTTATATTCATATATTTGTATTTGGTGACCTCAGTTGAGGTCTGAATCAAATAAAATTAATTGAATTGAATTGACTCTGAGAAGCACTGCTCCTGCCTCCATGGAGCCAATTCTACTCTCACATTAACCCTCTCCTATACCTGCTACTGCCATTCCTTATAGCATTTCGACAGTTTTGAAAGTATTCAGTAAGGGTCAGCAGCATAAACAGGTACAAAATTGGCAGGATCCGTTTTTGAATACGTGGGGATATAAGAGTTTGCTCCTGCTACCCTTGTGCCACCTTTTCTGTTTACGGCTCAAATTTATACATATCTTTTCATTAAAGAAAAGCCAAAGCGATTGGCATTGCCAAGGCTTTTTTAGTTTTGTTGTGATTCGGTGATTAAAAAATCATCTTAATTACGAAAAGTACATTTTAAAATGTACACCAAAGTACAGAAATTAAAATACCGATTCCCGTATACATAAAGAACATTACAGCTTATATTATATAGATTGTTTATATAGTTTAAAATCATGAACATGCCTCGATCGCCACTTTGACCTCTCTAATATTCGCAGCTATCACAGTGTGTGGAGTTTTGGATCATTTTGCAGCAGCGTTACATCCAGACTGCGATAAAATCTGTCTGGGGTTATTATCTTTGTAAACATTGAAGTTCGGATCAGTCCCTTTATCTTGTTGTATCACTTCAATAACCCGAAGAAATAGACCACTCTGCCACTCATATAACTACATTATCCCAAACAGCCGGATTAACTTTAAAAACAATATGTTTACAGAAACACATATGCCTTACTTTCTATGCACAGCAGTTAGACTCAGAATATGCGTATTTTAGAGGGTGGTGAGTGAAAGCTAAGATTTTCTTTGATACATTCCTTACACATACAAGCTGTGACATAATGAACTTTGGACAGAAGTACGACACTACACACCTCCTGAGATTACCCAACATCTGGATGCTAACCTATCATTTACCCCAATAGAATTTAATCTAATCAGCACAAAGGAAACTGAAAGAGCACATGTATCACCGGGCGCCGAAATTCTAATGAGTGTGGAAAAGCAGGAAATGGCCGAGGTTAGAGGTAAATAGGGTGCAGAAGGGCATAGCCCTGATAGGGGGCAGATACCTGCGTAGGTCAAACTGACATCTGCAGACATGACTGTGAGGCCAGGACAGCAAACTCTGTGACTGAGAAACAAGCACTCAGTGGGCACCAATTAGTGTCTTAAATTGGCTTGTACTGTCAAGCTCTGAGTATGTAAGCGCACAAAAGGTGATGGGAGGGCACGATAGTACAGGAGGAATGCTTGCAAATAGTCTAACCAGTGCCAACCGCTTGGGGTAGCATTCCAACCTATTGTCTTTTGCTCACTGAGCCACTGTAGACAATGATCGGCATTATGCAAATCAGCAGTGACCTGGCTCCTAGAAAGTCACAGTGGACATAAAACCGAAGTGTTAGAATCCTACCACGAGCGATTGTCGGTGTTTAGAAACGCTTCCATCAAAGAAATGTGGATCCAGCAAAGAGGTTACATGCTAAGGTGAGACTAAATTACGAAGAAAAATAGACAGCATATGAATAATTTGTAAATATAGTAAACAATAATGACATTTTAATTGCTCTGGTGTTACTGTTTGAAAAACTAAAACTTGTCATTAACCTTTAAAATTGGAACGTATACAAGAAAGGCTCAAAGAGAGATTAAAGGAAATACATAACAATAATAAAAAACGATATTTTTAACAACAATATCTTTGCAAAGGATATTAAACACTTAGGGGGCCATTAGGATGGTGGGCGGAATTTGTCCGCCCGCCATCCTAATGACTCCCTATGTGTTTAATATCGTTTGCAAACATATTGTTGTAAAAAATATCTTTTTTTATTAATGGTATCTACTTTAGTATATATTTTATATCTATGTGATGTAAGTGGTTTTGTATAAGAATTGTTTGTATTTTTAATATATATGTTACATTTTTAGTTTTTATTCATTTTTTCTTTGAATTTTGTACTTTTAGTTCCGTAGTGGGTTGTGGGTTTACAGGGGAATAGTGTGGGAAGTAATTTAATTATATTACATTTATTGATTCTATTTATTTATTAATATTTGTTTAATTGAGATGTTATAGTGTTAAATGTGTAACATAATTTATTATTAATTAATTAATAATTGGTTGTTAACTATTTAAATTAATTAATTGGAAACTAATTATGGCAATTTTGTAAAAAAAATAGGTGTGTGTTATGCTGTTTATAGGTATAAAGGGTAGGAAGTAATGTATTTTCAATGTATGAATTAATAATTGGTTGTTAAATAATGTTAATTAATTAATTAGTAATTAATTATGGTAAATGTGTAATTAATTTTAGGTGTGTTGTCGTGTTTATAGGTGTAAAGTGTGGGAAGAAATTTATTTTTAATTGATGAATTAATGATTGGTCGTTATTTATTTTCAATTAATTAATTGTTAATTTATTATGGTTATTGTACAATTAATTTTGGTTGTCGGTTGTGGTGTTTATAGGAGTAAAGGATGGAAAGTGATATGTGTTTAATTAATTAATATATAGTTGTTAATTAATGTTAATTATTTGATATTTATTTTCAGTAATTGTTAATTTTTTGTGTGTTGTTTTTACTTTTAATGGGGTAAAGGGTAGGTATTAAATACATTTTCATTATTTAATCATTAGTTGTTAATAGTAAAAGTTTTTAATTGAAAAATACATTTTAATTGTGTTTTTATTATTTTATAGTTTAATTTAAGTGTGTGTTGTGCATATTATAGTGTTAAAGGGTGTGCAGTTAATTAATGTTTATTGTTTTTTATTAATAATATTTTGTCATCAATTATTAATTATGTTAAATATGCAAATACATCTAATAAAAATGTTGCATGTTTTGTTATTGGTGTGGTGTTATAGGGTAGGAAATAAAATAAATACATTTATGTTTTAATAATTGTTTTGTTTTGTAAATATTTTCTAGGTTAAAAGAATTATTTTTTATAAATGCATTTATATTTTTATTTTATATAATATTTGAAGGTTTTTGTTATATGTGATTAATATTATAATATGTGTTCTTTTAATATGTTTAAGATATATATATATATATATATATATATATATATATATATATTTAAATATTGTTTATTTACTTTTATGATTTTTGTAATTTTTAATATATATATATTTTTAACTGTTTGAGTGTGAATAGTAATTTTTGTTTCTACGCTGTCCAACACTTTCCCTAAAGTTGCAATCACTGGAGTGGGAATAGTAATTGTTAACTGTCTGCTTTCCAACACTTTCTGTACTGTTGCATTCACTGTAGTGGGAACAGTAATTGTTATCCCTGTGCTATCCAGCACTTTCCTTACTGTTGCACTCCCCGGAGTGGAAATAGTAATTTTTACCCCTCTGTTATACCGCACTTTCCCTACTGTTGCACTTTCTGGAGTTGGAATAGTAATTTTTACCTCTCCGCTATCCAACACTTTCCCTACTGTTGCTCCCTCTGGAGTGGGAATAGCAATTTTTACTTCTCCGCTATTCAACACTTTCCCTACTGTTACTCGCTGTGGAGTGGGAATAGCAATTTTTACCTCTCCGCTATCCAACACTTTCCCTACTGTTGCACTCTCTGGAGTGGGAATAGTAAATGTTACGCCTCCGCTCTCCACCACTTTCCCTACTGTTGCACTCACCGGAGTGGGAATAGTAATTTTTATCCCTCCGCTATCCAACACTTTCCCCACTGTTGCTCTCTCTGCAGTGGGAATAGTATTTTTACCTCTCCGCTATCCAACACTTTCCCTACTGTCACACTAACTGGAGTGGGTATACAATTTTTCACTCCTCCGCTATCCAACACTTATCTACTGTTGTATTCTGTGGAGTGGGAATAGTAATTTTTACCTCTCCACTATGCAACACTGTCTCTACTGTTGCACTCAACAGAGTGGGAATACACATTTTAACCCTCCACTATCCAACACTTTCCCTACTGTTGCTCTTCCTGGTGTGGAAATAGTAATTTTCACTCCTCTAACCAACATTTTCCCTACTGTTGGACTCTCTGGAGTTGGGATAGTAAATTTAATTCCTCCGCTATCCAACAGCTACCCTACTTTTGCTCTCACTGGAGTGGGAATAGTTATTTTTACCCCTTTGCTATCCAACACTTTCCCTACCGTTGTACTGATTGTATTTTGAAATGTAATTGTAAATATTTTTCTAACAGTTTGATGTTTTTATTTATGATATATTTTTGTTTCTAATATTTTAAATCAATACATTTTTTATTTTTTATATTATTTTAAACTTTTAACATCAATAAGAAATAATAGTATATTAATTGTTTTACAGTAAATATATATGTTTACATTTATATTTTTATTTTATATAATATTTGTAGGTTTTTGCTATATGTGATTAATATTATAATAGGTGTTCTTTTGATATGTTTAAGATATATATATATATATATATTAATACTTACATATTGTGTACTTACTTTTATGATTTTTGTAATTTTAAAAATATAATTTTTTTTAACTGTTTGAGTGTGAATAGTAATTTTTGTTTCTACGCTGTCCAACACTTTCCCTAATGTTGCAATCACTGGAGTGGGAATAGTAATTTTTACCTCTCTGCTATCCAACACTTTATGTACTGTTGCATTCACTGGAGTGGGAATAGTAGTTTTTACTCCTGCGCTATCCAGCACTTTCCCTACTATTGCACTTCTCGGAGTGGGAATAGTAATTTTTACCCCTCTGCTATTCAGCACTTTCCCTAATGTTGCACTTTCTGGAGTTGGAATAGTAATTTTTACCTCTCCGCTATCCAACACTTTCCCTACTGTTGCTCCCTCTGGAGTGGGAATAGCAATTTTTACCTTTCCACTATCCAACACTTTCCCTACTGTTGCACTCTCTGGAGTGGGAATAGTAATTTTTACGCCTACACTCTCCAACACTTTCCCTACTGTTGCTCTCTCTGCAGTGTGAATAGTATTTATACCTCTCTGCTATCCAACACTTTGCCTACTGTTGCACTCCCTGGAGTTGGAATAGTAATTTTTACCTCTTCGCTATCCAACACTTTCCCTACTGTTGCTCTCTGGAGAGGGAATAGTAATTTTTAACTCTCCGCTATCCAACACTTTCCCTACTGTTGCACTCCCTGGAGGTGGAATAGTAATTTTTACCTCTCCGCTATCCAACACTTTCCCTATTGTTGCTCTCTCTGGAGTGGGAATAGTAATTTCTACCCCTCTGCTACATAACACTTTCCCTACTGTCGCACTAACTGGAGTGGGAATACAATGTTTTACCCCTCCGCTATCCAACACTTATCTACTGTTGCATTCTGTGGAGTGGGAATAGTAATTTTTACCCCTCCGCTATGCAACACTTTCTCTGCTGTTGCATTCACTGGAGTGGAAATAGTATTTTTTACCGCTCCGCTATGCAACACTTCCCTACTGTTGCATTCACTGGAGTGGAAATAGTATTTTTTACCCCGTCGCTATCCAGCACTTTCCATACTGTTGCACTTACTGGAGTTGGAATAGTAAATTTTACCTCCCCGCTATCCGACACTTTCCCTACTGTTGCAGTCTTTGGATTGGAAATAGTAAATTTTACCCCTCTGCTATTCAACACTTATCCTAAAGTTGCACTCAGTGGATGGGAATTGTAATTTTTTCCCCTCCTCTATCCAACACTTTCCCTACTGTTGGACTCTCTGGAGTTGGCATAGTAAATTTAATTCCTCCGCTATCCAACAGTTACCCTACTGTTGCACTCACTGGAGGGGGAATAGTTATTTTTACCCCTTTGCTATCCAACACTTTCCCTACTGTTGTACTGATTGTATTTTGAAATGTAATTTTAAATATTTTTCTAACAGTTTGATGTTTTTATCAATGATAGATTTTTGTTTTTAATATTTTAAATCAATATATTTTTTATTTTTTATACTATTTTAAACTTTTAACATAAATAAGAAATAATAGTTTAATAATTGTTTTAAAGTAAATATATGTGTTTACTTTTTTAATTTTAATTTATATAGTATTTGTAGGTTTTTGTTATATGTGATTAATATTATAATATGTATTCTTTTGATATGTTTAAGATATATATATATATACATATATATATATATATATATATATATATATATATATATATATATATATATATATATATATATATATATATATATATATATATATATATATATATATATATATATATATATATTTCAAAACAAAGTTGCTTCTGCTGCAACGCTGTGATCCGTTGAAAAGTGGCGTACGCTCCGGTGAAGCAACCAGAAAATTAGTATTCCACACAGATTTCCAATAAAGTACGCTCTCAGGAACGACACAACAATCCAGGAGTAAACTTAGATCCTTAGTTTATTCACACTGTGAATAAACTAAGATCTAAGTTTACTCCTGGATTGTTGTGTCGTTCCTGAGAGCGTACTTTATTGGAAATCTGTGTGGAATATGTATATATATATATATATATATATATATATATATATATATATATATTACCTACTGGCTATCGCCAGTAGGTATATATAGTTAGGATTAATTCCCTATGGGACTTTTGAAAATTCTATGTCTAATAACTTTGGCGTTTGTGGATGGAATCGGCTGAAATTTTCAGGAAAATGGCACATTTTGTTTCTGAGCAGCTCCTGAAAATTTGGTGGGGTTTCGTCAAGGGGGGGCTGAGAAAAAAGGGGGGTCCCAAAACGCGTTTTTTGCATTGAGTTTTCCATAGGGCGGTTGGACTCACTTTTAGCTCGAACGGCTGAATGGATTTGCACGAAACTTGGCAAAATTGTAGGGACTGTTAGCCCGATGTGCCTTTGCTAGGTCTCAATATATGTGCTCCAGTAGTTTTTGAGAAATTAACGTTTAAATCAAGATATATATCTGTAACAGCGCTCTGGGCAGCGATCCGGTCCGCTTACTTTTCGCTTATCGGAACTTTGCGCGCAGAAAGCTGATTGGCTCTCCGGTGTCTGTCAACATTCTAAACAGTCCGGAGCGGCCGCCATCTTGTCTCTCGGTAGGATCGAGAGAGAAGAAGAGGTGAAAAACGAAGGGTGAATTTAATGAAAGGGGGCAAGGTATCCCCCTTTTGACCCCCTAGGAATGCTGTTGGGGTTATTAAAGGGACCCGTGGGGAAAAGAAAAAAAAAATGATTTTTCACGGTAGAAGCGCTTCACGGGCCGCGAACTGGGCCGCAAACTGGTAGCGAAACGGGAATTCGCCATTTTGTGCTTCGTAAATTAAATTACTAGTTATAAGTGGGTACGGGAGACGTATCCTAATCCCCTATGTTTCCTGAGGGTGGGTGAGGAGGCTGATATATGTTGATACATCTCTTCCAGCGGCTGTGCGTGAGCTTTTTTTTTTTTTTGCTGCGTGACAGTCCGGAGCGGCCGCCATCTTGTCTCTCGGTAGGATCGAGAGAGAAGAAGAGGTGAAAAACGAAGGGTGAATTTAATGAAAGGGGGCAAGGTATCCCCCTCTTGACCCCCTAGGAATGTTGTTGGGGTTATTAAAGGGACCCGTGGGGAAAAGAAAAAAAAAATGATTTTTCACGGTAGAAGCGCTTCACGGGCCGCGAACTGGGCCGCAAACTGGTAGCGAAACGGGAATTCGCCATTTTGTGCTTCGTAAATTAAATTACTAGTTATAAGTGGGTACGGGAGACGTATCCTAATCCCCTATGTTTCCTGAGGGTGGGTGAGGAGGCTGATATATGTTGATACATCTCTTCCAGCGGCTGTGCGTGAGCTTTTTTTTTTTTTTTGCTGCGTGACAGTCCGGAGCGGCCGCCATCTTGTCTCTCGGTAGGATCGAGAGAGAAGAAAAGGTGAAAAACTAAGGGGGAATTTAATGAAAGGGGGCAAGGTATCCCCCTCTTGACCCCCTAGGAATGTTGTTGGGGTTATTAAAGGGTCCCGTGGGGAAAATAAAAAAAAAATGATTTTTCACGGTAGAAGCGCTTCACGGGCCGCGAACTGGGCCGCAAACTGGTAGCGAAACGGGAATTCGCCATTTTGTGCTTCGTAAATTAAATTACTAGGTATAAGGGGGTGCGGGAGACGTATCCTAATCCCCTATGTTTCCTGAGGGTGGCTGAGGAGGCTGATATATGTTGATACATCTCTTCCAGCGGCTGCGCCATCTTGCCTTTTTTCGAATGCCACAATTTTGTCGTGCACGGCAGCCATTTTAGATGCCAGGCTGGTCCCAGGCTATCACCTACCCCTGCGGATGTAGTTTATGGCCCCAGCTGTAGAGAATTCAGACATGCCAATCCTCCTGATTCAGGCGTGTGAGTACTGATTTCAGTGCTAGTCTCCCGCCTCCCGATTTCTGCAAGCAAAAACCCGGGGGCATATTACTAACAACTAGCGATAATTTTTGTCTATAACTTGTTTAGAGACAAAAATTATCGCCGCACATCGGCGATTTTTATCGCAGATAAACCTTGCTATTATCGCAGAAAAGTCAGCGATATTCATGTATTATCGACCTAATGCTCTTAGCCATGTTATCCACCTCCCATTGGATAACATGGCTAAAACCTGCTCAGGGCAGGTGTTAGCTTTTGGAGATATTCGCGCTTAGTGCGAATATCTCCAAAAGTTGGTAATAGAAGGTAGCGATGTTAGGGACTGTTTCCAGTCGCTAACATCTTGGCACGCCACTTTGCATGTCATTAGTGATAAGTATCACTGACATGCAAAGCCGGGCCCAAGATGGTCGCTATCTCCTTTTAGGTGTCACTAACTGGTGTTAGCGACAGCTTGATAATAGGGAAATAATTTTATCTCCGCTTTCATGGTTTTTAAAGCCAAAAAAGGGGAGATAAACCCCCTTGCTAATATGCCCCACGATTCCTTGGGGGTTTCAGCTGATAGGGCTTGGTATTGTGTTACATGGTAATTTTTCCATGAAACGTCAGAGGGTCGATGTAGGGGTTCTAGAAGAGGTGATAAACCATTTAAGCCTCATGAACAAGCGCATGGTCTTTTAAAGATTTCTGAAGTACTCGGGGCGGCGGTGTGTGTGTGCCCTCTTTCAGGAGCGGGCGGGGGGGCACTGCCAGCAACTTGCCAGGTCAGGTAGTGTTCAACACGTGCATCACCCTTTCTCTGCTTGCTATTGCGCTCCATGCTTCGGAAAGGTAAGAAAAAGAACGTGCATTTGAGTTTGAAATGTCCGATCCTGCAGCAGCACACTTCCAAAGCCCACACATGACAATAACCCGATTCAAGGCCCCATTCACCCGTTTTTCAAAAAATAGATAACACTCCAACAAATTAAGGTTATAAAACTTTATTAACTTTTAACGATAATGAACAGAACAAAAACTAAAAACATTTAAACATTTATTAACACAAAAAGCAACAATGGTTAGAAGCTGTCTTTTGTGCGAATAGTCCCAAGGCAGCACAACGTGCAGAGTTCTGGACGGCACCCAGGTGATGTCGCCTGGGTGCCGCACTGGTTTAGGGATCCTACAATGCTGCTCCGAAAATTGGCGTGGGGCGTCCCGGGTGGGGCGGGGGGAGGCCTCGTCAGTAGCGGTCTGTTGTGCGAATAGTCCCAAGGCAGCACAACGTGCAGAGTTCTGGACGGCACCCAGGTGATGTCGCCTGGGTGCCGCACTGGTTTAGGGATCCTACAATGCAGCACAGAAAAACAGCGTGGGGCGTCCCGGGTGGTGCGGGGGGAGGCCTCGTCAGTAGCGGTCTGTGTCCAGTGTCACATGGCTGACACAACATGTACGACAGGCACCCAGGTGATGTCCAGTAAACTGCCGCACTGGTTTTGGTATCCTACAATGCTGCTCCGAAAATTGGCGTGCGGCGGCCCGGGGGGGGGGGGGGGGGGAGGCGGCGTGAACGGGTCTCCCCAGGTGGCGGCCATCTAGCTGAGTTGCGCTCGCTCTTGCGGCCACAGCGTCTCGCTCACCATGTTGTGGAGTTGCTCCCACTCTTGCAGTGCAGCGATAGGCAGCTGCCACATGGCTGTCAAAATGGCGGACGGCTCTTCGGTTTTGGGCCTGGTCCACTGAAATGGCCCTGGGACACCTTGGAAGTCGGACGCTTGCCTGCTAGGGCTTGGGCTCCATTCTCGAAAAGCGTCCCCTCAGCCGTGAAGATTGTATAAAAGTCTTGGGGGCCCCCGACTCCCGCAGGCTTCCGGTGGGGAGCGGCTGCCATGATTGCTCGCGGAATGACCACGACGGAGCCACGAGATGGTGGTGCTCTCATGCTGACGCCAGCTTCAGTCTGAATGATCCAGAAACAAGGTGGGGCTTTCATCGTTTGGGAAAAAAAAATGTTCTAAACCAATGAAAAGTGTTATTTTTAGGTCATATGACCAAGCCTTCCATCTTTAGGAAACCAAAAGTAAAATGAACCAATGAAAAGTTTTATAAACAAGTCACATGACCTGTTATGCGACATAGGGCTACAAAAAGCGTAGAAAATCCGTTGGCACGTGAGGCGGCGTCAGTAGCGGACCGATGTGCGAATAGGCCGAAGGCAGCACAACGCGCCGAGATCCGGATGGCACCGAGGTGGTGTCCAGCAAATTGCCGCACTGGTGTGGCCATCCTACAATGCTGCGCCGAAAGACGGCGTGTCCAGCTGAATTGCGGTCACTGTTGCGGTACAGTGACTCGAACGCGCCGAGATCCGGATGGCGCCGAGGTGGTGTCCAGCAAATTGCCGTACTGGTGTGGCCATCCTACAATGCTGCGCCGAAAGACGGCGTGTTCAGCTGAGTTCCGGTTACTCTTCCGGCACAGTGACTCGAACGCGCTGAGATCCGGATGGCACCGAGGTGGTGTCCAGCAAGTGGCTGCACTGGTGTGGCCATCCTACAATGCTGCGCCGGAAGTCGGCGTGGGGTGCCCCGTTGGCTTATGAGGTGATGTCAGTAGCGGACCGATGTGTGAATAGGTCGGAACCAGCACAAGGCGCCAAGATCCGAATGGCAAGTCCTGGATGTTGAGTGCCTCAGTTGAGATTTCTGAGAAGTGCTTGTAGAACTGTCTGAAGCTTATTTGCACCTGCTGCAGCTTCACTAGGTCCGGCGGAACTTGTTGCCTTTTCCTTTGTGCTTCTTTTCCTACAATGCGTTTCTTCTGAAGACACGACCAGGTCCCTGAATGTGTGCAGGGGGACGCTATTGAATGAATGAACGCGCCGAGATCTGGATGGCACCGAGGTGGTGTCCAGCAAATTGCCGCACTGGTGTGGCCATCCTACAATGCTGCGCCGAAAGACGGCGTGTCCAGCTGAGTTGCGGTCACTGTCAGTAGCGGACCGATGTGCGAATAGGCCGAAGGCAGCACAACGCGTCGAGATGCGGATGGCACCGATGTGGTGTCCAGCAAATTGCCGCACTGGTGTGGCCATCCTACAATGCTGCGCCGAAAGACGGCGTGTCCAGCTGAGTTGCGGTCACTGTCAGTAGCGGACCGATGTGCCGAGATCTGGATGGCCAAGTTTCAAGTTTCATCTGGCAGTTTTTCTCCATCCCTCCTGGATCAAAGAAGGTGAATGCTAAATATGCCACCTGCCTCATCTGAACATATGAAGTTAACTTGTATACACTGTGGTGCTATGCTGTCCTATGGCAACATGAGCATCAACCTGATGAATACGGCATTCGAAAATCATAAATGCCCTAATGCACCCAAGAAGTAATTTTTTTTTTGCTCCAGTTGAGCCGTTTTCAATGCCTGTTTTTTGTTGTTTCCCCTCCATCAAGAACAAAACAAAAATACAAGGCGCTAAGATCCGAATGGCAAGTCCTGGATGTTGAGTGCCTCAGTTGAGAGTTCTGAGCAGTGCTTGTAAGACTGTCTGAAGCTTATTTGCACCTGCTGCAGCTTCACTAGGTCCGGCGGAAATTTTTTCCTTTTCCTTTCTGCTTCTTTTCCTACAATGCGTTTCATCTAAAGACACGACCAGGTCCCTGAATGTGTGCAGGGGGACGCTATTGATTGAATGAAAATGGCGGCTTGACACAAAGCTGACTCAAGCGTTACTGTTGGTGCTATACAGACAAAAATTGGTTTTCAGTTTGTACATTCTTCAGGTTTTTTTTCCATCTAAGTCTGATTGAGAGTTTGTAGAAAAATGGCTTCAGATTTTCCACATACTACTCTTCAACATTCTTCCTAAATGTAACAATGTGAAACTCACTAGGAGAACGGCTGTTTCTGTTTCCTTTCAAAATGCTGCCACCAATATTTTCTGAATAGAAGACACCATCTTGTAACATAAAGGGCCGAAAGGGGTTCTGGTCTGGCCGATGGTTGGTGGAGACATTTTGACTATATCTTGGACCTGCCCGGCCTCGCCCAAAATGGCGCCGGTATAAATGGGACTCGTAACTCTTTGCCCGCAAATGTATATCTAGAAAATGTTATTGTAAGTGGCCCTGTCGTATTTTAATTACAAAATGTACGTCCACCGATTCCGCAACTGTTAGACACCTTTGTTCTTGTCACCTAATGGCCCGCTCGTTACGTTCTTCTACAGTGTAAATGTCTCCTCATCATATACGATTTGAGTTTGCTCCGTGGCCGGCCCACGTGGTTATAGGCCCGTATTTGTATACTGACATTTTCACAATAAAGGTTTTTAAAACAAAACACGGTAGTAGTATTTTCATTTGTAAAGTTTTTACTTTTAGTGACTGTTTTGGAATCAGTAAAAGGCAAGTGAAATAAAGCAGTCCAATTACATGACGGATAAAAGGTATAATATGTAGGAACGCAGTAAAGATAAATGGTCAAGGGCAGTTGTGTTTTTCATGTCTGCAACATAAAGTGATCGATAAGAATCTGATAATCAGGCGTATCGGCGACTAAGACAGCAGGCCGAATCTCTTTTACTCAACGGCTCCGTCATGGAAGGAAGAAACGCCCTTTTTCTCGAAAAAGGAATATATTTTACTTGCAAGACAGTTGTAAATTTTCCGGGAAAGTACATTAGCCTGGAATATTATAACATATGTTTGAAAAAAAAATATTGTTCGAAAATAATAAAAAGCGTAATTTTTAGGTCATAAGACCAAGCTTTTCATCATTAAATTAACAAAAGTAAAATGAACCAATGAAAAGTTTTATTAACAAGTCACATGACCTGTTATGCTTACGTTACGCGCTGCGCGCCGCGCCTCGGATCACTTCCGGGTGCGCTAACGCGGCGTGTCATAAAACGCATTACGCGACAACGTAGGTCAAGAATATAGTCTAAATGTCTCCACCAACCAGCGTTCAGAACACAACCCCTTTCAGCAGTCCAAAAAGTTCTGTTAAATGACAACAGAGGGGACAGGCAACAAGAACCATCAGTCAAAGAGGGGAGGGCAAGTTCTTCTCTTCCGGGTCATGTTGGGGCGCTACCGGAACTGATCGAATTGGTAGTCTACAGTGTTTCTGGATGTTTCACACTAAAGCTGGCGTCAGCATGAGACCACTACCATCTCGTAGCTCCGTCGTGGCCATTCCACGAGCAATCATGGCAGCCGCTCCCCACCAGAAGCCTGCGGGAGTCGGAGGCCCCCCAGACTTTTGTAGAATCTTCACGGCTGAGGGGACGCTTTTCGAGAATGGGACCCAAGCCCTAGCAGACAAGCGTCCGAGTTCCAAGGTGTCCCAGGGCCATTTTAGTGGACCAGGCCCAAAACCGAAGAGCCGGCCGCCATTTTGAGAGTCCTGTGGCAGCCGCCTATCGCTGCACCGCAAGAGCGGGCGCATCTCAACTACATGGTGAGCGAGACGCTGTAGTCGCAAGAGCGGGCGGAAAACAGCTGAATGGCGGAAGAGGCACAGTGTAGCAAAAGCGGGCGGAATGGCAACTAAAACGATAAAGGGGCGCCCCACTACAGCTTGTCTTCAGGTCAAACGGATTGTGGGACAAGGTCCAGAATTGAAGAGTCATCAAAAGGCAAAAAGTACCGCCGGGAGCCGGCCGCCTATGTCGGGGGCGATCTCAGGCTACACCAGTGCTATAAGACTTGGGGAGGGTGTCGGAGCCAAGCGTCTTCTCCGAGTCCATGGCCATCACAGCGTCCCTCAGGGGCCTCCGTCAAGCTGTTTAGGAAGGTAACATATCACATTGTTTTCTAATGCAGTCAGGTCCACAAACGACACTCACTTACTTTGAGAATAGTGAAGCTGCAGTAGGTGGAAATAAGCTTCAGACAGTGTTACAAGCGCTGCTCAGAACTCTTAACTATGGCACCCAACATCTAGAACTTATGCTATTTGAGAATGGTAGTGACATCGAAGCATCTCAGGGACCAAAACCATTAACGTACTTTCACGTATGAAAATCTTACTTGGGGAGGGGGCAGGAGCGAAGCGCCCCCTCCCAGTCAGCGCCACCACACCGTATGTTGAAAATCTGAAGCCATCGTTCTACAAAGTCAACCAAACTTGGATTGAAAAATCTAGAAAAATGTACAAACTGAAAACCAGTTTTGGTCTGCATAGCATCAGTAGCAACGCTTGAGTCAGCTTTGTGTCAAGCCGCCATTTTGATTCAACAAAGCACAGGCATTGAAAAAGGCTGAAATTCAGAACTCTAAACTATGGCACCCAACATCCAGGAGCTTGCTATCCGGATCTTGGAGCCTTGTGCTGTTTTCGATCTATTCACACATCGGTCCACTACTGACATCATCTTATAAACCAACGTTATGTAAATAGTTTTTTAATAAAATGTTTTACCCTGTTTCTTTGCTGGTGTGTTGTCTATATTTTTAATATTTGCATAGGGTTTGTCATTATTTTGTGCGGGATGGGTGATGGAGCCGAGCTGTCTTGCAGCCCTCATGGTGTGGAGCTCAGTTCATGTCACTATTTTCGTATTTCTCAAGAAGGGTTGTTCCTAATATTTCTATTTTAGCGAGGTCAAAAAGAGATCCAATTAGTGGCCTACTGATTTTGCTCGATTACTTTTATTTTTTTTACACGATTTTTCACTATCTGCAAAGACTAAACAGAGTATTGCGACTTTGTGCTTGTTTGTAAATAGAGAATGATCCAAAGAGAACCAATTCTAAAACAGTAAATGCTTGGACAACAATCAATCAAATGGAGAGACAAGGAGGTACGACGGATTACAACGGAGGGGAGGGGGGGGGCAGCGTTCAAAGCACATCAGCGTGCATAAATACGAAAATGTTTTTATCTATCACGTACTTGACATTTTAAAGCTTTTCATATTTGCTATTAAAAAACCAATGAAATTCACAGAAAAAACCATAGGTTATAGTGGATATATAGTTAGGAATTTGCATTTACAAAACCTTGAAAATTCAATGAAAAAACCATAGGTTATAGGCCATATATAGTTAGGAATTAGCATTTACAAAACCTTATTTTACTCGCATAAAACCATTGAAATTCCATATATAGTTAGCTAACTATAAGCGCTAACTATATATCGCGCACCCGCAATCCACTGCTGATGATGTCACATATTACATCATTCATGACATGGTCAGTGACATCACTGATGACATCACTGATGACATCTCAAATGACATCACTGATGACAACTCAAATGATATCAATGATGACATCTCAAATGACATCACTGATGACAACTCAAATGACATCACTGATGACATCTCATTTGTCATCACTGATCACATCACTCATGTGATAATACAATGAACCTCTTCAGACTCTAATATAACCTTACATACACTCAGTATAAACAGACACTCACAGACTGTCACTCATCCATGGAGTTACTTACACACCTAGTCAGTCATGCAAAGAATCAATCACACCTCCATTTCCTTAACTATACAGTTATACACATCTTACTTATTCAAACATATAATAACACATATTTACTCTCTTATATAATCCCTGATACAAGCTCACAGTGATCGATACAGCCACTCACACATTCACTGGCTCTTATGTTCAGTTATTTATATATCTCAACTCTCACATGTATTGTGTTTTACATACGTACTTACTTGCACATGTAGCAATGAGAAATCCATTCACTCACCAACACACCCATGCACAGTCAACCGCCCATATAGCTGTTTCCACATGCACTCTTGAACTCATACTCCTAGTGAATCAACTGCTTACACATCTATGCACAGAGTCACGCACCTCCCAGCCACCCACACACACACTCAGCCTCCCATTCAAATATTTGGGCAACCAATCAATAACCCATATGGCCACTCTTATAGCTACTGATCAACACATGCAGCAGCTTACACAACATCAAACATACTGATGCACGAATTAAGACAGTTTAGTCACTAACCCATGTACTCAGTGAGACACATTTAATCACTCACTCATACAGTCAGTCATGCACCTACTAAATTCTTCATCCAGACACTTATACATCCACTCATTCTTCAATATGTGAAACATATTTAAACTTTACAGACACATACAATCATTGGATGTTGTGATCAGTGATGTCATCAGTGATGTCACTGACCATGTCATGAATGATGTAATATGTGACATCATCAGCAGTGGATTGCGGGTGCGCGATATATAGTTAGCGCTTATAGTTAGCTAACTATATATGGAATTTCAATGGTTTTATGCGAGTAAAATAAGGTTTTGTAAATGCTAATTCCTAACTATATATGGCCTATAACCTATGGTTTTTTCATTGAATTTTCAAGGTTTTGTAAATGCAAATTCCTAACTATATATCCACTATAACCTATGGTTTTTTCTGTGAATATATATATATATATATATATATATATATATATATATATATATATATATATATATATATATATATGGATATTTAAATATTGTTTATTTACTTTTATGATTTTTGTAAATTTTAATATATTTTTTTTTTAACTGTTTGAGTGTGAATAGTAATTTTTGTTTCTACGCTGTCCAACACTTTCCCTAATGCTGCAATCACTGGAGTGGGAATCATACTTTTTACCTCTCTGCTATCCAACACTTTACGTACTGTTGCATTCACTGGAGAGGGAATAGTAATTTTTACCTCGGCGCTATCCAGCACTTTTCCTACTGTTGCACTCCCCGGAGTGGGAATGGTAATTTTTACCCCTCTTCTATCCAGCACTTTCCCTACTGTTGCACTTTCTGGAGTTGGAATTGTAATTTTTACCTCTCCGCTATCCAACACTTTCCCTACTGTTGCTCCCTCTGGAGTGTGAATAGCAATTTTTACCTCTCAGCTATCCAACACTTTCCCTACTGTTGCACTCTCTGGAGTGGGAATAGTAATTTTTAAGCCTCCACTCTCCAATACTTTCCCTACTGCTGCACTCACCAGAGTGGGAATAGTAATTTTTACCCCTCCGCTATCCACCACTTTCCCTACTGTTTCACTTTCTGGAGTTGGAATAGTAATTTTTACCTCTCCGCTATTCAACACTTTCTCTACTGTTGCTCCCTCTGGAGTGGGAATAGCAATTTTTACCTCTCCGCTATCCAACATTTTCCCTACTGTTGCACTCTCTGGAGTGGGAATAGTAATTTTTACGCCTCCACTATCCAACATTTTCCCTACTGTTGCACTCTCTGGAGTGGGAATAGTAATTTTTACGCCTCCACTATCCAACACTTTACCTACTGTTTCACTCATCGGAGTGGGAATAGTAATTTGTACCACTCCGGTATCCAACACTTTCCCTACTGTTGATCTCTCTGCAGTGGTAATAGTATTTTTACATCTCTGCTATCCAACACTTTCCCTACTGTTGCACTCTCGTGAGTTGGAATAGTAATTTTTACCTCTTCGCTATCCAACACTTTCCCTACTGTTGCTCCCTCTGGAGTAGGAATACCAATTTTTACCTCTCTGCTATCCAACACTTTCCCTACTGTTGCACTCTCTGGAGTGGGAATAGTAATTTTTAGGCTTCCACTCTCCAACACTTTCCCTACTGTTGCACGCACCAGAGTGGGAATAGTAATGTTTACCCCTCCGCTATCCAGCACTTTCCCCACTGTTGCACTCCCCGGTGTGGGAATAGTAATTGTTACCTCTCCGCTATCCAACACTTTCCCTACTATTGCCGTCTCTGGAGTGGGAATAGTAATTTTTACCTCTCCGCTATCCAACATTTTCCCTACTGCTGCACCCTCTGGAGTGGGAATAGCACTTTTTACCTCTCCGCTATCCAACATTTTCCCTACTGTTGCACTCTCTGGTGTGGGAATAGTAATTTTTATGCCTCCACTCTCCAACACTTTCCCTACTGTAGCACTCACCGGAGTGGGAATAATAATTTGTACCCCTCCGGTATCCAACACTTTCCCCACTGTTGCACTCTCTGGAGTGGGAATAGTATTTTAACCTCTCCGCTATGCAACACTTTCCCTACTGTTGCACTCCCTGGAGTTGGAATAGTAATTTTTACCTCTTCGCTATCCAACACTTTCCCTACTGTTGCTCTCTCTGGAGAGGTAATAGTAATTTTTAACTCTCCGCTATCCAACACTTTCCCTACTGTTGCACTCCCTGGAGTTGGAATAGTCATTTGTACCTCTCCGCTATCCAACACTTTCCCTACTGTCGCCTTAACTGAAGTGGGAATACAATTATTTACCCCTCCGCTATCCAATACTTTCTCTACTGTTGCATTCACTGGAGTGGAATAGTAATTTTTACCCCTCCGCTATGCAAAACTTTCACTACTGTTGCATTCACTGGAGTGGAAATAATAATTTTTACCCCTCCGCTATCCAGCACTCTCCCTACTGTTGCACTCACTGGAGTTGGAATAGTACATTTTACCTCTCCGCAATCCAACACTTTCCCTACTGCTGAAGTCTCTAGAGTGGAAATAGTAAATTTTACCCCTCCGCTCTCCAACACTTTCCCTACTGTTGCTCCCTCTGGAGTGGGAATAGCAATTTTTACCTCTCCACTATCCAACACTTTCCCTACTGTTGCACTCTCTGGAGTGGGAATAGTAATTTTTACACCTCCACTCTCCAACACTTTTCCTACTGTTGCACTCAACGGAGTGGGAATGCAAATTTTTACCCCTCCGCTATCCAACACTTATCCTCCTGTTGCACTCAGCGGAGTGGGAATTGTATTTTTCCCCTCCACTATCCAACACTTTCTCTACTGGTTCTCTTCCTGGTGTGGAAATAGTAATTTTTTATCCCCCGCTATCCAACACTGTCTCTACTGTGAAGAACCGGGTTTTATAACCCAGCGGCGCCAGGGATAACGCCCGATGTCTTCCCCTGCCTCGGCAAACACGGGACACTTCTTGATGACGTCAAAGACCAAATTTATTGGCTGCAACCAGGAACAGAGGTCTACGAAGCACAACACGGGTGGTTCGCTAAAGACTGCACAAATTCATGGAGCGGAGCATCGTCTTTTAACGCCCTGTAAGATATTTTAAAATGCAGCCGCTTTGTGACCAATTAAGTAATTTAGAACAGCTATATGGTCCTATATGTCCTTGTTGCCAACTACTTTTGCAGCAGTTATTAAAAGTAAATAAATGTACGACTCTGATTTCCAAGCTCGCCCCTCATGACTCTACTCCTTTTCCCCTGCCACATCTTGACCCTCAATGTATGGTGTTTATGGAGTAAAGTTCTGCCAATTCCAGCACTGGTCAAGCCGACCTAAAAGGACAGCTAAAAACTCGAAAAGCAGTTCATCCCCGTCTTGTCATCAGCTCCCTCACCCACAACATTACAAAAAATAAAAATGGGCGGTGCATTGTCTTTTATGCTAAAAATCACATTCCTGGCTAGCATCAATTACATGCAAACTGACCAATGGAAACATGACATTTCAAACATAGCGCATGATGACAATCCCACTTTCCGTTGTTCAGCCCACCAGAAATGACCAAGCAAATTCCAATATTCCTGTTCGATCAGGCCGGACAAACCCATCATAAAACCTCAACCCAAATCAGTGATTAAGCCATAAAGGAAGGAACAGAAGCAGATGAGAAGCAAGATAGAAGGGTGTGTGCATGTACTATAAACTCAGCAATGTCCTGCTCTTTGATCTCTATCTGACCAGCTGCTTAACAAGGAACTGGCTCAACGAAATTAGCCTCGGTCAAGGAGTCAGTTCCGCCAGGTCACACAAGAGTCAGCTAAGGTGTACGTGTCCCCAGAACTCGTTCGACCATAGTCATCGGCCTATGTGAAGGCAACCGCACAAAATGGCTGCCACACACAAAATGGAACCCAAGGGTTCAAACGGAATCCCTGAATACGCAGTGTTCTCATTGATCGATTATGATGAAAACACTCGTACACACCACACTCATCATTTGCGGTCCGCTGATACCAAGATCGTCTATATCCGACGACCTTTATTGAACGGGTTCAGAATCTACGAACCACGAACCCTCGAACTACGGAACCACAACTGTTGGACTCTCTGGAGTTGGGATAGTAAATGTAATTCCTCCGCTATCCAGCAGTTACCCTACTTTTGCACTCACTGGAGTGGAAATAGTTATTTTTACCCCTTTGCTATCCAACACTTTCCCTACTGTTGTACTGATTGTATTTTGAAATGTAATTTTAAATATTTTTCTAAGTTTGATGTTTTTATTTATTATAGATTTTTGTTTTTAATATTTGAAATCAATATATATATTTTTTTATATTATTTTAAACTTGTAACATAAATAAGAAATAATAGTTTAATAATTGTTTTAATGTAAATATGTATGTATAAATTATTATGTTTGTGTTTATCTTTTTATTAAGTTTATTTGTTATATTTTATTAACATGTATATTAAATGTATTATATGTTGTTAATATTATATTTAATATTTAATGTTTTACATATATAATTTTTTATTTTTTATTTTTGTAAAAGTCAATATTTTATACATCTATATTTTTTACATTGTTTATTATGAGTCAATATTGTTTGTATGTACCTCTTTAAGTATCGGAGTCGATATGTTTGTTGTCTATATTTTTTAGTCGATAGTTTTAACATCTCTATTTTTTACTTCAATGTTGTGTCAGTAACCTGACATTGCCTAATGTGTATCCTTTTAGAACCTTATCACATACATTTTAAAATTAAAATACATAGGCTGAGCTCATTTACTAAGAATTTAGGTGGTCAGAATTATACCCTCAGTTCTACCATGTCTTTATTGTTTGCAATACCTTTATTCAAAAAGGAAGGATCAAGCTGCTTACAAATGTAACAAATCATGGAAATCCTGAAACAGCATTGAGCTGAACCACCCATGAAAGTGTGTACTGAGAACAACCACTTCTGAGCAAGCCAGTTTGTTGTTTACAGATGACATGGACACAAATTCCAGTACCCAAGCTTATTGTTTGGAGCAGTGCAGTAAAACACACCTACAGCTTTCTCTGTCCAGTCCTCATCTACCTAACCCCGCATAGCCAGACTCTAAAGCTAGAACATAGCAACACACATTGCTTAGAAACCCCACAACGAGGAAGGAACATAACAGAGTTCCATTAAGGAGCCTAGCCAAAATAGCAGGAACTCCATTGCGAATGAATATGAGAACATTGATTCACAACTTATTTCAAAGGCAGATTCGAAATCCACTTATTAGATATGGCTAGCACAAACACTTCACTTCATATTCAGAAAAGCTGGTACTCAAAATTCCAAATGAGGATTTAAAAATAGTATGTTTAAGGGTCATTGCATCATTGTATTTAGCTGGAGTATAAACGTCATATGATTGATTCATATGATGCACTATGAGTAGAAGATTTACTAACAATTGTTCCATGTCAAAGTTATCCCAGAAATGTGGGTGATGAGTCATAGGGTAGTGGTGCCTCAAAGAAATACACAAGAAATGTGTTTGTCCACATGAAATAAAGGAATGCAGTGCTAATGAGGTAGGGATAACCACCCCACTCCCTAATATGTAGTCAAAGACCACATAGCAATATACCGTTCAACCTCAAGCACAGACTAACATATAATATCAATAATAAAAAATCAAAGATTAACAGTTGTCTTCTTCCTTATTCTTTTTCAATTCTGTTGTCAAGTTGTTAAAATTTTTTAGCCTCTTAAGCCAACACGTGTTTCGTTGCTCAAAGGGAAATATCCAGCGACTTCCTCAGGGCTAAAAATAAGTACAGAAATAGAAAACCACTATAATGAGTTACTGTGTACCTAAGTTACATTTTGTCCAAACAATATGACTTTTTTGTTACTCATCATTCCATTCTGATAACCTTAATGGCATCCAGGCAGGGGAAACCTATGCACATAATACATAACCTATATTAAATCAGAGTGCCAGTGCATATGTTGCTCATTATGGTGACTGATGACTTGTAACTGAAGGACAACGTTGGCCTAGATATAAGGTTAAAAAGTGTATATTACAGTGTGTGAACTGTCCAGCAAGTGCCAAGTGAAGACCTTCTAACGAATGATTCTCTTCTTGTGTTGCCTTTTTGGGTGTCAATAAACAAAAAGAGGGGGGCAGTGTATCGGTCATGGTGCCCATTCTTTGTTCATATTCAAAGCTAAATTGTGAAAGAATATAATGTATTCAATAACTATACATTAACTATATTCTCTTCCAAAGTTCCTATTATAGTAGGAAATAATAGCAAAGGCCACAGCATCCAAATAATGTGCCCCCACTGAACAGTGTTTATCGTAAAATGTACTAGTTAACTAGTCCTAGGACCAAGCATATCTTACGATCGGTTGTAAATCCGTACCACTCTTTTTAACATCATAAAAATATACTACTCCTTCTCATTGATTTTGTATAGGGCCAGCTATAAATTATTAATATGTTGGTTCATCAATAGCTTGCTCCACCTGTAAAGTATGCCATTCAGGTATGTATCCGCTCCTAAGAAAAACGTAAATTAATAACTTATTTAGTTATTACTGGCAATGTTCAACAAAATGGCCAATAAAAGTATTTCAAAACGTTAAATAAAAATATCAGAAGCAACATTATGCTTACTGGTATGGTGTATGAATCTTGAAGTGACATGCAGCGAGTACGCTGTGTCCCGAGCGTGTTGAGATTTCCGTGATTCAAGTATGCAAAAACTGAAGCCAGTCAAAGAGGTCTATGCCTCACCAATCCCTGTTTCGGTATTCAATACGGCCACCATCTCGGAGTGCAAAATACCTCTTCCTTCTGTACACCAGATCAGTGTGAAGTGTACCTAATATTTTCAAATGGTAGAAAGGTTCTACAGATTTGATCACTAACAGTATTCAAATGCTTATCAGTTAGGTGTATCAATTTCAAAGTGACTTGCAGCGAGTATGCTGTGTCTCAAATGTGTAGAGAAATCTGTATTGTGAGTGCGCAAAAAACAAGGACAGTGCAATAGGACTATTTTTCACCAAACCTTTTCCTGGTATTCCACATGGTCGCCATTTTGAAGTGTATACTATCACTGTCCTCGAGACACTAAAATCATTAGAAGATGTTGGTTGTTTCCCAATGGCTTGTTAGACTCCCTCATACTGGAATGTTTTCCTTGTTTGTGAAAGTAGCTCAATACTATTACCTTCCGTGGTGGCATGCTAAGAAATACTTCTAATTCCACATACATTTGATCCTCTCTTATCCCCTATATTCAACCATGGTGATAAGTGTGTATCAAAAGGCAGCACAAGCGAAATTCCAGAAAAAAAAGCTGCTGTTATTTACATACGTTTATACTTTTCAATATAGGTCAATGATATTCAAGAAGAACTCTCTAAAATGTCATGATGCCTTTACATTTGTTATATAGTGGCACAGAGAGTCTTATATATCATCCATGTATGGATTCTTATCTGTTATAATTTTCTAACAGCATTATTTGAGCATGAGTCTAAGATGTGTAAACATATAATTTATGATATCACTACGTATTATCATTAACTTATGTGATAGCAGAGAGAGTCCTAAGAAACAAGTCTACGGTTCATTATTGGCAGTAATTTCCTAACAATTTTAATTATTTGGTCTTTAAATTAGTTCCAATCACAATGTATATAGGACTAATCACAAGAAAACGAACCGGTGTCTCGTATCAATCACGTCTATATGGATTAACTCATATCTTTCATGCATAATAACATAATACAGCATTTTCTTATTTGTCTTGCAACTCTTAAGTTAGTCAGAAAAACATTTAGGGCCCCATTAGGATGACGGGCGGAAAACCACCCCGACCGCCATGGAGGCGGGAAACAACCGCCCGCCGGGACAGTGGATAAACCGGCGGTCAAATTAGGAACAACCGCCAAAAAAGACCGACCGCGGCAGTAGTGGGCTAACCAAAACCGCCCGATGCGGGCAGTGATGTCCAAAAACTGACCGGGGCGGTTGGAAACGCAGCGGAAAAAATACAACCCGCCGCAAGCATAGCTGAGACACCGCACGGGAAATTAATATATACCCGATGGTTCCGCGATACGATCCGCTGTTTCCGACCGCCGCGGTCACATACAGGAGTGAATGTGAGAGACAGCAGAAGAGCTGCAGCATAGCTACCGCAGCGGACGATACATGAAAAACATGGCAGCCCAAAGCAAAAACACTGCCGCAATGCCAAAAAATGCACAAACCAAAGTAGCCATGCCCCCCAAATACACAAAACACAAACAAATGAAAAGGAAAAATGCCAAACAGAAACATACAATTCCCAGGACAACTCCCGCAACACACCTGACAGCACAATCCCATGTGGACACACCCACACAGCTGTGTATAAAACCAGCCCCTTCACTGACCACAATCCTTTCCAACACACCAGAAGAGAAGGGCATACACCAGATCTGACAGGAGAGGCAAGAGAACACAGCATACCCACCACCACCACCACCACCATCACACCAGCACCAACAATCCACCAGCACATAATGCACCTCACACAAAAACACCAGTCCCACCACCCACACCCCTGCACCCACAAACACTTCAAACACCACACACCATGGCACCACAGAAAATGCCCAAATTCACAGAGAGTGAGTTGACTGTCATGTTAAATGAGATAGTCAGAGTGGAACCAAAACTGTTTGGTAGCCTGGTCCAACGGACACCATTAGCCACAAGGACTCAAATGTGGGAAAGAATAGTACAAAGGGTCAATGCAGTAGGGTCCACCCCGCAATCCAAGAAGGAGATCATGAAGTGATTGCACAATCTCAAGAGCGTTGTCAAAGAGAGGAGGAGCAAGAACTGGGAGCTGGTTAACCGGACTGGCAGTGCCTCTCCCATCCCACAGAAAACATTCACACCATGGGAGGAGAAGGTGCTTGCCATACAGCATCCTGAGAGTCTCAAAAGAGTATCCGGTGGAGTGGAGGCTGGTAAGTACAAACGAATGTCAACCAACACACTGATATGTACTGTTTAGCACATCCAAAAACACTCACCACACCAGGCAAATCACATCCATCTCCACCACACACCCACAAAAACATGTCTCACAGATCCAACAGACACCCACTCCTAAGTACCCTAAACGTAGCTAGCAAAATACCCATGGGAGCATGAGCACAGTGAGCCTGTACTATTACTCCCACCATGCCCCCTGTCCCACACCTCAGCAAGATGGAGCCCTCCCCCCACACCACCCAGGAGCACATGGAAGCCATGCATTCTTCACCCTCACCTTACAGGTAGGTAACCATCTTGCTTGTGAGGCCTGTATGTGGGAGGGAGGCCTGTACTACTACTCCCACCATGCCTCCTGTCCCATACCACAGCAAGATGGAGCCCTCCCCCACACCACCCAGGAGCACATGGAATCCATTGCATTGTTCACCAAACAAACAGGTGGGAAGCCATCTCCTCTGGAAGGCCTGCACTACTGCTCCCACCATGCCCCCTGTCCCACACCCCAGCAAGATGGAGCCTTACCCCCACACCTCCCAGGAGCACATGGAAGCCATTGCATTGTTCATCAAACAAACTAACAGGTAGGTAGCCATCTCCTCTGAGAGGCCTGTATGTGGGAGGGAGGCCTGCACTACTACTCCCACCATGCCCCCTGTCCCACGCCCCAGCAAGATGGAGCCCTCCCTCCCTCCCACAAGCACTCTGAAGCCATTGCATTGTTCACCAAACAAACTAACAGGTAGGTAGCCATCTCCTCTGAGAGGCCTGTATGTGGGAGGGAGGCCTGCACTACTACTCCAACCATGCCCACTGTTCTACATCCCAGCAAGATGGAGCCCTACCTTCCTCCCACAAGCACTGCTAAGCCATTGCATTGTTCACCAAACAAACTAACAGGTAGGTAGCCATCTTCTCTGGGAGGTCTGTATGTGGGAGGAAGGCCTGCATCATTACACACACCACCAATTGTATTCAATGCATTGATACCTGAGATGTATGAGTAATTTGTGTACCTCTGCATCATGTAATGAGGCACAGTATTGCACTTACAAAAAATTGTGATGAACTGTCAATTGTGTAGTATACAGACAGTGGATGGCACACAGCTAACAGATTTCTTGCACAGTGCACAACACTGACCATTCCCCATCTAATCCACAGGTGACCAAGAACTCACTACTGAGGATGACATCAACGACCAGCAGAGGCAGTCTCCACCCCCGGGACACGGACTCTCGGATGTAGACTATCAGGATTCTCTGGACAATGATCTCCAGGCCGGCCCGTCTGGTATGCCAAGGAGCGCAAGGTCCCAGGCCCCCATTCTCCCCTCCACCACATTTGCTGCAACAACAACTACACAGCAAACCCCTGCAGTTACAGCCTGTGTTTCCACTGCCGCCACCACCGCCACCACCACCAAAAAAAAAAAAAACATTTACAGTGTTCAAAATGTCCATAATGTATCCAAAAGATGTACAGTATGTAGGCATGGATAATTTCAAGGCACCTAGGGAGGCACAACAGAACAACAGTCACTGGTGTGAGTGTGGCATCACAGACAGTACACTACACCAACCATCTACATGAGTCAACAGGCAGACAACACAATGTGCAGCAAGTGTCAACACACTGAGTCCCGTATACGTTCACAGATGACATGTCACTGTCACATTTCCACACACAGGTGACTTTGCATGTGCCTATCAGTGCCATCCGCACATAGCCCTTTACGACCACAGCAATCACACCAAGTTGTACCTCGTCACCCATCTTCAAGTGAAGTAGCGGGGGATGAGCTGTTGATGCATGTCAACTCCCGCCTCTCCACTGTCCTCATCACTGGAATCAGGTCCTTGGGCAAGCGGGGGCCTCAGGTCCTCATCATCATTAGGGAGCAGGGGAATCCCCTTATGAGTGGCCATGTTGTGGAGCTTACAGCATGCCACAATGATCTTACAGACCTTCCCAGGCGAGTATGACAGTGCACCTCCAGTCCTGTCAAGGCAGCGGGTCCTGCCATGGGCCTCATTGTACCTCATATCAGCCGGGGTCCTGGGAATACGTAGTAGGCTCAGCAACCATGGACGGCTGGGATATGCAGAGTGACATAGGAATGATAAACACACATTGCAATGTTGCACAGGCAGAGGGCAGTCGGTCACACACACAGCACGCCATATTACTAGGCATACTCACCCACAATCCAAGCACGCTCTGGAAGCAGATTTGCCATAATCCGGGGCACAATGCTGTTCCTCAGCATGTACGAGTCATGGGCCGAGCCGGGGAATCTGGCACACACATGCAAAATGGTCATGTCTGATATGCACACCACCTGCACATTGATCGATTGATAATGTTTTGAAATGTTGATAATGTTGCGTAAAATGTGCTCACTCGCTTGTGGTGGCACCAGATCGACATGTGTGCAATCAATGGCACGAACAACATGAGGAATGTTCCCAAGTGGATAGAAGTCTCCCTTCACAATGGCCAATTCTGCTCCCCTGGGGAAATGTATGTATCTGCCTATGAGTAGCAGCACTACCACATGTAGTGCTGTCTCCCTAGGGCACTAGGTGTGCTGCTTCTGTAGCTGTAAATTTCCCAAAAAGTTGCTTCACACGTTGCGTTTGATTGTATATACAAGTGTCTTTATTTTATTTCCAATGTTTGGTTCACATTTAAATTGTATAGGTGTTTTTCATTCTTCAACACATAGATACTTTCATGTTGTCATAGCCTTTGTTTTTATATCCAATGCATTTTGGCAATAATTGCCTTCATCAGGGATATTTCTACAAACATAAACAAATCATACATAAACATTAGTTCATTATGTCAGGAGTTCATTCACCCTTAATCAAAATATCATGCAGTGCTTTTCAACAGTTCCTCAATAATATGTTAACAAAATGTTACATCATTCTCTATCGTGTGATGATTGTTCTTGATACTATACTCGCTCAATGCTAGTGCGGTGCATTATGGTAAACGTATTCAAGGAGTGCGGTGTTTATATGGATTTATTAGGATGTTCTTCTGAAAGTATGAAACTCTTTTCAAACAAATATCCTTGCTAGGACATGTGTGTGCGTTCGCAGCTGCCAGCCTGTTAAAGATTAAAACACGAAGAAACATTTATGTGATTGCGTGCTTTTACTTCGGACGTTTTTCGACAGCGGGTCGTTCGTCTTTTCTTAAGTGCTCTACATATCTCATTTCAGCTTGTTAACCACCGCTACTGGTTACCCCAAACCGCTCCTTATCTCTAAAGATATTTAGTCGCTTACCGCGTTATGTACTCGCGCTGTTTCTTCAACAGTCCTGGCCGATGTTGTGCGTTCAATGCTAATGAATTCCATAGCCCTGCCTCCAATATGTTAACTGCGCTTGCCCGTAATGTTCTATGCTAAAGGGGAAACGTGCTTAAAAAAGGCTTTCAACAAAATCTTTATTAGACAACCCTTGCTGGTTGTTATTCGCTCATCTTATAGTAAGGTGTGTGTGTTGGTAAAGGTGTAATTTTATAAAACGATCTAACAATATCAGTGCCTTCAAAAGTCCATAATTGGTATTCACTGTGATGATATGAAATGTTTTAACAATGAACACAATGAACATAAGTTCTAAAGGTAACAAGTAAATTCTGTCCTTTCATTTAGGCCATGTGGCTTCAAAGCATAAAGTAAATAAATCTAATGGCTTTCTCGTTTCAAGAGATTCTTCCTGTTGTCTATACCTTCTTTCTTTTGGACCACTTCCAAAATGCAGGCTTTGAGCTGACTAACATGATGTTTAGCTTCTCGGAAATGGGTTGTGACCACAGATTTCATTGTTCTGATGTTACTCTTATGCTTGTTTTTAGTTTTCTTTCTGTTTGTCCCCCATAAATTGAGCCACATGGGCATTTCAACATATACACCTCGTTCATAGTGTCACAAGTTGCATTAAGTCTTAATGGTATTTTATGTCCCTTCATAGGATGAGTGGTATAATTATGACACCATCGATGATCGATTACAATTTACATGGGAAATTCATGATGAACACATACACTTCTTAGATGTGGAAATCACAAGGTAAAACAAGGGAGAGTAACCCTTCTGTGCCAAGGGAACAGGGTAAATAGTAACCAACAAACGCAAAAAGTTCCCTTGAGTTTCTATATCTTAGTTCTTATAGAATTTAAGATCTCCAGGGAGATCCCGTGGAGGTCTCACTATAGTTTCAATGACAGAATTATTCATGCATCCTGCTCTCTCAAGCTTTAACAGAACCACAAAAAAAGCACTTACACTCTACAAGCTATATATGATCTACGTAGCCGGGATATGTACTTTGGTAAAAAAGATTTTGTTTTATTTAATTTAAAATTACATATCACATAACAGAAATTTCATATTAAAAACACATATATATCTCTTTGGGTGAGTATTCAGATGTATCACAAAAGGCTTTTATTCATTTCTTATTATTGAGACTTTCACAAGAGATATAGATTTGTAGTACATTCAAATATACACTCAAATTAGGTTAAAACCAAGTCGACGTGTTTCGGTGGATCTTTGCTGTGCGCACCACCTTCCTCAGGACAGTTAAAAACAGTTCTGTAAAAACAATATTAAGAAAACCAACATCAGTCTTTATCCTCAGCATACGTTTGCAATGCTTTAAACTATTAGAAAACCTCAGTGTCAGGAGAATTCACTTTCTATCTGAGAGAAGAAATAATATTTTACATGGTTTGGTCATAACTGAAAACATTGCCCATATGTACGGAAAATAAATTGTTTATATATTAAAATCCTGCATTGTGTTACAGGGTTATCAATCTTGTATAGGTGTATTCTAATCCAACTGGGTCCTTTCCCTGTGCTGATTTTGTGTTCCATTTAGAGTACATTCAATTCCACACACAATCCATTGCTATCCCTTATGGCAATCATTAGGATAACCAAACTACTAATAATGAACATTCATACTCAAACATCATTTTTATTCCAGTATCTAAATATACCTTTTGCTTATTCACCAGTAAGCCTCGTTGTTTAATTACGAAGCTGATTCCAGATACATGTTATTCGCAGTCCTATGTCAAAGGAAAATAGACATATTGAGTTTTTGCCTCTTGTTCTAGTCCTTCTCTTGCAACTCATTATTCTTATGCCATATACTTACTGGCTATACTGTGATAGATCTCAGTAGAGCCAATTTCTCTATTACATATTCAGTTTAGTTCCGCTTTACGAATATTCCTTTAGTGTTCATGAGGATGAATCCTTGCACCTATTTATGAAAAACAGTGCACAAATCTTTTAGAGTGTTATTAGTTCGAGTCTACTCTTCTCTTTACCCTGAATGGCAGTACTTTAGCTTACTGGTATAATGGTATATTTCCGTATGGTCTTCCACTTAGTAGAGGGTTTATATTTTTTCTTTCTGTGCTTTTATCGGGGGATTCGTCAATTATCCCAGTCATAGCGTTCTAATACAGTGAACAAGAAAATAGGAGCATCTTTCATTGCCTCCCTGTTTTTTATCACAGTTTGTATTACAGATGACATTATTTGCTATTCTTATTCTGATGGCTACTATTGTTGCAAATCCCCTTTTGAATGCATTCCTATTATCTTGATTTGGTTTTACTCGGTGGTACTATTTGTTTACTCTGTCAGGGACTAGCTTTATCGCTAGTGGGGTATATTTGTACACATACACGCAATCTTAATGCGGTGTTAGTTACCATAGGTTCGCCATGTATTAGTCATATCACCGAGTTGGTATAAGGGACTCTATCAAGGACTAGATTTATCGCTAGTCGTTTTATCGCTAGTAGGGTCTATTTGCACACATACACGTTTTCTACAAGCGCTGTTAATCGCCATCGGTTCGCTATGTTTTAGTGATATCACCGCGCTGGTAGCCCTCTGTATCATAACGGATACCCATGACTATAATTAGAGCTCACTTATTTAAGTATTTTTTAAGAAACCATTCAATGCTTTAGTTTAGCTTCTCTTTTTTGATTTGTTAACAAACTTGGAACTTCCCCATTGTTCCTGATTTGCAGTTTAATAAGGCAAGGTGGCAACATTGACAACAAAAGAAAAATCAGAGAACAATTCTACATGTGTAAATTTAAAACCTTTACACATGGCTTGAATAATCGAGAAGAATGGGAAAGAATATATAGATGAACTAAAATCAAGGACGATTCTGTTAGTTATAGGATCCCTTATATTTTAAGGTCATATCTTCTTGCCTTATTAAACTGCATACAATACTTTCCCGTAGTAATATTTATATCTGAGAATATCTTGATGAACCATCACTAGGGATGTATTGCACAGGCTATAAAATCTATTATTACTCAAAGCAATACCCTCTGCCTGAAGTAAATATAAATAATATATTTCTCCACTAATATCTATACTCGTTCAAAAAAACTCACTGAATTATGAAATAATGATAAAACGTAAAATTACTGGTTTGGTAGTATTTAGTTTCAACAAAAATAGAGATTAAAATGTCTTTAGCACTCTCCATCATGAAATATAATACAATGTGGATGTACCAGCACTAGGCTAAGATGAGGATGTAAATGGAGCCCGTTTTGTGCAATACATATATAACACGCTGTGCACGCAGACGGTAGAATAACCCTTAAAAATGAGCGACAAATATAAACTCTCTAGAGTAATGTTCTTAACAATATGGCATAACCATCAGGAAGTAATATCGCATCCTCAAAAAGGTTTCCATGAGGTTTATCTATAAAAATTGTAATAAATGAAATAGGTTAACAATCAAACTGTAAATCATAGCGCATAAAGATAGTGCTACAGCCTATTTTCATGCAATGTGAAAGAATAAAGAATTAGGATAGATGACCTGACTAACACCACTCCAAGATGGCCGCTAAAGTAGGAATGTCAAACTATGCATACCATTGGGGAAACAAGATTAATCATGTGATGTAGACACGTGACCATTTTTATTGCTTTAAATGGAGTAAGGAAAGAAACCGGGTTACTTTACACGAACCGCGGGTAACACGAAAGAGGAGGCACCAGGTAAGAAGGAGCTGTATACTTAGCTCACGTTAACCGTTAAGAAAGGGTAGCGCATTTGTTTTAGTTTAAACGCCGGGGAATCTGTAAATCAGGAACAATGGGGAAGTTCCAAGTTTGTTAACAAATCAAAAAAGAGAAGCTAAACTAAAGGATTGAATGGTTTCTTAAAAAATACCTAAATAAGTGAGCTGGAATTATAGTCATGGGTATCCGTTATGATACAGAGGGCTACCAGCGCGGTGATATCACTAAAACATAGCGAACCGATGGCGATTAACAGCACTTGTAGAAAACGTGTATGTGTGCAAATAGACCATACTAGCGATAAAACGACTGGCGATAAATCTAGTCCTTGAGAGAGTCTCTTATACCAACGCGGTGATATGACTAATACATGGCGAACCTATGGTAACTAACACCGCATTAAGATTGCATGTATGTGTGTAAATATACCCCACTAGCGATAAAGCTAGTCCCTGACAGAGTAAACAAATAGTACCACTGAGTAAAACGAAATCAAGATAATAGGAATGCATTCAAAAGGGTATTTGCAAACAATAGTAGCCATCAGAATAAAAATAGCAAATAATGTCATCTGTAATACAAACTGTGATAAAAAACAGGGAGGCAATGAAAGATGCTCCTATTTTCTTGTTCACTGTATTAGAACGCTGTGACTGGGATAATTGACGAATCCCCCGATGAAAGCACAGAAAGAAAAGATATAAACCCTCTACTAAGTGGAAGATCATACGCAAATATACCATTATACCGGTAAGCTAAAGTGCTGCCATACAGGGTAAAGAGAAGAGTAGACTCGAACTAATAACACTCTAAAAGATTTGTGCACTGTTTTTCATAAATAGGTGCCAGGATTCATCCTCATGAACACTAAAGGAATATTCGTAAAGCGGAACTAAACTGAATATAGAAATTGTCTCTACTGAGATCTATCACAGTATAGCCAGTAAGTATATGGCATAAGAATAATGAGTTGCAAGAGAAGGACTAGAACAAGAGGCAAAAACACAATATGTCTATTTTCCTTTGACATAGGACTGCGAATAACATGTATCTGGAATCAGCTTCGTAATTAAACAACGAGGCTTACTGGTGAATAAGCAAAAGGTACATTTAGATACTGGAATAAAAATGTTGTTTGAGTATGAATGTTCATTATTAGTAGTTTGGTTATCCTAATGATTGCCATAAGGGATAGCAATGGATTGTGTGTGGAATTGAATGTACTATAATTGGAACACAAAATCAGCACAGGGAAAGGACCCAGTAGGATTAGAATACACCTATACAAGATTGATAACCCTGTAACACAATGCAGGATTTTAATATATAAACAATTTATTTTCCGTACATATGGGCAATGTTTCCAGTTATGACCAAACCATGTAAAGTATTATTTCTTCTCTCAGATAGAAAGTGAATTCTCCTGACACTGAGGTTTTCTAATAGTTTAAAGCATTGTAAACGTATGCCGAGGATAAAGACTGATGTTGGTTTTCTTAATATTGTTTTTTTCAGAACTGTTTTTAACTGTCCTGATGAAGGTGGTTGGTGCGCACAGCAAAGATCCTCCGAAACGCTTTGACTTGGTTTTAACTTAATTTGAGTGTATATTTGAATGTTGAATGTACTACAAATCTATATCTCTTGTGAAAGTCTCAATAATAAGAAATGAATAACAGCCTATTGTGATATATCTGAATACTCACCGAAAGAGATATATATGTGTTTTTAATATGAAATTTCTGTTATGTGATATGTAATTTTAAATCAAATAAAACAAAATCTTTTTTACCGAAGTACATATCCCGGCTACGTAGATTATCTATAGCTTGTAGAGTGTAAGTGCTTTTTTTGTGGTTCCGTTAAAGCTTGAGAGAGCAGAGTGCACGAATAATTCTGTCATTGAAACTATAGTGAGACCTCCACGGGATGTCCGTGGAGATCTTAAATTCTATAAGATCTAAGATATAGAAACTCAAGGGAACTTTTTGCGTTTGGTGGAAATCACAAGGACATCAACAGGGTTCTCCACGAATCTTTACAGGAAAACCACTGACAGGAACAATTTCTTAAGATATGAAAGCTACCATCCACTCTCACTGAAACAGCATCTCCCATATTCGCAAATACTCAGGGTTAAACGAGTGGTCTTGGAGCCAGAACAACAGCAACAGCAAATAACACTGATGACACATCCCTTTAAGAACAGAGGATATCCAGAGCATATCCTTCAGCAGGCAATAAACAGAAGCCAAGAGACAACTAGAGAACAACTTTTGAAACCTAAGCCACGTAAGACAGATAAGAGGATGACGTGTCAGTAAATATTCGAACATGAGCACTCAATTTAAAGCCATAATAAAAAGACACTGGACAATCTTAAAAATGGATTAAGATTTCAACAGCATATTTTCAACAGAACCATTGTTTGCACACACAAGAGCCAAAAATCTGGGAGAAATCCTAAAACGACCAGCGGAGAAAAAAACACCCATAACGTATAAAGGCACCATCCCATGCATGAATTGCAGCAATTGTCATAACATTATAAAAGGTAATTATACCACTCATCCTATGAAGAGACATAAAATACCATTAAGACTTAATGCAACTTGTGACACTATGAACGTGGTGTATATGTTTAATTGCCCATGTGGCTCAATTTATGTGGGACAAACAGAAAGAAAACTCAAAACAAGACTTAATGAGCATAAGAGTAACATCAGAACAAAAATGATGAAATCTGTGGTCACAACCCATTTCCTAGAAGCTAAACATCATGTTAATCAGCTCAAAGCCTGCATTTTGGAAGTGGTCCAAAAGAAAGAAGGTATAGACAACAGGAAGAATCTCTTGAAATTAGAAAACCATTGGATTTATTTCCTTAATGCTTTGAAGCCACATGGCCTAAATAAAAGGACAGAATTTACTTGTTACCTTTAGAACTTATGTTCATTGTGTTCATTGTGAAAACATTTCATATCATCATAGTGAATACCAATTATGGACTCTTGAAGGCACTGATATTGTTAGATCGTTTAATAAAATTACACCTTTACCAACACACACACCTTACTATAAGGAGAGCGAATAACAACCAGCAAGGGTTGTCTAATAAAGATTTCGTTGAAAGCCTTTTTTTAAGCACGTTTCCCGTTTAACATAGAACATTACGCGCAAGCGCAGGAACATATTGGAGGCAGGGCTATGGAATTCATTAGCATTGAACGCACAACATCGGCCAGGACCGTTGAAGAAACAGCGCAAGTACATAACGCGGTAAGCAACTAAATATCTTTAGAGATAAGGAGCGGTTTGGGGTAACCAGTAGCAGTGGTTAACAAGCTGAAATGAGATATGTAGAGCACTTAAGAAAAGACGAACGACCCGCTGTCGAAAAACGTCCGAAGTAAAGCACGCGATCACATAAATGTTTCTTCGTGTTTTAATCTTTAACAGGCTGGCAGCTGCGAACGCACACACATGTGCTAGCAAGGATATTTGTTTGAAAAGAGTTTCATACTTTCAGAAGAACATCTTAATAAATCCATATAAACACCGCACTCCTTGAATACGTTTACCATAATGCACCGCACTAGCATTTGAGCGAGTATAGTATCAAGAACAATTATCACACAATAGATAATGATGTAACATTTTGTTAACATATTATTGAGGAACTGTTGAAAAGCACTGCGTGATATTTTGATTAAGGGTGAATGAACTCCTGACATAATGAACTAATGTTTATGTATGATTTGTTTATGTTTGTAGAAATATCCCTGATGAAGGCAATTATTGCCGAAATGCATTGGATATAAAAACAAAGACTATGACAACATGAAAGTATCTATGTGTTGAAGAATGAAAAACACTTATACAATTTAAATGTGAACCGAACATTGGAAATAAAGTAAAGACACTTGTATATACAATCAAACGCAACGTGTGGAGCAACGTTTTTGGGAAATTTACAGCTACAGAAGCAGCACACCTAGTGCCCTAGGGAGACAGCACTACGTGTGGTAGTGCTGCTACTCATAGGCTGAAGCACCCACACTCCTGGTGGGGAGTGATCCCCAGGAGCACAGTAAAACAATTCTGATACAAAGGAATAACCGAATTAAGCAGTGCACGGCCGCAACCTAAGTCTTGAAATGTATGTATCTGTCCTTATAGATCATCATGGCAGCAAGTACATCCCTCAGCACCAGGCTGAACATGGATTGAGACATCCCTGCAGCGCTGGCCACGGTCTCCTGGAAGAAACCAGTTGCAGAAAAATAGCGAAGAGGCTACAGGTGGGGCTCCAACAGATCACAAAGGGTCTTCAGGGTGGGTCTGTCGAGGCGGAATTTGCAAATGATTGCAACATCCTCCATGTCCTCCAGCAGTGTCAAGTGACGTAGGAGATTCAGCCTCCTCCTAGTTGAGATGAAAATGGACACATCATGAGACGGCCACAGCACATTCGTTAAGGATGTCATGGAAAAACAAACACTGCCTTGAGAAATGCGTGACACACCAGGTTACATGGGTGGATGTTTGAGCCACACAGAGGGCACACCTCTCCATTTACCATACACAAGTGCCTCAAACAACACATAGGTCAATGTAAATGCACACATACTAAACCCCACATTTCACATATGCACGCCTTGCAGCGTACCATCCAGCCAATGTGTGTAAAATGAACATGACTTTCTCATACTCATGTGCTGTACCTGTCACACCTCAATGCATCATTTAAACTTGGCACACATTCACAACACAATGAACGCAGTAGTCCGCAAACTATCAATTGTGTGTATGAGCAGATACAAAAGCACAAGTAAGTAACAAAATCATACAGTGAGATAAGCCTTGTCACGGTCATCACTGACCCACAACACATTGATTAGTGCACACATTGTCGAGTCCACTTCAACATTGTCACGCACCATCAACCATCAAATGTGCAATTGACATGGCAGGGACTGCATACCAATGTATGTCACACATACCCAACCATGGCACGTGTGGGCACCTGTGGAATCAATGGAATAATGGCATTGTGTGGACGATGATGTGCCCTTCACCATGTTGCCACTGTGTACGCTTTCAACAGTTCTTGATAGACATTCCCATTGCATGCCACCCTACTCTCTGTAGCTACCACCTGGCCCTGGCGGTGTGTCACCAGTACCACCCCATACACAACTGCGGTGGTCATTGGCATAGAGACATTGGAAGATGGCGGTGGGCATGCTCTGCCACCCTACTCGCTGCAGCTACCGCTTGGCCCCGGCGGTGTGTCACCAGCACCATCCCATACACAAATGCTGTGGTCATTGGCATGGAGACATGGGAAGATGGCGGTGGGCATGCTCCACCACCCTACTCGCTGTAGCTACCGCCTGGCCCCGGCGGTGTATCACCAGCATCCCCATACACAACTGCTGTGGTCATTTGCATAGAGACATGGGAAGATGGCGGTGGGCATGCTCCGCCACCCTACTCGCGGTAGCTATCGCCTGGCCTCAGCAGTGCATCACCGCCATGGAGCATTGCCTACAGCCAATGGGAGCGATGATTGCGGTGGCATGATGCAGTTTTGAAAATCACGGAAGGCGTGCTCCGCCACCACGGAGGTGGTCAGTGGATGCTTTTGAACGATGCACCATCGCGGTAGCGCACCCCGGGACCCAGCGGTGCATCAACGCCATGGAGCATTGACTACAGCCAATGGGAGCAATGATTGCGGTGGCATGATGCAGTTTTGAAAATCGCAGAAGGTGTGCTCCGCCACCGCGGAGGCGGTCATTGGATGCTTTTGAAAGAGGCTGACCTGGACAACCAATTCTTGCAGCTTGGCACCTAAGAAACAACCCCAGGGGGCTATAAATCTATGGGAGTGAGACTCACATTTCCACTGCTCACAGAGCCTGCTGCCTGGGACCCTCTCCTGCTGCTGCCTACTGAGCCTGCTGCCAGGGACCCCTCACCACCCACTTCCACCACAGGTGTTCCATGTCCACAGGGATGGCAAGGACAGAAAAGATCCGTGCCAGTCCATTCACAAGTGAGGAGCTGGAGGTCCTGGTGGACGAGGTGCTCGCACAGTACCCAAGGCTGTATGGTGCCCCCAATGTTGTGGTAAGTCATCATAAAGGGAGGTGTAGGGCAGGGGAGGCAGACATGTAGTTGTACTGCTGCAGTATATGCCTGAGGGTGTGGGGTGGTGTCATACACTGACAAACATGCTGTATCCAGGGCAAAGGAGTGTATGTGTCCCAATGTCACTGGTTTCCCTGGCTGCAATTGTATGTCTGAGTGGAGTGTGTTACATTCTCAGCCATACCAAGCCACAGGATGTTGGACATGCAGTTGCCAGGACAATAATTGCTCGGCTGATTGTGTCTGTGTGCCCCTGTTGTCCGACTAAGTGTGAACCCAGAGACTATGCCCAGTGCCCGCACACCAAGACGAGATGACATCACTGCACTTACTATGCCCTTACTCTTGTTCATTCACACTGAAATTGAAATATGCACCGTCTCAGCCCTGTATGATTGCAACCAACCACACTTGTGTAGATGGATATTTTGTTGGTGAGTCCATGTACCCCGATGCCACACACATAACATACACATATGTACACAGGACATGCTCATTGAATGTTGCCCAGTCATGCACACAGTCATTCTATGCACAGACACAGCTCGATATGTGATGTATGTAGTGGCCAGACAAGCATAGTGTTAAAATCAAAACAACAATCATAAACATTGCCTGCACCATCTTGCCTGATGGAAGTTCCTACGTGCACAGAAACTGTAGTCATTCTGACCGACCACAGCCATTTTGTATTCCATTGGTCACCTTTGTTTCACCCTGCCCTTACTAGCATCTCTCTGACAAACCTGGTATGTGAGCTAGGGGCTATAAACTATTGCCACGACAAACATCAACTTGCTGCCACAAACTCGTTTTTCCTCTCATCTCTGTTAACAGGCAAACCCATGGACACCCTTACACAAACAGGTTCCAAATACCAAACAGACTCTTGCAAACATGGTTAATTGCACTGCACACAGCAAGACTTGTTTTTGCCAACAATGGGACCTGTTTTTATCAACAGAACAGACTCTTAGATCTGGCCAGTCTCACAAGTTTTAGACCCTGAAGCAAGGTCCAGCTTTAAGATTAGATTGTCTGTTTTTACCTGGGTGGGAGGAGAATTAATGTTGGGCTTGTGTAACCATGTTGATGAAACAATGTTGGGCTTGTGTAACCATGTTGATGAAACAATGTTGGGCTTGTGTGACAACCTGCCCGGGGCGGAGACTCCAAGCTTGTAACCATGATAAATTAAACAAATGCATTGTGTCAAACCTGTATAAAAGGAAGAGCCATAAGGAGTTGCCAGCAGAACACCTCCCTGAGACATCCCGGTGTCTGCAGTTGACGTGGTCTCCTCTTAAGAGTAACAAACCTTTTTCTTGTCTTCCAGTTTCCAGCGCTTGCCTCATTATTTTGGTAACAAACCCAAGGTGAATTAAAGGTGGGACCCTGCTACCGGGCAGCATTGGGGGTCTTCGAAGACTCGCTGCTTTTCACAAATTGTCGACTCAATGCTGGGGCCCATGAGTGACACGTGGGCCCGTTAGAGAGGTCCTACCAACAGAGTGAATGACTAAATGATTGGAGTGCACCTGCCTGAAAGAGACCCTCGTCTGGCTGCCGATCAACTGAACTTTACAGGTTGCGAACGGACCTCTCTCGAGTGACCTGCAGTCCTGACTGGGACCTTACAGGAACGCTACATTGATTGTCGGAGTAAGAGGGCAACCAGGCGCTGGAAGGGGAAGACGGAGAACTGTCCATACGGTCTGGGTAAGGTCGTGAAAAAACTACTTAAATTGATTGATTGCTTGATAGAAATACTAGTATTCCTTTTTTGAGTTATTTGAGGCATTCCCTGCTTGCAAACAATGTAGAATAGGAATATTCTCTCTTTGCAGACAGTGAAGGACAGGTAGTGCAGACTTTTTGTCTAAAATTGATTGAGATATTCATTTTGACCGCCAAATACGTCATGCCTGTTTTCTCTAGATTGTTTAATTGTTTTGGACCGGACTGTTTGTTAGAGGTCAGTCATCCGGCACCGCCGGAAGGCACCCCTAACAAGGACATGCCTGTAAAGTATGGATTAGCCACCATAGCTTATAGCAAACTATGGCATAAATACACTAGGAAGGACCGGGTAAATCAGTGGCCACTGACGGGATCTTTCGATCCTACTAAAATAGAAATGTTAGAATTAGCTCTCCACAAAAAGAAAGCTACACCAGCCATGTTTTATAGTTTTGGTTTATGTCAAAAAGAGGCAGCTCAACGAAAAAAAGAGACGAAGCTAGACAAGATAAAGAAACGCGAAAATCAGCTTAACAAGCCTGTAAAAAGTTAGAAGAAGAACTAAAAGAAAAGGAAATCGATAAAAAGGAACAGGAATCAAAAATATCAGGTCAATGCCCTGTTAGAATGCCCTCAACTCTTTACCCCGAGTTACCAGCAAAACAGAGGGTAGATGATGATTTATTGTTAGGTCCCCCAATGATATACATGCCACCCCTTTATGCCCCTACTCATCCCGTAGTACAACGCCAGGACCCCCAAAGTATAGCTGGAGATGGCACGATCGCCTCAGTCTCCACTGCCTCTGCTCCCACTGAGTCACCCACACCAAATGCCTCATCAAAGGATACAGAGGTAGGAACAAAAGAAGTAGTAACAAAAGAAATAGGAGCGCCCGGGATCCCGCGATTAAGTAAAAATGAGCGAGCAGGCATTGATAAAATAGTTAAAACCCTCATAGATAGGAAACAAACAGAAGAATATGTAACTGACATATGCGACTCCTATGTTGAAAACCGCAAAGGATACTTTGTTGTACGTCTCTGTTACCACACCATTACTGCATATGAAGAAAAGTACCAAGATGTAGGGCCTGAGAGACTAGTGGGTCTCTATAGGAAGGTAGACATCGGCGATGAAGGCGACAACGATGTTGCAGAACTATTTTCAGCCACACTAGAAGTATTGCGTCACCTCATAGAACAAGGACAGATAGATAGGGACAGGACAACTAAGATTGCAGGACCCCCGGTGGAAAAACCAGATAGCATGATGCCAATAAAAGAATCTGCCCCTTACTGGGTGCCTCCTAGAGGACAAGGGACTCATGACGATATGAACCATCAAGACGCTAGAGAAAGGGTGGTCTACAATTGGGTGTACCAGCCATGGGACAGACAGGACATTTTGACGTACCGTAAATCTTTACCGAATTTCCGAAAGAACCCCACTGCCTTTTACAACGAGCTAGGTACCGTTCTGGGATCGACAATAATGACACTTGCCGACATAGACTTGTTCTTCGGGTTATGTTTCCCAGCAGATGTGTGGAAACAGATTAGGAAAGTAGACCATACCGAACTGCTGGGTCATACCTGGGAACAACTCAACATACTAGATAAACAGCGGAACCCTGGTCAGAAACCGGTTAAAGCAATATTGGACCTCCCTGACAAATATTGAAAAAAGTGAAAACGCTGATCCCAGAGAAAAAGATAGACTGGTCCATAGTAACCGCGTGCCGCCAGAAACCACAAGAGGGTGTCTCAGAATATTTCTCTAGATTTGAAACTGTGTTCTCCAATCACAGTGGACAACACATGTCCACCACAACCGGACTCCACTTATTTGTGCAGAACTATGTCTAAGGACTACTGCCAGATGTATCCCAGAAACTACAAGCCAGCGAAAGTATTTGGGCAGCATCTAAACCGGTGGCCATTTTCCAAATGGCCCAGTACTACGAGCATCAGAGAAACAAAAATGACAGGGCTACAGAAAGGAAAAAGAAGGACTAGGTAATGGTAAAGGAAAAGGAAAGGATAATGATAGCACAATTCCAGGGGGCGAATACAGGAAGGGAGCAATATAGGGGAGGAAACCAGCAGAATGCCCCTAGAGTACAGCCACCTAGGAACAATCAATCGACGTCATACGTAGGACGCCAAGACCTAGGACAGGTTCAAAAATGCATTTTGCAAAGAATTTGGACACTGGAAATCCCAATGCCCAGCTTTGTTAGGAGCTGGTAAGGGCCGCGGGGGTGAGGGAAATAGCAAGTGGACAGAGAGGAAGAGGACGTGGGAGAGAGTATACGAGTGAAGCAAGCGAGGAAAGGCCAGGAAGAGTGAAAACATTTGACCATCCCAGACAGAATCAGTACCAACAGACAGATTACGACAACACATACGACTTTGCATAGGACAATCAAGGGCAAGGGAGGGATCCAATTGAGCTCTATGTTGATCAGCAAGGCCATTATGTTACCGCTGAGGTCCTGGGCACAAAGTCGCCACACTACTGAACCAGACCAAACCCAACACTTGACTAGCGCCCGACTAACAGGATATGAGTTGACCCTGCTAGCACCGCACATTACCCTAAAGTGATGCACCACACTCAATCCAGCCACACTGTTACCCCTACCTGAAAATGATACTAACGTGACTCCACTACACGACTGTGTGACACTAACCGAAGAACAAACAAAGAGTAGAATAGATCTCAGAGACACCGCCTTTCTAGAACCAGATGGAGAACTATGGGTGGATGGTTCGTGCATCAAACTCCCCGACGGCACCCCCTCAGCCGCTGTCACCACAGCCTGAACCATTCTAGAAACAGCCCGTATTGCCCAATGTTCCGCTCATGCAGCAGAACTCATTGCCCTCACACAAGCATGTATTTTAGCAGCTGGCACGACAGTTAACTTATACACCGACAGCCAATACGCCTTCAGGGTGGTTCACCATTTCGGGATTCTATGGAAAGAAAGAGGGTTCCTGACTTCACATGGTATACCCCCTGCATGGAGATTTAGTTTCCGCCTTGACGGAAGCAGTCCTCCTACCCAAAAAGCTAGCAGTGATAAAATGCCAAGCATATAGGAAAGTGACAGATCTCATTTGACAAGGAAATGCTCTAGCAGATGTTACTGCTCAAGCCACGGCAGGAGACAGAACTACGACACGAATGCATGTGACCAGGTCACAAGCTGAACAATGGACTGACGCTGGGACCACTGTAAGGGACATACAGACTGCAGGCACATAAGACAAATTGACCGAGTGGGAAAGGGTGGGACTAAAAGATGAGGAAAGTTGCTGGAGAACTAAAGACGGCAATAAATGGCTGTTACCCAATGCCTATCTAATCCCCATATTGACCATGGCACATTTACCAGCACACATAGGCTCCACCCCCATGATTGAACTAATCACCAGAGTATGGCAAAATGTCAAGATAACAGAATCTGCAAAGTGCCTAGTACAACAATGTATAGTCTGCCTACAGCACAACCCAGGAAAGGGGACAGTAGTACCACGGGGAGGGTTTGGAGTCCCTGACCACCCCTTTGAAGTCCTTCAGATGGATTACATCCAACTAGAGAGATGCCATGGTCTAAAATATGTCCTGGTGGTTGTGTGCGCTTTTAGAAAATGGGTGGAGGCATATCCCACCCACGACAATACTGCCATAGCCACTGCAAAAGTGTTGCTGAAAGAGTTCTTCCCCAAATACGGCCTTTGCAGAAGTGGAGAAGTGTGGCTCACTGGTTAGAGGAGGCAGACCTGGAAGCAGAGGTCAGCCCGGGACCAGGGTTCAATTCCCGGCTCAGCGGGGTCTTGAGTCCTAAAATGTCCATGGACTCGACAATTCTCGCTCCGGTGCCTACTCGATTCACGGGTTCACACTCTGCGACTCTGGGCAATAGCTTGCTTAATCTCCACAACGACCCCTCGCGGCGGGATGCCTGGCTTTCACCTTGGGGATACCCTGACGGGGCTATCTCACAGGGGAATACCAGGACGGGTTCCCTAAGCAAGCGCTTAGAAACCGCTTGGTGATTTACGCTATATAAATTCCTGTACATTTACATTTTATGGAGCGACAACAGCCCCCACCTCGTAGCCAAGGTGATACAGAACATACTGAGAGGGTTGGGGGTAAAACAAAAGTTCCATGCCGTCTTCCACCCCCAATCAGCGGGCCTGGAAGAGAGACACAATGCAACATTGAAACTAAAGCTAGCCAAAATAGTTGCCACAACCAGGTTGAAATGGCCCAACGCCCTTCCATTGGCATTGCTATCAATGCGCTCCACCCCAACCAAACACAGACTGACCCTGTATGAAGTGGTCTTCGGCAGACCTATGAGCATTAGGGCGGCACCAAGACCCACCTCCATTAACGATGTCCCGAACATATTAATGTCAGATTATTTGCATAAATTGACAAATGAGCTAACAATTATCCACCAACAGGTGCAGCAAGCCTTGCCTGATGTATCCAGGGGCCCAGGACACGTGATAAAGCCTGGGGACTTCATCCTAGTTCGCAACTTCCAAAGAATGAAGAATCTGGAGCCCAGGCGGACGGGCCTCTGGCAAGTCTTGATCACCACTCGAACAGCCCTCGGAGTGGAAGGAAAACTAAACTGGCTGCACGCCTATCACTGCAAGAAAGTCTCTCCAACGCTGGCAACCTGTGAAGAGGTGGAGATGCAAGAGGAAGTACTCGCAAGTGACCGACCAGCTCTGAGTTGCTACCCACAAGAAGACACCCTCGAACTGTCTGAGTTTCCCGACCCCACGGAGCCATCCAAGAAAGGGTACAACCTAAAATCAATGAAAGGAGGGTGCTCCAACGAACCAGACCACTAACTGAGTCAAGGTCTCAGATCGGTAGCACAGTCAACCAACGCTACCAGGAAAAACGCTATACAAAAGTCTGTGAGTCTCTCGAAGATGATGGAAGAAACTGAGCACCTGAACAGCAACCGCAAAGACACCAAGACTGCCAACCTGCACAGCACAAAGACAATTGCACTTGTAGCAGTATTTCTCACCTGTCTCCTGCTAATGGTCACCTTCTGGTTCATTGAAGAAAATGCTCCTGCATACAGAACAATGCCACCCACCATGCAACCAACCACCAAGAAAGAACATCATCTGGTATCACTGTGGCCACATCTCCGAGAACGACGCAAAGAATTCTGGAATAATTATTTTGTGCAGATGCTGCACCAGCACAATCTTACCATCAATGCCACTAACTGTTGGGTCTGTGGGCTGCTACCACATGCCACTGAACATTCCATCCCTTTCATCCCTTCACCCTTTTCTGTTCACAGATCTTGCCTTGCCTGGATGATGCTCCTACAAGAAAGTTACAAAGACAATGCCACTTCCGATGGGACAATCGCTCAGTTTTACAATGAGTTCTGGCTAAACAAAACAGGAATAACAGCCGCTCTCTTTTGCCCTCACACCTCCAATGTGACATTCCCAATGAAAGTCCCCTCCAAAGAATGAGTGGAAACACAAGTGTTCAATAATCCTGTCAGAGTCACATTTTCCTACCTGAAGAAAAGAACTGCTGCAACACTGACTGTGGCCCTATCTGTGGTGAACGTCTCTGGCCTTGTGTGCATTGAAGGCCGTGGGACTAAGAATGTGGGTCACAGCACTTGTAACATTGTAAGGACTTTGAACACTGCCAACCCTCCAGCATTTGTTGCATCACCCAATATGTCTGTGGAACCAAAGCCTACACCTGGCTCCCAAGAAACTGGGGGTGCCCGTGCTACATCGCCTTTGTTTTGCCACCAACCTACACAGCCCCTGCAGAGCATCATAGAGAAAAGCTTTCTAAAGACACTGATCAAGCAGACTCTGCCGCATCACAGTTCCTCGACGCAGCAAAAGGGCTTGTCCCGCTATGGGGGTCCTATGGCAAACAGCCGAGTCATCAGACATCTGTCTCAAGCGGTAGAAACCGCCCTGAACGTCACAGCTGGCATCCTCACCAACAACACTGCCGAGCTTCAAGCGGTCCATCCGGTGGTCCTACAAAACCGCATGGTCCTGGACATGGTACTAGCGGACTGTGGAGGAGCATGTCGCATCATCGGTGCCAGTTGCTGCATATACATCCCTGATAATTCAAACTCTGTCTATGAAGCAATCGAACATCTCCACAGACTGTCTTCAGAAATTCATCAAGGATTAGAGACTTGGACAATTGGAAGTTGGCTTTGGGGCATCTTGAAGGACTGGGGTTGGAAAATATCAATGATTCTCTTCGTCCCAGTATTGGCAATAAGTGGTTGTTGTTTGGGTGTACACTGTATACCACCTTTGTGTTCTCTCTGAATAAGTACCTTGCACCCTAAGACTATGGACACTCAGCTAACAAAAATGAGAGTAATGTATGAACAAGAGATACAGGACATTATGGAGATCGAAATAGACTGACAAGCTGGCTAGTTAAGTTCAAAGGGGCGACTGTTAATAGCAAAACGACAATCATAAACATTACCTGCGCCATCTTGTCTGATGGAAGTTTCTACGTGCACATAAACTGCAGCCATTCTGACCGACCGCAGCCATTTTGTATTCCGTTGGTCACCTTTGTTACACCCTGCCCTTACTAGCATCCCTCTGACCAACCTGGTATGTGAGCTGGGGGCTATAAACTATTAACCTTGCCCATAAATAGCAATGGGTAAACAGCCCAGACGCATGCCAGGAGTACCGACGGACAGAGCGGTGCTCCATCTATACCTGAGCTGTATGCCGGGTGAGGTGGAGAGTGAATTCCCCATATTTTGGCTGATATGATTTTCATGTATTATTCACCGTTTGTATACCAAGCAGTAGCATTTTGTTAAGGTCCTGATGAAGCAGGCAAAGATCTCTGGACTCTACATAAACTGCAGAAACATGTCGACCTACATTCCACCTGAGTAGTCATTTGTTGAACACTACCTTGCTCTGTTTTTAAACTTGGGTGTGGATAGGACTACATTAAAATTAAATTCTTTCCACTTCCACAACCCAATCTTACATATTTACATTGCACCTAGCACTATTATCATTATTTTTGTTTTGCACTGCTAGTCAGAATACCCCTTGATACCACTCAATCAGCCACTACCTCCTAGTTTCCTTCCAATAGATTAGGCTACAGTCTACCTAATCTACAGTGATGGTTTACCACTTCCTTCGGGTGAAGGTTCCCAAATGATGTAGGGCGGTACAGGATGGGTATCTGATGGGAAAAATCATTTTTCACCACAAATTATTCTCAGTGGATTTTGTGACTGTACCCTTAGACCACACAGTTTTTAGATAGTTCCACCCACACTGACCCATTGCTATTTATGGGCAAGGTTATTACACGTAAGGGATGATAGCAATGCAAGGTCACTAAATATTCCCTTTTGACCCTTCTTAAGTATGTTTGGCTATAAACTATTGCCACGACAAACTTAAACTTGCTGCCACAAACTTGTTTTTCCTCTCAACTCTGTTTACAGGCAAACCCATGGACACCCTTACACAAACAGGTTCCAAATACCAAACAGACTCTTGCAAAGATGGTTTATTGTACTGCACACAGCAAGACTTGTTTTTGCCAACAATGGGACCTGTTTTTTTTTTTGTAAATTTTTTTTATTTTGCAGACATAGAAAAAAATAACAATAAACAAAAGGTACCACATTTGGGGCGTAGACGGTCCCACACAGTGGGAAGCGTGAAAGTAAGATGAGGCAGAGCAGCAAAACAGAAGGCCAGCAGGTGAAGTCTTCATGTGCTGAGAGTGTCGGCAGTCCCGCGTCTATCCCCCAGCATGGGGTAGCTCAGTCAGTGCAGCCGATAAATAGTCCAGGATCGCTCCAGTCTCTAAGTAAGCCTCATCTCGGCGATGCCACTGTCCCAATGCAGCACCCAGCCCCTCCCCCCCAGAACTCCCCCCCCCCCCCGTGACGGCGCCGCTCGCATTCCCCATTCATCCAACAAGCATACTCTAGAGCTGAAATAAGTGTAAATTCCTCAATGACGCCGGGCAAACAGCCGAAGGCAAGCCAGCAGAAAGAAAGGACACCAAGGGGCCCCACTCGTGCCTGAAGTTTTTGTAGTTGCCTATAAATATATCCGCCATTCTCTCGAGACTCAGAAGTCTCCACAATCTAGAGTGCCAAAGGGAAACCGCCGGGGCCTCCTTCCGTTTCCAGGCTGAAGCCAACGTGAGTTTAGCCGCGCCAAGACACAGCCATAGGATCTTTTTGTCGGCTCGCGTTTGGTGTTCAAGGCCGGGGTCTCTCAATCCCAGTAGCACGAACTCAGGGGAGTCGTCGACAGGGTACTGCAGAATGTCCTTAATATGGGACAAGATCTCGACCCAGAAGGGCTTAATGATCGGGCAATCCCACCAAATGTGGCGGAAGTCCCCCAGGAGGCCGCAACCCCTCCAACACCTGTCCGTGACCGCCGGGAAAATGCGATGAAGTCGAGCCGGGACCATGTACCATTGCGTAAGAGTTTTGAAATGCGCCTCCCTCAGGAGTATGGAATGATTAAATTGCGTCATGTCCCTCCAAAGCGCCGACCATTCTCCATCAGTGATATCTCTCCCCACCATCTCCTCCCATTGCTCCATGTAGCGCGGTCTAGGGGAAAGGGCCGAGCGGAGCAGCAGCTGGTATAGGAAAGAGATGACCCCCTTCATGGCAGAGGTCTTCAGGAGAAAGGCTTCAAAGTCGGACAGAGGTCTCGTCGCCGCCTCCCGCACCCCCGGCGACGTGGCCCAGTGAAGCAATTGTAGATGCCGGTACCGCTCCCCTGGCTGCACTCGGTAATCCCGCATGCAGTTCTCAAACGTCAGGGGATCTGGGCCATGGAACAAGTGAAGTAACGCCCGGCATCCCCCCTCCCTCCAGCCGTCAAAGGGGCCCTCGGCGAGCGCCGGTGGGAACTCCGGATTAAAATGCAATGGGGTGAATGGGGATGGAAAGGTCGTCCACCTCTCATCACCCGCCAGTGTGTCCCAGACCTTCAGCGTAGTCCCCGTGGGGGTACTAATATACGCGTTTACTGGGCGGTCCCGCTTCGGCTTCCATGCCAGGTCCCAGATGGACCGGCCTGCCACACTCCGGTCCATATGCAGCCAGTGTTTGTCAGAAAACTGCTGTGACCACTCCACCATGACTCTAAGATGGGCCGCCTTGTAATAGAGGTTGAAGTCCAGAAGGCCTACCCCCCCTTCATTCCGCAGGCGTCGCAGGAGTGTAAACGAAAGCCGCGCTCGACCACCCTGCCAGACAAATTTCAACATCACCGATTTAAGGTGGCTAAAAAAAGTGGAGGGCAGTGGGATCGGTAGGGCCTGGAACAGGTATAGATACTTGGGGAGAAGGACCATCTTGATAGCATGTACCCGTCCTAGCCAGGAGAGGAATTTCGGTTTCCATTTCTCCAGTTCCGCCCGCGACTTGGCCAAGAGGGGCGGGAAATTGGCCGCGAAAAGGCCGCCCACTGTGGGGGTGAGGTGAACCCCTAGGTATAGAATGGAGCCCGAGGCCCAGGCCAGAGGTGTCATCGCCTTCACCCGAGCCACCTCCGCCTGAGATAGGGTCAGGTTCAGGACATGCGACTTGCCATAGTTAACCTTGAAGCCGGCCACCGCTTCAAATTCCAGCAATATATCCCGTACACACGGGAGAGAGTTAGCGGGGTCGGCCACCGACAATAGGACATCATCTGCAAAGAGGGTGATCTTGTGCTGTTCCCCCGTGAAAGGGATGCCCTTCACCCCCTCATGCTCCCTGACGGCCAGCGCCAGAGGTTCAATGCTGAGTGCAAACAGTAAGGGCGAGAGGGGACACCCCTGCCTGGTGCCTCGTGTATGCCGCAAGAAGGACGACAGGTGGCCGTTCACCGCCACTCTCGAACGCGGGCTGCAAAAGTTGGCTCTCACCATCGCGATGAACCGATCGGAGAAACCAAACGCCTGTAACGTGTGGAATAGGAAGCCCCAGTCCACTCGGTCGAAGGCCTTCTCCGCATCCAGCCCCACCAGGACCGCCGGGATGCGGAACCTGTCCGCCTTCTCAATAAGGTGGATTACCCTCCTAGTGTTATCATGCGTCTGGCGGCCCTTGATGAAGCCAGATTGGTCCGCGTGGATAATCGACGGCAGCAGGTCCTGTAGGGGACTCGCTAGAATAGCCGAGTAGAGCTTTGCGTCGATATTGAGCAATGCTATGGGGCGGTACGAGGCACACTGCTCCGGGTCCTTCCCCGGCTTCGGCAGGACCGTGATCACTGCCTCCGCAAGGGTCCCAGAGTTCACCCCAGGTCCAACCATGTCGTTAAAGAGGGCGACCAGGAAATCACACACCTCAGTCGCATATGTCTGATAAAAGACTGCGGTGAACCCATCGGGTCCGGGGGCTTTGTGCAATTTCAGGTTTTTGATGGCAGAGAGGACTTCCTCCCTCGTGATCGGAGCTTCAAGTAAATCGTTCCAAGCCCCTGATACCTGCGGAAGCGATAAGCGCTGCAGGAATTCACGCTGTTTAGCAGTGTCCAGCTCATCCCCCTTGTACAACGCGGCGTAGAAGCGGCCGAAGACATCCGCCTTCGCCCCGTCACTGTGATGGAGCACTCCCGCAGCATCTCTAATCCCACCTATGTATTCACGCTCCCTCTTGTCTTTCAATTGCCGGGCCAGGTGTCTGCCAATCTTGTTACCCCCGGAGTAGGAGTGCCGACCCAGCCTCAATAGGGTGAGTTCAGCCCTATTTGTATAGTGCGCCTTCAACTTGCCCCTCACCGCCGTCAGAGGACGTAGGGTCACCCTCGAAGGATTAGCTTTGTGCTCCCTCTCCAGCGTGAGCACCTCCGCCTCCAGCGCCTCCCTCTCCTTCCTACGTAAAGCGTTCAATTGCGAGTTGAGGCCCAGGCACGTCCCCCTGATCGTCGCCTTGAAGGCGTCCCACGTGGTCATCAGGGACGTGTCTGAAGGGGGATTGCTTTCAAAAAAGTCCCGAATAGCCAGACGTAAGGCCTGATGGGACACCTCGTCCCTGATCACCGAGGCCGGGAAGTACCACTTCTGGTTCGCGGTGTCAGGAGGCGACCACCGAAGCGTGAGCACCATGAGGCTGTGGTCCAATACAGATATCGGGAGAATGGCGGCATCTAAAATGTTCCCTCTAAGTGATTGACTAAGGAAGATGTAGTCCAAACGGGAGTAGGAGTGGTGCACATGGGAAAAGAATGTATAGGCCTTTACCTAAGGGTGAAAAAACCTCCAGCCATCAACCAGACCCATCTCCTCCACCCCCCGCTGCGTAGCCCCCGAGAAGACCCCTGTGTCCGCCCGCCGCCCCCCCGAGCTATCCACCTCTCCGTCCCAAACCAAGTTATAATCACCCATCATGAACACAAGACCTTCCGCAAAGTCCCCCACCTTCTCCAGTAGCTCCTGCAAGTACTTATTCTGACCGGTATTAGGCAAGTAGAGCACCACAAATGTACATAGCCTGCCCTGAACATGCCCTTTGACCATCAGCCACCGCCCCTCTCTATCGTTGCGGACCCCCACAGGTTGAAAATGCAACGCTGCCTTAAACAGTAGAGCTACTCCCCGGTGCTTCGTGACTGCTGAGGACCTGTACACAATGGGGTACGCCCTGTGGCGAAGCCGCAGTTCATCCTTACGTGCTAGATGGGTTTCCTGCAGCCCCACAACATCAAGATGATGGTCTACAACATATTTCAGGACCTTCTGTCTCTTCTGAGGGGAGTTCAAGCTCTTGACGTTCCAAGTGCCTATACTAATCGGCATGGCAGACACCAAATAGAGAACTCGCTATCAGTAATACAATCGGCGCCCAGCCTGCATTCCTCCCCTCCCCCCAGCCACGTGCTCCCAAACGTTTCCAGAATAGTCGATGGATCAGCCCCTCTACAGCATGGCACGTATTCCACCATTCACACTTGGCATTCATCCCCAAAGGCCTACCGTCACGGGCCCCCCCCCCCCAACCCAACAGTCCCCCAACCAAACCCCCCCCGAACCAACACAGAACATTGTACAAAAATAGAAAAAAAAGTGCAATAACTATACTCATCGAGATCAGTAGGCCGAAGTCCGTAGGAAGCCCCCAATCAAGAGACAAAGTAACAGGGGGTCGATTCTGTTTAGGTAATCAGAGGCAGGAATCGAAGTAAATATAGTTAAATGCACAAAGCCTCTGACACCATGGATAACACAAGTTATTTTCTATTCACGTCCTATTTATTGACAGTGAAAGCTCTTGTTTTTTAGCATATTATTTAAAGGTTCAAGTGGGTACACATTGGGTGTGAACAACTCAATTTTGATTGTCTCCTTACATCAGAAAATACATTCGATAATGACAAAAAATAGCTTACTGGCTATTAGATTTGATCAACGTGAAACAAACACAGTGGAAAAATAAGTGGAAACACTTAATAAATTCAAATATAAACAATCCACAAATAAAAAGAAAAGTGAATTCATATATCAACAGTATCTTATTTACAAATGATATGTTTAGGTCCTACTATAAATCTCAAGGAGATTGTGTTGCTATCCCGGGGGGATGTAATTAATTTGTCCCTCAAACGGGAAAGTTAATTGTCCTGTGGTATGCCAGGGAAAGTCATATGTTGCAAAAGTTCTTTAATGCCTAGTGGTGAGATGCGTCTCTCACTGTATGTCCCAATGGTTTAGTTGGATCATATGGCATATATTCCTCCTGGCACCAAAGATGAGCCTACGCGTTTCGACCTTAAGGAAAATCTTGACAGGAGGGAAACTTTGTAAAGGTCTTCATCAGGGCTCTTAGTAGGTGATGAGGAGCGTCATGTTGCACCTACAGGAAAAGTTATGGGAGCATGTTTTAGTAGTAGGATGTGAAATGTATAGGACCAAATACAGTGCTTTATAGAAAGGTTTACAGATGGTGGTTTATCTCAATTTTAAAAGAATCACGTACCCAAGGGTGAAAAAAGTCAGTACTGCATTCAGCGGATAAAGTTGGCTTGCAGAAGACGAGAAGGTGTTTCCTCACACTTCGGTGTGGTGAAGGTGATTAACTGCAGTCTTTTTTATTTGTTTTGTGCTGTAGAGAGAAGCAGGGAGAAAGGGTTCAGACCTCCGTGTGAATGCACTGGGTTTATTTAATTGCTCATAGAGGTGAGTATGGCGCCTACATGGAGCTGCTTTGGAACGAGTGATGTATTTTGGGCAGCTTGCGTGAGCCTTGTGCGCTCGTTAGTGAAGTTACAAGGTGGGAGTTAGCCTCGCTAGATTAATGGTGGACTGCAGCGTCTCGTACCTGCAGTAGTCTGAAGGGTTCTTCTTCAGCGCCACAGCGTCATTGTAGCGGGACACGTTCTCCGCAGTATGGAGGTGCAGGGGTACAGAGCATACCCGGCGCTGCGCGTTGCTTCTTTCTCGGCTCTCGCTCGGAAGGATTTGCACAGTGTTCGGCAGGCGTGGGTTTTCGCGTCCTGGTCGGAGATGAGAGCGGATCAGTCATTGGTTCGTTCTTCGGCAGTATTGTCTCGTGGCTTCTGATAGGGCTGGATTATCGCTTCGTGTGAACGTGGTCCTGTTGCTAGGTGATCAGGACGCTTTAGGTTGCAGTCGAGGAAATCGGTCTGCGCGCTGTGATTGTGTGTTGTGTTTAGCACAGAAAACTGGAAATTTCTGCTAATTCGTTAAGTCCATGGTTAACTGTATCTAGAAACATGATAGTCTTAGCTTCCTGCTTGGACAGGTTGTTAGCTACATTTTGACCTTTCACTTGTTTCACCACAGTCCATTTCAAGTCATCTGGTCCATGTTGTTTTTCAATAAAGTGGGAGACCATGGGTGCATTTTCCTTTTGGCACCGAATTCTGGAGCGGTGCTGTGATATCCTTGTTTTAATGGGTTGGCTTGTTTTGCCGACATATGCGAGTCCGCAGGGGCAAATGGCACAGTAGATAACGTTACTGGTGTTACAGTTGGTGAATATCTCGTGTTTGATTTGTTTTTGCCCATAGTAGAAAATAGTTCCTTCAATGGTACTATTGCATGAGATGCAGTTACCGCATTTATGATGTCCTTTGACTGGCGGAAGATTCAGGAGTGACTGAATTGAGCTGTCTTGCCTCGGTGATGCAGTGTCCGCTCTAACCAGTTTGTTTCTTACACTCTCATTCTTTTTGAGTGCGAAAATGGGTGGATTTTCGAGTGGTTTCAGGCTCCGTACTGTGTTCCAATTTTTTGTGACTATTTTCTTAATTTCTGTGGTTGCTCCAGAAAATGTTGTCACGCATACAATTGGGGTATCCTCCATGTTCTTATCTTTTGGAGTCAGAAGGGTATCTCTCGGTATGTACCAAGCTCTCTTCATGCTTCTCTTAAGCAATTTCTTGGGATAACCTCTATCAAGTAATTTGCACATCAGTTCCTGAGCGTGCAGGAAATAGTCAGGTTTCTTAGTGCAATTCCTGCGCAATCTCAAGAATTGGCTGAATGGTAGATTTTCTCGGAGATTGCGTTGATGAAAACTCGAGAAGTGCAGAAAGGTATTGCGGTCGGTCTCTTTGGTATATAGTGTGGTGTACATAGCGCCCTCTTCATGTTTGATCATGAGATCCAGGAAATTTATTTGTTTTTTACTGTATGACAGGGTGAATTGGATGTTAGGATTACGATCGTTGAGCCAGATGGCAAATTCTTTCAATGTAAGCTCTTCACCTCGCCACAGCATGAAGACGTCATCTATATAACGTCTCCAAACTTTTATATGTCCATCAAATGGATTGTTGTTGAAAATCCAAGTGGCTTCATATAGAGCCATGTACATTATGGCCATTTCCGGCGCAAAGGGACATCCCATGGCTGTCCCCATGGTTTGGAGGTATTGTGTGTTATTGAATTTGAAAAAATTGAATTTCAAACAGATCTCCGCTAGTTTGAGTAGGAAATCGGTTGGGACATTATGTGGCCGTTCTCTCTTTTCAAGGAAGAATTCCAGTGCTTCCAGGCCATCTTCTTGCGGAATGTTGGAATATAAACTCACGATGTCCATAGTGACCAAAAGTTCCATTGATTCGTCAAAAGGTTGGCCATCTAGAAAATTTATCGCTTCCATGGTATCTTTTATGAAGCTAGCAGTCTGGCCAACAAGAGGTTTTAGAAACGTATCGACGTATTTGGCCGGTCGTTCCAGTATTGAGTTGACCCCCGATATGATCGGGCGGCCTGGAGGGTTCATTGGGTCCTTGTGGACCCAAGGACCCAATGAACCCTCCAGGCCGCCCGATCATATCGGGGGTCAACTCAATACTGGAACGACCGGCCAAATACGTCGATACGTTTCTAAAACCTCTTGTTGGCCAGACTGCTAGCTTCATAAAAGATACCATGGAAGCGATAAATTTTCTAGATGGCCAACCTTTTGACGAATCAATGGAACTTTTGGTCACTATGGACATCGTGAGTTTATACTCCAACATTCCGCAAGAAGATGGCCTGGAAGCACTGGAATTCTTCCTTGAAAAGAGAGAACGGCCACATAATGTCCCAACCGATTTCCTACTCAAACTAGCGGAGATCTGTTTGAAATTCAATTTTTTCAAATTCAATAACACACAATACCTCCAAACCATGGGGACAGCCATGGGATGTCCCTTTGCGCCGGAAATGGCCATAATGTACATGGCTCTATATGAAGCCACTTGGATTTTCAACAACAATCCATTTGATGGACATATAAAAGTTTGGAGACGTTATATAGATGACGTCTTCATGCTGTGGCGAGGTGAAGAGCTTACATTGAAAGAATTTGCCATCTGGCGCAACGATCGTAATCCTAACATCCAATTCACCCTGTCAGACAGTAAAAAACAAATAAATTTCCTGGATCTCATGATCAAACATGAAGAGGGCGCTATGTACACCACACTATATACCAAAGAGACCGACCGCAATACCTTTCTGCACTTCTCGAGTTTTCATCAACGCAATCTCCGAGAAAATCTACCATTCAGCCAATTCTTGAGATTGCGCAGGAATTGCACTAAGAAACCTGACTATTTCCTGCACGCTCAGGAACTGATGTGCAAATTACTTGATAGAGGTTATCCCAAGAAATTGCTTAAGAGAAGCATGAAGAGAGCTTGGTACATACCGAGAGATACCCTTCTGACTCCAAAAGATAAGAACATGGAGGATACCCCAATTGTATGCATGACAACATTTTCTGGAGCAACCACAGAAATTAAGAAAATAGTCACAAAAAATTGGAACACAGTACGGAGCCTGAAACCACTTGAAAATCCACCCATTTTCGCACTCAAAAAGAATGAGAGTGTAAGAAACAAACTGGTTAGAGCGGACACTGGATCACCGAGGCAAGACAGCTCAATTCAGTCACTCCTGAATCTTCCGCCAGTCAAAGGACATCATAAATGCGGTAACTGCATCTCATGCAATAGTACCATTGAAGGAACTATTTTCTACTATGGGCAAAAACAAATCAAACACGAGATATTCACCAACTGTAACACCAGTAACGTTATCTACTGTGCCATTTGCCCCTGCGGACTCGCATATGTCGGCAAAACAAGCCAACCCATTAAAACAAGGATATCACAGCACCGCTCCAGAATTCGGTGCCAAAAGGAAAATGCACCCATGGTCTCCCACTTTATTGAAAAACAACATGGACCAGATGACTTGAAATGGACTGTGGTGAAACAAGTGAAAGGTCAAAATGTAGCTAACAACCTGTCCAAGCAGGAAGCTAAGACTATCATGTTTCTAGATACAGTTAACCATGGACTTAACGAATTAGCAGAAATTTCCAGTTTTCTGTGCTAAACACAACACACAATCACAGCGCGCAGACCGATTTCCTCGACTGCAACCTAAAGCGTCCTGATCACCTAGCAACAGGACCACGTTCACACGAAGCGATAATCCAGCCCTATCAGAAGCCACGAGACAATACTGCCGAAGAACGAACCAATGACTGATCCGCTCTCATCTCCGACCAGGACGCGAAAACCCACGCCTGCCGAACACTGTGCAAATCCTTCCGAGCGAGAGCCGAGAAAGAAGCAACGCGCAGCGCCGGGTATGCTCTGTACCCCTGCACCTCCATACTGCGGAGAACGTGTCCCGCTACAATGACGCTGTGGCGCTGAAGAAGAACCCTTCAGACTACTGCAGGTACGAGACGCCGCAGTCCACCATTAATCTAGCGAGGCTAACTCCCACCTTGTAACTTCACTAACGAGCGCACAAGGCTCACGCAAGCTGCCCAAAATACATCACTCGTTCCAAAGCAGCTCCATGTAGGCGCCATACTCACCTCTATGAGCAATTAAATAAACCCAGTGCATTCACACGGAGGTCTGAACCCTTTCTCCCTGCTTCTCTCTACAGCACAAAACAAATAAAAAAGACTGCAGTTAATCACCTTCACCACACCGAAGTGTGAGGAAACACCTTCTCGTCTTCTGCAAGCCAACTTTATCCGCTGAATGCAGTACTGACTTTTTTCACCCTTGGGTACGTGATTCTTTTAAAATTGAGATAAACCACCATCTGTAAACCTTTCTATAAAGCACTGTATTTGGTCCTATACATTTCACATCCTACTACTAAAACATGCTCCCATAACTTTTCCTGTAGGTGCAACATGACGCTCCTCATCACCTACTAAGAGCCCTGATGAAGACCTTTACAAAGTTTCCCTCCTGTCAAGATTTTCCTTAAGGTCGAAACGCGTAGGCTCATCTTTGGTGCCAGGAGGAATATATGCCATATGATCCAACTAAACCATTGGGACATACAGTGAGAGACGCATCTCACCACTAGGCATTAAAGAACTTTTGCAACATATGACTTTCCCTGGCATACCACAGGACAATTAACTTTCCCGTTTGAGGGACAAATTAATTACATCCCCCCGGGATAGCAACACAATCTCCTTGAGATTTATAGTAGGACCTAAACATATCATTTGTAAATAAGATACTGTTGATATATGAATTCACTTTTCTTTTTATTTGTGGATTGTTTATATTTGAATTTATTAAGTGTTTCCACTTATTTTTCCACTGTGTTTGTTTCACGTTGATCAAATCTAATAGCCAGTAAGCTATTTTTTGTCATTATCGAATGTATTTTCTGATGTAAGGAGACAATCAAAATTGAGTTGTTCACACCCAATGTGTACCCACTTGAACCTTTAAATAATATGCTAAAAAACAAGAGCTTTCACTGTCAATAAATAGGAGGTGAATAGAAAATAACTTGTGTTATCCATGGTGTCAGAGGCTTTGTGCATTTAACCCAATCAAGAGACAGGCCAGAGGAATGAAACCACTATTCCCCTTGGCCGCAATCGAGGTCGTCTCCCACCAGAGTACTTGCAAAACCCTCGATCAGAAGGCCCGAGCCTCCCCGGCGCCGATCCGCCATTCTTCGGGGATTACGCCGCCTCAGAGCTAAGCTGTGAGTCGGCCAATGTGGCCGAGGCCACCGAAGCGACTGCTGCTCCTCGTTCCTGCAGGCTGGTAGAAAGGTCCGGACGTTGTCTAGCAGGGGAACCGGTGGGGGAGCGCCCAACCCTATGCCATGAGTTCGAACGGCGGCGCCGTCGAGACGGAGAAGCCGCCGTGGCCTGCGAGGACGGCACATCCTCCAATCCCAAGAGCTCTTTTGCCGCCTGAAGCGTGCGGATTTGGGCCAGGCGGTTCTGCCATCTGAAGATAATCCTGAAAGGGTGCCCCCAGGAATAGGCGATCCCCCTCTCTCTCAGAAACGATGTGACAGGTCGGAAGTCCCTCCGCTTTTGCAGGGTAGATGCAGCCAAGTCCTGGTATAGTTGTGGCCGATGGCCCCGGAATTGCAGTGAGTCGATGGCCCGGGCTTTCCGCAGTATCCTCTCCTTAAGTTGAAAATCGTGGACGCACACCAATATGTCAGGGGGAGGGCCACCCCCGCGCCGTGGCAATCCCACCCGGTGCACTCTGTCCATCCGTATCTCCGTCGTGTCCGCCTCATCTAGGACCTGGAGAAACAGCTCCTGAACGTACCCCCGGAGATCCCCCGCCTCACCGTCCCATGGCACCGCCCGTATACGGATGTTATTTCTACGGGAGCGGTTTTCAAGGTCTTCCGTATGCAGTTGAAGGTCCAAATTTTGCTCGGTGAGGCGGATTATGTCTTGCTGGAGCATGTGAACATCGGTAGCCACACTCAGGTCCCTGTCTTCCAGGGTCGCCACCCTCTCTCCTATGCCATCCACGTCCCTCCGCACTTCCCGTAGGTCGGAGGCGAGTTGCGCCCTGCGTTCTGATATATCCTCCTTGATGGAGGCGAACAGCTCCGACATGAAGGCTTTCGTCGCTGGGGCGTCTTCATCAGAGTGCTTCGACGACCCACTCGCCCCAGGGGAGGCCGGTTGTTGGGAGGCTTTGTCCTTCCCCTGGTTTCGTTTGCGCTGCACAGTGGACATGGCGGCTCACCGCGCCCTGCGCCGGCTCCACGTGGCTAAGGAAAATAGCGGGGCCTGCAGGCGAACCAAATGTTCGGCGTCCGCCGTCGCCTCCAAGCGCACTCAGGCGCTCGACCCGTGGGCGTCTCCTGTATCCCAGGCGGGAACCCCAGGAAGCCGGTGTCCTTCTGCCTCGGCCCTCCGTGCCTCCGCTCTGCACGTGTCGCACCTCCAATTAGCGGCAGAGTCACTCCTTAGCCCCACCGCCGTTCGGCTTCGCGCAGCTCCCAGGCCCGGGGGCCTCGAAAGTTCAAACCGGCCGCTGGCGCCAACCGCGAGGGGAGGGCTGGTCGATGGAGATAGTAAAGTGCTACTGGTCGTCCGAGTGCCACTGCTTGGCCAGGGGTCGGTGCTCCACCTCCCCCAGGTGTGGTGGGGTACGAGCCGGGTCTCGTCGCCAGGACCTCCCTCGCCCAAGCTCAGGTCCGAACGGCCTTCCGTCCACTCCAGAGTCTGCAGGCGGACCTGGGGCCCCGCCCTTCGACCACGCCGGGCCGCGATGTCTGGAAAGCCCGGGGTCTCACAGGCCGCAGATTGCGTTCGCTCTCGCAGGCGCTTCCAAGGTCACACCGCCTCGGCGACCCCACCAACGTCTGCCGCTCAGCGAGGCGATCGTCTCCGCCACTGTAGGGGCTCGTGGGCACCCCAAACCCGTGCTGTTAGATGCTTTGTTGGATCAGCGCTGGAGCGGCACGAAAAGGCGTCCTACTCCGCCGCCATCTTGGCCACGCCCCGGTCGGGACCTGTTTTTATTAACAGAAGGGACTCTTAGATCTGGCCGGTCTCACATGTTTTAGACCCTGAAGCAAGATCCAGCTTTAAGATTAGATTGTCTGTTTTGACCTCGGTGGGAGGAGAATTAATGTTGGGCTTGTGTAACCATGTTGATGAAACAATGTTGGGCTTGTGTGACAACCTGCCCGGGGTGGAGACTCCAAGCTTGTAACCATGATAAATGAAACAAATGCATTGTGTCAAACCTGTATGAAAGGAAGAGCCAAAAGGAGTTGCCAGCAGAACACCTCCCTGAGACATCCCGGTGTCTGCAGTTGACGTGGTCTCCTCTTATGAGTAATAAACTTGTCTTCCAGTTTCCAGCGCTTGCCTCATTGTTTTGGTAACGAACCCAAGGTGAATTAGAGGTGGGACCCTGCTACCGGGCATCATTGGGGGTCTTAGAAGACTCGCTGCTATTCACAATAGGACTGGAGATGTGTGCAAGCCACAGAGGTGGTTCAGTACAGTCATCCTGCATGTGTGTGAGATTATCAGGGTCCCTGTACATCCTCATAAATGCATGCAATCACATCTGCTTGGCCCATGCAGAGTGCCCTTGTGAGGTGTACCCCAGTTTAGGATGGAGGGGGATTACATTTGATAATTAACCTGTGTCTTGCAACTGTACTGACAGATGTTGGTAAATAACACTGTGGCACTGATCATTTCCCCTTCTTTTCTCCCATGCCTGCAGCTCAAGGTACACCAGCGTAAGGCCGTGTGTAGGGACATTGCAACTAAGGTGCGAGCTCTGGGGGTATCTAACCCACGACGCACCCACTGCCACAAGAGGTGGGACGACATCAGCCGGCTGGCAAAGAACATGGCAGAGATGACCTTGGGGCTGCTACCACGCACTGGGCATTTGGCATGGCGCAGCATGACACCACTGATGGGCCGCATCTTGGCTGTGAGTCATCCTGAGCTGGATGCACGTCTGAAGGAGCATCAGCAGCAAGGCAGGGGTGAGTATTTGGGGAGGGTGACTTTGGCTGGGAGCAGATGCATGTGTACAGGGCCTGTGGCTGCGGTGGTCCATGTGATGTTCGTGGGGTGGAGCAGTGCTGTGTTATGTGAGTGGCTGCTGGGAAGGGTGCCAGTGTCATGCATTGGCCCAAACTGGCCTTACAGAGCTGATCCTACCTGCTGTCCATTCCCATAGCCAAATGTGTTAGTATCTACATGGTCACTCAGCATTGAGATAGTGTGGGCAAACTATTAGGGGGTGAACCGCAGTGTCCACTATCTGAGTGTGACTTCATGTATGCCTACTTTGCATGCACCACGATCATTCGAGGCCCACACATCTGACAACAATGTGCCTCAGAGTACCACATAGTGTTTGATATGGGATACTTGCCATTGTGGACTTTCAGGTCCTAATAGGTGTGTGTGTTGTCCCCTCCTGTTCCCTCAAAGTCTGTCAGTTGTGATAAGTGGTGTCCCCACATCATGTCCCTAGGTGTGGGGAGAGCAAGTTGTGTGCCTGGTAGACTTCATACACGGGCAGGGTGTTGTGCTGTGTGGCCTTAACATGGCTCAGTCATGGCAGATATTCAGTGTTACAGGCACTGTTAGGGTCTATGTTGTGTGTTCCTGCAATGTGATTGCAGGGTGTGGTGGTCACCATGTTGCTTTGGGCATCTCCTGTACTGCATTGATTGAATTGCTCTGTCCCTCTGATGACACTAACACAACCCTGCATCTCTCTCTCATGCAGAATCGCCAGTGGACACGGAGGAACAGGAGCCGGAAACCAGTGGTGGCGAGAGTAGCACTACAGCTGCACCGGAGCCCAGTGACACAGAGCTCACCAGTGCATCTGAGGGGGAGTGTGCAGGAGGAATCCCTGCCTGAGACACAGAGTACAACATCATCTGATGCCAGCGGGGATGCATCCATGTAGGAAGGAACAGGGAATGGGGATTCTGTATTATCTACTACCACACAGCGGCCAGTGCCCACCCTCCCATCCACTTCCTCTGGTGCTGCCCGTGTCCGTGTCAGTAAGAAGGGACGAGTCAGATTCACACCTGGCACCGCTGAGCCTGCTGCCCTCAGTGCTGAGTCTGTAGAGCTCCTGCGCCAGCTTTGTGTTGGCCAGACTGCCCTGCTCAATGCCTTCAGTGACCATGATAAAAAATTAGGCCAGGTGGTTGCCTACATGGAGGGCATACACTCTGATGTTGGTGGGCCACACCGTATAGTCCAGGTTTTGTCGTCCTCAGTGACGTTTGCCCTTCAACATACTTCCATTCCTGCTCCAGTGCCTTTGTCCACCCCCCGTCGGTGGCCACATCGGATGATAGTGAGCACGGTTCCCATGGGTCACAGTCACGATACAGCACAAGAAGCACCCAGCAGAAACAACCCAAGCGGACCCGCCCACAGACACCATCCCCACAGAAGAGTAGAGCCACCCCAGAATGCAAAGACAAGAGCCCATCAGGGAAGAGCAAGACCGAACAAGCAATGAAGCTGACATCAGGCTTACATGCCTCAGAGGCATCACCAGTGAAGGAATTTCCTGTCCCTGAAACTTCACGCAGAGCTAGGCGTGCAGTGTCTATGCCCACTGAGGAGGTGTTGTATGGCAAGAGTACACCTAGGAAGAGCTCTTTCCCGCGATTCAGGTACAGGCTGTTTTTTTAATTTACCAAACCGCCGAGGAGCGATTCCATGCCCTCAAAAAACGTAATGTGCATACCTTTGGACAGGTGGTAGTACGCTCTCTGGTACTAGGAGCCTATGGCAGTGCACGCAACAAAATTTGTTTTATTTATTTATATGTTTACTCCATACATCCATACATTATTACCCCCCACCCTGCCCTTCCCCCTCCCCACGTCACCGCCCGGCAGGTACAGCCACTACTGACCACGGAAGAGACTGATGGAAAGCAGTGAATGACTGTGACCATTGATCAGAGCACTGTGTATATTGAAATAAATTTAGTCATTTATGATCAAGTGGTCAGTTAAAATGGCAGAAACCAAACGCATTAGTAAAGCCGACTGGACTACTGCAGAAGGTAGCGCTTAAAATCACAGATGCATATATGGCAACTCTTATTTTGAGATGAGTTCTTGCAGGATATTTATACGATACAACACATAGGCTCCTGGGAGACCTGATCTGACCTGGTCAGACCCGGTCGCTCCTCCCGCCGCGTGGCCCGCCCCGAGTGTGCCCAGCCTCCTCCTGCTGCCTCTGAGCTCTGCTCCTGCCCCCGGACCCTGCCAGCCCTCTGTGCCTCCTTGTGCTAGGCACTGGTATCGCCGCCCTTGCTGCCGCTTTTGCAGTACTCGTTCCGCCGTCCTTGTGCCTGGTAAATTTTCGTATTGTACTTAATTGTGAAGCTCTGTATTGTACTCGTTTTTGGCATTTTGGTTTTTTGTACTGTACCCCTCCGTTTCGCTAACTGTGCCCCGTGTCTCCGCTTGTCCCCTGCCCCACCCCGCTCCCTGCCGCTGCTCCCCGTGGCCCCACCCACGCTCCCCCAGCATCACCGCACCGCTGCCTCCCCCCTCCTGCCATCCCGCTCCCGCCTCCCAGCTGCTCCTCCCTCGCCCCTCCCCCCCACTCTCCATTTATGGCAGTGGGCATGCGTACGCGCAGCATTGACGCGCAGCGGGCACGCCAATTGTGCGCCGAAGGCGCGCCAAAGGTAAGCCCGTCCGTGCCTGGACCGCGCCCAGCACCAGAACCCCTGGCCCCCGCAGATGCCAGCCCACCCGCCGTACCTTCAACGCAGCCACCCTCAACGCACTCAACACCGGCCGGACCCCCGCTGCCACGAGCCACCCCAGGGCGCACCCACAGACCCTTCACCTGCCAATCCTGCCAGTTCTCCTGCATCCGAACCTGCACTGCACCCGCCAAGCCGAGCACCAGCAACAACCACCTGAAGTGCATCCTGCTCAACACCCGCTCCATCCACAGACACGCCGTCAAACTCTGGAACCTCCTCGTCTCCACATCCCCAGACGTCGCCTTCCTCACGGAAACCTGGATGAACGCCTCCTCAGCGCCCGACATCGCCATCGCCATCCCGGACGGATACAAGATCGCCCGGAGGGACCGCGTCAACCAGACGGGAGGAGGCATCGCCATCGTCCACAAGAACACCATCCGCATCACGACCAACTCCGACGACACCCTCACAACCGCCGAACACCTGCACTTCCAGATACACACCGACCCCAAGACCACCCTCATCTACAGACCCCCTGGACCACGCACACAATTCAGCGAAGACATCGCCAACCTCATCAGCCCGCACGCCCTCCCCTCCACTGACTACATCCTCCTAGGGGACCTCAACTTCCACCTGGAGAACAACAACGACCGCAACACCACCACCCTGCTGGACAACCTCGCCAATCTCGGACTCAAGCAACTGGTGACCACCCCCACCCACTATGCCGGCCACACGCTTGACCCCGTCTTCTCCTCCAGCAAGGACATCTCCTTCAGCCACGCCACCGGACTCCACTGGACAGACCACAGCTGCGTCCACTTCAGCTTCAGAAGAACCTTACCACGCTCCACCACCACCCGCAACAGGTTCCCCGCAGAAGCTGGAACAAGATCACAGCCGACCAGCTCGCCTCATCCCTGAGCCAGAACCCTCCCGCCAGCTCAGGGAACCACAACCAAGCAGCCGACAACCTCATAAAGTGGATCATCAACTGCGCAGACGACCTCGCTCCACTGAAGACCCCCCCCCGTCAGACCCGGCAACAAGAAAGCATCCTGGTTCACCGACGAACTCAAGAGCTCCAAGAAGAACTGCCGAGCCCTCGAGAAAGCCTGGCGCAGAGACCAGACAACATGACCACCCTCAAGCTCGCCACTCGAAAACACCACCAGCTGATCCACACCACCAAGAAAACCGCATTCAAGGAACGACTAGAAAGCAACACCCATGACAGCAAAGAACTCTTCAACATTGTCAAAGAGCTCTCGAACCCTAGCGCCCGAAACAACGACATCACCCCATCTCAAGAACTCTGCAACTCGCTCGCCTCGTTCTTCCACAGCAAGATCGCAGACATACACAACAGTTTCAGCATGCAGCCGATGCCCCCACGAACGCACCAACGCCCCCCACCACCACCCTCCGCGCCTGGACACGGGTCAACACCGAAGACACCATCCACACGATGAACTCCATCCACTCTGGATCACCAACCGACCCCTGCCCTCACCATGTCTTCAACAAGGCCGACTCCACCATTGCACCCCATCTCCGGGACATCATCAACGCCTCCTTCGACACCGCCACCTTCCTGGAGAGTTGGAAGCACGCCGAACTCAGCGCGCTACTGAAGAAACCATCAGTGGACCCCTCCGACCTCAAGAACTACCGCCCCATCTCACTCCTTCCTTTTCCTGCCAAAGTCATCTAGAAGACAGTCAACAGACAGCTGCCCGCCTTCCTCGACACAAATGGATCCCTCGACCACTCACAGTCTGGCTTCAGGGCCAACCACAGCACCGAGACCGCCCTCATCGCAGCCACCGACGACATCCGAGCCCTACTAGACAACGGGGAAACAGCGGCCCTCATCCTCCTGGACCTCTCCACGGCGTTCGACACGGTCTGCCACCGCACCATAGTACAGCGCCTAAACAACATCAAAATCCAGGAGAAGGCACTGGAGTGGATCATCTCCTTCCTCGCCGGAAGAACCCAGAGAGTCCGCCTCCCCCATTCAGATCCAAGGCCACCAAAGTCATCTGCGGCGTACCACAAGGATCTTCACTCAGCCCCACGCTGTTCAACATCTACATGAGCCCCCTCGCGGCCATCGCACGCCAACACAACCTCAACATCATCTCCTACGCCGACGACACCCAGCTGATCCTCTCCCTCACCAACGACCCAGCCACCGCCAGAACCAACCTACACAAAGGGATGAAAGACGTAGCCGAGTTTATGATGAATAGCTGCCTGAAACTGAACTCAGATAAGATGGAAGTCCTCATCCTGGGATCATCACCCTCCGCCTGGGATGACTCCTGGTGGCCCCCTCCCCTCGGCAGCGCACCCAAACCAACGGACCACGCACGCAACCTGGGCTTCATCCTGGACTCCTCCCTCTCGATGACCAGACAAATCAGCGCCGTCTCCTCGTCATGCTTCAACATCCTACGCATGCTCCGAAACATCTTCCGGTGGATCCCCACCGAAACCAGGAAGTCGGTCACCCAGGCCCTCGTCACCAGCCGACTGGATTACGGAAACACCCTCTACGTCGGAACCACAGCCAAACTCCAGAAAAGACTCCAGCGCATTCAGAACGCCTCAGCACGACTCATCATGGACATCCCCCGACACAGCCACATCTCCGGGCACCTGAGAGACCTGCACTGGCTCCCCGTCAGCAAGAGAATCACGTTCTGACTCCTCACCCACGTACACAAAGCTCTCCACAACCAAGGCCCCAGATACCTCAATGACCGCCTGACCTTCTACACCCCTACCTGCCAACTCCGATCGACTGCCCTCGCCGCCATTCCTCGCATCCGAAGAGCCACTACGGAAGGAAGATCCTTCTCCTACCTGGCTGCCAAGACGTGGAACTCCCTCCCCATCCGCCTCCGCCTGACCCAAGACCACCTCTCCTTCAGGAAGCAACTCAAGACCTGGCTATTCGAGCAGTAGAGGACCCCCCAAATGCCTTGAGACCCTCCGGGTGAGTAGCGCCCATATAAATGCTTGATTGATTGATTGATTGAGGTTCTGATTGCAAGTGTAGGTGGTATTTATCGTACATGATAAATAACAAAACTATGTGGTTGTTTATTTATCAAGAGCAATAAATACCACCTATTACGAGTTGTTGGGGAATAACATATGGATTTTGGTGTTTTACGCACCAAAATCTGCATAATACACTAACTTCTGTATGGTTTTCCCTGATACATTTTGGACGCTTTGGCCTGCTGAAATTTAATGAAGGTTGAATTATTTAAATAATCTGATAATTAAGGGATGGGTTAAATATCTAACAACTCTTAATTCCAACCTGTGCATAAACAGGGTTTACACACAGATCGGAATTAACCGCCCAACTCATAATCAGGCCCAAAGGTAGAATTTATTGCGTGTGTGGAGTGGATCTGGAGCATACAAGAGAGCTTTACAGTAGGCTAAATTGCCTGTTATGGGTCACAGAAGTGAGAATATATATAACATGGAATAAAATAAAATCCACAAATAGGGAGAATACTCAATAGATGAAGGCTACATGTTACGAGAGTGGGTGCTACACATAATATAGGTGCATCAGCTAGATATAGCGTAGCATATTATGATCAATAACAAAACAAGCATTGGCATAGCCAATAGGTTTCGACTTTGGGACCTTATAAGTATTTAGCAATGCAGCACATTTAATACTGGGTGCTACAACATCTATTGTTCTTTAACACAGAAAGTTTGTGCATTGAGCAGTGTTGCTAGGTGCTGAGATGTGGTAGGCATTCAATGGTGTGCACGTAGAAAGCGGTTGCATAAGTTTCTAACTGATCATAGTTTTCTGTTCAAAATCCGTTCCTCCAGAGTCTTCATGGTAGTGGTATAGACGGCATCCATTAATTAGATGTGCTGGTGATCAAAGTGCGTGCCCCAATGTACGTGTGCCTAAAACTATGCAAACAGATTACATGGGAGTAGGCTTGTCCTAAGCCTGTGTGCTCTGCATGCAAACATACAGAATGCTGGGTTTGGTGGCAGCAATTTACACCTTCCTGCTCTTTGGAGTTATTCGGCACTTGAATAGCGCATGATCGAGCATTATTGTGGCATTGCTGTACTTTGCAACATAACAGCTGCGTGACCTTTTGAGCTGTTCTGAGGTTTGAAACAGAGACCGCAGTGTGATTTGGCCTGTCGAGACTGGGAGCCAACAGACCAAGTGAAGCTATGAAAGGGTTGGGTCTCAGTTTTACAGAACGCTGAAAAAGGAAGCACTGCTACCAAATAGGAAGGCAGCCGAGGCAGCTCGGCTGGACTGCAGAGGATGTGGCTGCCAACAAACACCAGGGCGCACACGTAGGACTCAGAGACACACCCGTCAGTGACTGATAGATCAGCTGTGCGCTGAAAGTGAAGTCACAAGAGTGATCGTTTAAAAGCCCACACTCTGCGTCCGTCTTCCTCCCATCCCAGCTACTCAGCTCCTACACCAGTTAACGCCTTGTCAGAGTGGTAGAAGAACGACAATTCGGCTGCATGCCAAACATGTGCCTGTAGAGATTTCTGTAAATCTGTTGCTACACCAGCAAGCACAGTACCCGCCAGCATATGCTTAACCATTCTGAATGTAGGTACAGGCTGCAGCTGAGGTGCATGCAAGCACTGGGCAGAGGCAGGCAAAATGAAAAGGGCCATTTTGTGGATTACATATGGATGCGTTAAATAAACAAGCAACTGCGCGACTAGCCCCACAACAATTTTGACAACCCCATCCCTCCTTGCAGGCGAAAACATTACGGCCCTGTTTGTAGCTAAATGCAAAAGTTAGGTGTAACAGCCCTGTTTAACAAGCATTGGCCGCGTGCGCGCCTGCTGCAGTATAGAGAGGTGGGGTGTGGCGCCCAGCAGAGTGACACGATCTGTGGTGGGGGACGGGGAGGGAATTGAAGCACGGAGAGAGGCACACAAGACTTAATGAGTCTTGGCAAAAACCCACATGGTGGCTGCGTGCGTGCACGCAAGCTAGAGGCCAGGAAAATCCTGTGGTAGCACTTTCAAAAGCCACTCACTAAATTTCTGGCAGAGCAGCGCAAGCGCTGGCTTAGCAAGACCTAAATAAGATAGGAGTCTATTTCGGTGTAAAATACAGAATGTCTGTTTCTTCAGACTGTGAGGTGGCATTGAAAGAACAAATATTTTAATTCTTCTTAAAACATTGCCCTGATGGCTTGAGGGACGGTGGCACTCCTGGAGTAGGAGTGATTTAGTATCACTGAGGCTGTAACTTCCACTTGCCCCGTCAGAGGACCACTGGCTTGTTGGGCAGCGTTGAGCCAAAGTCATAAGAGTTTGCCAAGTGGGCTGTTTCCTCAGACTGTGAGGTGGCATTGAAAGAACAACTATTTTTATTCTTCTTAAAACATTGCCCTGATGGCTTGAGGGACGGTGGCACTCCTGGAGTAGGAGTGATTTTGTATCACTGAGGCTGTAACTTCCACTTGCCCCGTCAGAGGACCACTGGCTTGTTGGGCAGCGTTGAGCCAAAGTCATAAGAGTTTGCCAAGTGGGCGTCATCTTGTTTTGGTCCTATTCTGAGACCTCTTTGGTTTTTCAATATAGGAGTTTGAAAAACAAAACAAAGGGCTGTGGCAGTTTTCACCCTGCATGTTGGGCTAATTGCTTGATCTCCCTACACAAGGCCATCATGCTTTGCATTGTAGTCCCATGGAGAGACAGATAGAAATGGTCACTGTCACGAGTGCCTAAGAAGTTTCAGACTAGTAACTTAAGACGGAATGCCCACCTCAATAAGTGGAACCAAAGCCTATGAAAAAATAGGTCTATGTTTATCTGCGCATTATGGGAAGAAGTGGATGAGAGAGAAACACAGGCATCTGTTTGAAAGAAAGGTGTTGTATTTACGTGACTTACATGTATTGATATTACAAATAACAATGGCTTTTACTTTTTTTCAATAATTAATACTTAAATAAAAGTTATTGTAATTTATAATGGCAATAGCTTAAAGTTTTGTAAATAACTTTTGTGAAGATTATGTTCAGTGTATTTTATTGTGACGAAAATCCAAGAACAGAAGGGAAATATTAACATCTTTTTGTTACATTTGTAATAAAGCTTGAAACATTGAGAGAACATATTTGAATCAGGTGTTGTTGAATGGTTGCACAGATTGATGCTGTGGTGGCGCTGAGTGCTGTTGTGATGGTGAACTAGTGATGCTGTGGTAGCGCATAGTGATGTTGTGGTGTCCCTGAGTGATGCTGTGGTGGTGCGGAGGGATGCTGTATGCTATGCTATGTTTTTTTTGCTATCCTATGTTTTGTTTTGTTATGCTATGCTATGTTTTGCTATCCTATGCTTTGAATTGTTATGCTAGGCTATGCTGTGTTTTGCTATGCTATGCTATGTTTTGTTATGCTATGCTATGTTTTGCTATGCTATGTTTTGTTATGCCATGCTATGCTATGTTTTGTTGTGTTTGGTATGCTATGTTTTGCTATGCTATTATAGGTTTTGTTTTGCTATGCTATGTTTTGTTATGTTATGCTATGTTTTGTTATGGGGTGTGAGGGGGTGTGAGGGTGAGGGGGTGAGGGTGAGGGGTGTGAGGGTGAGAGGGCGTGTGAGGGTGAGAGGGTGTGTGAGGGTGAGAGGGTGTGGGAGGTTGAGGGTGTGGGGGTGTGGGAGGGTGAGGGTGTGGGAGGGTTAAGGTAAGGGGGTGTGAGGGTGAGGGGGTGTGAGGGTGTGAGGGGGTGTGAGGGGGAGAGGGGGTGTGAGGGTGAGAGGTGGTGAGAGGCTGTGCGAGGGTGAGAGGGTGAGTGAGGGTGAGGGTGTGTGAGGTTGAGGGTGTGTGAGAGTGAGGGTGTGTGAAGGGTGTGAGGGTAAGGGTGAGGGGTTGTGAAGGTGAGGGGCTGTGAGAGCGAGGGGGTCTGAGGGGGTGTGTGAGGGTGAGGGTGTGAGGGTGAGGGTGTGTGAGGGTGTGAGGGGGTGTGAGGGTGAGGGGTGTGAGGGTGAGAGGGTGTGAGGGTGAGAGGGTGTGAGGGTGAGGGGGTGAGGGGGTGTGAGTGTGAGGGAGTGTGAGGGTGAGGGGGTGTGAGAGGGTGTGTGAGGGTGAAAGGGTGTGTGAGGGTGAGAGTGTGGGTGAGGGTGGGTGAGAGGGTGAGTGAGGGTGTGTGTGGGAGGGTGAGGGGTTTGAGGGTGAGGGTGTGTGAGAGTGAAGGGGTGTGATGTTGAGGGTATGAGGGAGGGTGAGGGGATGTGAGGGTGAGGGGATGTCAGGGTGAGGGGGTGTGAGGGTGAGAGGGTGTGTGAGGGTGAGGGGTGTGAGAGTGAGGGGGAGTGAGGGTGAGGGTGAGGAGGTGTGAGGGTGAGGAGGTGTGTGAGGGTGAGGGGGTGAGGGTGAGTGGGTGTGAGGGTGAGGGGGTGTGAAGGTGAGGGGGTGTGATGGGGTGAGTGTGAGTGAGGGTGAGAGGGTTGTGAGGGTGAGGGCGTGAGGGTGAGGGTGAGTGAGGGTGTGTGAGGGTGGGTGAGGGTGTGAGGGTGAGTGAGGGTGTGTGAGGGTGTGTGAGGGTGAGAGGGTGTGAGGGTGAGGGTCCGAAGTAAATGGTGTCAGGGCAGACATCATAAGGCAGAGAGAAGAGACTGCGTCGTGAATGGGTTGGTCCGTTTCAAAATCAGGAGGGGCAGAGTCAGCACAGTCTGCGAGGGATCAACGTGTTTAGAGGCAAAGCATAGTGGATGTAGCATTGCAGCTAGCAAGTTGAGTGTTTTCAAGCTGAGTGTCCCTAGAGAGATGGCAACAGAGCAACAGCATTTGAGGAGCAAGGCTACTGTAGGCAAGCACGGCAGGCTTCCACTTTCGTCCAGAAAAAAAACAGAGAAAGATGCAGAGAACGCCGAACAAACACGGCTTCCCTGCGAAATGGATGCAAAAAAACCCCAAGCTCTCTGCATTGCTGTGGCGGGGGGCGGGGGAGCGGGAGCGCATTCCTTTGAAGTCTGATAGGGGGCGGGGGAGCGGCTTGGGAGTGGATTCCTTTGAAGTCTGATGCGGAGGCTCAGACAAATGGTGGTGTGTGAGCGGCTTCCTTTGAAGTCTGATGCTGAGGCCGATGGTGTTTCATGTGCAAACGCCTGCCTCAAACGCCTGCCTCACATAAACTGTACGCGATCCGCAGGCTAGGAGGACTTTTCGGACTGCTTACTATAATCTCGCCTATTTAATCCCTAACGGGATAGAATAGTCGAGACCTAAAAAGGCCTGTGAGACTCTCCTGCCTAGAACAGACCTTGCTGAAGCAACGGGGGAGGAAAAGAACAATTCAAAGTTAAAAAAAGTTGAAGTTCAAAAATGAACTAAAATGAGGCAGAAGAACCTAACAAGGGGGCATATTATCAAGGCCAGGCGATACATTATCGCCGCTTTTATCGGCAGGAAACTGCTGATAAAGCGGCGATAATGGCCTTGATAATATGCTCTATGAATTCCAATCGAAGCCCATGTTAAATGTGAACACATCTAACATGGGCTTCGATTGGAATTCTTAGAGCATATTATCAAGGCCATTATCGCCGCTTTATCGGCAGTTTCCTGCCGATAAAAGCGGCGATAATGTATCGCCTGGCCTTGATAATATGCCCCAAGGTATGTTGCCAATCCTTTTTTCTGAGCTACAATTTCTGCCATATAGGCTGTGAGTAAAAACTTGGGCGCCTCCTTTGATATCTTTGGGATGAGACATTTTCAAATAGAGCTGAGAGTCATTAGAAAAAAGCGGTACTGATGTTTGTGTGCTTGACGTGGAAAACAAATGGTTCAATATAAAAAAATTAAAAGAGTGGGAAAGAGAATGGAAACGTGTGGCACCTAATGGCAGAGCGCTAAGGGGATGGAGAGAAGGTTATCCAGTGTTACGTGTTGACATTCTTTTTTTTCAATGCGGCATTCTGATCTGAAGCCAGTTTGACGTTTGTCAAGAAAGCCACATCATAGCTAGTCCCTGACACATCATCCATAACACCTTCAATATAGCATTTGGGCTTCAGATTTAACCTCACATGCTACCTAACAAATCCAACACATACTTGTGTTCATGTCTCACCTTCAAATGACCATACTCAGACAGTGTATACTAGAGAGAACAAATTGACCTCTAGGTGCAGAATACCGCTCTAACCCATACAGCTAGAAAAGTGCACACAAGTCAACAGTACTGCCACACACCACAAACCCTCAAAACACAGAGAAAAAACTAGCATAAAAGTACATGTAACACAAACAATATCATATTATAAAACACCAACCTGGTTTATGAGTTTTTCATATAAAACACCGCACTCCAACCAAGCAATGGAAAATTAACCCCCCAATCAGGAGGAAAAAATGGAAGGAAAAGTTCTTCGGCACACAGACACCCACATACATAAAACATCATATAGATCTTCTAAAATCGAACTTTCTTTATTTTCAAACTGCCTTAAGCAAGTCATTTCCAATTTAACGTTGAACAGCCTCTCTATTAACCTCACCCAACAAAGAACATACATTACCACAGGAGGGTTCCTCAGTGTGTTTGGATGGCCTTCCCAAATCCGTACAAAAGGGCGCCCAGATCGATGAGGGTGTGGGATGTTGTAACAATGGCAGAAAGCATTATACAATTGCAAAATAAAATAATATGTCTGACATGAACTCAACTATGTTCTTCTATATCCTTTATATGTTTTCTCGTCAGGAAATAAACCCCAGAAGAGGATTGTGACCAGATGTTGCTACACCCCATCAATTTTAGGTAGGAAGCAAAGAACACTCTTGTGCTGCCTTTGTTTTTTAGGTCTCGCCTTCGCAGCGTGCATACACTGCATAGGAGACCTTTAGCAGTCGTTCTGCTTTTTTTCGTAGCACATGCTCATGCTTGTGGCGGCATCCACCTTGCGGGAGTGAGCAGGAGCGGGCCAAAAACACGAGTATGTGCTTCAAAAAAAGAGCAGACTATGTGCATGCGCACATAAGCAAGCACCACTCACAGGCCAGCAAACACATGATTGCAGTGCCAGCAGTGTGTTTTTCTTTTACTGTGACAAGCACCTTACTTGTCTGTTAGACGCTCCCCCTCTTTATTATGAACCCCCCTCATTCTTCTCCAATCACTCGCCATACATTTGTTAAAGCTCCCCATTGGGGCTTTTACTCCTCCCTAACAGTCCCTCCCCACACCTTTGTTTCCTGATCCCGCCCACATTTCAAGACTCACCCACTGTTTCCCAAACCTCAATTCCGAACTACTCCCTTATCATTGTATACCTAAATTTTTCCCATCTCCCCAACCCTCTTCTGTTACTGCCCTCTGCTTATCCCTATTTAAGCTTGTCCTTTCTCGACCGCTCACCCTTCCCTTTTACTCCCGATGCCTTCCATTGCCCCCATATTACCTCTCCTCAATGCACTGATTGCAAGGGACAAAATTTCAAACTGGGTGGAATTTCGCTCTTTCCCCCACCCTCTTCTACTTCCCTTGCTACTGACATCTTTCCATCCCTTATTCCTCTTTTTCAATCTAGCCGACGGCTTTTCATTCTCTACCTCCCACCACTCTAACGACTCTCCCCCTCACTCATTCCATTGACATTGTTCCCACCTTCAGACCCCCTTTTCACCACCTTGGTATTCTTCCCATCATGCGTGTTTCTGCAGTGTGTGTGTCTGCGTGTGTGTCTGAAACAATTTATCGCAGTGTACATGGGAAAGCAAGGACGTGTTTTTGTGTGACGACGTGTGTGTATGTGAGTATATCTGTGCGAGTATATCTGTATAGTCGGGTCGAAAACCAATCCCTGCATGTGTGTATTGAAAGTGTGTGTGTGTCTGTTGTGTATGAATTCAAAGGAAATTGTGTGTGAATATTCTATATAATGTGTAAGTGTGTGTTAACCGATTTTTGTGTATGCATTCAAGAATCTATCTGTATGTGTTTTTGTGTATGATGATAATCTTTTTGTGGTGGTGTTATCTGCATGCAAAGACGAAGTTGGGTGTTTTCATTTGAATTTATCTTTTGTTTTGTGTATGTATCATGCCTGTGTGTGTGTAGCATATATGACGATTCATCAGTTCAATTATGTTGTCTCACATGTATTTATGTAGCATGCATCTGAAGTTGTGGTCTTTCTTGACTGTCCATTTCTCCAATGCTCTAGCATATTGTGTTTACCGGAGTTAATTGTGTTCAAGTTGCTGTGTATAATGCAGTGTGTGTTTTATCAGGTACTTTTATCTGGGGCTATGGGAGAAACTGAAAGCCATTTGTCGTCCATTGTGTGAGGTGATTTCGGGGTTGTAACCTGCATAGGAGGAATAGTACACCACCCAGCGATAAATACTGTTAATGAAACTATAGGCATCATTTAGATTTAACCGAGCTGGAACCTCGTTTGGAGTGAAGGATAAAACCAGGCTTGCTTTGTTGGAGTCTCTGTTGGCTCTGCCTGCATAAATATCATAGCTGGTGGCCAATTGGCCCATGAGCCGCCATGCCACTGTGGTCACTCTCCTACTTCCAATCAATCCTACATTGCCTTGTCTCGTTTTACATTGAAGGAATGGCCGCCCAGGGCCGAATGATCAAGTGATGACTAAATTCATTGGGGCTTTTTTTGATTTCAAGAACAAACTCATACTTCGGGAGCTTGTTTCTTGAAAAGATAATGTTTTGAGTTGATGCATCAAACATGGCTGTTGCTCAGCAATAATCCGTGCCTTCAGTGGTACCACTGAAGGCACACAGGTCCACCACCATAGGGGCAGAGGCCAAACCCTCCAATGACTGGATGGGCGATTGATTTTTATGCATCAAATTATATGTCCATAATAAAAAAAATCACAACATTAGTATATATTGGGGTCTACACATCCTGATAGGGCCTATCTATTCTGTGCAGCTCTGACCCCTATTTATCCACCATACCACATATCCCACTACACAAATCCACACCACACACAATTCCACAACTCACAATTCCAATCCAAACCAAATAATTCCACTCCACATCACATACATCCACTCCAAACAAAAATACATAGGTAAAAGACAATATCATTTACAAAGCCAGTAGCAAATGCGGGACCTATTGACAGTGTCAATGCTTGTTTACTTACTGATCCAACTGGGATTGGTTAAAAAAAAAACTACATCATAGGGTTTTATTCCCTGTGGCCTTTGGCCATGTTGCAAAGACAGGATTTTGTGGCTCTGCAATGTGTGTTTTAGTATGATTGTGTTAACTTATGCTCGCTCTCCTGAGGCGGAAGAGAGCCTCGATCCTATTTTAGATTTATACAGAAAAACACCACCTACTAATAGAGAAATCATTTATTCAAATATATTTGCTTCATTGTCTCACATCTTGTGTGTCTTCTCATATTGCAGAATTCAAAAGTCAATGGCTGAAGCACACACCACAAGTAGATGCCATCCCAGCATGGACCACCATACTGGCAAGCAGCTGGAGCTAGGATTCTCGGAAAGTCTGACGGGAGCCCCTCCAAACGACAGACACTTTCCAGTGATCACAAACCACTGAAGGACAGATGCTTGGATACAAAATGTTATTAATGTGTCCAAAATGGCGCCAAATGCTACTCACAAAGTCACTATCCGAGGTATGGGTGATACTGATCATGCATCTACTTTTTTTCTAACCTGCTCATTAAAGACACCCGTTTGTAATCAGCGTGGAATCACTTGCATCGTCTCAGGGAGGACAGGCTCCAACTCTCAAGGCAGCATATCTGGGACCAGTTAAGAATCTTCTTTGACAAACAAGATGAGGCAATTTGTGGAAAACTCAGGTGTGTATCGATATTTCTGGTACATAACTGTGTTGGTGCCCTTGTTAATCGGTTCTTTGATCTCTCCCTATCCACTTGTCACGTAGGTTGGACTACTCGGTGTAAGTCAGCAGTTTTTTGTCAGTGGACCTCGCATTTTGATGAATAATATGAATTAACTGGAGGTATTTGTAGAAGGGCCCTGCTCCAGGGTCAAGGGGCACTTCAGAGGTCTGCAAATTCACGAATGGCTACGGTCACAAAGGGAGTGGGAATGGAAACTATCACATGTCAGGAACAGCATATGTTTTAATGCATGTATTCTGATAACTCTGATCATATGTCTGTTTGATAAATCACCCGAGTTTCACTTTGCACTAACACTTGGGACCCTGTTTGGCACTCGCCGTTTAATCTTTATCCTCCAGGAATGTTAATGTTTAATGTCTTATCCTAAATTCAACTCTGTTAACTGTTCATTGCTTATGCTCAGCTGTTAGCATTATGAAATAAGGGGACAATTTTTATTCAGATAGGAGGAACCTCTATTGTTTTTGAGATACTTCGATTTGCAGTGCGTCCTTAACTGCAACGGGGAAAACGTGAGCTAAAGCCAGGAGTGTCTCGATATAAACCTGTCATGTCAAAAAGTGTCCCTGTGAAGTTGATCTGGTTCCTCCAACACCTCTAGTTTAGAACTGCTGACCATATATATCACCAAGGTGGTTTAAGTGGAAAAAGAGGGCATGTGAAATCAGACTCAAGAGTGTGTTAAACGAAGGGTTGGATTTGGGAAATATAATACATGACCTAGTCTATTGTGTATGGCTGAATAATAAAAACGAAGAATTATGAGACATTTGGGATGTGGAAGAGACTATTTTATTTTATTATTGCTTTGTTCTGTTGAATTCACATCACACTTAAAACAAAAAAGGCATACATAATATACCACATCAGGATCATTTAGAGTATGGCTGGCCAATCGGCTGTGGCTGAGCCAGCAGTGCTACATTCTACGTCACTTGCACTATGTAACTGTATAGGCTGTTGTCAGGTCATTTCATCCGTTTCAAAACATAGGGTCCCCACTTCCCAATGGGCCCTCGCCCCAATCAGAGAGAGCATGGGACCTGCAATTGTATCAACAGTCAGGCTGGCAGCATTCAGACTGGGCTTTTTCCACCACCCCGGTACTTACACTAAAGGTGTATCTTGAATTTAACTGTCTTTATTTATATGAAGTTATGTTATTTTATGGTATTGGTATTTACACAGCTAGTCTGTCATAGAAATGCAGTCTGAGTATAGGCCGGGGACTCCCTACATTGATTGAAATGGTCCCCTCCTTATCTTCTGTCTGCTCTGTGTTAGCTAAAGTTCCCCAGACAGGAACATAGCCTCTTACTGCGGTTCCACTTAGTCCCAATATTTAGTCAGTGATGTAACACTGCCCCTGTACCTTGCCTGAACCACCTACTGCTAGGAGCTTTCATTACCTTGATGACGACCCAACTGCCAGGCAATCGTACTGGAAAATGATTTGTTAACGAGTGCCTTCCCTGAGGTTGCAAGGATTTGAAGTCCATATTTCTGTGTTTTACTGATGGATAACTGTGCCACCTGGTGGTTGGGGATTTTCTGACATCATTGAAGGGCTACACTTGTTGGTGGGTATTACACTGCCCTATAAACTTTCTGAGAGCCCGCATCAACTTTCTGTAACACAAGCAGACTACAAGAGTACACTATCTTTTGCTACATTTAAAAATTAACAAGTAAAATACAAAGGCCGACAAAATTCACCCTGAACGGAATGAAGATCCCCAAATAAAAAATCAAAAAAACATCAAAGTCAATCCAATGGCTAAAAAGAGACGAAGTATGTAAAAATGTAATAATACAAAATCCACCCTTTTAACATATGGACAATGATACGATTTTTTGCAATGTTAAGTAAGAGAATGTGTAAAAGTATGCAATAAAAACAGTTTTTTCTTTCAATAAAAACAATTCAATAAGGTTTTTGAGAAATATACTCAGGCGCTTTGGCCTTCAAGAAGGCCTTCTTTTGCGTCAGGGTCTTGGACTGTGATCTCTTCGCTAAAGGTGGTCACCCTCATTCCGTACGGAATTAACCGCCATCCTATGACGTGCTTTGGGTAGAATTAGACTGGGTATGAGAGATTAACCACAGAAACAGACACCCTTCCATTCCTCATTACACACATGTGTGCTCCCCCATGCAAGGCTGGTGTTCACAATTATCAAGGACTGGGATATGAAAATCTGATGCCACCACCTGCTGCAGTTTTGTTTTGAACCTGGATTTTCCCAATGTGACCTCCCACCCATCAGAATGTTTATTGTATGTCATGATGGGGCGTTACTGTGTCTGGGATCTGAATACTTTTTGTCAGGAATGCACACAGTATGAGGTGGTGTGATTATAAAGCCAGGAACAGGCAACATTATACAGTGAATTACATACTAAGAGAAAGAGTATCTGTTTTCAAGCCAGGGATAGCCAGAATGTTGCAAAGAACTCTAAGTAAATGGCAAGAAAGGGACACTAATTAGCCGGTGTAGCTATAATGTTACCAGGAATGCCCATAAAACCAGGTAAATGAATAATGGGCAGTAATAGGCCAGTAAAGGCCCAAACCTCAACCATATACTCACAATCGTCACCCTCACCAATCTGCAAACAAACACATACAAATGCATACTCACCCATTCATTAACTCATGCACTCACACATGCAAACATTCACATGTAAAAACACATGCATTAACATGCTCAAACACACACATACACACACTCACACATATACACACTGAAGAACCGGGTTTTAGAACCCAGCGCCGCCAGGGATAACACCTGATGTCTTCGGATTCCCCTGCCTCGGCAAACAGAGACACGGGACACTTCTTGATGACGTCAAAGACCCACATTTATTGGCTGCAACCAGGAACAGAGGTCTACGAAGCACAACACGGGTAGTTCGCTAGAGACTGCACACATTCATGGAGCGCAGCATCGTCTTTTATGCCAGAAATCACATTCCTGGCTAGCATCAATTACATACAAACTGACCAATAGAAAAACGAAATTTCAAACATATCGCATGACGACAATCCCACTTTCCGTTGTCCAGCCCACCAGAGATGACCAAGCAAAAACCAACATTCCTGTTCGAACGGGCCGGACAAACCCATCATAAAGACCTCAACCCAAATCAATAATTAAGCCATAAAGGAAGGAACAGAAGCAGATGAGAAGCAAGATAGAAGGGTGTGTGCATGTACCATAAACTCAGCAATGTACTGCTCTTTGATCTCTATCTGACCAGCTGTTTAACAAGGAACTGGCTCAACGAGGTCAGCCTCGGGCTAGGGAGTCAGTTCGGCCAGGTCACACAGAAGTCAGCTAAGGTGTACGTGTACCAAGGACTCGTTCGGCCATAGTCATCGGCCTATGTGAGGGCAACCACACAAAATGGCTGCCGCACACAAAATGGAACCCGAGGGTTCAAACAAAATCCCCGCATACGTAGTGTTCTCATTGATCGGTTATGACGAAACCACTCATACATACCGCACTCGTCATTTGCCGTCCGCTAATACCAAAATCGTCTATACCCGACGACCTTCATTGAATGGGTTCAGAATCTCCAAACCACGGACCCTCAAACCACAGAACCACAGACACTCCTTTTGCCCTTACATAGGCAATAAACTCAAACCCATGTCAGTCTTAATCCAGGTCTATATTCATCAGATCATCAAGATGTTGCTGTAGCATCATCCTAGTACTTAGCAACTCTCTCTGGACAGGTCTCGTCGCACACGAAGTAGCACAAAGGCCACATATAGCAGGAGCACACTGTACACAGAGACAGAACAGGAAAAGGATAGCTAAGATCATCCCAATGACCATCAGAATCTTCCATCCCCACGTGGATATCAATCCCCAAAACCATCCCATCAACGACCAATCTCCCTCGTCTATATGTACAGACTCGGAGATCTTATGTAGCTTGGAAATGGCCTGGAAGACTGTCCGAGCGTTGTCTGGAATGAAAACGCAGCAGCTCGATTGAATTAGCTTACACACTCCACCTCTATCTGCAAGTATGACATCTAGCGCAACTCTGTTCCAGTGGCGGCTGGTGACATTTGAAAGTAGTGGGGTGTAAAAGTTTGATCTGAGTGCTCGTTGGCGAGTGAGCCTGACTGCCATAAGGTGGGTTTGTGGGGTCCTTCTCGCCATTTTTGTAATCACACTGACTATCCCCAGAGCTCAACTAACCCAACCAATACATACCTTCACACTACAGGCATACCAACACAGGCCCAAGTGATGGAGGAAGGCCACAATTCCCAGCGCCCAACTGGGCGTTGACCAAGCAAAACACAAGAAAATGAAGCACATTACAGCATCCACTGACCACACTTACTGAGGGATCCACCTGCTGGCGGGTCTCTTCAGTAGGAAGACCCATAAAGAACCCCTAATGACTGGCACACGACCAACTGAACACATTTACATGGGTGTTGGATGAGGTCGCATGACACGCTACCCTATGAAGCTTCAATCTTATAGATTCCAACAACAACCTGCAGATAACGTTGTACATAATGCACTCCATACCCATTGATTACAGATGCCGTGGGAGATGCTGTGCTGTGTAATGTCTAAAGTTACATGGAATGCACGTGTATGCACACGTCCACTTTCTGCGTGGTTTGCATGAGGCAACTCCACTTCAAAGTCTTTCCTCATTATAATTGTTTATAACTGTGAAAGTCTTTTTTTTTCATTAGGATGACCACGTCATGCAGAGGGGTACAAAAAACGCTTTTATGGCTCCTAACTAGCATCTCTGGCAGCGTGCCTTTAGTAAAAGTGGGTGGTGAACTGCGAGCACCTTGCTCTGGAACAAATGGCGCACTATTTACACAGACATGTCTTTTTAAGAAAGTGAAGAGTTTATTTTCCTGCTTTTCCGAGGTTGGGTCCAAAGACTGCCTGAAACTGACGTCTGAATGACATAGAAATCAGGCGGCAGGGCTCCCGATCTTCCACGCTGCCACTTTTGCTTCAATAACCCCCTCCCTATCTCTCTGACCATCTTAACTCAATTAATAACGGTGATTGACGCGCTAAAATGTTTAGTTTAGTGTGTGCTGATATAATCCAATTTCAGTTTTCTGGTGTGAGGAGCGCGGTGAAAGGCAACCAAACAATATTTTCTCGACCCAAGACATGCGCCACTAAAACAGTGCCTTAATTTCCCTCCTTCTATTTGTTGATGTTCCAATAATGCGAGATGGGCAGTGGAATAAAGGCACACACAAACTGACCAGTTCTTCAGATACTCAGCTCTAGTTCAAAGCAGGTTAGATAATCGCAAACCCCTGTTCATAAACGGATCCAATTTTACAAATATAAATAAGTTAAGTAAACTTAACTTGTTACCGTCCAGCAGACTCCAGAGACTTCGTCCCGATTCCCGCCATCCTCGCTTTCAAGTCCTGCAGGCAGCACCAGTACGTCATCAGGAAGGTGGCGCAGCAGGCAGCCTCCCTCTCCACTGCCGCTTTTTTCATTGGTGCGGCCGGCTGCCCCAGGCTACATCATTTTCTCTCTGTATGCTGCTGCTGCAGCATACAGAGAGAACAGGGAGAGTTACTCGAGGGCAGGGGGGAGTGGCTTTCCCACTGTTGGTAATACTGTCTGTTTGGGCGGCCTCAGGCTGCACATACAGTCAGTATTAACAACAATGGGCAAGCCACTCCCCCAAGCCACTCCCCCCTGCCCTCGAATAACTCTAACCAGGAAGTTTTGCTTTCTCGCCGTGCGAGAAGGCAGAAACACTGGTAGTTATATAATATGATAACTACCATTGTTCTGCCTTCTCGCACGGCGAGAAAGCAGGGGGGGCGGCGCCCAAACGCCCCCATGCAAGAACCGCCACTGCTCTGTTCTGAAGAGTCATAAGTCGATCCGACTGGAGCTCAGCAGTCAAGTTACTAAGGGCACCGGCAGTTTCGACTATGGTGGACTCAACCACTCTCGTCAACTGGCGAATGTTCCTGCTGTTAGCCATAGGTCCCCAGAATGGCAGAAACCCCTTAAAGAAATCTCCCAACTCTTGTCCTGCGGTATCTTCCTTACTGAAGACACCTCTAGCAACTCTCGTCTTATGGTAATCTGCCGCAGCTGTAAAAGTGGGAGGCAACAGGAACGAAACAAAACATGTGCCCGAGAAGTCAGGGGGCAACCATGTGTACGCTTTATCATAACAGATGAAATAGGTACCCTTAGCTGCTAAAAACGCTGGGGAAGTCTGAGGCGCAAATACATAAGTCTCAGTGCAGACACTCTTCCCTAACTGAGCTCTCGGATTCTTGCCATTACCTTGCAGACAATAATGACCCTGAAGGGGCACTATCCAAGTCGGTGGAGAACTTTTCGCTCACTGGTTAACATTCAGACTAACTCCATATCCAGTAACGTTCCAACCATTGTATGCTTGTGTCTCATCTCTCGGGATAGTCTCATAGGAACTAATTCCTCTAATCATGTCGACTATGCCCTTGACCAGAGCACTAGTCTTTGGACTATCTTTCATGGAACGTTGGGGATAGACTCCATGAGCATAAATGAACATCGTTCTATATGCCCAAATAGAACCAATGTAGCTGAAAGGCAAAACCAAGTACGGAATACCTTTATCGGTAGTATGGGGCATTAGGCCACAAACCCAACAATTAGTCGTGTTCATTACTAGCTGGTGTTGGTGAAGGAGTTGAACAAAGGAATTGTTGGCGAATTCCAGTCTTCTAACGATTTCATGTTCGGGCAAAGGGTGAAAAGAATGAGAAGAAACAGTAGGAGGAGGTATAGGTTGCGTAGTGGGCATGAACGTCACTTGAAAAGAGAATGTCACATATCCAATTAAAAACATCATTAAGCTAAGCAACATAAATAAACACAATATTAAAAATTGTTTTTGGGTCATCATTTTACAGATTTTGCTCTTAAAGCTTATTCTTTCAACAGGTCTCTCCATCTCGAAAAACTCCATCCTCTCTAATTGCTGCTCGCGGTGGTAGGGTGTTCTATGCTAAGGAATGCTTCTGTCAGTCCAGGGCAACTCCCTTAGACCAACCAGAACCGTCGACCTAACGTCTTCGGCTTGCACTCCAAAGACTTGGCAACCGCGACCCTACAGCTAAACCCGGATGGCGGTTCGAAAAACAAAAATCAAAATAGTTCCTCGGAGGAGAGTTAACCTTTAAAAATCAGTAAAAGAAAACTTTAAAGCTTTATTTGTCCCGCGACTCTCGGTCGCAAATTATAACGCTCTTAGCCAGACAATGTCTGTTCACGGAACAGGAGCTCAGGTTCAGAAGTGTTCAAACGGTTCAATGGAGGTACAGCTTCTTGGAGAAGATCATCACTTTCTTGCTCAGTGTTCGTCCCAATCAAACGGGCATCGCTGAATGGCAGAAAACGAGACACGGTCTCAGTCTCAGAATCAGAAAGTCCTTTCTGGACCCACCGGTCATACGGCAGAGGCAAAGGAGCCCTCTTACAATGTACACCGTGGATCCAGTTCTTTTTACCGTGCACTCGTACTGCAGAACGGGTAGACAATAACACCAGATAAGGTCCAGTCCAGCGGGGCTGCTCGTTCTTGGTTCACTGGAAATTCTTCACGAGCACCCACGCGCCAGGTTCAATGGCGTGCCCTGGATCTTCAGAAGCTTGTGGCAATGAATCGTGAACCTGTTGATGCAAAACACGCAATTTAGCCGTCAATTCATACAGGTAGTCCAGCAACACAGGATGTTCTATTTCGCTAAACTTTGTCTGCCTCGGCACTCCCCAGATGTTTGCCGGGCGACCAAACACGACTTCTTACGGACTCAAACCCATTTGTGAATGCACAGTCATTCTAGTGGACAAAAGGGCTAGAGGCAAGGCATCTGGCCATTGTAAACCAGAGCTCGCTTGAATTTTGGCTAACTTCAGTTTGAGAGTGCCATTGTAGTACTCGACTAGGCCAGCTGATTGGGGGTGATTTGCAGCGTGAAACTTCTGCCGAATGCCTAACCCATCACATACTCTCTTCATCACTTAACCCACAAATTCACTCCCATTGTCACTCCAGATCATTCTCTGCAAACCATACCTAGGGAAGAATTCCTTAATAAGGGCTTTTGCTGTGGACAAGGCAGTGTTGTCCTTCAAAGGGTAGGCTTCCACCCATCTAGAAAAAGAGCAAACAACCACTAACATGTACTTTAGGTTGTTGCACCTTTCCATGTGGATGAAATCTAGCTGCAAAGCCTCAAACGGATACGTTGGAGGAGCAAAATGACCAGCTGGAGTTGGAACTCCCTTACCAGGATTGTACATCAAACACACCATACAATTCTTAACCAGATTCTCTGCGCACTTAGGAATTCCAGCATTCTGCCAAACCGGAGCCAACAACTTGCAAATCCCTTTCACGCTAATATGAGCCAATCCATGAGCCATTGTAACTACTGGAAGCACATACGCATCGGGTAACAACCATCTCTGATGCTCTGACAAATCAATCCAACAACCATTCGAATCCAATCTACCCTTGCTCTCTCTCCATTCATTCAACTCTTTCTCTGTAGCTTCAGCTTGGATGGATTTCACACTCTCAATCGTATCTTCACACATACTTCCATCTGAAACCCATCTCGCCGGACCTGCAACATACATTCGACTCATCACATTTCTAGCAGTTTCTTTCGCGTCTTCATCTGCAAACGTATTACCACGGCCAACATCATCCGTAACTTTCTTATGCGCACTGCATTTCACAATCGCTACTTGCAATGGCAAAGTAAGTGATTCAAGGAGTTCATTCACCAACTGACCATGCTGGATCTTTGTTCCATGCGAAGTCAGGAACCCACGCTCTCTCCACAAACGTCCAAAACTATGAGCCACACCAAATGCATACTGGCTATCGGTATACACAGTCACTCATTTTCCTTTTGCCAACACACACGCTCTCGTTAATGCAATCAACTCTGCTGCTTGCGCTGAATTATGTGGGATACGTGCAGCTTCAACAATCGTATGCAAAGTCGTAACAGCATATGCCGCAGTCGTATCACCATTCGGAAGCTTGAAACACGAACCATCAACCCACAAAGTACCATCACACTCTGGAAGAGGAGTATCCCTAAGGTCTATCCTCCGTTTCGTTTCTTCCTCAGTCCTAAGGAAATAATCATGTTGTTCAGTATCGTCTGTCTCAATCGAAATCTACAACAACGTAGCTGGATTCAATGTGTTGCATCTCTTTATATGCACATGACTCGCTAACAAGGTCAATTCGTAACCCGACAACCGAGCACTAGATAAGTGCTGTGTCTTGGTACGATTCAACAAGGTATCCACTGCATGTGGAACCATCACAATCAGTGTATTGTCCATCACCAAACCAGCAGACTGTCGAATCGAAACAGCCGCTGCCGCTGTAGCTCTCAGACAACTCGGCAATGCTCTAGCTACCGGATCCAAAGTCGACAAAAAATAAGCACATGGACGCTGCTTATCGCCAAATTGTTGAGTCAAAACTGACAATGCACATCCCTCTCTCTCGTTTACATACAATGTGAAAGGCTTACTGTAGTTGGGAGTACCCAACACAGGAGCCGAACACAACGCATCGCGTAATTCTGAAAAGCTCTTCTGACATTCGTCAGTCCAAGGAATAGGATTAGGAGTATCCTTAACAGTAAGAGCTATCAAAGTCTTCGCATGCAACGAAAAATTAGGGATCCACTGTCTACAGTACGACGTAATACCTAAGAAAGCATGTACTTCTCTCTGTGTCGTGGGTACACTCATTTTAACAATAGCTTGAATTCTTTCTGGGGTCAATTTCCTTCCCTCCTTCGATAAGAGGTGACCTAAATAGGTAACTTCTTGTCGCACAATATTGCAACTTCGAAAGAGAAACCTTATGATGGAAATCAGACAAGTGACGAAACAACGACAAAGTAGCCTCTCTACAGATCTCTTCATTGTCAGCAGCAACTAACAGATCATCAACATACTGAATAAGAGCAGCACCATCAGGTAAAACCAACAAATCAAGTTGCGTCTTCAAAGCTTGACTATAGATCGATGGACTCTCACAACAGCCTTGAGGAGCGCGCTTAAAGCGGAAACTTCGTCCTCCTAAAGAGAAGCCAAAGATATCTCTACTTACCACGGTAATCGGGATGCTGAAGAAAACATTCTTCAAGTCTATCACCGAAAACCACGAGGCTGTAGCCGGGATCAAAGTCAGTAAAGCGGTTATATCAGGCACGACAGGAAATTGCGAAACTACGATCTTATTCACCTCGCGGAGATCGATCACGAACCTATATACAGGAGGTTGTGAAGAGTCAGTCCTCTTCAAGGCAGGCAAAACCGGACTATTGCACACATTACCTCTCGTTTCCTCAATCACACCTTTCTCAATTAGATCATAGATGATCGCCAAAAGTGCTCTTTCACCATCACTGAAAATGCGATATTGCGGAATGCGTGATAATGTAGCATTCGTTTTCAACGTCACAACATATGGCGGAATCTCTAGGAGACCCACATCATTAGGACCAGTAGCCCAAAGAGAATCAGGAAGAGAAGACAATTCAGGTGGAAGTCGATCTTTCGATAAATACATCGGAGAGATCACTCTCTTACCCAATGTAAGATGTACTCCCGAAGGAGAAAAATATAGCGTTGCATACAATCTCTTTAACAAGTCCAATCCCAACAAGTTCTCACCACAACCAGTCGTCAGAATGAGGGGTGCTTCGAATTCACAAGGTCCAACAGAAATAGACAACGGACTAGAAATCGGATTCGTAACCGGGGCGCCAGAAAAACCTACTGAAACATTCTTTAAGCCAGACAAAGGTGCGCCAGGGAGTTTAGAGTGCATAATAGAACTCTTTGCAGCACTAGTATCCAACAGAAAAGGCTCTGACACACCTGATGCAATCACTTCAACATAGGGTCCACTCTGATCTACTGGAACTGAAACAACTCCCTCTCTTTGTCTATGGCTGTCCTAGCAATCATTACCATCCACATCCTCACCTTCAACATAGTAATCGTCCGCATAGTACTATGCTGTCCTACCAGACGCACCATTCTGCTGATCAAAGCTATTCATAGAGTTCTGTGGAGGCAAAGGACGCGCATTCTGACCACCACCTCTACCTCTAGGAGCTTGTTGAACACCTCGACCTCTCACACCAGAAGCACCATTTGTGCGCTGTAACAGAACCGGACAACTACTCTTAAAATGGCCCTCTTCTTTGCAATACGCACACTGGTTAGGGCCTATGGGAAAACGCTGTTGAGAAGACTCGAACCTCTGCAAGTTTCTCTGATCTTGCTGAGGTTGCTGATAATCGCGCTGATTACTACGAGGCGGATAAGCTTGCTGTAGAAGAACCTTAGTCTTCAATTCCTTAGTCTTCCTATCCGCTTTCTCTATCTCATCCTTATTCCTATTTTCATAGTACTGGGCAGTAGCCAAAATCTGCGCTGACGTAGAAACAGCCCAAGCACTCTCAGAATCCTTCAACTTAGTACACAATTCTGGAAGCAAATTATGCACAAACTTGTCAACAAACAACCGTTGACCACCCTCTGTACTCATGTCCTGACCACTGTGGTCTACAAAGGTCTCTTCGAATCTAGTGAAAAAGTCGGACACAGTTTCGTCTTTCTTCTGCTTGCATGCAGACAACTTGTCCCAATTAACACGCAAAGCGGGCATCAAAGTCTTCATATAATCAATAATCCTACCAGGGAGATCAGTAATTATATCTTCAGGCTTAGCGCCACCTACTTGTCTAGTATCTGCAGCTCTAAGATTATCCCATGTATCACCTAACTCATGCGCATGATCCGTGTGACGAATCTTTCCCCAAATAGGCTGTGGAACAACATTCCCAAACAACATATCTATATCAGCCAGATTCATAATACATGAATCCGCAGTTTGAGATAGCTCCTTATAAAACCTTGCTGGATTTTTGCGCGGATCAGGCAAAGTCTGCTTAAGAGCTAAAACTTCAGCACGTTTCCATGGAACGTGTACCCAAACTCGCTGAACGTGTGGCGGAATCGCTGGGTTAGCAGCTGCATCACCAGGTCTCCAAACTGGGGGAACCTCACGCATCGGATATTGACGCGCATTCGTCCTAACCGAAGGATCAGGCTCAAACAGTTGCTGAGAAGGAAATTCATTCCTAAACGACAACAATGTCGCAACTGCTTTCTCAACCTCGAGACCCACAACAGTCCCTTTCGCAAACTCAGAACGTATACGGTACAACTCAGGCGGAGTTTGTCCTACCTCACCATCTTCCCATTGTTCACGAAGGAAAGAACACATCATATCAAAAACATATCTTTGTTTCGGTGCTTCCCATTGATGGAAAACATCCATAACACCCTCAAGATCATAATGCGAAGGATACGTAACCCATTTACGCGCTAAATGATCTAACACTGCCCGTTCATTAGAATCAGGCAACAGACTACGCGATTGCTTACGCTCGACAACAGGAGACATACCCAATGAACCCAACAGAGGAGAAAAGAGACTAGCAACCGCATCAGTCATTCTCTGTCGAGCAGAAGGAGAAGTTGACAAAAGGACAGGAGACGGAACAGAATGAGACGAAACCGAAGTCGGAAGAATAACAGAAGGAACAGACAAGACAGGTGTAGGAGTAGCAGACGAAGGAGGTAGCAAAGTCGGCAGCCCTTGAGAAGGCTGCACCAGAGGAATAGGAGCCAACGGAAGAGGAGCTGGCTGTTGAGGAATCACAGGTGGCAAAGCAACCAGAGGTTGCGCAACTGCAACTTGTGGAGGTGCCGTACCATTCTGTGCATAAGGGGGTGGCAAACTCAATAGATGCGACATTAAAGGATCTTTCACAAGATCTTTCTTCTATTTGTACTGTTGAGGTGGCAAAGCTGGATAGCACTTGTCTACCGCTAGTTTACGCTGCCTAAGCATCTGTTCGCTTTCTTGTTCTTCTTCATTATCCCTAAACTGTATAGCAGCTTGCACCATTGACATACCTCGTTCTCGTTTATTTTTCTTCGCTAGCTTAATTTCTTTCTGTTTGGCTTCCTTTCGCCATAAGCGGAAAGAGTCAAACATCGCCGGCCGGGCTTTCTTCTTAAACAGTTTAACTTCGAGATTGTCTAAAATCTCAGTTTCAAAGCTACCATAACGGGGCCACCGTAGCACACTTTCTTTCCTAGTATATTTAACCCATATTTCATTATACATGATGGGGCCCACTCCATGTTTTACGTAGAGCTCATAGGTCGGAGTTCCAATCGGAGGAACCGGACACAAATCCTCCGATCGGGAATCCCTAGTACAACCACAACCAAATATCTTTCCAAGTCTGCTAAGACCAGGCATCTTCACTCACTAGTCTAGCTTCAAACTTCAAGGGAAATCTCAAAACGATAGTCTCGTGAATACACGAGTCCCTCGGCTTTGGGGCCTGCAGGTACCAAATCAAAGCGATCCCGAAGGATACCAAACAAAACTAAGGACTGGGAGATGCTCCACTCATACTTAACTGAAATGTCGATGGCGTCACCAGAAGACCCGTCTATTGTCTTGCTCTACAAATCGTCTAATGGCTCCAAGACAGGGCGACAGTCAGGGCAGCAGTCTTTTGTAGCCGTCAGAAAGCGGGGAACCTCGCAGCAAAGACTTTCGGACCACGACGACATACAGGGGTCGATGAAGTGGCAGGCCTTCCTCCAGAATTTCCACATGAAGCTCCTCACGATCTTCGGGCTTGGACCGGTACCGCTGAAGTCGCCCCACGTTGGGTGCCAACTGAAGAACCGGGTTTTAGAACCCAGCGGCGCCAGGGATAACGCCCGATGTCTTCGGATTCCCCTGCCTCGGCAAACAGAGACACGGGACACTTCTTGATGACATCAAAGACCCAAATTTATTGGCTGCAACCAGGAACAGAGGTCTACAAAGCACAACACGGGTGGTTCGCTAGAGACTGCACACATTCATGGAGCGGAGCATCGTCTTTTATGCCAGAAATCACATTTCTGGCTAGCATCAATTACATACAAACTGACCAATAGAAAACGACATTTCAAACATATCGCATGACGACAATCCCACTTTCCGTTGTCCAGCCCACCAGAGATGACCAAGCAAAAACCAACATTCCTGTTCGAACGGGCCAGACAAACCCATCATAAAGACCTCAACCCAAATCAATAATTAAGCCATAAAGGAAGGAACAGAAGCAGATGAGAAGCAAGATAGAAGGGTGTGTGCATGTACCATAAACTCAGCAATGTCCTGCTCTTTGATCTCTTATCTGACCAGCTGTTTAACAAGGAACTGGCTCAACGAGGTCAGCCTCGGGCAAGGGAGTCAGTTCGGCCAGGTCACACAGAAGTCAGCTAAGATGTACGTGTACCAAGGACTCGTTCGGCCATAGTCATCGGCCTATGTGAGGGCAACCACACAAAATGGCTGCCGCACACAAAATGGAACCCGAGGGTTCAAACGAAATCGCTGCATACGTAGTGTTCTCATTGATCGGTTATGACGAAACCACTCGTACATACCGCACTCGTCATTTGCGGTCCGCTGATACCAAAATCGTCTATACCCGACGACCTTCATTGAACGGGTTCATAATCTCCGAACCACGGACCCTCAAACCACAGAACCACAACCCTCACACATATAGCTCTTCAACCTCCATGTGACTTCCTATCTTAGGCTCAGTAACATAGCAGATGGTCCTCTCATCCCGCTCTGTTCCCACAATGAGCCCAGTAGCAGAAAAAAACATCTTAGGAGCAGGGGTAGGCAGAAGTTGTTGTAAATGGCTCTTTCCACTTTTCCTGCCAGGCCCCAAATAAAAAATAAAAAAAACATCAAAGTCAATCCAATGGCTAAAAAGAGACGAAGTATGTAAAAATGTAATAGTAAATAATCCACCCTATTAACATATGGACAATTATATGATTTTTTGCAATGTTAAGTAAGAGAATGTGTAAAAGTATGTAATAAAACTAGTTTTTTCTTTCAAAATAAAAACAGTTCAATAAGGTTTTGGAGAAATATACTCAGGCGCTAATACAATACTATTGACTATTTCAAGGTGGAAACCAAGTGAAGTAGTGACTGCTCTAGTCCAGCAGGTGTCAACCAGTATCGTTGTGATTAAAATGTTATACATGCTATGAAATTTGTGTCACCCCAGCGGAGACATCTATGGGTGCTAGACCATACCCATCACCATGAAAAGTGTTCAACTGCTCCAGCCCTGATCTCCCTTAACTGTGTAAGTTCCTCTCACCATCAAACTGATCACTGGCTCGACGGTGGCAACATTTACTAGCTACCCGGGAAGAAGAGATAAAACATATTGTGACAAGCACCCACAAGGTTATGGGTTGGTATCCAATTCACCTTTGGATAGTTGGTTTAAGGTATAATCTCTGCAAAAGATTATCGGATTAAAAAAAGGTACCCTGCTTGGACCCAGAGATGTCAGATTTAGATATATAATTCCACAAACATTACATGTTAACAATTCGCTGGCTGAATAGTAGCTCATATACATACCAAAGTCTCTGGACTTCTCAAGTACAGGATACTGACCTGTAGAAGGCTCATACTAATCACGTAACCCTTTTTATTCGGATTTATAAATGTATATTACTCACAGTTAAAATATCAATGTGATAGTAAAATTACCAGGGTCGCATTTTGGCTCAAGCTTGTTTAATGACTTTCTAGTTTTCTTTGGTGTGTCTAATCTTAATGGCCCTATTTTATCGACTTGTAAATTTACATTTTTTGCTTTTAAAGTAATACCACAGACTTGAGTTTTTGGTTGTGATTGCAGTATCATCCGGTATTTGAGTTTCAAACCAACCTCTTCCCCTCCTTTATCATCAAAGATTGGCATTTCAAAAATGTACTTGATATATTCTGAACTCATTAAACGGTTTACAAAGCAGCTATGAACCTCACAACATCACTCCAATGTCGATAATTGTGAAGGTTATGTTGAAATTAATGAAATGTTTGAAGTTATGTTCATGTAGTGTGTTGTATGCGAAAAAAACATTTTTACTCCATATTTACACGTTATAATCATTCCTTTGCAATCAGAGGCTATGGATCTTGATATGTGAAGATAGATCTTATTGTTTGCGCTCTGTCCTATGTATAAAACCATTGTAAATTAATACTGTTAGCAATACCATATTGACAAACATAGTATTGAAACTGACACCTTTGCTTTAATGAAGCACAGGGTTATCGATCATGAATGTTGGCAGTGGTGTTTACTGAAATTGTATGTGTAGCATTCCAAATCTTTTTAGTACACGTGTCCTAAATGAACTCAAATGGAATTTGGGTAGATGTCTTTTTTAAGTATATACTTATGTGTGTTTGTTTTCATGCTAACTTTTGTAAAAGATTTGCATTTATGGTTTGTATGTAATTATGCCACTTGCCCGAGTCCCGAGCGGAGCACAGAGGAGACAGACTACCTCAAAGGATTCAGCAGTATTCAGAACTCCAGTTTCCTCAGCTGTAAGCACCAAAAGATCATGAATGAGCCGTAAAATGAATGGGCCTATGAATTAAGGAAAACTCTTATGTGTGTAAGCCTAAGACAAATCTTGTCAACTTTCTCGTCACTTACCTGTTGGCAGTCTTGTAGACCATATTATAACCTGAAAAAGAATATAGGAGAAGTTCATTGCCTATCTGTGCAAAAACTCACAGTGTGTTAAAAAAGAAACATGAAGAGGAGCTTATGCCTAAAGCTTTATGGGTAAGAGAGTAGAAGTTCAGCTAATACAATTGAGAGAGTCTGGGGGGAGGCTTGGGCAGTATTAACGGTGTTGCTTGTTATTTTCCAGTTCCCTCATTCGAGAGAAAGAGAACTAAAAAGAAAAAAGAATAGCTAACAGAAGAGCTAAGAAGTAGAAGCGAGTGTGAAGAACCGAAGAAAAGCAAGGCACTCTCTTGTTTATCCCCTACCGCTTTCCCCCAGCAAGGTTTACGCGCCCTCCAGTGCTATTGGGGTTCCTGGGAAGGCCTGAAGGGTGAGTTGGGAATATTCAACGTTCTACTCCAGAGAGTATCGGAACAGAAGTGAGTACTCATATATTCATGAAAGAATGAAGTACCCACGAATGACTACTTACCTGAGCAGATTGGCTGAATGGCTCAACTTAAAGAGCCTAGGAAAGGTTTTGGAGGTCATTCAATAAGAATTAATGGCGGTTAGGAGGAGAATAAGGCTATCAAGTCAGAGATGGAGGCAACTAGACTAGAGACCAAGGAAATGGCAGCTCAGATTAAAAAAGAAGGTACTGAGGATAGGTTTCATTCTCCCCCTTCAGGAGCTAACATATTTAATTCTTGTTCGGTTGCTAGTTCAGGGTCCGCCACTCAAGTTGTACATTCCCTGGCCCCTGTAATTTCAATGGCATCACCAGAACGCTTCAGTGGGAATCCTCAAAAGGCCCAAATCTTTCTAACCCAATGCTCCTTGCATTTTATGTGTCGATCCACCGTCTTTCCCGATGCACAGTCTCGAATTGCCGTTATTCTGTCTTACCTCAATGGAGACGCATTTGCTTGGTCTATGCCTTTGGTCACTCAAGACGCCCCAATTTTGTATAATTTTGAGGAATTTAAGAAGGAAGTTCTGTGCATTTTTGATTGTAGGAGGGTTGAGCAGGCTACAGATAATGAATTGTTGGAATTGAGACAAGGGGATCGAGAGCTGGTGACAAGCTTGTTGTTGAAACCGAATGACCGGAGTCCAAAAGAACTGCCTTGTTCTATTGCTGTTTAAAAGATGACTTGAAGGATGCCTTGTCGCAAATTTCTAATTGCCCCACAGACATATCGGCCTTGATAGAACTGGCTTTAGAAATCAATTACAGACAAACTGAGAGACGAGGCAAAAGAAGAAGAGAATTCCGATGAGTCTCCCATGATTTGACAGGGCTAGGTCGGATGTGACAAGAACCGTTGAGAGAGAACAAGGTGTAGAACCTATGCAAATTGGAACCATAACAGGCCCCCTTTCCAAAGAGGAGTAGGAAAAGCGAAGACTAAATAACCTATGCCTGTATTGTGGTACCAGCGGATACTTTGTGATAGGGTGCCCCAAAAAACCCAAACTATCCAAGAAGGAAAACTTGCTGTACCACCAGTAGAGGGAGTTGGACTGGTGGATGCAAACGAAAGTACAACTCAAATTCGCCACCAAGTTGCGAACACAATGCAGTCTTCTGGTCCGCACCTAATTATGACACTCTTCTTGGAGTAGCAGTTATGCGGGATTCAGGTGCACCTGGACATTTTTGTGACCTCAAATATACCTCTAAGTTGGGTCTAAAAGCAATAGCTAAGGAGAGAAGCAAAGCGGTGAGGGCCGTGTTTGGCATAAATTAATTGTCCGGTCCTATCACCAGTCACACTGAAGTTGTTGAACTCATTTCAGTTGAAGGTCACAGAGAGGAGATTCAACTCAACTTGATTGATGCCCCGTAGTTTTTAATAATCTTGGGTCCTCCCTGGCTAACGGAACACAATCCAACAATTAAGAGAGAACGGTGAGATTAAATTCCAGCTACTGTTAGGAGCATTGCTATTTCGAGAAGTCTGAAAGGGAAGAAAGAAATCCAGCAGCTTTGTTAGGCGAAAATAAGATGATGGTGTGTGCTATGCAAACTGAGAGTTTACCGGTAGAATACAAGGAATATGCCAAAGTTTTTAGTGAATCAGAGTCAGAGAAACTTCCCCCTCATCGTTCATATGACTGTCAAATCGATCTTGAGCCTGGGGCTAAACTTCCCTGTAGTCGAATCCATGCGCTTACAGAAGCTGAGAACCAGCATTCAAAGGCCCACATTCAGAAATACTTGGAAAACGGGTTCATCCAACCATCCGAGTCCCCAGTCTCCTCTCCATTGTTTTTCGTCCCTAAAACGTGGTGGAGATCTAAGAACTTGCATTGACTACCGGGCCTTGAACAAAATAACAATCAAGAGCTGTTACCCACTACCCCTGATTTCCGTCCTTTTGCATCAGCTAAAAGATGCTAAGATCTTCACGAAATTAGACTTGCAGGGGGCTTACCATCTCATCAGATTGCGGAGCGGCGATCAATGGAAAACGGCATTTAGAACCAAGTCCGGGTTGTATGAATTCCAAGTCAAAAAGTTAATTGACCAATGTGCTATCATCTATATCGACAATATTTTGATTTACTCATCCTCAGAAGAAGAGCATCAACACCAAGTCAAAAAGGTCTTACCATAGCTGAAGAAAGACAACCTATACGTTAAATTGGAGAAATTCGCCTTCAGAGTGCAGTCCGTGGACTTCTTGGGGTTTGTGATCCCTCTGGAAGGCCTTACCATGAATGTTAAGAAAATTGAGGCTGTGATCAATTTGCCTCCACCAACTTCAGTGAAGGAAAAACAGAGCTTTATTGCATTTGCAAACTTTGATCATAGATTCATCCAGGATTTCTCCTTTAAGGTCACACCAATTACCAGACTTCTATGAAAGGGAGTCCCTTTTCAATGGACTACAGAGGCTGAAGACGCCTTCCAATTTTTGAAGAAGAGTTTCACCACAGCACCCATTCTGCTACAAGCTGATCCCATTCAACCATTTTATCTTGAGACCAGTGGTCGAAGTGGATGGAATCGGCATGGCATGGCGTGCCCCTACTTCTTCAATTCCAAGGGTTCCATTCCCCTACTTTTTTGTTTTGAAAATGCATCCCAGGACTCAAGAAATCACCATCGCCTATAAATAAAGCTCAGCGTAACAGGACTCTGTCTTTTCCTTCTTGCCCAGTCTAGAAAAATCCAGTGTCCACTTCTACTCTGCCGCTTCAGCTGCCCCCCACTCTTTCCTTCTTCCCTCTCTTTCTGTATGGTAGTTCTTCTCTTACTGAAAACCGTGACTTCAAGATGGGGTTCTCACTCTCTTTCCTCTCCTTTCTTTTATTTGCTCCCCTGTGAAATGGATCCAAAAAGGAAAATCACTTTTGCTGGAAATGTTGTATTTTCTTGACATTTTAATTCCAAAGTGAAGTAAAAGGTTACAAATATGAAAAATAACTAAAAAAAGTAAGACAGAGTGGTGACAAACTGGCCAGATTGATTTTATTCACACCCAAACACATTAGCACTACTTCTACAGAGTTTGCCAGTGAAGCGCTGTTTTTGTTTTCTTGTCTTTTTTTCCCTGGGCTTGCAACTAGTGCACAAATCCTGGAGGTACTGCAATGTGTGGATTGGAAAACAAAATGTGCAAAACCTGCGTCCAGGGATGTGGTCTTTTTACCATACTGCTTACGTTTTGTAAGGGTATAAGCAACGGACATTGAAATGGGTCCATTCAGGGCCCTGAAGTCATGTCCTTAACTTTAGAGGCAAAAGCCCTCACTGATTTCTGAATAGTGAGCGTAAAAGCATTAAGGTAACCATTTTGTTACTCTTACATTTTACATGGTTTGCTAAATTTTGCATTTCCTATGAGTGTTTGCTTTTTCCAGGATGTTGTTACTTTTTTTTGTAGGCCGCATATTGCTCTAGTCTAATGCGTCATTTAAATTGAGCCGCATCCAGGTGTTTATAGCCGGCAGCAATTGGGTTGTAGTTGAAGGCAATGTGAGTTTTTCTCAGTGGGGCAATATGATGTTCAGTGAGGGGGAGGATGTGGCACTATGGCCAAAGCTGCTGAATTTGGAACTGGAGAACCAGGTTCAGCCGTAATAACCAGTCCACCAGACCACTCTCCTGTTAGAGCACAATCCCATGCTAGACCTTAGAAGGCTTCGCAAGACCTTAGAAGCCCTGGTGTCTTAGCACCAGCAGGTGTACTCTAGTGTGGCAAGTGTAGGTTAACCTTCAAGGCTTGTCCACCACTATCCATACTGAAGTTCACCTCCAGTCTTGCGGGCAGGCCTACGAACCAGCACACCCAAGTGCGACAGTGACCATGTCACTGAAGCCACAGGATTCTTGTGAAGGGCCAGCTCTAGGGCAGTGCAACAGGTGTGAACGCACCAGGTGCTGACTTTAGGCGGAGGCATTATGTTTGCAAGTATATTAAGGTTTTAAAAGCGCAGCCTCCTTCCTGGCCTCCAGCAATTTTCGTCAACAATAAAAATGTCATGATGACTCTGGTGTTTAATGTTCTTCCTAGAGAGAGATCATTTCGTCTAGTGGAAGTTTTTTTCATGGAAAGGTAGCTCAGAGGGTTAATGTGCCTGCTGCAAAGAACATGTACCATGCAGATTACAAAGTGCACATAATTTAAATAGGTCAGTGGGCTACTGCTTTTGTCAGAGAGATCCTTTTGTTACTTGCAGTTTATAAGTTAAAATCCTAAGCTAGAACAGTGAGCCATTAACTGTCATCTAAGGGCCACATGCAAACTGCAAGGTACAAATTAGAACGTTATGTTTTCCCCTCAGTCTTTGATTATCCTAATGTTGCAAAAAGTGTTCTGTTGGACAGAAATCAATTCGGATTGCTAAAGAGAACCCCCAACCATGGTATTACGTTTTAAATCCTGAGTTTGTGTTTCTCTAGACCAATCACTATTAAACTATGCAGCCCACTAGTATGATTGTTATGTGACTTAGTCTTATGTGACTTAGTCTTATGTAACATTTTCTATACAATGATTTACACACAGATTGATTGTATCTGTGTAATGTGTGTGATGTAAAGTGCTCTGACACCCTATACTGGTATGGGTGGCGCTATAAATCAAATTAAATGCATCTGAGAGAGAGTGTGGTTATGGCGACTTGAGGGGGACTGTTAAAGGGTGGTAGTGAGAGAATCAATGGCAGAGGTGGTCATTGGGGGGCAATAACAAACATTAATGCCCAGGGCACCACCAGTCTTCAGGCCCATGAGGCCAGTCTGCCTCACCCACAGGTACCTCCATTGGTCTTGTTTCAGAAGTAGTAGCTGCAACTCACCAGGAATTGGCAATGCAGTATTTGCACGCACACCAAACTAAGTTTGCAAACTTCACAGTCTCTCTGATTCATTCACAAGCACTTTTAACATGTGCTGCTTGCTGTGCGGCCACTGGAATTAATTATGCAGCAAAGGAGGACACGATTATGCCACAGTGTTGACTAAATTATGCATTAAAAAAGGCTGCAGTGTAATGCAGTATATTTTCTGACATTTTATTATTTTGACATGTGTACACATGCTAACAGTCTCTGGAAAGATTTTGCCTTATTAGTACCAGTGTAATATACAAATGTAACAGTGAGAAAGGTGATCAGTCCACCTTTGCAATATGCCATCCACTCTGCAGCACAACAAGTCACATTTTTTATTAACTTTTGGTACGTTTGAGTTATAAACAATTTATTATTTTAAATGGTCCGATCATGTAGCAGATCTTGCATTAAGAGGCAAATATGGCAGAGCCATAATTATATAGAAAACATTTGCAAACTAGGATATTTTGCCATTCATTTTTCGTGGCATCTGTTGGAAAAATGGCAAGTTCTGTGCCCATTAAAAGAGGACGTCGGATGATTGTAACCAGGAGCAGGGCATTCGGACAGGCATGCCTAAAATGGAGGCAGTTGTGGGTCTAGTCTCTTGCGTCTGGCTCCAGGCACCAGGACAGAACCTGTAGTGAAGTGCGTCTATAGCATTCTAAGCTGCGCACTTCACCAACGTTTCCAGAGAGAGAGGACCTGTGTGTGAGGGTTAGTTAGTCAGAAGTAGTTAGTGTTCTAGCTTAGTGTAGGCATAGTTTTAGTGCTTCGTTTTGCATCGTCGGACAGATAGTTAGGCTCTGTTCCGGTTTACCAAGAAAAAAATAGCAATGTTTTTGGAGTCCAGAGCGTAGTGCAGAGGAGGCAGATTCCCCCGAGTATTCAGCAGTATCCAGAAGTCCAGTTTCCTCAGATGTGCGCACCAAACGCAAGTATATGCCTGTGAAAGAGTAAAAGCTCACGAATGAGCAGTAAAATGAATAAGTCTATGAATTAAAGAAAACTCTTATGTGTGTAAGCCTAGGAAATTTTTTGTCAACTTTCTCGTCATTTACCTGTTGGCAGTCTTGAAGATCATATTATAACCTGAAAAAGAATATAGGAGAAGCTCATCACCTATCTGTGCAAAAACTCACAGTGTATTAAAAAAGAAACATGAAGAGGAGCTTATGCCTAAAGCGTTATGGGTAAGAGAGTAGAAGTTCAGCTAATACAATTGAGAGAGTCTGGGGGAGGCTTGGGAAGTATTAACAGTGTTGCTTGTTGTATTCCAGTTCCCCCATTCGAGAGAAAGAGACCTATAAAGAAATGAGAAAAGCTAACAGAAGAGCTAAGAAGTAGAAGCGAGTGTGGAGAACTGAAGAAAAGCGAGGCAGTCTCTTCTTTATCCCCTACCCCTTTCCCCCGGCAGGGTTCACGCGACCTCCAGTGCTATTGGGGTTCATGGGAAGGCCTGAAGGGTGAGTTGGGAATATTCAACATTCTGCTCCAGAGAGTATCAGAACAGAAGTGAGTACTCATAGATTCATGACAGGATGTTTGTAAAGAAATGTAAGAGATGAACTAATTAGGAAGTGATGAGACGACTCCAGGACTAACTTAACTTTATTGGTTGAGGGCTACTGAGTGCCCCCATCCTAAAGATATTAGCTCCTCTTAACTATTCCTTGGGAGTCAAGAAGACATAGGGAAGATTGATGGAAGGTGTGTGGGAGTGCCTAGTATCCTGGGTGTGTTTGGTAACTGTTTTTCTAAAGCATAGCAGCAACAAAAACCTATTATTAGATGGTGGGGTTTAGCAGCACAAATAGCAGTAGCGCATCCTAATAATGATGCAAGTGTACTGTAGAATTTGATGATGCCTTTACCTAATAAAAATACAAAACTGCAGCTCTTGAAATTGGGAAATTACATTCAGTTGGTGTCTTGTTTGATAATCAAGAGGGTATCAAAAATATCTGTCTCAAGCAGCCTAGGATTGTGATGGAGCCCAACATGGATTTCTCCTTCCATGACATATATCCCGGATGTAACAAGGAAAACATACGCACAGCTCATGTGCACTTTGCACGAGTATGAAAAGAGTTAATGAAGACAAATGAAACTTGTAGTACACCCACCGTAAAAGTGTGGTTTGATTTAGAAATAAAGTAGAGTGTGCCTAACATCCTAACAGTTCACATTCACATCAAGTTTGAATTCAGTCAAATAAAACAACTCATGAAAATTTATTTTCTGCATTTATGAAGGCAATTAATTATTAACATGTTAAAACATTATCAAGCTTCCTTTTGATTATTATGTGAAAATTCATGACAAATACTAATGTGTAAAGGCCTAAAGCCTATTCTATTACTCTCATTGCAATGCACCATTGACTGTTCTAAATATTGGTGCAGATTGTCAAACTAGGAGATAAAAGTGTAAAACTTCACATAAATGTTCTTTATAAACCTAGTGATTTAGATTTCTTTAAAAAAATTCTTATCTATGTGTTTACTTACAGTTGCCATGTATAGACTTCGAATGTGGTTATAGGCCATAATTAGCAGTGAACATTTACATGAAACATTTATTGCAAGTGACTGTTTTACTAATGTATTAATTGGTTTATATCGCTTAGTTCTGAAAATGCACTTATATCTATGTAATTCGAATTTTGATTTAAAAGCTTTAACTTTAGAGTGCAAAGCTTATACCTTCTCAGACTCATGGAAACAACGACACTGCTGTTTCTCTCATGTAACTGTTTTGTTCTTTTCCCATGGACATTCTTCTGACAAATGTTACCTTTGTATACTTATGAGGAACACTCGTATGGGACTTCAACTTTACCTCTTTTCCCATGAGAAAGTTAAAAGATCAATAGACTAATGTACAATGGCCTGCATGCCATGGTCAGACAACCGGTTCCCATGCATTCTTGAATGAAACTATATACTTTATTTGGTACTTTTACACTTCATGAAGAGATGATCATCATTTGGAATGTCATACCATAATGAGGTGATTTGCTGACATCATCTCTGGACTTGCTAAAATATATGAACAACGCTATTGGAAGATTGGGTGGCTGACTCCTGAGCTCTCTTCTTCATTATGAGCCCCTTGCTCTTACTCCTTGTCCTTTGGTGCTGCTTTTTCTCTCTGCCTGTTGGAGAGATCTGACACTGGTTCATTCCTTGGCAACTCTTCTGAGAGTGTGGAGAGCATCTCTTTGTGAATTATGCAGACTGACTGAACTGACAGCTTAGCCACTGCTCCTCTTGCCTCTGCTGTCTTATGGATTGATGTTAGCAGGCTTGCTAGTACCTTCATTTTCCCCTTGCCATTTACCTAGATCCCATGTCCTCTGAGAGAACCCATAGAACAGTCGTCTTCCCTTGCTAGCGGTTGAAATTCTAGCTTAACGAATTTCCTATAGACTCCCTATCCCAAACTGCAGCTTCCCAAAATTCCTTTTTGACAGATTTTGTTTGAAATTTGTGTTTTTAAATTGATTGTACTGAGGAAATTCAAAATCTCCATTCTCAGGGGTCTGCCTAATATCAATAAAGAACTTGGCACAGAAGCTGAAACATGAAAAGACATCTTTATTAAATTTTAAAAATGAGCCACGTCACACAGAAACCGTAGTAACTGAATGAGGTAGTCTGAGGAATACAGAGGACAGAGGCCTTTTATATGTTATAGGGTTACATGACTCAGCACAAAAGTAAGGGGCAGTCCTAGCTTTTGCAAGCATGCAAAAACCCCATCATTCCTTATTTACAGTTTGACCAATCCCATATATACACAACCAAAGCATTGTATGATGACAAACCCACATTTCAGTTGTCCAGCCCATAATTAATCATCAAACAAACCCAAAATAAACATTCTTCTTTAGACAAGCTGGACAAAACCCATAATAAAAGGGCCCGCAGCCCGCAACATAAATAGACCATAAAGAAGGAACAGAAACAGATAAAGCAAGATAAAGGGGTGTGTGCGTGTACAATAAACTCAACAATGTCCTGCTCTTTGATCCTAATCTTGATCAGCTACTGGGCAGGAAACTGGTCTAACAAGGTCAACTTCAGGCAACAGGGTCAGTTCACTCAGGTCATCCAGCAGTCAGCTAAAGTCATCAGCCTATGTGAGGGCGACTACAAAATGGCTGCCATGCACAATATGGAACCCATGGTTCAGAACGAAATTGTCAAATACACAGTGAATCCATCGGTGTAACATGACGAAAACACTCATGCTTGCTGAGCTCACTATTTACGGTTTGATGTTACCAAAATCATAACAGAACCATAACCTTTATGACCCAGGTTCAGAATTCACGGAACCTTAGACCCTCCTTTTGCCCTTACATAGGCAATAACCTAAACTCACGTCAATCTGAATCCAGGTCTATATTCATCAGATCATCAAGATGTTGCTGGAGCATAATCCTATTACTTAGTAACTCTCTCGGGACAGGTCTCCTTACACACGTAGTAGCGCAAAGGCCACATATGGCAGGACCAAATAGGGAATACCTCTATCTGTAGTATGTGGCATAAGACCACACACCCAACAATTAGTGATGTTCACTACTAACTGGTGTTGATGCAGAAACTGTACAAAGGAATTATTAATAAACTCTGCCCTCCTAACCAGTTCATGTTCAGGTAAAGTATGGAAAGAATGCAAAGGAGTAATAGTAGGAAGAGACATAGGTTGGGAGGTGGATACAGATGTCAATTGGGTAGAAAAAACAATCCCACCCATAAAAGACAATGTCATGTTTAAAAACACTAGAAAACACATTATTAAGAGCAAATAGACAACAGGAGAAAGTAATGACCACCATTACAAAGAAAATTATCATTTTCACAACCCTAAGCAGAAAGCAAATCCCAGAATTATCTAGTAACATTTTTATGGCTCCTATGCATTTCAGTAACTTATTATATGTTCAGGTGAAACAGTGGCGATCCTTATCAATGCTCTGAGGTAAAAAGGGAATACTCTTCCACGGAGAATGGACTTTATTCTGCTTTTACTAAACAGAATAGTACTTTAAAACAATGCCAGCCAAACAATAAAAATTAGTCTCCTAACAACTATTCTATGCACTCGCACGGAAACCATTTGTATAACCAACTATGCCCAGAGTCCGTTCAAAAAGCCTCTCTGGCAGGCTTCTATTGTTCATCAAATCTTCTTTTGTTGTTGCATGGGCCTCTTCATTCAGGCCTTCCATGATCTGTTGGAGTGCCCTCCTGGCAAACACTCATAGCTCATTCAAAAAGTCTCAATGTCTCAATGCAGTGCACCAATATTTCCTGTGCTACAGGCACTACAGATAGTGTGCTCTTCATTGACCAAGGGCACAGATTATCTTATGCAGACCCAAGTACTATTAATCGGGAAAGAGCAACAGACTGTCACTCTCAGCAACACTTTCAGGCTCCGACACTCTCTATTCAGTGTCAGAGGATGCTCGGGCTGCTCTTTCATGGGCACCATAATGTAGTGACTTTTGCCAATCTCAAATCCTCCAGGGCACTGCACTTCCGTTGGAGCAAAGGAAAAGGGGGTGTGTGGCCAAAAACTCATGCCAAGGGGCTCAAGGGACTGCACACAGTCAGAGGTTAACCAGCACAAGACTGGCGCTCTTTTGCACTGAAATTCTGGTTCTGTGGTAGAACCAGCTCCTCCTTCTTTTCTGATGTTGAACGCCTTCTGATGAAGCAAGTGCGATGCTTTAAACAGTTCATTGTGTAACAAGGGGACTGCAAACAGGTGGCCTGCGATCTTCAAAGGAGTGGCCACACGCCATGGGACAATTTTGGTCTAGAATACACTGTCATTCTCAAAAAGCAATACAAATATAAAGGCAGTAGGCAAAACAGTGCCTCTAGGCTTTTCAATTGGGTTTCCGTGTGAGAGCATATCCTCCATCATTTAAGGGTAGATAACTACATGAGAATTCTATCTAAATGGATGCCTTCACATATGGTGGCATTGTCTAATGGGGCAAACACATTTTTTTCTCAATGATTACATATAGGTGTTCCAAAATTCCTTATCTAGAACACCTCAAAAGAGAGATCACATAATACATATTATCAGGGACATGTAGATACCTCCCTTTAATAATTGTGCATCAGGTGGACTATGCAATACAAAAGCTAATGATCAAGATGTGGAAACAAAAGACAAGAACTAGAGAGAGTCCTGGTATTTCCATTATTTAAAATACATCTGGTCCATCAAAAATTAAAGCAGCAGAAAAAAGGAACGAAAAACCAAACTAGAAGAGGCATTGAATTTGTCATATTCAAAAAAACGTAAGGTGTCTCCTATTGAGGTGAAAAACTTATCTTACTATAGTATTGAGTCAGTTAATCAGTCCATCACTACCCTAACAGTCAGACTGGAAAACATCAGAGTAGGCCTAAAGAAATTTTTTGAAAACCAGTCTGGTCATACAAAAGGGAATTATACATAATATGGGGTCTCTGGTACATTACTACAGCCTGGAAGTGTGAACCTGAGCAATACACCAACTGGTGAAAGGAATTTGGAAAAGGGAAATGGGACTAGGTAAAAATGAAGCCTTGTTTCTTTTATGGTACAAAGCCATACACTACTTAGGAAGCAGAACAAAACTGACTAATGTAATATAGAAATTAGGTCACCATGTACAAGAGTCACAGATCTATAATTTTATCCTTACGTCCAATCAGGATACATACATTTAGGGCTGCCTGTTCCTTAAGGGGAGGGGCAGTACGTGACTAACAGCATGTGACATACTTTGATCCTGTATATTTCTTTTATTTTACTTCAAATACCATTAAAGCCAAATTTGACATACACTGATGAAGTGTTGTCTGTCTTTCTGTGAAATTTAGTGTCAAAGCAAATCTACCCAACTGTTTGCAGTATACACATCGTCATGTATATCCCTTCACAACACAGGTAAACTTGTAATAGTACCAGAAGCAGCAACATAAAACAAGAAAAACATGCAAAAAAACGTACAGAACGCACATGTCAAGCCATCAGATATACTTGCTCTCTATCAAGCAAGTCCTGTACTTTATGCACTGTGAACCTGCAGCCCAAAACAGAATATTCAGGCCTGCTTAATTTGTCAGGCTTAAAATCCTCACCCTCCTTTTGACAGTAGATCACCAGTTAGTGGATATCTGCTGTCAACTTTCTAACATACAGGACCAGCAAGAATAATTCATGATAGGACCAACTACACAAACATTAAAAAAAACATGAACATTTCTTTCCAAAGGAGTTATGCAAAAACACATCTCCTTTCAACCAACCAAACTCATGTGTCTTGACTTCTTTAAATCACCCAGAACAATCCATGAATGATCTGTAGGCAGAAGCGAAAGAAAGAAAAAAATACACAACACACAAAAGAGAGACATTTCTCATAACAAACGAATATCAATTATAACTTTTAATCAGAAGACAAAACATGATACATATTAACAAACCCAAAAATAAATTTCCATTACTTAACTGTTACCATCTTGTCAGTCACCTTGCAACATGAAGCCCTTTTAACTTTCCAAAAGTAAAATCCTTTCACTGACACTCCATGTTAGCCTTGTGCCACAATCTCCACTGTAAAAAATAATTCTTAATTGGCAAATCGTTCTGACTTATTCATGTAGCCTTCAGCATTTCAATAATTTTCTGTCAAATAAAGCAACTAGCAGACATTATTTCTTAGAGCAGAAATACAAATGTCATGCTGTTGGGACTTTCAAAGAAACCTTTTTTTATATTGTCCCTTTGGAATTAAGTTCTTTAATTTTATTGATGTTCTTATGGAGAAACCAGAAATCCCACCTTTTTGAGGCATGTTTAGCAAGGTCATTCTGCATTCCACAGAGACAAAGCTCGAATTTAAAAGGTCAAAAATGTCAACATAACAGCCTCTTGCATTGTTTACAGGAAAACTAAAGATAGCATCTTAGCGCAACTTGAGCAGCCTGTTCTCCTAGCCCACAGTTTCTGCTCATTCTGAGGCTGACAAAGACAGAAGGCCTACTACATTTACTGTGAATGATTCACAGAACCTAATAACACACATACCAGTTTTTAGAACAAATGCTTGTTGCAATGGTACTCATTTCAGCAACCTTAATTGGATCTCACTAGGCCATTTAAAAGTAAACCCAAATGGGGACAACCTGCAAATTTGTATTATACCTAAATGTATGCATTTACTGAGGCCTAATGCACTTTAAAGCTATTTTAAATGGCAAAAATACTGTTTTAAATGGCCTATTTTACCCAAATTAGACTTTGATGTTTGGGGCACTTAAAAAAAATATCCTATACTTGTTATACATATTAATCATCCTCAGAATGTTCTTTACAAATTACAGAGATTTTTAATCAGACATATCCCATGCAAATCTTTAGAAAAATGAGTTTTGTACGCCTGCGCTAAGTGAAATTCCATATGCTAATGTTCTCATTATGCGATATAGCTCAACTTAAATTAAATTTTAATGCTAGGATGTCATAGTATGAGCATTAAGGTTCATGAATAGTGAAAAACGAATTTTGTAGCACTTATTTTTAATAATTATTTTTCAAAATGTATTAATTATTTTTAATAAACCCAATCATTTTTGATAATTCCACATATAAAAGTGAGCTGCATCCCTTGCCTATCATTTTAGACGCATTCATTTATAAGCCTAAGCACAGAAGCCTAACTTATATCATGATAAAATGTCTGTGCCACTTTAAAAGGACAATTTGTACTTAGCAACAGACCCAAGAATATGCTTACAAAATTTTGCTTAATAGACTGGAAGCATAAAAAATCCACAAACACACATTTGAGCTCATTTCAGACATAAACAGAAAAGGGTCAAACACTCAGGACACACAATACGGCCCGCCATGCATTTCGTGAATAGCGCCATCGCTATTCACTTACAGAAGTTGCACTAATGGGAAAACCACATAGACATTTAAACACACATTTGACCGACAAATCAATACTCAGAACAAAAACAAAGAACAGCCCACAGACTGTATTTGAACCAAACCATTTGAAAATACTAGTTGTAAGTCATATTTACAAGGAACGCTTCTCAATAGTGTTCCAAAAGACTGCAAAAACAGCCCAACAGACTGATGTATGTCCAAGAACCGAAAATACACTCACTTCACTAGCTTTGGCTAGAAGAACACCAAACAAAATCGTTCTGCATATCTTCATTCATAAAACTGCGCAGAACAAAATATCCTTGTTTTGTATTATATCATATTTTAATTCCCTGGGGATACAAAATCACCAAGGAAGAAATATGTTTTTAAATCTAACCTATTTAGATATTCCCTTTAGGGGAAGCCGGCTAATCCAAACGTATACAAAGTTGGCCAACACAAAGCTTCAAATTTGCTAAGATCAGGCATCTTATAGCTCACTAATCTAGCTTCAAACTTCAAGGGGTTATCTCTACCAATACACTCACAAATATACGAGACCCTCGGCTATGGTAATTGCAATAACCAAAATCAAAAACCAAGAAACCAACCCCTCTGCTTTGGTAATTGCGATAACCAAATCAAAGACCCAAAGAGCCAAAGGACTGAGAGCGACCCACTTATACTTAACTCTTACTTTTAATAATCAAAAGGTTATCCAAATTCTAACTGTCAAGTTCTACATGGCCTAACGGTCTTTTTAGAATACTCACGCCAAAAAGGTTCTCAGTCAGGAGTGACATCAGGTGGAGGATCAAAATCAGGAAGATCAGAAATATACTGGGCTGCTGAAAAAGAATCTCCAGAATCCCTGTGCACAGAGTACCTTCTTAGTAGAATCCTGTTCTGTCCTCCTTAGTAGATTTCAGTCTCCTGACAAGATCACTCCCACAGAAAGTCACTTCTCTGATGAAGCCCGCGTTGGCTGTGCCATTTGAGGAAATTCAAAATCTCCATTCTCAGGGGTCTTCCTAATATCAATAAAGAACTTTGGCACAGAAGCTGAAATATGAAAAGACATCTTTATTAAATGTAATAAATGAGGCCACGTCACACAGAAACCGTAGTAACTGAATGAGGTAGTCTGAGGAATACAGAGGACAGAGGCCTTTTATATGTTTTAGGGTTACATGACTCAGCACAAAAGTAAGGGGCAGTCCTAGCTTTTGCAAGCATGCAAAAACCCCATCATTCCTTATTTACAGTTTGACCAATCCCATGTATACACGACCAAAGCATTGTATGATGACAAACCCACATTTCAGTTGTCCAGCCCATAATTAATCATCAAACAAACCCAAGATAAACATTCTTCTTTAGACAAGCTGGACAAAACCCAAATTAAAAGGGCCCGCAGCCCACATCATAAATAGACCATGAAGAAGGAACAGAAACAGATAGGAGCAAGATAAAGGGGTGTGAGCGTGTACAATAAACTCAACAATGTCCTGCTCTTTGATCCTAATCTTGATCAGCTACTGGGCAAGAAACTGGTCAAATAAGGTCAGCTTCAGGCAACAGGGTCAGTTCACTCAGGTCATCCAGCAGTCAGCTAAAGTCATCAGCCTATGTGAGGGCAACTACAAAATGGCTGCCATGCACAAAATGGAACCCATGGTTCAGAACGAAATCGTCAAATACACAGTGAATCCTTCGGTGTAACATGACGAAAACACTCATGCTTGCTGAGCTCACTATTTACGGTTCGATGTTACCAAAATCGTAACGGAACCATGACCTTTATAACCCAGGTTCAGAATTCACGGAACCTCAGTACTGATTATGAATTATTCCTTTAAATCTGTATTTGTGGTGTATTTTCATACTACTGCTATATATGCCAAATTCGGACAAAATTGCGTACATTCTGATATTAATTGATGTGTCTGAATATAATACACTACTTAGTTAAATCATAAATGACTGTGTCCCTAATTTTATTAGTTTCTCTCAGAGACTGTGTAAATATTCTCCAGATCTTCATGCATAATAACGAGAATCCCAGGTTATTTTCAGAACAGCAGGTTTTGCTTTTGTTATTTAGTACTGCATGAGCAGAACTTCTGGTCTGTTTGATTTTGGCCCAAAAGAACTATTTCAGGTGGTGTGGATTACCTGTAGGTATTTTATATAACTACAGTCTTGTCTGAGGATAGTGTACAGACATTTGATTGCCAATTTATAGATTAATTACCAATTCCTTGTCCTCATTGTGTAACCAATAGTGGGTATTCAGAGTCCATACCCCTTAAGCAAGGTCCATTGGCGGACTGAGTTGGTTCTATGATTTATATAGCAGAGTAGAAAATAAAATCTTATGTGGGCCTGGTACGGATGAAGTGAAAGAGTTGGTAGCAGAAAATGAGAAAAGTTGCTTCCGCCGCAGCAATTGCTAACATCTTCCAAGGCTAATGCTTGTGTTCTGTTTTTCTTCTCTGTTTAGTCCTCCTGTACATCTGTCCAGCTTACAGCTCTTTGTCCTTCCTCATGAACCGTCATCTCTGTGCACTATCGAGCAGCAGAGTATTTTCATAAAGTTATTGTCTTTTTTTGCAGCATATTTTACTACAAAAGTAAAACCCTCAGTCGACACTATGCACCTTTTGATTTATCCTAGCTAGCATATGCATAGTCCATCCTGTATGTAGTACAGCTTCAAACTGGCTGCTGCTGGAGGCTCTCTTGAGTATCTGCTGCTCATTACATTGATCCTTCAAACAGATAATTGTTTATGGCAAAAGTGAGATCATGTTCTCTTTCATCCCCAGAATACATCCAAGGATAACACCTATTTCATTTCAATCATTGGCTTTCTGATCACAGGTAAGGATGTGTCAGGAGTTGAAACAAAAGAAAATAAACAAGCATTGTGTACTTTCTTTTACTGCAAGTACTTTCGTAATCTTTGGGGCCATGAGTAGCAAACAGGGTCGAACTGGCGTTTAGGGCATTCTGGCAGTGTCCGAAGGGCTGGCCTCGAAGATCAGTGTTGCTCTGGTTTATTGGCTGTTTGTGGGCCTGTTTTATGATCTGGTGGGCCTTTTTAATACTGTTAATTTTTCTATTACTACAACATTGTCTGCAGCAGGCACAATTGCGTGCTTGCGCCCGCACCTTGCAAAACACTTATACAGCTTGCCTTTGCAAGTCTAAAACTGCCCTGATTTGCAAATTTGGACCACTGTTTCAGTTATCTACTTCGCTAATGGGAGCCACTTTTAGGTCTTGCCTACTCAACGTGGGCGCTGTCACTCGAGACATGTTGTATCTACTGTATGGGCTTTGAGCACGCCCTTACGTTTTTGTTCATTCCGTCGTGTGCCTTTCGAAATTCCTATGTTTTCATTGGTGAATAGCTTACATTTGTCCCTCTTTTTACTGTTTTGGTCACACCCTGGAGACTAGCCCTGTCATATGGTTCACTTAATTATTGGCCATATATTTTAGCTTTGGCGCACTACTTTTTCTTTTGCCTTGGCTTGTTTGGGTTTTCGAATGCGCTTAACCAAGGGCTGCAAATCATGTCCTTATCTTGTTTTTCACTGCCTTTGGTTTCACAAGCACTTTTTCAGCCAGAGGCTATGTTGTTTTTCATCCTATAACATTTGTGGGTTCATTAGCCCGAATGTCCGAACCTTAAATAATATACATACTTCATGGAAGAGTAGTTTAAGAAGACGACCAACAGTAGGATCAATCTAGTTATATTGTGCTTTTGACAGCGTGATTATTTGGCTATGAATAAAGAGTTAAACATCCTGTTTTTACTCCATTTTATTAAAATGAAAGCAGCTTTAGGTTGCATGCTTTCAACTTTTGATGCTTTGTTAGATTTCAATTGTTAGTGAAATTAAACCAATATCAAGGGATGCCTCCTCATGATCTACAAATGCGGCACATATATATCCTGCAGGTAGACAGTGCAACAACACCTCAACACCACCTCAGCACCACCTCGGCATCAGTGCAGGTCTACTTCAGCACCAGTCAGCGTCACTCAGCACCACTTCAGCAGCACCACTGCCTTACCACCTGAGAATCACTCAGCAGCACCTAAGCACCACCAGAACAAGAGCATAGCACCATGTCAGCACCAGCGCAGCACCACCAGCACAGCTCAACCTCAGCACCAGTCCACCACTTCTGCTCCAGCACAGCACCACCTCTGCACCAGTGCAGCTCCACCTCAGCATCAGTGCAGCACCACCACATCAGAATCAATGCAGCACCAGCACAGCATCACTCAGCGCCATCACAGAATCACTCAGCACCATCTCAGCACCAGCCCAGTATCTTCTCAGCATCACCCAACACCACAACAGCATCACCACTACCTCTGCATCAGTGCGTCACCACCAGTGCATCACCAATTCAACACCAGCGCAGCCCCATCACAGCATCAGCATAGCACCACCTCATCACAAGCACAGCATCACCTCAGCACCAATACAGTAACAGCAAGGCATCACCTGAGTACTACCAAACCCTCACTCAGCACCATCTCAGTACCACTCAGCACCACCTGAGCACCCCCTCTGCAGAAGCACGCCATCACCTTAGCACCAGCACAGCACCACCTCAACATCAGCAGAGTACCATCTCAGCATCAGCACAGCACCAACTCTGCATCAAGGCATCACCACCAGTCCAGGCCCACCTCAGCGCAAGAGCAGCCCTACCACAGTATCAGTGCAGCATCGCCTCAGCACCAGTGCAGCACCACCTCAGCAGCAACTCAGCACTAATGCAACACAACTTCAGCATCAGCGCAGCACCACCTTAGCATAAACTCAGCACAGCACCATCTCAGCATCACTCAGCACCACCTGAACACCAGCTCAGTGCCACCGGAGCACCTGCACAGCACCACCACATCAGCATGACTCAGCACCACCACAGCATCACTCAGCACCGTCTGAACATCACTCAGCACCACCTTACCATCACTCAGCACCACTTCAGTATCCCTCAGCACCAGCATAGCACCACTTGAGCACCACCACAGCACTATATCAGCATCAGCACAGCACCACCTCCTCATCTGTGCACCACCACCAGTGCAGAACCACCTCAGCATCAGCGCAGCATCACCTCAGCACCAGTGCAGCACCCCGTCAGCACCAGTTCAACACCATCTGAAAGTCAGCACAGCACCATCTCAGCATCAGCAAAGCACTAGCGCTGCATCAGCGCGCCATTACCAGCACAGCCCTACCTCATCAGAAACTCAGCACCCAGACAGCACCACTTCAGATTCAGCACAGGACCAACTCAGCATCAGAACATCATTACCTCAGCCCAGCACCAACTCAGCATCACTCTGCTTCACCTCAGCACAACCTGAGCACCGGCGCAGCACCACCACCTCGCATCACTCAGCACCAGCACAGCATCACTCAGCACCACCTCAGCAGCAGTGCAGCATCTCCTCAGCACCATTCAACACCACCACAGCATCACTTCAGCATCAGCACAGCACCACCTCAGCATCAGTTCACAACCACGAGTACAGCACCAACTCAGAACCAGTGCAGTCCCACCACAACATCAATGCAGCACCACCTCAGCACCAGAACAGCATCACCTCAGCACCAAAACAGCACCACTTCAGGATTAGCACAGCACCACCTCAGCACCAGTGAGGCATAACCTGAGCTCCAGCGCAGCACCAATTCAGCATCACTCAGCACCACCGAAGCATCACTCAGCACCACCTCAAAATAACTTAGCACCATCTCAGTATCACTCAGCGCCACATGAGCACAACCACACCACCACTTCATCACCAGTGCAGTGTCTCATTGGCATCACCCATAACCACCACAGGACCACCTCTGCATCAATGCACCACCATCAGTACAACACCAACTCAGCAACAGCACAGCATCATCACAGCATCAGTGCAACACCACATCAGCACCAGCTCAGCACCACCGCAGCACAGCCTCAACATCATTGCAGGATCATCTCTGCACCACCAAAGTACCAACTCAGCGTCATTTAGCCCCACCTGAGCACCAGCACAGCACCACCAAAGCATCACTCAGCACCACCTCAGCACCACTCAGCATTGCTTCAGTATCACTCAACGCCACCTCTTCACCAGTGCAGCACCACCTCCACACCAGCACAGCATTAGCGCAGCACCACCTCAGTATCACTCAGCAACACCTCAGCATCAGCACAGCATCACCTCCTCATCAATGCACCACAATCAGTGCAGCACCAGCTCAGTATCAGCACAGCACCACCTCCGCATCAGTGCACCACAACTAGTGCAGCCCCATCTTAGAAGCAACTCAGCACTAAAGCAGCACGACATCAGCATCAGTGCAACACCACCACAGCCTCACTCAGCACCATGACAGCATCACTCAGCACCACCACAGCATCACTCAGCACCACCTCAGCATCATTCAGCACCACCTCGGCATCAGCACAGTACCACCTGAACACTATGACAACACCACCTCAGCATCAGCACAGCACCACCTCCTCATCAGTGCACCACCACCAGAGCAGCACCTACTCACTAACTCAGCACATGCACAGCCCCACCACTGTATCAACGCAGCATCACCTCAGCACCTAAGCAGCACCACCTAAGCAGCAACTCAGCACCAATGCAGCAACACTTCAGCATTAGCACAGCACCACCTGAGCACCACCAAAGCATCACTCAGCACTACCTCATCGTCACTCAGCACCACCTCAGTATCACTCAGCAACACCTCAGCACCTATGCTGCACCACCTCAGCACCATTGCAGGACCACCTGAGCATTAGCACACATTAGCTTGGCACCACCTCAGCATCAGCACAGCTCCTCCTCAGTGCACTACCACCAATGCAGCACCAATTCAGCATCAGTGCAGTACCACCTTAGCACCACCCAGCACTGCCTCAGCACCAGCGCAGCACCACCTCAAACTCTGCACTGCACTATCTCAGCATCAGCACAGCACCACTTTTGCCTCAGTGCACCACCACTAATGCAGCCCCACTTCAGCAACAGTGTGACCTCAGCTCAGCACCTATTCAGCACCAACACAGCACCACCTTAGCATCAGCGCATTATCACCTCAGCACAGTACAACCTCAGCACCAGCGTAGCATCTTCTTAACACCACTCAACATCACCACAGCACCATCTCAGTATCAGCACAGCACCACCTCTGCATCAGTGCACCTCCACCAGGGCAGCACCAATTCAGCACGAGCGCAGCCCCACCAAAGTATCAGCAGAGCATTGCCTTAGTACTAGTGCAGCATCATCTTATCAGCAACACAGCACCAATGCAGCAACATTTCAACACGAGCGCAGCACCACCTCAGCACCAGTGCAGCAACACTTTAGCACCAACTCAGCAGCACTCAGCACCATCTGAGCACCTCCAAAGCATCACTCATCACTACCTCAGCATCACTCAGCGCCACCTCAGTATCACTCAGCACCACCTGAGTACCAACTCTGCTCAAGCACCCTACCATCTCAGCACCACCTCGATATTACTCAGCAACACCTCAGCACCTGTGCAGCAACACTTCAGCACTAGCACAACATCAGTGCAGTACTACCTCAGCATCAAACGATCAACACCTCGGCATCAATGCAGCACTACCTCAGCATCAGCACAGCACCCAGTGATCACCACCACAGCACCACCTCAGCACAGCACCAACTCAGCATCAGCACAGCACAACTTCAGCACCAGCGCAGCACTAAGGCAGCACCACCTCAGTACCAGTGCAGCACCACCTCCGCACCAACATAACCCCACTTCAGCAGCAATTCAGCACCAACACAGCACCACTTCAGCATCAGCCCAGCACCACCTCAGCATCAGCGCATTACCTCAGTACAGCAGCAAGTCAGCATCACTCATCACCACCTGAGCACCAGCTCAGCACCACCTGAGCACCAGCTCAGTACCACAATCCCAGCATGACTCAGCACCACCTCAGTATCACTTAGCACCACCTCGCATCACTCAAGACCACTACAGTATCACTCAGCATCACCTGAGCACCACCACAGCAGCACATCAGCATCAGCACAGCACCATCTCAGCATCAGCACAGCACAACCTCCTCAGAAGTGCACGACCAGCAGTGTAGCACCAACTCAGTATCAGTGCAGCACCAGCACAGCACCACCTCAGCATCAGCACAAGACCACCTTAACATCAGCACACCATCTCAGCATCAGCATAGCACCACCTCCGTATCATTACACCACCACCAGCGCAGTATCAACTCAGCACCAGGGCAGCACCATCTCAGCACCTGCGCAGCACCAACTCAGCACCAGTGCAGCTCCACCTCAACTTCAGCACAGCACCACCTCAACATCAGCACAGCACCATCTCAGCACAGCACCACTTCCGCATCAGTGCACCACCACCAGCACAGCACCACCTTAGCACAAGCACAGTCCCACCTCAGCACCAGTGCATCTCCACTTCAGCAGCCATTCAGCACCAATGTACCACCAATTTAACATCAGTGCAGCGCCACCTCAGCTCCAACTCAGCATCACTCAGCACAACCTGAGGACCAGCTCAGCACCACCTGAGCACCAGTGCTGCGGTAGGGTGTTTAAATATCGATTACAAAAATATAGTTGACAAAAATATAGTTCTATAAATATCGTTTACAAAAATATCGACTCCCTATACCTAAACAGGTAAGTACATAAATATCTACTCAAAAATATCGATGTAATAAATATAGATGTTAAAAATATCGACTTTTTTAATTAATTAAAATTACAATAAATAATTACAAAATATAAGTATTATTAACAAAATACATTACATTACTTGTATATTTTAACTATTTATAACAAATTAACTAAATGTATTCTTTATAAACTTATTAAATGTGTACATATACATATATTTAACACATAAAATTATATAACAACAATATTACATACATTTAAGAAAATATAAAAAGAATTATTAGTTAAAACATTTGATAGCGAAGGGATAAAAATTACTATTCCCACTCCACTGAGTGCAACAGTAGGGAAAGCGCTGGATAGCGTAGGAGTAAAAATTACTATTCCCACTCCAGAGGGTGCAACAGTAGGGAAAGCGTTGGATAGCATAGGGGTAAAAATTACTATTCCCACTCCAAAGGGTGCAACAGTAGGGAAAGCGCTGGATAGCGTAGGGGTAAAAATTACTATTCCCACACCAAAGGGTGCAACAGTAGGGAAAACATTGGATAACATAGGGGTAAAAATTACTATTCTCACTCCAGTGAGTGCAACAGTAGGGAAAGCGCTGGATAGCGTAGGGGTAAAAATTACTATTCCCACTCCAGTGAGTGCAACAGTAAGGAAAGCGCTGGATAGCGTAGGGGTAAAAGTTACTATTCCCACTACAAAGGGAGCAACAGTAGGGAAAGCGTTGGATAGCGTAGGAGTAAAAATTACTATTCCCACTCCAAAGGGTGCAACAGTGGGGAAAGCGTTGGATAGCGTAGTGGTAAAAATTACTATTCCCACTCCAGTGAGTACAACAGTAGGGAAAGCGATGGATAGTGTAGGGGTAAAAATTACTATTCCCACTCCAGAGGGTGCAACAGTAGGGAAAGCGTTGGATAGCGTAGGGGTAAAAATTACTATTCCCACTCCAAAGGGTGCAACAGTAGGAAAAGCGTTGGATAGCGTAGAGGTAATAATTACTATTCCCACTCCAAAGGGTGCATCAGTGGGGAAAACGTTGGATAGCGTAGGGGTAAAAATTACTATTCCCACTCCAGAGGGTGCAACAGTAGGGAAAGCGCTGGATAGCGTAGGCATAAAAATTACTATTCCCACTCCACAGGGTACAACAGTAGGGAAAGCGCAGGAACTCAAAAAAAATAATAAACCATCTGTCAAATTTAGTATAAAATTTTATGTAGATTATAAACATATTTAATATATACATTTAAATGTATTATTATTTACAAACACCTACACACCTAAAATTAATTACTCAATTACATTTAATATTTACTAATTAATTATTGATTAGTATTGTATTTTCAAAATATTTACATAATTAATTAATTGACAGCTTTCACACCATATACACTTATAAACACCACTACACAAACTAAAATGTATTTACTCTTGTAAAAATAAAAATTATTTAATTATAATTAAATAATCATTAATTAATTATTCAATAAAAATGTAATTACTTCACTACATTTTCACTTAAAAATTCCAGTACACACACCTAAAATTAATTAAACAATTAACATAATTAATTAACATAATTAATTATCAATTAACTAATTGAAATTAATTAACTAATAATTTTAAACCATTTATATTAAATTAACACATTAATTAATCAATTATTTTAATATATTTAAATTACTTCCCATCCTATTCCCCTATAAACCCACAACCCGCTACGGAATTATTAACACTAAATTCAACATAAAATACATTATTAACTAAAAAAATGCTACAAAATATAATTAATTGACAAACAATACTCATTAAAAACACTAAATTACTTATAATTATTAAAAAATCGTTATTTTTGTAAACTATGTTTTTGTAAACGATATTTATTACAACTATATTATTGTTATCGATATTACTTACCTGTCTGTCGATATTCTGGTCAAACTATATTTTTGATATCGATATTTCTTCTTGTCGATATTTCTGCGGCGATATTAATGTAACTCGATATTTTCCCGTCGATATTCCCGCTCTACACCCAGTGCTGCACCACTACCTCAGCATCACTCAGCACCACCTGAGTATCATTCAGCATCCCCTGAGCTTCACCTCGGCACCAGCACTCCACCACCTCAGCACCACCTCAGCACCACCTCAACATCACTCAACACCACCTCAGTCTGTCCTCGGAATCTGGCATGAGTTGATTCTCCCCTAGTGTCTGTCTGCTGCTTGTGTTGTAATTCAGTTACTATTTCGCAACCTCCACCCTCCCTTTGTTTATGTCAACCCCCCATCCCCCGAAATAACACAACGAAAAGCTATAACAAACAAGCATTAGAACAAGCAGATGCTGTCTGTGTTCACCTTTACTCTTTGCTCTGTACATTGACCCTTTCCTTAGTGTCCGTGTTCGCCTTTACTCTTTGCTCTGTACATTGAACCTTTCCTTAGTAAAATTGAAGGGAATCCCAACATCCGGCCGGTTAGGTTCAATGGTACAGACTATAAGACGCTGGCGTATGCGGACGACATTGTGGTTTTAACGAGGGATGTTGCTGTGGCGTTTGCGATCTTAAAAAGTCTTGCAGAGCAATTTGGAGCATCATCAGGGTATAAGTTGAACGTTGACAAGACACAAATATTACATTTAGCCTTCATGCGTCCCCTTGACGTCCCTCTTATCACAGAAATGACGTATCTGGGGTCAAAATCACTGCTTCTGTAGCTAGTATTCCTGATTTGAATATTCTCCCAGCGGTCAAATCTATTGATACTAAACTTGAAAGATTAGATCATCTGTATCTCTCTCTGTATGGCTGCTGCAATCTTCTCAAAATGCTGGTCCTCCCGAAATTAATGTATCTGTTTAGAACCATCCCGCTGGAATTTTCTCAAGCATCTTTGAGCAGCACAGAGAGAACCTGCTCTAGATTTCTCGGGGGGTATCGCCGATCACGTAGGGTGGCTAAATGAATGTGTCTCCCTAGAGATCGTGGGGGGTGGGTGGTTCCTAACATTATAGCGTATTACTGGTCAGCTATGCTGCAACTCTTTGGAATACTTTTAGTAGGCGATAGGGCTGTGGTTCCGCTTGCTAACAGACCTACTATTTATGAAATAGGCCTGGGTGATGCGGCTAAGGGTATTTTAGTGAGGATACTTGAACCGAGCTGCGTTTTCGATCTGGCGTAAGATTTGGCGTAAGTGTCAAATTCCAAACATCAATATCTATACTCCTTTTGCTGCTGTTGGAATGCTGCCACTGATCTTCCAGGATCAGGTCATCTTTAGATGGCAGCTATTGGGCCTGTAGGTTATTGGGAATTTGTGCGCGGGGCCAAATGGCTTCCTTTTCTTTTCTTAGGGAGAAGTTTAATCTTTATACCCATGATTTTTTTAAATATCTTCATATCAGAAGCTTTTTTGATAAACCCCAAAACAAGACGGCCTTAAAGTTTGGAAAGGTACCTATAATGGCAGTGGCCGAAGGAAAGCAAGAATAGGTCTGGTATATCAGTATTTTCTATCTTGGTCACTGGATGATTTGGATATGCAGAATACTAAGTGGGAGGGGAAGTTTGGTAAAACAGGGATTGACGTTAGGTTCGCATTAGACTTAGCGAATCAGACCTTAGTTTCTGGCAGTTTACAGACACAATGTTACATGCTGATATTTGATTTGTATTATATACCTGCAAAGATTGCAAAGTGGGGGGAACGGAAGGGTGGTAGCTGTACCAGGTGTGGGCTTCAAGCTGCCGATGTAGTTCACATGTTTTGTCTGTGTCCAAGGCTGGGTAATTTAATCATGAAGTTGAGCATTTCATTAATGTAGTGCTAAAGATTCCAGTCAAAATCTCCCCAGAATTTGTGATAATGGGTTGTGACTGCACCGGGTTGGATGGCGGATCTAGACACATTGCTGCCTTCCTTTTTGTAGCAATGGCAATAATTTGATTGTGTTTCAAAAGACAATGGTCCCAAACATTAACAAAAAATGTATAACAGTCGAAATGAATATAGACCAAAATTGAAATCTTTGTTTTTACTGTCCAGCCTGACAGGATTTAATAGTATAAATATTTATATATATATGCGACAAAAAAGATGAAAAACAATTGCCAAGCGGGACACAGCCTGTGTCCTACTATCACATATGACATACATATAAGGCAAACAGAAAAAGAACAGGGCAGTCTGTAAATGCATAAATTTTGACAGACAATGGTAAAAATACACTTTACGTGATCTTATCAATACAATGTAAAAAATCATCAAGTGTAAAATGTCGACGACGTTTCGATCCCTGTTAGTATGGGATCATCATCAGGACTTATAATTATGTGCCTTAAATAATAAATGCCCAACAATTAAACCAAACATACAAATACATACACCATATATTTACAATTGAAATAAACAACAATGGAATGGAAAAAACGGGGTTGGAAAAAAGAAACAAAATGACATATATTAGACACAATATTTATATCTTAGAGAATGTCTGATTTAACTCCAAAGCAAAATTAGAGCATGTTTAAAGCAACCCGAGTAATTCAGAAGAGTATTCACATCAAAGTTACTGCTACAGTTCAAGAAGGACACTTAGAAAATTATTCAACGTGATTAAGAAAGAAAAGAGGAACATGTCACCGTATAGCCAATAGTTATGAGAAACAATACACCCGTGAAAAAGATATTAAGCTATGTTGGCCGTCATTGTACAGTATGTTTACGGCAAAGTGCAGGGGAACATACCTTAGTGTCAAGAAAAATTGGCAAGGTCGTCTAATTGTTAAAAACAACTTTGCATGGACCTATTGTGAAAAAGAATTGGAATCAATTCCCAGTCTGTCTGGGTATAGCTGGCGCTTAATATCAGCAGAAGGTAAATAGAGCTTACCGATTTATGTCTCAATAGGGAAACAGGTCCTGCCGGCCAAATTAAGGTGGTTGAAGCAAATGGGGACCTATTAATGGGAAAAGGGCCTTATTCCCCAATCTAGTTAATGCTCGAAACAGAAGTGACGTTTCGGAACCAGGCTTACCGTTTGAAGGATAGTCAAATGTTAACCGGGTCCTGAAAAAAACAATTAGAAGAAATATCAGAGGTTGAATCAGGAAGGGAGCCGGAATAACCATAAAGGATAAGTACCCACGTGTTGCCCTTACCCGAATGAAGCTCGTAGGCAGGACTTGGGAGTATCGATTAAGACCTGGGGAAAAAGGTACACAATTGCTGAAAATGCCCAGAATTTCTGCACTCAGACCTCCAAAATCGAGAGCCTGAGGCCAGAGTTCTAACTTTAAACCTTACCAGAGAAGGAAAACAGGTTCCGCCGCAATGGGGGTCTGTTGCGTCGGACGAGTAAGTACTCGTTCCGTCAAAAGCTGGTCCTGAACGCCGGCTATTTAATCCAGCTACCGGAAAAACAATGCCGGGGACGTAAGGCTGGCAAACACGTGATAGTTATACAAAAATAGCGTCGGCCATCTTGTAATGGGAAATTTAAAATAAATAGTGAGCAGATTTGAAATATGCATACTGAACAGAATGTATTTAAGATACCAGTTCTGGGACAGAATGGCACCGAATTATTCTATAAGTGAAAACTGTGTAAAAAATTGTGATTAACTCGAGTCAACTTGTTTTGAAGTATTTGAAAAAGTAATAGCGGCCATTTATAAATGGTGATTCTGAGAATCGGAAAGAAGAGTGAGGGTCCAGAGTTGCATAGATTAGAAAAAGAGTGCAGACAACAGGGAAAAGAAAGAATTAACCTTTTGCAAAAGTAGAATGAATTCAGGAAGTTGTACCCATATAACTGCAAATGTAATAGTGGCACAGAATGGAAATTGCTCATTAAAACACATAGATTATAAGCAGAAAGTTCAAGCAGATATTTTATAGGATCTCAAAATAAAAGATTATATGAATTCACTCATAAATCAGCACATGAAAGAGTTCATATAGGGTTTCAAATAGAATATCGTGTGAATTCACTTATAAGACAGTACATGAAAGGGTTCATAAAAGTATGGCGAACTGGAACAACCTGCAAAAGAAATGGAATGTCTTTTAAATCAGAGAAGTCCAGTCCTCAAGTCGATTTAGACCAGTATGGATTCTCTTAGTTCTCAGGATCCATTTTAGTTCTTCTTTATTCATCAGGGTGCTCAAATCGCCTCCTCTTGGGGGACTTTTGATTACGTAAATATTTGTCCAGTTCATTTCATCTTCACTGTGGTTTTTTTCAACAAAATGATCCACAAGCGGTGCGTTAGGAGTGCTGCACCGAATTCTACTCTTGTGTTGCCCAATTCGAAGTCTGGCTTTTTGAGTAGTTTGTCCTATGTATATTGACTCACACGGACAGATGATAGCATAAATTACATTAGAGCTGTTGCAGTTTGTAAGATGTTGCCTGCGAAAAATAATCCGTTCAAACGTAAAGTCTTTCCCTTCAATTGTACTGGCACAAACAATACATGAACCACATTTTACATGCCCAACAACTCGTGGCAACCCCCATAGATCTTCAAGCGTACTTCTAGTATTAGTTGTAGGTAGTGCTGCTCTTACTAGGTGCTCTTTAATGTTTTTAGACTTTTTAAACGCAAATAAAGGCCTCTCAAGATACAGAACGCCAGCGTTGATTACATGCCAATGTTTAGTTATACTTTTCTTGAGAACATTGGAAATGGGTGAAAATGTAGTGACACATACAATGTGATTTTGAGTCTTTTTTTCTTTGGGTTCAAGTAATGTTTCTCTAGGGCAATACCACGCCCTTTTTAAAGAGCGCTGAATCAATCTTTTGGGATAGCCTCTCGCTATTAGCTTGTTAGTCCGAATATTAGCTTCCTTAAAATAATGTTCGTTATAGAAACAATTCCGTCGAAGACGAAGGAACTGTGAGAATGGAAGCGAGTCACGCAAAGCTCGGGGGTGATGACTTTGATAACTTAAGAGGGTATTCCGTTCCGTTGGTTTGCGATAGAGACTTGTGACTAGTCTTCCATCACTGTGCATAATGTTTAGATCAAGGAAAGGGATTTCCTGCTTGTTAGTGGTCATAGTAAATTGAAGGCCATTAGAATTATTATTGAGCCAATGTTGGAATTGTGAGAGGAGATCAGTAGATTCACGCCATATCATAAAAATATCATCTATATATCTCCTCCACAGCGAGATACCACTGTGGAAGGGATTTACAGGTGAAAGGATACGACTGCATTCTAAGTGGTCTATATAGAGAATTGCCAAATTTGGGGCAAAAATTGCTCCCATGGATGTACCTCTTACTTGTCCACAGAACTGATCATCAAAGACAAAGACATTTTTGGTGAGACAAATTTCCAAGAGCTGTAAGATAAACAAAGTGGGCACTGCATGCGGGCGAGGTCGAGTATCCAAAACTTGTTGAATGGCCAACAAGGCATCCCTTTGGGGAATATCTGCATACAGCGATTCCACATCTAAGATGCAGAGCACCTCAGAAGTGGAATCAAAGGGATAGTCCCCTGTCAAATTAATCATGCCCATGCTGTCCCTTATGTAGCACAGGGAGCCTGTCGCCACTTTTCCTCGCTTGAACATCTCCATCGCTCTCAAGCTCTGATATTGACTGTCCTGCAGTCTCTCCATTCTTTGCTCTTGCACTCTCATCGATCTTTGCAACCTAGTTGACCTATACCACTTATACACTCTTACCAAACCCCACAAACCAATCACACATGCCACAACTATGATGAGGGGTTTCAGTACAAAGCCAAGGAAACTCCTTCCCAAGTTTGCAAACCAGTTTCCAACCTTTCCAAATCCTTTGCCAACCTTCTCCCACACGTTCTCTTGCGTCAAATCCTCAATTTCATAATGAATGGCAGTAATGTTACTTATATATTTCTCCAGATCCTTAGAATTGTCTGGAATATATGTGCAACATTCCTGGACCTTCAAAAGTTTACAGACTCCTCCTTCTTTAGCTAGAAGGACATCTAAGGCAAGACGGTTTTGTAAAACCATCGCCCTTATCGACAACATCTCACCCTCAACCAACACTAATGACTTAGATGTACTCATTGACAGTTCATCCACCACAGTAGCCAACCGCCGTATCTTCACGTCATTCAGAATCACTCCCAACATGAGTATCACTGCTCCGAACACATCTCCAACAATTGCAGCAGCACTTTCACCTCGCTTTACTCTCGTCTGGTGTCCTCCCTCCAAGAGAGCAAAATCCTCAGTATGGTATATTTTGGGAAAAATAATCGCTAGATAACACGTCCCATACCATTTCTCCGGCAATCTCACATACGCATTCCTTCCGCAGACAAAACACACAGTAGGAATCACCTGCACCACGTTCTGCAAGAAATCCTTTGTGTAATACTCCAATGTGAAAGTGTGCTCACATGTAGTATGACCCACATACACATTCTCATAATACGTCTGTGGTCTGTGAATGCACAGCTTCCCTTTCTGTACCTCATCTAGAGCTATCGGGCCATAGCTCCCTCTTGACTTGTGCTGCTTCTCCTCATCCGTCCAATCAACTTTGCCTTGCCCTAAATCTCGCAACTGTTTTTGCTTTTTGTACCTGTCCTCTACTTGTTCTATGAACCTTTTCTCTGTCTCTGATAGCAAACATGTCAAATTGTGTCGGTGAGCATATGAAGTGCCTAACTCTTGTGTTGGAATGAAAAAATATCCAAGTCTGTCCTCCTACTTATAATAATCAAACTTATTCAGGTGCTTATAAGCAGGGACTTCTGGAAGCACAGCGTCATAATTCGAAAAGAAATACTCAAAATGATTTCGCCCGAAAAATATGCTAAGCAGCAAACTACATGAAATTCCATATGTCAATGGAAGGTGATGGTATTTAATACCCTCATCTACTGAAGCCGGCAATTGCATACACAAATAGCAGTCTTTCGCATCCATCGCATCAATGTACTCATACAACAGCTTTGCATGCGCATTCTGCTTAAAATTGCCTTCAGACAGATCTGCATGTAACCTATGACTCTCTTCTACTAGCAAAGCTTTCTCAGCTCCTACTTTGACCTCTTTCTTGCTAGGAGTGGTAGGTGTCAGTGTTCCCTCAACCTCCACTGCCTGCTGGTGTGGCACTAAATATGAAACTATAACTACTAAGAAAATAAAAAGTATCACTCCTCCTACAAGTGTGCCTACAATGCACTTAGCCCTACGAGTCGGGTTCCCAGCCTCCATGGTCTCAGAACAGTGTAGTTTGTTCTCAGCAACAACACAAAGTCTCTTTCCTGGAAGCAGAAATCCTCTTGTAGTTTTTAGTTCTTCATTTACATCAACAACAAACGATCCTAACCCTTCTCCATCCTCTGTGGAAATTCCCTAAATTTCTTCTTCTTCCACTCGGCTCTAGGCTAGTTCAACAGCTATTTACAAAAGTCTTTAATAATCGATGATTACACTTGTTCCAACTGCACTTAGCACGTACTCCAAAAGTTCCATGCGAAGAACAATCGATTCGTGAGTTGGTATTTCTGGACCAAATGTAGGAAAAATCAGTCTATTCAGGATTAAATCACGTATCTTGCTTAGATAAGGTGGATTAGGAACGGTGAGTGTCAGTACGCCTTCGATCTCAAGTCCTGGTACCAACAGCACCACATCGAACTTAACAGTTGGGTTCGTACTGGTCACTGTCACAGCCCTCACCCTCCCTGATCTCAGTACACCGACATCGGTCACAGGGTAGGTCCACTCAGGAGTGGCGTATCTTCGACAAGGTACTCTCACCTTCCTTGACCTTCTTGGACCTCCTTGCTCTATTTCTTGTTCACCTTCTTCCTGGTCTGAATCTTCAGATACAGGGGCAAGATCCCTTTCGGAAGCCAGTCTTAGGTTCAATCGCCTCCGCCTCTCAGGCCAACGTGTCTCTGCGCTTCTCACTCTTCTGCTTCTCGTTCGCACACCCTGCTCATCACTACTTTCAGCTTGCTCTGTGTTTGAATCACCTTAACAGCAACTTCCCCATTCAGAGGTAGACTCAGAGTCGCTGTCGTCGTGATTTCCTTCAGCTTGTTCAGATGAGCTACCAGCTTCTTCAGACACCCCCACAGCTTGACTTGTCCCCTCTAGTGGATCTTCCACCACAGCTGGATTTTCATCTACGAGAGGAGCTGTTTCTTCCAGAGGTGCTGGAACTCGTCGGGTGTGAGAAGCATAGACCCAGTTCGGCAATCCTCCACACTTCACAGCAGTGTTCGTCACCAGGATAACCTGAAACGGTCCTCTCCAGCGCACATCCAGGCAGCTTTTCCCCACGTGTTTCCGCACCAGGACCCAGTCACCTGGGCACAGGTCGTGACAAAGGTCTCTAGAAGCCGGAATTTCAGCAGTCTGCACCTGAAGAGACACAGAATGGATGACATCAGAAAGTCCTTTGCAATAATCAAGAATCAGATTATCTGTAATATTCAGCAAGGCTGTTGAAGGAACAGATGGTAGCCTCATAGCCCTCCCCATCAATACTTCATGAGGTGAGAGACCTGTTCTCCTGTCTGGTGTACTGCGCATGCTCATTAGCACCAACGGTAATGTATCTGGCCATTTCAGGGACGTAGGTGAGCACACTTTTGCCATTCGGGCCTTGAGTGTTCCATTTACTTGCTCCACTATGCCAGAAGCCTCTGGTTGATAGCTACAATGTAGTCTCTGGTCAATGTTCAGTGCAGAGCAGAGCATTTTCACGATCTCGCTATTAAAATGCGTCCCTCTGTCTGACTCCAAAGAGGTCGGAACCCCGAAATGTGGCACAAGCTCCCTCAACAATAACTTTGCTACTGTGAGTGTATCGCACCTACGTGTTGGGTACGCCTCAACCCACCTGGAAAACACACACACGATCACCAAGACATACCTGAGGCGATTACACCTCGTCATCTCAATAAAGTCCAGTTGCATCCTATTGAAGGGTCCTCCGGACCTCCCAATGTGACTCAGTGTGACTGGTGTTCTTTTCCCAACGTTCATTTGTTGACATGTAACACTCCTCTGACATACTGCTTCCGCAGCCGCTCGGAATTTTGGGTTATACCACATTTGTCTGAACACACGCATCATCGCATCTCTTCCCAGATGTACAGGACCATGTATCTGTCGTGCCATCGGACTCACCAGCTCATTCGGCAACACAGCTCTCCCATCAGCCGAAACCCACAAATCCAACTCTCCTTTGACACAACCAGCTGTCCCCCACACCGTTTTCTCATAGTCTGACGCCTGCTCCTGCATACACCTCAACTCATCCCAGGTATCAGCCACTTCCAGTATCATGTTTAACTCAGTCATTCCTTGCGTCCCTTCGACAGTTTTTTCAATAAACGAGTATCCCTGCTCGGCACAGTAACATGCGACTTCATCAGCATAACGATTACCCAGGGACACAAAGTCAGTACCCTTGCTATGTGCAGTGCATTTCACAACGGCTATCTCTGCTGGACCCTGCAAAGCCTCCAGCAATAATCTGACAAATTCTCCATTCCTGATAGGGGAACCTGATGATGTCATGTAACCCCTTTGAGACCATAACTGACCGAAGTCATGAACCACACCGAACCCATATTGCCTGTCAGTGTATATGGTGATCCGAATCTTGTTGGCTGCCAAACAGGCACGCGTCAACGCAACTATCTCAGCCACCTGGGTGGAGTATACTCCTTCCAGGCAAGCTGCTTCTACTATTCCAGAAATAGTACAAACAGCAAATGCTGCTCTCAACTGACCAGTATTGTCTCTTACTCATGAGCCATCAACAAAGAAAATTTCATCAGGGTCTACCAATGGCTCATCAACAATATCCGGTCTGGGTTTGGTACACAGTTCAGTCACATCAAGGCAATCATGGTCTTCACAATCATCGTCTAAGGCATTTGGTAATGGCATCAAAGTAGCAGGATTCAAGACCGAGCACCTCTTAAGGGTCACATTCTCCGCAGCAAGTATAACCTGCTTGTAGCGTGTGAGCCTATTATTTGTCAAGTGCTGTGTCTTGGTCCTGGTCATCAACAATTCTACTGAGTGGGGTACATGCACCGTCAGTGGATGACCCATCACAATGCTTTCACACCTTTCAATGCTGACACCTGTTGCGGCAACAGATTTGAGACATCTGGGCAACGCTGCGGCTACTGGGTCTAAGGTAGCCGAGAAGTAAGCAACTGGTCTACGGACACCTCCATGATCTTGTGCTAAAACTGCCAAAGCACATCCCTCTCGCTCACAACAGAACAGTGAAAATGATTTGGTGTAATCAGGCCTTCCCAGAGCCGGAGCGCGACACAAGTCCTCTCACAGCTCAAGGAGAGCCATCATACAGTCTTTGTCCCATGGTACCGGATCACTTACATCCTTGTGTGTCAGTTTCTGCAATGGTTTCGCTTTCAGGGAAAAGTTGGCAATCCACTGGCGACAGTAGCCAACCATCCCCAAGAACATCCTAACCTCTCTCTGAGTCGAAGACACCATAATTTTCATGATCGCCTCAATCCTGTCAGGCGACACTTTCCTCTTCCCCTTCTCTATCCTGTGACCCAGATACTGTACTTCAGACAAACAGTACTGTAACTTGCTGGGGGATACCTTGTGTCCATTCTCTGCCAAATGGTTCAACAAAGCAATGGTGTCACTTCTACAAGCTTCTTCTGTCTCTGACGCAACAAGGAGGTCGTCTATGTACTGTACGAGAACGGAGTTCTGCGGCAGTACTAGATTCTCAAGGTTCTTTTTCAGCAACTGATTAAAGATCGATGGGCTCTCTGTGTACCCTTGAGGGATACGACACCACATTAATACACGATTTTCCAGCTTGAACGCAAAAAGAAATTGGCTCTCCTCATGCAATGGAATCGAGAAGAAAGCCTGACAAAGGTCAATCACAGTAAACCACTCAGCTTGAAACGGTATCTGAAACAGTATCACTGATGGATTCGGTACCACTGGACAGCATGAAACAACTATGTTGTTCACTTTTCGTAAATCCTGCACAATCCTGAACTTCCCGCTAGGCTTCTGCAAACCCATGATCGGGGAGTTGCATGGACTGCCCATGACTTCCCTCAGAATTCCCTGTCTAATCATGGATTCGATTACGGGTTTTATTCCTGCAATAGTTTCCGGAGTCAAATTGTATTGCGGTGTTCTTGGGAACTCAGCATTCGGTTTTACTTGAATCTTAACTGGCTCTACTCCTTTAATCAAACCGATCTCTACTCCTGTAAAGTCCCACACTTCCTGTGAGACTGTATCCCTCAAATCCCAAGGGAGTTCCTCCACAGTTAAAGCAGGATACAATTCTATGCACACATGCGTATTTGCAACCTTAAAGGCAGCATCATCATCGTTTGTCTGCAACTCCACTCCCTTAAGGAGTACAATAGATGGTACAATTGAGTTTACACAGGAGATCTCTCCCTAACAGACACACAGGACTGGAATCACACACTACAAATTGGTGTTTATCCCTGAAACTTCCTATCTTCACTGGGACTGGCTCAGTCAGTGGGTTCGTCATTCTTCTGTTTGCAACGCCTACAACTTGGATAGTCTGTCCTGAAAGTGGTAAGTTGGGGACTACTGCAGACCGTACAGTAGAACGGGTAGCACCAGTATCAACCAGAAAGGTGGTGGGATGGCCATCCACATCAGCCTCTACGAATGGTCCTCTCTGGTCTACCTCCAGAACTGCCCCGAGGGTACAGTCCTCTTCCCCACTCAGACATCGTCCTGACACTGGGTCAATGTAATAACACTCATCCCCTTCGACTATGAAAGGCATCTGCTTGTAAACCTTGTTCCCTGCCAAAATCTTCGGTGGCTGGGGAACCGGAACCCGAAGAACTGGAGTCCCCCCTTTAGACGTCTTAACCTTCGCTATTGCCACTTTCTGCACCGGAGGGGCCTGAACCTCCTCCTCTTCCTCTTCTTGTCCTTGATTTTCTGGGTGAAGGGGACACTCGCGTCTCCAATGTCCGACCTCATGACACTGATGACACTTGGTCGTCTTCTTCAGAGTCGCCAAATCTATCCTCGGTCTCGTACCGTCCTCATTGTCCCTTTTCTGACCACCCGATTTTCTCCCTAAGGTTCCACCTCCTGACTGACCCTGTCCTCCAGATTGCATCTGAACTAACATCAGCTTATCCTTAAGCTTCCTTGTCTTAGAGTCTATCTCGTCACTGCAGTACCTTGCGTACCTCAAGATCTCATCTAGAGTCTTGTTCTGCCAACAAATTAAATGTTGTTGTATCATGAGACAAATATCGGGTCTCAGTCCTAGGACAAACTTAGACACAAACTGTCCCATGTCCTTTGGATCCATCACATCCAATCCGCTGTACTGCTTAACTATCTGCAATATTCGCTCATAGTACTCGTGAACTGTCTCCTTGGGTTCCTGCCTAGTCCGATCTATCTTCACCCAATCGATGTCCTGTGGTGGTACCTTAGTCTTCAACCACGTGATCACCTGCTCATACTTTACCATCACCCTGGGTGAGGGTCCATTTGTGGCAGCATCTCGTTCTGGCTCCACTGTGGGCCATTCAACATTGACCTTACATGCTATCCACAGGTCTCCTGGAACCACAATGTCAAACAGAGTATTCAGATCAATCCACAATACCTTTGAGATCTTAACCTCTCTACCTGTTTGTATCATTCCACCGGACTCTCACGCAACTTCGGAAATGACTTCGTAAAGGCAGCCAAATCTCCCCTTCTCCAGGGTACATGTACATATTCCCCGTGAGCCATCTCCCGCAAGGGGTACGCTTCCACATGCATCAACCCTCCTCCCGGAGATGTCTCAATAGAGCTTCGCCTAACACTCTTTTTCTTTGACCCCCTTTCCTCCCATTTGTCCAATTGGACCCATGTTCGGAGTCCCACAACCAATTCCCTGATGTGGGTTTTTAATCCGATCACCCTCTTCTCTTCTAGATCTTGGTCCGAGTACTGCAACCTATGGCCACTCTGTAATGCTTTCGTCCTTGTCAAATCCACAGCATACTTGTTTGCTAATTCAGACAATTTCTCATGAGCTGTCCTAGCCCTTCGCGTAACATCTTTCGCCACAAACAACAGTTCATCTGGTTCATAGAGTTCGATTCTCTCTAGTGGCTATGTGCCTTCCACTATTTCCTCCACTTCTGATTTGAGTCTCATCACATCAATCCTCCTTGCCTTTATTGCCGCCCTCAATGTACCTTGACTAGAAGTTCCATTAGAGTCCCCTCTGCCACAGTCCTGACTCACTCGTCTGTGTTCTTCAGGTGTGTTATGGGGAACCCTTCGGTTTTCCCAACCTTCGCGGTCCCACTCCTATCTGTTATCGCTAGGTGCGTGGTGAGACACCCCCCTACTTTCCACACTCCTGCGATCCCATTCCTGCCTGCTTCCGCTAGGTGCACAGTGAGACGCCCCCCTATTTTCCTGACTTCCATGATCAAAATCATCCCTCGACCTGTTGCTCTGGGTATCCACAATCGTCTCCCAAGTTCTCAAATCAGGCCTTAATTCCCTAAGCGACCTTGGCCGTGGTCCTCTCAGATCCATCGGTCCTCTCAAACCCCCCTGCTCTCTAGAAGAGTCTGCTGATGCTGCCAAAGGGGTGCTCCTTTCCACAGGCCTTGGCAATTGGCTCCATCCGTCCGCCACATTACTCCTTCCTTCGTTGACACTTCTCTCCCTGTCTGTTTGTGGCAGACCCTCGCTTTGTGTCTGTTCTGGATTGTACACTGATACTATGGGACCTATGGTAACCAGTACCGTAAGTGCATCTGGCAGTCTCTGAGAATCGACACCCTCTTCGTTTTGTACATTTTGTACCGTAAATCTTCCCACTACTCTCGTCCTTGGAGAAGGCTGAGGTGCCCTTTCTCCCTCCACCGAGCCGGACCTGTTCCCTAAGAGGCCCAAACCGCTCGCCAGTGGGACGCCACCGTCCACGACAGACGCTTCCCTGTCCATTGCTGATGCTGGTCTTCCCTCTATCTCAGGATTATATGGAAGTGGTCTCTCCGACAACAGTCTCTCTATTAGGCTGTCATCTGTCTCACTATCCTCATCCTCAGTACTCTTTTTCTGCACATCCCCTGTATTGACCAACAGCGACTACAACCTGTCCCCTTCGATGGTCTGCACTCTCCACCTCTTGGCCAGTGCATCCCATCTCGCATCTTGAACCGCCCTAACTGATCTTTTCACTCTTTCTTGTCTCCTATCTCTGTTCTTTTCATGGGCTGCCCTTATCCACGCATTCACTGCTTCAAACTGTGTTGGTCTGGGCAAAGGCCGCAAAGAAGCCATAGTCGCTTTTAACTTATACAGCACCTCCAATTTAAACGTTCGTATCTAGGAAAGGTCAATTCCTCGCTTCCGTCAGTCATCTTACACCAGTTCTCAAGCCACAACATGGTATGCAAACCAACATTCGTAGCCATGTAATGGGCTGGAGTATCCTCGGGTGGAGCCTCTTCCCCACCCCGAGGTTCTAACTTCTTCTCACCTTTGAAACAATTTCGCAACACTTTTAAACATTTCATGATGAAAACCACAACGTTTCTTTGTTTTTAGCGCTCTTTTACTTGCCGATGACAATCCACCAATCCCAGCGCGGCTCCACACTAACCGCCCTATCCCAGCGCGGCTCTCTCTGACGTCACTCGCCTCCGCTTCGCAGCTGTTCCCCTCCTCTCTCAGCTCGTCTCCCGGTCACGCATGCGTCCCAATCATACACTTGAAATGATCACTTCCGACCAAGCAACCACTTCCTTGACTGTACGTCCACAGTCTGACTGTAATTGTCACCGAACTGGCAAATGTCTGTCCACCAAACGACCGGACAATCGCCTCAACTGATAGGTTACAAACACACGGCAACTTCCGACCAGCGTCCGTTACCCATGCACTCACACATTCGTTCCCCCTTTCTCGGTCCTGCGGGCGATCAATGGCACCTCATGACCCCCTTAACAATGGTCGACAATTACTACGGGTGTGCGATACACCCGAACCACTTAAACTCTCCTTGAGCCAAAGATTTTCACCGGTTGCGCGCGCTCACGACCTGATCTCCTTTCACACTACAGGCACTCAACTCCGCAAGACAATACAACACAACAATACAACCATAACCGCAATCTAACAACGCATGACCCTTTTCATACTTACTCTCTTACGACCTGCTGCTTTCCGCCGCACCGTCACTCTCCGTCAGTTTCCATGGAACGCCATCCTCCGTCCGCGGTTCTCTGGACACTCATCACTAGATCTCTATGGGCCTCTGGGAAATCTTAACCTAATCTAGATTACCCTCACTCTAGAAGGTAACCATCCTACTCTGCTACCAACTGAAAGGGCGGGATTTTACCTCTAGAGTCGGTCTACCATTCTCCAGAAGCCCCGGACACAGGTCGACTAGACCTTTTTACCTGTCATAGAGTGAATTAGGAAATCTATTTAAACAATGATTAGACAATTTCAACCAATTCCCCTTGTACCCCCAAAGAACCACTGACTAGGAACTAAGTTCAAAGTTTTATTACAAAGCCAAAAACAACTGGATGTATAAACATCTCAGCAAAAGGTTCAAAAGATAAACAGGCACTAATACAAACATAATCCTACGGAAGAATCTCAGACGACTCAGAAATAATACGAGAATCACTTCAAGAATCATCAGGCTAACAAGAATTGCTATAACCTGAGTTTTAGTATGCATTTATAAAAGGAATAAAATTCAGGTTACTCTGTCCCTACACTATTCTAAATGACATCCCTACTCAACAATAGGCCATTCCTGAAAAGGTGTCAGCAGTGGTGACTCTCAAAGGAGTTCACTCACTTTCCGTCGATCTCAATCTTCAGACTACTCAGTCATAGCTAAGCTCTCTGCCTGACCAACCGCTCTCTCCGACTCCTCAGCCTATCTGCTCTACCTCCACCCTCGGGGTGCTGTCCCTAATACAAAACCCCACAATGTGGACGACACGCCTTCAGGTACGCCCCTCTAGAAGGTGTTGGTTTTCAGATTTTTCCATTATGGCACCTCTCCATCCTCATCCGTTAAAACGTCCTTGGATCCCAGGCTTCCCTTCGCTTCAAGTTGCTTCCTTGAATTCCTCGGCTACTCCTCCACGTCTGAGCCTAGTATCCTAACTCTCATACACAATGGGCCCTTCTACTCCACTATCTACTTGGTCCTGCACCTGCAAAGGAATGCATGTGAATCGGCTCACAATTTCTAAATGATGCAATTGACTTTAGCTGAAGCAGCTTTCTCCCAAAACATTTCTACGATTTAATGCTAAGCAAGGTATTTCAATCAGGCCTACACGATTTCCATGAAAAGGGCCTCTGCACGTTTATGTGCGCCAACATCCTAACATAAGCAATATATTTTCGTTCTTTAACATCAATCTTTAATGCAAAATACAATTCTCTACCTAAGCCATTCGATCACGTTAAAAGATACAACTGTGAGTTTTAATAAAGCAGATCTAAAGACACAATAGTGATTTATTAAACACACCTCTTATTAGTGAAATACTTCGCATCAAACGGCATCTCTATGTTAAAACAGCATTATTGATTTTTTAGCACTTTACATTAGCTCTCAGTGTATGTCTAATATCAACTACATTAGTTCTCAACCCTATATTACATTTGAACATGACTAGTAAGTCCTCTATATATGTGGGTGCTGACTATTCATGAATATGATGCACCCCTACAATTTTATCTCTGTTTTGCGCTCTCTCAAAGCTAATATTCTGACTAACAAGCTAATAGCAAGAGGCTATCCCAAAAGATTGATTTGGCGCTCTTTAAAAAGGGCGTGGTATTGCCCTAGAGAAACATTACTTGAACCCAAAGAAAAAAAGACTCAAAATCGCAATGTATGTGTCACTACATTTTCACCCATTTCCAATGTTCTCAAGAAAAGCATAACTAAACATTGGCATGTAATCAACGCTGGCATTCTGAATCTTGAGAGGCCTTTATTTGGGTTTAAAAAGTCTAAAAACATTAAAGAGCACCTAGTAAGAGCAGCACTACCTACAACTAATACCAGAAGTACGCTTGAAGATCTATGGGGGTTGCCACGAGTTGTTGGGCATGTAAAATGTGGTTCATGCATTGTTTGTGCCAGTACAATTGAAGGGAAAGACTTTACGTTTGAACAGATTATTTTTCGCAGGCAACATCTTACAAACTGCAACAGCTCTAATGTAATTTATGCTATCTTCTGTCCGTGTGAGTTAATATACATAGGACAAACTACTCAAAAAGCCAGACTCCGGATTGGGCAACACAGGAGTAGAATTCGGTGCAGGACTCCTAACGCACCGCTTGTGGAACATTTTGTTGAAAAAAGCCACAGTGAAGATGAATTGAAATGGACAAATATTGACGTAATCAAAAGTCCCCCAAGAGGAGGCGATTTGAGCACCCTGATTAATAAAGAAGAACTAAAATGGATCCTGAGAACTAAGAGTATCCATACTGGTCTAAATCGACTTGAGGACTGGACTTCTCTGATTTAAAAGACATTCCATTTCTTTTGCAGGTTGTTCCAGTTCGCCATACTGTTATGAACCCTTTCATGGACTGTCTTATAAGTGAATTCACAGGATATTCTATTTGAACCCCTATATGAACTCTTTCATGTGCTGATTTATGAGTGAATTCATATGATCTTTTATTTTGAGACCCTATACAATATCTGCTTGAACTTTCTGCTTATAATCTATGTGTTTTAATGAGCAATTTCCATTCTGTGCCACTATTACATTTGCAGTTATATGGGTACAACTTCCTGAATTCATTCTACTTTTGAAAAAGGTTAATTCTTTCTGTTCCCTGTTGTCTGCACTCGTTTTCTAATCTATGCAACTCTGGACCCTCACTCTTCTTTCCGATTCTCAGAATCACCATTTATAAATGGCCGCAATTACTTTTTCAAATACTTCAAAACAGGTTGACTCGAGTTAATCACAATTTTTGACACAGTTTTCACTTATAGAATAATTCGGTGCCATTCTGTCCCAGAATTGGTATCTTAAATACATTCTGTTCAGTATGCATATTTCAAATCTGCTCACTATTTATTTTAAATTTCCAATTACAAGATGGCCAACGCTATTTTTGTATAACTATCACGTGTTTGCCAGCCTTACATCCCCGGCATTGTATTTTCGGTAGCTGGTTTAAATAGCCGGCGTTCAGGACCAGCTTTTGACGGAACGAGCACTTACTCGTCCGACGCAACAGACCCCCATTGCGGCGGAACCTGTATTCCTTCTCCGGTAAGTTTTAAAGTTAGAACTCGGCCTCAGGCTCTCGATTTTGGCGGTCTGAGTGCGGAAATTCTGGGCATTTTCAGCAATTGTGTACCTTTCTCCCCAGGTCTTAATCGATACTTCCAAGACCTGCCTACGAGCTTCATTCGGGTAAGGGCAACACGTGGGTACTTATCCTTTATGGTTATTCCGGCTCCCTTCCTGATTCAACCTCTGATATTTCTTCTAATTGGTTTTTTCAGGACCCGGTTAACATTTGACTATCCTTTAAACGATAAGCCTGGTTCCGTAACGTCACTTCTGTTTCGAGCATTAACTAGATTGGGGAATAAGGCCCTTTTCCCATTAATAGGTCCCCATTTGCTTCAACCACCTTAATTTGGCCGGCAGGACCTGTTTCCCTATTGAGACATAAATCGGTAAGCTCTATTTACCTTCTGCTGATATTAAGCGCCAGCTATACCCAGACAGACAGGGAATTGATTCCAATTCTTTTCCACAATAGGTCCATGCAAAGTTGTTTTTAACAATTAGACGACCTTGCCAATTTTTCTTGACACTAAGGTATGTCTCCTGCACTTTGCCTTAAACATACTGTACCATGACGGCCAACATAGCTTAATATCTTTTTCAAGGGTGTATTGTTTCTCATAACTATCGGCTATACAGTGACATATTCCTCTTTTCTTTCTTAATCACGTTGAATAATTTTCTTAGTGTCCTTCTTGAACTGTATCAGTAACTTTGATGTGAATACTCTTCTGAATTACTCGGGTTGCTTTAAACATGCTCTAATTTTGCTTTGGAGTTAAATCAGACATTCTCTAAGATATAATTATTGTGTCTAATAAATGCCATTTTGTTTCTTTTTTCCAACCCCGTTTTTTCCATTCCATTGTTGTTTATTTCAATTGTAAATATATGGTGTATGTATTTGTATGTTTGGTTTAATTGTTGGGCATTTATTATTAAAGGCACATAATTATAAGTCCTGATGATGATCCCATACTAACAGGGATCATAACGTCGTCGACATTTTACACTTGATGATTTTTTACATTGTATTGATAAGATCACTTAAAGTGTATTTTTATCATTGTCTGTCAAAATTTAAGCATTTACAGACTGCCCTGTTCTTTTTCTGTTTGCCTTATATGTTTGTCATATGTGATAGTAGGACACAGGCTGTGTCCCGCTTGGCAATTGTTTTTCATCTTTTTTGTCGCATATATATAAATATTTATACTATTAAATCCTGTCCGGTTGGACAGTAAAAATATAGATTTCAATTTTGGTCTATATTCATTTCGACTGTTATACATTTTTTGTTAATGTTTGGGACCATTGTCTTTTGAAACATTACACTCCCAAAGGTCCCGGACCTATTGCTACTTTTGGGTTCCCTTGTTCTCTGTAACAATAATTCGATTGTGTATCACATCTCAATGGATTAGCCCGGAAGCTCGGACATTCTTTAATTGGAGAGCTATGATGCTAGCATTATATAACTTGGAGTCTTCTGTTTACCTTTTAAGGGGGAAGAAGAGGCGGTAGCTGGGTATTAGAAAATGGGCTCCTATCAAGGAGATGTCCAATGGCTGATGGGTATGCCGGCGCTGGTTTAACTATTGGTTGTACTGTGGAACGTATGTATGCTATGTTTTGCTTATTTTTTGTCTATTTTTGTTTATTTGGTTTCTTAAATGCTGTATAAGTGCCTGTCTGCAAACCCCGGATAGCTTTTTGGTTTCCCTGTTGTCTGGGTTATCCTAATTCACTTAATGTTTTTTTCTGGCTGTTTGTTCTTTTTTCTGTATATTACGCTTGTCATGTCTTGTGTCAACTCCAAAATAAAGAAAAAGAGATAAAAAAAAGAACAAGCAGATGTTGCCAGCATTGCAAGGACAAAAAAACCAGAAGACATTTTTCATGTTAATTCTTTTTTTAATAAGGTCATTCAGTTGTACATAATGTCTCCTGGGTTTTATATATGGTAACAAAAATGCGTATAACACTTTTTTATTATAAGTTTTCGATATGCTGCACAGCAGCCACAATGCTCCACAACATAGCTTAAAGACATTGGCAAAGCTCATAGCTTCAGCTAACCACTTATAAGGTCCCAAAGGCGATGCCTATTGGCTATGCAAATGCTTGTTTATTTGTTGCCCACGCCTGTTTCCTGTCCCACTCCGACCCTGGTAGCAAAGTAACTGCCATGGGTACGGAAGGACATTACAGGGATAAAGGCTGCTGCCCCTGACTGCCCACAACTGACGCCCAAGTGATGGACGAGTTGTTGCATGAATGTAAGGGGGTTGTAATGCATTGAACACAGCAGTGGCATACACAAATACAAGACTTAAAGAAAAAAAACTGAATTGGAAACAGCCCGCGAAAGAAACAACAGGTAAAAGTGAAAATGGATGCACGTCTTGGAAATGTACGCAAGCTGAGAGGGGACCAACCCCCCCAAGGCTGGATGGAGCACGCCACCCTTTCGACAAGCCATTTGTAAAAAGATTAATCTTGCAGGAAAGAGCAATTGAAGGGGCTCCTTTCATCTCGAAGAGTGGCTGCTCCTCGCTCACAAGGCCCCAGATTCTGAGCTTGACCCTGTGTCATGGATGGGTGTAACTGAGTGTCGTTTATCACTCGGCCATGACTCTCGACAGCTCTTAAACTGATTCATGGCTAGGAGGGGGACTCACCCCTGGAGACCTCTCAGATAAGTTGCAAACTCCATCTAATATTTCCCACATACCTCTCTTGATGTGTTCAACCCCATGCCAGGAGCTGACCCCTCCCTCTCTACCACATCATCAGCATTAGAAAATGTCGGCTGCATCCCTCCAGTGCAGCTACTGCAGCAGGCTCTATGCTTGTCTCACTTGTGATAATCACTTCAGATAAGCAAATGGATTGCTCTGCATTGCAAGTAAAATAAAACACCTTGAAACAGATTTTCCAAGGGTTTGCGACATGGCAAAGTCTCACAAAGTGACAGAAAGCAGTGCAAACTCATGCAAGGTTATTTACTTTCCAAGACAAAAATATATTTTCCGCTGAAAAGGTTCCCCTTTCTTACAGAAATAGCGCTTTGTGCTGCTTTGCAGCACTTTGCATCAAGGAGGGTTACTTGGGTGCAACGTGGATAAATCAGCCAAGCACCCTTAGTTTTTGATGCAAAGCTCTACCAGGAAAGCGAGACTGAGGTTTATAAGGCCTCGTAAAGCAGACGCTAAGAACGAGAAATGTTTTAATTTCTCCAAACGTTCTAAATATTGCATGCATGCTGCCCGGTACAGCACACATACAATATATGGAATATTTAAGAATGTATCTAGGCATAGCATTCTGTATTGGAAGAATATATTTCCAGAAAACATCTGATTGACAGCCCACGCACTCATCAGCACAATGATGCAAAGGTTGTGCTTGGCACTAGGCAGTCTGTGCAATAGTGGGGGTAGTGAGAAGTGGCAGGCCATTACATTTTTTTTAAACTTTTTGCTGCTTTCTTTCTCTGTGCAAGGCAGCTCGGCAACTTTGGCATTGCACAAAAAAAATCTGCCTCTATGTGGGTTATATGAGATAAGTTTCAATTGGTGAAGTTCTTCAAACATTTGCTGAGTTGCTGCTTTTTACAAAATTATTATTAATTTCATCCCTAAGCATTCCCAGACTGTAGCGGTAAGAAGAGAGAGGGGTGACGGTGTACACACAATTGACTTTTGCTTATTTCATATAAAAGACGTAAAGCAAACCTCAATGATCACGCACAAGGGTATATTTAAAGAGCAGTTTAAACATGGACAATACAATTGAACAGAGCCGTTTTATTGCATGGGCAAAGTGAGTTCTGGCCCAGGGCCCCAGCCTTTCAGGGGAACCCTGACAGAGTCAGCTCTGTTCTCCAGAGTTTTGCCCTAATGACCTTGAATATTTCTTAAACAGATTGTTTTAAATACTGTTTTCCTTTAATGTATTTTTTATGTACCTGATGTGTGAGAGCCTAGTACAGCCATTTTGCAGAGAAATGTTGTGTTTATCAGCCTGATTCATCAAGCCTAAATCGTCTCGTAAAGGGCCAGATTCTGAGAATCTGGCCCTTTGCGAGCTCTACTTTTGCATTTGGGATTCATCATCCCAAATGCAAAAATCGGTAATAGCGATGTCGCAATTTTGCGAGGAATTACATTTAAGGAATCTCTATTTGAGATTTCATCATCCATTAAAAAATTGCGAATTCGCAATTTCGGCCCGCTATTTACCGCGAGGTCAAACCTCGTGGTAAATGGCGAAAACTTAGAAAAATGCTTTTAAAAGCATTTTTCTAAGTTGCATGTTGCACACACACATGTCCTTTGGACATGTGTGTGCGCAACACCTGTTTCAATTTGCATTTAAGGGGTGCTACAGGGTGTCCATTGGACACCCCTGGCACCCTTTAAATCGCTATCTTATTTGCGATTAGCTAATTGCTAATCGCAAATAAGGAATACTCCCCATTCGTTCCTATGGGCCTTTTGGCCCATAGGAATGAATGTGGAGTTATTCCTTATTTGCGATTAGCAACTTGCTAAGCGCAAATAAGGATTGTGTAGGAATCGCAAATCTTTTTGCGATTCCTACATGAATCCCGTTTTGCGAGTCTGTAATAGCGATTCCTTATGAATCGCTATTATAGACTCGCAAAACGGGTCTATGATGAATCAGGCTGTATGTTTCATGCAATATACATTAAAAAAAATTCGCTTAGATCAAAACAAGGCCTAACATATAAGAAATGGGACGGCGTCACAGAGATTATTTGCAGTAATACTGGTGAGCTGCTGCTGTGTTACTATATTGAAAACACACATAACTATCCCTGAATAATAGATATAAACACATTTAGTGCCTTATTTATGAGAAGTGATGCATCGCTGTGTGAAAATAACGATGCGTCACTTCTTAGTGCGCCCTCCTAGCGACATGACGCATCATGTCGCAAGGAGTTACGGATACGTCAGTATTGCTGGGGTGTGTCTGAAAATAGACGAAACTCCAGCAATGTGTCCTTTCACATGGAGCAAGCCCCATGTAAAAGGACCTCCATCAGTCCTACGCCTGCTGTGAGGCAGGTGTAAGATATTGACGCAATGGCATCCTAGAAGTGGCGCACCGAGTTCTCATAGATTTCAATATGCCACTTCTATGAGGTTTTGGCAGGGGAACACCTACCCTGCATACATTATACCTGGCGCAGGTATAATGTGGTGCAGGGGTTTACAAAGTGTCGCATCTGCATAGATGTGTCACTTTGTAAATAGGGCACAACAGGCACATTTTGTACGCTGCCGGTGCGTCACAAAAAGTGACGCACCTGCGTCATAAAAATGAAGCAAGGCCTCATAAATAAGGTACATAGAATTTGGATGAGTGTTCCTTCGCACTGTCAGGGACCTAATGAAATGAAATAGTGTATTTAATAAAGTGCGCAGCTACTCAGACTAGAGGGTGTGACAGTGGGAGGAAAACGTGCGTAAAAGACCCATAAGTTATTAAAAAGCCAGGTTTTTAAGTTCTTCCTGAAAGAGAGTAGGTATGTGGTTAGGTTCAGAGACTCAGGGAATCTATTCCACAATTTTATGCATAGAAAGCTGAGGGATCTGCCCCCAGTTCGGGCACAGCATATTTTAGGCACGATGGCCAGGTTGGCATTGGACAATCTTAGTGGTCTAGATGTTGTGTAGTGATTAACGCGCTTATTTAGGTAGCCACCTTCTAAGTAATGGAACGCTTTAAAGAAGATGGTCATCTCTTTGAAGTCAATCCATTCTTTTCTGCAGAGTCAGTGTAGAGATTTAAGAATAGGGGTCATACTAGATCTGGGTTTAGGTTTCAGGATGGCTCTGGCCGCCCCGTTTTGTACCACTTGTAGGCGCTGGATAAAGGATTTTGGAAGACCGGGGTACAAGCTGTTGACATAGTCAAGATTTGATGTCACCATAGCCTGCACCACAATCTTTCTGCTCTCAAGCAGGAACAGTGGCAGGAATTTGTTTTGCATCCGGAGCATACCAAAGCACGCGCCAGTTAAGTTTTGGATTTGAAAGCGCCTATGACAATTTTATACGTTTTTGACTTTCTCCTTTTCCACGGGTGGGGGCGGCAGATCTTTTGGCCACAAGGAGCTCCAGTCAGTCTTTTCTAGTTTACCAAAGAAAACAACTTCAGTTTTGTCAGGATTGCGCTACAGCTGATTGATCCTAAGCCAGTTAAAAACCTTTGTGAGGCAAGACCTAATCATTGCCCCGTCAAAGTCGGTTCTTTTTTCATATGTAAAAATCAGCTGTGTTATCAGCATATGAAACAATTTTGGCGTCCTCTTCCTCTACCAGAAATGCATGGGGGGATAGATACATAATAAAAAGGGTCGCACTGAGAATGGAGCCCTGAGGAACACCCACATTCATGGTGGCTGGTACCTGGGATGAGAAAGTGGGGAGCCAGATGTCCTGAGATCTATTTGCCAAGAAGGATGACATCAATGTTAAGGCGGTCCCCCCAGGCCGCTGTTAGCAAGTATCTCCAGGAGCTTTTCATGTGGGATCGTATTGAAGGCCGCCGACAGATTAAGCAGTATCAGAACAGCCTTGTCTCCCTGGTCTAGCTTACCCTTGAAAAATTCAGTCACTTCCAGCAGAGAAGACTCTGTACTGTAGTTAGCCCTAAAACTGGATTGGTATTCATGAAGGAGCTTCCCATCTTCAATGTGTTTTTGGAGGGCCTTGTTTACATGCTTTTCTAATACTTTGGAGAGGGTTGGATGAAGGGAGATTGGCCTGTAGTTGGCAGGGTCACGATTTGGCGTTAGCCTTTTTTTATCAGTGAAGAATCTTAGCATTCTTCCATAATTTCGGCATGTTGCCTGAGGAGAGGGAAGCATTAAAGATCTGGTATACCATGGGGTTTTTGGTGGGAGCTAAATGGTTCGGGATATTCGCTGGACATGGGTCGGTAGGAGAGCCAGACTTAATGCTTTCGAGAAGGGTCAGTGACTCTTCAAGTTGAAACTCAGGGAAAGCTAGTAAATATGGAGGATCCAAGAGGGGAAATTTGCTATTAGAACTAAGGGAAAAGGTCAGTTCTTCCTCTGAGATGTTAGTGAAGGCTTGTTGGCTCACGGAGATCTTTTTGTGGAAGAATTGAGCTATTTGCTTAGACCATTCTTCTGTGCATCGCCCTTCCTTTGTGCTGGCTTTCGTGAAAGTAAAGGATTTAACTATGCAACAGATTTCCTTACTCTTATTTGGGGCATTTTCTATCTTGGTTTGAAAGAAGTGTTTCTTGGCTGCCTTCACGAGAATGTAAGGAGCTTTTAAGCTGTCTTTATACACCTTCCTGTCCTCAGGTTGATAGTATTTACGCCATTTCCATTCTATTTTTCTACAATTTCTTTTGCTAGATCTGAGGGAAGCGTTAAACCATGGAGATGGTGGGGCCGACCTCTTTGAGGAGCAGGAAACAACCGGTACCGCTGCACCGATGTTGTTTCAGAGCCATGAATCTATTAAGGGGGCGTCTGAGTCGGGACAGCCAGACAGTTCTGGCGAGAAACGACCGAGGGCGTCTGCGAGGGACTGTGGCAGAGTTGGGAATGACGAATTTTAATAGCAGGTGGTCAGACCAGGTAATGGGAAGAGGTAGGCTTACTGATATGTCAAAGTTGTGAAAGATTTGGTCGAGAGTATGGCCCTTCTCATGGGTGGCCGAAGAAATAGATGGAAGCATGTTGCAGGCCTGCAGCGTCTCCAACAAGGAAATTGTTTGAGGGTCTTTTCCATTGTACATATGTACATTGAAATCTCCCATAATAAGGCAGTTGTTGTATTTTAAGGTCAGGGAGGTGGTGGTTGTATTAAGCTTAGTAATAACATTTCCAATTGCACCAGGAGGTCTGTAAATCAAAAAACCAGCTATGCTATTATGGGGGGATAAGGTACAGTGGAAGCCTAAGGACTCTGCACTCTCGATGTTTTCCATCAGAGTGGGAGAGCAGTCTAGTATTTGATTGTAAATTATGGCAACACCACCCCCTTCCCACTTGGTCGGTCCCTCCTAAGCATTTCATAACCCGTAGGGATGGCCGAGGTGATAGTAGGGTTGGAGGCTTCAGACAGCCAGGTCTCAGTGAGAAAAAAAAGATCAGGTGGTTCGTCTAAGAGTAGGTTATAAATCTGTGGTTTATACTTTTGCATTGAGGGACAATTTAAAAGGGTGGTCTTTAAGTCCTCTGTTTTCTTATTGTTTTTACACTTATTGTCGCATAGGAGGATATTGAGTGTGAATTTCCTGGGCTGGAGGAGAGACCAGTTGCACTTATTGCATCGAAAGTCTACCTCCAAGCTCGGATCAGCCGCTGTACACTGACATGATGGTAGCCGCCTAAGGCTAAGCAGTTTTTCCCTATTGTAAATTAGTGAAAGAAACTCACTGGAGGGGAACTGGGCAGCATGGCCGGCGCTGGATGCTGACGGGACGCTGACGGGCGGAGACGGGCTGCTAGCGTCCCTTTGCATCGGGAATATACAGGCTAATGCCTATGATGCAAACTGGATCGCTAACACAGCTGAGGAAATGGGAACTGCGTGGGCGGAGGTGAGGAGCCTGATATTAGCCCCAGCTCTCTACACAACTGCTGTGGACCAGGACTGGAGGAAAAGTGAGATGCGAATCGGAGCAGTTAAGAAGGTGTAGGCAAGCAGAATCAAGTAAAGTGCAAGTGCGCGTGGGTAGGAGAAATTGTCAAAAAGCACAGAGTAATTCAACCACACATATACAATTTAAACAGTTTTAAAAATCTAGTGGCAGGGCTGGACACAATAAATCCTACCACTGTCAGCTGCATGCACGCGTCCGTTTACATTGGGAATATAGAGGCTAATGCCTATGATGCAAACTGGATAGCTAACGCAGCTGAGGTAGCGGAAACAGCTTGGGAAACTGGGGCTCAAAGTGGATCAAAAATGTAAAGCTGTTCTGAACAGGGGCCCCCAAAAAATGTTTGGCCCAAGGCCCCCAACGTCCTTAAGATGTCCCTGCCATTGAACTAATACACAGAGACAATATGGTGCAATCTAACGCGCCATTTGTTTGGTTGATAGTGCCTTTCTGTAAAACCCCTGACAAATATACAGTTGTACAAATAAGTAACCAGAGGGTTTGTTATGACTTTCTTGCATTCAATGGCTAGAAGTGTGACTGGCGGGAAACAATAACGATTGATTTATAAGTCTTTTCATGAAGAAGTGGGATTATTTAAAACCGTCTATCCACACTATCATTGATTCAAATAGAAGCTTATGCATGTGATGAGATGAAGTAGCCTTGAAGAAGAGGGGGTATCCCGAAGTGCCTGTTGGTTTGTAGTTTAGATTTTCATGGTCTTTTCTACTGCGACAATCTCAATGGAAAGGTCTTTTGTAGTATATGCATCTCTTTGACATTACTATTTTGTCACACTGAATAATTTCTAGGAGTTCTATTCACTGGTGCTACCTTTAGACATTCTGCAAAAATAGGTTTGCTGGGATTTGATAAAAAGGAGGAAGCTTTTTGATCTTGAAAATATTTCCTGAAAAATCACACCTGGAGAGCAATGGAGAAGCTAAGGAAAGCCATGTGAGGAGTCAAGGCAGATACACCCTTCTTTGTAAAAAATAAAATAAATGCTTCTGCTACATGAAGTTAATCAATTGCTCACACATTATTTTCACTACAGTCTGCTTGCAAAAAAGGATACATAACCCTCTTGTGACAGGTATTTTACACCAGTTCCCCTGGCTAGGGAAAAGTGAGTAAAATAGATGCATGTCAGCCTATAAGGACTGAACTGGAAGACGCTGTAAGCTATAGATCAAATGAGGGGACTTCCCTGTGAAGAACCGGGTATTTAGAACCCAGCGGCGCCATGCTTTGAATAGAGCTCATAAGTCGGAGTTCCAACCGGAGGTATCGGACACGAGTCCTCCAATCGGGAATCCCTGTTGCAACTACAACAAAACAAATTTATTAAGTTTGCTAAGACCAGGCATCTTCGCTCACTAATCTAGTTTCAAACTTCAAGGGGTTATCTAACACGATATACTCGCAAATGTACGAGCCCCTCGGCTTTGGTATTTGCAAAAACCAAATCAAAGAACCCAAGAAACAAAACCAAGTCGTGGGAGCGACCCACTTATACTTAACCAAAATGTCTTGTCACGCCGCCAGAAGACTGTCTATCGTCTCGCTCTACAAATCATCCCAAAAGGGTCCAAGACAGGGCAACAGTCAGGGCAGCAGTCCTTCGTAGCCGTCGGAAAGGGGAAGCCTCGTAGCAAAAACCTTCAGTCCACATTCGACATGCCGGGGTCGATGAAGTGGGGGCCCTCTTCCAGAATTTCCTCACAAAGCTCCTCACAATCTTCGGGCTTGGACCAGTACCACTGAAGTCGCCCCACGTAGGGCGACAACTGAAGAACCGGGTTTTTAGAACCCAGCGGCGCCAGGGGCACGCCCAAAGTCTTCGGATTCACCTGTCTTGGTTTACAGAGACACGGAATACTTCAGGGTGGCGTTAGAGACCAAGTTTATTAGCTGCAGCCAGTAACAGTGATCCTAGAAATACAGCATGGAAGTATTTCTGGAGACTGCTCAAATTCATAGAGCAAGACATCTCCTTTTATACACAATATTCACATTTACAACATACTCCCACTGCGCAAAAATCTGACCAATGAGGTACATTCTCAAACAAAGTATCACATGACGAAAAACTCAGTTTGCAACATCCCAACCCAAAGTTAATCATTGGGAATGTCCCAAATCCAATCTCCACAAGCAGGACAAACCCATAATTGAAAGGCACAATGCATGTAATAAAGAACATAAGAAAGGAAACAATGTCTGATAGTGAGCAAGATAAGGCATGTGTAAGGAGACTAAAAGTTAACGATGTCCTGAACAATGATTGGCAATCTCAGACAACGATCAAACCAGGGAAATTGACTCGGCAGGGTCAGTTTCAGGTGAAGGAATGAGATCCTTGCAATTCACCTCGGAGTCAAGAAAGACCCTGTTAATGTATACCAACACATGAAGGCCAGGCCGCTTCATTCATTCAACCATTTTCGTCAGCCTGCGTGATGGCAAGACAAAAATGGAGACTTAAACAAAATGGAACCCATGTTTGAGACGAAATCTCCAAATACATGGTGAACTTGCTAACTAACGTGACAAATTCACTCCACATTAGCCGCATTCGCTAAATACGGTCCGACATCACCAAAATCGTGACGGAACCATAACCTTACGTAACAAGGCCCGTTTTCACAGAACCACACCTGTACACATTGCACTTTTGTGAAACGTGTGCCCTTGCAAAGGCATTACAGATGTTATGCTAGATGTTGGGGTTCAAATGTGGGGACAGCTGACCCCCATTAACCAGCATGTTCTTGTAGTCTGGCCTCTGGTGGTTTCTAGTTCAAGTACAAATGCTCATCTAGAATCTTTACATGTATGTAGGAGAGTAGGGTCTGCTTTCTATGGTCACCCCCACTTTTTGCTGGTATTCTCCGTTTTTTCGACTTTTATATGGCTGTGGGCTTGCTAATCAGACCCACAGCCCAGCAGTTCTCTCTCTAAATTGATACCATGTAGTTTAGGTACATACCAGATTGGGTATTGGCTCACCTCTGTGAGCCCCTGTATAGTGTACCATAGGAACCCAGGGCATAGGTGCATCCAAGGCCTACCAGGGGCTGCAGCATGCATTATGCCACCCCTGGCTGGCCCTCCAAACTGTTGTGGGAGGTGGACCTGCACACCTTATTATTCCAGTTAATCAAAGTTATCTCAAATTGTTCAAATTTCGCGTGCACACCAGTTGTAAGTAGGCATGAGCGGATTTTGCGGATTGGCAATCCGCGAATTTGCGGATTTGCGAACTCGCAATCCGCAAAATCCGCGAATTCCCGCGAATTTGCGGATTTTTTTTTTTTTTGTGTTCGCCCGTGTTTCTGCCAGTTCGCGAGGGTTTTTACAATTTCGCAATTTGCGAACTTACCTGTCGGGTCGCAAGTTTTGCGAACTTGTTGTTTCTACGTGTCCAACCTGTTTGGGACACTCTTCTTCATCACTGCCACTCTCTGTCACCACTGCCACTCTCTGACTACTCATGCCACCCTCTGGCCCACCCATGCCACCCTCTGTTTCATCACCACACCCTCTGGTTGTCCAGTGTACATTATTTTCGGCAAAGCAAAGCACACCTTCCCTGCCTCAAGTGACCTGAATTAATTTGGGGCTGATTAATGTGTCACAGAATATTTTTTTAGCTGGCACCTGCTTCCTTAGTGCGCCCTGATTAGTGATCTTTTGCACTTGCTAAGTGCTTTCATTGTTGCAAAATTAGTTACAACACCTGCCCTGCCCCAACTGACAATAATGAATTAGGGGCTGATTAATGGATTTTAACTTCCAGCCTGGCTCCTGCTTGTCTCCCTTAGCTGTAATTCATGACCTTTGTGGCATATGTGTAACTATTCTGAGGTTCAGAGCAGGGTCACATAATAGTTTCAACTGGCAACTGAACTCTGGAGGGGCCCCTCAGGAAGCACTACAGGAAATGGCTACTAATGATGTGCCTGAACTTTTGAACCTGGTAAGTAGTTACTTTCAGTTTTGCTTAGAACGTATTTCTGCAATTTCGCACTTATTCGCGGGGCGCGAACTCACGCGAACAGTGCGAGCAGTGCGAGCAAAATCCGCTGCTCGCGGATTTGCGGATTTTGCAGGAAATTCGCAAATCTCGCGGATTGCGGATTTCCCGAAAATCCGCAAAATCCGCGAGCGGAACGGATTTTCCGCCCATGCCTAGTTGTAAGGGGGCGTGCCCTGCTCCCTAGAACGTAACAAGTAAGTATGAGCCCAAGGAAAACCCTGAGCTACTGGTGGCACTGCTGTGAGGCAAACAGCCTTCTATAAATGTAAGCACGTATTTATCATTGTTTGTGCTAGTATTCTGTGTTTATTCTGTATAACATAGAATATTCTTCAGGGCAACCGATAAGTAATTCAAACAATATCCATGATGATATGTATCAATCATACATTCTCAATTTAACTAAAGACAATTATTAGAAATCACAATTTCAATTTGACATTTCTTGCTTCAATGTGACTGACGACCAAAGTTCATAACATGATCTCAACAATCCCAATGCATTTCGGGTTTAAACTCAACCCTTCGTCAGGGGATATATAAGTAAAAAGAAGAAGTTAGTAAATTGCAGGTGTAGACTTTCAATGATGTAGATTATTCAGGACCTACAAAAACAGCAACAAAAGGTCTATTTTACATGTGTATCAAAAAATTACATGTTTATATTCAAGTAATTACATGCTTGTATTCAAGAAACTGAGGAGTGCCGCCAGGTAAAGAGAAAGAAACAACTAGAAAAAGAAAAACAACTTGTGTTTAAATGGCAAATAAGCGTGAAGAGAAACGTAGCTTTCTGGAAATCAAGTAGGTTAATATGCTCGGTCCAACCACCAAAAATGACAGGGTAAGAATGGAAATATAAGTGGCTATAGTGCATGAGACCCTGAGGCGTGATCATAAGCTGAGGATAATTGACAAATGAAGTGTAAAACGTAGCAACCTTAAACTCCCGTGCAAGAGTGAAGTGCCGTACTTCGTCTAAAGCTATGGGGATGTATGCTTACTAGGCTCTATTCAGTACAATGCGTCCCGGTGTGCTACCTCGAGCACGAGGCAAATCTTCTGAGAGAAAGCTAAGTTGTCTGGAAAGAAATAAGGGATGTAGGGTAAGAATCCCGTTTAACGTATATATCTCAGGTAGGTGACAAGCTCGCAAGTAGCTTACCCTCACTGTCCTATGCCAGTTGTCTAGTACGGCCCTCGTTGCTCGAACCGAAATGCTGAAACAAATAGAATGGATGTTGTAAATCAGGGCAATCCAATGTGCCTCTATTCCAACTGCTGTGGAAAATAATCCCCGAAACGTACCTGGTTAGACAAACGCCGTCTAAACGAAAAGTCTACTGGATCTGTGTCCGCCCATCCGGTCACATGGTGCGGAACTAGGAGGGTACTTATGTTTCAAAACAACTGGAACTAAACAACGGACTATTACTAGAAACATGCACCCGGCCATCGTGGCCTTAAAGGAAAAAGGAAAAAGGAATTCCGCTAGATAATCTACAAACCGACAAACTGCGTGTGAATAGCCCACATAGCCTATTGGAAATAACCTTGTGAAAGGAGAGGAGGCACATAACTAAATATCTAAATGATGGAGAATAATAAGAAGCCTGTCTCCCGGGAGAAAAAAACGTGAGAGTTATAGGACTAATATTCAAGGGTGTGTGTGTGAAAAGCTAACATCAAAAGTAAATGCTAAAGATAGAAAATGAAACTAAGAGTAAAAATGGAAAATATAAATGCATTAATGGAAGATGGACTAAAGAAACACCGAGTCATAGAACAAAAAGGTAAAGGATTCCAGCATACTCCTGTACAATCTGTACAATACAATTACATGGATTGGTGTCACTACAACGCAGGCTATTACAACGCCTGCTGTTACAACGCGATTTTTACATTGCATACCACTACAACGCATAGTGCTTTTAGGCGCTGGATAGTGAATTATTTAATTTACTATTCCAACTCCAGTCCCCGTGGATAGTAGGGAAGGTGTTGGATAGTAAATTAAATATATTCCCTATCCTAGAGCGCCCCCCAGCACAATGCGTTGTAATGGTTTGCGTTGTATTGGTTGCGATGTAATGGTAGTGCGTTGTAATAAATGCGTTGTAAGTGATGTTCCCCCAATTACATTAATCTAGAAAACACATTAGCTCATAATGATCATTGAGACCCGCTGGAATTACAGTACATAAAGTTTTTATCCAATACGTCTCCCTTCTAGCTAAGAGGGTATTAAAGTCTTTTCCAGGTACTTGAAAAGATCAACAAGAACTTGGATGCCCACGCAAAGGAAGTACATGAAAGGAAAACCCGGAAGTTCCGCCGGGATACAATAGATTATAAACTAGACGAAGTTTATACGTGGGCCGAAAAATATTCTCAAAGGAGAGTTTTCATGAAGCCTGGAACTACATCCTCTGACTAGAAGATGGAACACATCTCCCTTGTGGTCAAGGAGTGACCACCCTGTGCAAACAGGCATCACCAGTAACTTGCCGGTCTGCTTTGTCGATGCTCCCACCGGAACCCAAAGACTCAGCGACACAGGAACTGAACTCTCAGTTCAGACGGAACACCCAGGACATCCTGCATTTTGCTAACTGCTCGACGAACGAGGTACCCTTGCAGTTGTGTATTGGAGTACGAGGAGCCCCAGACCCAAGCGCCATTTGCACCAAAGCTCAGCCCTTCACACTCCACGAGCGCCGCGTTGGGCCTGCTCTTGCATTTCAGCTTGACGCGTCTTCATGGTTCCTTGCCTGTTGGCTAGTGAGCCCCCTGAAGACTTTTTTTTTAACTAAACTGCTTTCTGGTTGCTCCAGGCTTGTTTCATATTCCTTTCAAAGGAGAAGCGTCACAGACCTTGCTGGTCCGCAACAGAGCCAATCTCGACATCCTGCGTGGGTTGTGGTTGCCAAGGCTTGTTGGGTCCAATCCGGATACTGACTCCGCAGTCAACTAGATCCATTGTGGGACAGCTCGTTTCCAGCTCCTGGTCATTGTCGATGCCTCCTGGACTTCGTGGCTGAAGACACAAACTCACCTTCTTCACTTTCAAGCACGCGACATCGCTTGGTTCCTTCCTGGTTCCTTCCTGGTCACTGGCTAGCGACCCAGACTCTGTCCCCTCTGCTTTCAGGTTTTTCACTTCATTGATCCAACCTTTGATCCACCCGGACACTTTTCCTCTGGTCGCCTGCAGCACTTCTTTGCAGATCTCCATAGAAAACAACGACGAAACCCGACACCAAAAGGCACCTATGCACCCGGCTTCTCTGGGTGAGGTAACACAAGTACTCCGGTGCTCCCCTGGATCTTGGCTCTCGAAGTGTCCTATTTTAAAGGGGTTTTACCGTAGTCCATCCGGAAGTGCCCTTAAACAGTAACTTTGTAACTTCTTCGTTCTCCATTATAAGTCAATGGTAACTCGCGACTGTTTTTAGACACTGCATGCAACTCCCGTGGGCCTCCTACTTCCTAACCTTTGGTTGTTTAGTGTAGCCCCAGTGATTCCCTAGGCCTACTCACTGTTTCTGTTGTGGTTCTTATACCACTTACTTAATATATGGTTTGTGAGGCCCCTACGGCATAACTGTATTTGTACAACTTATCGTATGCTAATTGAGTACCTTGTGATGTACTTCGATCTCTGACCTCATAAAGAGTGCAGAGGGGTTGTGTTAGAAATAAATACATATATATTTGATATATACCTTGTGTGGTGTCCTTTCATTTGGTATTCAAGGGATTATAAATGGTAAAACAGCTTGCTTCACATGCTCTCTGAAGTCTTAGCCTAAGACTGCTGGTCCATGCTACCACTAGGATAGCTTGTCTATAAGGTTGACTTTACAACCACCATCAATAAGGGTCGTTTAGACTGGTGCAAGGTGCCCACTAGAATAGTGGACATCATATGCCAGGCTAACTTCTCACAAGGTACACCATATCAATTATTTGAGACTCCACGCCTTCGGCAGCATGAACGCTACTTACCAATTCATTTTGGGGTATGTTTTTCATCAGTGCAAAACGGTGTCAGTTCAACATATTTTGTTTCCAGCTTCAAGCATTTGGGTTTATTGTCAAAAGAAACAGGTGCCCCCTCTAGAATGCACTTTATATAACTGAACACATTAAGGGGCAATTAACGGCATTTACAAATATATGTCATAGTATTCCAGTTGTAATAAATTACATAATCTTCAATGCAATTCACATAGGTGTGGGCTGCAAAATTGGGTACATCTATGACAAAATAAGAGGAAGGCCGTGGGAAGGACAACCACAAAATAGATATGTTAGTTGCAAATGGCCGTCTATGCTCCAATCTACTCCAGCCAAGCCAAGCCAAGTAAGTCATACAATATACATTGCCACTCGCAGGTACTGTAAAGAAAAAACAGTGAAATCAATGGATGCATGGAATAACACTACCAGCACAAAGACCCACACCTAAAAAACTGTAAAAAGAAAAAGAAATATTAGTCATTTGACTTTAGACATTGAGGACAACCCCAGAAATCACACAGTAGAGAAAGTGACCTTAACAGTGGCGATGATCTTATCACTCCCCACGGTCAACACCTGGAAATTTGCAAATAAATATGTTAAGACTTCTTGCTACACTGGATCAACTTACTCCATCAACATATTCTGGCATGCATTTCCTGTACTGTGATTTTCCGTTTACATCATTCTATGTGGATATATTCTATATACATGCAGGAGTTTATTCGTACGCCACTGCATTGGAGTCTGTATGTGCTATAGTATCTATGAGGTGTTTTCTGGGCTGATAAGGAATTTTTGTTGTTGTTTGTTTGTTTTTGTTTTCATGGCCCATCTCTCCTCTGTGATCATGGTTTGTGTAGAGTTTCATCTACTGATGACTACCGACTCATTGCAATTCGTCGCCATTGGGTATTGGTGTTATGAGATCTGGGTCGATGGCTTTGTAGTACCCTCCCTAGACTAGGAGCATGCAAAAAAAATGCCACAAACAGAGCTCCAGATTGTATGTCTTTATTTCTTATCATACAATCACACGCTGCTCTCTCATTATGTCATAACAGTTAATAACCACACCTTAACACCTCCCAGCAAGTTACGTACTTCCTCTATTGAGTGCGCCCAAAACCGCAACGATTCTAGCACACATAGTCTCATGACATTGCATCTCCTCCCTTGTTAAATTGAAGAACAAACAACAGTTACGTTATATTTCTTCAATAACTCGTCAAGTCTCTTGCACTTGTTAGCCAGATAAAGTGGCATGAACTGGTTGAGATGCACTCTGTAGAAGCACCAATGGTACAGGTTCTGATGCTTGATCTGGACTGTCAAGAGGGATCACCTCATTTGTAAGTGCAGGAACTGGCGATCTCAGAGGTAGGTGTTTAAAGTGTGACGAGTCCCATGTGATGGATTGTCTGGAACAATGATTCGTCACCAATTGTCATTTGCATGTCACAATCCTCAGAGGATCAACAGCAATGGAGTTTTCTGCCTTCACTTGTGCTTGACCAGGACTAAGTCACTTTCATTACAGAGTGTTTCTTGGGCTCTCCGACGCCGATCAGCACACGTCTTCATTTTGCACTTTCGAGAAGTTTTGGTGACATGAACCATATCAGCATTCAAGGATCAGTCTACTGTCCATTGTGAAAGTTTGGTTCTGATGGCTATCCCAAATAGCAAGGTGACAGGAATTTCACCCGTTGTAGAGTGAGGAGTTGAACAATAAGCACAAAGGGCTTGACACAGAGCTTGCTTTAATTCAATGCCTTCCATTGATGCTCGCTGAATTACCATTTTCAGGGTAGCCATGAATCATTTCACAACACCATTGGCTTGGGTTCAAAGAGGTGAACTCTTTTGAGGCTTTATATTCAATCTGACTAGAAACATTCTGAATGCTTTGCTGTTGAACAGTGGGCCATTGTTAGAATGCAAAGAAGTAATGCTGCTGCTCAAGGACCTTGTCATGGGTTGTTGATGATAACTTCTCTACCAAAGGGAAAAGTGAATACTCATCAATGACTACCATGAGATGATGTCTTTTTCTTAGGGGCCCAAAGAAATCAACAGCAACTTTTTCCCAAGCCTTTGCAGGAAGCTCAGATATGGCCAATGGATGTTGTGTCACTCTGGGGGCAAGGCAGTGCTCTCTCAACTCGCTCATCTAACCCCAGAAAACACACTCAGTCTCTCATGGCTCTTTTGGTAGCTACAATGCCACAATGTCTCTCATGTGCGAGTTCAGTTACCTGTTGTCTTAGGCTCTCGCGTATGACAATTCTCGTCCTCTCAATACAACACCTTCCTTGGTCACAGACAGTTCATCCTGTACATTTTAGAACTCTTTTACATTTGACATCACCAGCAAGAGGTCATGCACTCCTTTTCTAAGATTGGGTTGAAATGATGCTTTGAGGATAAGCATGTTCTTGTCAGCATTGGCAGCAGTGATAATTTGCTCAATGGATAGCGCTGTGGTACTGGACTTCACAATGAAGTTAATGTAGTCCTCATCAGGTTTTGATGTTGATCTGTGACAATGTAGCAGTACTCGTGAAAAATAATCAGCAGAGTACTGGTCTTTACGCGGCTTGTGCACAATTACATAGTCCTACTCTTGCTATCTCAAACCCCATCTCTGAATGCGAGGGGGCATCTTGGCTTTCGGATTTCCAAAGCTGGTGAGCAACGCTTGGTGGTCTGTTATGATAGTGAAATGTTTTCCCTACAGAAACACATGACAATATTCGCAGGCCCAGACTCTCCTTCTTTGGCTGAGACTAGGCACATTCTGTGTCAGACAGGCTTTGAATGATATAGGCCACATTGTGTCTCTGAGCATTTGGATGACCAATATGTTGAGCAATGATTGCCCCCAGCCCCACTGGACTCGCATCTACTGTGATCTCAGTCTGTAGTTTGGGGCCAAAGTAGACCACCTCAGACGCATTCTCAATTGTATGATTTATTCTTTTGCAGCTTTGATCACAACATTCAGCAGACCATTTTGTTTTGTCAACTCTCTCAATGGGGCAATTACTATAGCAAAAACAATATGAACCTTGAACAATAATTGGCCATGCCTAAGAAGAATTGCAGTATAGTGACATATTGCTGGGGACAAGTAGATGACAGTGATTTCACATTAGCAGTTTCAGGAGTCCTTCCCCATCAGAAAATATGTGTCCAAAGAATTGGGCTTTGGTCTTTTGAAACTCACACTTTACTACGTTTAGAGTGAGACCTGCAGTGAGACCTGCAGTAGTAAGCAACTGGCAGACTGGTGTCAGAGCCTTGTCATGCTCCTTTTGCATTGCTCCAAATACTAATATGCCATCACTGTAATTAAAAGAATTTGTGACAGGTTGAATTATTCAACATATGACATCCTGAAATATTTCTGCAGCTGAAGACACTGTAAAACTCAACCCTTTCTATCTGAGCAAGTCAACATGAGTTGAAAAAGTAATGCTGTCCCTGCAATTCTCTTCTAACCTTGAATTGATGATATCCCTTGTTCAGGTCAGTGCAAGAGAAGACTTTGGCACCATTTAGTTGGATGAACACGTCCGCTCTGTGTGGACCACGATCTCTTTCACACTTGATTGGCCTGGAGCATATCAACACAGATGCACACTGCACACTCACTGTATTTGTTTGGCACCACCACTATGGGAGACACCAATGGCATATAAACAGTAGAGCACTCAATGATGTCATGCTTCAACAGTATTTCTAGTTCTTTCTCAACAACTTCTTGCAAGTGGAAAGCGACTATGAAATGACGCTGGGCAACAGGGTGAACATTCTCATTGATGTAAAGCCACACTTTCATTGTCTGGAGCCTGCCCAGGCCGTGAAATAATGATGGAAATTGACTCACAACTTCAGATTGAATATGGAGGTTGTAGTAGATGTCAGCAGCGGTGGCAAAACTGAGTAGGCAAGAAAGTAAGGCACTTTGTAAGGGCACAATCTTCAGGCTTTGTACAGAAGGAATTGTCACAATTTTCCAAAACCATGAAGGTTGTCAATATAGGTCAGTTTTATACAAAAGTGGAGAATTGTACTGATTGAAATAAAAGCAGAATTGTGGTATATGATGAGTCATTGGAGCGTTTATCTGAAGACGACAAAGAGGGGAGCAAGCTGTAAATATGTTGGAAAGTGAAGAATTTATACACTTAAAAAAAAGTGGACGATTATTTTTAATCCAATTCGTTCATGTGGACAAAATGTGCAGGAGTAATTTTGGAATGTCTTTATTTCCTATGTTTATTATTTCTCATGGTGTCATTTTATTTTATGCATATGCAGCCTGATTCATCATTGTGAAGTTTTGCGAGTCTGAAATAGCGATTAATAAGGAATCGCTATTCCAGACTCGCAAAACGGGATTCATGTAGGAATCGCAATATTTTTTGTGATTCCTACAGGTTTCTTATTTGCGATTAGCTAATTGCTAATCGCAAATAAGGAATAACTCCCCTAAAGGCCCATAGGAATGAATGGGGAGTCATTCCTTATTTGCGATTAGCAATTAGCTAATCGGAAATGAGATTGCGATTTCAAGGGTGTAGGGGTGTCCAAAGGACACCCTGTAACACCCCTGAAATGTAAATTCACACAGATGTTACACACACACATGTCCAAAGGACGTGTGTGTGTGTAACATGCAACTTAGAAAAATGCATTTAAATGCATTTTTCTAAGTTTTCGCTATTTACCACGAGGTTCTCAGAATCTGGCCCTTTGCAAGCGCAATTTCGCTTGATGAATCTGGCTGATGGTTCCTTAATATGTTTTTCAATAATATCTCATAGGAGGCAAATATGTTTTAAGATTGTTCTTTGGGATGTGTTTCTTCTTCGGACCATATGACAAGCTGTTTGAATGTTATGTTTTGTATGTGGACAGTTGGATGGGATGGCCTGGAGGTAAATGCTGCTCTGGTGAGCTCGTCAGTAAACTTTTAAAATTCAATAGATCTTTATATCTACTGAGAAGTGACTTTTACAACAGGCATGTGATAATTATTACTGGGATACCGATCACAAGTTTCCTTTCAGTGTGCTTACACCAGCATCATATCTTTTTCTTGCTTGAGCCTTGGTTCGAGCAGAACAGTTTCTGGGGAGACTGTTCCTACCAAAAAACAACTTCAAGGTGGCAGTTCAAGCTCTAGTTATCCCCAGGATCGAATACGGAAGTGTCTCTCTATGCGGTCTCCCCAAAGCCACAACAGCACCACTAAGAGCCACCATCAACGCGGCAGCCAGGCTCATTATGGGCTCAAAAAAAGATCCCACATCTCCCCTGACCTAAAAGCATTGAACTGGCTACCATGGGAAGCCAGAATTCACCTAAAAATTGCATGCTTGACCCACAAAGCCATTCACCATAAAGCACCCAGCTATCTCTCTCGGAAACTAATTATCTCTGGAGGCAAGAGATCCACAAGAAGTGCAGAAAGCCTATTACTGAAACCACCCAGATTTAATAAGGCGAAAACGTATAAACGCTCCTTCTCAGGGATGGCTCCTAGGATTTGGAACGCACTACCCCCTAAAACCAGACTTACCAAGTCTACCGCAATGTTCAAAAAGGAAGTAAAGGCGATTCTCATGGAAAAATTCACATGAGCTTCACTGAAGGACATGACTTTTATAGATGCAAATAGACAACATACATGACATTCGGCTCTCTCGGCCCGCACCTTTATCTGTATCCTATTTGGCACAACGTAGGATTCAGTCTTGAACTACCTCTCTCATGGGTTGTATTTATGCACAATATGGACATGCATACTTGTATTTCGTACTGCGTTGTATAACTCTCACTGCTTAATATATATTGATATTTTGTTTTTGTGTTGTATCATTTTCACTGCTTGTAAAGCACTCTGATACCCGCAAGGGTCTGGTTCGTTTTCAAATAAATAAATAAATTAAAACATTTGTGACACGAACTGCTCAACTTTCAGAAACTAAATAGAGGCATATTTCTGTCTTGCCATGCGCAATATTTAACTACATTCATTATTCAGTGGATTTGTTTACCCTGAAAGCTACATTAAGGCAGCGCTTACATTGAATGCTGCCATTCCGACTTTAGCTAATGTTTGATGTACCTTCGTTGATGGAGGTATTTAGACTTGAAACAAATCTGGATTGGCTTTCTTTGCTTGCTGAGTTGCTACCACAGTGGTATTGTTCTTGTCCGGGTTCCAATCTTGTTGGTCATTTTAACGTTCCTGGGGCCCTATTACATATAAGGCGCACTTCCCCTGTTTACTCCACAGTGCACATTCAAACAGGTGCGCAAACAGGGAAACTGGGCCCTATTATCAATCAATCAATCAATCATTGACACTTATAAAGCGCGCTACATACCCGTAGGGTCTCAAGGCGCTGGGGGGGGGGGGGGGGGGGGGGGGGGTGCCGCTACTGCTCGAACAGCCAGGTCTTCAGCTTCTTCCTGAAGGAGAGGTGGTCTTGGGTCAGGCGCAGGTCGGTCGGGAGGGAGTTCCAGGTCTTGGCGGCCAGGTAGGAGAAGGACCTTCCTCCTGTAGTCGCTCTTCGGATGCGGGGGACGGCGGCGAGGGCGTTGTTGGCTGATCGGAGGTGGCGTTTGGGAGCGTAGAAGTTGACTCGGCTGTTGAGGTAGCTCGGGCCTTGGTCGTGTAGGGCTTTGTGTGCGTGGGTGAGGAGGCGGAAGGTGATTCTTTTGTTGACGGGGAGCCAGTGAAGGTCTTTCAGATGTCCGGAGATGTGACTGGTTCGTGGGATGTCGAGGATGAGTCTGGCTGAGGCGTTCTGGATCCGCTGGAGTCTCTTCTGGAGCTTGGCGGTGGTACCGGCGTAGAGGGCGTTGCCGTAGTCCAGTCGGCTGGTGACGCGGGCCTGGGTGACGGTCTTCCTGGTCTCGGTGGGGATCCACCAGAAGATCTTCCGTAGCATGCGTAGGATGTTGAAGCACGCCGAGGAGACGTTGTTGACTTGTCTGGTCATGGAGAAGGAGGAGTCCAGGATGACGCCCAGGTTTCGTGCATGGTCAGTCGGTTTGGGTGCGGTGCCCAGGGCGGGGGGCCACCAGGAGTCGTCCCAGGCGGAGGGTGAGGAGCCCAGGATGAGGACCTCTGTCTTGTCCGAGTTCAGTTTCAGGCGGCTGGTCGTCATCCACTCGGCTACCTCTTTCATCCCTTCGTGCAGGTTGGCTCTGGCGGCGGCGGGGTCGTTGGTCAGGGAGAGGATCAGCTGGGTGTCGTCGGCGTAGGAGATTATGCTGAGGTTGTGTTTGCGTACGATGGCCGCGAGGGGGCTCATGTAGACGTTGAAGAGGGTGGGGCTCAGAGATGATCCTTGGGGGACGCCGCAGATGACTTCAGAGGCCTCTGACTTGTACGGTGGTAGGCGGACTCTCTGTGTTCTTCCGTCGAGGAAGGAGATGATCCATTCCAGCGCCTTGTCCTGGATGCCGATGTTGCTGAGGCGCTGTACTAGGGTGCGGTGGCAGACCGTGTCGAATGCCGCGGAGAGGTCTAGGAGGATGAGGGCCGCTGTTTCTCCATTGTCCATCAGGGCGCGGATGTCATCGGTGGCGGCGATGAGGGCGGTCTCGGTGCTGTGGTTGGCTCTGAAGCCGGACTGTGAGGGGTCGAGGGATCCGTTCGTCTCGAGGAAGGCGGCCATCTGCTTGTTGACGGTCTTCTCGATGACTTTGGCTGGAAACGGGAGGAGCGAGATGGGGCGGTAATTCTTGAGTTCGGTGGGGTCCGCTGTGGGTTTCTTGAGAAGAGCGCTGAGTTCGGCGTGCTTCCAGCTCTCGGGGAAGGTGGCGGTGTCGAAGGATGTGTTGATGATGTCTCGCAGGTGGGGTGCGATGACAGCGTCGGCCTTGTTGAAGACGTGGTGAGGGCAGGGGTCGGTCGGTGATCCGGAGTGGATGGAGTTCATCGTGCGGATGGTGTCTTCGGTGCTGATCGGGGTCCAGGCGTGGAGGGTGGTGGTGGGGGGTGGTTGTTCGGTCATAGTGTGCGTTGGTTGGTTGTTGAAGCTGTTGTGTATGTCGGCGATCTTGTTGTGGAAGTATGAAGCGAGGGAGTTGCAGAGGTCTTGCGATGGGGTGATGTCGTTGTTTCCTGCGCTGGGGTTGGAAAGCTCTTTCACGATGTTGAAGAGTTCCTTGCAGTTGTGTGCGTTGTTGTCCAACCGGTCCTTGAAAGCTGTTTTCTTGGCGGCGCGGATCAGCTGGTGGTGTTTCCGGGTGGCAAGTTTGAAGGAGGTCCTGTTGTCCGGTGTCGGTTCCCTTCTCCAGACTTTCTCGAGGGCTCGGCAGTTCTTCTTGGAGCTCTTGAGTTCGTCGGTGAACCATGGGGCCTTCTTGCTGCCGGGTCTGCTGGGCGGGGTCCTTAGTGGGGCGAGTTCGTCCGCGCAGTTGTTGATCCACTTCGTGAGGTTGTCTGCGGCCTGGCTGGGGTTCGCTGAGCTGGCAGGAGGGTGCTGGCTCAGGGAGGTGGCGAGCTGGTCTGCTGTGATCTTGTTCCAGCATCTGCGGGCGGCCTGTTTCTGGTGGTGGTGGGACGTCGTTCTCTTGAAGGTGAAGTGGACGCAGCTGTGGTCCGTCCATTGAAGCTCTGTGGCGTGGCTGAAGTTGATGTCTGTGCTGGAAGAGAAGACTGCGTCGAGTGTGTGTCCGGCGAGGTGGGTGGGGGTGGACACCAGTTGCTTGAGTCCCAGGTTGGCGAGGTTGTCGAGCAGGGTGATGGTGTTGCGGTCGTTGTTGTTCTCCAGATGGAAGTTGAGGTCTCCCAGGAGGATGTAGTCGGCGGAGGGGAGGGCATGCGGGCTGACGAAGTCGGCGATGTCCTCGCTGAATTGCGTGCGTTGTCCAGGGGGTCGGTAGATCAGGGTGCCTCTGAGGGTGGTGTTCGGGTTGGTGTGGATCTGGAAATGCAGGTGTTCGGCGCTGGTCAGGGTGTTGTCGGTGCTGGTCGTGAGACGGATGGTGCTCCTGTGGATGATGGCGATGCCTCCTCCCATCTGGTTGGCGTTTCGGTCTCTCCGGACGATCTTGTAGCCCTCTGGGATAGCGATGGCGATGTCGGGAGCTGAAGAGGTGTTCATCCAGGTCTCCGTGAGGAAGGCAACGTCAGGGGCTGTGGCGTCTAGGAGGTTCCAGAGTTCGATGGCGTGTCTGTGGATGGAGCGGGTGTTGAGCAGGATGCACTTGAGGTGGGTGCTGCTGGTGTTCGTCTTGGTGGGTGCTGGTGCGAGGCTGGTCCGGATGCAGGAGAACTTGCAGGCGTGGCAGCTGAAAGGTCCGTGGGTACCTCGTGGAGCGGCTAGGTGGCAATCTGGGAGTCGGCCGGTGTTGAGTGCGGTGAGGGTGGCGGCGGAGTACGTCAGGCGGGTCGGTCGGGCTCTTCGGGGGCCAGGGGTCCTGGCGCTGGTCGCGATCCGGTCGCGGACGGGCGCAGACGGGCTTACCTTTGGCGCGCCTTCGGCGCACAATCGGCGCGCCCGCTGCGCGTGACTGCTGCGCGTTCGCACGGTCGCCATTTAAGGCGAAGTGCGCGGGTGGGCGGAGCAGCTGGGAGGCGGGGAGGGTTATGAAGATTGCGCTGCCCTCAGGGAAGCCGTGAACTTGTGCTGCCCTGTGGGAAGCATATTCAAGTGAAATACGAAGGAGCTGTTTCATAACTCCTCTTAGTTTTACTGTGCAGGTGGCAACCCGCCTGCACTCTTAGAAGGGGGGAGAGATCCCCTTGCAGGCAGGTGCAGTGAGTGACTGCACCCACCTGCAAGGGGATTCCTGGGGGGGTCAATAGGGCCCCCTTAACCCTCTCAAAAGAACTGCCACCTGTGACACACTGTCAATGCGGCTCTTGACAGCTTCTTTGCCTTCGCGCCCGCATCCATAATACGCCTCTGGTGTAGAGGTAAAAAGATTCCTTCATTTGCATGGGGCCATGCCCTTATGCAAATGAGGGAACGCCCTCTTGAGATAGCGCTGGTGCTACATATGTGCCAGCGCTATCTGTATTACAAAAGGGCCTGAACAAGAGTCTGCAGCCCCTTCTGTAATACCAAAGTGCCCTGGGGGGCGCACAAAGCAGGTACACATGCCAGTTGCACCCACGGGCTCTTTCTATAATACGGCCCCTGGACTACTAAAACAGTGAAACTGCTGTAATAATTACCATCATCTCCTAGGTTGCTTTACATAGTGGCATTGTAATTGTTGGATCACTGAATCCTTTTACCAATACATTACATTCTGTATTTCCAGTGCACAGAAACAGCTAATATTGCTTAAAAGCTGACAACCTCCCCACCAACCTTTGCAGGCGTCCTTTCACTCTCCTCAGCTCCCTTACCAGTTCCCTCTCTTCTATCAACTCCACAACAAACCTGCCATCAGCACCCTCCTCCACAGACACTCCAAACCCCTCATAATCAGCATCCCACAACTGCATCCCACCATTTAGAAATCAGAAAACATGCTCTTCATGTGGTGGTGCCAGAGTGATAGAAGTTTTGTGAGAGCTGCTCAGGGGAATGGCTTAGGGTTCCAAGTTGTCACTGGTCTGCTCAGACCTGCACTGACAGACGACATCCCACCACTTTCTCTGGTCTGTGGAGACCTAAGAGATACAGCGGAGACAATGGGCAACAAGCAGCCATTCCATTGCTTTCTCAGGCTCGAATGAGACATGGGGGCGCAAGCAAACTGAATCCACACTAGAACAGGCTTCAGAGTGGCTCTTTCCACTGCATTGACAAAGTAATTTTTTTACTGCCTGATATCAGAGCAATGATTAACTGGCTTTTATCAATTGTTTTCACTATGCCGGCTTCCTATGGAAGCCATGTAGAATAAGTGTTGGGACAGGAAAGTCATCTGCATGTTACACAAGAGCTTTCCCTTTCGTAGCTACCAAGGTTTAAGATTCCTATGTGTGACATTTTAAAAATTGCAGTGTAATTATGAGTGAGATTTCAATGACAATGAGTGGCATTGTCTTTCCATCAAAATCAAGCAATCAAGATGAGGGAAACACATAAAAATCAGAAGTTACACCCATTTAGAACAGTAAGAAACTCTAAGATCTTGAAACTGCTGCACAGCACTAGAAATGGAAGGGCACTAACATTGCACCCAGTAACACACAGCGATCCCCATAAACAGTTTTGCGATTTGCATAGTAGAGTGGCGTTCTTTGCAGCAGGGATATTAACCCTCTGCAATAAGAACACGCAGAGTGAACTGCCAGTAGACAAATCTCCGACTTTCGAACAAAAACATTTATTTAAAGCAGCCTTAGTTTTTTACTTACCTATGTCTCTGAGTTACAACAATTCTACTGCTGCTGATGTGTTTTTACTGACGTGTCTCTGTGAGTCACTGTCACACTCACTTGTGTAGACAGAGCTGCTGTAGTGTAGATGAGATTGAAGCCTGTTTCACATGAAGGACCCTGAGAAGAGATGCTTGTGGAGGGAGTCGAATCAGTGATGACTCTCCTGTTTTGAGAGCTGTGCCGTGTGCCTTTAAGGTACACTCTGACAGCACCTGCTCTCGGACTCACTGTGACCGGAGAGAACCGGACCCCCCAATGAATAGGACCCCATGACAGGGCAGCAGCACCGGTCGAGGTCAGATAAGAGATTTAATTTTGGTGAAGGCAGCAGCAACAATTCCTGGGGGCCTGGGCCGTCAGGAAATTAAAATCATCCTGTCACAGCCTGCGCCTGTAGGGGCCTAGTCAGACCTCTCTGGTATCTGTTATGTTGGTACATTATTGCCAAAACAGTATAATTAATTGTTGACACGCAAGAGTGTGTCCAGGCGACCTATTTGAGAGGCATAAGCGGCCCCATTCTTGCGCTGGAGAATATAGAAAATCTGCACACACGCCATGCCATTGCCTATTCACAATGATTCTCTGGTATTCAGAATGCCCAAATCCCTGCTGCCGAAAGTGCTGTAAAGGAAGTGATACTGGGGTAGCACCTGAGTCGCCAGAAACACACTCGGCAACAGGGAAGGTGCCATCCTGGATTAATTTAGCTTACTGATGTAAGGGACTCCAGGCCACATTAAGACGGCACCCGTGGCAGTGCAGGGTCAACTCAGCTGATAATCATTACAGTGTCAGCTCAGCCCAGCCCGCAGCGGCCCCAAGCCTGAGGTGAGCAGGTGACCTCTACTTGCAGGCTCAGGCTGCTAAATGAACTAACGTATTAATACATAAATCAAGAATAACATGTCAGCCATGAATAATACTCACAGACACGGAGAGCAGCTGACATGTCTAGCAGCCTGGCACAGTGAGGCACTGAACTGACAGCACAAAGAGCGGCGCTGCAAAAAAACAATCGTGCAATAACTGTACTCCACGCTGTTACTTGAAGCATAGAAGGCCATTTTATTAGGACAAGGTTGCAATCATTTAGACTTTATTAACAGTACATAAATGCAAGAAATATACTTTTTCCATCCCGTACTAACTCTTTCTCCCTTCAGCCTTCTCAAAACCATCTCACCTGTTGCACTCTTCCCCATTCACTCGGTGACCTCCTTCCTCTCCCCAATCTCACCTTCACTTGCCTTCCAAGCATCCTCTGTTGAATTTCCTTCATTGCTCATTGCCTCCCACGCCCCGCTATCAGTCACCCGTGTACCGTTCTCCCGCCACCCAGGGGTGGATCCGCCCGTATGTGACTCACAACCCCTCCAAAGTACTGTAATGGCCCTACTCTGCAACCTGCCCTAAAATAGCACGCTAAGACCAATCCAAACCCCAAGCTCTTTGCCGAAGACCTGTAAGGTGGGTGGGTGGACAAACTTTCTCTTTGACCCCTGGTGGTGCTAAGGTGTCAGGAAGAGGCTGGTTGCTCCGCTCCTGACACCTTTTATACACTCCCGCCCCAACTCTTCTAATCCCTCCTCTACCATGTCCTTCTGGCCATTGCGCGAATAGCCCGAGGTGAAGATTGGTCTGCGACCTTCACTTCCCCCGGGGGCTGTCCTTACACAATAACTGCACTCCACGCTGTTACTTGAAGCGGAAAAGGACATTTTATTTTGAGGCATGGTTGCAATCATTTAGACTTTATTAACAGTATATAAATGCAAGGAATATACATTTTCCATCCCATACCGACTCATTCTCCCTTCAGCCTTCTAAAAACTATCTCACCTGTTTGACACTTCCCCATTCACTCAGTGACCTCCTTCCTCTCAAATGTCTGACAAAATATCGATGGACAGAAAATCGACCCACAAAAATATTGACACAGAAATATTGAAGGACTAGCTAAGGTTAGGAGAAGTAGGAGACTCAGAGCAGTATGTCAAATAAGGAGAAACGTTGTTTTCCTTATAAAGCCCTCACCCACCGACCTAGTCGGTGGCATGCTTCATCATCGGGCCCACCGCAGTGGCACCGAATGTGCCCCGGGTGTGCTTCAACGCCATGTGACTGCGGAGCTGGTATGTTGCTGAGAGTGCAGTGAGTTGGGTGAGAAGGGTGAAGTTTAAAAGCTATACAGCTGGTCCCAGTACCCGAGGGTAAAATATTTTAATGAACTGGGCCTCTGTTAGCAGATAAAAGGCAAGTAGACGTTGATTGGAGTGCTAATTAGGACCTCCAGCGTCTAGTGTGGTCTACATGTTTCAGCCAGTGCCTTATAGATTTTAAACTGGCTTTCCTCAGGACCGTTTTAATATGTGCAAAACGTGCAGATTAAATAATAAAAATTAAATTATAGTGGTTGTGTTATCTTTAGGCTAAGTGAAGCGCACACTAAGGCGCTATAACTGTTAGAGGGGGATTCTCTCAAGCTTGATCAGTTTTGTCTTGTAAAAAGCTTCATGGGTCGCCTGGCAGAGAAAGAGACCGAGTGTTGCAGTCTGGTTCCTCCTAGGACCTATTCGTCCTTCTGCGGCACGCTAAGACCAATCCAAACCCCAAGCTCTTTGCCCAAGACCTGTAAGGTGGGTGGGTGGACAAACTTTCTCTTTGACCCCCGGTGGTGCTAAGGTGTCAGGAAGAGGCTGGATGCTCCTCTCCTGACACCTTTTATACACTCCCGCCCCAACTCTTCTAATCCCTCCTCTACCATGTCCTTCTGGCCATTGCGCAAATAGCCCAGGGTGAAGACTGGTCTGCGACCTTCACTTCCCCCGGGGGCTGTCCTTACACAATAACTGCACTCCATGCTGTTACTTGAAGCGGAAAAGGACATTTTATTTTGAGGCAAGGTTGCAATCATTTAGACTTTATTAACAGTATATAAATGCAAGGAATATACTTTTTCCATCCCATTCCGACTCATTCTCCCTTCAGCCTTCTCAAAACCATCTCACCTGTTTGACTCTTCCCCTTTCACTCGGGGACCTCCTTCCTCTCAAATGTCTGACAAAATATCGATGGACAGAAAATCGACCCACAAAAATATTGACACAGAAATATCGAAGTCAAAAATATCGAAGTCCAATCTACACAAAGGTAAGTACAAAATATCGGAAAAAAATATCGTCAAAAATGTCGATGTTAAAAATATAGTTTTTAAATAAAAAATATTAAATTAAGTAAATAATACATATAATTAAAAGAAATGTAGTAAAAAATATTAAAACATATTTAAAAATAATAACTAATACATATAATGTTAAAATTAATTAAACATATACATATAAATTAGTATATATACTTACTCCACATATTGCAACATAAGGGAAAGGGTTGGATAGCTCCAGGGTAAAAATTCCTATTCCCACTCCAGAGATTGCAACAGTAGGGAAAGCTCAGGATAGCGTAGGGCTAAAAATGATTATTCCCACTCCAGAGATTGACACAGTAGGGAAAGCGCTGGATGGCGTAGGGGTAAAAATTACTATTCCCACTCCAGTGAGTGCAACAGTAGGTAAAGCGCTGGATAGTGAAGGGGTAAAAATTACTATTCCCACTCCAGTGAGTGCAACAGTAGAGAAAGTGTTGGATAGCGTAGGGGCACAAATTACTATTCCCACTCCAATGAGTGCAACAGCAGGGAAAGCGTTGGATAGCGTAGCGGTTCAAATTACTATTCCCACTCCAATGAGTGCAACAGTAGGGAAAGTGCTGGATAGCATTGGAGTAAAAATTATTATTCCCACTCCAGTGATTTCAACAGTAGGGAAAGGGTTTGATAGCGTAGGGCTTAAAATTACTATTCCAACTCCAGTGAGTGTAACAGTGTGGAAAATGTAGGTTAGCGTAGGGTTTAAATCAACATACTTATCAATTAAATATTTTTTTTAAATAAATAACATATTAATAATTAATTAACGGCAAAATTATTAGTAAATACAATACAATTAAATTAATGTTTACTTAAATAACATTAAATTACTTCCCACACTATTCCCCCCTTTAACACACAACATATTACACATACAAAAAACACAATTATTTAATTATCAATTCATCAATTAATAAAAATGAATAATACATTATTTATAATTAATATACTGATAGATTAACCAATTAATAAAAATTAATTACCAAATAATAATTCATTAACAATAAATTAATGATTAATAACAATAAATAAAAACATATTAATAAATTATAATTAAATTACTTCCCACCCTATTTCCCTATGAACCCACAACTCGCTCTGATACTAAAACACAAAAATTACTTTAACAACATTACTAATTTCTAAACATTTATTTAAACATTTATGAAAATACATTAAAAAAATGTTAAACATACATATAAAAAACATACTCAAATACATAACACCATTTTTTTGTTATTATTGACAACAATATTTTTGCTAACAATATTAATTACTTTGATAAAAAAACGATATTATTTACCTTAAGGTCGATATTCTGGTCAACGATATTCTTGACTTCAATATTCTGTCCCTACGATATTAAAAACTCAATATTAAGGTAGGTCGATATTTAAAATTCGATATTCTATATTTTGACTGCACACCCTTCCTCTCCCCATTCTCACCTTCACTTGCCTTCCAAGCATTCTCTGTTGAATTTCCTTCATTGCTCATTACCACCTGCGCCCCGCTATCAGTCACCTGTGTACTGTTCTCCCCGAGGGGTGGATCCGCCCGTATGTGACTCACCACCCCTCCAAAGTACAGCCAAGGGAACCCCTGTAGGGCGGTTACCCCCCCCCCTGTTCCTGTGCACCTTTCTCCTCCAGTCAGCCGAACCTGCCGCACCTTGTGGACGACCATCCACACCATAAAACTAACGTCCTGTGTTTACTAATTTCTAAACATTTATGTAAAAATGTATGACAATAAATTAAAAAAATGTTAAACATACATATAAAATACATACTCAAATACATAACACCATTTTTTTTGTTATTATTGACAACAATATTTTTGCTAACCAATATTACTTACCTTAAGGTCGATATTCCTGTCAACGATAATCTTGACTTCGATATTCTGTCCCTACGATAATAAAAACTCGATATTAAGGTAGGTCGATATTTAAAATTCGATAGTTTGACTGTGTACCCTTCCACTCCCCATTCTCACCTTCACTTGCTTTCCAAGCATTCTCTGTTGAATTTCCTTCATTGCTCATTGCCACCTGCGCCCCGCTATCAGTCACCTGTGTACTGTTCCCCCCGAGGGCTGGATCCGCCCGTATGTGACTCACCACCCCTCCAAAGTACAGTCAAGGGAACCCCTGTAGGGCGGTTACCTGCCCCCCCTGTTCCTGTGCACCTTTCTCCTCCAGTCAGCCGAACCTGCCGCACCTTGTGGACAACCATCCACACCATAAAACTAAAGTCCTGTGTTCCAATAATATTTCTGGGGCATACCCCGACCGCGAAAGGTGCACCATCTCTCAACAAGACCACTTGTTACTCCCTAATTCTGTCCGTACCTGCAGGCCATTTCCCTTGAAGCAAGTTCGACAGCCCCCAAAAGTCACAATGTGTTTGTGTAACCAACTACACCAAGTTCCTTTTTAATGAATCATATCCCCTTCCATGTATCTCGGTGTAATGCCAGCCCTGACATACCTAAGAATACTTTCTCTCCCACATGTATCATCATTTTTCTGTTTGACACATTTGCACCTGCACAAGCAACAATGCCACCTCATTGCATTCCACTTTTACCCCACCATATCACATCCTGATGGCTGTGTTCCCAGCCCGGTGACGTCTGTACACCTGCTAGTCTGCATCCTTTGCTGCCCGGGAGAATGGCCACCTATCCAGGTAACTGTCCAGTATTCTAAAAATAAGCAGCTGGCACAATGAAGCAGTCCCTAGAAGATGGCGCTTTAACAGAGAAATCATTTCAGACCAGGGAAACAAAAAAGAAATCGAGGAAGCCATAACCGACTACCTAACCCACAACGACTCCTCAGAAACGAGTGTTAGCACACTTTGGGCGGCCCTAAAAGCAATGATCAGGGGTAAATTAATTGGAATTAAGGCAAGAATAAACAAAAAAACAAACCTGAGAATATGCCAACTTGACAAAAAGATAAAAAGGTTAGAACAAGACCTTGTAAAAGCCAATAACGACAATGCACTCCTAGCGACACTAACACAGCACAAATAAGAGTATAAAAAATCCTGAGCGAAAGGGCAGGGCTGTGGTTCAACAAGTGCAAAGCACTTAACCTTTGCGAAGCCAACAGTGTGGCGCAGCGGTTTTGTGTGCCCAACACTCCAGATTCTCCGGTGTCGTCTGTATTTCTGTATCACTAAGTGGACCCCTTCCATTATGTATTGATTTGCAGGGTTCGTCAGATAGCGTATGCAGCAAAAAAGAAGGTATGAAAAGAAGAAAAGATTGGAAAATAAAGAGGACAGAAAATTGAGAGACCCTAGTGCGGCTCTCCCCCACCCCCTTCTGAGCATGACCACGCCGCGTCCTCCGCCCCTTCCGGGATCCCGAGCATGCAGATGTTCCCTTTGCGGTTCCTGTCTTCTATCTCCGCTGTCTGCTTTTGGAGAGCCCCTGTTAACTCTGATATTGACTTCACCTCTTTGCTCGCGTTGTGAGTAGAGTCTTCCACCTCGCTGATCCTTTATTCTGCTGCTGCAAGTCTAATGTTAACTGAGTTCAGGTCGGCTCCAACTGCCGCGATCTCTAGTTGGATTGTGTCTGTTATGAGTTTTGTGGTTTTCGCCAGGTCGTGCACCTCCACTAATTTTTTGGGGATCATTTCCAGGGGTGCTGTTTATGTCCGGTTTTTGTTTGATCGGTGAGTCTAATGTTGCTGGTTCCCCCTTGCTCTTCTTTGGCTGATGTTGTTGCAGTCTCATTTCTCTGTCTGCCATGTTGCTATTCTACTATGCTTGCCTTCTTTATCTTCCGTGCTCCCCTGGTCTCTTGGCCTTTCTCTTTGTGAGTCCTTGTGTGCCCCTCTTTTCTGTGCTTTATCTGTGTTTTCCTCCACTGATCCTCTATTTTCCTTGTTTCTTTCTTTATTGTCTAGCACTTTGTGTGAGCACCCACTATCTTTTCAGTTGCTTTCTGGTTCTCCGCAGGTTAAAGCCGGGACCTTCTCTGTGGAAACTGCCTCGCTGTTATGGTCTGGGCCCCCATCTGTCTTCGTACCCTTCGCACCTGGGGCAGATTTGTCAGTGGTCAGTTGTCATTTGGTGGGGGGCCACACGATCTCTACCGCTGTGGTCTCTCCTGTTTGACCCCAAGATTCTCAGAATTCTGGTGCCCTTTGTCTACTACTCATGCCATCGCACATTCCTGTCTTACAGTAGGTGAGTTTAGGTACCTCTCTCTGGGTCACCCCTCCTGTATCGCCTTAGCTCAGACCCCTCTTGGCCTGGGGGGTCTCTTGTAGGTCGTTGGGCCCTGTTTGTTGTGTTGACTTTCTGACTTGCTGCCTTTGCTGGTGTGCCTTGAGGTGCCTTACTGGGGGCCGTTCCCATCTCAGTTTTTGTATTTTTGGGGTGCGGTTGTGAGGCTGGGCCGCGGTCTGTGTTTTCTCTCCCGTTGCGTTGGGGGCGTGTGTGCACAGCAGTGCTGGGAAGCACCGGCGTCGGCTCACTCACGCACTGAAATCCAAAGTTTAGTCTTCCGGCTCGCTGCCTGGGTGTTATTGGTTGTTGTTGTCGGTGCCTTTGTGCTCTTGTCCTAAGAGGAGTCCGTCGTTGTCATCCACTTTTGGCCTAAGTAAGCGGTCTGCTCTGTGTCCCGCTTCGACAGCTTCTGTTGAGACTTCTAGCTCTGTCTTGCGGCGCTCGGGGTCAAGCGTGCGCCCGGTCCCAGTGCTCGCAGCATTGCTGATACTCGCTGTCGCTGAGTCCCCATCTCCTCCAAAGTTTACCTCCCCCGCTCCCCGCCTGGGTGTTGGTTGTTAACAGCCCGGAGCATGTGTGCTGTCGTTGCTCTGAGCGCTATGGTTTTCAGTGCGAGTTCACCAACGTCTTCCTCGGGTCATTTTCGCTGGCACCATCTTGCTTTCGCACAGCTACACCCATATGTTGTTTTTCCTTCTTTTAATCTTCTACAGGTCCCTTCCACCTCTTGAGTTTAGTGTGCATCTGTTGAGAAAGATGCCGCTGCCCTGAGGCTTATTAGCACTGGCCCGCCGCCCTTTCCGTCGTTATTGAGGGGACTGATTCAGCTTCGGTTTCGTTTCCTCTGGAAACCGGGTACGGGGAGATCCCGCGGATGGGGGCAGAGCGTTTTCTCACTCTTAGACTTTTGAGCAGGTATACGGGCTGCTCTCCTGCCCACTGCTCCCGTTCCGATTGCGCCATTTTGCACTATCTCGTGGCTCGGGGTACGTAGCACTCGCCCGTCCCAGTGTGTGCTTCCAAGCAGCTATCGCGCTCACCTTTTACCCGCTTGCTGCCCGGGTGTCTGGTAATGCTGGTTCGGTGAACGTGTGGTCTCTTCGTGCACCGCGGAGTCCGTTGTGGCCTCAGTGCGAGTTTTTTGCGCTGTTTGTGCTCTACCTTTGTTTCGCTGTCGCCTGTGCCATCTTGCTTCCCTTTGTGCTGGCACTGCTTTGCCCCGTTATTTGTTTTCCTCCCTTCTGGTGGCATCTCTTTCCTCGGCTACTGCGTTATATTAAAGCGCTGTATTTCCGATGCCTGGATCTCTTTTCTATATTGCTGTGGTCTCGCTCAATACCGGAGTAGATCAGCTTTGTTCTCTCCGTTATGGCGCAGTGGTAGGAACAGGCAGCCATCAGCTCTGCTGTCCAAGCCACGCCCCCTGTGTTAGTAAATTCTGAGCTCAGGGAGCCTAAACACCATTTCTCTGTCTTTTCCTCAATTAAAGTTACACTTGTAAAAGGTTACAAGACAGCTCCAATGATCACCTATGGGAAAGACAGACTTTCAATAGTGAAAAACAAAATGCCCAGTATTTTACTATCAGGATATGTAACACACACAATACTACATGTCCTGACTTTCACATACACTGCATTCTGCCCAAGGGGCTACCTTGGGTCTACCTTAGGGGTGACTTACATGTAAGAAAAGGGAAGATTAGTGCCTGGCCACTGGGTGCATTTGCCAGGTCGACAAGGCAGTACAGTCTGCATGTAGACACTGCAGTGGCAGGTCTGAGACACCTTTGACAGAATACTTGTGTGGGTGGCACAACCAGTGCTGCAGGCCCACTAGTAGCTTTTGATATATAGGCACTGAGACACTAAACCAGCAAAAACGAATTCCAGCATACCATCAAAAGAGGAGGCCAGAAAGCAAAAAGACAGAGGAAACACACCAAAATGTGCCAGGTCTAACAGTAGTGCATGGACGGAACTATGCACATGTGCCTTTGACGAGAGGTGGTCTTTATGATATTATGACCAATTTTCTAAAATTGAGAGAGGAACCTGAGAAGTGGTATATAGAGGTTCATAGATTGACAACAATTTAAAATATGCTTTGGACTGATTTGGATGCTGTGTTTCAGATTTGTGTTCCTAGTTCTTTGTTGTAAGAGAATAATGTTGCTATTGCTTGGCAGAATGAGGAACCAGCTAGTGTTGTGCTTAAGAATCCTCTTAGGTAGTTGCTGACGAGTACAAAGCAGCAATGTAACATTTGAAAAAAAAGTTGCTGGAGAAAGAAATTTAATGGACAAAGATTTTGATATCTATACAAGAGCTGAGACAGTCCATGCCTATAATGGGCTGCTAATGCACATTTTTAAGAAGATCCCAAAAAAGATGGTGCTAGCAATTTTGTTTCTGCTTTTGTTATGGGTTTGTGTCCTGAGCTTAGTACTCATGTTCGACAGAAAGCGATAAACTGGCAGATTTAGGGCCTTAGTTACAAGGAATGAATGCAAGAGGTGCCACAAGCCATTTGGCTGTGCCGCGGATGCGTTAATTCTGAAGCAAAGGGATATGTCATATCTACAACAATATAACAGAACCCTTTCCTCTCCCCTACATTGGAGCACAATTAGCTGCCATGCGCTGACACAGGCACCCTTGCACCATGGTGCAAGGTGCCTGCGTCACGGGGAAGATTGTTTTTGTGCAGGAAGGGACACCTTCCTGCACAAAAACAATCACAAGAGGTGATTTCCTCTTCCTCTTTCTATGTGTGCTGCAGAACGCAGCACACATAGAAAGAGGAAATAAACGGGGAGAAATTAAAACATTTCTCCTTGTTGCGCTTCCCTACTTCTCCCAAGGGGAGGCGTAGTATTCTGATGCATTTCCAGGATTACCGTTTCACGTAAATCTGGAAATGCAGCAGAAGCCATGAGTGTGGCGTGGCAACACCCACAGCAATGCCCATGGCACACCCCTTTCACGCAAAGTGTTGAGTTTAAAGGGGGCAAAATTACAAGGACATGAAAAGCTATGCAGGTTGGCTTTACCTGTTCTTGTAAATATGGGGCAGCAGGTTGCACTGCAGGTGCGTCACAAACAGTGACGCAAAGGGGCAAAGGGGCTTGCAAATAAGCCCCTTAGGGTATTGATGAGAGTCTAATATATATGATAAATACAGTGGTGATTGGTTTGATGCAAAGCAGTAAAACGATCAAAGGGATATTGATAGCAGCTCTGGCGAAGCAGGTTCAGAGAAATGTCAAGAACCAGATGATGGGATCTGATTTGGGTTTCTTGTTGTCTGGCAATTCTGGAATGAATGTAGTGGATTTGTTGCAAGGAGTGAAATATGGGTCCTTTTACCGCCCAGATGGAGGTGATAATGTATTTGGGAATTGTTGGCTACTGTGCTCAATAGATTCCAAAAATGTCCTCAATTGCAAAGCCTTTAATAAGGCTGACCCACAGTGACATCAGAGACCCGGTACCACTTGATGATGAACGCTTAGAGGCCTCCCGGGTATTGAGAGAAAAATGTTGTAATGCATCCTCCCTTGGAATGCCTAACTAAAATAGGGAGTTGTTTCTCTACTGCCAAGAGACAGGCATGCTCTTTCATTACTTACTTGAACATCGATAGGGAAACCCAATCTTCCACCAGCGACTGGGTATCCATACAATATAAAAGCACCATCAGCCCTAAAGGATTTATTCACTCCTTCAGAGAAAGTGAGTTTTTACAGAGACTGGTATCCCAAGTATTCAATCACAAAATCACCGGCAGTTATTTAAATAAAAATGTAGTTTTCACAATTTAATTTGTTATTTGTATTCTGTTCAATCACATGTAAATAACAATGAGGTGTATTAAAAGGATAGGCAATTATCAGTATTTAACTCATAACACAAGTGTTATTGACACAATAATAAACGTTTTATACATCAGAGAATGAACCATGGATCATATAGGAAACACAATTTGACTGACCCACTAGACACCAAAAACAATTTGCAATACAGTGCTGCCTATGGTCAGCATAAGAATCCACTCAACCAGTCCCAGAAACAGGCCTCTGTAGTCAATAGGCTTGAACTTGTATTCCATTTAGTCCATCCAGAAATAGTTGTAGTCCATTGATGTTGACTTTTTGCCTCTGATGCCAGCGTATAATGCAAGAGACCATCTTCAGGAAAGAGTGTTCATAAAGGACCCAAATTCTATAATACAGGACAAGCTCACATGTATAAATCTGTTTCAAATTGTAGCTATTGCCACTCTTAATTGCTGCCAGATGTAAATATACTCAAGGAAAGCAGCAGGCAATGCTCCAAACGTCAGCTTCCTCAGGAATCGATCTGTAGCAACTGATTGATTCCCGAGGAAACTGACATTTGGAGTATTTAGCTGCAATTAAGAATGGTATTCGCTACATTTTAACTGAGAAATAAAGTTTCTGCTAAAAGTACCATAGCTAAAGTCTCGGTAGGGAGGATTTTCTTTCAGGTTCTTAGGGGTTACATAAGGGGAATTTGCTCCTGCTTTCCTGGAGGCGAACCTCTCTTTCATTTTGCAAAGCCTTCAAAGGATGTATTTTTTGCAGAATTTAGAAGGTTGACAATTCTAATGAGCAGGATAGTTCTTCAGGGCCGAGTAGTATTAATGCGCCTTCAAATTAAAATCAAATTAACTTCCTTAAGTATGTTATCAGAAACTTTACTTGCTAAAGTTGGTTGCATGTCTTCTCAAACTGTCTTTTAGAGTTCAAAACTGCCTGGATTTGCAAAATGTGGGACACTTTTAGGCTGTCGAATTTGATAATAGGGGCCACTTTTATTTTGGTGCCAGGGCCAGTTTTCTGTCCTAATCCGACCCTAACAAGGCACCCAAATGCCTGACCCCATCATGGAAACGGACAACACAAGTTCTTTTCGGGAAGAACAAATGTTATGAGGAAATAAAATGCTAATTACACAGTGCCGATATTCCCCACTTTTCTCACTGAGCACCACTTCATAAATGCTTAAAGTGACACATGGTTGGACTGCGACAGAAAATAGGCCCCAGGACCAAAATAAAAGTGGACCCCATTAGTGGTTTAGATAGCTAAAAACGTGGCCCAGGTTTGCAAATTGCATTCTTTTAACTTGTAGAGACATGCGTTATAAGTGTTTTGCAAGGAATGGAAGTCTGCATGGATTTGAGCTTGCTGTAGGTAAGGTTTGTTTTAATATTAGGGAAGTCAACAGTAAAAGCCGACCTAGCAGAACGTACAACATGCCCACAAACAGCCCAAAAAAAGGCCAATACATCCTATCCCATCGGGCAGTACCTGGTTGCCCTATAGGCCAGAACCACCCTGGAGTGACTCATGAAAAGGAAAACATGCCCTACAGCACCCCACAAATTGGTTTCTGGGAGATTATTGTTCTCATACATAATTTTCAAGACCATGTAATCAATCACAGCAACTACCCAAAGCATGGACGTACTATGACCTTTTGAAAACGTGAGAGAGCAGAAATTTGTATTCCACTTGGGATACCTAATAGGAATATTGTAGTATGCACTCTCAGTGCTGTTGATATAAATAGATGGAAGAAGAAATATGAATCAGTTAACATATCCTTGTGATATTAACATGATTCAATGTGAGTTTAACAAATGATTTATAGAATTGTAGTGACTACGCATAATGATGTGACGCATTTACATAGGGTTTATTAGTGATGTTATCCGCTGACCCATTGATTGTATTTGAATGTTTATTATGCTAATGATGTAGTGGCATAGGTGTAATAATGTAGTTTATTAAAGATGTCTATTGAATATGCAAATAAGGTGTGGAAATGTTAAACATGAATAACATAGTGCATTTAATAATTTATCTTAAGTCGTAGGCCTGAGTTACAGTACGTTGGATGTTCTTATCTCCGAAATAATGCTTAGGTTCTCATGTGAATTTGATGTGTTATTTGTTTTTCAAGCTTCTAACTGCAGGTGGAAATGTCCTCGTTGGTGAATACTAAGGTTACTGTTTTCATTAGATAGTTGAGGTATGGAGGAGTTACAGATAGCCTGGCCTGGAGGTGCAGAGTAGAATAAAAGACCAAGGCAGAATTGTTGAAAGGGGGCGTATATGGAGAAGGCCGTGAAAGGATTCGACGTCATGGAAAATCCTGTGGCTGAGCCTACTGAGAAGAATATTGAGAAAAGCATTATGCAGCAACTGTTCAACAGGATTTTGTGTGTATGATGCATTGTAGTGAGGCATAGAAGCCCCATTCCAACTTGGCTTCCTGATAGGAAGCACCTAAGGGCTAGTATGCTTCTTTCCTGTTAGTGGCTTTATGCTGCTTAACCCATCTGATGGTGGAGTGACTTCTTAAGAAGACTCTAACCACTGACACCTTTCTCACTTCCAATCATTTGTTCTATTTTTTTTGTTTTATTTCATCATCAGAAAGTCACAGTGTAAACAATTAATTATTTTTGACATATATATCTATTACGACAGAAATCATTCAATTAAAGCCTAGTCACTTAAAGTACCAAACGAAGTGCAAAACATAATTTTAAAAAAAACAGAGTTAAAAAAAATCTGGAGAGGGCTAAGCAATTTTTAACACCGTCGACTATAATCCTACAAGAATAAGCAAGTATAAGTCTATCCCCCTTTTAGATTACCCGTCTAATTTAAGTTTCCATTTTTCTACTGGGGCCCAGATCTGTTTCCCCAATCGCTTTGCATTAACGCTTTTTTTTTCAAATAAGGCCTTCTCTAGAATATAGCTAGCTAATAATTTCGATAGCCATTGTTGAAACGAAGGAGGATTAGAGTCTTTCCATACCGTTGCAATACAAAGCCGGCTCAGCGTCATTGCAATAAACAAAAATTCTTGATGGGGTACATCCTGCCCCTCCTTTGCCACCCCAAGAACCATGATCTCATTAGTTAATTTAGTAGGAATATCCAATTCCTTTTAAAAAAATTCTTCCATAGCTTTTTTAACTGGGGTCTAGTTTAGGACAAGCTGCAAACATGTGTATTGTGTCAGCCGCCATACTCTGACATCTTGGGCAGAGGATCCCACTCATACCCCCCCAGCGAGCTATTCTATGTGGTGTGTAATATAGTTCGAATAGAGTCCTATAATATTGTGCCTGCAGGTTTGCAATCTTTAAGATAGTGTTTCCTAACCTAAGCGATTTTTCAGCCTCATTCCCAACTCATTTTAATTTAGTTTTCCATTTGTCAAATACCTTTCCTCTGTCATCCTCATTATACTGGCATAGTGCACCATATAGTTAAGAGATTGAACATCCCTCCTCATCTCGAATACATTCCATCAGGTCTACCCTAGTAAATTTACAATTACCTGCTTGTTTCCTTTGCAGGACTGATCTTATCTGTAGGTATTTAAAAAAATCTCTCCGATCCAGATTGTATAGCTGTTGTGCCTTTTCAAATGTTATTAACCCTGATTGATCTATAATGTCTCCAATTGTATTAACCCCAAGATTATCCCACTGCCTCATCACTTGATCATGGAATACCTCTGGGAGAAGTTCATTCATGTATAAAGGGGTGTAAAAGTTCATTCTCTCTAATTTAGTTTTGTTCCGGATACTTGACCAAGCTGAAATGGCCGCACCCAACACCTTGAACTTCGTTCTTTTATAGAAGTTTAGCTCCTTAAAGGTAAGAAGTCCTTTATTAGAGTCCAAAACCAGCAGTTCATATATATCCGGAATGCCAGTGTTACCCCTCCAAATGTCTTTCGTATTCCCACCGAGGAGTCCCTTACAATACTGCAGGACTGAAGCAAAATAATATGTCTTAAAGTCAGGTAATGCAAGGCCCCCCCGTTCTTTAGATAATGCCAGCATCTTTATGGATCTTTGGGTTCTGCCCTTGGCCCATATGAAGCAATTACAAATACCCTCTATTTCCTTAAACCACTTATTAGTAAATAATAGAGGGATAGTATGGAACAAATATAAAATCTTCGGCAGAAACTGCATTTTTATAACATTGCAGCGGCCTATGACTGTTAGGTGCAAGTTATCCATCCTATTTAAGTCTACTTTTGCCTTTTTAATTAATGGGGTCAGATTTTCCTCCACAGCTTTAGATAGATCAGGTGTTATAGTAACACCCAAATACACTGCGGATTCTATAACTCTCTCATCCTGAATGGTAGCAAATTGGTTTACAACTATTTGGTTTTCCCTTGGTTCAATTTGTAGCCTGATAAAAGACCATATTTTCTAGCCTCATTCTCAATTTCTCTAATTGCAATTATTGGTGTTGATGATGTAATTGCTAAATCATCCTCGTATCCCAGTATTTTAGTCTCATATCCATTCATTATGATTGGGCTGATATTTTCATTTTTTTCCATGTATCTAATACATGGATCAATATAACAGGCAAAGAGTAGAGGCGAGCAAGGACATCCTTGCCTAGTCCCGCGTTCGATTTTTATTACCTCGCTCAATTCTCCCCCTACTCTTAATCTAATACTCGGGTTTTTATAAAGGGCCTTTAATGCTCCTATAGATATTTTCCTGAAGTTGCATTTGATCATTGTTGGCCACAGAAAACCCCACGAGACCCTATCAAAAGACTTTTCAGCGTCCAGCAATATTAAAGACATAGGGTCTCGCGAGGCAGTCGTACTGTCCAGCAACGCAAACACCCTTCTAATATGATCGGCAGTACTCCTCCCCGGTATGAACCCGTGCTGCCAGGGAGAAACTATCTTCCCAACTACCAAACTCAGCCTATTTGACAAAATTTTAGAATATGCTTTAGTATCACTATTCATTAAGCTGATTGGTCTATATGAACCAGGATCCGTAGAACTTTTGTTCTTTTTTAGAAACACCACCATTGAAGCTTCTCCCCAGGACCCCGGAGGGTCAGCACCGTTTTGTATGAGAACCATAAGTCTCTTAATGTCTGCTTCTAAGATCAAAAAGAACTTCTTATAAAACTCTAGCGGTATTAAATCAGGTCCAACTGCTTTCCCAGACAGGGGATCATTAAAAGCTCTTTGTACTTCTTCTGAAGTGAAGTTAATCTCCAGGGAATTGTTGTCCTCCTTTGTTAGCTTGTCTAGTGAGGCAAACTCTAAATATTCCTCAATTACAGCTGTATCTGCTTCACCGTTGTCCTGACTATATAATTTCTTATAAAAATTCTGGGATACAGAGCAAATTTCCTTTGGTGTTTTTACTGTTACCCCTGCCTCCGTAATCATTTCTGTTATCTGCCCCTGAGCAGCAGCCTGCCGAGTTCTAAACGCTAGAATTCGTCCTATCTGTTCGCTATATTCATGTTGCTCTTCTCTCCTCGCTAGATATTTACCAGCTGATTTTGCGGCATATACCTCACTCACTGTTGCTTTAGCCATTGTTAATTTTTGTGTTACTTTTATCACATCCTCTTTCTCTCTTATATTTCTTATCAGTTCTTCCTCTAGCTTTGCTACTAAACTTATCTTCTTCCCCAGGTCTTCTTTTTCCTGCTTGCTCCGTCTAAGAGAGTAGCTTAGCGTTTCCGCCCTAATACCTGCCTTCATAGCATCCCATACTATTTGGGGCGACGCTGTACCTCTATTGTTTTCCAGGAATTCTTTTAGCCAGATTTCCATGTGGGTAACATAATCCGCATCCCGTAACAGTTCTCTCTCGAAAGTCCAGGTAGTTATGTTTTTCTGTAAATTTGGTATAGAGATCTCCATGGAGAGCGGATTATGATCCGACACTAATCTGGGCATTTTTTAAATTTTCACCATTGGTATCAGTGAGGGAGAGATCAAGAAATAATCTAACAGAGCTAAAGTTTTATGGGGGGCCGAATAGTAGGTACTGCCTCCCCCTCCGATTGTATGTTCCCAAATATCAATCAGACCAATATCCTGCATGAGTTGTATCAGTGCTCTGCTGGTTTTTTTCTTTTTACCAGTGAACCTTGCGGGATCATCCTTCCATAGCCCATTTAGGCCATTTATATTAAGTCACCACATAGTATAATGGGGAGAGGCCAGTTGGGTAATTGAGAATTTATATAGATAAGGGTTTCCGGGTCATCGTCTGTTGGTGCATAAATAGACATAAACTAAAATTAAGGCTTTGAATTTGGCACTCCGTTAAGACCCACCGCCCGTGTCTATCTACCGGTTGTTTTTTTAATATTATCCTATTTCCCCGTGCTAATATTGCAACCCCACGTGTTCTAGTACCCTGAGTCGTGCAGGTCAATACTTTATAACCCAATTGATCCAGTAAAATTTTCTGAGAGATCTCTATATGTGTCTCTGGAACACAGATTAACTCAGCTTGCATTGTTCTAAAATATTCTTTCAAATCCCTTCTTTTTCTTGCATTATTTAGTCCACATACATTAATTGTGACTATGCGCATCATTTTTCTTTTTTTTCCTTTTTACCTTTTCCTTTCTCCCCCTCTATTATGAAACCTTTCTTTTTCTGATGATGAATTTTTTCCCCCGCCTTTCCTCCCCCAGAGGCTCCCCCACTCCCCCCTCCCCTTACCTCCCCTTGAGGCATCCTGGATCCAGCCGGATCCAGGTGTGGGCGCCCGTTGGTCAGTACGCCTCAGTGCCCTTCCCCCCCAGCCCTTCTGTGGTTCCGTGATTCCGAATTGGGTTTGATAGTTCCGAAACCCGATTTATAAAGATTGTCGGAAATGGACGATCTTGGTGTCAGCAGACCCCAAATGGCGAGTGTAGCGTGTCTGAGTGTTTTCATATGAATCAATATAGGAGAACACTCTGTATTTGAGGATTTAGTTCGAACCCTCGGGTTCCATTTTGTAATGTGGCAGCCATCTTGTATGGTTGCCCTAACATAGGCCCTATGATCGTGGCCGAACGAGTCCTTGACACGTACGCCTTAGCTGACATCTGGTTGACCTGGCCGAACTGACTCCTTGCCTGAGGCAAATCCTGCTGAGCCAGTTCCTTGGTTAGCAGCTGCACTGATAAAGATCAAAGAACAGGACGTGGTCCGATTTTATGGCCCACCGTTCCCACTCCTCTATCTCCTTTCCATCTGTTTCTGCCTTTCCTTTACGACATGTTCATCGATCTAGTTGAAGGTTTTATGATGGGTCTGTCCGGCCTGATCGAACAGGAAACTAGCATATGTGCGATCGTTTTAGTGGGCTGGACAACGGAAAGTGGTATTAACTTTGACTGTCGTGATTCGCTACTTTTTGAAATGCTACTTGCTCATTGGTTAGTTTTGTATGCACCAAATGTAAATTGTGATGTTGCCAGAAGCGTAATTTTCGGCATAAAAGACCGAGTTTCGTTCATTGAGATGGTGCAGTCTCTGTCGAACTACCCGTGTGTACTTCCTAGACCTCTGTCCCTGGTTGCAACCATTAAACTTTGGTCTTTGACGTCATCGAGAAGTATCCCATGTCTCTGTTTGCCAAGACAGGGGAATTCGGGGTCTTTGGGTGTTGCCCTGACACCGCTGGGTTTTTGTATTAGTATTGGTTCCGAGAAAAACCCAGTACCTCATTTGGCGCCCAACGTGGTGCGACTTCAGCGGTACCGGTCCAAGCCAGAGGTTCGTGAGGAGCGTCGTGTGAAAATTCCGGAGGTTGGCCAGCCACTTCAGCGACCCCTGTATGTCGACGTGGTTCTGAAGGTCTTTGCTGCGAGGCTTCCCTCGTCCCGACGGCTACGAAGGACTGCTGCCCTGACTGTCGCCCTGTTTTGGAGCCTTAGATGTTTGTAGAGCGAGACGATTGACGGGTCTTCTGGTGACGCCATCGACAATTCAGTTAAGTATAAAGGGAGCGTCTCCTAGTTCTTAGTTCTTAGTTTGGTTTGTATCCTTTAGTGGATAGCTTTGATTTGGTACCTGCAGGCCCCAAAGCCAAGGGATTCGTGTATTCACGAGTTTATCGATTTTAGATTACCCTTGTTGTTTGAAGCTAGACTAGTGAGCAAGATGCCTGGTTTTAGCAGTCTTAGGAATTTGTTTAGTTGTGGTACTATGAGGGATTCCCGGTTAGAGGATTTGTGTCCGGTTCCTCCGATCGGAACTCCTACATACGAGTTATATGTGAAGCATGGAGTAGGTCCGATTAGCTATAATGAGATTTGGGTAAAATATACGAAGAACGACGGTGTCCTACAGTGGCCCCGTTATGGTAGTTTTGAGACAGAAGTCTTAGATAATCTCGAAGTGAAGTTGTTCAAGAAGAAAGCCCGGCCGGCAATGTTTGACTCTTTCCGCATATGGCGCAAGGAAGCCAAACAGAAAGAAATTAAGTTAGCGAAGAAGAATAGAATGGGTATGTCAATGGTGCAAGCCGCCGTTGCATACAGGAACGATGAAGAAGAAAGAGACAGTGAGCAGATGCTTAGAGTGAGGAAGTTAGCGGTAGACAGATGCTACCCAGTTTTGCCAGCTAAAGAGCAGAAAGACGAAAAGGATCTTGTGAAAGACCCTTTGATGTCGCACTTGTTAAATTCGCCACCACCCTATATGCAGAATGCTACGGCACCACCACAGCCTATTGTGGCCGTGCAAGCTCCTATTGCTTTGCCTCCTGTTAATCCTCCACAGCCAGCTCTTCCGTTGGTTGCTGTTCCTAATGCGCAGCCTTCTCAAGGGTTGCCCACTTTGCCTTCTTCTACTACTGCTGTTTCTATGCTTGTTCCGACTATGGATCCTACTACTACTGTTTCGTCTCCTCTTGTCCTTCCGACTGTTCCTTCTCCTAGACAGCGGATGACCGCTGCCTTTTCTAATTTCCTAACTCCTATTTTGGGACAAATGGGTATGTCCCCTATGAATGAGCGTAGACAATTGCGTAGTCAATTGCCCGATGCAGATGAGCGAGTGGTTCTAGACCATGTGACACGTAGATGGGTGACGTATAAGTCCCAGTATGATCTGGAAGGTATTATGGATGTTTTCTGACAATGGGGAGCACCAAAACAGCGTTATGTTTTCGAACTTATGTGTGCATTCCTCCATGAACAATGGATGGATGAAGTGGGTAGAGTTCCTGTAGAGTTGTCCCGATTGCGTTCGGAGTTTGCCAAAGGAACGATTGCGAGTCTACCCGATGTTAAGAAAGCGGTTTCAACGTTACTGTTGCTGCGAAGCGACGTTCCTGTTGAACAGTTGTTTGAGCCAGATTTGTCAGTTGGGAGAAAAGCGCGTCAGTATCCGATGCGAGAGGTTCCTTCGGGAAGGAGACCTGCTGATGCTGCTGCTCAGCCACCTGTTTTAGCGCACTTCCAGCGAGTGTGGGTACATGTACCATGGAAGCGAGCAGAAGTTCTGGCGCTTAAGCAGACTTTACCAGATCCGCGAAAGAATCCTGCGGGGTATTATAAAGAACTTACACAGACTGTGAGTTCGTGCGTCATGAATTTGGCGGATATAGATATGCTTTTTGGGAATGTTGTTCCACAGTCCATTTGGAATGTCATTCGTCATACAGATCATGATAATGAGTGGGCGATACGTGGGTGAATCTCGCTGCAGCAAATGACAGACAAGTGGGAGGTGCTAAGCCTGAAGATGCTATTACTGAACTTCCTGATAGGATTATTACTTTCATGAAGACTTTAATGCCTGAAGTCCGTGTTAATTGGGATAAATTGTCAGCCTGTAAGCAGAAGAAAGAAGAGTCTGTTTCAGACTTTTTCTCGCGTTTCGAGGAAACGTTTGTAGATCATAGTGGTCAGGATATGGCTACTGAAGGTGGCCAGAGATTGTTCGTGGATACATTTGTGCACAATCTTCTTCCTGAGTTGTGTACTAAGTTGAAGGATTCGGAGAGTTCTTGGCCTGTTTCTACTTCGGCGCAGATTCTTGCTACGGCTCAGTATTACGAGAATAGGCGCAAGGATGAGTTAAAGAAGGCGGATAAGAAGACTAAGGAATTGAAGACTAAAGTTCTTCTACAACAAGCTTATCCACCCCGTGTTAATAATCAGCGTGATTATCAGCAATCACCACAATATTCGAGGAACTCGCAAAAAAACGAGACTCCTCAACAACAGCGTATTCTGTATGGGCCTAATCAGTGTGCGTATTGTAAAGAAGAGGGTCATTATAAGAATAGTTGTCCCGTTCTGCTGCAACGTGCAAATAGTGCTCCTGGTGTTAGAGGTAGAGGTGCTCAACAAGCGCCTAGAGGTAGAGGTCGCGGACAAAACGCGCGCCCTTTGCCTCCGCAAAATTCAATGAATAGTTTTGATCAACAGCAGAATTCTTCTGGTAGGTCTACACAGTACTACGTAGATGATTACTATGTTGAAGGCGATGGAGAGCAAGGTAATGATTATTAGGACAGCCATGGACAAAGAGAGGGAGTTATTTCAGTTCCGGTAGATCAGAGTGGACCTTCTGTGGAAGTAATTGCATCAGGTGTGTCAGAGCCTTTTCTGCTAGACACTGGTGCTACGAAGAGTTCTATTATGCATTCGAAACTCCCTGGCGCACCTTTGTCTGGCTTAAATAATGTTTCTATGGGTTTTTCTGGCGCCCCCGTTATGAATCCGATTTTCGTTCCATTGCCTATTTCTGTTGGTCCTCGTAGACTTGAAGCACCCCTTCTTTTGACAACAGGTTGTAATGAGAACTTACTAGGCCTTGATTTGTTGAAGAGATTGTATGCGACTTTGTACTGTTCTCCGTCAGGAGTACATCTTACTTTGGGTGAGAATGTGATTTCTCCGATATATGTTTCAAAAGATTGTCTTCCATCTGAATTGTCTTCTCTACCAGACTCGTTATGGGCTACGGGTCCAAATGATGTGGGCCTGTTAGACATACCTCCATATGTTGTGACGTTGAAAGCGAATGCTCAGTTACCACGCATTCCGCAATATCGTATTTCAAGTGATGGTGAACGAGCGCTTTTAGCGATTATTTATGATATGATTGACAAAGATGTTATTGAAGAGACTCGAGGTAATGTGTGCAATAGTCCGGTTTTGCCTGTTCTGAAGAGAACTGATTCTTCACAGCCTCCTGTATATAGGTTTGTTATCGATCTCCGTGAAGTGAACAAGATCGTTGTTCCGCAATTCCCTGTTGTACCTGACATTACTGCGTTACTGACTTTGATTCCGGCTTCTGCTACTTGGTTTTCGGTGATTGGTTTGAAGAATGCTTTCTTCAGCATCCCGATTGCCATAGAGAGGAGAGATATCTTTGGATTCTCTTTAGGAGGATGAAGTTTCCGCTTTAAGCGCGCTCCTCAAGGTTATTGTGAGAGTCCATCTATTTACAGTCAAGCTCTGAAGACACAACTTGACTTGTTGGCCTTGCCTGAAGGTGCGGCCCTTATCCAGTATGTTGATGATTTGTTGGTCGCTGCCGATACCGAAGAGATATGTAAGGATGCCACTGTGTCCTTGTTGTCTCATTTGTCTGAATGTCATCATAAAGTTTCTCTTTCCAAATTACAATTCTGTCGCCAAGAAGTTACCTACCTAGGTCACCTCTTATCGAAGGAGGGAAGGAAACTGACCCCAGAAAGAATCCAGACCATTGCGAAAATGAGTGTCCCTACGACACAGAGAGAAGTACGTGCGTTTTTGGGTATTACGTCGTACTGTAGACAGTGGATCCCAAATTTTTCCCTTCTAGCGAAACCTTTGACAGCTCTTACGGTTAAGGATACTCCAAATCCAATTCCTTTGACTGAGGAATGCCAAAAGAGTTTCTCTGAACTACGAAATGCTTTGTGTTCGGCTCCTGTGTTGGGTACTCCCGACTACAGCAAGCCTTTCACATTGTATGTGCATGAGAGAGAAGGATGTGCATTGTCGGTTTTGACCCAACAATTTGGCAGGAAGCAACGCCCATGTGCGTACTTTTCGTCAACTTTAGATCCTGTGGCTAGAGCGTTGCCGAGTTGCTTGAGAGCAACTGCAACAGCGGCTGTTTCGATTCGACAATCTGCTGGTTTGGTTATGGATAATACGCTAGTGGTTATGGTTCCACATGCAGTGGATACCTTGTTGAATCGGATGAAGACACAGCACTTGACTAGTGCTCGGTTGTCAGGGTATGAGCTTACGTTGTTAGCGAGCCATGTGCACATTAAGAGGTGCAATACCCTAAACCCGGCTACATTGTTGCCGATTTCGCTTGAGACAGACGATGATAGCGAAGAGCAACACAATTGTTTTTTGAGAACTGAAGAAGAGAGGAAAGGGAGGATAGATCTGAAAGATACCCCTCTCCCTGATTGCAATGATGCCTTGTGGGTTGACGGCTCGTGTTTTAAATTACCGAATGGCGATACCACTGCAGCATATGCTGTGACGACTTTACATACAGTTGTCGAAGCTGCACGCATACCATATAATTCTGCTCAAGCGGCAGAATTGATAGCACTTACGAGAGCATGTGTGTTGGCGAAAGGGAAAAGAGTGAATGTGTATACTGATAGCCAGTATGCGTTTGGAGTGGCCCATAGTTTTGGACGATTGTGGCGTGAACGTGGATTCTTGACATCGCATGGGACGAAAATCCAGCATGGGCAACTGGTGAATGAACTTCTTGAATCTCTTACGTTACCTTTGCAAATAGCAATTGTGAAATGCAGTGCCCATAAAAAGATCACAGATGATGTTGGTCGTGGTAATGCGTTTGCGGATGAAGTTGCGAAAGAAACTGCTAAGAATGTGGCGAGTCGAATGTATGTTGTGGGACCAGCTAGATGGGTTCCAGAGAAGGGCATGTGTGAAGACACCATTAAGAGCGTGAAAATTATTCAGAGTGAGGCCACTGAGAAAGAGTTGGGTGAATGGAGAGAGAGTAAGGGTAGGTTGGATTCGAGTGGTTGTTGGACTGATTTGTCCGAACATCAGAGATTCCAGTTGTTACAATGGCGCATGGTTTGGCACACATTAGCGTGAAACGGATTTGTAAGTTGTTGGCTCCGGTTTGGCAGAATGCAGGAATACCCAAATGTGCAGAGAATTTGGTCAAGAATTGCATGGTGTGTTTGATGCATAATCCTGGCAAGGGAACTCCAACACCAGCTGGTCATTTTGCTCCTCCTACGTATCCGTTCGAGGCTTTGCAGCTAGATTTTATCCATATGGAAAGATGCAACAACTTAAAGTATGTGTTAGTGGTTGTTTGCTCTTTTTCTAGATGGGTAGAAGCTTACCCCCTTAAGGACAACACTGCCTTGTCCACTGCCAAAGCTTTGATAAAAGAATTCTTCCCTAGGTTTGGATTGCCGAGAATCATTTGGAGTGATAACGGAAGTAAGTTTGTGGGACGAGTGATGAAGAGAGTGTGTGAAGGTCTCGGAATTAGGCAGAAATTTCATGCTGCAAATCATCCCCAATCATCTGGTTTAGTCGAGTGCTATAATGGCACTCTGAAACTCAAATTGGCCAAAATTCAAGAGAGCACTGGTTTACAATGGCCAGATGCTTTGCCATTAGCACTTTTGTCCACCCGAATGACTGTGCACTCGCGAATGGGTTTGAGTCCGTATGAGGTTGTGTTTGGTCGCCCCGCAAATATTTGGGGCGTACCAAGACCAACGAAGTTTAGTGACCTTGAGTATCCTGTTTTGCTTGATTACTTGCGTGAATTGACAACTAAAATGAGTGTTTTACGCCAACAGGTGCACGACTCTCTTCCACAAGCTGCCGAAGATCCAGGTCACATTATTGAACCTGGCTCCTGGATTTTCGTGAGGAATTTTCAATGCACCAAAAACGAACAGCCCCGTTGGATCGGACCCTATCAGATCCTCTTGTCGACGTAATCTGTGGTGCGAGTTCGTGGAAAGCGTCACTGGATTCACGGGTGCCACACGAAGAAAGCACCCTTGCCTTTACCATATGATAAGTGGGTTCAAGACGGTCTTGCAGATTCAGAAACTGAGACAGTTCTGAAATTTGTTGCATTCAGTGATGCCCGTTTGATTAGTACTAATTCAGAACTGGAGAGCGATCGTCTTTTGCAAGCAGCAATACCTCCTGCACAGCGGTTGGACACTTCTGAGCCACATCTTTTGTTTACTGATCAAGAAGTACCTGGAAGAGACAGATATAATTTGAGATCGAGAACTAAGGACAAATAAAAGCTTAATAAAGTAGATTTTTTTACTGTTTGCAGGTTAACTCTCCACCAAGGATCTACTTATTTTTTGTTTTTCTGAACTGCCATCCGGTTCTTGCTGCTAGGGTCGCGGTTGCTACCAGTCTTGGGAGTGCAAGCCTGAGACACTAGGTCTTGGGTTCTGTTGGTCCGAGGCAGTCTTCCTGAGTTCAGCGGAGGCCCTCTCAAGCAGAATCAACCAACCACCGCGGGCAGCAACTTTAGTTTAGGATGGATTTCTTTGAGTTGGAGAGAACTGTGCAGACACTGACTTTTAGAAAACGCATTTGCAAAATAATGTCGAAGAAACGTTTTTTGATACCATGCATACTTTTACTACTGAGTTTTGTGATTTTCATAATTGGTTATGTAGCATTTGTTTTTAAAATTACGTCTGATTCCACTGTGCAATCTACACCTTCACCTACTATTTCCTCTCATTCTTTCCACCCTTTGCCTGAATATGAGGTAGTCAGACGTAAGGAGTTCGCTAACAATTCCTTCATACAGCTTTTACACCAGCACCAGTTAGTGATCAATACGACAAACTGCTGGATTTGTGATTTAATGCCTCATACAGCCGATAAAGGAATTCCTTATTTAGTTCTAACTTTTAGTTTGAATGGTTCGATCCGAGCTTACAGAACCATGTTTATATATGCCCATAATGTTGACCCTTTACGTTCACCGAGAGATAATTCGAAGAATAGCCCTATAGCTAGAGGCATAGTCGATATGATTCAAGGGACTAATGCAGTAGAGACTATTCCTAAAGACGAGAGGCAACCGTATAGTGGTTGGAGCGTAAATGGATATGGAGTAAGTCTGAGTATTAACCAGCGTGCGAAAAGTCCTCTGCCGATCTGGATAGTGCTCCATAAGGGTTACTATTGTCTGCAGGGCAACGGTAAGAATCCGAGAGCTCAGTTAGGGAAGAGCGTTTGTGCTGAGACTTACGTGTTTCCGTCTCAGTCTTCCCCAGCGTTCTTAGCTGCCAAGGGTACTTACTTTGTTTGCTACGACAAAGCATACACATGGTTGCCCCATGATTTTTCGGGCACATGTTTTGTTTCCTTTCTGTTACCCCCCACTTTTACAGCAGCGGCAGATTATCACAAGATGAGAATTGCTAGAGGTGTCTTTAGCCAAGAAGACACTGCAGGACAAGAATTGGGTGATTTCTTTAAGGGTTTTCTGCCGTTTTGGGGACCTATGGCTAACAGTAGGAATATTCGTCAGCTTACGAGAGTGGTTGAGTCCACCATAGTTGAGACTGCCGGTGCCCTTGGTAATCTGACTGCTGAGCTCCAGTCGGATAGACTTATGACACTTCAGAATAGAGTTGCCCTAGACGTTATTCTAGCAGATCGAGGGGGAGTTTGTAGATTGATTCAATCGAGCTGCTGCGTTTTTATTCCTGACAACGCTCCGTCAGTCCTTCAGGCCTTTCCAAATTGCATAAGATCTCCGATTCTGTCCATCTGGACAAAGGGGATTGGTCTTTGATGGGATGGTTATGGGGATTGATATCCACTTGAGGTTGGAAAGTTTTGATGGTCATTGGGATGGTCTTAGCGATTCTGTTCATGTTCTGTCTTTGTGTACAGTGTGCTCCTGCGATTTGTGGCCTTTGTGCTACTTTGTGCGTACGGAAGCCTGTCCGGAGAGAGATACATAGTAATAAGATGATGCTACAGCGGCATATCGATGACCTGATGAATATAGATCCGGATTCAGATTAAATTGAGTTTGGGTTTATTGCCTATGATAGGGCAAAAGGAGGGACTGTGGTTCCGTGATTCCGAATTGGGTTCGATAGTTCCGAAACCCGATTTATAAAGATTGTCGGAAATGGACGATCTTGGTGTCAGCAGACCGCAAATGGCGAGTGTAGCGTGTCTGAATGTTTTCATATGAATCGATATAGGAGAACACTCTGTATTTGAGGATTTAGTTCGAACCCTCGGGTTCCATTTTGTAATGTGGCAGCCATCTTGTATGGTTGCCCTAACATAGGCCCTATGATCGTGGCCGAACGAGTCCTTGACATGTACGCCTTAGCTGACTTCTGGTTGACCTGGCCGAACTAACTCCTTGCCTGAGGCAAATCCTGCTGAGCCAGTTCCTTGGTTAGCAGCTGCACTGATAAAGATCAAAGAACAGGACGTGGTCCGATTTTATGGCCCACCGTTCCCACTCCTCTATCTCCTTTCCATCTGTTTCTGCCTTTCCTTTACGACATGTTCATCGATCTAGTTGAAGGTTTTATGATGGGTCTGTCCGGCCTGATCGAACAGGAAACTAGCATATATACGATCGTTTTAGTGGGCTGGACACGGAAAGTGGGATTAACTTTGACTGTCGTGATTCGCTACTTTTTGAAATGCTACTTGCTCATTGGTTAGTTTTGTATGCACCAAATGTAAATTGTGATGTTGCCAGAAGCGTAATTTTCGGCATAAAAGACCGAGTTTCGTTCATTGAGATGGTGCAGTCTCTGTCGAACTACCCGTGTGTACTTCGTAGACCTCTGTCCCTGGTTGCAACCATTAAACTTTGGTCTTTGACGTCATCAAGAAGTATCCTGTGTCTCTGTTTGCCAAGACAGGGGAATCCGGGGTCTTTGGGTGTTGCCCTGACACCGCTGGGTTTTTGTATTAGTATTGGTTCCGAGAAAAACCCAGTACCTCACTGCGTGGATGTATTATTTACATATATAGAAAAGTCTTTGAAATCAAGGGTTCTTTTCTTTTACTCCTCTTACAAAAGTTTTCGTGTATTATTTCAAGTGTGAGTAATGATTGATATTGTTCTCAGTTCATTTTACACAGCCGAAACATTTTTTTTTTTTTTTAATTTTTGAAAGACCTTTATTTATAACGGTTGCACACAGAGCCCAACAAAAAGCCCGAAGGCTTAGCAGTACAGTACAGATCAATATGTCAGTGTACAGAGGATTAATTACAGATTTACTGAGGTCAAATTTCAAATTTTAGTTTGTAAGGATAAGTGGTATCAGGACAATTTAAATCAGAACGTTGATTCCAGCATCTAAGGATCAGGAGAAATAAGTACACGTTTCGTTTGTTACACCAATACCATGACTATCCTCATAGAAGGAAGCATCTGAATAAACAGTGGTACACACCATTTAAACTTCAATAAACGGGGAGTCAGTCCACTATATAGCTCATAAGAAAAAAGAAAAAAGAATAGAAGGCCCATAGAACAAAAAGAAATAAACAAAAACCCCCTCCAACCCCCCGCCCTGCACCCCTGCAGCTGGCTACGGCCTACCCCCCCTAGCAGTGTGCCTGTCGCCCCAAAAAAAGGAGTCCCGAAGTATAGAAGAGAAGAAAAAGGTCCTAATCTATAACTACAATGAAAGTAGTGGGAAGCGGGGAGGAGCCCGCCACCAGTCCCCCGGCATCTCCCTCCCGTGGTTTCAATAACAGCACAGGGTGTAAAGTCCGGTAACAAAAACCATTACTAGCAAACAATTTTCATAGCACAAATTCGCCATATTGCGCAATCAGGGAAATCAGCACGTCGCACATCTATCTCGGTCAGCAACGAAGAGACTGTCAGTCTGTAGTAGGCAGCGTTCATCCCTGTCCCGTCTTATCTTTTTCGCCACTGCTTACCAAAGTGTCCCAAGCGGGCGTGAACAGCAGCCCAAAAGCGTCAATTTGATTCAACCAGACCTCGGCCATACCCTTTTCACGCCGATCCAGTGATCCCGGCCAGGGCCAAAAGTACACCTTCCACATGATATATAGCGGACCTGGGCCAGGGAGGAAAATCTCAATGTCCAACAACAGCTGGGGCGGCCCCCAGGTAACGGGGAGCATGACTTGGGGCGAGCACTCCCGGCGCGATTCCAATCCGAAGACTACACGTCGTCCCAGGCATGCAATATCTTCAGCCAGGGACGTTTCGGGGCTAGGGGTCTTAAATCCGTCAGTGTCGCATAGGGCCGCCATCTTGTTGTAGACGGGCATAGAGTGAGGTATGCCGCTATGTACCTGCTGACCAGCTATTCTCGATCACCCCAGTGCACACACGATATCATCCACCTTGTTGGCCAGGGTTCGAACAGATTGCTCCATGTTGTGGCAAAGGGCGACAATAGCTGCCATAAGACCGCCATAGTACCGGTCTCTTCCGTGCTCCCCCTCGATCATGCCTCCCCGCTCCATACGTCCACGATCCCTTTGTGGCTCAGTCTCCTCGAGGCTGCACTCCGTCGTGCCCGTTGTGTTCATTGGCAGGGACACACTGGTTTGGGCCAGGTTACACACAGAGGGGCATCAGATACCTGTGTACCGCATTAGTGGCCGACAAAACCAATATGGTGCGATAAACAACTATCAATGAAGAAGCAGCCCTGCTCGATGTTAAATAAGCAGAAAGTCGGGAGCCTCCCGCCGATAGCGGGACAATGCGCAGCCAGTTTCTCAGCAGCAAACAATCAAAGCTCCTGCGATGGTGCAATTCACCCCAAGCAAATCGTCAGGCACGCCTTGGATTCGTACCTTCAGTCAGCAGGATGTGCGTGTCGAAAGTCGGCCGTTTCTCGCCAGAAATGATCCGACCGGCCCCTCTCAGTCGCAGGCGCCCATTGTTATTCAGTTGGTGGCCAGCCTCGATTTCTACTCGAGGCCCCGTTCACAGGGCTGCTGCGGGCCGCAAACTGTAGTTGAATGTTTCTCCCGCTTGCGAGTAGGCGCGAGCCTCAGGATTTCTCCGTGGGTCTTCGGAAGTCTTCATTGTCCTCAATATGCCGTTTCAGTGCAGGATCGCCGGCAGGATATGAGCGCAGGAGGAGATGATCTTCGGAGCCGAGGGACTAGGCGTCCGTCCCGGACGCCATCTTGGCTCCTCCCCCAGCCGAAACATTCTTATTACGACACCTGTTATTTGATCCACATAGGAAAAACATTTTTTAGTTCTCGCTCATATTCCCGGTCTATTTTTTTACAGTCTCAGAAATTTCTTTTAGATAATTTTCGGCTTGTATTTCGCTAGTGAAGCTCCGAGTCGATCCTCTGAATATTATTTTCAGCCTTGCCGGGTTTTGTAAATACACTTTAGCACCAATCTTTTCAAAGGGATTAAATAGCTGCCTCAACCTCCATCTCCTTTCCACAGTTGCGTGGGCAAAATCTGGTCTAACAAAATATGTACTACCATTGTATTATTTCTTGCTTGTGGGGCGAGCTAAATCATATATGGTGTCCCAAAGTAAGAAATTTCCAAAAAATACCAACATTGCCCTTGGATATTTAGATTGATTCTGTGTTTTTTTAGATTGAGTAAGGGGAAAACGATGGGCTCTTTGGACTTCTCTCTCTAGTTCCCAGGTTTGCAGTTCAGGCATAGATGATTTAAGGAGTTTAATTATATATCCCCTTGGGCCGTTATCCTCAACACCTTCTGGGAGCCCCAGGAATCGCAGGTTATTCCGCTGTGCTCTATTTTCCTGTTCCTCCGCCTTTATCATTAGATCCTGTATAACACCTTCTTGCCTTTTTTCTTGTTTTTGCAAATAGTTGACATCCTTTTCTAGGTGGTCAGTTTGTGTCTCAACTGATGCCATCCTTTCAGAGATTGCCAGACAAGTGCTGCCCACCTTATTTACTGCCCCTTGGAGCTTTTGAATAGCTAGGTGATGCTTTTGAGTGTCTTTTTTGACATCTTTGTGCAGCTTCCTTATGGAGGTCAATATTTCTTTCAGAGACGGTTCATTTCCCTCTCCTGCCTCATCGTATTCAGAGATGTCCGCAATAAATTCCTCCCCGCTTTCCTGAGTCTTCGTTGTTTCCGTCAATTATTTAGATTTTAAGTTTTTCCGAGGATTAGTGAGTTCTGTGTTGCTTACTTGATCGGTGGTTTCATCGTAGGTAGATTTATTTAGTCTTTTATTCCTTGTTCTTCTTTTCTCTAATTTTTTCCTTGGTGTGCTTCCTTGTCCATGATCACTCTCTTTGCTTATTCCAGAGCGTCCTGATATTTCCTGGGATGATGCTTCTTGGTCTCGTCTTTTGTTGACATCACTCGTCTCACTAGCAGTCGAGATCCCAGTTTCATATATATCTACATCTGATTCCTCAGAGTTTGTATCAGTTCCTAGCAACAGTGATTTATCAAGTGGGAGATTCAGGATCACTTGTCCATCAGCCACCAGATTGATTCTTTCATTTTCCCCGTCCAATTTTGTTGACTCCTGCGTTATTACCGCGTGACTTCGCCCTTTATTTGTCCCCATTTTGGGCACTGGACTAAAAATATTTAGTATACTAGACTGTGATGCCGTTGATTCTCCCGTCATCTTTGCATTTGCTTTTAATTCTTTGATAGTTTGCAGACGTTTTGCTTTTTTATCATTAATTCCATCTCTTCAGTATCTTCATAGTCTTTTTCCTTCTCCTTATGTTTCTCTTTAATTTTCTCTTTCTTTTTATCTGATTCCATGCCATTGCCTTTTGCCGCTTGCCTGTCGCTTTTTTTCCTTTTTTAATTTTTCTTTAGCCCCCTGTTGCTCTCTGTAGTTCATGTTTTTAGCTTTGTCCTTGTTTTTATCTTTTTCCAGGCCCCTTCCGTTACTTGTGTTACCTTTATCGTCTTCCTTCCCCTTCTCTTTCTCTTTCTCTTTCTCATTCTCTTTAACTCTTTCTTTCCCTCCATCCTGTTCCTGTTCTTTATTTTTTATGTCTTTGGCTTTGGTCCCTCTAGTTTCCCGTCTTTGCAGCATTGGTTTCAGGGTATGGCCACTGTTCACTTCTTGTACCTTCTTGTTAAACGCATAAGGCTCATCAGGTTCAGGTTTAGGCTCTTCAAACAGTTGTGCTCCCCAGGTATTTGGTCGAAGCATAGAAGGATCACTGACCAGGCTCTGATCATGTAATTCACTTAGCACCTCCTGAGTACTTTCTTGGAGATTCTCCATCCTTACTGTGTCAGTCTCGTTCATCTTGTCTATCTCTTCTTGCCCTAGGCCTTGTTCGGTATTCCTGCTTTCGTATCTTTGTTTAGTTGGCTTTATCTGGGTAAAGAATGGAGAAATTGATTCCTGCCCTGATTTTACCAATTTTGCCAAATTTGGTGTGTTTGAAATACCCCAAATGCCCCAGATACTCAGACGTTGCCTATTGCTTCGTGGGTTTTTGACAAGTACCTGGGTCGTTATCACTGTTACTACCACCTCTATGACCCTCTTATCATATGATAGGTCGACTTTACTCTTTCTCCCACCCAGCCTTTTTCGTGCAGCAATGTTTAAATGCCTATAATGCAGTCCCTGGAATTTACATTTACATTTCCATCTAAGCTCTTCTCGCATTATTAAGTAGAGTGCAATATTGTGGATGTGCGCCTTTAAGAGCAGAATCAGTTTTTTTTCCCGCCTGCACAAGTAGCCACTGTCAGCCTCCAACCAAGTGATTGGTAGATGATTGGTAGATGAAACCCGGGGCAGAGGTCAGACCCTTCCAAGCTCTCAGCGGAGCGGAGCAGTAGCAGCGCCGAGCATAGAAACAGAGGACAGAGGCAAATGTCTTTTTACTTTGCAGCGTTTTGTAGTGTCATAGCATTTTTCATGTTTTAGATGTCTTGCTGTGGAATTATCGCTTGCAATTTTTCAACTTAAAGACTGGCGCTCCGTGCTCGGTGTTTTCTTAAATCGCTAAGCTCAACTACTCTCTCGCGCTCGCATTACCGCTACCAAACGGCCAGAAACGACCAGAAGTTAGTACTTCGGCGAGAAGTTGTGGCTTACTGTATTACTGCATTACTATAGTCATAATCATAGCTATTTCTCTAGGAATAACTACTTCGAGTGTTGTCACCCCCTGTACCTGCTCCTCACCTTCCAACTTCGAGCTGATCCACCAAAACAGCACTGATTAGTAATTGCAAGGGGGAAATGGTATTAAGTGAACAGGAGCGGACAAAGGCAGCTGTCGAAGTCAATAAGTCTGTAGCCTTCCTTCTACCAAAGCTGCCAATAGACTGCTGGCCACATCTATACAATTATCGAGACGATATCTAGATACTCTGAGAGATGAAAAACCTTTTGAACGGGAACCAAAGAGTCTCGGAATTCTTCATGAGAAGGGCTCAATAGCTTAATGTTAGTATTGTTTTGTTAGTGTCGATCGAAGCATCAGATAAGATCCTGGGAGGTAGAGTATATTTTTCTTGCAGCCTTATAGCTCCCCCTCCTAGCTTCACAAAGTAGTTGAGTCCTTTTGTCCGGCAGTGTCCAGCAGTGTCGACCTTCATTAGCTCCCGTTAATTTTTTTAAGGTCTCGGCATCGAGACCTATTGTCGCCGAGTTCGCTCTCAAGGGACACAGAGCGGTGCACGCGCGGCGATTCTGGTCTTTGGACGAGCACGTACAGGCACGCCCGCGTGCACATCTCCTGTCCCGCAGGCAAACCAGAATTCAGACAAGAGATGGCCACGCGCAGCACACAGTTCACAACACAGACACACGCACCCGCGCACGCACACACACACACACACACACACACACACACATGCCCTCCCTCTCTGCCCCCCCTCTCTCGCTCCCCACCCCCCACTCACCGGGCTCTTTCAGCGGTTCGTTTCAAAGAAGGCGTGCGTGCAAGCCCTACCGGCCGAACGCCGGCAGCTTCCCTGCCTGCTGGGAGACAACATGCCTACATCCTCCCTGCCCGCTCCTCCAAGCTCTTACGGTATGCTCTACTCGGCTCCTGCCCTGAGGTCGTCCGGTGTCTTGCCCTCATGGAATACGGACCAGGGACTAGGAAGCGGGAGACGAGTCTGTGGAATAGTCTCTTCAACAGCGAATCAGCGTGTGACGTCAGTGCGCCGGCGTCCGCGTCAAACCACGTAGTTCTGTTCCTGGGTCACTTTTTGCATTTCACTGCATCTCGTCAGTGGCGTTGTTTTTAAATATGCAGTGCAGCCCTTCGTTTAATACTTCCTTTATTGTGTGGGAGGTAAGCTGTGAATGTTCGCTACAAAAGCAACATGCCCACATTGCCGCGTTTTATTTTGAGTTTGTAGCTTTGAAAATTTTAATTGCGCATGCCCACTGTTACGTGCCGTTGTGATAATGGAACGGAGCAATTCGTTTTCGGGTCAACGAGGCCGAGAGTCACGAGAGGTTGTACAGTGGAGCGGAAACCGGTGCATTATCGGCACCAGCAGTACTTGTGGGGAAGCGAGAGTTACGGGAACAGGAGCATCTGCACTGCTAAACAGGACTGCGCCACTTTCTGACAGGGCAGTGTCAGGGGGCAGTACCAGCACTTCTCGGAGGGGTTTTAATTGGGCAATCCCAACCATTTTTTGGGGCGGGGAGAGTAGTGCCCTGTATTTCACACCCCGCCTGGCTCCCAGCAGCGCCCCCCGCCTGGCGCCTCTGCAGCGGGCCTTGTATGGAAATATTTCGGAGACAGCTCAGAGAGGCCCCGGCTTCAGTGAGGGGAAAAGGTGGCCAGAGCTGTGGCGAATCTTTGGATACCCCCCGTCATCCCCCGCGCGGCTGTACGGCTGTCTGAGGCACCCACAAAGACCCCAAGCCTCCCGTATCAGCTGTGAATGTGAGCGCTCTTTTGTTCCTGCACTTTCCCCCTACTACGCGAGAGCCCTTCGCAGCGCTTTACCTCTTCCAACGGAGGGCATGTTCGGCTGCTCTCTCCCTCCTTGAGTGGATTGACCCCTCGGGCTGCCACGGCGCCAGCCGCTACACAGCGCTAGGAAGCGGACACTGCTCACCCCCCACAGCCCCAGAGTCTGGTGCAGACATCAGCGGCCTGCCAAATAGGGCTCCGAGGGGCGGGGCACAGGCTGGGGGCCGAGGGGGAGGGGGGGCCGCACCGTGTGCGAGCACACAGATAAGGGACGGGTGGGAATTATGCACAACACTCCAAACAGTATTACTTATGCGGTACTCTTTATGTCGACCCTGCAAGGATAAAGGGCTGAGTTAAGTAGCATCAAAACTTTCGCCTGCATGTTTTGCCCATCTCTGCACAGACAAAGGTCCCATGCAGCTGCCTTTCCATCGAGAAGAGGGTCCGCGGAGACCCGCGGCTCCTGTCCCGTTAGCCCCTGTTCTCCTGCCCAATTCTACTGCGATCACTTTAAAGGTTGCAGCCTGCTCTGCAGATCTCCTCCACTCGAGCCTTTTATAAGCATTGCCCTCCAGGAAAGGCATGCCCTGATGGTCACAGCAAGTAACAATCGACAGGGTTAGTTACCCTGTGTCCATCAGAACCTCGGCGTATTACACTATACAAATACATCTGCTTCTGTTGGATCGGGTAGTAATGTTGCGCAATCTCAGATGGAACCTGTCGAGCAATCTGTCATGAGTAGGTTATGTTATGTTGACACTTTTAGTCACTCCATCCGGAGTGTCCCGCGCTAAGTCAATTGCTTTCAAAAGTGAATTCACACTCACGCATAGATCGTTCTTGCTATAGTTACCTCCCCAACACCACTTCATAAGTAATATAGCTCAAACGAGTGTTCCACGTGCAATGAAAGATGGATGGAGTGCTTGTGCAGTGTGTAGATGCGCATGAAAGAATACAACAAAAATCAAACACAGTTGATACAGCTTGGCTGCACAGCACATACATGTATTTCATTGGTCAGTACTAGGGTCAATTTGTTTTGCCTCATTCCAGTCATGTAGTGCAGGTGAGTTCATATAGTTTGTTAACATTTCGACACGTATATATATCTCTTTAAGACATTCAATCATCTAGTCAGCGGCCTCTTTATGTGAGCATCTACAATTACTCAAACCGAGGCGCTCAGCAGGAACTTCTTTTAGGATTTCAGAGCGACCACCCGGAGCCCCGATAAGACTCCCATTGACATTGTCATTTTACACTCCCAAACAATAGGGCGTCTCCTTAATGCTGTCTTGAGGACGACATGACTAGATGACTGAATATCACATCTCCTGTACAGCACAACTATATTGGGCCAAAGCACTGTGCACTGTGTAACCAGGGAGTTAAGATTATGCTTTAATTTTTATCATATTATTTCACACTGCATGAGCACCTCTTCCCCTGCGCACAGACCGCCTTGTTTGAGCTATATTCCTTATGAAGTGTTGTTAACTTACCTAGGACAATATATATATTCCTTCTCTGAAAATGCAATCGATGCTTGTGTGTGAATTAACTTCTGAATGTCATTGATTTACTTTATGATAAATTGCTATTCATCCACATTTGAGTGTGTAAAGCATTACTACTCGACTCAACATGACCTCACTGCCTCACAGTGCACACAGAAACACACAGCTACTCTTTCCACATGTAACCTTGCTGCTGAAGCACCGGCAGCCTTAACAAGCACTGGCAAAGTGAGTAGCTCTGGCTTGTATTCTCTCTCTTAAACCAAACCTAGAAACGTTGCCAATGTTTGTTTTATCACTGCACACAGTGGTGGTGGTGGAATTGGGGTTGGTGTTAAAGGTGGTGAATGGAATGGTAGTGGTGGTAATGATGGTAGTCCTAGTGGTGCTGGTAATGGTGGTGGTGGTGGTAATGGGGGAGGTGCTGATAGTCGCGATTGTGGAAATGCTGTTGGAGGTATTAATAGAGGTAGTAATGGTAGTGGTTTGTGGTGATATGATTAATGGTGGTGGTAACTGTGGTAGGCGTAATGTTAGTTGTGATCAAGATAATTATGGTGGTAATGATCATGTAGAGGGAAAATTGTATAGCTACATTGCAATGAAGTACGGCTTAAGAGGTGGAACAATACACTACAGAGATAATAGCATGAGGTGAGCAAGAAGGGCTTCTCTGTGGATGACCCAGAGCCCACTATGCATGTTTTAAAGTACTGATAACATGAGGACTGGCAAGTAGGCAATGCTGTCTGTAGCCAAACCGGAATTGGAAAATGCAGCCACTAGGCCGCTCCATTCAGATCTGTCTCTGTAATGCACCCCAGGGGGTGGAGTCATAATTCACTGTAGGTGAACCCACTGGACTGACTTAGAATGGCTTGCAGAAGAGGAACAGCCGGACCCTGGTGTCCTGGTAACTTGGAGTCTGTGGCGACAGAACCTGTAGAAGGGTTCTTTGTACAGGCAGGAGGTCCTTATTCAACACCATTGGTTTGGGTAATTGTAATTGTAATTGTAACAGTATTTATTAAGCGCGGTTCCTCCCCGCAGGCGTCCAAGCGCTGGGTTGAAGGGAAAGTGACTGGAAGGAGCTAGGGTACATAGGATTGAGCAAACAGCAGTGTCTTTAGATTTTTCCGGAATGCGAGGAGGTCAGGGTTGGAGCGGAGTGAGATGGGAAGAGCATTCCAGAGCCTGGCGGTGTTCACGGAGAACAACCTGCCTCCAGACCTGGCTCGTTTCACTCTGGGGACAACGGCGAGGAATGCCTCCGTCGACCGAAGGACCCTCTTGGGGTGATAGGGGGTGATCAGGTCTGTGTTTATGGCAGGGCCCGTTTTCCAAAAGGCGCGGTGCGCCAAGCATAGCGCCTTAAAGGCCACTCTCTGCCTCACTGGCAGCCAGTGGAGACTTTTTAGAGCAGGTTTGGCCGATTGGGTACGCGGAATTTTCAGCAGGGTGCGTGCTGCGCAGTTTTGAACAATTTGCAATTTCCTGAGGGTCATCTCCGGGGCCCCCAAGTATAGCGCATTGTTTAAGTCCAGGCGGGATTGGATGAGACCTTGTACTGCCACCTTTTTGGCCTCTAGGGGAAGTAACGGGAGCACTTTCCTCAAAATTCTAAGCAGGCCAAAGCAAGTGGCGGATAGCTTTTTGGCCTGGGTGGAGAAGGAAAGTTTGTTGTCCAGCCATACTCCCAGGCTTTTCACACTTTCCTTGTGAGTAGGGGGGGGACCCAGAGCACTGGGCCATAAGGAGGTGAAAGACGTAGGGGAGGTTGGGCCTAGGAGCATGAGCTCCGTCTTGTCTCCGTTTAGTTTAAGGGAGGAGTTGGTCATCCATCCCTTAACGTCCTCTAGGCAGTTTAGTAGGTCTGCTGGGGAGTGAGTGTTGTTCTTCGTGGCCAGCGAGACCACAAGCTGGGTGTCGTCGGCATATGACACGATTTTAATGCCATATGGTTCGACAACACCCGCCAGCGGCCTCATGTACACGTTGAACAACACAGGGCTCAGGGAGGAGCCCTGTGGCACTCCGCAGCTCAAGGGTTTCCTGGAGGACACTGTCTTTCCGTCGAAGATCTGAAACGACCTCCCAGACAGGAAGGAGTCAAACCACCTTAAAGCGTCACCTGAAACTCCGATGTTATAGAGATGGTCCAGCAAGGTGGTGTAGCTGACCGTATCGAAGGCGGCACTTAGGTCAAGGAGGATCACTGCCACTGATCCTCCCTGGTCCAGTATCCTTCTAGTTTCTTCGGTGACCGCAAGTAAGGCGGTTTCGGTGCCGTGCTTCGGTCTGAAGCCTGTCTGGGATGTATGTAGTAGAGAGTGGTCCTCCAGGAACTGAACCAGCTGCGCATTTATGTGCTTCTCTAACACCTTGCTCGCCCAAGGGAGGAGTGAGATGGGGCGGTAGCTGGAGTGGTCGTCTGGGTCTAGGCTGGGTTTCTTTAACAGTGCCCGTACCATGGCCTGTTTCCATGCCATGGGGACTGAGCAAGCGGATATGGATGTGTTAAGGAGATCTAGGATTGCAGGTAGGGTGGTTTTGCTAGCCTGCATCAGGATCTCTGGAGGGGCAGGATCACAGGGGGAGCCCGACTTGACTTGTCGAGCCACCTTGCTTAAGGTGTCGAGGTCCAGAGGGTGGAAGTGCTCGAGGGAGGGCTGGTCTGGGTGGAGGGGTGATCTGGGAGGGGGTGAGTTGCTCGAGTCCAGGGATGTGGCTGCAATTGGGAATGTGGAATAAATTTTTTGAACTTTGTCGTGAAAAAAGTCCGCGAGCTCGTTACATTGGTCCTGGGTTTTGTTAGGTGGGGGGACCGTGTTGACATTGGAGCATTGTTTTATAATTTGGAAGATTTCGTTTAGCTTAGATTTTGCTTCTAATATTTTCTCAGAGTAGTGGGTTGCCTGGGCTGATCTGATCCCTTCTTTGTAGGCTCTGATCGCCTCTTTGTAGGCAGCCTTCTTGTCTGGGAGGAAGTCTAAGCGCCAGGCTCTCTCTCGTTGTCTGCAGAGACGTTTTAGTTGTCTTAGAGAGTCGGAGAACCAGGGGGCAGAATTCTGTAGTCTCTTCGAGGAGGACCTACGAGGCGGGAGGATCGCGTCTAGCGAGTGGGTGATCCAACTCTCATAGTGGGCGTTTGCCGCATTAGGGTCTGGGCAGGGTAACGGGCGAGTAGAGTCTAAGTTGTGCATCCAGAGCTCCAATGGGAGTTTAGACCAATTCCTCCTGGTGGTGGTTTGGGGAGGTAGCTGGGGGGTCTTGTGTTTGACCCAAGTAAATGGGATCAAAAAATGGTCCGACCATGGAAGGGGGATGGGTAAATCCACAGTTAGATTCAGGCAGTTACTGAAAATAGGATCGAGTAAATTGCCTTTTTCATGGGTCGGGGCAGCAACCAGCTGGAGCAGTTGGAGAGCTTCCAGGTCCTCTTGTAGTTCCTGAGCAATGTGGTCTGAGGGGTAATCGCATCACCTGCTTTTTATAGCGCTATGTATGCCAATTCTGAGGAGTTTGAACTAGAGGTCCCAACAGAGTAGATGTGTTTACATACAGTAACAAGCCCTTGGCCACCACCGTTACCTTTCAATGGAGAACATCTGAGAGTCTGTCCCTTTAATAGTGCTTGTGTTACTGCAGTAGGCAGCCCCGCGCTCAGAGAATCGCAGGGTTTCTGTGGCAGGGATCCTCAGACGTCACTGTGGGTGTTGTGGTTGGTATATCTATAAAAGTTCTAAATTTTCTCCACATTCAGGATCAGAAAGACCTCTGCCTGAGTGAAGGAGAACTAGCTAGTCCGCTGATCGAGCCCCACAGAGGTTTGAATGCTGTACCTTCAAAAGCACTTACGGCTCTTAGAGTACAGCTCAGCAGTGGTTCCTACCTTTGGGCGTAGGAGCCTCGCCCCACCTCCTGCAAGTGCAACAGTAAACCAACTATTCAATATGATCTGCATCAGTGTGTGCCACTGGGTTTGTGAGGGCGGGGATGACTCCTTCCTGCTGAATGATTAGCAGCAGTACTGCAGCAGGGATGACACCTAAAGTGCGGAGTGCACATGTTAGATTGGCCAGCTGTCTTGGGTCGGCCAGCCCCGCATGCGCACCTTGCCCACTGCATCAATTCAGCATCTGTGATAACAGCGGTGGATTGCAGACACAGGCTCCCAGTCGCACAAGGAGCGCTGGGTTAACCTGCTCCGTGCAATCATGGAGCTTCTCTCATCATGCTGAAACATCATAAGAGAAGCTGCGGGATTGGTTAGATTCACATCGTTAGCGTCACATAATCCCGTCCAAAAACTACCCCTGAGGTAGCATGGAGCACGGGCCCTCAGGGTGAAGGACTAAATGCATGGCCAAACTGAAACTGCTTTGCTGAAGATAAGGCCAACTGGACAATGGAACAGATGAACCATGTTTCTTTTTAGGTCTCGGCATCGAGACCTATTGTCGCCAAGTTCGCTCTCAAGGGACACAGAGCGGTGCACGCGCGGCGATTCTGGTCTTTGGACGAGCACGTACAGGCACGCCCGCGTGCACATCTCCTGTCCCGCAGGCAAACCAGCATTCAGACAAGAGATGGCCACGCGCAGCACACTGTTCACAACACACACACAGACACGCGCATGCACACACACACACACACACACACATGCCCTCCCTCTCTGCCCCCCCTCTCTCGCTCCCCACCCCCCACTCACTGGGCTCTTTCAGCGGTTCGTTTCAAAGAAGGCGTGCGTGCAAGCCCTACCGGCCGAACGCCGGCAGCTTCCCTGCCTGCTGGGAGACAACCACGGCGCTAGGGCCTCGCCTCGCCTACATCCTCCCTGCCCGCTCCTCCAAGCTCTTAAGGTATGCTCTACTCGACTCCTGCCCTGAGGTCCGTCTGTCGTCTTGCCCTCATGGAATACGGACCAGGGACTAGGAAGCGGGAGACGAGTCCGTGGAATAGTCTCTTCAACAGCGAATCGGCGTGTGACGTCAATGCGCCGGCGTCCGCATCAAACCACGTAGTTCTGTTCCTGGGTCACTTTTTGCATTTCACTGCATCTCGTCAGTGGCGTTCTTTTTAAATATGCCGTGCAGCTCTTCGTTTACTACTTCCTTTATTGTGTGGGAGGTAAGCTGTGAATGTTTGCTACAAAAGCAACATGCCCACATTGCCGCGTTTTATTTTGAGTTTGTAGCTTTGAAAATTTTAATTGCGCATGCCCACTGTTACGTGCCGTTGTGATAATGGAATGGAGCAATTCCTTTTCAGGGTGTGCCCCCCTCCCTTCCGCAATCAAAGTGTGTGGTGAATGCTTTGTGTGAAACTTGTTTTTAATGGGCCTTGCGCGCGTAGCCTCTTGCCTATATATCTTTCGGACATACATTTGATATCAGTGTCCCTTAACCTGCCTCACAATTCGGAGTCTCACTGTACTGACAGCTTTCGTGTGTCCCTGGCTTCCTTGCTTCTATTTGCTGTAATTTATTTTTCGGGCCCATACTCCCTTCATCTACCTATTGCACTTACAGATTTGCTTTTGCCTGGCGGTGTGAGCTTTGACATGCAAGCTTTGTGTTGACTTTAAACAGCCAGCGGGGTTGGTTATACAAGTGATGAGTCTTGCTTCTTCTTCCCGTTTGGCATCAAACGTTTGGAAAGCAGATACCCATGGACAGTTTTGCAGAATTGCGCCCCTCTGAGCAAAATAATGGATAGCCTGCAAATGATGGAAACATTATTTGGGGGGAGTGGGGTGGCAGTTTGTAGCCTTTCGTATTCACACAGCACGTTGCTACCGCTGGTCTTCAAGCACTGCACATATGTTGTGCACTTGTTTCTACAGCACTCATTTATAGTGCGTCCTTTGTGAGCTCACCATTGTCACGGCATACTTGGCACCGTGCTTAATTTCTACAGATCTGGTATTGTAGGGTAGGTTGTTGACAATAGACATCTAAAGCGATCTGTAGGTCTAGACCTATTGTGGAGCTGCTGGTGAAAGCTGAGAAACTGTGCTGTTTTGTATATTATGCCTTTCACATTTCCTTGGAAATTACTTACATTTTTTAAGCTTTCCCATTTGGCCCAGGCTTGTGACTTGAGACATCAAATTGTTGGGGGCAGGGAGCATGGTAGCCTCATTTGTAATTATGAAAAACGTAGTACATTTTGAAAGGCTGTGGAGATCTTTGTACACATTCCCTTTCTCCCCAACCACACTCGTACTGTACATTCAGCTCTCTTCCAGTAATGATGTTCACCTTGCTTAAACACTCCACCTACATAGTTTTCCATTTCCTGTTCTTCACTTTCTACAGCAAAACGGTGAATCAAATTATCATTCTAGTAGACCAGTCTGTATCGAACCTTTAGCCAGTGAAGTCCACCAAACCTATGATATTCCCCTTTTCCTGATCACAACTGACGTTAATTGGATCCTCAGCTCGGTTTGCTTCATAAAATGCGCCTACCTCGAGACTCAATTGGCCATTGTTTGTGTCTACATATCCGCCTACCAACAAATGCTAGTGCACACTTTTTCATCAGGGAAACACACCACCAGCCTTCAGTGCACGCTTCCAGACACACACACCATCAGCTGTCAGGGCACGCTTTGCCACCAGGCAAACACACCACCAGCCGTCAGTGCGCGCTTTCAGCAGGCACACAAACAGCACCAGCCGTTAGTGCACGCTTTCACCAGGCATACACACCACCGGCCGTCAGAGCACACTCACCAGGCACAGACACCATCAGTCATCAGTTCACGCTTTCACCGGGCACAAACCCCACCAGCCGTCAGTGCACGCTTCCACCACACACACACCTCCAGACGTCAGTGCACGCTTTCACCAGGCGCGCACACACCACCAGCCGTCAGTGCACGCTTTCTCCAGGCACACACCACCAGCCGTCAGTGCACGCTTTCAGCAGGCACACAAACAGCACCAGCCGTCAGTGCACGCTTTCACCAGGCATACACACCACCAGCCGTCAGTGCACACTCACCTGGCACAGACACCATTAGTCATCAGTGCACGCTTTCACCCGGCACAAACCCCGCCAGCCGTCAGTGCACGCTTTCACCAGGCACAAATGCCACAAGCCGTCAGTGCATGCTTCCACCACACACCCACCACCAGACATCAGTGCACGCTTTCACCAGGTGCACACTCACACCACCAGCCGTCAGTGCATGCTTTCACTAGGCACACACCATCAGCCGTCAGTGCAGGCTTTCACCAGGCACACACACCACCAGCCGTCAGTGCACGCTTTCACCAGGCATACACACCATTGGCCGTCAGTGTACACTCACCAGGCACAGGCACCATCAGCCGTCAGTGCATGCTTTCACCGGGCACAAACATCACCAGCCGTCAGTGCACGCTTTCACCAAGCACAAACACCACCAGCCGTCAGTGCATGCTTCCACCACACACACACACACCACCAGCAGTAAGTGCACGCTTTCCTCAGGCACACACACACTCCACCAGCCATCAGTGCACGCTTTCACCAGGCACACTCCACCAGCCGCCAGTGCACGCTTTCACCAGGCACACACACTATCAGCCATCAGTGCACGCTTTTACCTGGCATACACACCACTAGCCGTCAGTGCACACTCAGCAGGCACAGACACCATTAGTCATCAGTGCACGCTTTCACCAGGCACAGACACCATTAGTCATCAGTGCGCGCTTTCACCAGGCACAAACACCACCAGCCGCCAGTGCACGCTTTCACCGGGCACAAACACCACCAGCCGGCAGTGCACGCTTCCACCAGGCACACACCACCAGATGTCAGTGCATGCTTTCACCAGGCACACACACATACCACCAGTCGTCAGTGCACGCTTTCACCAGGCACACACCACCAGCTGCCAGTGCACGCTTTCACCAGGCACACACACCACCAGCCGTCAGTGCATGCTTCCACCAGGCACGCACACCACCAGTCATCAGTGCACGCATCAATTGTTAAGGCATCCACAATTAACTATTGTAGCAATCGCAGTATGATGCACTTTACTTTTAAACATGTCAGTGCACTATTCTCCACCAGTCGCACACATCACCAGCCTTTAGTGTACGCTTCCAGACACACACACCACCAGACGTCAGTGCACGCTTTGCCACCAGGCACACACAACTCCAGCAATCAGTGCACGCTTTCAACACGCACACACACAACACCAGCTGTTAGAGCACGCTTTCAGCAGGCACACATCACCAGCCGTCAATGCACGCTTTCCCCAGGCACACACACCACCAGCCGCCAGGTCACGCTTCCACCAGGCACACACACCACCAGCTGTCAGTGCACACTTCCACCAGGCACACACACCACCAGCCATCAGTGCACAATTTCTGCAGGCACACACACCACCAGCCGCCAGTTCACGCTTCCACCAGGCACACACACCACCAGCTGTCAGTGCACACTTCCACCAGGCACACACACCACCAGCCATCAGTGCACAATTTCTGCAGGCACACACACCACCAGCCATCAGTGCACACATCAATTGTTAATGCATCCACAATTAACTATTGTAGCATTCGCAGTATGGCACACTTTACTTTTAAAAAACATATTCATCTAAAGCGCAGCATGTCACCATTGCTACAAAAATAAATATACATTTTTTTGCCTTACAATTTATAGACTTTTGTTGCAATTGGTGTAGCAATATTTCACAATGCCAATAGCTCAAACTTAATTAATGCGAGACCTATTGCATTGCAAATGCTTGGTGTGTGTGGGTGCAAATGCAATAGGTGTCACATTTGCGAGAGATTAGGCTATTGGCATTGTAAATGACAATGCCATTTATTTATCTGTTTTCAAAGCCAACACATAAATAAAAATGTTGTCATTTAAAATGCCAATAGCTCTAACTTTTGCAAAGGCGAGACCGTTGCATTGTAAATGCTTGTTCCTACTTGCTCCAACTCAATCATCCGTATGTCCTCTGCTCAAGGAAGATCGAGTCTGTATTTCCACTTCATGCTCCAATCCTTTGTTCTAAATGCTAAATTTGGGTTGTCACTTTAGAGTTAGAGTAGGGATAGCTACAGCTAAATGCTTTTTTCCAAAGAAGTTCTGATGATGGGAAACTTTCATTCTTGCTTTTTCATTACCTGCATAATAATCATAGAACTCATTGTTCATTTTCTACTGCACCAAGTGAATATTTTCCGGAGATTTGGATTTGGATTCCTTCTGTTCCCTCTGTATTTTTATACTCATATGCTGAGATTCATATATGCCCAGCTATTCGTGAATTTGTAACAAAAATAGACTAACCTTCATTTGGTTGCGAGACTGGGTTATTGTGTAGCCATACTTAGTCACATTGTATATTGCAAAAAAAGACCATCGAAGGGAGGACGACAGAGTTCCTGAGTAAATGGACCGAGGCCCTTTCAAACGCATATGGTAAATCTTTAAAACCTCACTTTGCATCTCCCTTAAACATTATAGCGCTTACTATGGTGCTAAAAACGGACTACACAGAGATACAAACTCACAAACACAGCCTGGTCTAGCTTATGGGATGTGAGGTAAAGTTTTGATGTTTATTTCAGATTATTTTATTTTTGATTTGAGAAGTTTGCGCAACGAGGAGTTCCATTTGTATTTTTCATGTTTCCAACCTGTGCATTTTCCATGCTGATCACAAACATGATCAAGCATTGACAAAGCAAATATGTCTGACTTTGTCAAAATCTTTTAGCCGTGTTGTATAGCAGGGCGGCTCCTGTGCAGCAGAGCTGAAAGATTAAAATATAAGCACTGTGACATGGCCACCTGGAGTGAAGTGGAGTTCATGGGGGCTCTCATGCAACACAACGAGAGTGGGTCGGGGCAAGCAACAAGGAGCGGGCTTGGGTGCGGCTTGAAAACACATGCGGAAGGACAAACCACTCTGGTTTGAACGAGGCAGAGACGCGGCGCCACAATAACGGAGAACATATCCAGTTCCCGTGAGGACTCCAGATTTCCTATGCCCGTTCAAAGAAGTTTTTATGAATTGTAAAGATATACACACTGGTAAAGCAAAGAGACCGCAAAAGAGAAAAATGAAACCCCAATATGAGAATTCCGAATGAAAATAATAAGGCCATAGCAGCAAGAGTCTGCAGAAAGTGATTGCCACGCTGCTCAGGCCCTGTTGGATCCCTTACCATATTCATTGGGGAGAAAACAAAATCTGAAATCCTTTTGACCCCTAACAAGAAGTCCTGAGGAAGGTGCCACATAACTATGTGTATTGCACCGAAACGCGTCGACGCATCCTTTAAATAAAGAATCCAAGTGAAGCCTAGTACACACTGGATGTACATGTATCTGTGTCACAGCTGTCTACGATAGAGAATACATTCCTAGGCCTTTGGATCTAAAAATCGATAGTGGTAAAAATATCCAAGAGCCACAGTCATAACAGGGGTTTATTACTTTGTAATGTATTGTGTATTTCTAACTGTTTATGAATTGTAAATGTGTCATGCATGTATTTTTTTGACGTGTAATTTTTATTTGCTACATTGTCCAATTGTGCATTTAAGATATTGATTTCATGTGTTTTAACTGTTCAAGGATTAGCTCTTTGAAATTTTTTAACTGTCATGCTTTTTATTGCTTAATGTATACATTTTTATTAAAAGGAGATTGTTAACGAATCCTATTTTTCTGTGGAAATTATTACTAAACTTCACCCCATAGTGTCCTGCTGTTTAAAATGTTCAATTGTATCTGTAATGGTATTGATATATGAGTCCAACTAGTGGGTTCCAGGGATTTCCCTCTGACTTGTCAACAAATAAATGAACAAATCCTGTTGCATATAAAAAAGGATGAGTAATACTGAAGCCTGGCCCTGACCTCTGATTGAAAACAATTGACAAAAAGCAAAATAAACTGCTGGTTAATGATGTGCTATTCTGGACTATAAAAAAGAACAATAATCATTCTCCGATGTGTAGTGTACACAATGTCATTCAATTTAACAACCATAAACATGCAGGCCCCTAGAGATCCTTAATTGTCTCGTGCTCCAATATTTTCTGGAAGGTTTCTGTGTTCCTGGGCAAACCATTTAATCGCCAGTAACCATGCAAAACATATCTGACCTTATGTAATGCAATCTGGTGCTCAAGTCATGCCCTTGGGCCAAGTGTGCTTTACATGAAACTGCCAAAGTAAGGTTGAATAAATGTTAAGTTAACACGTGCCATAGTTCCTACGTTTCATTAGGTTTTCCAAATATATATTTTTAACACAAAAACAATGCAGGTTTCGCTCAACCAGTATGGCTTCATGTAAAGATCTCTCACCCTGGCTGTGCTCTTTTGTTACCAAACATCACAACTGCATTAGGAGGCACCGAAGCACGGTTATCTGGCAGGAGGAGGCAGCATTTGGCAGGTATATGTTGACGCTATTGTTGCTATTAATGGAGAACCTTTAAAGGTTTAAACAGCATCAGTTGAAGAACAGTTCAGCACTTGAAATCGAAATATGAGACGAAAAGGCATTAGGAATCAGGTGGGCATTCGATCATTTATGCACGTGTTCAGCTCACATGGCAGACTATTGAAGAGGTTTGTAACTACAGACTAACCCCCACCAATGAGGGCATGGTAACATTTCTTACTGTTAAGGTTCTGATTACGAGGCTCTGACTAAATACGATCTCGTGGTTCAATTCAGATGTCGACAAAAAACATAATTCCACCGCCACTGTCTTCCTCTGACGGTTTTCGACATGTCGAACCTTCTGCAATTTCCAGAAAAAGTCGGAACATTCAGATTCCGGTGTATTTCAAACACTTAGGGGCAGATTTACAAGCCCCTTGTGCCACTTTTCCCAGGTTAAAAATGACGCAAAAGTGGCGCAAGGGACTTGTAAAGAAGCCCCTTAAGTGATAAGTACTCCGCTCTCCCGCCAGTGCTGAGACCTTCAGGACATTTGAGGCAGTTAAATGCTAAAGCTTCATAACTTTTGTATGAAAGACATTTAGGTTAATTTGCATCCTTTTTCCCGCACATGGTTGTGTTATACTGTCGCATTTGCATTTTGCTTCCTAGCTCTGTGGGGTGGCAAACTACACTGTGTAGAGTGTGAGTGGTTGGACAGGTATAGTTTTTTTTTATTTTCGAGCCTATGTGGGAAGTGTTACACTGCCCTGTGTGATGACCACAGGGGTGCGGTTACTGTGTTATGGGATGCATTGCATTGTGGGGTGACATGTCAGCAATAAATGCACAAATTATAATTGTAATAAGGACTACAACATAAAGGCAACTGACTGCACAGCACAAGCTCTGGCATAAGGGCAGCAAGATGCTCAGTGTGGTTTACACCAAAAAGAGGGGGTTATCAGAGAAGGTGCATTAAATATGGCAACGTTGGTCAAGCAGAGATGGTGTGGAATGAGTAAAAGGATGCTACAAGAAAATAACTGGAACTAGTGATATTACCAGTATTATAATACAAACTATAGGCAGCGAGAGGAACAACAAAAGTCTGTTAAGATATCCTCCTGAAATAACACTTAAAAAAATATGAAGAGCTATTCTAGACCCAAAGTAGAGGGTCTCAATAAAAAGCAGAACAGAATACCATTCATTAGAGAAAAGTACCCTCACCCACAGTTTGTGGCATGCTTCATGATCAAGTATTATCTCACCCTGGAAATCTCCATCCATAATGGGCTCGACCTCTAAAAGGAAGCTCTTGATATTTTACATTGGGAAATAGAACATAAAGTTAAAATTGTCTAGAGGATTGTCCCAATGACCTTTTATTCAGGCTTCTTGGAGACGTTTTGAAAATAATGGTGGGTGTGATGGAGCCTTAATCTCCCTATCATCCTTTAGTGGACATGCTTCAGACAATATATTAAGCTTAGTTAGGCCGGTGCCCCTTTCATCAGGACGTTAGTTCCCTAGTAATAACTTCCTGCCTATGGATTATTTTAGGTCAAAAAACTTAGTAGGGACATGTTGATAGCTGACATGGAAAGCAACTCTGCCCATTGGTTTCCATCACTTTCTGTTTTTTCACTCACAATGTCTTGCTTTCTGTTTGATGGTTTTATTTGTTTTAGCTCATTCATCTAGTCTTTGTCCTTCCTGTGGAGCACACCCTATTTACCATCTCTTTTATTGCCTACTTTTGTATGCATTTTTTCATTCCCTGTGTTTTCTCCCAGCACATTTCATTTCATATTTTATCAAAATCTAAGTTTCCATTACTTTGTCCTTCAAGATGCTTGTTAGACTTGGCATCTTTTGCCGTGTTTCCCCTGTCTTTTTGCTTTCTGACCCAGTTTTGACTCTGTTTTGCTGGTTTAGTGTCTCTGCGCACTTTCTCACTGCTGTTCAGTGTTACTGTGCAAGTGCTCCTGTTGTAAATTGTTGTTTTGGATTGGTGATTCTATGATTGGTCCTTTGATTTACTAGTCAGTCCCTAGTACAGTGCACTGTGTGTGTCGAGGGCTGGTAAATCAAATGAGAGGGCTTGCAGCACTGGTTGGGCCACCCACACAAGCATTCCTTCGAAGGTAACTCAGACCGTATCTTATCTTATCTTAGGCGAAATTTGTAGAGCGCACTGACACCATACCTTTCCTGGCGCTGAGAGAAAGAGTGCAGAGATTGCAAGGGGCAGGCTAACCGGTTTGAGTGAAAAGCTGGGTTTTCTGAAGTTTCCTAAAATTCAGTAGGGAGCAACTTGACTTGACTGACAGGGGAAGAGGATTCCATAGTTTAGAGGCCAGGTGGGCAAACCTGCGGCCGCCGAACGTTTTAAGTTTTACTTTAGGGGCGACCAGCAGGTGAAGGTGAGCCGACCGGAGATTGCGCACCGGGCAGTTCTGCTTGATCAATGTTTTGAGGTAATCAGGACTAGTGCAGTGGAGATCCTTGAAGGTCAGGCAGCCGATCTTGAAGGCCGCCCTTTGTTCAACTGGCAACCAGTGTAGTTTGCGCAGTAGTGGTTTCGCTGATTGCCACTTTGGACTTTTATGAACAAGTCTGGCAGCCTGGTTTTGTACAATTTGAAGACGGTGGAGCAGTGTCTGTGGGAGTCTATGGTATAGGGAATTCGAGAAATCGAGGCGGGATAGTACCAAGGAGATCACAACCTGGACCAATGGCGCATGCGGTAGTAGATGGGCTATTTTGCGGATTTTACGCAGTTGGAATATACTGGAGGAGATCACAGCCCCTACTTGAGCCTTGAGAGACCACCCCCAGGCTCTTCACCGAACTTGTTGGGGCAGGGGGGGGGGGGGGCAGCTCCTTGGGCCAGAACTGGGGACCCCAGTATGCTGGGCTATTTCCAGGAAGGATAAGCTCCGTTTTCCCTGGGTTTAATTTTAATTGGTTATGGTTCATCCACAGCTGTATGTGGATCATCACCGCTTGAAAGCTTTTAGCAGCATCGGGGGAGTCGAGAGGAAAGATGGTCTGCAAATCGTCAGCATAGTTAAACACTGTGATATCCCACCTCTTGAGCGAGTGGATCAGTGGCCGGAGTTATAGATTGAATAAAAGGGGGGAAAGAGAGGAGCCCTGAGGGACTCCGCAATTCGTAGGTGCCCTGGCTGCCGTGAAAGGGCCCAGACAAGCGGCTTGTGCTCTGCCAGTGAGGAAAGACTCGATCCAATCAAAGGCAGGGCCCTGGATGCTGGCCTGTCCAACACGGTGGAGAAGGATGTTATGGTCCACCGTGTCGAAGGCAGCCTACAAGTCCAGTAGCACGAGGGCTTGAGGTGTCCCTTTGTCTGCATTCCCCCTCAGGGCGTCCAATACTGCCAAGATGACGGCCTCGGTAGAATGGGCCGGCCTAAAGCCGGCTTGATTAGGTTCAAGATAACAGGAGCTCTCGATGAAATTTGAGAGGCATCGGGTAACATGAGCCTCGAGGAGCTTGGACAGGTAGGGCAGGAGGGAGATGGGACGATAATTGGAGGGATCAACAGGATCCGCACCTGGTTTCTTCAACAGGGGCACTAGAATGGCCTCTTTGAAGCAGCTGGGGACCATGCCAGTGTTGAGTGAAGCATTCTACAAGGGCAGTATACAATCCGGTAGAGTGAGAGAGACGTCCCGGAGAACAGAAGGAGGGCAGCAATCATTAGGGGACCCTGATTTGGCACTGGGCCGCAAGCTCGGCCAGGGAGTTGGGGTTAAGGATAGGGAACTGAGTGAGGGACAGTTGATTGATGGGAGAGGTGTCCGATAGCCTCGTGGGGGTAAGGGGAGGGATGGAGTTCTTGATATTGACTATTTTCTCGATGAAAAAGGAGTTCAGAGCATCGCAGGTCTCATGGGTTGGAGCCTGGGTGGGAAGGGTTCTGTCGTCCGTGGTGAGCTCATTCATGATTTTGAAAATTTCTTTAGATTTGTTATGGGCAGAGAAAATTCTGTCAGAGACGAGTGTGGATTTGGCCAGGGAGATCGCGCCTTTGTAGTCTTTGCGGGCCGCCACAAAGAGCAATCTATCAGAGTCGGAGTAGTTGCGTCTCCAGATCCGTTCCAGCTGACGCACCTTCAATTTCTGTTCTTTGAGGGCGCTGGAGAACCATCTGTGTGAGTTGCTGTGTCTAGTGCGTGGAAATTTAGTGAAGGGAGCAAACTGGTCACTGGCTGTCTTTAGCCAGTTGCAGATGTCGCCTTCCATTGCCTCGACACTGGCGTCGATGTCGGTGGTAGGTCGAGTCTTGGCCAGGGCAGCGAGGAAGCCTTGGGAGTCATAAGAGCTCCATTTGTGTGAAGACCCACCTGCCAGGATAGGGACCTTGACCCTGCCGCTGACAGTAATGGTTGTATCAATTACATGGTGATCTGACAAGATGCAAGGGGAGATGACTGGACAGGATAATGCTAGCTCGTGAGTCCAGATATGGTCGAGGGTATGACCCTTGATATGAGTGGGCGCGGAGATTTGTTGAACTGGTTAGGGCTTCGAACAGTTCCGTGGTGTGAGGGCCAGCTTTCTCATTGTTGAACCAATAGTTAAAGTCACCAAAAAGAGCGATTCTGGCATGATGTGTCATTAAATTTGCCAACTATTCACTCATGGAGAAAGGGAACGAGGGCATGGGATGGGGGGGTCGATATAAGAGTATATGTGTAAGGGCACCAGCCTCTGTTTCTAGACTGATGACCAGGTTTTCCATTTCTGGAAGAACAATAGAAGCAGTGGAGATAAATTTAAATTGTTTCAGTATAATGGCTGCCACCCTGCCCCCAGTGCGGCCTGGAGGGCGATCAGCATGGAGGATGTAATAATCTGGGGGAAGGGCCGCCAGGATGTTGGGGTGGGAGTCAATGGTGAGCCATGTCTCTGTAATTAGTAATATATTGGGTTTTTCAGAAGGATAAAGATGTCTAAATGGTGCTTTACCAAGGAGTGTGTGTTCAAGTACATCACACGAACGGATGTCTCACTCCTTACAGGCCCCACAGCATACTTACGGCTGTCAGGAGTGCTAGGTGCCCTACGAGTGATGCCAGCGGAATTAATCCGCCTCACTGCACCAGGGGAGAGCGGCAGATGCGTGGTTTGTAGCTGTCTGAGGATGTTTGCTGAATATGAGAGGAGTCGACCAGCGTCACTGGTCCCTGGGCCCGGCCTGGCGCGGATGGGCGCAGACGGGTTTGCCTTTGGCGCGCCGCTGGCGCACCCGCTGCGCCCGTCCACTGCGCTCCCTGTAAGGGGGGACCATTTTGTAGTTGCTGGGGCGGGAGGGGCCGAGCACTAGTCCGCTCGCCTGCTCCACACCCAAGATGGTGGGCGCTAAGAGACCAAACCCCAGGCAGAGCCTAATCGGCTGCGGTGGGGCTGAGGAAGCAGAGACCGGGTAACTGGTCAGGTAGAGGCAGGTCAGTGCTGCGCAAGAGTAACTGACATTTTTACAGATGCCACAAGTTTAAAAACTGAGTTGTGTGCAAAACGAAATAAACAGTGCAATTTTAAAATACACAGGCATACAATGCAATACGAGCACACGAGTCCCGGCTTCCGCCTCAGGACAATCACTAGCACACTATCAATCGGTGCTGACGTGACAAAGGGTCTTTTTGTAGTTGCTGGGGCGGGAGGGGCCGAGCACTAGTCCGCTCGCCTGCTCCACACCCAAGATGGTGGGCGCTAAGAGACCGAACCCCAGGCAGAGCCTAATCGGCTGCGGTGGGGCTGAGGAAGCAGAGACCGGGTAACTGGTCAGGTAGAGGCAGGTCAGTGCTGCGCAAGAGTAACTGAGATTTTTACAGATGCCACAAGTTTAAAAACGGAGTTGTGTGCAAAACGAAATAAACCGTGCCATTTTAAAATACACAGGCATACAATGCAATACGAGCACACGAGTCCCGGCTTCCGCCTCAGGACAATCAATAGCACACTATCCTGCCACTGCAGGGTCTGCCCAAAATTTGTTACTGCAATCTCAACTTGGCAAGGGCATCCACTTGCCAGGCCCTACCCTTCCCTTTTCTTTCATATTAGTCACCCCTAAGGTAGGCTCAAGGTACCCCTGTGGGCAGGGTGCAGTGGGAGGTGAAAAATAGGACATGACCTGATGTGTGTTACGTCCTGAATAGTGAAATACTACCAATTTTGTTTTTCACTATTGAAAGGCTACCTGACCCATAGGAAAGCATGGGAGTTAATTTATAAGACCATATAAAGATAACTTCCCATTGGGAACAGATAGGAAAATAAAGTTTAGTATCACTGGACTCAGAATGTTAAAATGCATATTTTAGTGAGGGTGATTTTTACATTCCGTGTTTGTAAATACCACTTTTATAACATAGGTATTTTCTTGCTTAGCCATCCAGTGTGCCTCTGCTAGGCTTGTGTATTGCATATATGGCTTTGGGATGACAGGGGCTGGGAAGGTGCAGTGGCTCCAGAGAGTCTGATGGGTCAGGGCTGGGCTGAATAGACCTGGTCTGCATTTAGAGTTTGGGAGGAGATTTCCTTTCATCCGAATGGGCCTGGTCTGCCTTCCACAATGCTGTCACCACCTCCTGCCGGGAATCTGCACCAGAGACGACAGAACTGGTTAAGACTAAGCACAGACCCTCTCTGCCTGAGAGAACAAAGGATTTTGTTGTATAAATTCTGGGGCCTAGACCCCAGAACTTTAGAACTCTTTTGGAACCAAGAAGACTGCCAAGAAGAAGAGCTGGAGAAGCTGTGTGGAGAGACTACCACTTTGCTGTGTGCTTTGCTGTGTTGACCTGCAGTGGCTGCTTCTGTTTTGGGCAGCGAAAGGACTGGGCTGAACTTACTGCAACTTACTTTTTGTGAGTTTCTCCAAGGGCTTGAGGGAGAGATTGCCCCCTGTTCAAGAAGTCTCAGGAACAGCAAAGCCTTCACGTTCTTCTGCCATCAGAACTGGGGACTGTGTGTTTTGTGCTGCAACAGAAGAAAAAGCAACCTGATGCCGCTGTCAACTTCTTGTCCTGAAGGTACCGCAGAGGGCACCCCGCACTTTGCACCACAACCCTTGTCTCACCGACAACTCCACCTGACACCGACACTGAGCCACTGCTTCCACTGTGACCTGTGGGCACCGTATCCCGCAGTGCCTCACTTCACGCCGTCTCCCGTGGTATTCCCGATGATGATGCTCCCGGCCGACATCGACGCCACTGCTTGCACCATGGTTCCAGGACACCGCTCGTAAGTTACACAATGACCCGTCCTCATCCTGCACCGCAGCCTTGGCCTCGCGATGCCAGTGCCATCAACTCCAGTTCATCAGCCGACAAAATCGCTTCAGCAATGGCAACTCCGCTGTTTGCACCGTGACCTGCCGGCACCGCGATGAGTGGCGCACTACTTCGCACTGCAGCCCTGGTCTCACCTACGTAGCTGGATGACCGTCACAAAGTCGCTGCCTGCACCGCGCCCAGAGGCCAAAGCACGCCAAACTGCTGCACTTCGCATCGCAGCACCCGGCTCCTGCTGACGCTGGGGATCCCAACTTCTACTGCAAGGAGTTCGATCTGCAACGTGTGTGACTTCAAGGGCCCAACAAATCCTGCAAAAACCTTCGGAACCGACACCTGCGGACACAGGCACTTCGGGGCTCATCGAGAGGTCGCCGACACCCTACATTTCTAAAGGTACTGTTTTGCGGGTCTTCCCAATACCGTAGCTGGCACGCGAGACTGCTGTCAGACAGAACTGTTTAGATTTGTTGTTTACAACACCGTGATAACCTCAGATGGAGCTATTGACGTCAAGGAATTGTAGTTCAAGTCTATTTTTGATTACTGAACATTTCTGAGAACTGTATGATGGAGTTTTAACATTTTTGGTCTTGTTTGAAGTATATAAAAATATTGGATATTTTTATAAACTGGTGTGGTGTCCTTTTGTAGTGCTTTCACTGTATTATGGTAGGTTATGTGCAAATGCTTTACACCCTGCCTCTAAGATAAGCCTGACTGCTTGTGGCAAGCTACCAAGGGGGTGAGCAGGGGTTATTTTAGGCGTGTAACTCCCTTATCCTGACTAGAAAGAAGGGTCCCTCCTTGGACAAAGGTGCAAACCCTTGCGAACTAGAGAACCCCATTTCTAACATTGATTGTCAGCGGTGAGGATAGGACTTGCGTTTGCACTTGACTTACAGTGATTGGTGTGCACGACTACCATATCGCAGATCATTACGTACCACATAATGTTTTTAGGTGGTCTATTTTTGCCTTTCTATCGGTTTTGAACTTGAATTTTCCAGAACAAAATGCCTGAATCCATTGCATCATCTCTTGCATCCTTGGAAGTGGCCTTTGAGGAGGAGAGGTTAGAAGCCTACAATGTTAAGGAATTAAAGGTGATCTGCAAAATCTTCAATGTCCAAATCAGGAGCCTCACCAGAAAAGAGGAGCTTCGTCTGGGTAGCAGCCATACATGCTAATGAGATGTCTGGGGATCTTGGAATGGAGGCGGAGGAGCCTATTCCAAGGGTTGATGTGCTTTTTGGGGTGGGGGCACCCTCTAAACCAAGCAGCAGTAGCTTGTCCTCAGAGGAGCTGGAGGACAGGTGGGAAGCAAGGAGAGTTGCAATGGAACTGGAGAAGCGTGAGTTAGCCATGGAGGAGAAAAGGATAATGTTAGACAATGAGATCAGGATAAAGGAGCTGGATCAGAGAAGTAGACCCGGCTCAGATGGTGGCAGCAACTCATGAGGGCAGACCGACAGAATTGTGCGCATCCTCAAGAATGTAGGCTAGGAATTCAAGAAGGGGGTTAGGATACAAAGGTGGTTTCAGGGTTATGAGGTATCTATACACATGAATGGGTCCCTGAGAAGAATTGGTGGGGGGCAGAATTGTGGTCTCTTTTCCCAGAAGAAGCAAGGGACACTTTAGTGGCTTTGGTAATGGGTGTAACCTCACCTATGCTGACATGAAGGAGGCCCTTCTCGCCAGGTATAGTCTCACTCCTGAGAAGTACAGGGATCAGTTTAAGTCTAGTAAGAAGACTGATGCCAATCCTTGGTTGGAATGTGTGGATTCATTTTGCAGGTCACTGGATGGCTGGGTGAAGGGCAGTCATGTGACAGATTTTCAGGAGCTCTATACTTTGATTGCATGGGAGCACTTGTTTAGTCTATGTTTTGCAGAGCTGTACCAGCACTTGGTTGATAGTAAGCTGACTGACCCAAGGAAACTTGCTATGGAGGCGGACCGCTAGGTGAGTAAAAGGGTCCACACGAAAGCATTTGGGGAGACTCAGCCAAAGGTGGTCAGGATCCCCAGCAGAAGAGTGGGGGGACAAGGTAAAGCACAGGAGTTCTCTAAAGGGCCCCAAACTAACACCCAGGGTAAAAGTTCCCATCCCCCAGGAGATAAGAAACAAGGGGTCTCTTCAGGAAAGCCTGCTGAGACGGGCCCCTGGCCGTGATTCGCCTGTAAGAAGGTTGGTCAAATAAGCGGGGATCCCAAGTGACCCAATAGGGACCAGCCAAGGTGTTAGCTAATGTAGCTCTTGGGGAGGAGGGGCGCCCACATGAGGGTGGACATCATACACAAATGACCCTCATCTCACTAGGGGACAGTGAGATCGTCCCAGGAAACCAGGTGCCCCTAACACAAAGAAATACAGCACCTGGGTGACCATCATTGGGAAAAGGGTAGAGGCTCTCAGAGATACTGGAGCCGGTTTGACCTCAGTCCGGTGTCACCTGGTCTCTGAGGAGCAAGTAGTCACTGGAGCATTCCACCATGTAGTTACCGTGAACAACTCAGAGCACCAGTGTATGGTGGTGCAGGTTCCTTTTGAATGGGGGGGGTCTTAGGTTTAGGTCCCTTGAAGTTGGTTGTGAGCCCCACCAGGCCTATAGATTGTCTGCCAGGGAACGACCTGGAGCAGTCCTTGTGGAAGGATGTTGGGCTCCGGTCTCACTTGGAGATGAGTGGTTTGCCAGAGGGGGCATGCATAACCACTGAGTCAATGGCAGCCAGAAAGGATGATCAGAAGGACCTGGAGCCTGAAACAGTGGCCCAGGTTCCTGCCAAGTGAAAGGGCAGAGGGCGCGGGAAACTGGTCCCTGAGGTTCCCAGGGTCCTGGAGGAGGCTGACCTTGAGGGGGACACCCGGGTACCTACAGGGGAGCAGGCAGCTGAGCTGGGGGACATCTCTGAGTTGACCCATTGGCAGCAAGATGGTGGTCCCACCAATGAAGAATTCTGCAGGGAGCAGAAAGAGAGCCCTTCTCTGAAGGGTTTGCGGCGGCAGGTTGCAGACCAGGTAGCTGGTGATCAGTCTGGATCACACTGGATCTACTGGGAGAATGGTCTCCTATCCAACGAGCCTAAGGTCGCTGAGCCTGGGCCAGCCCATGTGCTGGTGGTACCCCAGCGCTTCAGGACCTTCCTTCTGGGTCTGGCTAAGGACATGCCTTTTAACAGGCTTGTCACCCACTTCTTTTTGCACCAAATGCGAAGGCAGTCAGATGTACATTGCAGGTCTTGCCAAACAGGCAAGTGGTAAGAGTGGGAGGAAGTGTAAGGCTCCTCTCCAACCTTTTCCAGTTGTTGGAACCCGTTTTGAAAGGGTTGGGATGGACATTGTGGGGCCACTGGATCCCAAGACAGCCATGGGCAACAGGTACAGCCTGGTCTTGGTGGACCATGCCACCCGGAGGCAATCCCTTTCAGGACAACTACGAAGCCAGTGGTGGGCTTTGTGTTAATGGGGATCTTTTCCCACGTGGGGTTCTCCAGAGAGGTGTTTTCTGATCATGGAACCAATTTCGTATTGAAGTATATGACATCCCTGTGGAAGGAGTGTGGTGTAACCTACAAGTGCACCACTCCTTACCACCCACAAGGTAACGGTTTGGTGGAAAGATTCAACCAAACCTTGAATGGCATGACCAAGGGTCTAACAGAACCCATGAGGCAAAAGTGGGGCGTCCTCTTGCCATGCCTTCTATTTACCTACAGGGAGGTACCGCAGAAGTCTCTAGGATACAGTCCCTTTGAGCTTCTGTATGGGCACCCTGTGAGAGGACTGCTTAGTTTGGTCAAGGAAGGCTGGGAGGCTGCTCCCAGGGAGACTCCCTAGGATCTATTTAGCTACATGCTGGCCTTCAGGAACCCAACTGTCCACGTCAGGAAACTCGCTCAGGCGAACCTGTAAGCAAGCCAAGAGGAGATGAAACACTGTTACGACCAGAAGGCCACTCTGGTAGAGTTTCAGCCTGGCCAGAAAGTGTGGGTCATGGCCCCAGAGGAACCTTGTGCCTTGCAGGACAAGTGGACCGGGCCTTTTGAGGTGGTGAAGCACAAAAGTGATGTCACCTACCTGGTGAATTTGCAGACTCCCAGGAAGCCTTTGAGGATCTCCCATGTGAACCGCCTCATGCTACACTTTGAGAGGTCTGCAAGCTCTTGGTGACAGATGATGGGGTGGAAGAGAACAGTGAACCTCTCCCTGACCTCCTGTCCAGCAAGAAGCACGATGGGTCAGTGGAAGGCGTGATCCTCTCCCCTACACTGACCCCACAGCAGCAGGGTGACTGTCACCAGTTGTTGGGACAGTTTGCCAGATGGTTCTCTGTGACCCCAGTTGTTATTCACTGGTGTACCCATGACGTGGACACTGGTGACAGCCCTCCTTTACAACACAAGACAGGTTGGCTGACAAGGTCAGGGCCAGCATCAAAGAGGAGATCTCTAAGATGTTGGCGTTAGGGGTGATAGAGCCCTCCAACAGTCCTTGGACCAGCCCAGTGGTCTTGGTCCCACTACAGAACTGCGGTTCTGTGTGGACTACTGTGGGTTCAATTCCGTCACCAAGACTGACAAGCACCCCAAACCCAGAGCTGATGAGCTCATTGATCGGTTGGGAGCTGCCAAGTTCCTCAGAATGTTTGATCTTACATCTAAGTAGTGGCATATTGCCTTAACTAATGGGGCCAAGGAGAAGTCAGCATTCTCCACTCCTGAGAGGCATTGCCAATTCCGGGTGATGCCCTTTGGATTGATGAGGATGCTCCTGCCTCCTTTCAGAGGTTGGTCAACCAGGTGTTGACTGGTCTGGAAGATTTCAGTTCCCCCTGGACGATATTGCAGTGTTCAGTTCCAGCTGGGAAGAACACTTGCAGCACCTCTGGGAAGAGTTGAAGGCTCTGCAGGGGGCAGGCCTCACGATCAAGGCCAATAAGTGCCAGATTGGGCAGAGCTCTGTGGTGTGCTTGGGACACCAAGTAGGAAGCGGCCAGGTGCTGCCCATATAGCCCGAGATTGACCCCGTTCTGGCTTGGTAGTCCCCCAAGACCCAGACAGAGGTGAGAACCTTTTTAGGTCTCACTGGTAACTACAGGAGGTTTGTTAAGGGTTATGGTACCATTGTTGCCCCCTTAACAGATCTGACTTCCTGGAAGCAGCCCAGGAAGCTGTTCTGGACTGATGCCTGCCAGAAAGTTTTGGATGCCCTGAAGGCAGCCAAGTGTACGGCTCCCATGCTCAAGGCACCTGAATTCTCCAAGGATTCATCATGCAGACTGACGCTTCAGAGCATGGTGTGGGAGCGGTGCTCTCAAAACTGAATAAAGAGGGCTTAGACCAGCCAGAAGTCTTCCTTAGCAGGAGACTACTCCCCAGGGAACAGAGGTGTAGTGCCATAGAAAGAGAAGCTGTTGCTGTGCTCTGGGCGCTGAAGAAGCTAAGACCCTGCCTGTTTGGGACTCACTTCCGAGTTCAGACAGACCACAAGCCCCTTAGATGATTGATGCAAATGAGGGGTGAGAACCCCAAACTGTTGAGGTCGTCCATCTCCCTATGTGGAATGGACTTTACAGTGGAACAGTGCCCTGGCACAGAACACACCAATGCAGATGGTCTGCCCAGGTTCTTCTGCCAAAGTGAAGAGAACTCCCAGGAGGTTGGGTAGTTCTCCCTACTTTCAGCTGGAGGGGACATGTGTTATACTTGGCATCTTTTGGCGTGTTTCCCCTGTCTTTTTTGCTTTCTGACCTCCCAGATTTAACTCTTTTTTGCTGGTTTAGTGTCTCTGCACTATTTCTCACTGATGTTCAGTGTTAAAGTGCAAGTGCTCCTGTTGTAATTTTTTGTTAGGGATTGGTGATTCCCTGATTGATCAATCAAGTCAGAGAATTTATATAGCGCACTACATACCCAGAGGGTCTCAAGGCGCTTAGGGAGGGGTGGGGGATTACTTGTCAAATATCCACGTTTTAAGTTGCTTTCTGAATGCTAGGTGGTTTTGGGTAAGGCGAAGGTAAGTGGGAAGTGAGTTCCATGTTTTAGCTGCCAGGTAGGAGAAGGATCTACCTCCCATGGTGGTTTTGTTGATGCGAGGTACAGTGGCGAGGGCTTGGTTGGAAGATCGTAGTTGGCGGGAGGGGGTGTAGAAGGACAGTCGTGTGCTGAGGCCTTCTGGTCCGATTTCGTAGAGTGCTTTGTGTGCGTGGGTTAGGAGCCGGAAAGTGATCCTCTTATTGACGGGAAGCCAGTGGAGGTTTTTCAGGTGGCCAGAGATGTGTTCTTTACGCGGGAGGTCTAATATGATCCTGGCTGAGGCGTTTTGGATTCGTTGGAGTTTTTTCTGGAGTTTAGCGGTAGTACCTGCGTAGAGGGTGTTTCCGTAGTCCAGTCGGCTCGTGACCAGAGCGTGGGTGACCGTTTTCCTAGTTTCGGTGGGGATCCAGCGAAATGTTTTTTTGAGCATGCGCAGAATGTTGAAGCAGGAAGAGGAGACGGCGTTGACTTGTCTGTTCATTGAAAGTGAGGAATCCAGGATGACGCCTAGGTTCCGTGCGTGGTCTGTCGTGATGGGTGCTTTTCCAAGGGCTTCTGGCCACCAAGAGTCGTCCCATGCGGAGGGGGATGTACTCAAGATGAGGACTTCTGTTTTATCTGAGTTCAGTTTCAGACGGCTGTGTTTCATCCATTCGGCAACTTCTTTCATTCCTTCGTGTAGGTTAGTTTTGGCGGTGCTAGGGTCATTGGTGAGTGATAGGATCAGTTGAGTGTCATCCGCGTAGGAGATGATGTTGAGGTTGTGTTGGCGGGCGATGGCCGCGAGGGGGCTCATGTATACGTTGAAGAGGGTGGGGCTGAGTGAAGATCCTTGTGGTACACCGCAGATGACTTCAGTGGCCTCTGACTTGAATGGTGGAAGGCGGACTCTCTGGGTTCTTCCGGTGAGGAACGAAGTGATCCATTCAAGTGCTTTTCCTTGGATTCCGATGTTTCTGAGGCGCTGTAGAAGGGTGCTATGGCAGACTGTGTCGAAGGCTGCGGAGAGGTCGAGGAGGATGAGGGCGACTGTGTCTCCATTGTCCAGTAGAGTTCGAATGTCGTCTGTTGCTGCGATGAGGGCGGTCTCAGTGCTGTGTTTTGCTCGGAAGCCGGACTGTGAGGAGTCGAGGGATTTGTTGGCTTCGAGGAAGGCGGCGAGCTGGTTGTTGACAGCTTTCTCGATGACTTTGGCCGGGAATGGAAGGAGCGAGATGGGGCGGTAATTTTTTAGTTCGGTGGGGTCCGCTGTGGGTTTTTTCAGAAGGGCGCTGAGTTCAGCGTGTTTCCAGCTTTCCGGGAAGGTGGCGGAGTTGAAGGAGCAGTTGATGACGTCTCGGAGGTGCGGTGCTATGATGGAGTCTGCTTTGTTGAAGATGTGGTGAGGGCATGGGTCTGTGGGGGATCCTGAGTGGATGGAGTTCATTAGGTGGATGGTGTCCTCAGTGGAGATTGGGTTCCAGTCGTTAAGGGTGTTCGAGGGGGGTGAATGTTCAGCATATGGTTGGGTGGGTTGGTCTCCGGGTTGGTTGTCGAAGCTGTTGTGGATGTCTGCAATTTTGTTGTGGAAGAATGAAGCTAGGGAGTCGCAGAGGGCTTGAGAGGGGGTGATGTCGTTGGAGTTGGCTGAGGGATTGGTAAATTCCTTGACGATGTTGAAAAGTTCCTTGCTGTTGTGGGCGTTGTTATCTAGTCGATCCTTGAAGGCGGTTTTCTTGGCCTTTCGGATTAGTTGGTGGTGTAAGCGGGTGGCGTTTTTGAAGGCGTCCTTGGTGTTGGTGGTTGGGTCTTTTTTCCAGGCCTTCTCAAGGGAGCGGCAGAGTTTCTTGGACTTCTTAAGATCATCGTTGAACCATGAGGCCTTCTTGCTGCCAGGTTTGCTTTGTCGTTTTTTCAGTGGTGCTAGGATGTCGGCGCTGTTGGATAACCATAGGGTGAGGTTGGTGGCGGCTTGGTCGGGGTTTGAAGAGTGGGCTGGGGGGTTTAGAAGGAGCGATGAGGAGATCTGGTCGATGGTGATTTTGTTCCAGTTTCTTTGCAGAGTTAGTTGGGGGTGGTTGATGGGTTTGGGCTTGTTGTAGGTAAAGTGAACGCAGCTGTGGTCAGTCCAGAGGAGAGCCGTAGTGTGGCTGAAGGAGACGTGATTGCTGGAGGTGAAGATAGGGTCGAGAGTGTGACCTGCAATGTGGGTGGGGGAAGTGACCAGTTGTTTAAGTCCGAGGTTGGCGAGGTTGTCTAAGAGGGTGGTGGTGTTGCGGTTGTTGTTCTTTTCAAGGTGAAAATTGAGGTCTCCCAGAAGGATGTAATCTTTGGAGGGGAGCGCGTGTGGAGTGATGAAGTCCGTGATGTCTTCACTGAATTGTGCGCGGGGTCCTGGTGGCCTGTAAAGGAGGGTGCCTCTGAGTGTGGTCTTGGGGTCGATGTGGATCTGGAAGTGAAGGTGTTCAGAGTTGGCGAGATTGACGTCAGAGCTGGTTGAGATGTGGATGGATTTTTTATGGACGATAGCGATTCCTCCTCCTGTGTGGCCGGTACGGTCCTTGCGTATGATCTTATAATCTTCTGGGATGGCAATGGTGATGTCTGGGGCGGAGGAAGCGTTCATCCATGTTTCTGTTAGGAAGGCGACGTCTGGAGAGATGGTGTCTAGTAGATTCCATAGGTCAATGGCGTGCCTGTGGATCATTTGATTTACTAGTCAGTCCCTAGTACAGTGTACCTTGTGTGCGCAGGGCCGGTATATCAAATGCTGCAAATGGGCTCATAGCACTGGTTGTGCCACCCACACAAGCAGTCCTTCAGAGGTAACTCAGACCTGTCACTGCAGGGTCTGCGCACAGTTTTTTATTGCCATGTTGACCTGGCAAGTGCATCCACTTGCCAGGCCCTGCCCTTCCCTTACATATAAGCCATCCCTAAGGTAGGCCCAAGGTGACCCTGTGGGCAGGGTGCAGTATAGGTGAAAGGTAGGACATGCCCTGATATGAGTGACATGTTCTGATAGTAAAATACTGCCAATTTCGTTTTTCACTATTGAAAAGCTATCTTTCTCATAGGAAAGCATGGGAGTTAATTTATAACACCTATAAATATAACTTCCCATTGGGACAAGATAGGAAAATAGAGTTTAGTATGCCTGGACTCAGAATGTTAAAATGTTGAAAATACCACTTTTAGAAAGGTATTTTCTTGCTTAGCCATCCGGTGTGCCTCTGCTAGGCTTGTGTATTGCATGGTTGACTATGGGATGACAGGGGCTGGGAAGGTGCAGTGGCTCCAGAGAGTCTGATGAGTCTAGGCTGGGCTGAATAGATTTCCTTTCACCTGAATGGGCCTGGTCAGGCTTCCACAATGCCGTCTCCACCTCCTGCCAGGAAGCTGCACCAGAGAGGACAGAACTGGTATGGACTAAGCACAGACACTCTCTGCCTGAGAGAACAGAGGATGTTGATGTATAAATGCTGGGGTCCAGACCCCAGAACTCTAGAACTCTTTTGGAACCAAGAAGACTGCCAAGAAGAAGAGCTAGAGAAGATGTGAGGAGGGTCTACCACGTTGTTGTGTGCTTTGCTGCAGTGGCTGCTTCTGTCTTGGGCAGTGAAAGGACTGGGCTGAAATTTCTGTAACTTCCTTTTTGTGAGTTTCTCCAAGGGCTTGAGGTAGAGCTTGCCAACTGTTCAAGAAGTCTCAGGAACAGCAAAGACGTCACGTTCTTCTCCCATCAGCACTGGAGACTGTGTGTTTTGTGGTGCAACAGAAGAAAAAGCAACCCGACGCCGTCAATGGCCCCGCTGCCGACTCCGTGTCCTGAAGGCACCGCAGAGGGCACAGCCACACTTTGCATCGCAACCCTAGTCTCACGAAAGACACTACGTGACGCCGCCATCAAGCCCTGTAGGCACCACACTCCGCACCCCCTCGCTTCATGCCGTCGCCCTGGTATCCCCGATGACACCGCTCCAAATCGAAATCGACACCGCTCCTTAAACCGTGGTTCGAGGGTACCACTCGTAAGTTACATGACACACCATCTTCATCCCGCACCGCAGCCTTGGCCTACCGACGCCAGCGCCATCAATTCCAGTTCCTCAGCCGACGACAGAGCTCCAGCAACGATGATGACGCTGATTGCACCGTGACCTGCCGACACCGTGATGAGAACCGCACCACTGCCCTGGGCTCACTGACGCCGCTAAACAACTATCACCGAGCCCCTGCCTGCAGTGCGACCTGAGGGCACCGCACGCCGCACTGCTGCCCTTCACATCGCAGCATCACTCTGAAATATGCCCTGGTTTCTCCTTCTCTCTTCTATAGGTGCAAAAAGGCAGCGCCTTGAAACGATTCAGTTGGTAACAGGTATGTGAAGTGTAAGCAGCAACAACACGCACAGAGGCCGCACAATATCGTGTGCTTCCCAGTTCCAAGGTCGTCAGCTTGTTGGTGCCTTGCAGCAGAGCCTGCTGGAGCTTCTGCACGCCCAGCCGCAGTATGCACTTTGGAGCCGCCTGTCCAGTTCAGGCGTGCCAGTCTCTACCCATTGCTGTTATAGTTAGGAAAGGCATCCACAGATTACAGCTGAATGCTGACAGCACTGACAAGTGGGAATCTCTAAGACTCAAAACCAATGCAGCGCCCTAAAGACTCTGGTGCTCCCATGAACCTCTGCGTCTCACAGAAACTCTTGTGTATTACGTGTTCTCCACTTGACAGCACCGCTATGCGTCATAGCAAACCGGTCACTTGAACTTTCATACAGTGTGGTGATTCCAATTGCAAGCTGTCGCAATTCTGCTTGTTGTTCTGTGATCCTGTTTCCGTTTTGCTTTGCATACAATCCTGAACCCTGAACCCTGAACCCTACTGTACTTTCAGACTCCTCCCACCCTTTACAGATTTGTGATTGCTGAAAACGTTTGATTTTGCCAAACCACAAAACTTAAAGCAGATCTGCTGAAAGATGTAAACAGGAATTGTTTTAAATCTCTTTAAATGTTAGATACTATACTTCCAATTAATCAAAAATAAAAACAAGCGACCCTATAAGAAATTAATAAATATAATCATTGATTGAAAACGTGTCGTGTTACTATTTAGTTCCGATTGTACATTATGCAACACTAGGAGATGAATCTCCCAGTTAAACCTTTGTGCGTTAACAATAATTTGTGTTTATGTTGAATGTTTGTCTTGGTATTTTGATATTTATTAGGTTGACATCTGAGTTTTGACATGTGACAAAGTAAGGAATGGTAAAACAACACAATTGCTCTTCAACATTTTGTATAAAACAATTTCACGAGTCATGTTACTAAAGCCGTTTTGTTTTCCCTACCCCAACTTTCTTTCCCTCTACTGGAGTGGTTTTGGTGAGCTTTCGAAGTCAGTGAAGACGGTAACCTATGTCTAATAGCTTACCTACTGAATGGGGCCCAAGACAACCTGGAGAATGTAGGTCATTCCAACTGTGAACGGAAGAATAAGCCTATCCGGGGGACCAATAAGAAGCCAGTTTTACTAGAAAATTACAAGTTGACCAAAGAGTGTGTTCGACAACACCGAAAAGAGGAAAAAATGAAAAGGTGAGTGTTGGACTAGAAGGTAATGTATGTGATTTGGTGTAGTGCATGTCTAGCTGTAAACCAACCGAATACTGCATCCGTTCTGTAACAGCTGTCCAGTGGCATTCATTCTTAGGCTAAAATCCGCAGGTTATACCTATCTAATTTATTTTATTTTTTATTTTATTTTGAGTGTTTTGTATAGCGCGAACAAGACCCTTGTGGGTTTCAGAGTGCTTTACAGGGCAGTTATGGGTGGTAGACATAAGAAATTATACGCCGGATCACATCCAATAATTACACCAGGCAACTCCTATCAGTTTATATTCAGTCTATTAACACACAAATTAATAAAGTGCCAACGGCACAGGGAAACCATTAACATATTGCCATAAAATCACATAACGAATTGCCTTGTGTATTTCATTAAATACTAGAGAAAACTCAATGATTCCAGAATTATCCAGGAATTAAACTGATCACAGTACAACCGAAGACCTGTGTCGATGTTTTGACGCAACCATCGCTGCAAGGATTTCATCAGGGCTGCGCTGTCTCTCTTTATCCTCGTGGAGCGCCCCTCATGAGGCCAACTTCTTCCACCAAATCGCGGTTGTAATGACGGAGAGCGGTATATGTGTAGTATCCTACATTTGTAATGATCACACCTCCTGCTCAGCCAGTGCCTGTGGTCTGTGCCCAATAGAATGTTGGAGTTTTGATAGCCTCGGAATGTTGGGACACAGAGAAGTGAAGTGACAGTTGCACATGGGCTGAGCAGCTGACAGGCTGCTCCTGGTGGGGCTCTCCTTCAGAACATAACTACTTGTTGTACTACTTGTTACCTGCTTGCATAAATCTTACTGAATTACTACTTCCTGCGTAGACCTTCATCACTAATATGCTATTGCTTTGTACCACTTTTCACGGGTGTTGGATTCTCAGTACAGTGGAAAAAAGCTGTTGCATGTAATGCATATAACGCTCCCCGTCATTGTTACATCCCTGATTTGGTGGCATTATAAGTACTCCTCGTGGAGCGCACACCACCCACTGTCAATGAACTCGGATTCTTGATGGACAATACCTGAAATCACACTAGAGGAGCCAATAGATAGATGGCTCAGCATTGATGAGGTCCATGCAGTGCAGGTTGTGTCGAAACGTCTTTGGTTGGAATGAGATCAATTTCATACTTGGATAGTTCTGGAATCCTAGGGTTTTCTCTTTTATTGAATGAAATATGCACCAGTCAATTATGTTTCTTGTAAAGTATGTTAATTTCACGAGAAGGAGCCCTGCGAGGTGTGTGTTTTGTTTGTGTCAATACACTGAATAAAAAACTGATTATAATTATTGGTTGCGATACGTTGGGTCATAGTAAACAACTCTACACATTCAGGGCCAGTATGCATATGTTAAGTTGTGAATGAATCCCACTGGCCACACTATATTTGAGATCCCCCACTCCGGGTTGGGTATAAAGGGGTTGTCCATGTTAATCAACACTTTTCCTTCCCGAACAAGCATCCTTGTGTTTACATGGTTGCTTTGCACCGTGGGGGCCATATTATCAAGAAAGGGAGATACAATATCGCCGCTTTTATCGGCAGGAAACTGCCGCTAAAGCGGCGATAATGGGTTTGATAATATGCCCTTGTGAATTCCCATAGAAGCCCAGGTTTTGGTGTTAACCTGGGCTTCTTTGTGAATTCACAAGGGCATATTATCAAGCCCATTATCACCGCTTTACCGGCATTTTCCTGCCGATAAAAGCGGCGATAATGTTTCGCCCTTTCTTGATAATATGGCCCCTGATCTTTAGCAAAACCTCCCATTTGTGCATTGACGACTGGTGTGGGGGTACCATCTACCTCATCCATTGAATTCACCGGATGGTACTCCTGTAGTAGAGATAAACGTCTGTTGTTACATTTTAAAACACTTGTAGGGACACTATAAGAACTTTCTATGAACTTTTGGCCATTTGTCATTTCATTAAAATTCACATGTATATAGTTAATGTGACAGGATGTGCTTCATTTGAGCCCCGGTTTAAGCGAGAAAAGAAGCCAGATTGGCAATTGTTTGAGCGAAACAGTCTCAGAATGTACCTTGGCAGCGGTTAACTTTTTCTGCTGTGGTTTGTGTGCAGTTCATTTGTATCTTAATATTTTATGAAGGATCTATAATATATATGCAGGTGCCAAGACTAGTATGCTGTTTTGTTACCACTGTTGAAAGATTTGTCTGTTATTCTCATCGGATCTGCATGATGAGGGCATGCCACAGTTTTCATGTGTAGAAGTTTTAAATAAACTGGACCTGAACACAAAGAGTCTAATCAGTAAGGCATTAATTTGGTTCGGATTTTCATGGGCCCGGCTGTGTCCTCTGTAGGTTCATTGTAACATGCGGTCTGCCAGACAGTAGCTGTGTTTTCAAGGGTTTACATTTGATTACAGTAATCAGTATGAGTGATTCCCAAATAGCTTGTCTTATTGGGCCATTGAGCAGCGTTTTATTGCACATCTCTTAGCTTGTCTTTACCATCTTTGTTGTGAACCCGCCCCTGACCAGCAGTCCTGCCTGAATTGTTTGGCATAAATGGGGAGGGTATGGTCCAGAATGGGAGTCCATGCTCATTTTCACATGGTAGAAGCATCAGTGTTGTCAGCCTTTATGCCACTACGTCCATGACGGACCACTGACCCATTTCTTCCTATTTGTTCACAGTAATACAAATAGATGTTAGTGCCCATCCCATTGTGTGGTGGCAGACTACATGGCAAGATCTGAGAGTCGCTCTGTCCTATTAGTTTATCAGTAATGTCAGCAACACCATTTTATTAGGTCAAGCCCGGGCAGCACATGCGCTGCTCTGCGAGGCATGCTCTATTGAGGTAGGGACTTGAAGCCCTGCCCACCCTACACCGATATTTGTCATTAGCTTGTGGCATTGTCCTTCATAAATGCTGGCTTCTGATTGGTTAATAGGCTTGTTTGTCCCTCCTGAGTATCGTCTTGTCTTAATTTCTAACCTCCCATGAGGACTGGCCCTTTTACCTCAGTTGTTACCTGATATGTCTTATTTAGTCTGTAAGCTCTATTTTCTTTAACTTGTTTCTCCTACTGAAGGCACAGTATGCTTTCCTGCAACATTCGGCGCACCATGTGCTTTAAGGGGTGTCATGTGCACAAGTTTTATATACAAGGGCGCTGCTCCGTGTTTCTGTAATGCGCCCACTTTATCTTTTTTTACGATGTTTACTATGGCGCCCTCTTCATGTACATCATGTGTTTACGCAATGCTTGTTTTATTTGTTTCTTGTGAAACCCATTTGTAAAAGTTACAAGCAAATCAAACCTTTTTTATAAGTCTCCCAACAATGACTAGCAGACTGAGTAGTCTCTTACTCATACACCCTAAAACGGTTTGCAGCCTTGTCAGTATGAGGCGCTTTTCTTGCAATAATGATTAAAATAGTAACTTTTTGTTTGAAATCTCTTTTATTAATTATACAATCAAACAACATTATAGAACGAGCACGGTAATAACATAAGTCTCAAGCAAGGAGATTACAAGCGTGTTAGTCCATATCACATCGAAAATGCTCATCAGTCGGCTCTAGGAACCGATAATGGCTATCAGGATTCGCCGGTCAACAGGCACATATCTTATCTATTAAAATTGTAAATTTTTAACACATGGTGTATTACTCAAGTAAATACTACTCCCTGTTCAGTTCTTTTTCTTGGAGTGGTGCGATAGCTGGTATCTGCACCAGGTAAGGAAGCAACTACCTTTTTTGTACCATTTAATCAATCTGTATTACTCATTTCTATAGTGAAAATACAAAGAAGTGAACATTAATTACAACATAAAATGACATTACATGAAGTGATGTCACGCAACTATGTACATCACTGACAACATAGGAAGTGACATCAGCGAAATGATTAAATAAATCATAATATATTCTAGCATAAATTGCATTACAACAAAACTACATTAAAGTAACTCCTAGCTTAAAAAACGTAGTGGCAGAGCACTCTAATGTGTTCAAAGCAGTCCCTCAAATCAACCAAAAGGATCTGCAGTAGCTCTCCCCTGTGGTGCAATTGCTTCCCCGTGTTTCTAAAGCTCACAGAAGCTGTTCTGCACACATTAGAGTTCAAACTCTGTCCCTTTTGACCAGGCGTGATATTAAGCATGCAGTGAATGAAGACTTAACTTGACCTCCAATGTAGTGAGATTGTGAATCTCACTTACATTGAGTGAGACGTGAAGTATATGCTGTTTGAAGAGTGAATATTAGTCAGGCGTTTTTGAACATACAAAATGGCGAGTTTCCTTTGCTGTTTCATGGTTTCACATTGACTAATTTCAAGAGGCTCACGCATGTCAAGTATTCTACAAACAATTTAAAAGAGCGACTAAAAATGACTGTAGTAAACCAACTCACCACAAAAATGGGTTCACTGACATTCTTTTTTTTTCAGGGCAGTGCTAAAATAAAAAGTTACCTATGACAGTGCACAAAAGGAGAAGTTAACCCTAATGGGAAAACGTGTGGATGCTTTTAATGTCATAACATTTCCATGTTTTTTTAACACTTGTCCTACACTATAGTCCCCTTTGATTTCTTTTAATAGTAGTATATTTTATTCAGCGTGTAACACTCCCAGTCCCACACCTATCCATATTCACTGTGAACTGTTTAAAACTGCCAAATGGCACTATGTCTTGTGAGACACTTTTTGGCGACATCGCTTAGTGTGCTGGGACATTTAAGCTTATAAACGCGATGGACAAATTTAGAAGTCTCACAATGCAACACTGATAAATTGTTCTTCAACCAATCTTGGAGATTTTGATTAGTTGAAGTGGAAGCAGCATTGATCCCTTCTTGAATGGTCCCCAAAAGTATTTTATTTTATATTACAGCTGTCTAGATTCCGTACAATGGTTTTTCATATGCTTGAAACCTGTAAGTAGCCATGGAATACAGAAAACGTCACACCTGGTGCCAATCAGCGTGTTTTCAAGGTGATAGCATTAAGGAGGTGGCAAATCAGATTTACAAAAACTTTGCTTTGGTTCTTATTTTCTTTTTTTTAATGCAATTCGACTCAAATATTGTGGAGAGATGTACAATCAAATGCAAATTGTCATTTACTTTGGTTTGTACTTTAAAGTAAAAACAAATCTGTGCAATGTGGTGTAACATGGGTGTTCCAATGGGTTTTAATGCAAGTTTCTATCTACAAAGAACTGTAGAAAGGGTTTTACGGCAACATCCTGTACCTCCTCGAGGCAGGCATAACAAAAACAAATGTTTTAATTTCTCCTCATTTTTCCCTATTTGCATGTGTGCTGCGTTCACAGCATAAATACAAAGTGGGGAATGCCTTAAAACGTGTTTTTTATACAAGAAGGGGCCCCTTACTTTTACAACAGCTGGGCTTAGCACCACACAGGCACCCTTGCACCAATGAACAAGGTTGTCTGCATTGGTTCATGGGAGCCAAAAGTGTGCCAACGAAGCGATACAACAGAACAGTGCAACATCTTAGTAGATATGGCACTTTTCTGCACTCTCCCATTCATGCAAAGCACCATAGCAACTTTACTTGCTGTGCTGAGTCGCGTGGATTGTATGTAAATCTGGGCCAATGTACATTCTATCCTCTCCCTCTTCGGATAGTCTATCATTATGCCTAGGTTTAAACATATGGTTTCCTCTGCCAAGGACCATTCCTGGCGAGTCTTAAGCCTATTGCCAACTTTGGGTGTTATTGGCTAGAGGTAGTGTTTTCTTATATAAGTTTAGAAAACAGCAAGCTTCTGAAGTCATCTGCGGCGTACCACAAGGATCCTCACTCAGTCCCACCCTCTTCAACGTATACATGAGCCCCCTCGCGGCCATCGCACGCCAACACAACCTCAACATCATCTCTTACGCGGACGACACTCAACTGATCCTTTCCCTCACCAATGACCCCAGCACCGCCAAAACTAACCTACACGAAGGAATGAAAGAAGTTGCCGAATGGATGAAACAAAGCCGTCTGAAACTGAACTCGGACAAAACAGAAGTCCTCATCTTAGGTACATCCCCCTCTGCATGGGACGACTCCTGGTGGCCAGAAGCCCTCGGAAAAGCACCCATCCCGACAGACCACGCACGGAACCTAGGCGTCATCCTGGATTCTTCACTCTCAATGAACAGACAAGTCAGCGCCGTATCCTCTTCCTGCTTCAACATTCTTCGCATGCTCAGAAAAACATTTCGCTGGATCCCCTCCGAAACAAGGAAAACAGTCACCCACGCTCTGGTCACGAGCCGACTGGACTACGGAAACACCCTCTACGCAGGTACTACCGCAAAACTCCAGAAGAAACTCCAACGAATCCAAAACGCCTCAGCCAGGCTCATATTAGACATCCCACGCAACGAACACATCTCTGGTCACCTTAAAGACCTCCACTGGCTACCCGTCAATAAGAGGATCACTTTCCGTCTGCTTACCCACGCACACAAATCACTCTACGACATCGGACCAGATTGCCTCAACTCACGCCTGTCCTTCTACACCCCCTCCCGCCAACTACGTTCTTCCAGCCAAGCCCTCGCCACTGTACCTCGCATCAACAAGACCACCATGGGAGGCAGATCCTTTTCATACCTGGCTGCTAAAACATGGAACTCACTCCCCGCTTACCTTCGCCTTACCCAGAACCACCTAGCATTCAGAAAGCAACTCAAAACATGGATATTTGACAAATAATCCTCCTCCCCTTCCTAAGCGCCTTGAAACCCTCTGGGTATGTAGTGCGCTATACAAATTCCATGACTTGACTTGACTTGACTTGGGTGGTAATTTGTCTTTCATTTAGCTTTATAAATGTCAGGAGCAACTTGAATAGACAATCCTCAGGTCCCATGTCTTCATCTGCAACCTAACAACACTAATAGTCACCGGCTGGCAGTCTGTCAGCTTGCGAGGTAACAGGAGAGGCTATGGCCTTGGCTCCCAAGATGGTGGACAGTTTGCGCTATTGTGAGACGGCCGGGGTTTTACTGCCTTCACAGTAACCTCCAGTGCTGCAACTGTTCTGAAGTCGTAAGGGTGTGCTGAGCAGATGTCATGTTGTTTTTGTCTCTCTCTGCTCTGCATTCTTGTTTTTGTTTTTCAGAAATAAACTCCTAAATTCGAAAAAACAATGGCCACGATGCAAGAGAGTTTTTTACCAGCCATCTAGAGTCCTTATTTGATTTCCACATCTTGGACTGCCATGCTTGTTGTCTGACCCTAGACAGGATTGGGTGACCCTGTGGCAAACAGACCAGCAAGTCCAGAATTTCCTCTGGTGACGCCAGCTGAAGTTCATCTTTGAAATGGAACCACCAATGTAGGTTTCCTGGTGAAATTGCGTTGTTGGCAGCAACCATAATCCTTGTCAGGGTAAGACACAAGCAAACCCCATATTAACTTGGTAGCTTGGCACAGAGCAGTCAGACTTAACTTAGAGGCAATGTGAAAGCATGTGTGCAACACTTCAAGAAACAACACCACTCAAAAAGATCCCACACCAGGTTAGAAAAATAGAGCAAAATTTAAGTAAAAAAAACAACAAAAGGACAAATATGCCGGAAAGATGATTTTTTAAACACTAAAGTATAAAATAGCACCTAAAAGCACAAAGCGACAACCGTGGCTATCTGGTCATGCAACCGGGGCAAAGTCAAACATTCAGGTATACTGCGATGGAGCGCAAGTAGGACACAGTCCCAGATTGGCTAAAGTTTTACCTTCTCAAGTTTTGTGCCAAGACTCCGGTTTGAATTGGAGAGGGCTGAGAGGAGCAAGGAGAGCCTTGTGGGAGGCTGTCAGCGTGGAGCAAAGTGTAGGTCGGATGTCGTGGACAGGCAGTCTGGAGGTTTGCGTTAGCGGTCCCCAACGAGTGGTCGATGCATAAGTGCGAAGAGACAGGCTGGCAGCACTCCCCACTGATTTTCAGAGATAGCCGTTCATTGTTGTGAGAGACCAAAAGCTTGACTTAAGCTCGCAGAGCCACACCAAGGATCCAGGACCTGAGGGGCACCACTTAGGGGTCAGAAACTCACTGCAGCTGGGTCCAGGAGCTTGTTCTACAGCCTTTTATATCCCTGAGGCTAAGATTAGGAGTCCAGCAGACTAGCCCTTGGAGTCACTCTGGTGTCCTGGGTTCAAGATTAAGTTGCTGATCCAGTTTTTCACCCCAGACGAGAGGGCAGCATGCAGCGGGTCAGCACAGCCAGGCAGCAGTCCAGCAGAGTGTCTGTCCTTGTAGCTGCACAGCAGTAATTATTCCTGGCAGAGTATCCAGAGATCTAGACGTGTACTGAAGAGTTGGTGTCTGGTGTCTAGTATTCATACACAGTGGTGCCCTTGAAGTGAGGAAAAGCTTCTAGAGGCATGCCTTTGAAATGCACAGATCCTTGACCTTCCTGCTGGCTCCAGACTAATTACAGGGGGTATGCAGCACCACTTATTTTTTTTTTACTGAGTTTTATATAGCACGAATTTGACCCGGTATCGGGTATCAGAGCGCTTCACTTAGCACCAGTTGCATTACATGAGGACATTTTCATTTTTTCAGGCACAGGGTGATTAAGTGATTTGCCCAGAATCACAGGATGTTCAGCGTCATTGCCAAGACTCTAACCCGGTTCTCCAGATTTGAGGTCGACCGCCCTAGCCTTTAGGCTAACTCCTCTCCCTTTAGGTGGAGACAGGACACAGTTTATTCAAGTGTAAGTGGGGCTGGGCCTGGCCCTGATCACCCATCCTGCTAGTGATGCTGCATCCAGTCACACTCTCAGCATTGTTTATGGCTGTCTGGGAGGAATACACAAAGTTCAACCATCAGCTTCACCCAGTCATGTTACATGAGACAGGCTGCAGGCACCAAATGGCTAAGGCAAGAAAATGGCAACTTTCTAATAGTGACATTTTCAGAATTACAATTTAAAATCCGACTTCACCATAAAGTTAGAATCACAAATTGTGATTACAGAGACCCCAAACGTGAACTGGTTACCTATTCCCATTTGGAAATTACACTTATATAAAGTAACAAGGTAAACTCCAATGTTATCATATGGGAGAGGTAGGCCGTGCAGTAGTGAAAAACAAATAAAAACGTTTTTCACTACCAGGACATTTAAAACTTAAACATTGCACCTTGCCCTCTGGGCTGTCCAAGGCCTACCCTAGTGGTGACTTATATGAATATAAAAGTAAGGTTTCGGCCTGCCATAAGGTTATTTGTGTCTGGTTGAAATAGCAGTTTAACACTGCACACACACAGGCTGCAATGGCAGGTCTGAGACATGTTTAAAGTGCTACCTAAGTGGGTGGCACAATAAGTGCTGCAGGCCCACTAGTAGCATTTAAGTTACAGGCCCTGGGCACTGGTTGTGCCACTTTACTAGGGACTTACTAGTTAATTAACAATTTTGAATAAGACAGCTCTACCATGTTTTAATGCAAAAACAATGGCTCCTGTGGACAATTACTCAAAAGATATGGTAATATTAATGCACAATGGCAATGTGGGTGATTTGCAATAAGACGAAAGGCAAGGAAGTGGTATATGCACTGGAAGAGTATATTTTAGATACCAGCAAAAATAAATACTGATTTTACATATATAAACAATTTACATATCTATATACACTTAAACAAATTGAAAACAGTGAAGTTGTGTCCCAAGTGAATAGTTACCAGCAAAAAAACATATTTACAGAAAATCATAATGAAAAAGAAGAATGACATAGGTTTTCTGATGTGAATTCGTTTTTTGCGAAAGAAAAGAGGCGACCTATTAGTTAATTACAAATTAAATTTTCAAGTTTGTCTAATAATGACAACTTAAAAAGAACGGTCTGCTTCTTTGCGTGTTGTCGACGACGTTTCGACCTTATGTGGGTAAAAGGTCTCTTCAGGACTGACTGTATGTGGGGCACCTCCAAAAGTGGTATTAAAAAGAAATAGGCGTGTGGACCAACGCATAGTTAAGGATCTAAGTAACCAGCAGAGCAGTCTCTGTAGGACGGTTATGTGGGACAGTTTTAAAATACACGTACAATCCCGAGAATATTAGCGGCGTCTGCACAATGGCAGGACGTGCCGAACGATAATGTGGTGAGCTTCAGAATGGCTGAGAAGCTAATGAAAACTCTGTACTCAATTACGAGTTCTGCCGCGAGCGCGTGAACATAGAAAAAATACTAACCGTCCCTCATGTGTACATACACACCAAACTAACATTGTAGATATACAAAAAGGCAAAATGTTTTGTAAATGTATTAAATCCTCGATTGAGAATTGTCATATAAATTAATTAAACAAAATTAAAAATGACGTATAGATGAATTGAACCCCTGTTCATGTCATGTGCAAAAAGGCAGGCATCGTTTAGTACCATGAGCTACTCGATCAATCAGGCCTAAAGGTTCCTAATCCCAGAATACTCTTAGAGAGAGAACAATCTAATTCTGTGCATGCTGGGAATAACAATTTATGGGGCAATGTATAATTACCTCAGCATAATGCCGGCAACAGAGACAATATTCGATAGAGCGCTACTTCTGTATAAACACTTGGAATTAATACACACCTGAAAACCATGGCTCGATACATGCAAAAATTCATAAGGCATTACAATATTTTGTCATATGTTAACCATGTGCATAATCCTATACATACAATTTGCCCGGGCATTTAAACAACAGACATTATATCCATCCTGAATGTGCATGTAAATATTAAAATCACAGTGACCAACGACAATAGCAATGTTAACAAACTGTCTTATGGACATTTGTTCAGGTATATAATAGAAACACATAGTATGAGGCAGATGTGAACCGGATAAAGCTGTCAAACATTCAGTGAGGTGACGAACCCTCGCCACTCCTCCGCCGAATATAATTCCTCCTCAATTGAATTTATGCGATCTATCCAACGGCACTCTAATCTTTGTCGTATCTGAGACAAATCTCCTTGTATGATGAAAGAGGTGGGACCTGCATTGGTCTGGGTCTACCATGTTTTAAGGCACAAGCACCTTAGCACTGGTTAGCAGTGGTAACGTACACAGAGTCCTAAGGCCAACAAAAACAAATTCAGAAAAAAGTAAGCGCAGAAAATTTGGGATGACCCTGAAGAACAGGGCAAGTCCAACACCAGGCCTCTAAATGAGGCTGTGGAAATATGAGCTTGGTGGGGTGGGTGAACCTCCAATTTAAGATGGCTCCACCATTATTTAAATCACGCCTAAATCTACTCCTTATTTCCTACCACAACATTTTAATTTAAAAATACATTTAAGTGAGATATACAAAAGTGGCTCATTCTACTCTACATTTTGGGAGTTTGTGGACCTGTGCGAGTAGATTTTGTGGAATTTAGATGGTGGTATGCAAGTCCTATGATGAATATGAAATCACACTAATTTAAAGGGTGCATTAACAGAGACCTTTATGTGTGCAAGATCTTGTTCATTGATCATCTGTGAGGTGTGCCAAACAGTCATCCTTCCATTTTATCTGCATCAGCAGTTCATTTGATGGTTTGACAGCATCAAGTGCCCTGTATATTGGAGAAATCAACCTCCACCAAGTGACAATCATAGCATATCTTGTCATTTATGGTTTCCCTTCAGCAAGTCCAGGAATTGTCCCAAAGCCTCCTCCACCACCCCAGCTTGGTATATTGCAGGAAATATCCCAGTGAGATGCCAAACCTGTCCTGCACTCTCCAGAATGACAGGATCTCAGCCGTTTGCACAAATGTTCAGCTTTGTTCAGCAAACAGTACCTTTCGTAATTATTTAGTTAAGTCTAGTCTCATATTGGCCCATTAAATGGATCAGTTATGACTGATACTGTGGATCGTCCCCTCTTTCAGAAGTAAGTGCTCACTGGGTATCCCACTTTCTGTTCCTTTCAATGAAGATTTTACTGACACTGCCCCTCCATCAACCAGTCAACAGTATATTGGAGTTGATGAGGATTCAGCGGAGGGTTTGAATTGTACAGTGTAGGGCGCTCACACAATGCAGTTGTAGTGTGTAGTGATGGATAGAATTGAGAATGCGTTGGACGGTGCTGCCAGTATAGAGGAAAACCCTAAAGCCTCTCAGAGGTGACCAGGCACGGGATGTCTGAACACTATACAAAACATACAGCAGGTACTGGGCACACGTGTGGTAGAAACAAATTAAGTAGTGTAGTAGTCCGAGACAAAAACAATGGACACCGGTTGTATGGTGAAGACAACAAATTATACTTTATATAGGTCTTCTTTTTTCTTTCTGTTATTACAAGTGCCAGCCGACAAGTTTTTCATCAACAGGACAATGCCTGTGTCTCATCAGGGCTGTAAGCGGCGCACGTTCTGAGGTTCACGTGTACCTGCTGTAAGTATATTGGAGTTGCACAGCAAGGTTATATAATTCGAAGTCTGAGAGTCCTTGTTCCCAATCTTGCTTGGCTGATTCATTGTAGGTAGTTTAACTCTGCTGTGCTTCTCTGCCTAGATCATGTTTGGGAGTTTAAAGAATAAAGACCCGGTCACTGTTTTGTTTTGCCGCTTTTTTATTTTGAGCAGAATCTCACCCTAAGGTAATTAATCCTTGGGTGCTATGTACACTTTTTTTGAGTAATACAAGTTTCAACACTTGTTTTTGACATTTTTGAAAATAGTCTGAGGTTTGTTCGTTGCCGTACAAAAGACATAGATTTACATTTACTGTGAACACTTTTTACAATACAAAAACATTAAATTACATTTATCCATTAAACAGAACATTTACCAAACAACATTTTTACCAATTTTTTCGGTTGTACCCTACCAACTAGTTCTACCAGGCCTATGTGTTAAAGTTTTCATCTAATTTAACCCTGGTCACGCAAAGGCATCAAGCTTGGTGTACATTTTTTATCCCATTGCATTCATGGGGACATTCTAAGGCCTTTTGCGGGGAATGCATTCGTATTTATGACGAATGTACTAAAGCCGACGCGTTTCCAAGCCCGTGTTTCATTTGTCGGTCTTTTCTTCAGGGCTTTGAGTTGCCCACAATGTAACTTACATTTTTTGGTCTCATTTATGTGGGTACATGTCATCTGATCTACGATTGTTGCAGCTTTATGCAGGGGAACTCGCTGGGTTCTGTGAACTTTAAAGCAGAACCGTTTCAACTTGAGGATCTACTTATTTATTCCTATTTGCAAAGGGTTTTAATGATTGGCCTTTACTTACTTGAGGTTTTCTGTATGTTGGCGGGACGCCGAACTGTCGTTTAAGGGAGGGCGCCGCCTTTTCTCTTAGTATCTATTTTGCCGCATGTACTGTGAAGTTAAAAAGAACCAATTTAAGGAACTTGTTTGCCACGCGCGGCAGTCAGTGTTTTCTATCTATGCTCCGGTTGAGTCATTACCTGCAATATTCGTATGTGGTCGCTTTCATCTGCCAGGTTCTTGCTCGAATGAGTGTTTGTTGGAGTCACGTGACTGATTTAAACTGAGACATGTGATCAGGCGATTGTGGGACATGTAGTTCAGAGATTCAATTGGTGTTTGCAGGTGTGCTACTCTTTGCAGTCTGAGTGGTTTGGGGGAATTTTTAATCAGTGGTCGTGTTACATATGACCCATTTATCTATTTTAGCATTCTCCATATTCGTTCAGGCCTGTACTCATATTTCATAATCAGATAGGCTTCTCTTTTTAACAGTAGTGTTTCCACATTACCTCCACGTGGGGGAGCCTTTATTCCTGACAACACGGACCATCTTAGGTCTCTTTTAGTGTGACCAAGATCAATAAAGTGTTGAACCATTGGTGCATTCAGCACTTTTTGTTTAATTCTGGAGCGGTGTTGGGCCAATCTTTGTGTGATTTGTTGATTCGTTTTCCCAATGTAAAGTTTGTCACACGGACAAACTATTAATTTGTAAATTCGTTGTGGGTCCATTTAATGGTAATGTGTAACAAACGTAGTGCCTTCGATGGTACTGGCACACGATATGCAGGTACCACATTTGTGGTGGCCCTTCACTGGATTTATTTCCATAAGGTGCGTAGGCCGCTTTTGACTTTGGAGGTGCCCAAGTCTGCCCTAATTATTTGTTGCCCTATGTTCTTGTTTTTTTAAGCGCAAACATAGGTTTGGCAAATGGAATTTCAAGGTTGGACAACAGGTGCCAATTTTTTAAGTCAACAGATTTGAATTTGTTGGTGAGTGGGCCATAAGTTGAAACACACACCAGTTGTTCAATTGTTTTTTTGTCTTTTTTTGTTAGTAAGACCTCTCTGGGTGTAAACCACGCACGCTTGGTTGCATGTTTTTTTTGGGGTACCCTCTTTTTCTTAGCTGTTCACACAGTGTCTCTGCATGTATCAGGTAGTCATCTTTTCTGGAGCAATTGCGATGTAGCGATGTAACGTGGTTGCCAACTCATTGTTCTCAGGGAAGACCTCCACATCAAGAAATGCTAGACGTGAGTTACTGTGTGTCATACTAAATTTTATGTCTGGATGCCTATTATTCAACCAGTCGGGGAATTGAGTCAATTGTGCTTCTGTACCTCTCCACTGGCACCAGACGTCATCAATATAGCGATACCATCTTACGATGTGTTCGCTATACGGATTGTTCTGATAGATGAATCACTCCTCATACAGGGCCATGAAGAGGACCGCCATCTCCGGAGCATAAGGACACCCCATGGCGGTCCCCTTCACCTGCATGTAGAAGGTATCTATGAATCTTTAAAAATTCTGTTTTAATGCTAAGCTGGCCAGCTCGATTATGAATTTAGTGGGGGTTTGCCAGCATTTAGTCTGGTTCCTTAAATATCTTCTGCTGGAAGATGGACACATTACAAGGGAAAGCGTATAAGCATATGGGCAGCATCACCATTATTTCCACTGCTGCTTAGCCAATACCAGGCAATCACAGTGTGACCCACAAAGCTGTGGATTTCTTGAGTCATTTCACGATTTTGAGAATGTTAGTACAGATTTTATATTTCTTTATAAGGGTTACTTAGATCAATCTATGAATATATCGGTCTACTCTTCGGTTTAAATCCAGGTTGGAAATGTGTTCAAATGTTTTGCATATCAAACATCCATTTGCTAAGATGATTGATTTGTTTGGTTTTAGTCCCACATTAGTCAGAACTCAGCCATTGTCTCTAGAAGCAATCAGACTGCTTCATGGTGGAGTCTTAAATAGATAAGCATTGTTTTTGCCAATTTGAAGACAGTATCTGTCTTTTCCCTGTTGGAGCGGAAATCTCACAGTAATCTCTCTTTGGAAAATTTAGGAAACCTTTGATTACCATTACCCTTGTTTCCGCTCAAGGCGATAGATCTTGGGCATCGTGCTTTGACCAGGGCTCTCCTTCATAGACATGAGCAATTAATCAAATGCAAAAAAACATGTTAGTCAATAATGAGAGTTGCGAGTAGTTTTAAAGGGATTTATTTTCCAATCAACATTTAAGATTTTCTGACTCTTCAATCATTAGTCAGGTATCAATCAGGTTACAGAACTGATAATAAAAAAAATAAGTTAGTACAGAGCATTTCATAAATTGCATACAGAGCGTTCCATAAAGAAGGAATTACTGTTCTAATAAATTGAGGCACAAATGATGTCAGTCAGAACTCATGAAGAGTTCAAGAATAGAAGCAAGAGTGAGCTTAGCATGAAGCTAAATCAATCATTAATAATTTCAATATCTCCCATGAGGAGGAGAAATAATGCATAGAGCAAATATGCCTTGGCAAAGCCAGTTAGTCAAAGCACAACGCTTGGGGATTTTAATAAAAGTCAGAATAGACAAAACCTACATCTAATCTGCCTACTTCTGCCTCTGTTCTCCTCTCCATCAAGACCTGACCTCTCCTTCCCTGCATCTGCAAATCACATCTGCTCTCCTCCCTTCATTTCTGCATCGGAGTCTGAAACTCTTCTGCAGCCTTCCATCTCTAAATCTGTCTGCAAGGTTTCCTGCTAGTGTTCTGAAACTCCTAACCAGGAACATGTTTATCAAAGAATAATGTTACAAAGCATGTAGTGTGACTTCATCTTCATCCAACTGGAATCCAGCATTTTCCAAAAGGACTCCTCCACCCCTTGGTAGATTGCATACTTCATCTTTAAGACAAGCGAAAGTCTTTCCCACTGCATATTCTGCAGCTTATTTAATATAACTCAATTTTCTAACCTTCCTTGAAAGAAACATTTTATTTCTAACTAAACACATCACATGAGCTGCAATAGAACATTTTTAATTAGCAAGAAATATTCAACATAACCTGGTAATGCACTTTTAAAATATGTGTGTTTTCCACTCTCTCTAAAGCACAGAATGAAATGAGGCTTTGTTTAAATATTTCTATCAAGTATATAGATAAAGCTCACAGGTTACAAGCTGTAAATTATGCTAAGGGTTCTTCTTTACACAGAGAGAAAAATTCCTTCGCTTATCTCGATAGCCAACAGAAACTCATAGAGCAAGAGCTAAATCACAAGAGCTGTTTCTGTTTTCCCACATTATAAAATGTTGTGTTAATACTAATACATGTTTGTAGCACTGTGGTCCACACTTGTAGATGTAGTCTTAGTAGATTTATTCATGTAGATAAACATGTAACTCAGATCCTGTACAGCGGCCTATATGTCCTCATCAGCAGGTGTATAAGTGCTGGAGGGCAGCCCCAGCAGGAGCTGCCTGCTAGCTGCTCAGCCCCATTCCCCAACCGTCATCACTCATCCAGTCACTCAAACATTCCACTCATGGCCCATTCACCAACATTCCATTCAGAGCACATACACACACACACAGGCTGAGCAGCTAGGAACAAGATACCAAAGGGCATGAATCATAACACAAGAATACTACAAAGTTATATTGTACTAATGTACATTTAACATTTTTGCAAGTTAAAATCGCATTTCCAGAGTGAGAACAAAATCTAAACTAAACACCTTTAACTCAAGCTATGAATTAATTGTGCAGTGTTTTACATGAATTGCTAAGTGTAAGTAAAATTTTTATTGTATATGGTTAATAAAAACCTTTACAAAAAGAGAGAATTTAAGAGAACTTATTCCAATAAAATAAATAAGAATACATCTACTGACATGTGACCATTTCAGAGTACAAAAAAAAAAAGTCTATCTTTCATTGTTTGGCTTCAAAGTCTTTTGTTTCAGTGAGACTTTGTATTTTGTCCCATTGGTTGCCTCATTTTCGTTTTTCATCAATAGGAGGCTCACTTTCTGAAAAAAACGGGTGGCCCTGCAGGCTATCTGCAGCTGTTCACTGTTCAGTACTAACATGACTGCCGACCGGCAAGTTCTAATATGGAAGAGGCGGAATATTTGAAGTAGATAATACCGTCTCAGGTTGCTCAGAGCGGGACAAATGCACAAGACGTGGATCAGGGATTCTTCTGTCAGACCGCAAAGTCTGCACAATGATGTTGGCCAAGTTTGCCGCCATGCCGGGATCTGGTCTTTTGTGGAATAGGTTCCCAGACGCAGACGTAATAGCATTTGTTGCGTTGATGGTGTTATGTAATTGACTAGGTACGGCTGTGGAATGCTTCTGTCGTACGTGGCCAGTACCATCCATCCGTGTTTTTTCTTGGCCAATGTTGCTTTGTCAGCAATCCTGGATTTATGTTTCGCCGCACTATTGGCCGCTTTTTTAAAGGCCGCGAAGGTATGTTCATTGTTCCACGTCTGTTGCATGTCAAGATTTTCCAACGCTTCTTCCAGTGTTTTTATCCATGCCTTTTTTCCTTTGGTTTGATTATTGATTTCAGTCCAACAGTGACCCATCAGTGTGTCCGCTTGTGCTGCTCTTAGTTTCCAGCACGTTTTTATTAGGGCGGCTTGTCTTGCGTGAATCTGGTTAAGTAATCCGAATTCAAGGCGTACCTGCGCCTGTGATGCAAACTTCGGAATTTGGTAGAGGTATTTGATCAGCGCTGACTGTTGGAGGTTCAGGAAATTCGCATATTTGCCTCTGTATAGGTCGGAGCCATACGTGAGGGAGGGTAAAAATTTGGCAGCGATCACTTTCAAGCTAAGTGAAAAGCGTCTGACTAAAGCCTGTGAATATCAAGGCCTCATGATTTCACTTCGTAGCACCAAACGTCTGCGTGTCACCTTTTATATGAGGTTTCATATCTGAAGCTCAAGGCAAATTTTCCATTAGTGATGCTAAATTTTAAAGACAATATTCATGCTCCTTCACCCCCAACCTAGATTTCCCACTTTTTAAAGTTGTTCCTTAATCCTTTTGCTACTGGTTCCATCACCAGAGCGAAGAGCATTGGGTACATGGAGCAGTCTTGACACCTGCCCTTACCAAGTACTCACCAATCTGAGATTATTCCACCAGTTTTAAGACTAGCACGTGAGGCTGAGGAAAGGACTCAGAATCACTCCATGAAGTTAGGCCAGCAGTTCCTCTGTTAAAGCAAAACCTGCATAAATTAATACTCAATTAAAATATTGCAGATTCCTTTCACTATTTGATAATTAGTCCACAACATCAGGGAGCCATGTGAGGTTTTAAACTGTATTTCCTCCTGAGATTCTGACCTGCATGTAGTACGTTGGTCATTACATTCATTAACCTGAATATTAGTGCTTTGCTGAGCAGTTTGGTACTGATGTTCAATATTGAAATGTATCTATATGGCTTAGGGTTGCTATCTGGTTTGAGCACCGTATAGATAAGGGCTTCCATCAGCCTCACTGGTAGCTGCTCCACATCTTTACTCTTAATACAGACCTGTCCAATGATAAGTGTGTGTATGTTTTATAATCTATCAATGTTTAGGGTTTTCCCTTTTGTATGGTCTATATTGCTTGTCTCTATTGCTGCGATCATTTCTTCTTTATTCAATGGGGCCTTTGGGGTTTCTTTGTGCAATTGTGTAAGTCTGCTCAATTTCTGGGCAGGGTGGTTGTAAACATAGCTTCTTCAAATACCAATATTATCTGTGTGTACTGCCATTCCTGCTTCATAAAGCTAAGAGGGTTAACAACCTATCTTGTCAACACCTCTGTTCATTGTATGAACAATGACAGACTGTTATATACATCATTCAGTCCCTGCTGTTCCTCTGTGCTTATTTACATTCCCTGCAGCTAGTGAGTTAAGAGCAAAAAGAACAGATGATGGGCGGAATGCTGAACACATCAAACATTCACCCCAGTCAAAGATCTGGTGAAATTCATACTTTTTTTGTTTGCCACTTCATTCCACTTTAGACCCAGCTATATGCAAATCAGTCTTGACCCTTCTCCCCATGGGAACATTTCAGCCTGAACTGGCAGGCCAGGTCCTCCCTGGATCACAAACAAGCAACGTGGGACCGGTTTTGGGGTATCACCCCTCAGCAGTCAGGCTAGCTTGAATCCAGTGGCATAGCGAGCACGGTGCCCACATCTGAGCCTACCCTTCCCACTTAGTATGACAAATGCAAAAAGAACAGATGATGGATGGAATGCTGAACAAATCAGTTTTGAGCCTGCTCTCCATGGGACCATTCCATCCAAAACTCAGGGCCGGGCTGGCCGTAGCCGGCACCGGACAGCTCCCCGGTGAGCCACCAAGGTGGGGGACGGTTTTGGACCCCTGAGAGGTCATTTTTGCAGCTGCAGTGTTTCAATACGCACAACTACCCTTCCCCTCCCCACGGCAGACCCGACTCAATACCAGGGCTGGTTTACGTTCCCAAACTTCCAGGCCAGGTCCTCCCTGAACCAGAAACAAACATCCTGGGACCTGTTCCGGGGGACTACCCTGCATCAGACAGACTAGCTTGAATCCGGTGGCATAGCTCACATGGGACCCACTGCTGGGCACACCCTTTCCACTTAGGGCGACAAATGCAAAAAGAAAAGAGGATGGACAGAATGCTAAACAAATCAAACATTCACTCGAAGTCACAGATCTGGGTTAAATCCATTGTTTCTTTGCTTGCCACGTTATTCCAGTTTGGACCCAGCTATATGCTAATCATTCTTGAGCCTGATCCCCATGGGGACAGTCCAGCCTGAACTGGCAGGCCAGGTCCTCCCTGGACCAGAAACAAGCAACGTGGGACCGGTTTTGGAGTATCACCCCTCATCAGCCAGGCTAACTTGAATCTGGTGGCATAGCGAGCAAGAGACCCACGTCTGGGCATAACCTTCCCACTTAGGGCGACAAATAGAAAAAGAACATATGCCAGACAGAATGCTGAAGAAATCAAACATTCACCCCAAAAAGTGAGTTAAGGCACAATTGCTATATTTTATGCTCGCAATGGTACATAATTTTCTCCACAGAAAGTCTTGTACCACCAATTTTACCCATGCAGCTTTTCATCAACACCTCCTCAGGGTCTATTATTCAATACTACAAGAGCTACTCAAGCCTCAAAGTAATGTTCAACTTACATTCCCACATCAGCCATGAACGTGTGTCTTGAGTGCATCTCCCTCCCCACCCCCCCCCGAGCTCCTTGAGACCCTCACGGGTATGTAGTGCGCTTTACAAATGCTATGATTGATTGATTGATTGATTCTCAATTTCCCTCACAAAGTAAACTATCCTGCTGTACAGATCATCTGGGCTAAGTTATAGAAAAATGTTGTCTTGTTTGGTAAAACTTTCTTATTCCATCTATCAGACCTATCCTGGGAAGGACACAAAAAGGGCAGGTTTTAGATTTTATCTGGTGAGTAGAAATGGCACACAATCCAGTTGAGACCCACCCACCGAGACCACAGCTACATCTACGCAGGAGGCTAAATGGACCCAGAACTGTCTCACAATTGTTGGGTCTATAATGTTGAAGACTTAAATGTTGCGGAAACAAACCTTTTAATTATCCAATAACTTATATATCAGGATATATCTCTTTCCAGATCCTGGATTGTGTGCTTCACCATCAAGGATACCCCAGCACCACACAGGTGCGAATACACCTAGCTTATGTCTAAGGGAATGTTAACTGTGGGTGAGTCTCATGCTAAAATGTCAATCTTATCTGTCTCTATGTGGAAAGGAATGACATCTGTGTCATTTATTGAACTTATTAAGACTGAGCTGGGCTTAGCTTCCCCTGTATCCGCAGTGTGCCAGAATGCACAGGTTTCCACCTCACAGCAGCTACCAACATACTGGCTGCAACTGATAACCGAAACTCAATGCACTTCTGAACATTCCATAGCCCACACATTACCATCCAACCTTTAGAGATGCCGACCCCGCCGAAAAGTGGATGTTGCCTGTGCATGAAATAACCAAGATTCAGCCACCCATCTGCCTTGAACATGTGTGTTCAATGCACCTATAAATCCCCATTATAAAATATTACTTTCAGATCACCAACAGAAGCAAGGTACCTAAAAAGAACTGTTGAAAAAATGTGACTAGCAGAGTGTGTCACCCTTCAGAGCCAGGTATTATTTCAGCTCTAGCTTTGTTTCAGTGTGGCAGGCATTGCGACCTAGTAGGTGGTAGGTAGGACTTGGTAGGTGCCTGCCCAGTCAGACTGATTCGGTCTAAGGCTTTAGGTGGGTTGCTCCCAACAATAACTTGCCGTAGCCCCTAATTATAATCACAATGTGCTCTAACAAGTCTAGCATTATACTTTACCATTACATGTACCAAAACCGAAGAAGTATTCACAGAAATTTCACTCTGACCATACAAGCAAGGCCACTGATGTATATACATTTTCCTTCACAATATTTTGGTAGTCAATATTTTGGCTATGATTTTTTAGAATAATGTTTTTCTATATAAAATTCTGTCATACAACCCGAAGCACTGGGGTACATTTTGGTTCTCATTCTTGCTATATCACCATAGTATGATGGAAGCTTAACTCACATAGTATAATGGAAGCTTAACTCACAGCAAAATTATTTCACAGTATTACTGCCAATAATCATTTGGACTACATCAAAATTCGTAGCTGCAGTGAATGTACAAATAAATACATATTAGCTCCCCTTAAAGTGGCAACACTAAGTGCATTCTTTCATTCATTATTGTGTGATAATTAAATGTAATTTGTCAAAAAATATACCTCAGCCTTATGCTGATCTACACAGTAAATGAGTACCATTGAAGAAATTAGGAAGTTCTATTGTAATAAAGCCAACAAGAGTGTTCAACCACAAGAACTATGAGAACACAGCCAGTCAGGGTCCTGTGGAGAACCCCAAAGTATTAAGAGATACCAAACGTGTCAACAGAAACCCTTGGGGAGTGCCGTACCAGAATACCATCTATTTAGTGGGCAATTACAATGAACTGAAACCCCACTCTGAACCCCCAGGAGACATTATTAGCAAGAGGTTCACAGCAAAGAAAATTATAGTGATGATTATAATCTCTGCAATAAGTCAAAATAAGTTGACTGGTTTTCAGAGCACTATTTAGGTTTAAGTTGAAATTGTTACCTGGATGTGAAAGTACCATTACGTTTTTGTTTTGGTTTTATTAGGCACAATTCACAGTAAATGATATGGCTTAGCAGTTTAATAGTCATGTCCAGTTCTGTTGGGCATACTTGTGGTTATCGAAAATGTTGAAATGTGGCCCCTCTTTTTTGATAACCTTAATGTATATAATATGTGTTAAAAGATCATGAAAGAATTGTGAATAAATATATGGGCCAAGACAAGTAGCTCATTTGGCTTTGGTTTCTAAAACAACGTTGGTTGAATAAACGCAGCTAGACCCTGGTTATTTACAGATTGCAAAGTGGCCCAGGCTAGCTATAAATATAAGTGCCATAACCCCATACATGTTTCTTTTAGACAGTTGGCATTTTCTTGCCTTAGCCATTTGGTTTCTCAAGCCTGTCTCTGAGACGCATGACTTGTGGTAGCTGACAGCTGGACTTTGTGTATTCCTCCTAAACAGTCACACACAATGGGGCGCTTAGGTGTGACTGCACGACCCATCACTGTCAGGATAGGAGGGAACAGGCTGTGTCCTGTCTCCAAAGAGCTGCATACCCCCTGTAATTAATCTGGAGCCAGGGCCATGTAGGCAGGGCATATGTGCACTTCACAGGCCTGCCTCTAGAAACTTCTCCACACTTCAAAGGCACAGATGTGTATAAAAGAAGGAGCTCGGACACCAACTAGTCAGTACACTTCTAGACCTGTGGATACTCTGCCAGGAAGGATGATTGCTGTGCTGCTACAAGGACTGCCACTCTGCTGGACTGCTGCCATAAAGAAACTGCTGCCTGCTGCCCTCTTGCCCGGGGAAGAAGAACTGGACCTTCAACTTCATCTTGATACCAAGACCCCAGAGTGACTCCAAATGTCTATTCTGCTGTCCTCCTGCATTGAGCCTCAGGGGCATAAAAGGCTCCCCAACCAGCTCCTGGACCCAGATGCAGTGAGTTCCTGACCACCCAGCCTATTCCTCTCAGGTCAGGAACCTTTGTTGTGGGTTACAGGCTCTTAAATCAAGCTTTTGGGATGTTTGTGACTGCAAGACAGGCCCTTTTGCACTGAGACATGCCACTCATACCAAAATTCAGTGCAAGCAGCCACCAGCCTCTCTCTTCGACAGCCCATGGGCCAACATGAAGCACCAGCCTGCCCGTCCGTGATGCCCGCCCTGCTCTTTGCACCACACCAATAACCACTCGCTATGCTCTCCTTGCTTCTCGTGGCCCGCTCCAATGCAAACGGGACCCTAGTCACAAAACTAGAAAAGCTAAACCTTCGGCTGGACTAATTTGAGAATGTTTTCGGCTGGAGCTCCATCACGGTCGGCCTGAACTGTTGACTTTGTACCATTTCAGTGCGCCCTGATAGCCATGGTTGATGCTTTGTACTTTAGGTGCTATTTTTCAGTGTATTGTTTAAAAATTCATAACTCTGGTTCTACTGAGTAGATTTTTGTTGTTTTGATCTTGTTTTATTCATCATATTTTACTCCGAATTTCCAAATTGGTGTGAGACTCTTTTTGTCTGGTGTTTTCACATTTTTACTTTTTGAAGTGTTGTACAAATACTTACGGGGGGGGGGTGAGCAAAGGTTAATTTGTGGTTTGCTTGTGCCTTACCCTGACAAGGATTGTGATTGCTGTTTGACCAGGGCTCACACTCCAGTCAACCAACAACCCAATTTCTTACAATAATTTTAAAACAGATACATATTTCCCTCTCTCTCTCTCTCTCTCTCTCTATGTATCCCTTTTTGCTTTATTACTCTTTCCTTGAAAGGAAGCTGAAGTGACCTTGCACCAGATGGTCATAGGTCAGGAAAAAGACACTTGGTAAGTCAGAGTGGAGCTCATCAAAATGTCTGTACTGTAGCCACACTGTTGTTTGCCTCTTATGTTTCACATTTTGTTTTAAGACTGGTTTGATGGTGCAACTGTTTCTTGCCCTTTTGCAATCAACAGAAAAAAAGAGCTTTCATAAGTACTGCTGAGGAGAGATTAGGCTCATCCACAATAGTATCCTTGAGAACAGCATTTGATTGGACAGTGTAATTCCTGTAAAAAGAGTGCTTACATTACACGTTGTGCCTGTGGGGAAGCGTATGCTCAAAACAGCAGGACACAGTTGGTTACAGTGGTAAGCCAATGAACAAGACTGTCGGCTGGATCTGTTTATTATTGAAAGTTATAATAAAGGCAGTAGAACTTACATTTATTGTGAAAAGAAAATGTTAAAGTCAATAAAGGGTGCTTTGACCTGACTCTGTACTAAAGCCAGACGAGAGGTATTTAGTTATATAGAATGTCAGACAATACAATAGTAGGTAATAGTTTTGGTAATTGTTACCCCCTCTGACAAATCATGGCAACAGAAGATTTTCACTGTGACAATCCTTGGGCCTTAGTAGAAAAGGCAGTATTTTACTTTGCCAACTGTAACTTGTATACATTTGTCATTGTATGACTTGTGTTGGGGAAAGTGTGCGTTCACTACAGTACGTTTGAGTTGGTTGTGGTCAATGACAAAGGCTATCCCCCAGATGCTTCAAGAACCCATTTTGCTATTCCTAAATAGCTAAATATAACGATTTGCTATTAAGGAATAGCAAAATGCAATGCATGAAGAAATCACAAAAAAAGCGATTTCTTAAAATTCCTTAATTGCGACTCACAAATTGCGAGTCGCAATTAAGGAATACCTCCCCATTCATTCCTATGGGCCTAGAGGCCCAAAGGAATGAATGGGAAAACATTCTCAATTTGCGAATCGCAATTAGCGAATCGCAAATTGAGAATGCGATTTCAAGGGTGCAGGGGTGTCCAAAGGACACCCTGTTGCACCCCTGAAATTGATCTGTGCACATATGTTGAACACACACATGCCCTTAGGGCATATGTGTGCGCAACATGAAACTTTGAAAAATGCACTTGAGTGCATTTTTCAAAGTTTTTGCAAATTACCATGAAGTTCAACTTCATGGTACTTTGCGAGCCCTATTAGCGAAATCACTATTTTTTCAACTTTAATGCATTGCATTTAAGGAATCTCAATTTGAGATTCCTTAAATGCAAGTAATCGCAATTTTGCGATTTCTTAATTTGCGATTTTTGCATTTCGGATGATGCATCCCAAATGCAAAAATACCGGTCGCAAAGGGGCAGATTCTGAGAATCTGCCCTTTGCGAGCGGATTTCAGCGTGATGCATCTGGGCCTATATGCCCAATGCTACAAGTCTGACCTGTTTACTATGAAACTTTATCACAAATTCAGTAGGTCCAGCTTATTTTTTAAGAAAAGCCTTTGTTAAAGATCATGGCCCTGTAACAGTGAACTATAATCACTCTGTGTTACATGCTGTAGACATGTATTTAGTTCACGTTTATACTTTTATAAATAAATGCACGGTGGTTGCTAGCTTATTCACACTGCAGTATGCCTGTCTGGTTTTGGTGCCACACCATTGGTAATATAATATAGACCTTATTGTTTCAATGGGAAAATTGTGTTCAGATTCCATAGGTTTCATCTATTTATTATGACGCGTTATGAAATAGCCTGTAGGTCTGACTAACTATTGTGAAAAGTGGGTACTAAAAGCAATATGCTTTTAAGGGTGTATTGTTTTTCCACTGTGCTAACCTGCATGCAGGTATTTCCTTACTGGAAATCTCACAGATTACTGTTGTAGACAAGAGTTTTAGTGCTGGTGACCCATTCAACCAAATCACTGGGATAAAAGATTTTTACTATGATAATAATTATTAGGCCCTCTTGGGGGAATTTAAAATATTTTACCATTGTAAATTTAGACATGTTTGTAATTTTTTTACAGTATATATGATGGTTACCTTGTGGGAAGGCTTACGTTCTATACAGTAAGGCCTACATTTACAAACCTATCACACAACGCAGCACCCAATGTTGCTGCACTGCGTTGCATGATAGGGAGAGGGCATGTAAGCGCCATATCTACAGAGAGCAGGCACTATCCTGCTTTCTCCCTGTCCTATCCCACAATCAGGCTGCAGAGCGCCATGCGCACCCCTTTTGCACCAAAGTGCAAAGGTGTCTGTGTGAGTCTAGCATGGTTTTGTACTGGAGTGTACCATTCTAGTACAAAATACAATGCTTATACTAACTTTAACATTTTTCATATTTTGGATGTGTGCTGTACAGTACAGCACACATCCAAAATATGAAAAATGTTAAAGTTAGTATAAGCATTGTTTCAGTCACACATGCAAAGTGGGATACATCAGGAGAAATAAAAACATTTCTCCTTTGTAACTCCTACTTTTCAAGTCATGTTAGGTTTTGGTGCAAAACACAATGTACTATTGTTAGCACATAGGGTTTTACATAAAAAATCATGGGCGGTTGCATGAGAACGCAGATGTACCACCCATGGAACACCGCCTTGATTCAGAATAGCGCCAAGCAGTCCAACACGCTGGCTTACATTACCGTTTCATTACAAGCCAAGGCAAATACCAATTTGCCTTGGTTTGTTAATGCCAGAACGGATTTTGTTTAGATCTACACTAAAAAATCTTTGTAAATCTGGGTCCAGGTCTTCGTTATGGTAACACGCCTGTAGGACTGGCTGATTCATTGGGAAAGTTTATTTCAAATGCAAGTGCTCTAATCTGTTTATTATGAAAAGTTCTAATAAATACAGTGGGCATGCGTTGTTTATTATGATACACACATGTTAAAGACAGTAGGCCTTTAAGAACGGATTGTTATTACACATTGTTCAAGCCTGCAGACTTGTTGTAGGTTACAAGAAAAATCAAAGATTACCTTAGATGACACACTTTGACAAACTCTTGGGGTAGAAGATTTTCAGTGCCATAATTCCTCCTAGAATCTCTTGAGAAGGTGTTACAGGCTAGGTTGTGTGCCAGGATTTTGCCAGGATTTTGTAATTTAAAAAAAATCATTAAATCTACATACACAAACATATACATGTTTATGCCACGCCAGTGAAAACACATATTGCCCACTAACATGTTATTGCTTGCATTTAAATGGGAACAACTTCCAATTCATTTTTTTTCCTACTATTTCTCTCAAGCATCTTCTCTATATATAAAACCCATTCCATCCTATTAATTCCTAGATGACACACATCCTCTTAGTTCACCCCTCTTGCACCACAACTCATTGATAACTTGGTGGCATAAAGGAAAATGATACCCTTCTTGAAAACTTTGATGAATCTACCACAGTTATACAAAAGCATTGGCTTAAGTTATAACCTTATGAATAATGAAGGCCCAACTGCACAACTGGTGCTGCTGGTTATGCCCAATTCTCCATGTCTGCTACCCTATACTTTGCTGTGTTGCTGGCTGCTCCTGCCAGTATTGATTATATAACATCAGCTAGATTAAGATTCTTCTTCCAATTTGCTTTTATGCATATGTTTTCGCATACTCACAATCCTTATGCAGTGCATTAATTTACCTCAAAGATTTGATGTTTTTCTATCATATATTTTATTAAATCATCTTACAGATTTCTATAATGTCTCCAGTTCGTTTTCTCATATTGTCTTCAAATAAGGAAGCTTCCTTAGTTCCCACATGTAGTTTCTGATTCTCAACTCAGGCATTTTTTATGACTTCCCTGGCCAGAGCTGATTCAAGGTATTTTGACGCTGCAGGTAAGGTTCTATTTTTGTATCTACTTGACTATTGTTCATGTTGCCTTCCATACACCTCCTGCCAAAAACTGCAGGACTATATGCAAGTCGTTCCTGTGGTGCATCTTTCAAGGGGCGCCACAAGTGACTACTGAGAAACCCTTGTATTGAAAAGGTCATTCTCGCACCCTGTAAACCCCCCATTTTATCCAAACACTCATTCTAAGTTTACAAATAATGTGGACCTTTTCTCTCGTTCAGTCGGTTTCTCACGTAGGCGTTCATTTTTTTCTGTAAAATATCATCATGTGTCTTTTGTGTTTCCTAATCTCTTCACTATTCACCTTTGAGTTATTTATGCAATAGCTTCACCGACAATCTCTGTAGATCTTTGACCATATTGCACACATTCATCCATTGATTTTCAAACATATTTACAAATAAAATGCTATAAAAAACATCATGGCTTAGTATTTGTTACAGAACATCTAAAATAATTTAACAGGATTTGACCCAGCTTTGCATTTTCTCAACAAAGACAGATTAAGGGGAGTAGGCTGGAGACTAGGGGAATGCCATGGCCTGATTTAGAATACAAATTCTCTTTTTCCAGGAGGAAATATTAGATTCGTAGGAGCCTCCACTAGTTGAATTTCCCCCAACACACTCTTGCCTAGTGAAGGCAATTCAGCAGCAAGAATATCCTCCCGATTTCGTATAAAAATAAGAATTAACCACTAATTGTCATGAAGTACTTGCTATTTTAAGAAGCGCTAGATTTGTTGACCAGGTTACAGCAAATGTTTTCTCTAGAAAGATACTGTAATCAGTTGAGAACACCAGGTGGATGGTAAGACATGCTTGCAGGAAAACAATGTGTTTATTAATGTATTTCTGATGTTTTATATATATGTAAAGCTCCATGGTGTGTTGGAGCAGAAGACAACGCCGGAGGGATATAGGTCAACTGGTAGGGCCAGCACCGAGACATCCTAAATATAGATGCAGTAACAAAAAATTACAGCACTGCCCATGATACCAGGGCAGGCTTTGATGCAGCTGCAAAGAATCCAAGGCACTGAATCCGTAGCACTGACCATTCTGCAGACTGAGATACAGAACAATGGTGTAGCACAGGCCCCTGCAGCCTCTGGGGTGCGGGTGTTCTCCGGTCCTTCATGAAGCACCTCAACCCTTCAGGGGGACCACCCTCAAGCCAATGAATATCTCTGAGATGTAGGAGACTCAGGGACCCCCTAATCACATTCTGACTTATACCACTGGCACAGAAACAATGTTTAAGCAAGAAATTAGTTGTGCAACTTATGCTTTTTTTCCTATTTCACACAGTTTTACAGCAATACTATAAAAGTCCCATAAGATACCATAGTTGGTGCGTTTACATGCTACGTATGTCGGTAAATTCCATTGAACAAACAGAAAACATCCTTTCTGTGTCGTGTGGCTTTCATCGGTGTACATGATGTTCATTCAAAGAAACAAATAGGCGCTCACACGCCTTTCTAGGTGCCCATTACAGGGTTCCTTGTCAGGACGAAGAGGAGTTTTTTTCAGTAACCAGCTGGCCGTGTCCTTCGTGACAAGTTGATGAGATCTGTCCTTTTAAAGCTCATGAAGTGGGAGTCTGGGAAGGAGCCATGTCCACAAGATCAAAGCGCCCTCAGCTAAGACTTGCTTTTGTCCATCCAGTGCTCAGCCCATTCCCTGGACAGCTTCTCACCTCTGACTCCAGGCCTGGGTCGCCTTCGCCCTCCTGTGGGTCATTTCCGGTCATCAGGCTTTGCTGCTCTGCATCCGGGTGGCACCTTTCATCTTGAGCCACTTCAACCCCGCTGCTTGAAGCCCCCGGGCTCGCTTTCGCTTTCTTCCGGCTGGACTTTGTCTTCTTTCGGTGTACTTTTGGTAACCACCCTCTTCTTTCTGCGTTAACAAATTGAAAGAAGAGAAAAGTGATACACAAAGTTTGAGAGACGGAACAAAGCGCGCGAGCAGACAGACAGCTAACGCTCAGTCACAAGTCTGCAAACTCAGAAAAGAAAGAAAATTGCATGTACCAGGGAATTTGTGACAAGTGAAACAGGAGTACTATAATCCCAGTGGATGACAGGAAAGTGGCAAAGAGCATGTCTTCTTTGCTGTTCACCTGTCTAGGTTTCGATCTTCATGAAGATAATAAACTTGTGGTAGACTAGACGTCTACAACAGGTAATTTCAGAAGTAAATGACTGCCTTTTTCAAGCTTTCTTAAGTAAATAACTTCCTACAAATTAATAAAAAGGGAATACATTTCCTGTTGCAACAAAAAAACACAATCAATCCATTGCATGTATTGTTACAAAATATTAACATAAATTAAAGCCTGGTAAAAATATATTCTGTTGGGATGGATGAGAGTGAAAACTCAGAGTATGTGCCTTTTTATTGCCCTACTCTCGTGTTACTTGGAGACACGGAGTTTTCTCTCTGTTTGAGAAAGCTGTGCCTCTGTTTACCCCGGAGACTTCATTGACAAACACATCTGACACTAATTTGCACAGGCCTCTATGGAATGCTCAGAAGAGGTTAAAGGCAGAAAGGGTGAACGTTTGGACAATCATGCATAATGCAGGAACCAACGCATTTCACTTTTTCCTCCAGAAATTTCTTTGGGTTATAAGAGCGAAAACCCGGCGGTGAGTGGTTCTCAGATAGAATACCACAAAGGTAAAGATCTGTTCGGAAAGTCATACTTGGGAAACTGCAGCTTATTTTGAAAGCATGTTTAAGAATAACATAACAACAAAACACAGGGTTGGATCGATATACATTAAATTATTTCACAGTTCTCATTTAAACTGGGTAACCTTTCATTTAAGGACAAGTATTTACGACGTGTAGTAACGTCTTGCACAGTGTGTGCGCTTTAATGCTCTGGGCAAGAAGTCCATGAGCCACAGCTAGTATTATAAGGAGGACTGTATAGGATGTAATATCGTGGAAATTGAATTATTCCTATTTGTAGTGTGACATCATGTTTGTACATTAGAAGGGGCCCCAGTTAAAATCTATTTACAAACATCTCTGATTGATCCAGAGCAAAAATAGGGGAAACTCTACTGAATAAATTGAAATGACAGCTGGAAGTACAGACACACTTAGACAGCAATACTCAATTCCATCATTCAATAGCAATGCAAATGAATTATCTCCATATCACTTCATTAGCTACTATTGTTCTGTGGCATTTGAATAGTGCAAAAGCTGTTAATGGCATATCCAAAACGTCTTATGCTACCAATGGAATCCACTAGTAACTAGTCATCTATTCTATAGGGGTAATCCCTTGCTACAACCACAGTAATCAGCAATTAATAGAAACAGGTACTTGTGGTGAAAACAGCTGTTGGGTTAGGCCCTGGGTAGCCCTATGGGCTGGGTGCTGTGTTTTTAAAATGTAGGACATTTACTGGTGAGTTTTACATGTGCTGGTAATGAAACACTGCTAAATTCCTTTTTGACTACCGCAAGGCCTATCTCTCCTGTTGATTCGAATTCGGACTGACTTGAAACCTCTTACAAGTGTATCTTTTAACTGGGAGCTAATAAAGTATTGGAGTTTGGTGTCCCAGGACTCACAATTTACAAACACATCAAATTAGAGGTCTAAAAATGCAACTTTAGAAAGTTGGCATTTTCTTACTTTAACCATTCTGTGCCTCTGCCTGTCTCTGAATGCATGCTTGGGTCAGGATGACAGTTGGGCTGTTCGTACATTCACTCTAGACAGTCAAACAAAGGGAATTGAGGAGAGTCCTTCGTTTCCGGACGCCCCATCATCAGGCTGATGGGGCTCCCTGAGCTGGAGTGGTAGGAGAAGTTGACACTTGCACCTGAATAGGGCTGTGCCTGTCCCTTCACAAAGCAGTCTCTACCCCCATGTATTGTGCCTGGAGTCAGGGCAAGGAAGGGCAGGATATTGTGCACTACAAAGACTTTCATTTGAAGCTTGGCTACTTCAAAGGCAGAAATGGGCCTAAATACTTGACTTCTGATACCACATACTCAAAACAATTCTGGAGTAAGAGCTGTGTTGCTGGCAGGAGGGACTGCCACATTGCTGCTAGCTTTGTTGTGCTGGTCTGCTGCTTGCTGCTTCTGTCCTGGAGGTAAGAGGACTGGACTTTGTTTGCTACATCCTACTTTTGAAGTTTCCCCAAGGGCTTCGGTTGAGCTTGCCTTCTGTGGAAAGCCTCAGGGCCATCAAAGACTTCATCTGCCAGCACATGGGCTCCTTTGGTGAGAGCCCTGTTCCACCTAGTTGTGCCAGCTCCTGTTCTGGGCCCTTGGAAGTGAGTTGGCTGGCAAAACAAGAAGAAACCAACACATCGACTTTGAGTGTGATAATGGAGCCGACACCGTGACGCTACCTGCACTGGTGCTGTGGTCCTCACCCAATGCAACGACCATGACTTGCAACCCAGGCCAGACACAGCTGAAGCGCCTCTGAAGAGCCGCAACAGATAGAGTCTTGAGTACCGCATCACTGATGTCCATGGCGGCTGACTCCAACTCAACTTCAGCATCTGTGGCTCTGTGGTGTGACATTGACACTGCAAAATCAACATCACGTGGCTTGACTCTCGACACTGATGCCTGGCTGTCAATGCCGTATCACCTCCCCTGTACCTTGCAAGTGCAACTTCCTAAGCGCGACGCACCAACGACCTGCATGGCCGTAAGGAATGTACACCTCACCATCCTCAGCAACACCTTACCTCCCTGGCACCATGCAATGTGTTTGTTTTGTTATAGTTTCTAAGGTACTTTAACTGGAGTCTGTATGACTCTGTAGCCGACGGGCGCGCATCGCGGTTGGCTCCGAACTTGGAGATTCGACTTTATCAAGCACGTCATCTTAGCCCCAAATGGAGCTATTGCATTTCTAAGCACTATAACTTCAAATAATCTTTAAACCTTCGTAACTTGACTTGTGTATGTTGGATTTTTTTCACTTGGTCTTGTTTTATGCAGATAAGTATTGGCTATTTTTCTAAACTGGTGTGGAATACTTTTGTGGTGGTGTGTGTGTGAGAGAGTGAGTGGGTGTGTGAGTGTATGTGTGTGTGTGCACAAATAATTTACATATTTCCTCTGCAGATAAGCTTGACGGCTCTTGCCAAGCTACCAAGGGGGTGAACGTTGGTTTCTCTGAGGGTGTAACTTACCCTGACAAGATAGAGGTTTTCTGCTTGTACAATGTGCAAATCTTTACCAACTAGAGACCCCATTTCTAAGTGTACTCATTTAAAACAGAAGTACATATATGAGTCATGAGGAGCAGAAAGCAGTTAATAATCTAGTAGTAAGTACATTTAGGAAAATAATTTAAAAAAAAATGAAATGTGTAACCTAAATGCAGTATGTATGCATATGTTGAATGAAGATTGGTATGCTGCCATGTGTCAGAGCATTTTCAGACACAGGTTCATAAGTTCTTTTAAGACAGATTAAAAGTAAATATCTGTATGAATGTGGTATTTGTATAATGCAAACCTATCTAAAAGGCAGAGCATGCAGAGGGCCAAAGGCAAAGTTACAGTCAATGTGCAAAAGGGGGCTGGCTGCTTTCTACGACAGAGATTGGACTGTTACTGCAATCCAATGTAGTGTTTGATAAAAAAAAGGTGTGTTTTCTGCTCGTTTCTAAACTAGAGCAGGCTTTGGGCAGCCCTGATAGATACAAGGATGCAGTTCTAGAACCTGGGTGCATAAATAGACAAGGCCTGTTGCCTTGTTTTGCACTTCTTCATCTTCAGCAGGCGCCCACGGAAATGGTGAGCGTGCCAGTTAGTTAGGCTGGGGTGAAAGTAAAATGGATTTGTAGATGATGTAGCAGGTTTGAAGATTGTGCGGACTGGCAATGGCAGCCAGAGGATTTCCATCATTTTTGGAATATTAGGGCCATATTTCTTCAGGTTCTTGATAGGAATTACTTCAGCATGTGTGATGCTTTTAAGGATAGTCAGTGTGGCATCTGAGCGACTGTTGAATAGGACATTGACAAAATCAAGATGGGAGAGTAAGAAGGCTCGATTGGCAGTTCTAAAGTTACTTTCTAGGAGGAATGGTGTCACTTTCTTTAGTAGAAAGAACTGATGGCAGACCATCTTTATATTTTTTGCATATTTTTTCTTATGGGTAAGGTCGGTGCTCAAGGTGAATCAGAGTGACGTAGTACTGAATGAAAATCGGTTCATGACATTAGGCCAAGTTTTTACCAGAGGTTGGTTGTTTTTCTTTGCCAATAACAGCAATTCTATTTGGTGGAGCTAAGCTTCAGGTGAGGTGCTCGAAATCCAGGTCTGGATGGGATACAGGCAGTGTATGAGGAAATGAATGTTTGGAGAAGAGGAGACTTTCAAATATAATTGTTTGTCTTCTGCGTATTGGAGAGTATTGATGCTGAAGTTGAATATGATAGGCAACATGATGGAACCCTGGGGGATACACTAGGTGCTAAGGATTCATTGTGAACAAACATGTATTGAGGACTTTAGGATTTGAGTGATTAATTATGTCATGGAATCAGAGCGGTCCATCAATATCAGGAGGCAGGGGTCTTCTATATCTGTGGTCATGAGTAAGTTTTCTGTGAATAGTAAAGCAGCTCTCTTCGTACTGCAGCATGCTCTGAATCCAGAATAGTAGCCATGAACCATACAGGAGATGGCTGGCACTGATATCTTCACAAAATTGTGCCAACGCTGCTTTTTCTTTGATCTTGAAGATGAAGGTCAGTAGAACTGGAAAGCGCATCAAGTTCTAATGTGGGGTATTTCCTACGTGGGACGATGTGGCCTGTCCTGGGAGCCTCAGGGAAGATGCATTAAGTGAGGGAAGCATTGACAATAGTGAGTAGGGGTGACTGAACTTGTTCAGGGTCACTCTGAAGGGCATGGGATTGCAGTACAGAAACCTCTGTCTGATAATTCTGATATGGTTTCCAAGCTCTAAATATATATTTTTCCTGAGTGTAGCAAACTTGATGACCTTTATAGGACTCTCTGACAATCAGCTGTGTGGCTAGTTGTGTGAAAAACTATGCGGTCACCCCCTGATGTAGTGCACCATCTTCTCTGCCATGAAGCGCGAACTTTTGCCTTCCCAAAATACTGGACTTTATTACTCCTGGCCCCACTAACACCACGTTACCAAACAGGAGCTGGTATCTGTAGGAAAGTGCCCCTTTTTGCATGGTTGCCTCCCACATTTTACCTGCTCTCATTGCTCTTTGACTGAGTGTGCACTGGGCTCCTGCCAACCAGGTACCCAGGGTCCATAAACCTGTACTGTGGCACACATAATTGGCAACACTTGTAAGTCCCTTGTAAAGGGTACCATAGGTACCAAGGGCACTGTGACCAGGGAAGGCCTCTAAGGGCAGCGGCACATATTGAGCCACCCTTAGAGGCCCTGTATTTTAACACACACATACTGCCTTTGCAGGCTGCATGTTTGGGTGCATAGCAAAGTGAAGAGTCGCCATAGTACACATCCCTGTGTGTCATGCCTACAACCCACTGCCAATGGTATAGGTAAGCACCCCTTTAGCAGGGTGCACTATGCCACTGGTGAGGGTACAGGTGCATGAGCCCTGTAACCCTCATTCATAGACATTTTAAGTGCAGCAAAGCCATAAAGAGTATATGGTATGGGAGTTTGTCATTATGAACTCCACAGCTCCATAATGGCTTTGCTGAAACCTGGGAAGTTTGGTATCAAACCTCTCAGCACATTAAACCCACACGTATGCCGATATGGGATTTAAGGCCAAATGCACTCAGAGGGAATCTTAGAGATGACCCCTGAAAAATGACCTAACTCTAGTGTCCTTGCTGAGTGGCTGCTCACCAGCTGCAACCACCAGACATGTTTCTGGACCCCTGGGTCGAAAGCCTCTCACTCACGAGGTCCTGCAATAAAGCACATCCTGGGTCGAGGTGCCAAGCCTCCTCCCCCTGGATTGGCATGGTCTACGAAGGGGAAGCTTCAAAGGCTAGCCGTCTTTGGGAGCTGTCCCAGCAATTTGCTTCTCCCAGCAAACTGGCCCCCACCGGTTCTTACCACCACTTGGGCGGGAGAATCAGCGGGAAAACCAAGATAGGAGGGGAGGTGTGCCCACATTTGCCAACCCCATCCCTCGGAAGGGGGAGGTGAGTTGAAGCACAACTCTCAGTCCCCGCAAACTTGAAGATGGGGGACCCAGCCAACCAGTGAGCTTATGCCCCCCTCGCACTGGAGGGTGGCGTAATAGGGGGTGTACCCACAATAAGGAAGGGACCCATTAGTCCTGACCTGTCCCTACCTGAAACACCCCTAAATTTAGTATATAGGGGCAATCCTGAACCTTACCTGTACCTAAGGAAGAAGAACAGAAGAAGGACTGGAGAGCACTGCTGATAGAAGAAGAGGAGGACAGCAACTGATTTGGCCACAGCCCTACTGACCTGTCTCAACCTATACCTGCTCCAGCGAAACCCCGGTGTGTCCAGAAGCCAGCAATCCCCCAGAACCCGGAGAACCTGCTCTGCCTTCCTTACCAAGACTCTGTCTCCCATGAGCACGGGATTTGCTCACCAACAGACTCTGGCTCGGGCCAAATCCGCAAGTCTGCACCACTCTGCACTCGACACCCACGGCCTAAGTTCCAGTTGCCCAACACCATGAGGAGGTCTCCCCGGCAATCCTGACCTGGGATATGGTGATCCCTGACCTACCTCAAGTCTCCTGACAATGCCTGCAGTGTCTATCTGGAGGATCCCCCCGACCGGAGGAGAGCCTGACACCAAAAAACACCGCTGCGCTCAACGGCCCACAGGCTTGGGTGGCCCAACCAATGGTGTCCCGGCATCCCTTGACAACTCAACTTACCTCTCCAACCGGTGGTTGCCTCCAGAAGATATTCATGCCTGAGCCTGCAGTGTTTGTTCTGACCGGATCTTCCTCATTGAAACCAACAGGGCTCCCGAAGTTGATCTAGCACCCTGCACCCGGCCGCCCCTGTGCCGCTGTGGGGGCACCTTGTGTGCCAACTTGGAGCCCCATTTGCCCTGAGCTTACCTTGGAGAGCTTTTCTCCCACATCCAAGTGGGGGGCCCATGATCAGCCACCAACCTAAGGCCCCTTATCCCCCATTGGATAACACTGGGCCTCAGCACTCTGCACCTGGCCACCCTAGTGCCACTGAGGGTGCTCTTTGAGTGCATCCTTGAACATGGGGGAACCCTGGTTCTAACCCCAGAAATGTTACTCCCTCAGACGTATTGCTTACCTTTAAACCAATGACCTGATTTCATCCTATAGGACTGCATTTACTTTTTTCTGTGGAAAAAGTTCTGTGTGTGGAGTTGATCGTTGTATGAAAACCTAAGAAACTGTGTTTTGAGAAAAACTGTTTTACTTACCTTCTATCCAGGAAATGTCCCGGTGTGATATCTAGGCATATCTCACTGAGTAGAAAAAGTAATCCAAAAGTAATTACAACTGTATTTGCACATTTTTACAAACCTATAAGAAAATTCATTATTCATCCAGCTTCCTCTTTAACAATCTGTCTTGAAAAGTACTATCATAGCTACCTGTACCAAGTCCTGCTTGGTTCTGTAAATAAAATACACCAAAGAAATATTTTTGATACAAACAGTTGGTCTGAGTCAGTCTTTAAGTGTGTGACATCATTTCTTGCCAGAGTGTGTACAATAAATGCTTAACTCTACCCACTGATAAAGGCATGCAGCTCGCCCACACTACCACAAATAGAGAGTAAGGTATTGTCTACTTTTACCTCTGTAAGCCCGTGGGGCTCCACTGGACTCTGTAAACACTATACCTCACTTTGGTATAGTATATACAGAGCCAACTTTCTACAGTAACTGTTCAATGTCTGCTCCCACTAGATACCCAACATCACCAATTGTGAGGGGAGAGTGAGTGGGTAGACCAGAACTGAAAATATCCTGCCTTTTGCCTTCTTCCAGTAGCCCATATTTTCGAGCAGTCCCACAATTTGTTGATCAAGCTCCCTTTCTGCCCACATGCCCTTTGTCTGGGGCCATTTTCCACCCGCCCCATCTGGTAGAGGCGGATCATTGTGTAGCATGCCTTTGGGGTAGTTTCAGCTGTACCAGCTGAAAGCTCTCCCATATAGCTTCCTCTCGGGGATACCTGAAAGCTTCCCCCAGGCATCACCCTCCAATCTCCGCAAATCGTTTTCCCATTTGCTTCAGAGGGTGTCCAGACAAGGCAGGCTGTGCATTAGTAGAAAGGAGTATATTTGTGATACCACATGTTTGTGTAGGGGGGCCTCCAGTGCTCTTCTCCATTCCAGGGATGTTTCCTCCTCGATATCTCAGAGGAGGTCTCCTTAACCCACAGGATAGGTTTGATCTGTTGGCAGCAGAGATATTGTCCCCTTGTCAGTTCAAATTGTGCATGGAGTTTGGGGAATGGAATCATCTCTGCCATCTTCCAGGCATCGCCCACTTTTGATATTCCCAGTACATACCACTTCATGTGACCCTCCACACATTTCAGGCACACTAGCAGTGCAGAATCCCAAAGCAGGGTCTCCAGTGTCAATCGGCCCCTCCAGCCCAGTTCTCTCATCGCTTCCCGCCATATCCTAACCACCTGGGCGGTAAGGCCTGGCAGTGGGTTTCACCTGGCTGCCCCATATACCCAGCTGAGGTAGCCCCCTGAGTCCATTGCCCTCCTGTCTGCATATGTTGATGGTTCTTTCTGCATTGTAAATACCCAATATTCAATTACCTGCAGTTGGGCCACTCAATAGTATAACCTCAGATTTGGGAAGGCCACCCCTCCATCCTCTAGCTTCAGTGTCAATAAGAATAGGGCAATCCTCTTTGGGCCTACATCTAAAATCAACTGTCTGATCATCGCCTCAAAGTCTCTAAAAAAATTGTCTGGGACTCTAAATGGTGTGTTCTGCAATAGATGCAGAAAGGTAGGAAGAAATATCATTTTGTAGAGGGCTGCTCGGCCATGTTCAGAAATTGTGAGCCTTCTCCAGTGGGACACTGCCCCTTTGTATTCATGGCGGATATCCTCTAGGTTTTCCCAGAAATGTTTTTCAGGTTGCGTAGTGACACAAATGCCCAGGTACCTGTCCCCTGTACGTTCCCATCTCACGGGAAAGCCTGTTTCGCTAGGCGGGGTCCACTCCGTAAGGGGAAGAGCAATTGATTTTTTCCAAATAATGTGGATCCTGGCGTATGCCCCGATCACCTCCAGGACGTGCAGAATACGGGGGAATCGAGTATTCTGGGTCAGCCACATACAGTAGAATATCGTCCCCATAGAGCAATATAAGAACTTCCCATTCTGGGTCCCATTTTAAGTCTCCAAAGAGCAATATAAGAACTTCCCATTCTGGGTCCCATTTTAAGTCCCTGATTTGGGTGTCACTCCGGAACCAAGTCGCCAGAGGCTCAATCACAAGTTCAAACAAGAGCGCCTGTCTAGTGCCTCTGCCGAGACTAAATTCCCTTGACCCTACCCCATTTATTGAGCCCCGAGCCAGTGGTGCCCGATATAACAGCCTGACCAATTTAAAAAACATTGGTCCAAAGAAAATTTTTCGTAGAACTACCAAAAGGTATGGCCATTCCACTCAATCAAATGCCTTTTCAGCATCTAGTGATAGCAGTATCACCGGCTCATCATTCTGATCCCCCCAGACCAGACAACCCAGGAGGGACAATGGTTATGTCTGGTTGCTCTGTAAGGCATAAAAACAGATTGAGTGGGGGTATTATTGCATCTGTCACCTTCATGAGCCTGTGGACACAAGCACCCTGGCCAGGATTTTGGCTTACTTTATTCAGTAGGGATATCGGTCTATAGGAGGCACAGTCTTTCCTCAGCTTCTTGTCTTTGTAACTGAGGACTATATAGGCCTGCCTCAAATCCATGTGTAGGATTCCTTACCACAATGCTTCCTCAAACATCACTTTCATGGGGGGGCACTATATGGGATTTCACACAGTTGAAGAACTTTGATGGGAAACCGTTAAAGTCCAGGGCATTTTGACTCCTAAGCTGGGTTCACCCTCTCAGATATTTCTTCCTCAGTCATTTCCACCTCAAGGGCCCTACTCACCTCCTCTTGGAGGTGCAGGAACCAGAAGGTCCCTAACAAACTTTCTCCTGTCGGGCACAGTCTCCTCCGGTCACAAGCGGTACACCTCACTCAGGTGTTTCGCGAAGGCCTGTGTAATTTCATGCAGGCTCTCCACTTGGGATCACCCCGGGGTGTACACCCTTGTACCCATCTTCGGCCCTTCTCCTTTTTGACTAACTACAACAGCAGCTTCCCAGCTTTTTTTAATTTTAATTTTAATTTTTTGTATTTATTTTGTTAATTGGCATTTTGACAAGAGCAAACAGCAGTAAAGCATGTGGTGCCAAATAATACAGATGTGAAATGACTCTTTTAGCTAAACAAACAAAAGTTATAACCAAAACAGAAGCATCACATTTGACCGAATACATATGTGACATACATCATCATAAATTCACAATCGGGATGCTGTACATCATATATAAGTTATATGACTGGGGTTATAGGAAAGGGGTTGTATGAGAGTTGCGTAATGTACGGATACATAGCGACTCAGAAGGTCGGGACATGGTCAGTAAATGCCTCTTGCTGGGATTCAGTGGTGACTTCGGGATTTTGTGTGGTGTCCGAACTACGAGAGGACAACCAATTCACAAACGGACCCCATATATCCTTTGGCCGGGATGCCTGGGGCAGTAATTCCCAATATATATTTAACTGTTCTTGACAGAACGTGACGTTTAGGACCCAGGCTTTAGTGGCAGGTGGTTTGTGTTTTCCCCAGTGCATCGCAACCCAGCGTTTAGCCAGGAATAGCAACATGGCAAGCAGCCTGTGGTGACCTGGTAGGGCCTCTTTAACATATCCTAGAAGGCATAGTATGGGAGAAGGAATTAGGTGGGTTGCTAGGATCTCATTGATTGAGTCAATAACTTCATTCCAGAAGCGCTCAATGCAGTGCAGTTCCAGGCCACATGTAAAAAAGAAGCATCTGGTAATGTACATCTCCAGCAGTTTGCCTCGGGACAGATACCAATGCGTTTAAGTTGTAGAGGTGTTCTGTGAATGCGGTGTAAGTATTTAAAATGTGTAAGACATAGTTTGTAATTAGGGGAGAGCATCTCCAGTTGTCCGCAACAGAATTGTCATTGAACCTCTGATAGTGGGTCGTCTATGACCTCATTCCAACTAGCAATGGCTTTCGGAAGTATGATCGGGAAAGATCGCTGCATGCTACTGTGAAGTCGTGTGATGAGCTTATCTGAGGATGAGTTCATAAGCATTGATTTCAAGGCCGGGAGAGATGGAGCTGGAGCTCGGAATGTGTCATGCAATTTGCGGCACGTTCCTCTGATGGAATAATACAGTAATAGGTGAGAGAATTTGGTCACATTGCCGGGTATGGGTGCGGGGGGGGCAAGAAGGTGTTGCCAGGGTATAGGTCGGTGAATGTGTCCCATCCCAAATTGTGTGCATGGGCAGAGTTGCCTTGATCTTCTTGTATGGGTATTTGCGGGTCATGTGCAAGTGTAATAGAGGGTGCATACAATACTGAATGCCCTGCTTGAATACAGAGTGTATCCCAAGCCCACCATAGCATGTCAGATGTATTTTATCATTCCTTGGTAATGTTAGGGGGACTGGCATAAGGCTACTGTCAGTGGTAGTGGTGTGACAATGTCAGCTTCAACTGCAACATGGGGTTGGGAATATCCACTAGTGTAGGAATTGCGCCTGTGCACAGAACGCATATAAAGCGCTAAATCAGCAGCGCCAAGTCCCCCCTGTGTCAGAGGAAGTGTAAGTATTTCCCACGCTATATGCGGTTGCTTTCTGGCTCAGACCAGGGAGATCATTGAGGAACGCAAGGTTTTCAAAAAGGATTGAGTGAGTTGTAGTGGGAGATTGGTAAATATAGAAGTTTGGACAGCACTATTACTTTAGCTATAGCAATTCGACCAGCTAAAGATATTGGAAGTTTAGACCAGACAGGTATTTTCTCCTCCAACCATGCCATTGTGCGACTGAAGTTCATGTCCCAGAGTTGTTGGATGTTAGTGCTGAGCCATATCCCCAAGGAGCAGACGGGGCCGGATGCCCATTGAATAGGATAATCTGGTTCGAAGGTAGTGAGATTAGGGGTAAGTGGAAGTAGGGTGGACTTGGTCCAATTAATATGTACACAAGAGAGGCCACCAAATCTGGTAAGTTCCCGAAGGACAGGGTTCAAATTATCCAATGGGTCTCAAAGATACAAAGTGATGCTGTCCGTGTATAGTGATATAATGACATCTCTCGTGGAGAAGTCAAGGCCACATGTTTTTTGGTGCTGCCTGATTCTTGCTGCGAGGGGCTCCATTGCAATGGCGAACAGGAGGGGCGATAAGGGGCACCCATGTCTGGTGCTTCGTGTGATGTAGAATGGGCAGATATCAAACCATTAGCACGTAATCTGGCAATTGGTTGAGAATGTAATAGTTTGATCTGTGTAATGAATGAGGGATTTAGACCTAGTCTGGCCAAAACGGTGAAAAGGTATGGCCACTCAAGCGAGTCGAAGGCTTTAGTAGCGTCGAGAAAAGCTGCTAGGGCAGGTGTGTGCAGATCTAGTTGATGCAAGATGTAAACAAAGTATTAAATTACGTGATTTGGAGTGCCCAGGTATGAATCCGGACTGGTCCGGCCTAGTAATTAAAGGTAATAAGGGTTGTAACCTATTGGCAAGAAGTTTTGCGTATATTTTATTATCAATGTTTATGAGGGAAAGAGGCCGGTACGAATAGCACTTGTTAGGGGTTTTTCCTGGCTTAAGTAATGTAGAAATGACAGTCTCTCTAGTCATTGGGGGGAGAGAGATGTTTTGTAAGGAATCTGAGTACATTTCTGAAAGATAAGGCGCTAATAATGAAGCATACACCTTGTAGAACGCGGTTGTCAGGCCATCAAGGCCTGGTGCTTTATCCAAGGGAAGACTTTTAATAACTTGCACTATGTCTTCTGGTTCATCTAAATATTCTTTGTGGGCATTGCTGAGCCATAAGAGCTCTAGTGAGTTCAAATAGGTAGTAATGTCAAAATCTATTTGTGGAGTTTAGGATTTGTATAACAAGGAGTAGAATTGGGTTATGTGGCAATGAATGTCTCTAGGGCCCTTGATTAGAATGCCGTTGTCATCTAGGAGTTCTGTGATGTAGGGGGAACAGTGAGAAGGTTTGAGAAGATTAGCGAGCATTTTCCCAGGACGGTCTCCTTCACCATAAACCCTGGCAGTGGCATATTTCCCAAGAAATGTTAACTCTCTAGCGGCTTCCTCAGTAAATTCTGAGAGTCACTCATGTATGGTGGCTAACAATGATGGATCATTATGTTAAAAATCTTGGAGTTCAAGGGCTTTTAGTTCAGTTTGTAGCTTATTCAATGTGCCTCGCATATAACTGTCAAGACTCCTGACTGGCGAGCTATGCATTTCCCCTTATAACAGCTTTAAACGCTTCTCATAGTACAGATGGAGAGGAAACGGATCCCGTGGTCAATGAAAAGAATTCAACAATTTAAATTCTAATTTCTGTGTGGAAGGCCAGGTCAAGCAGGGCGTGAGGTGGTAATCTCCATGTGAATTCATGTTTAATGGAAGTAGGGAATGCTATTTTACAGGCACAAGGGGAATGATCGGATAGTGTTCTAGGCAGGATTTGCGTATCTACTGTCCACATCGCCATGTCCTCGGACACCAACCATCGGACCGGTCTAGACCAGGAGTTTTATTGTGTTGAAACATATGTGCCCTCTCGATTGTGTGGGTTCAGGTGACTCCATACATCCACCAAATGACAGTCTGAATATGTGCGTTAAGCGCATAACTAGATGACTAGGTGTAGTGCTCAGGGCGAGCCCAGTCTGTCCAGTTCATCACACAAAAAAGCATTAAAATCACCTCCCCAGATGACAGTATCACAGCCCATAGCGACAACCTTTGCCCATACATCATTAAAAAAAAATCAGGCTTATCAACGTTTGGTCCATAGATTGCGGTCAAGATCATTTGTGTACCTCCTATAGATACTTTCAATATAATATATTTTCCTTCTGTGTTGATGTGCAAATGTGTCAGTGTTCAATCTATGCCGTTAAGTATGAGTATGGCTCCTCCTCTCGAGTAGCTGGAATAGGTTAAATGATGGTACTTTCCCCATCCTGTATGCCGCAGCTCATTCGTATCTGATGGGAGGAGGTGAGTTTCCTGTAGGAAACATACGCCCACTTGTTGTCGAACTAGGCAAGCATGTACTAGTTGCGCTCTTCTATGATTATTAAGGCCTTTGACATACCAAGTTAAAAAACTGTATTGAGTCGGTGTGGAAGCTAGCGGAATGTTAAAGGTAGATGGTATGTATTTCTAGATTTCCCTTCTTTAGTTAGAGGAATTGTGATGATGAACAAATTGGGAATGTAGTGCTCTGATTTCTGTTGCATGCATATATATAATGTGATGCGAAGTAGATCTCTGGTTCGCGTCAAAGAGTGCTGTGCGTGTGCCTCTGCAAAAACGAAAAATAACTATTTAACGTCCCTGCTTCCCCCCTCCCACACCAAACCCGCAATTAGGTCATGTACATTTTCCCACCCCAGCTGAAAGAATAAAAAACATTCCTAGTAAACTTAGGGAGATCTCCCGGGGGTCGTGGAGTCACCGGCATACCGCCCTGCCATGTGGAAGGGTGGCCGAGCAGTCAAATAGTTACCAATAGGACGTTACTCCTCAAAAATTGTCAGGTAGAGTCCGAGATCAGGTGTGGCTGAGTTCATGAGTTAGTCCAATTCGTAGTGCACATTATTTGGCATCTTCTGTATGGAGAAAATGGTTCAGATGAATGGCAGAACAGGTTGATCTCATCAGTCATTATCACTTAGAGTAGAATTGGAGGTTGTTTCATTAGTTGAGACTGTTTTTTTTGGTTGTGATTTACCAACATGCTAAGCGCATTTCAGTGCTGACTTTGCATCAGTGAAATAGTGTGGCTCACCCTTGTGCGTTACCTTCAGCTTTGCTGGATATAAGAGTGCATATGTTGTGCCAAATTGTTGGAGAAGGCGTTTAGCTGGACCAAATTCACGCCGTGCAGCCTGAACCATAGGCATGGAGTCTGGGAAAAAGGAGAGTCGTTTTCCTTGGTGAGTAATTGATCCTTTTTCTCTGGATTTCCAGAGTATTACATCTCTGTCCCTATAGTTCAATATGCGAGCTATAATGGGTCTGGGCATAGCTCCAACTGGAGCCTTAGGAGCCAACGTGCGATGTGCTCTTTCTATTATGAACATGAGGGATAAGTCTGGATCAAAGAGGTCACGCAGAAGTTCTTCCATGAACACTTCCATTTTGGTGATTGCAGTCGTTTCTGGAATACCAAGAATACAGATGTTATTCCTCCTAGAGAGTGCTTCAAGATCTTTGTTCTTTGATGGAATAACATCTAGCACTTTTTCCATATGTAGGTGTTCTTTCGATTCCACTTGAATGTCGTGTGCGTCCGACGCACTATTCTCGAGTTGATCCAAACGGACCTCATGGGTATCTACTCGGTTGTGTTCTTGATCGAGCTGGGAAGAGAGTTTATCAAGTTTGTGATCAATACTAGCCTTGAGGCTGGATTTCATCTCTAATAAAAGGCTGCTCAGTTCATCTTCAGGTGGGTCTGTGGATTTACTAGCGGATGATTCTGTGTCATGATTTGATTCAGATTCAGCGGTTCGGGTGCTGCTCCTGCTGTCAAACGATAATTTTGGCTGTTTAACATCAGTTTTCCACATTTTAGCCATGGCAGGAAATGGAGGTAAATCGCTTATGGCAGGAGGCTATGCTGTTGGGTATTATCACAAGTTGCTGTTAGTTGAGATACACACACCCAGGTACGCTCGTGTTGGGGTTCACTTAGCAGCACAGAGTCTGGGTATACCCTGAAACTCAACGCAGAGTAAGGCAGTGGTGACAGGCGTTTGGTCAAGGTTGCCCGATTGTTAGACCCAAAGTACCTTCAAAGCCCTTGAGCTAAGTCAAGAGCGGAGCAATACTTTATGTGCTTGCCGATGAAATATTTTGGTGTGCTGAATGTGCAGCCGTCTGTTGAAGAATACTGCCTGGTACCAGCTAGAGCGAGCACAGTCTGCACAGTTAATCAAAGAGGTCACAGTGTGCGAAAACGTGCAGTTGGAACAGGAGTGGTGCTTGGCTAGCGTGTCTCGGCGGCGCCAATTTTGTTGCTGAAGTGGGGCCTAGCGCTATTCATGAGGTGGAGGTGAGTGGATAGGGACGGAACAGTGGGCAGGAGATGCGCACAGGTTTAACCCTGTGTAGGGCTTGTAGTGTCTTTGGGAAATGACAATGTTCTCTGCTTCAACACTAGCCCAGTGTCTGCGGGCATCCGTGTGCCAAGTGGTTGTACAGTGTAGCCTCCGCCCCCCAGGCTCACATTATTGAAGGGCCTAGACTCAGCCCGATCTATGCGGTGCCCTCTCCTCACCTCCAGAGCCCCAGATAGGCTGTTGTGTCCTTGAGATAGGCCAAGTCGTGGCGCCGCTTGATATGGAAGAGTGCGCCAGGCCTGCTGTCGAGGACCGAGCAGCTCACCCAACCTCCTATAGTAGCTACGATTCTGGCAGAGGCCTTACCACTCGTGATTGCGACCCCGATGCTGAGGGAGGTCGCAGTGTGCTTGGGCCAAGTGGGCTAGAGGAGCAGTCTCGTCTCCTCAGCGCTGTAACAGCGGCGAAATTCTACCAATGCTGCTCATCCATGGCTCATTTGTGACTCCGACTCATCCACCGCCAGAGGCATCAGCATCAGCAAGAAGATAACTCCGATGATGTAGGATAAATTACGGATATTTTACTTGACAGAACGTGCTTCAAAAGCGCCAATCTTGCAGCTCCGCTTAGCCACGCCTCCAGCTTAAGTTACCATTTCATACAACCTACCCTGCTTGTTTCTGAACAGCTGCGTTGCCTCCTGTTTGGCCAGACTCTGGTATTCCTCCCACAGTGCCTCTTGTGCCAGTCCTCATTCCCTCGTAGGGTGGGACACATATTCAGCCTTCGCTCATATCAGCTCATCCTCCAGTTCCCTGCATGATTTCTCCCTTTCCGGCTTTTTTCCCATGACAGGTGCTGTCTGGTCTCTCAGTACCATAAACTGTTGCATTAGAGCTCACTGAACCCTCCTTAAAATAATGTTTGGAGGTTTGTTTTATCATATCCTTTGTGTTGTTATATGTCTCTTCTTAGGGTCCTAGTCTCCACACCCTCTCAGGTCTATGCAGTCCCGTCTGAAGAGAGGTCACCACTAGGGCATGGTCTGAGACACCACTGGGTAAGTATTTCATGTTCCCAAACACTCCCACTAGATGGTGCAACACCAACAGATACTCCAACCTGGGCATTGACCACATTGAATTTGAAGGCATAGGAGTACTGTCATCTTTAGGGATTATGGGCCCTCCGTAAATCGGCCAGTCTGTTCACTCCCAAGAAGTATCCCAAATGGTTATCCTCCCTTCAGCAGTTCCCCAAACTAGTCAATCAGTAAATGCCCCTTTGAGAGTCAAACTAAGGTGTTCCCCCACCGGTAGCATGACATCTGGGACATTATCCATTCTCCGAGCTTCACCACCACTTCCCCTTGCAGTCCCGGTGGTAAGTACCAGAAGGCCACCACCAACTTCATGTCATTCCAAGTACCTGTCACCACCGCATAGCATCCCTGGGGGTCCTCCCATGTGTTAATCACCTGTAAGGACAGAAACTTCCACGAGAATACATCCACTTCCTCTATCCCCTGGAGAAGCCACTGTGGGCCAGGAGCAGATAGCACCCCTGGTTGAGGAAACCACAGCTGTTTTCCATTTGGTTGCCTCTTCTGTAACATAATTATGTCTGGATTGTGTCTCGCCCGCATAATTGGTCACTATTCTCTATTTCAACTTACTCCCTAGGGCATTAACATTCCATGACAGTATTTCTAGGGGGAGCACATTGCCAATTCGATATATCCAGGGATCAGCCATAGTCTGTCCTCGAAAATAGCCCATCTGCATTAGTTCCCTGGACATGGTGGCCCTCCTTGTGAGGATTGTGCTGCTCCCTCCCCCTTACCCTCGAGAAATAACTACAGCCTCCCTACACTTTTATGCTGCAGGCTTAAAACTACAGACTTCCCTAACTGTTGAGGTGCCTGTCGCCCCATCATTTTTAACATTTAACACAACTCACACAACAGTAATAGGAGGCAATTTGTGGCTTGGGCAACCAGTGGAACTGCATAAGAGCCTCCACGCCCACCCCAGGTTTACCCCCCTGCAAAGTCAGACTCACTGGCCAGGCATCTGGCCAGGATCTCAATTTACTTCCAGGGTCCCCTGTTAAATCATCTCATCAGCTGTAATCTGCGTTATGTTGGGAGGTGAAAAAATACCGTTCAAGCCACTTTGGCTGGTGATTCATTTCTCAAGTCCTCCGATTCTACCTCCACAGACTCCCACCAGTAGTACACCTGCAGGGTCTGCCTCTGCTGTACAGCAGCCACCATCCTAGCCCTTTCTGTTTTTGTCTGGTCCTTCATAAGGGCAGATGAGAGGCGTCTGTAAACTCTGCTGCGCCAACGGGGTTCCTGACAGCCATTCTCCCAAACTCCCTCGCCACAGTCCGGCATCACATACCAGGCCTCCAGCCAGAACCAAGCGGCTGCTACTGCTGTGAAAAAGTGGAAAGTTCCCTGATTGATAATCCTGAGCCTTTTTTGAGGCCTAAGAAGGATTCCCATTGTTTCTGACCTGCCGTTGTGTAATTAGGGTATAAGCTCACACTCCTTCCTTCCAGTGGCCATTGAACATGTGTCCGCGCCATCTGCAGGCTATTGTCTTGCCTTGACGATGCCCCGGGCGACGGAAGGCACCCAGGGACTCTGTGCGCCCATTCCACTGTAAACCACTTGAACATTTTCCCCTCCAGCACGCCATTTGTCAAGGAACAGCTACATGCCAGGGGCCTCTACTTTCTCCGGGACTCCAACCAACTGCTTGTTGTTGGGGCAGTAAAGTCCCTCTGCATCATCCAGTTTGCTCTCCAAGTCTATCACAGGATTTTCCAGTGCCCCGATAACTCCTCCCTCTACTTTTATTGAAGGTTTCAAATTAGCGAGTGTGGATTGCATTTCAGTCACCCTATCCCCCAATTTACAGTGGCCTGCCTTCAGTAGTCCCACGTTATGGGACACCGCCTTAATCGTTTGATCCAGAGCAGTTTTTTTTTCTCCTACTGCTGCCAGTATCATAGCTGTATGCACTCCCAGATCCAACTCTGCGCCATCTCCAGTGTGGCATTTGTTCCCCCATCTAATCAGTCCTGGTTCCCCCTGCACGTTGCTGTGTTACCACCCTCTACCTCGCTATATCGAGGCCTCTCCGCACCGGGGCAGCTGGCAGTGGGTTCTGTTGTCTGTCCGCTCATGGACCCACCTGTGGCTGTTGAGGAATTAATGGAGCTGCCACCCCAGGCACAGCCTCCTCACTGGGGCATCACTACTATGACTCCCTGCAACCACACCCCGTGGAAAGAGCACCCCACAATCTAGCCTGATATCCCACCTGCCCCCGGCAGCATGAAAAAAGGGGGAGGTGGGGTAATTTGCCACCCAAGGTGTTCCCCCAGCTCCAGCAACTTCTGAATGAGCCCCAGGCCTCTCCAAAGGTGGTCCGCTGGTCCAGGTGTTGGGGGGGACAGTTCTACTCACCAAGTCTCCATTGTTTTCTCTAGATGCAGTGAGTGTCTTTGTGGCAACAGAGCAGAGCGTCCCACCGCCAAAGCACCCATTGCCGTTAAGGCCACCCTTTTTCTAGGGTGAGACTGCTCCTCACCACTCTGCTGTCCATGATACGAAAAGGGAGCGCACGTATCATCCCAGCAGTTCTCCCACTGCTAAGGGCAACTCCCTGTGATCCCTCGCCCCTACACTCCACTCCTGCATCGGGCTAGTCCCTGCTGGCCAAGTATTGTGCCCACCATTTTGGATTTCCCTGTCACTGCCGGCCCAGCATTGTGCCCATCATCTTGAATTTACCCCAGTTCTGGTCTTGCTTCTCCACGCATTCTTCCGGAGAGGGCCCTTTCCACCTCCAGCTGTGCCAGATGGCAACCTCTCACATCCTGCGGCCAATGGGCTTCCCCCTGAGGGTTATTACCGGCTGTCCCTCGCCTCACCGCTCCACTCCTGTGGCAGGCCTAGCAAATCACTGCTGACCCAGCGTTTTGCCTGCCATCTTAGATTTCCCATAGGGCCGGCCTTGCCTTTCTTCGCTGTCTGCTCCTCCAGATGGGACCCCTTCCACCGTCCAGTTGGGCCAGAAGTCATACTCTCACACCCTGCGTCCACTGGGTTCATGTGCCCGTGTGGGAGTGTTAAGGATAATTATCCCCGCTAATTGGACGACACTAGAGCTCATCTCCTATGTGACCGTCGCCATGCATGTACAAGCCCTTTTCTTTTAAACATGTAACGGTTTTTATTAATCATGCATGATCAAATAAAACTGAAATTCTAGATTAAGGGACCTAGTAACAATGGATAACGAGTTTTATTATCAACTGTTGCAATCTAATAGCAGTGAATGACCAGATTTAGAATCTGAAGTATAGGATAGAGGCTTTCTATGGACAACAGACATGACAAATAAATAGCTATGAGGAAGTATTGAATCATTTACTATAAAGAATGCATAATTTTGACTGTGAATTGCAAGCAGGGATCCATGTCACAGCCTGCTTTCAAATTGCAAAGCGTGCCTTGAAAATCACAAAGTAAATGAGAATTTTGCATGCACACATTCTACTGTGTTTGCCCTTTTTATTGGCTCTGTGTCCTTGACATCCTTTCATGGACTAAGACTTTGGGAAAGAAAAGCACATCATATGTGTACAGAAGGCATAGGGCTTCACCTCAGAATTAGAGAGTGGTTGGGAGACTGGTACAATGTCCAATATTGAATGCACAAAAATGTACTACTACTTCGTGGCACAAAGAGAGCCTGCTCTTTGGCCTGGTCGACCCAACATAGTTTCCCGTCAGAAGTCTAAAAGTATTGGGATCCCTTACACCCACTTTGAAAGTTCACAACTTGGGACTACAGTGCAACAAAGACCTCTCCCTCAAACAACAAAAACTTCAAATAAACAAAACATGAGTTTTACGACATTCATCAGTTACTAGGTTGCTTTCTGCCCCAACAAATATTGGATGTAATCTCTCTTATCCTTACAAGGGTAATTGTCAAACTGCAATGCCGTCTTTATGGGCATTCCAACTAAGGTACACATCAAACTCCTGAAGCTACTAAACTATGAAGCCAGCTCATAGTGCCTTTGCAGTGAAGTCCCTATTACACCTACATTGAAAACCACCACAACGGCTGATCAAAAAAAGATCAAAGTTTAACAATCTATTCAGGGAAGCCCTGACATTTCACTTCTACACTTCAGGTCCAGAAGACCTTCCAGTTAAATGCATTACCGCCAAATTGCAGAACAAGGATTATCATTCCAAGGTAGAACAAAAGGCTCCATACATAGTTATCTTCAGACACCTTACAAACTTCAGAGCAAATAATGTTCACAACATTTTTAATTGTATTTTATTGTTTGTTTTGCATTTAAAAGAAAACATATAACAGCAGTGCCGAGCACCCACCATACCCTCCCCCCAGTGTGACAGCATATGCATAGAATAGAAGCACTCAACAGTCTCTATCACCATCTTTGGTAAAGCTTGCATAACCAACACCCAGAAGTCGTGTACCTTTAAACAATCCCAGGCCAAATGGCAAAAGTCAGCCTCCTGTATCCCACACTGCCTACAACTAGCTACCTCCTGCAGCCCATATCTGTGAAGTTGAAGGGGAGTGTATTACAATTGTTGGAGGTATTTAAAGTGTATGATGCGTAAATTACAGTTAGCTGTTACATGTCTGGTTATGTCACAGCAGAAGTTCCAGTTGTCTTCTTCAAGTGCCTCCCCTAGTGTCTGTTCCCATGGCGCCCGTGCCGACTGGAAGTAGGCGCCGTATCAGCTTGTAAGGTATTGTATAGTCGCGTAACCAATCTATCTCGTGATGGCCTGCCAATAGTGTCTGTAGTGCGGTTAACGTATCTGGTGCTGCATGATGCCTATTTTTAAACACTTTTAGTGTTTCATGCAGCCTGTAGTACTCAAAGACTGATATTGGATCAGAGCTGTGTGGGTCATCTAATTCTGCCATAAGAATGAAGTTACCCTCTGGGTGGCTATCTCCCACTGTAACCAGGCCCATTTTCGCAAGCGTGCCCAAAGTTCGTTTTTACTGGGTGAATGAGAGTTTAGGATGATGCACTATAGGGAGAGCCAGGACATGGACATGCCACCCTCCTGCACGCCGCGCCATCCCCCGCCACGCCTGGGCCATACAATCTGCTGGACACAAGTCTCTAAATGGGTGAGAGAGCTGTGTCTTCGAGATAAGGGCCACCCAGTGGTCCGGAGCCATATCAACTATCTCTACCGCTATATGCGGAATAAATGGGGGAGGGAAGAACCAATAGTGTGCAAATTGGGCTTGTGCTCACAAGTAATAGAAGTATAGGTCAGGGGAGGCGAATACTCCCAGCGAATACGGCCTAGTCAGTGTCTCCCAGCTACATCTGGTGTCCTTGTTCACCCAGATCAAGCGTAATACTATCGAGCAAAGTTGCAAGAAGACCTTCATCAATTTGATGGGGACATTGGTGAACAGGTACAGAAACCGAGGGAGAATGACCATTTTTGTTACTGCTATTCTGTCTGCTAGGGAGAGAGGAAAACCCAACCATCTATTCACTTGACCCTCTGTAGTGGACAGGGCCTTACCATAATTCTCTTTCAGCACTGTCCCTGGATCCGAGTGCACCTAGACTCCAAGATATCTCACAGTTTCCGTCGTCCAGTCTAGAGGGTACACCATTGGGAATTGTAGCGTGTTCGGCATGAGGAGGATTTCCTTCAATTGATTTTAAACCCAGATAAATATTCTTTTTTCAGGTATGCTCGAATAAGTGTGTGTTAATTCTCCTCTCGATCACGAATATATAAAACCATGTCATCTGCAGTGCTGCTCTCACATATTTATGTCGCACAACACAAGCCAGTGTCTCCATTACGATGGCAAATAGGATAGGGAACAGAGGGCAACCCTGTCTAGTCCCCTTATGGATTTTAAAGGGTTGTGAATGACAGTTATTAATACGCACCCTCGCCGACGGTGCCGTGTAGAAAATCTATATCCATCTGAGAAACGCAAATGGGAAACCCATCCTACGTAGTGTGGCAAACATATACCCCCAACGAACCGAATCAAAAGCCTTAGCGGCATCGAGTAGTACCGCCACTGCTCTAGTTGGTGCAAGACTGCAAACAACGTGCGTAGATTGTGAGATGTTGAACGTGAAGGCACAAATTCTGATTGATCCTTAGAACCATGATCGGTAATAAGGGTGGTAATTTAGTAGCAATAATTTTAGCGATAATTTTAGTATTGATTTTTAGCAATGATAGGGGTCGTTACGACTTGCATCTGTCTGTTTCCCAGGCTTCAGCAGCGTAACGATTAACGCTTCTCGGAGAGTGGGTGGGAGTACACCTTTGTCACAGGCTTCAGCATGCATATTTACTAACCCTGGGCGGGCAACTTCGCTATGCCCACGAAGTGGGCGTAGTGTTGCCTACTTCGCCCTTTGCAAAGTAGGCGAAGCAGGTAACACTACGCCCACTTGGTGGGCGTAGCGAAGTTGCCGGCCACGCGCCTCCCTCCAGCCCTCTCTAATAGCTTTAAATGAATATATAAATGAATTATAAAACCACTTACCTTGTCCGCCGCGTCCCCGGGGCTCCGACTCGTCATCGCGCCGGCGGCTCGCGGCTCTTGGATACTAATGCGCATGCGCGGCCGCGCGTGCATTTCTCGTGAGAAATGCGCATGCGAGGGCGGCTGCGCATGCGCATTAATATCTAAGATGGCGGCGCCGGTGGCGCGATGACCAGCGGTAGCCCCGGGGACGCGGCGGACAAGGTAAGTGGTTTTATAATTCATTTATATGTTCATTTAAAGCATTTAGGGAGGGCGGGAGGGAGGCGGTGGCGCGTAGTGGGGCTACGCGAAGTGCGTGGGTGGACGTAGTTTGTTGCCCACTTCGCGTAGCTTCGCGAAGCCCCACTACGCCCAGCCTTAATATTTACCATATGAGGGGCCAGTAGATCAACTTACTCTTTGTAAAATTCTCCAGGCAGTCCATCGAGACCCGCAGCCTTGCCAGACGGCAACAACCTTATGGCCTCTTTCACGTCGCCTACCATGAGTGTTTGCATTAGATACTCCTGTTGTGCATTAGAGAGCCAAACCAATACTATCTCCTCAAAAAACTCACTGATTTCCTCACTCTCTGCGCCAGCCCCTGGCCCATAAAAGAGGAATAGTAATCTCTGAAACAGGATTTTTGCACTCCAACTTCAGCCTTCAGGTCTAAAATAGGAGCAATATACTTGGCCTGATCAGGTGGAGGGAGGAGGGATAAGGGGAGATTCCTGAGCTGCCTGAGAACACACAGAAGTGCTGCTGGTAACCTGGTAAAACATCCTCAGGTGGGACCTGTAGATCTTGTGCCGGATCAGAACGAACTGATACCATAGTTTGCAATGAGTGAACTACAACCTCAGTGTGTTGTGCCTGTACACTTTTGCTATAAACTCTCAAACAGGCAGGGTATGCTTTTTGTTTACTGGGGCAACCAAGAAGTGAAGGACTAGTGGGTGGTGGGGGTGAGATAGCGGGAGCTGGTGCAAGTATCTCACACTACCAGTAGGTCGTCAATTCGGTCAAGCACATAGTTCCCGCCTTCCTTTTTTTGTTTTTATTTGGTTTTCTTTGTCGCCAAGCCACCCTCCCCTTCAATTGCTTTCCTTTACCCCATTGTGGTAGATAGAGAATTATTAAGTGAGTTACACAAAACACAACGTCTCAAAAAAGCTTAAATGTACACTGCAAAGCAAGACAAAGGATCCGGTTTAGAAAGCACACTTGTCGATGCTGCCCAGTCAAATGGAAGATAGGGCCGGGCACAACAAAAGGCTGATTGAGCAAAGTATAGTACCCTTTGGAGAAGGGAATTGAATGTCAGAGTGTGGTCCAGCCAAGCCTCCTCTTTGCACAATGGGCATGGTTAGGCCTGCCCTTGGCCCGGGCTTTGCCCGGGTGCTGGCTGCCTGTGTCCCACGCTGGGGGACTGAAGGGCATCTTCAGTATTCCAGATGCAATCAGGTGCAGGTTCGCTGGCAAAGGGGATTGTAGGACATAGAGTCCCAGTGGTAGCGTTCGCTACAGGTTTCTCTAGTTGAATGCTGATATCCTTGTGGCAAAAGGACAGTGATGGACTCCTCTTGGATGGCAGCAAACAGATAAAAAGGAAATAACCTGCCTCCAGTCACGGTGACCAAGTAAGCAGGCGTTTCCCTCCATGTGCAGGACTGCAGTGTGCCTTAAGTATCCCAGATGCAATTAGGCTCAAGTGTGCTGGCAAAGAGTCCCCAGCTGAAGCCAGAGCGGTATTGAGAGAGTTAGCTACGGCTTTTCCCAGGTGACCCTGAATGCTGATATCCTTGTGACAACACTGCGGTGATGGACTGCTCTTGGATGGCAGCAAAAAGATGAAAAGGAAATAAACTGGCCCCAGTCATGGTGTCCAAGTAAACGGGCGTGTCCCCATACTCATAAATGCTTTTGTGATTCTGTCCCATAGTATTTTCAACCATGGCTGTACGTTATGCAAAGTGTGCTGCCTGAGACCCCCAAGAGCTGTTTTCTGCCATCTCATTGCCCCTTATCCACCTCCTGCAACATCAGCTGTTCTGCTCATGATCTCACGCCCTTGTCTGGCAGAGGGCCGTTAAATAGTGCAGTGGCCCTGCAAATGAACCCATGGCCAGTATCTTCAGCCATTCTACTAATTGGAAGGACTGTAGCATTCGATGTAAACACACTCTGAGGTAAAAACAAAACCCCAAGTGTATAAGAAAACATGCATGTAATATTAAATGAAGTAAAAAGAATACCTAATAATATAACTTGACAGTTTTAAAGAACATGTAAACTAATATAAACTCACTTCACACATATTATTTTAAAAAAGCAGGTTCATGAGACTTTCTTCCACTTCTCCTCTTAACTTGCATAAGCTGAGAGTCACCGACCAACCTTTCCCTCTACGATAAGAATGGATTCCAATTTCCTTCAATCTCCTACTCCAAATCCTGCACAGGACATTTAGACACTCTACTAAGATTCCAAATTCTAATACCATCTGTTTTGATCGTATTTCTGAAAACCTTTACAACTTGCATTGCCTTTGACAATTTAGAAAAAGAAGTGTGACCTAACAAACTCTTAACTTTGACCCAACCTCTTACTTCCAATTTCCTAGTATCAGTTGCAAACTTGGGCCTGATTTAGATCTTGGTAGATCCAGTGCTGCCGTCACTTTTCAGACAGTTTCTCTGCCTGCCTACTTGGAGGTCTGACCTTCAATTCAAATTGTTGTTGTGGTGTTTGTGGGTGTTATGCTTGTGGGGCCTGTGGATGTAGATTCAATAGTGTGTATGTTGTTTGTGTGCTATGCAATATGGTAAAAAAGGGGCAAAACACATTACCAGCCTATAATTTTGATGCAAACATTACATGTATGTTAATTTACCAATCTTCACTCCACCAGGGACTCCTGTCAGGCCTTCATGAAGTGGGATCTGTTCAAAGCGTAAACATATTTTTATCCAGCACTCCTGATCAGAGTGGCTTGGAGGGTACAGGAGCCTCAGCCTCATATTTTTTAGTTACCCGTGAGCTTAGTGCAGGAGGGCTTCTTAACACCCCCTGTATCTGAAAGGAGTGTTGGGTGAGGAAATAAATGGAGTAAGCCGTTTTCAATTTAGAGCAGGGACACTGTACCTAGAATACTAGGCCTAACTCTAGAAGAGCCAAGGAGGGGCTAATCAACAAGTTTGCCCTTGAGATAAGATAATTATGTACATAGATGCCATATGAATGAGGTTTGAGTGTTGTCTGAGTGAGTGAAGCATGCGCTGCCGCAGCGCATTGATATTGTTGCATCGTTGTAGTCTGAGTGAAAGAAGCCTGTGCATCCAAAGTGCATTTTCACTGGTTGTTTTCTTGTTGTCTGTGGTCAAGAAGAGCCTGTTTAGCAGGATCGCATTATTGTTGTGTCTCGCTTTGTTACCTTAATCAGCTGTTTACATTGCTGAGTGTGCCTGACTAGCACACCTCACCCTTGTAGACCATTTCTCCTTACATGGCAGCTGCTCTCCAAGCCCTCGCATCCACTCTTAAAGGGTGCCCCCCAGCTGACATAATTAACACCCTGCAAGTGATTAAACTATGCACTCCGCTCTCAAAATGTGCATTTTCTTGTGTGCACGTTAAACTTTGGGGTGTTTCACATGTGAATTCTGGTCATACACACACTTTCTGCTCCTGTGTGCCTTTTGACATCATGTCCCTTATTTAATTTAATTTTTCATCACATGCGCCCACCTCAAATGCGCACTATCTGGTGTTCACAGGATTCCTTGAAGGTTGCTTCACGTATCCTGCTGATACGCGCACTCTACATCCTCGTGCACACCGTCTTTTATTATATACCTCGCCTTTCTGTTCTGTCACCAGTCTCTGCCCCCTATCCTTACTAACATAAGGCAAAGTAAGTATTTTACTGTTTTGAAATATTTGTGATCGTATGAATGAAAAAAAAAGTACTTTTTGATTGTCATTGTATTGCCTCAGCTTGAAAAGCAAACTGCTTTTTTCCACACAAGTTTTAACCACTAGCTCCTGACAAGACACACCCCAGCGGACCTACCCACTTGAAGCCTTGCCTATTCAAACCACCAGGGCACCACTAAACGCTCACACCATATCCAACGAGGGTGAAACCCACACCCCTCTTATTGCCCCTAGAACCACCAAAGTGTGCACTCCTCTGGAGCACCTGCAGGGAGCCTTCCACAACAAAAAGGAAAAAAATAGTATACATTGCCAAGAGCAGTACTTTCAAACCAAAGCACAAAGGTACCTGTGGCCTAAGGAGGGAACATTGGCCCCCAAATTAATTGATAATACCAAAACACACATAATTACCATACACAAAGGACATTTGAGGGAAAGGAAGGAAACAACCCTTTACCTCTACACTCTGTTTGAAAAAAGTGCAGTAAAGGACCCTGCGGCCCAGCCCACTGTTGAGGCTTCCACACCTCCCCCTCCATACACCTGCATGTGTGTAGTTAACCCTGCAACACCAGCCTTAGGGTACTGTAACCCCACCATAGTAGAAACAGAGGAACCACCCACAAAAAGTGGAACCTGCGAAAATGCAGTTGCCACAGACAAAGGGAAGTCCCAATCACCCTCACTCCTACCCACTCCACTTAGCCTTGGCCTGCCCCAGTCCATGCCTACCCCACTTAGAAAACCAAATTGCAGAGCACCACAGCGGACCTGGACCTCAGCCCCTTCAGAGTCAGATGAGGCAGGGGGATACCTGGGCGGTTCTTAGCCGTCATAGATAATGATCCCGCAAGTTCAGGTGGCAAAGAAGCTCTAGTTGGTACCATGGCCCTTTCTTTCCAACCATGGCAGCTGTAAGAGTTGAAAAGATGCCTTGTAAGGGCCCTTCAAACTTGCTGTCTCTCCACTCGCAATGAAATTTGAGGATCAGGACTCTGTCGCTGGCTGCCGGATGGTGTAGGGCAAGTCCACGGAGTTGTGCACTTCCTTATTTTGGGTAACCTGTTTGGAATAAGAATTCCTTGGGCAGCTGTACTTAGGGACTACCCTGCCAACTTAGGGAGAACAAAGCAAAACGAAAGGGGATGATGGACGGAGTGTTGAACATTGCAAGCTCTCACCCCCAGTCAACTGATATGGGTTTAATCCATCATCATTTTTTAGCTCACTCCGCCACCCCTGTTAAGAAATGGCCCTATGCAAATCAGTCTGACCCTGTGCCTCATGGGAACAATCCAGCCTGAACTGCAAAACCCTGTCTTCCCTGGACCGGAAACAAGCATCCTGGGATCGGTTTCTGGCTAATCAGCCTTCATCAGCCAGGCTTGCTTGAACCCACTGGCAAAGTGAGTAAGGGACCCATGTCTGGGCATAGCCTGCCAATTTAGGGCGAACAAAGCAAAACCAAAGAGGATAATGGACGGAGTGCTAAACATTGCAAGCACTCACCCCCAGTCAACTGATCTGGATTTAATCCATCATCACTCTTTAGCTCACTCCGCCACCCCAGTTTAGACATGGCCATATGCAAATCAGTCTGACCCTGTGCCTCATGGGAACAATCCAGCCTGAACTGCCAAACCCTGTCTTCCCTGGACCGGAAACAAGCATCCTGGGACCGGTTTCTGCTTAATCAGCCATCCTCAGCCAGGCAAGCTTGAATCCAGTGGCAAAATGAGCAAGGGACCCACTTCTGGGCATACCCTGCCAAATTAGGGCGAACAAAGCAAAACCAAAGGGGGTTAATGGATGGAGTGTCGAACATTGCAAGCACTCACCCCCAGTCAACTGATCTGGGTTTAATCTATCATCATTCTTTTGCTCACTCCGCCACCCCAGTTAAGACATGGCCTTATGCAAATCAGTCTGACCCTGTGCCTCATGGGAACAGTCCAGCCCGAACTGCCAAGCCATGTCTTCCCTGGGCCGGAAACAAGCATCCTGGGACCGGTTTCTGGCTAATCAACTGTCATCAACCAGGCTATCTTGAATTCAGCGGCAAAGTGAGCAAGGGGCCCACGTCTGAGCATAGCCTGCCAAGTTAGGGCGAACAAAGTGAAACCAAAGGGGATGATGGACGGAGTGTTGAACATTGCAAGCACTCACCCCCAGTCAACTGATCTGGGTTTAATCCATCATCATTCTTTAACTTACTCTGCCACCCCAGTTAAGACAAGGCCATATGCAAATCAGTTTGACCATGTGGCTCATGGGAACAGTTCAACCAGAACTGCCAAGCCATGTCTTCCCTGGACCGGAAAGAAGCATCCTGGCACCGGTTTCTGGCTAATCAGCTTTCATAAGCCCGATTAGCTTGAATCCATTGTTAAAAAAAAAATTTTATTGCAGAATTATAGACAAGACCTCAGAATAGGCCAACCATTACACTTCTGGCATCACGATTGTTAAAGTGACATTGATACTGTACACAGCCATTCAGCCCACATCTCGGAGGCTGGGCGGCGCGCCAAGTCGTCCGTTCTCAAGAAGATGCCTCAGTGTTTGCCCTTCTCGGGCATCTGTACAGCTGCACCATTTAGTATCCGCTTTTACCCCCCTACAACCCACCCTCCTTGCACCATCAAGACCCAAAGTTCACACTTGGACACCGTCAGCATTTCCTACCCACACCAATGTAGTCCCCCCCTACCCTTCCAAAGGCCAACTCCCGTAACCCCCTAGTGATACTTCCTTGGTGCTTGCCTACTTTCATCGGGAACCCCTCTCTTCGTGGATCAGCCCTGTGTCCTAACTACCGATTCTCTTAACCTATGTATGGTGCTCAACTGTCTTCCCCGAGACGCCCCCCCACCCCCCCCTCAACTGCTGCTGATGCGGGCATACAGAATCCGTGCTAACGCTGGAGCACGCTACCTGTCAGGAGTCACTTGCAATCACTTAACCTGCATGGAGCCCTATGCTATCATTGCTCTTCCTCTTCATCTTCCGTCATGTAATCATGCAGTGCCTGGACCACCATCTCCCAAGCCCTCGCCATGTCCAAGCATTTCTCATTGCCTGTTCTAGTAGCTTGCCGCATTCTGATAATACTTTCACAGCCTGACCATTTCAACAGCTCATTCATCCATCTCCTCACCGATGGGCCTTCTTTGGACTTCCAGTGCCAAGTTATCTCCCTCTGGGCCAGCATGAATCCCAGGTCGATAAATTTACTTGTGATTTTCGTCCTCTTAGTATGAGGGAACCAGAGCAGCAGGCATGCCATGTCAAAGTCCACTTCCCTGTCTGTGACTGCTTTCAGGAGCTCCCCCACTTCCGGCCAGTACGCCCCCAGTTTCGGACAACCCCACAACAGATGATCCAGATCAACCTCGGGAGCCAAGCATCTCGGGCACATTGCGTCGAACACCTGGAAATACCATTTTATCCTCTCCGGGGTCAGGTATGCCCTATGTACAATGAAGAAATGCACTGTTGAAACCGTGCGTTCCTCGTCCACTTCCACGTGTGTCGCAGCACATGGCTCCAGACTGTGTCCGGTATGGGCTTGCCTATGCTGTCCTCCCATCGCGACTTCAATGCTAGCAGTGGTACCAGTCGCTCATTCAGCATTCTAGTGTGGAGGCAAGTCACTGCTTTGACAGTGCCAGCGGCCATCACCACATATTGGCATGCCATGGTCACTTCCGGCTCTGCTAGCCCTCCCTTCCAATGTCTCTGCATCGCCGCCAACACTGCCGCGATCAGTAGAAAAGTTCCATCCGGTAAACCAAATAGCTCCAGTAGGTTCTGATAGGGAACCAACGTCCCATCGATATACATATCCCCCACCACCTGTAAGCCATACTCCTCCCATTCCAACAGCTGGGACCAATCGCCCCCATGAGGCAGCGCAGTCAGCATTCCCAAAGGTATCTCCGGTGCATACGGCCGGTCTCTTTTCGCTCTTTTTAAACTCCTATGCCAACATAATTTAAGCGTCTTTTCCTCTATCGTAAGATCCCTCATATCCAGTTTCTGTTGCATGACTATATATGACAAGACACACCTCTGGATGCCAATCCCACGTTCGTGTTCAGGACCCCTGAATTCTCTAGCAATATTTTGCGTTAATATCTGGAGTTGTGCCGCCAGGTAGTATAATTCAAAATCGGGGATGGCCATCCCCCCTTCAGACCTGGGTCTAGTTAGGGTACCCAGTGCCACCCTACGCCGTCCATGACCCCAAAGGAAGCCAGTCACCAGAATCTTCAATTCTTTAAATATCCGCTGTGGGATCCATATTGGTAATGTTCGAAAATAATAGAGCAGCCGCGGAAGTGCCACCATCTTCACCAATGCCACTCGGCCCAACACCGACAGGGGGAGGGAGGCCCAAAAATCCATGCAACCCTTCAGCGTGCGAATGCAACGCCCCACGTTCCCCTCTAAGAGGTCCGCAGCCTCATGGTAAATGCGCACCCCCAAGTAGGTGAAACAGGAGGGTTCCCACACCACCTCTCTCGCTAGTGGGGGACAGGGCGTACCCACCCGCAATGGGAATACACAGGTCTTGGTCCAATTCACCCTAAGGCCTGACAGCTGCCCAAATCTAACCAGCATATCCACTGCACCTTCTAGGGATTGTACAGGATCCACGAGGTACAACAACAGATCATCAGCATATAATGATATGTAATGCGAGTCTGACCCTTGCGCAACCCCACTGTACATGGCGCCTGACCGTGCCTGTGCCGCCAGCGGCTCCATCGCCAAAGCGCACAGCAGGGGGGACAGTGAGCAGCCTTGTCTCGTGCCCCTACAAACAGGGTAAGCCGAAGACACAATTGGCCCCAGTCGTACCCGTGCCCTCGCCGACGAGTAAATCACCCTTGTCCATCTCCGAAAACCTTCCCCAATCCCGAATTTCAGCAACACCTCATCTAGGTACTCCCACTCGAGGCTGTCAAAAGCCTTTTCGACATCAACCGCTAACACTACAGGGTCAAGAGCCGAGGCCCCAGTGCCATCTATAATTCGGATCAGGCGACGTATATTCATCGAAGTGTTCCTAGTCGGGATGAATCCCGCTTGATCCCTATGTACTAATGCGGTCATGTGTGGCAGTAACCTGGTGGCCAGGATGCGACTCAGGATCTTATAGTCCACCATCAGCATAGACAATGGTCGGTAGGATGTCACATCCAACGCATCTCTGCCTGGCTTCAGCAGCGGTACCACCAGTGCTTCCCTCATTGATTCAGGCAAGCGCCCCACCTGCTTCGCCTCCGAATACACCACCAATAGTTTAGGTGCTAGTATATCAACAAACTTGGCATAAAATTCTATCGGTAGGCCGTCCACCCCTGGGGTTTTATTCTGTGCCATCTGTTTAATTGCCACCCTGATCTCTGCCAATGTTATGGGACCCCCCAGTTCTTTCGCCTCCTCACCATCCATCACCGGTAACGGGATCAGGTCCAGGTATTCGCCTATCTCCGATACCTCTGCCTCTAGTTGGCATTCATACAATCCCGTGTAATAGGACTGAAAGCGCGCCAGGACTGCTGATTGAGAGTAGACTACGTTCCCTTCTGCTGTTCTTATACTCATGACCGGACACCCCCTAGGCTCTGGATCGGCAAGCCTGGCAAGGAGCGTACCCACTTTATCTCGTTCCTCATGTACCTTTACAGCATACAACTTATATTCATAGCACCGCAGCCGTTCCGTCTCAGTCGCCACCACTTCATTAGCCTCCATCAGTCGTTCCTGTAGATCCGGCCGCTCAGGTCTTTGCCGCTCCAGCCCCCTCAATACCTCTTCCGCTTTCGCAAGATCATTCAAGACTGCTGTTCTCGCATTCGAAAATCTACCCATACACACACCTCTCACCACCACTTTCATCGCATCCCATTCTATTGACCTTGACGTGGCTGAGCCTTCATTCTCCTCAAAATAGCGGTCAATTCCCTGTTGAACCGTGTCACTAAACACCAGGTCCTCCAGTGTATCGGGCCGCAGCCGCCATGATGGAACCGCTGACCTCGCCTGCCGCCACTGCACTGACACCAATAAGGGGTTATGATCCGAAATGGTCCTGGTCAAATATTCAGAATGAGTCACCACAGCTGCCAAGGGGCCACTACACAGTACCGAGTCTAGTCTAACATGTAATTCATGTATTGTGGGGAAGTAGAAGTAATCCCTAATCTCGGGGTGCTGTTCCCTCCACACATCTACCAATCCCCACCTCTCCTGCCAGTCCTTCCGGTGAACCGCTAGCCTGCGTACTGGGGAGTCGGCCAATGGCGGATGGGATCTATCCAGCTCTACATCAGTGATTGAGTTAAAATCGCCCCTCAGTAAGACAGGGCCAGCCAAAAAATAGGCCAGCGAGCTCGGTAAACCCTCAAAAAGGCGGGCCTGATCGGAATTGGGGGCATATACACTACACAGGACCACCTCCCTGCCGTAAAGCCGTCCCTCAACCGCTACATATCTACCCTCAGGATCAACCCGCTGATTCGTCACCTGGAATGGTATTCCCGCTCTGATCCATATTAGTACCCCTCTGGCAAATGCTGAGTATGTCGTTCCAAACACCTGACCCCGCCACCTCTTCTGTAAGGCCCCACATTCCTTCTTGGTCAAATGAGTTTCTTGAAGCATTGCTATCTGTATGCCCCGTCTCACCAAATAGGCATGCACCTTATGACGTTTCACCATCGTTCGAAGTCCTCGGACATTCCATATTATGCATTTTAGATTAGGTAACGTCCCCATGATGCATTTTTCTGCACAGTATCACTAACAGACAGTTGTTCCCCGCATCGCAGCAGTTGTAGCCCTCCTTCAAAACACCCCACACAACTCCCCAAACTCCCCTCCCCAGGACAGGACCTAATAACCCAGCTTCAGCCCCATTCCAAACCATCAACATTCCACACATTGCTCTAATCTGTGGTTGCCACCACAGAAGGCCTTAAGGGACACAAGAGGGTGATGGAGCGCCGAACCAGGGCGGGCAGAGCTCCCACCCCGCGCCTTCGTCCCACACTGCTTTTACAACCCCATACCTGATAGGCCATTAAAAGTTAGGAGAGTCTGTACCAACAGGTACCTCGGAGTTACTCAGTTCTCCTAAGCCTCACTCGATAAACAGTCCATCCGAAATCTGCGGTGTGACCGCTGGTCCTTTTGCACTCCCCGTGTCCGAGTCGTCTCCCCGGGATTTCTCTCCCTCCTCCTCCGATTCCGATCCCCCCGATGTTCTCTCCTGCTGCGACCCTGTGATGGTCGCCGTTGCAGCCAACGCTCCCTTCCTGTCAGCTGCCATCTGAGCTTCTCGTACGGCCCTCTTGAGTTTGTTCCGGGAACGGATGCGCTGCAATTTTCTAATCGGGACTGGCTTCTGCCGTTCCCTTCCACTTTTGTGCGCGTGATCCGTCCCGGCACGGTATAGTTCAAGCCCTGACCATGCCTCATCAGGAGTCTGGAAGAAGTGGGTCTTGTCATCAAGGATAACTCTCAATTTGGCAGGGAAGAGCAAGGAGTATTGAATCCCCTCGTCTCTCAGTTCCTTTTTTACTGACAAGAAGGATGCTCTACTTCTCTGGACTTCTTGCGTATAATCCGGAAAGACCGTAACTTTGTTATTTTCCACTTGGAAGGGGCCCTGGGATCGTGCCCTCTGTATCAGCAAGTCACGGTCCTTATAGTGCAGCAATTTGACCACCATCGGCCGAGGTGGCCGGCCTTCCAAGGGCCGTTTGGCTGGGACCTTATGCGCTCTCTCCAGGGAGAAGAAGGGAGACAGACCCTCCGGTGCCACAACTGTCTTAAACCAGTTCTCCATATTGGACACAGCGTCACCTTTTTCAATTTTTTCTGGAAGACCCACTACCCTCACGTTATTCCTCCGGTTACGACTTTCAACATCCTCCGCCCATCGTTCCAGAGTCGCCAAACGACCGAGGATGTCCGTCAGTTTGTGCTCCGCGGTCACCACCGCTGGTCTCAACTCCTGGAGCAATTGTTCATTCGCTTTCACCCTATCCGAGAGCTTGGCATGGTCTGCTCTCAGTAGGCCCAGCCCCGTTGCAACCTGCGCTATGTCTTGGTGCAGCGATTCCTTCGTCGCGGTGATCGCCTCCAGAATAGTGTCGAGGTGCTGGTTCAGCCTCTGTTCTTGCGCCGATGCCTCCAATGGGGCTTGAGTGCCGCCATCTTGGACCAAAGCGGCCGCGTCATCTCGTCCTTGTGGCTTGTTCAGCCGCCGCCAAGAGCGGCCATCTTGATCGCGGTATGCGCGCTACCCGGGCCACCGCCAAAGGCCACGCCAGTTCACAGTGCCCTCAACACAGGCCCTCCGGTCACCGACTCCGCCCATGGAGACCAGTGTTTGTTAACACAGGAGTTCCGCACTCATAGTCACGGACCGTCCTTGTCCTCTCTTACGATTTTCGGCACCCAACGAGCACACTTCTTTCTACAGGCTCTCACGGATGATCCAAAGCCGTGTGCTGCATGGGGCCACCCGCACTCCAACAGAGGCCCAGGGAACTTCCAGTCCAAAGCAGCATGCCCGCGGCACACCCCCAAAAGAGCGGTCGGGCGCTTTCCAGAGCCGATCACGTCGGCCGCCCAAACAAGTGCGCTGTGGTAGTCTGAGAGTGCCGTCCTAGCTCTCACTCGACTTTCGCTCCGTCACCACACTGCGTGTTCTCAAGAACTCGGCCAGTTCCCCGGGTACGCGCCCGCCGCTGGTCGCCGGCGTTGCCTTCCAGGAGCAGTCCGTCGTTCACTGGGCCTCCTTGTCGTGGAGGGGGGGGAGGGGCGCCGCACTCACCAAACTTTAGAGCTCTGATATCACTCTTCCGGGCCGGCGCCGAGGGCACCCTCCTCCGAACCCCCGCTCCACTTGCTCTGCTGGGCAGGCGCCGAAGCACCGGCTTAGCTCGGGTGCGTCAGCTGCTGGGCCTCTCGGTCCTCTCACGCCGACATTTTACTTTGTCATCGGCCCGGCTCCTCCTCGCTCCGGGATCGGATCCTCACACTGTCTCCGAAATCCCGCTGGTTTCAAACTCTTCTCTCTGCTCAAGCAACACCGCGTGCTGCAAATCCGCACCTCCGGGGGCACCAGGGGCAGAAATAACAGGATAATTGTCGGGACTCAGCGCGGAGCTGCACGCTCACACAGCCATCCCGGTCGGCGCTCAGACCACGCCCCTCCAGATTAGCTTGAATCCAGTGGCAAAGTGAGGAAGGGGCCCACTCTGGGCATACCCTGCCAACTTAGGGTGAACAAAGCAAAACCAAAGGGAATGATGGACAGAATGTTGAACATTGCAAGCACTCACCCCCAGTTAACTGATCTGGGTTTAATCCATCATCATTCTTTAGTTCACTCCGCCACCCCAGTTAAGACATGGCCATATGCAAATCTGTCTGACCATGTGCATCAGCCGTCATCAGCCAGGTTTGCTTCAATCCAGTGGCAAATTGAGCAAGGGACCCACGTCTGGGAATAGCCTGCCAACTTAGGGCTAACAAAGCAAAACCAAAGGGGATGATGGATGGAGTGTTGAACATTGCAAGCACTCACCCCCAGTCAACTGATCTGGGTTGAATCCATCATCATTCTTTAGCTCACTCCGCCACCCCAGTAGTAAGTGTCACCCTAGATAACACACATGATACACCTCGCCACCTGGACCACCTCAGAATGTGACCTCCAGTTGAAATTTCTAGCCTCTTCTATCAGAGTGGGATCAAGCTTCTAAACAGACATTTTATGTACCCGTATTTCCTGCCCGAAGGGGGCCGAGCTTCACTTTAGTGCCCCACTGGACAGTGTATAGCATGCCATGTACCTATTGCAAATTCAATTCCAGCACGCAACTATAACAGATGTGCCTGCTATTCCCAGCCATTATCGTTTAATTAACCTTAAACTGCCCATGATTGCCAAGCCTCGCAGTTTGTCGTATTGATCATCAGAACCTGCTTCAACAGTAGAACTACATTTTAAGACAGTGCTTAATTAGAGCTGGAGGTTGTCAATCGTTGTTACTGGCACTCATTTTTGGGGACCGGAACTTATTTTTCTGCATCAATCATTTACAGAGAGCAAGAAAGAGAAAATACATAAAGCGTTAAGACAGAGGAGGAGAAAATGGAAAGGCCATCACAAATGGAGAAAGCAGGAGCCTGCCAGAGTCAGGGGAATGTAGAGTCTATGAGTGGATTAAAGATGTATGAGATGGAATCAAGACCATGGAGACCTGTTATTTGGCACACAGCCATATAAAAGCCATGGCTGTGGGCTTCTGAGCAGAGCTTTGGGCATTTGCACTCATTCTTTTACAAATTAAGCACTGTGTATAATGTATAAGTGCCAGAAAACATTGTATTAATCTGTAGGAAGTGCCTATTCAATTTTTACATCTATTTAGATCCAGGAGCAAAATATTTTAGTTCCTCAGAATCCTTTCGCTTCCCAGTGGTAGTTTTATAAACCATATTACAGTTAATGAGCTGAGCTCAAGGCAGCCGCGAACACACGCCTGCCCTGTGAGGTTCCGTGACAATTGTAAGTGGTGTTTTCGACTCGCACGAATATGGTCGAGTCTGGTATCTATGAACCGCAAATAACGAGTTTAGTAAGTGTGCGCAGTTTCGCTGTGCTAACTTAAACCGTTCGTTTGTTATGTGGGTTTTTCATCTGTACCCACGGGTTCCATCTTAGATACGGCATCCATTTTGTCTCTTGCCCTCAAGTAGCCAGCGAACGGACGCTGTCCGCTTCGCGACCCTGGGACTCCCAAGATATTGGCGGAAGACACATGTTCTTTGTAAAGTGTCTTTATGATGAGGGGGTTGCTGTTGTAAGGCAGATGGCGCCGCTCGAGGCTCATCTTGCCGCACGGGCTTATTGTCTCAGCCGTGCATCTCATTAGGCGCGTCCCTTTGATGCCTGTATCTCGTGTTCCCCGATACCTCCCCTTTTACACCCTTTCCGATCTCCCCACTGTCTCCGTCTTCCTCTGCACCTGTCTTTGTTCCTATTTCGATCTACTTTACTGCTGATTGGAATTTGCTAATGGTGGGAAGATGGGTTTTTACAGTTGGGAACCGCCAAATGTTTCCGTACTTATGTTCCGGACCTTGTGTGTTTCAAAGTGACCAAGACGACCCCTCTGGGGGCTAATTGTGGGAACCGGGTTGTAAACTTTTGTGTACAATGTTATCCTATGGGTAAAAACTGTATAAAAGGAGCGATCCACAGAACCAATTTGAAGCAGTCTCCCCGAACTACACTTGATGTACTTCCTGTGACTTCTGTGTTCCCTGCAGCAAATAAACCTTGAATCTTTGACGCCGAAGGAAGTGTCCCGTGTCTCTGTGACTTGTACGCCGGAGCAGGTTACCCACGAAGGTTTCAGGTGTTGTGCCCTGGCACCGCTGGGTCCAAAAGAGCCCAGTCCTTCAGTTGGCGCCCAACGTGGGGCTGCATCAGTGGTACCGGTCCAAGCCCGACGATCGTGAGGAACTTCGTGTGAAATCTCCGAGGGAAGGTGCACCCCGCTTCATCGATCTTGTTGTCGAAATAAGTGGCCCGAAGACTTTTCCCGCGAAGATTCCCGCCTCCTGACGGCTGCGACGGACTGCTGCCCTGACTGTAGACCTGTTTTGGCGCCTGGCGTAGACCTTGGTATAGCGAGACAACTGACGGGCCTTCCTGGTGACGCCATCGATCTTTGAGTTAAGTATTTGTGGGTCGCTCCCAGAGTTCTTGGTTGTTGACACTTTAGCGAGTGTCTTTGTTGTAAACGCTGTGTGAGTGTTTTTGTCGGTGACACTTTGCTAGCGTACTTTGTTGTTGTATTATTTGACGACTGCAGCCGCCAAAAACCGAGGGTTTTGTTCTTTGCTGGGACTTGGTAAATCCCGTAACCCTTGAAGTTTGTGAAACTCGGCTAGTGTGCAAGATGCCTGGTCGCAGTACTTTGTTCAGTTGTTTCAGACTTTGTGGTGCGGATTCCCGACTGGAGGACTCGTGTCCGATACCTCCAGTTGGAACTCCTACTTATGACTTATATAGCAAACATGGGCTAGGCCCGATTGCTTTTAACGATTATTGGATTAAATATACAAAGAAAGACGGCGACCTTCGTTGGCCACCTCACGGTAGCTTCGAGGCGTCGATCTTAGATAATTTGGAAATGAAGTTGTTCGAACGTAAATCAAGGCCGGCCATGTTTGATGCCTTTCGGTTGTGGCGCAAAGAAGCCCGACAGAAAGAAATCAGACAGAATAAACGTAGTCAGCGAGATAATGTTGCTACCATAGTGAAGAAAGCTGAGCAGTTTCAGCGTGATAAGGAGGATAAGGATAAGGAAGTGTTTGAGAGACTACAGCGTATGTCCATAGATAAATGCTATCCTGCTTTGCCTACGGAGTCGGATAAGAAGGAAGAGGCGGTTGAGGATCCTTTAATGTCTTATCTTATGAAGTCGCCACCTCCGTACGTACAGGGTACCGCGGCTCCTGTGGTCCCTGCCGTACCTGTTCTTCCACCCATTGTTCCTCCACCAGTTCCTCAACCTGCACCCGCTCTTCCGACTGTTCCTGCTCCTTTGTCTGTTTCTATTCCTACTGCTCCTCCGCTTCCACATACTCCCGCTCCTGCTCCTGTGTTGATAACCCCTGTTGTTGCTACTGTTTCTACTCCTTCTCTTGTTAGTCCTGTGTCTTATTCTTCTCCCTCTACTCGTAATCGTAATTCTCCCCTTGCGACAAACTTCTTTCAGTCGCTCGGACCTGTTTTTGGGTCTGCTGGATCTGATAGTCCTCAGAGACGTAGTCAGCTTCCTGGTAACAGAGAACGTGTTGCACTATATAATATGGCGATGGGTTGGATGGTAAACCCTCTTAGAAATCCACCCCGTGTTGTCCTTGAAACTTTTAATCAATTCAACATACCAACTCAGAGATATGTGTTTGATGAAATGTGCAAGTTCCTTCATGATCAGATAGTGGCCAATGCGCCTGACGAGGTGCTGACCGCCCTGTCTGAACTTCGGCTTCAGTTCGCAACTGGTCTGATAGTAGATACTAATGTCCGACGTGCTATTGAGCGGTTGCTATCTCTTCGTCCCGCTCCTATTCCACATGCATTGTTCGTTGAGGATATTGAAAAACAAGACGAGTCTGGCCAATATCCTATGCGTGAAGTTCCGCCGGTTTGGATACCAGCTGATCCTAATGCTCAACCTCGTCCGATAGTGGCACATTTTGAGAGAGTGTGGATACACCTCCCATGGAAACGATCGGAAGTGCTTCAGGTGAAACAATCTTTGCCCGATCCTCGTAAAAATCCTACTGGGTATTATAAGGAATTATCGCAGCTCGTAGATGCTACGGTAATGAATCTTGCCGATATCGACATGTTGTTTGGCAACGTCGTACCACAACCGGTATGGGCTAAGATTCGTCACCAAGATCACGCAAATGAATTAGGTGGTGATTGGGCTGCCATTACAGCGGCAGACGCTGGACAAGTGGCTGCTACTAAACCCGATCAGTTGATTGCTGCTCTCCCCCAACGAATCATAACGTTAATGAAAACGCTCATGCCAGCTATGAGGGTCAATTGGGACAAGTTGTCAGCCTGTAAGCAGAAGAAAGATGAGAGTGTATCAGACTTCTTTACGAGGTTCGAGGAAGCATTCATTGACCATAGTGGACAGGATATGGGTACTGAGGGTGGACAGAGGTTGTTTGTGGATAAATTCGTGTCGAACTTGTTGCCCGATCTGAGCAATAAATTAAAGAATTCAGAGAGTGCATGGGCCGTTTCTACCTCAGCTCAGATATTGGCCACGGCACAATATTACGAGAATAGAGAGAAAGAGGAAAATGACCGTGCTGATAAAAAGACGAAAGAGCTAAAAACTAAAGTGTTGTTGCAACAAGCGTATCCGCCGCGTTCTAATCAGAATGCGCCCCAACAGAATAGATCACAGTCGCAATCGAATCGATCGCAGTCGCGTAATGATTCCTCTTTCCAAAGATCTTCATTAGGGTACAATCAATGTGCTTATTGTAGACAGGAAGGACACATTAAATTCAATTGTCCTGCTTTAAATGAACGTAATAGTGGCAATTCGTCTAAAGGAGGCCGTGGTGGTTCACAGCACGCATCACGTGGTAGAGGTCGTGGTGCTCAAAACGATCGCTCAGACAATTCGTCCAATTCTAATAACTGTTTCGATCAACGTGGATCATCGCAAGGACGATCTGCGCAGTACAATGTAGACGATTATTACGTCGATCAGGGAACTGACGATAGTAATTACTAGGACAGCCAAAGACAAGGAGAGGGAGTGGTATCAGTTCCGGTTGATCAGAGAGGGCCTTATGTCGCAGTTGCTACATCGGGCGTCGTTGAGCCTTTTCTGTTGGACACTGGTGCAGCGAAAAGTTCTATCATGCGTTCGAAACTCCCTGGCGCACCTTTGTCTGGCTTAACGAATGTTTCCGTTGGATTCTCTGGCGCCCCCGTTAGCAATCCTGTTTCACGCCCTTTGCCCCTTCAAATTGGGCCACGTGAGCTCGAAGCTCCGTTGATTTTGACTACTGGTTGTGGTGAGAATCTTTTGGGTCTGGATTTGCTCAAACGTTTGTATGCAACTTTGTATTGTTCTCCTGCGGGTGTAAAGCTTACGTTAGGAGAGAGGGTAGTCTCTCCCATGTATTTGTCTCTCGATAAGCTTCCACCGGAATTGAGTTCTCTTCCTGCGTCTTTGTGGGCGACGGGTCCAAATGATGTGGGCCTACTTGATATCTCCCCTTATGTTGTTCAGTTGAAATCTAATGTGCGATTGCCACGTATTCCCCAATACCGTATCTCCCTTGATGGTGAACGAGCTCTGTTAGCGATCATCTATGACTTGATCGAGAAAGATGTCATCGAAGAAACTCGGGGAAACGTGTGCAATAGCCCTGTACTGCCCATTCTTAAACGTACTGATCCTACCAAACCGCCTGTTTATCGTTTTGTTATCGATTTACGGGAGGTAAATAAAATTGTGGTTCCTCAATTCCCTGTTGTGCCTGACATCACGGCGCTACTGACTCTGATTCCAGCTACTGCTTCATGGTTTTCGGTGATTGATTTGAAAAATGCATTTTTCAGCATCCCGATTGCCGAAGAGAGCAGGGACCTTTTCGGTTTCTCTCTTGGTGGACGTAGCTTCCGGTTCAAACGCGCTCCTCAGGGCTACTGTGAAAGTCCATCGATTTACAGTCAAGCTTTGAAGGGTCAACTGGATGCGTTTAGGTTGCCAGTTGGTGCGGCTTTAATCCAATACGTCGACGACTTATTGGTGGCTGCTGATACTCAGGACATTTGCAAAATTGCTACAGTGTCGTTGCTGCAACATCTCTGTGAGTTAAATCACAAGGTGTCACCTTCTAAACTCCAATATTGTTGTCAAGAAGTAACCTATCTAGGTCACTTATTGTCAAAGGAGGGAAGGAGATTGACCCCAGAGAGAATTGCAGCGATTGCGCGCATGGCTGTGCCACAAACCCAAAGAGATGTGCGTGCTTTTCTAGGTATCACGTCGTACTGCAGGCAGTGGATTCCTAATTTTTCATTGCTAGCGAAACCATTGGTGGCTCTTACGTGCAAGGATGTTTCAACTCCTTTACCATGGACGGAAGAATGTCAGAAAAGTTTTTCTGAATTACGTGATTCATTGTGTTCAGCTCCTGTGTTAGGTACCCCTGATTACAGCAAGCCGTTCACGTTATATGTTCACGAGAGGGAAGGTTGTGCTTTGAGTGTTCTAACGCAACCTTTTGGTTGTAAGCAACGTCCATGTGCATATTTTTCCTCGACCTTAGACCCAGTAGCTAGAGCATTGCCGAGTTGTTTGAGAGCAACTGCGGCAGCTGCGGTCTCCATCCGACAATCAGCAGGATTGGTCATGGATAATATGCTTACAGTGATGGTTCCGCATGCAGTCGATACTCTTTTGAATCGAACGAAAACTCAGCACTTGACGAGTGCGAGGTTATCTGGGTACGAATTGACGCTCTTGGCAAGCCACATTCAGATAAAACGTTGTAATGTCCTAAATCCGGCAACTTTGTTACCAATTAGTGCAGAGTCAGATGAAGTAGCAGAACATGACTGTTACTTGCGGACAGAAGAGGAAACAAAAGGTCGAGTGGACCTTAAAAACACCCCATTGGAAGACCCGGATGGCACTCTGTATGTGGATGGGTCATGTTTTAAGTTGCCGAATGGCGATGTGACTACTGCTTATGCTGTTGTAACATTGAATACTGTTGTTGAGACTGCAAGATTGAATCAGAATTCTGCCCAAGCTGCAGAGCTGATCGCTCTTACTAGAGCATGTGTGTTAGCAAAAGGTAAACGTGTGAATGTGTACACCGATAGCCAGTACGCTTTCGGTGTAGCGCATAGTTTTGGACGATTGTGGCGAGAGCGTGGTTTCTTGACGTCGCATGGCACGAAAATCCAGCATGGCCAGCTTGTGAACGATCTTTTGGATGCATTGACTTTGCCTGCGCAAGTTGCAATTGTTAAGTGTAGTGCGCATCGTAAAGTGACGGATGATGTTGGTCGTGGTAATGCGTTTGCAGACGAGATTGCTAAGGAGACTGCCCGGAACCTTAGCACTCGAATGTATGTGACGAGTTCGGTTAGGTGGCCTGCAGAATCAAGTATGTGTGAAAATACCATAGAGAGCGTGAAAGCAATTCAGAATGAGGCCACCGACACTGAAAAGACGAAGTGGAAAGAAAGTACGGGAAAGTTGGATGCGAATGGTTGCTGGATTGATTTGTCGGACCAGAAAAGATGGTTGTTGCCTGATGCGTATGTGCTGGCTGTTGTGACAATGGCACATGGGTTGGCACACATTAGCGCGAAAGGCATTTGCAAGTTGCTGGCTGATGTGTGGAAGAATGATGGCATTACAAAGTGTGCTGAACGTCTGGTGAAGAATTGTATGGTGTGTATAATGTACAATCCTGGCAAAGGAACCCCAACTCCCCCTGGCAGTTTTGCTCCTCCTTCGTATCCCTTTGAGGTGATCCAATTGGACTTCATCCATATGGAGCGATGCAATAACCTGAAATACGTTTTGGTTGTGGTTTGCGCATTCTCCCGATGGATCGAGGCCTATCCCCTCAAAGACAATACTGCTTTGTCTACTGCGAAAATCCTACTGAAGGAATACTTTCCTCGGTATGGAATGCCTAGAGTCGTGTGGTCAGATAACGGAAGTGAGTTTGTTGGAAGTGTGATGAAGAGTGTGTGTAAGGGCCTTGGAATTAATCAAAAATTCCATAGCGCCAATCATCCCCAGTCAGCTGGATTGGTTGAGGGGTACAATGGCACCCTTAAACTAAAACTAGCGAAGATTCAGGCTACGACTGGACTTTCGTGGCCTGATGCTTTGCCTCTAGCATTACTGTCAACTAGGGCGACTGTACACTCCCGAATAGGGCTTAGTCCCTATGAGATAGTGTTCGGCCGTCCTGCGAATGTGTGGGGGGTTCCTAGGCCAGGAATATTTTCTGATCTTGAGTATCCGATGCTGATTGACTACTTACATGACTTGACTGCTAAACTGAGGTTAATTCACCAACAGGTTTACGACGCCTTGCCGACGCAGACGGAGGGTCCAGGCCACCAGCTCCAGCCCGGGGACTGGGTGGTTACTCGTAACTTCTCACGCAAGAACAATCTGGACCCCCGATTTACCGGACCTTACCAGGTACTCCTGGCCACGAGGACTGCCGTTCGTCTTGAAGGGCGGAAAAATTGGGTACATGCTACCCATTGTAAGCGAGTCCCTATTCCTTTGCCGGCAGACCCGTGGGTAAGGAAAGGCATTGCGTCAACAGAAACAGAAACATTGCCGGCGTTTGTACCTTTTAGCGACGCACAACTTGTTGGAGAACCCTCAGCGCAGCAGAAAGCCACTGTTGAACACTTGTCAGCAAAAGACTCAAGACCAGATCAACGAACTGATCAGCAGGACGCTGTCTCTTCAACGGATCCTTTGTTCGACGAGCAGACACGTCCCGGGAAACATCGATATTCTCTGCGATCTCGCACTAAGGACAAATAAAATTTTCTTGCTTTGCTGAAATTGACAACTGCAATATCCTCGTTTCCCATGATCAACTTTGAACATTCGTATCATTGAAAATTTTTTGTACATATATCAAGCTTCTTCCTTGTATCTTTTTACTTCCACAGCTGAGAGACATTGTGCTAATATATATACATATTGTGTATTGAAGGCCGTAGGGCCGCGCGCGTACTTCCTTCTGGACAGTAGGTCTTGACGCTAGGTTAAAGGCCGTCGGTTCCTAGGAACTCCTGGGGATTGACTATTGCTGCACAGAACGAAGTGCGTCAAGAAACGTTGCGGACGGTCATAGGGAATGGCATTCTCGAAGCTGAATGATTTGGAGGGAGCTCAAGTCTATAGATTCAAGCTGCAGCGACTCGGTCGTTCCAAATGTTTTGTATTCCAACTGTTCGTATTGTTTTTGACTGCTTCTGCATTATTGGCGGGTGGGGTGTATTACACTATGTCTTACTTCTTACTTGCTACCCCTACTCCTACTCCTTACCCTAACCTTACTTCGACTGTTTCTCCTCATTCCTTTCATATGTTACCGGAACACGAGCAGGCTAGACGTGTAGAATTCCGCAACAATTCCTTTATTCAGCTCCTCCATCAGCATCAGTTAGTGGTCAACACTACTAATTGTTGGGTGTGTGGGTTGATGCCACATACTACGGGTAAGGGAATTCCATATCTGGTGTTACCGTATAGTTCCCAAGGGTCAGCTCGAGCATTCCAAACAATGTTTCGAAGCGCACTGGGTTTCCACCCCACTCAAGAACAACGTTCCCCCTACTCTGGTCCTACCTCGTATCAGAGGCTGCTATCGATGGCAATAGAGGATATGGAAGATGAGATCCATGATCCTTTTCTTATCCCTGAAGAAGAGGTACAAGCCTATAGGGTCCTAAGTAGAGGGGAATATAGTATGTTCACTAGTGAAAAGCAGCTTAAAAGCTCGCCTCCAATATGGGTCGTACCCCACACTGGTAATCTTTGTCTTATGGGTCGTGGTTCGCAAGCCTCACTTGGAGCAAGTGCTTGCACTGAAAGTTACATTCTGCCAATGTTCTCGTCCCCTGTGTTTCTGGCTGCCAAGGGTACCTACTTTATCTGTTATGATCGTGCATACACATGGTTGCCCGCAGACTTCATGGGCTCATGTTTCATTGCAAATTTGTTGCCTCCGACGTTCACTGTAGATGCTGATTATCATAAGACTAGAGTTGTACGAGGCGTAATTAGCGAAGAGGATACTGCCGGTCAAGAGGCAGGAGACTTTTTCAAGGGTTTCCTCCCGTTTTGGGGACCTATGGTTAACAGTAGGAACCTGAGACAGTTGACTCGAGTGGTAGAATCGACAGCTAATATTACTGCCAGTGCCCTTGGTAATATCACCACAGAACTTCAGGCGGAGAGACTTATGACGTTACAAAACCGTATGGTTTTAGATGTCGTCTTAGCAGATCGTGGTGGGGTATGTAAAGTGATCCATTCGAGCTGCTGCATTTTCATTCCAGATAATGCTCCTACTGTCTATCAAGCCATCTCGAAGTTGCATAAGATCTCCGAATCCATACACGTGGATGTAGGGGATTGGACGCTACTTGGATGGTTTTGGGGTCTGATGTCGACTTGGGGTTGGAAGATTCTGATGATCATCGGGGTTGTGGTAGTGTTCCTGTTCACGTGTTGCCTTTGCGTGCAGTGTGGTCCTGCCTTATGTGGCCTCTGTGCTACAACGTGTATGAGACAACCATCTGCTACCAAGGGGACTCGGTTGGACAGAGCTATGCTACAACAACATCTTGATGGTCTGATGAATATCGAATATGATTCCGACTAGTGCTTGCCTACATGAGGGCAAAAGGAGCGTCTGAGGTTCCGTGACAATTGTAAGTGGTGTTTTCGACTCGCACGAATATGGTCGAGTCTGGTATCTATGAACCGCAAATAACGAGTTTAGTAAGTGTGCGCAGTTTCGCTGTGCTAACTTAAACCGTTCGTTTGTTATGTGGGTTTTTCATCTGTACCCACGGGTTCCATCTTAGATACGGCATCCATTTTGTCTCTTGCCCTCAAGTAGCCAGCGAACGGACGCTGTCCGCTTCGCGACCCTGGGACTCCCAAGATATTGGCGGAAGACACATGTTCTTTGTAAAGTGTCTTTATGATGAGGGGGTTGCTGTTGTAAGGCAGATGGCGCCGCTCGAGGCTCATCTTGCCGCACGGGCTTATTGTCTCAGCCGTGCATCTCATTAGGCGCGTCCCTTTGATGCCTGTATCTCGTGTTCCCCGATACCTCCCCTTTTACACCCTTTCCGATCTCCCCACTGTCTCCGTCTTCCTCTGCACCTGTCTTTGTTCCTATTTCGATCTACTTTACTGCTGATTGGAATTTGCTAATGGTGGGAAGATGGGTTTTTACAGTTGGGAACCGCCAAATGTTTCCGTACTTATGTTCCGGACCTTGTGTGTTTCAAAGTGACCAAGACGACCCCTCTGGGGGCTAATTGTGGGAACCGGGTTGTAAACTTTTGTGTACAATGTTATCCTATGGGTAAAAACTGTATAAAAGGAGCGATCCACAGAACCAATTTGAAGCAGTCTCCCCGAACTACACTTGATGTACTTCCTGTGACTTCTGTGTTCCCTGCAGCAAATAAACCTTGAATCTTTGACGCCGAAGGAAGTGTCCCGTGTCTCTGTGACTTGTACGCCGGAGCAGGTTACCCACGAAGGTTTCAGGTGTTGTGCCCTGGCACCGCTGGGTCCAAAAGAGCCCAGTCCTTCACCTGGGTGCACCTTATTTAGTGCAATACAGAGCGGCTGTTTATAAGCCACTCCGTGTTCTCAAGATGCCTGAACTTTACAGAGGGAAAAGAGATCCCCCTGCAGGCAGATCTAGTGAATGTTCATGTTAGTGATATTTGTTAATGATATTTATACAGTGCAGCTTTTACCCGGAGGTGTCCTGGCACTAGTTACATCTTCTGTGGCAAAAGAATGGAAGAGGTTTATTGGGCAAAACGCCAAGTCTTAAGGCTTTTCCTGAAAGCTAAAACGTTCCCAATACATCTCAAATGGAACGGCAGGTTGTTCCAGGCTTTAGCCGCACTGTATGTAAAGCTTCATCCTCCCCATCGAGCTTTTTTTATGCTTGGTACTGAGACCAGCCTAGCCCCTAGCACAGGGTGCAGGCACTCAACGGCTACACTTCCCTCTTGACTACGGCGGCCCACGGGACAATTCACGATGATGCAAAGTAGCAAAGGGTATGGGCACTCAATGGCTACAGCTCTCTCGTGGCTGCATTAATCTGTTGTGCAGATTCTCTGGAATAACAATTCTCAAACCTCTCAGGCTAATGTATTCTTGAGTAGCGGACAGTTCATCTTTGGCATTTTTAAACTTCTGGTATTCCCTGTCACTGGTTAGAGTTTGAGTATGCTGGTTCCAAGACTGATGCATAATAATGTCTTTTACTTTTAACAGGTCACTATCTTGACTTGTAGCATCAACAATTTGTTCCACAAACATTTCAGCTGGTGTGCTTAATTCCACAATTAAATTTATGTAGGCTTAAACATCAGGACAGTAGGGCTCTCAATGTTAGGTTGTTAGTTTATTCACTGACTGTCTCTGTGCCAGGCACCTAGTTGCTAGCCCTGCTGTTGAAAGATGCCCTGCGCTCTTTCCTGAAGCCCAACTATTGAACAGCCATGATGCAACAGGAAACGCTCTCGGTATTGGTATTGGTATTGGTATTGGTATTGGTATTTATAAAGCGCGTCTGTCGCTCCGGAAGGAGCATCCTGGCGCTAACTGGAAAGTATGCATGAGGTTGGAGGAAGGAGGGATTAGATGGCGTCCAGCACGTACTGGTCAGAAAGGCTGAAGATCCAGGTTTTAAGTTGTTTCCTAAACTGGATTTCCTTGGTTAAGGATCTCAGGTGTTGGGGCATGGAATTCCAAGCTCTAGAAGATAAGTGGGTGAGGGTTTTACCCCCTTTGGTTTTAAGGTTGAAGGTATAAGCTTATACATACTTTATGACCCATAGTATCAGTCAGGTCTTACATGCCAATATACTCCTCACCTGTGCCTAACTGTTCCAGGCTATTGTAGCCCTTTTAAGGCCATTTTTAGACCATTACATTTCAGAGAAGGATGTAATTTCAGAAAATAATCTCTTAACTCAGACACAACAGCCTTGTTGGCTCATACTAGAGCGTCACTCAAAGTGTCACGCATAACACTCTGAAAACTTTGAAACCTCCACATAAGCAAACTGATAACTATGCAATTTGGGCTGGCAGGTGGTGAGTCAGTAGCAGAGTCAAAGATCCATGGAACCCCCAAATGGCAATCAGCCAAGCCTCTGCTCCATAGCCTCCATTGGCTTCCAATAGACCATAGGGCTGCCTTCAAGGTGGCATGTCTCACCTTTAAAGCCCTTCATTGCTCTGGCCCTGGGTTCCTTAAATCCCTCATCCATCCTCACTGTCCAACACGCGGTCGCCGTTTCTACTACCTAGCTCCTGTGTTCTGGAACCTCCTTCCTCTTTCTATCAAATCTTCTTCTTCCCTTCTTAATTTCAGAAAATTGCTAAAAACCCATTTTCTGGCTGCTGACACTGCCGCTGACGGCATACAGAGGGTCACTGCGGATAGGAGACTGCTGCTCCTGCGAAGAGAGGAGCCGTGAATCCTGAGGTGCCGAGGCCCTGGTGTGCTTCGCCCATGCACCGCTGCAGCTCTGGGTAGGTGGATGGCATGGTGCCCCAGGAAATAAAGGCCGGTGCAGACCGCAGCCTTAGGCGCCATCGGGAACACCGCGGTAAGGAGGGGCTGAGCGGATAGCCCCCAACCAACAACAGCAAATACACGTTCCCCTCGAGACAAGCAAAAGAGGGGGGGCAGCGGAAGCGCACGCCGGGTGCAACAACAGACGCTTCTATACCTGCGCACATGTAAATAACAAGCCACCTGGGTCCCGGGGTGAACCGCTATCAATATATAATTATCGGCGGGCGAGCGAGACGTCCTGGAGGAGGACGCTGCTAATAGCAGAGGAAAACAAAAACCCTGCAGCTTTGAACAAGTTCATTCAAGTAGCAGTGCAAGTGACATTAAAGCACAGACCAAAGACCAGCTGAGGAGGCTACTAGAGATAACAGGGCCAGACCACGATTTTCATATCACAAAGCAAGATAAAAAGAACAAAAAAAGCGGGCACAAGAATAAATAAAACACAGGGGGAGAGAGAAGATAAAGTGAGCTCTTTGGGGTTTTAATAACGATGCTGCCACTCTGCTGCCACTGCAAGGGACTTCAAGTCCCACAAATCACCGCCATCAGGGAGGAGCCAGCCTTGCACTTAAAAGCGCGCCACGTCACCCGTGATGGCACCCGGGCCTGTCTGGCACGTTAGAGACCGAATGAGGCCGGGTTGGGCCCACTCTCTGAGACTGCTCACCCTGCAAGGTTAGTCCTCAGCCACATACTGCTGTTTTATTCATTAGAGAAAAAACAAACAGAAACTCAGCTGTGTTAATTCTTAAAATGTATCTGTTATTTTTATTTAAATCTACACCAGAGTATGAATCTGCGAGAGAGCAAGGGGAGAAATGGGCCGTCATCAGGAAGTGTGGTGGGGACCTTGGATCAATTCCTAATTAGAGCTAGTTCGGTCCTTGAACATGAGATAGCCATAACCGAGCGCCGTCTATCACTCGATCCCCAGCTGTCTAAATGAATATCTTTGGGCGCTTTAGCTTCTGCTCGCACTCCTGACTGTTCTTTGGTTGTAGATATTGATTCCTCTGACAATGCAGGGGATGTTGGTCAGTCCTCTAATGGGCTATTGAAAACCTCTGTTGTGTTGGATACTCACAATATTCTCCAACCTGCGGAGTCAGTACAGACGAATGTAGTACTCACTCGAAGTAGCCCACCTCCAAGCATCGCTACGAGGTCTGCCCCCAATGCAAAAACAAAAATCCTGCTCCAATTCCAAATCCTACACTAAAACAGAAGCGCGGAGGGGGCCCTCAGAGGCAGAAACCTGCAAAATCCCAAAGGACAAATAAAAATAGAGGAAGTGCTATATCAACAACATCAACGACGGGGGTCCCCGCTCCTACTATGCCTGGAACTTTAATCTCAGAGCTCCTGGGTGATTCCTCCATTGAAGCTAATGAGGCTATGTGGAACAAATTGGGGAATTTGATTGTATCATCGATAACGCCCATGATTGATAGATTGTCTAAGATCGAGGAGAGACTCAATAATTTTGAACTGAAGGTCATGACGAACCACAGTACTTTAGAGGGTTTACTTATACAAACTAGCCGATTAATTACATCCAAGGAAATCAGTAACCCAGTAGTTACAAATCCCAATCCTCCTAACCCTCCAGTAATTAGGTTGAAGACATTTCCGGTGAGGAATAATGGTGCTGTGGATATCAGCCATGCAGCTGGGGTAATTGATGCGGGAAGTAAAGTGGGTGAGATAGGGAATATGTCTAGTGGTTTTGATCAGGCTAGCCTGTGTGCTCGGGAAGAGGGGGTAGGTAGACCCTGTATAGGGCAAGCTAGTGGTAATGTACATCAGCCCACTATTCATCCACTACTAAATCAGGTAAATTCTATACTTGGGCCAAATGGCCGAGAACACCCCCGGATGCATGAGGGATTGAATAAAAGCCCAGCCTTAGAGGGTTCTTTGGTTTTTCATCTTCCTAGGGCCCCCGCTCCTTTGGTGGTGGTCTTGAAGAATGTCCCAGTATTGCAGGACAGTCAGATTAAATCCACCGAACAGCTGATGGCTAAAACTATGCATTGGCTTACGAAACAACTGAAGGAGGTTGGGGTACGGGACTGGGACATCTGTAATCAGATGATTATGGCAAGATGATCACCATAGATAGGATATTCTATAAAGGATGGGAGAGGGGACTGTATAGTTGCTAATTTTAATAACGAGAATGTTGTTAGATTTCTTCTAGATCATCTAGGTAGCACTAATATAGAGCACCACTCTAGGAAAATATCTCTTCTGCCTCTGGGTTCTTTTATAAACCTCGTTATACCCCTATGATGGGATGGGCAATGCCACGTGTAGTCCATCATCCAAGGGCATCCCACAGAACTCCACATGGTCCATTTTACTTAAATTTAGCTAATAGATTTGCTCCTCTGTCTGGCCTAGATGCCTGCGACTGACTACAACTTCCCAACCCGCCCCAGTTAGGGAACACTGCTGTTCGGCTTGTTTTTCCCCCTGTGATTGTCTAGCTACGTCAAATTCTCCAAGTGAGCAGTTTGGATAGGTCAACTACAGTTCGGGGGGCTAGCATTGCTTTCCCTTTATTAACTGTAATATCATGGAATATTTCTGGCCTCCAAACAAAAATTGTTTCCACCGAGTGGTGATCCTTCATAGAGAACCAAGATATCATCATGTTCTAGGAGACCTGGTCATTGAACACGATTTTCCGCCCTGGGTTTTTGGCATTTGGCAAATCAGCAATCACTAGTCATAAAGGGAGACCATCTGGGGGTTTGCTTATTTGAGTGAGACAGCAGGCAGGCTGGCAGGTGGAAGAGTTAATAATAGATAATCCTGATATATTGGCTATCAAAATCCGTTTTGATTATGGGCTAGGTCTCATATTAGTCAATGTCTATGCGAGAGGGCTAGTGGGTGGGAAAGCACATCCTACCATCTCAAAACTTGACTCGTTCATCAAACCATTGAAAGGGGCAAATCATCTAGTGGTAGTGGGTGATTTTAATTGTACATTTGAGCCCCTGGGTTTAGAAGATGGAAGTTTAACTGGGGATGAGGATGCAACATGGGGTATACCATTGTTGGAGCTCACCCCAATTAACAAATGGTTAGAGGCAGTGCTCCAGTTAAAAAGCTTAGCTCTGGAAGTGGGTTTGAGGGCTGTAAACTGAAGGTCAAAATCTGATAGTGAGGGTAGCCACACTTATAACAACGGGATAAGAAGTACGAGAATTGACTACTATTTCATCAATTTGGAACTGTGGGCAAGGCTTGATGATATGAAGGTCCAGAGTAGAACGGAGAGTGATCATGAACACTTAATCTTAACTTTAAAAATCACTGGCCAACCAATAGAAAGAGTGGGCACTGAAATAGCCACGGCTGAGGTAATTATGTCCAATTGTTGCCGTAGATTAAAGTGGGCAATGGTCTCAGACGACGAGAGTCCTCTGGACCTGATAAAGTTAACCCTTGAGGATACCCTATCCCCTCTCTCTCAGTTTGATTTAATGAGGATTCTCTGCCTGCCCTTACAAATGTTCATGAGGAGCTTTTCACAAATGTGAAAGTTTTTTCACAAAAAACAGAGGGAACTCTAAGCAGGTCATACAGTAATCTACAAAATGGTATGATGGGGCATGTAGGGATGCATTCGCCCACCTCTCCCAAGCTATCAGGACGGGACTGCTGCATGAAGTTAGGGAAGCCAGTACTGCAAATAAGGAAATCCAGCGAAGCGCAAAGAAGACCTATGATGAAAGAAGATGGCGGAATTTGCTAAATGCAAGCAGTGGGAAAAACTGGGTGGGTTTTTGGAAAATAGTAAAATGGGGGAGTGGTGATATAGGGCCCTCACCAGTTAATAATGTCCCGCCAGAAGCATGGGTCACACATTATAGTCCCAGTTTGCCTGTACGATTAGCAGCCCAAGTCACTATCCACAAATGTGTTATGTTGTGTTAACTTTTGATTGAGTGAAATTGAGAGAGCCCTGGATGTTGTGGCAGCAGGCAGGGCTGTGGGTCCAGATTGTATTCCAGCACATATTTATACATCTGATAAGAAAAACTGGCTTAAATATATACATGGCATGGTTAATGGTCTGGCAAGAGGTGCTCCCCTGCCAGAATCTTGGCACGGAGCAGAGATTATCCCCATTTATAAAAAAGGGGACGGCGCCAGTCCAAGCAACTATAGGCCCATAAGTCTTATAGACATCATACAAAAGATTGTGGACAGATTTGTGCTGAGCAGGGTAAATATATGGATAGATGACAAAGAAATTCTGTCCACTTTTCAAGCAGGTTTTCGCCCCCGTGTCAGTACCATCGACTACGTTTTCAGATTCATGATGTTTTATTGTAGTACTGTGGTTTTAGCAGGGGGGACTCTCTGTGCTGCATTTATAGATCTAAAATCAGCATTTGATTTGGTGCAGCGCTTTAAGTTGTGGGATACACTTAAAGAAGCAGGGGTGCCCCCTGCAATTTTAAATTTTATTATTAAACTTCATGAATCTAATTATGCCCAGTTTCAGTGGGGTCAACAGGGTAAGTTAACAAAATAATTTCCTGTGACTAAGGGGGTAAGGCGGAGCTGTGTTTTTGGCCACTACCCTCTTTTCTTTATTTATTAATAATGTTTTCTCATATTACTCTGAGTACCCAACCAATGCCCCTACTCTTGCTGGTACGAGGGTTCCACTTTTAATGTGTGCAGACGATACTTTAATTTTATCTAAAACACAATCGGGTCTGCAACAAGCCCTCAATAGATTCACTTTATTTTGCAATGACCAGGAACTAGTAGTCAATGTTGATAAGACTAAGTACATGGTGGTGCATAAACATAAAATTGTGGAAGGCAGAGTAGAAATGAATAGCGCCCCTTTGGAGCAAACTGACACTTTTATTTACCTGGGTGTAACGATGGGTAAGAGGATGAATTGGAAGCCTCAGATAGGTTTACTAGCCCTTAGGCACAATCCACTAGCAGGGGCCCTCTTAAGAGAGTACCGGCTGTCTTGCACTAAACCGGTAGGTCCAGCATTAGCCATATATAATGGGAAAATCAGGGCTTCCATAATTTATGGTGCAGAACTATGGGGCTTAGTTCTAGCCCAAAATGAATGTTTGAGATCCTTGACTGGCCTTCCCCAATCGTCTCCCCTCAAGCCTCTACTTTTAGACTTGGGATGCATTTCCATTGAGGAGGCAGCAGGATTTAGACCCCTAGCATATTGGAGACGGCTATGGACAACCCCTGAGTTAGTACCCTATGCCAAAGCAGTCAAGCATATCAGAGAGGCTGATATGTCCTCAAAAATTAACTGGCTGAAAAACATTAATGTCACACTATTTGACATGGGGCTTAGGCACTTGTGGGAGTACCCAGAAGGGAATCAGTTCCCATCAAAAAATGATTTTAAATCTCTATATAGGGACATAGTCTGCCTTAAGTCCATGTCACTGGTGGACAGCGCTTCCCTGACAGGCCTCTTTTTAGATCATAAGTACGAATATATGTTGGAGGCCTATTCGGATGTCATTATGAGTCCTGGTGACAGGAAACTGTATCACCAATTTAGAGTGAGCACCCTCCCCTTAAAAACTTTTACGGCAAGATGGGGCGATCGAGATACAAAATGCACTATGTGCACATCTCAGGAAGAGTCTATACTCCACGTATTATTTGTGTGCCCTGCATATAAGGGACCCCGCAAAAAATGGCTAAAGCTGATCTGTCTAAATATTGGCACAAGATCAAACCAAATAGCATTGCGAATTTTAAAGACAGATACAATTGAACCTGTGGTCATAGCTATGGCTAGATTTTTTTGCTGGACATGGGCCCTCAGAAGGAGTAGTTTGGTTGCCAATGTAGGCTCTATTTTGCAATAATGAAGTTAACATTACTATGATTGATGTTTTCCCTCTGATAGGTATTGTGGTCATATCCTTTTTGATATAGCTAATGAATGCAAATATTATTTATAATATACATATATTTTTTTAACATAATTATCTTTTAATAATAATTGTATTTTATAAAGTCTGTCACACTTGTTTTTATATGCATGTATTTTATATGTGTCTTTTATGATTGAAAAATATCGAATATAGACTAATTGATTCTATCAGCTCCAAGACTATACACTAAATGGCATCTTAAATCTATCAGCACTACCCGGAGCTAGACATATATAAAGAGCATATTAATACTTGAAAGATAAATTTTAATGACATTTTGTTCATGTAACATGATTTGTTTAATCATATGTTGTCACCGTTTAGAATATTAACATGCTTTGGGCTGTTTCTGTTGTTTTTGCATCAGGTATGCAGCATTCTTCACCTTATCTGTTTATAGTCCACATTTTTATTAATTTCCAATTCATAACTACTAACACTTCCTAATTTCATCACATTGTTTCCTATAAAATGCCGATTCAATAAAATCCCATCTGAGTATTACCTGGTCGCACTAAATGTCTATATTGTTTCTATCTTTTCTGAGTGTTCCAGTCCCTACATGGTACTACTTAGTTCCTACAGTTATTAAGTAGTAAGCCTTTTTATACCAATTTCACTAGCATGGCTTTAGAGGGATTTACTTTTACATTCAATCAATCGAACATATGAACTTAAAGATAGTTTCTCTATTTAGCCACATACCTGGCCCACCTACAAAAGGAAATACAACTAGTCAATCATGGCACACTGGGTAACTGCGACTGTAAGTTTCCACAGGGCAGCAAAGACCAACTACAAAAGCAGTGTCTGACCCTTGAGTAAACACAGTCACCGTTCCCTTTAAGGTGCTCGTGCGCGCGCACCTCTGTTAACGTCAGCGCACTGCCATGTGTGGAGCGTGCACACATCCAGGTGGTCGCGCCTCTGCTTTAAAAAAAGCGAGCGGCACGAAATGCAGGCAGCACTTTTTTTATGCGGAATACGGTAGCTGGAGCTTTGGGACTTGGGGGCATGTGGCTGTTGGTACAGCCGGGGCAGATTGTGGGCTTTTGTTTAAGTATTGATGTTAATCAGAGCCCCTTCACGGGCTGCGATTAACATCAATCCTTAAACAGAAGCCCACAATCTCCCCCGTGCCGCGCATTTCTAACATACTAGTCGAGCAAGTTTATAAACACTGCGTGTACTTCAGAAAGTACACGCCGTGTTTTTAAACTTGCTCTACTTTGTTAGTAATGAGCGGCTGCGAGAGCAATTGTGGGCTTTTGTTTAAGTTTTGATGTTAATCACAGCCCGCGAAGGGGCTCTGATTAATATCAATACTTAAACAAAAGCCCACAGTCTACCCCGCGCCGTGCATTACTAACATAACAGTAGAGCAAGTTTAAAGACACTGTGTACTTTCACACGCTGTGATTTTAAACTTGCTCTACTCTTATGTTAGTAATGTGCTGCTGCGAGAGCAATTGTGGGCTTCTTGTCACACAAAAAAACGGGACTGCCCACAGTACCTACATTCAAGGACACTTTGCATCATGCCTGGTTCCAGGATTTTTTATCTGGGCGGGCCATGGGTACGTTTGGGTGGGCCAGTGCAGGTTTACTTATGGCAATGTTACCAGTGAATAGATGGCTGAATGGCTTTAACTTTATGTTTAAAAAATATCACTTTTAACAAGTACTTCTCAGTGCGGTGCTATAATGTGAAGTATAAATGTCAAAGCATTCAAATGGTAAAGAAATAAAAAATTGAAGAGACATTTTCATATTTTACGTAATGTTTGTTGTATGATTAGCAAACACTTTTTGGGATTGGCTTGTGCACATGCTGTAGGAACAAAGCCAGACCATTTGTTCGGGTCCTCCTGGTAATTTTTTTGGCTCACCCAAATGCAGCTTGCCTCAGCCACGAGCTGGGATTGCCACCAGATGGCTTTTACCGGCATAACCAGTATTTTAATGTCTGTGCCAGTGCAAAAATAGTGAAAATCACCTAAAGCTGGTGTTTTTCTCCTCATCAGTTCATATATAAAATTGTAGGTATAAAGACAAAAGCAATGCACTTTGAAAAGATGTTCTAGACGTTCCTTGACCCCTGACTGAGAAGGAAAGTTAACTAAGTGAAAAAAAACATCACAACGTTCGACATTGTGCGTTCTCTACAGCATCTTCTGCTCTGACTGAATGGGACAAAGGTCATATTTGAGAGGGCCTGGCCCACCCGCTCCCCTTGCTAGAACAGGGCCTGCTTTGCATACCATTACACTCACTGCTGTGGGCTTGTAACTAGCTTGCGCATTCATGGGCCATTTCTCTCTCTCTTACTCTCTTTTTCTTCCTTCCTTTTCCAATTCCTGGTCCCCTCCTTCCCACACTCTCTTGACGCCCCCTGCCAAATTTCCAAGCACTTAATCCCAATAAAAAAAAGCATTGGCATAGCCAATCGGTCTCTCCTTTGGGACCTTAAAAGTGTTTAGCCACAGCTAGTGGCTTTGTTAATGTCTTTAAGTTCTGTAATAGAGCATTGTGGCTGCTGTGCAGCATTTTGAAATGTTATTATTAAAATGTGTTCTAAGCATTGTTGTTACTTTATATTTAACCAAGAAAACATTTTCATCTTCAGAGTTTGACCTAGGGCTAGAGAACGAAAGAGCCAATGAAGGAGAAACAGATGGAGAAAGTAGGGTTGAAAAATAACCTTCAAAACTGATATTTGAAATGTAGAGTGAAGGAAAAAAAGAGGCTCCTGGTGGAATCACCATTAAGGCAGCCTTGGTATTATATAAATCTGCCTTAACTGGCTCCCTAGAAAAACTCCATGTATTTATTTATAATAAACTAAGGACTGAACAGTACACACGCCCTCAACTGTGTAACAATCTGTGCAAATTCCAGGAAACAACAGTGACTGGCGCTTGTGGCCAGTCAGCAGGGAACGATGTTGGTGGTGTTGGAGGGTGGGTGTGCATTGAATGAGAGCGAGGTGTGCGTCTTGTGTGCGCTGATAAGCAGCGGGGGAGGAGTTGTGAAAAAGCAGCAATGAGGAAAGAGGGCTGTAGTTGCCTGGAAGTGCGGATGTCGCGGTGCAGGATTTCCGAGACAAGCATCAGCCTGCTATCAATTTAGTTCCGTCGCTCGCCCAACAGGGAAAGAAAAAAGGCTCAGATGCCTTATAACTTCCTGGCCGTATCACCCCAGGAACACTAGGAAACAAATGATCAAGGCGAGCTACTTTCAAGCAATGTGTCAGGTACGGGCTGAGCACACTTTACACGAAAACCCACAAATGATTTCAAATGGAAGATAAAACACCTACTTCCAACGTTTTTAGGATCAGAAAGAAACTCTTCCGGCAGACACACCAGGCTCCAAGTAAACTGATATTTTAGCGGCCATTCCTGAAAATTATTATCTTCTGTACTCAGATCGTGCGTCTGGTAAAAGTGGGGGTGGGGTGGCTGCCATTATTCACTGGAGATGTCAATTTTCTTTAATGCCCTCTCTGACGATAGATTACTTGGTCATGAAGACCATGTCTGTCTCTCCTCTTCTGGTTTATCGCCCTACCCAGTCCATGCCTGCTTTTTCTACCATAGTAGGGGAGATTCTCGCCAATAGTTAACAATTTGCGTATAGTGATCCTTGGCGACTTTAACTACTGGCCTGGCGATCCTTCGGAGGACTCTTATTCTAAAGAGTTTTCTGATTTACTTACTCACTTGAATCTAACACAATTGGTTAAGTCATCTACCCATAAGTCTGGCCATATTTTGGTCCAAATTTGGTCGACTAATTTGGATATTTCTCTACTTTCGGTGTCGCGTTCTAATCTAGGATCCTGATCGATACTGTGACCTTATGCCCCTATACGACCATAATCCATTTGTTCCCCTATATTGGCATAACCGATCAAATGCAATATTCAGAAACTTGTCTCTGGCCTCACACGATCAGAGCCACATTTCAGAATCACTTCCTCTGCAACTTCCATTGCAGCTCATTAGTGCAAATGACACAGCATAAGCCACTATCTAAGATTCCTAGATTACACTCCGAGTTCTTCAACAAGATAAAAACTCAGCAACCTGGGAAAGCCCCGCTTGCTATGTTTTGATTAGTAATAGAACTCTAATGAGCACTGAGAGACGATCACTTCCTAGTGACATCTTTATTGACGTCTTATGTCCAAAAACTTACGTCAAACAAGGCACCTTTCAGGTATAAATATTGCCAACGTTGCCTTAAGCAAACGCTGATGCAGCTGATCCTAACACGGCTGCTACTATCGCTACTGCTATCGCTGCTAACGAGCGAACTATGGTGTGGTGAACACAGGAGCTGAACAGCTGTCCCCTTCAGAGCCCAGCAGATGCAAGCTGCCCACGGACGCTGCCCCTCCTCCTCTTCCTCGACGCGCTGAGAGAGACGCAGTCTTTTCTCCTGCCGAGAAAATCCAGCTCTGGCGTTTCCAGCCCACTCTTGCGAGTGACTGGGATATCGAGTCCTGGAAGGAGATACAAGACCTCCAACATTCTATTCCAGAGGTATGGTGTTGACTAAAACCCTTAGAGAGAATTCTTGAAGCAAACCTTGGTAAAACCAACTTAACTTAAAACTACTTACTTACTCCCTCCCACGTATTAGGCTTAGGTCAGGTACACTGGGGTAGGCGTAGTTAGAAGCACCAGTTGAGTACGTTAGCTAATGTATATATGAATGTATATATGTTTTATTCATTTTAAACCATTGTATGGCTAAGAAACCATATCAATGCTTTTACAGTATTATTTCGCAATACTCATCTTACTGTACGCACTTTTTATAATAACTAGTCTTGCAATTGTGGCAATTCATTTCTCTTGTACGAGAAGAAAGACTGTTCAGTAAATAATAACCTTTTATTGAAAACGCCCGTCTCTCTATTCTCTGCATATTGGCTGAAAGTAATCTGCACAAAACTGACTGAGTAAAATAACTGTCTATTGTTTCACACGACTCTAGAGATTGACTCTTATCTGAGGAGCAAAGTTGTCATGTTTATGCAGATGTTGGAAAACTGAATCCCTTCTTGTCTGTACCAGGGAAGCTTATCACTTCCTATTCAGTCAAGAAAGTTTCGAGTGACCTCTGTGCTAGTTGGTAACAAACCCAATTAAGTTTAGCATAGTCAGTGGAGGCCTGGAAGATCCGCACTTCTACATCCATACTACTGTTTATGTTATTCCAATGCGCAGGGCCTATTGGGAAAATAGGAGCTACACTACATGGCGCCCAAACGTTTGGTAAGGCGATAAACTAACGCAAGACGTTAGAGTAACTCAGTCGTGCATTTTTCACACAGACCCCTTTCTCCCGTAAATACTCCAAGTGGGTGAAAGGTTAAAATCTGCCCGACCTTAGTAGGAAGAGATTCCTATGTAAAGCTCTGGTTTATTCAACGTTGAAGGATACAGTGTTCCAAAATATTGTGCACCTAATCTTTGTCTCCTTGGAGACCTGCTCTGCAAAACCTGCATTTATAAAATATCAGTAGAAAACAACGGAACTGATGCAGCAGTAAATGCGACTCAGCAGAGCCCGACGGGACTACTGAACCGGATGCAATAATCATCCTGGCACATTTAAGAAAATCTATAACGTTAAAACTTATAGAAAACGGACTGACCACACAAGGTGGCACAGTCGTCTTAGTGATAGATGCACACGAATATCGGCAGACAGAGGTATTCTATTCTTGGATAAAACACACGAGTTCCACTACTATATAGTAGGGGATCCACCGGAAGAGTACGCTCCTTTCGAGGAGATTGAAATTCCATTCAAATTCCAAGAGCACCTGCTCTGGTTTAAAGGCGCCCTAAAACATAATGATCATATTACCAGGCTCGGTCCTCTAGGTAGACCAGGAGCAACGTGGCCGGTTCTAGCCAGCTACACACCACATCCGGACATTGCAAAAATGTCAAAAGATGAGCTTTTAGCACAGCTAAAAACATTAATTAAAATACATAGGCAATTAGTCCAATATGTAATGCGGACTGCTACAGTCCAAACAGCTGTTAATATAACACAGCTGACCCCTCATCAGGGGAACACTAATAAAATTACACCACAGAACATACAATCATGTCTTGGTAAAACACCCATAAAACGGGAACAAATTCCCTTCTGGTTAGCAAAGAAAATTACTCAAATAGAGGCAGTATTTCCGAATACTACCCCTATTGAGAAACACAGAATCTTGACCATCTGCCTTCCAATGGAGGTCGCACCACACGTGGAGGACTGTGACACTTGGGGTACAGTCTTTGCTTCCATTTACACAAAAACACATGGTGTTCCGTCAATGGCGGTAATACCAGAAGTGCTAAAACAGATTCAAAATTAATACGGACCAGAACCTGCTTTAACTCTTAGTATGAAATTACTGAAAGACTTCAAGCAGGTCTCGGCTATATTACTAGCCAATATAAAAGGAGAAGCAGCATCTGTGGCGATCCGCCAGAAGTTGAAGGAAACAGATATAACAGATCAACCAATTGAGCTTGCCAGAATCATAGAAAAATGCTATGAAGAATTAGGTAGAGACAGCTTGGGTGGAAAACCAGTAAAGCCCCAACTGCTCGAAAATCCTGAAAAATTATTTATTAAAAATAATTCTAACACTCCTAAAAAGAGTATGGAAATAAACAATCCACTCCCAAGGAAAAAGTTTTCCAGTCCAGAGGAAGGTCTCCTCGACAGAGGGAAAGAACTCTGACTCGAGAACACCAGTCTCCCCAGAGGGAGCCCTCTGAGAAAATATATAACCTTAGAAATAGGGATAATTTGAAAAAGCCTGATAGATATCAAAGTATTGATACACGTCCCTCTCGATCTTTTTCGCAGAAATCGGAAAGAAGAGGACGGTCAGACCCAGGAGAGCACACCAAGTCCAAAGACAAGGAACCTGTAAAAGTAAAAGTAAAAAGTTACAATTTCCAAAAAAGAAGGTAGCTAGTATTAGAGTAATCGAACATGCCGAGAATACTGAGGACACAGTTGAAAAACGGGGAGTGGGCACAGACAATGTTAGACAGTGCAGCAGAAATCAGTATAGCTCGCAAGATCCTGATGAGTCATCTGGAGACAGTGGACACGAATGAATACATTCAGGTAGAAACTGCCGACACCAGAGTTAGCGAGCCCCATAAGATATACGAAATAACATTGCGTATAGAGGGTGATAAGACTAGGAAAATAAGGGGTATATTTTGGGATAAACTCTCAAAAGGCTATGATATTCTGTTAGCTGAAAAAGATTGGCCCCCAGAGTTTGTCAGGGAGTGCCCTCGTGGCGAAGAAATGATTATGCCTGCCTTCTCGAATCACATTCCGATTCACAAAAAATATACTTATGCAAGGAAATGGGCAGTAGCCCAGGCACCAGCATTATATAAAAATCATGTAGGATGGGATGAGGACTCTCCTCCTCACAAAATCCAGTTGAAAAGTCAACCGACTGCACAAAGGCAGTATCCCATTAAGCAAGAAGCTAAAAAACAAGTCAGGGAGATTTTAGATCAACTTGAATATCAGGGGGTGATTGAAACATGCACCTCTCAAATGAACAATCCTTTGTTTCCTGTCTCCAAACCAGACAATTCATATCGTCTAGTTTTGAACTACAGACACTTTAACGCCTGTTGCAAAACATTTGCAGTACAAAATTCGCATAGTGCTGCACTAATGAATAACATAGTTAGGAAAAAATACAAAACGACATTAGACATATCAAATGGTTTCTTTTGTCAAAACATTGCACCAGAAAGCAGATACTTGACCGCTTTCTCAGTAACGGGGTCTCAGAATAATTTCTGTAGGCTCCCACAGGGATTCAAGAACAGCCCAGGACTATTCTCAGCCAGAGTAACAGAGTTACTACAAATGTATGATGATGAGGCATTATCTTACGTAGATGATATCTATCTCACAGACGACAACTTGGAGACTCACTTGAAAAGAGTGAACACCATTATACTTGGGTTCGCAGCAGAGGGTTACAAATTCAACTTTAAAAAGTCTCGAATTGCCCATCTGATAGTATTATTTTCCGGATACGAATTATTAAGTGAAGGAAAAAGCCTAGCGGACAACTTCTTAGAGAAGTGCGCTGTACTCCAAGCTCCAAAAACGCTGAAGAACTTACAATCGATTCTAGGCTTCCTGAATTTCGGTAGAACTTACATTCTAAATTACGCAGAGAGGGTTAAACCTCTCTACGAACTAATTAAACCTGATTTTAAACCAATCACTTGGACTCAAAAACACACAGAAATGTTGAGATCACTGCAAACAGACATGTTAGCAAAAACAAAATTAGATACACGTGATAACACACGCAATCTTGTAATCTGAGTCATCCCAGGAAGATGCGGATTCACGTACCTGACCTCTAATGAGGGAGAAAAGGTACCAATAGCTTACAAATCTCACTTGTACACACAAGCGGAAAAAACATTCAGTCCAACAGAAAAAACTGTGAAAGCAGTAGAAACTGCATTAGCGAATGAACGAGAACTAGCACATGGTAGAAGGATCAATATCCTCACAGCGGAATCCGCCTTCGAGGCGCTATTCAGCCCAGTAAACCTGCCTACAGTGTCACTGGATCCGAAATGGATACAGTGTATAGATTCTCTTGGAGCGGAAGATGTGAAATACTATTTCGCCCCGCAATTCGAAAAACTGAATGATTTAGAATATGAAGAAGAATATCCTCCGCCAATCGAACTTCTGCCTCTCCCACAGTACGCCTGTATAATCTATACAGATAGATTTGTACAGCATTTCAACGTAGAGAACAAATCCTACGATGCAGCCTGTGCGATTGTTAAAGGTGGCTGGCTGTGCGGTAAACTCAGACCGAAAATAACAAAAACTGAATCAGTAAGAAACTGTTCGGCTCAGAGAGCTGAAATCAGATCTTTAAAGATGGCGCTTGAAAATGCAGAACGTGAATTCCCGACACTAATCGTGTGCGATTCTCATTTTTGCGTCAACTCTTACAATATTAAGTTGCAGAGCTGGATTGAAAACGATTACAAAGATGACACAGGTGCCACAAATAAGCATAAATTGCTTTGGAAACAAGTACCTCTTTTACAGAAAGAACTACAAAAGACTCACGTGATACACACTCTGAGTCATCAACGTGATGGCGTTCACGTTGCAGGGAATTCATTGGCTAATACAGCCACAGCGGAAGCAACTAAACCGGCTTCCGTAGCCACAAAAAAGCGTTCAGAAAAATACATAGACGGGGAAACCATGCTGGCAGTAAAAACGTCCGTAAAAGGCGACTGTGCAGCACTACCCGTGAACTATCCACTCAATTATGCATACGTAATTGATGCAAACTCCGTTCCTTTTGCTCGAATCCCTGGAGTGGGGGATAGGGTAATTCCAAACATGAACAGGAGAGGTTTCCTATTACAGGAAGCACATATGGGGTTGGGTCTGAGACACCAAACAATCAGGGACTCTCTGAGAGAATTGCAATCAGAGTAATGGTGGACGGAAATGAGTGAAGGAATTCATGACTTTGCAAAAAATTGTGAAGACTGCAACAGAGATCGCAGTGGAGAACCGGCCAGTGTAGTGTCAGAAACCCTAATAGAAAGCATAAGGCGATCTATTCGCGCAATCAAACAAGAGAAACGCGTCCCATTGTATATCATCAAGGCTAAACACACTTAAAAAATGTGGCCCCAGCGCTCGGCTGACGCCAGAACGGTTATAAAAGATCTGTGAGTCTTTATCGGCACATACGCAATTGCCATGTTCCATTCTGACCAGGGTCCTGCTTTTAGCTCTGGAGCTTATAAGGAGGCCATGGCCAGCATGGGAGTTGGATTGCGGTATTCTTGTCCGCCACACCCCGAAGGGAACAGTGTGGTAGAAAGAAAAAACTGGGACATAAAGCAATCTATAACAGCGAAGGTATTAGGTTCGGGTGCTGGGTGGGTCAAACATTTAATAAGTGTCCAGTTAAGCCTAAACAACTTGCCAAGAAATTCTCTAAAAAGGTTTCAGCCCATACGAACTATTGTTCGGAACTAGAATGCGAATTCAGGACTTAGATAGTCAGGTATCAGTGGTACAAGATAAGAAAACAGACTTTGACATCAAAGATCGTTTGGCTGTTTTACAGGACTTGAATGAAACAAGAAAATCTTTAAGCAACATAGAGTTAAAGCAACAGCCAGCTACCACTGACGAGGCACCACCAGACCCAGCAAGGCCTGTCTGGATTCCAAAGATTGGGGATCTAGTAAGAGAAAAAATAGCGGTGAAGAAGGAATTTGGGCCTTCTTACAGAAAAGCAGTACCTGTCTTAGCAGTCAACGGAACAAGATCAGTAGTACTACCGCCACTTGCTGGTAAAAAGGAGAACAGAGTTGTATCAATCGACCTAGTAAAACCACAAGCATGTGACCTATAATCAACAGTAGGCCCAGTGGACTCCCGAGAAACAACAGATACCCAAACTTGCAACAATCCAAGAGGTTCAAACTGAAAGACTAATCACATTCGATCAGCCTGCAGTGCACAGAAAAGGACTATGCAATAATGCCATGGAACTCGTGCCTCTTGAGACACAGATTGAAACAGTTCGTCAAGAAACACCAGTTTACAATGATGTGGCATCTGAATGTGCTACCGAAAGAAAAATTGAAAGAACAATCCCACCAATTGACAGAACTGCCTCTGGCTACTTCATCAACTTCGATAACTTTTCTGAGGATCAAAGCAACCCCGAAGTGATGCCAGAAACAAAAAAGACTTTTAAAGAAAAAGCAACAGAACTCTTTCAACAGATCAAAGAAGTATATCTGGATGCACCATTGTTTGAGCATTGGATTATTTCAGGGGTATTTATACTCCTACTATGCCTAATTTTAGTTTTAATTTTAGGAAGGTTTATCACAATTGAATGGACACAGCAAGTCAGAACATCAACTTAGTCCTCAAACCACACAGATCATCTCACGTAAAGAAAAGAGAACTGTCAACAGTAAATGTCACAGCCATTCCAATACCCGGTGGGGTAGTATGGGAGAAAACTGACTATGAAATATATGGTCCAGTCGAGATCCTGAAGTATCCTCATCAATTCCAGGTTTCCTTAAGTGACTTTGTAAAACCTAGTACATTCTCTGATGATTGGGACTTTGAAAGTATTAATAATATGATGTCTGATTTAGTAATGTCAGCTAGATTCACAGATCATGATTATTTACAAGGTTCGTCTAGTTATGAACAGATGTTCTGCTACACACACTATGGTGACCATTACTTGCATAAATCTGCACATACCCTGGCACAAAAGTATACCGCTTAGTGAACGTTTACAGTTTTCACCACTAAAAAATAAATTTTTGTTGCTGTCACTATAGCATGTGTGTGTATATGGTAATTTCCATGTTGACTTAATGTATCCTTTACCCAATCGTTCATACTGGCCAGTAGGTATGTATTCAAGGCAATTTTTAAATCGGAAAGTTGTTATCGGAATTGTGATAATCCCGTGTATTATCCATTCAATGACAGGACTTTCTGACATTGTCAAAGGTAATCTCTCAAATTTTTCGATGCTCAGGATTGTATAGTCTGCTCCTTTTTGTGCCAAGCTGATTTGTTTATCAGTAAGGTTAAAGATGGAAAACAATGACGTTGTGTTGATTACACGCCAAGGCACATAGCCTGAATGAAGATTTTGCAGTGTCCAGCCTAACTGTACAATAGAACGCAATTGCGACTGGCCATGCTGTAACATTATATGTAAATAACAAGGACCCCCTGTTCAAATACTGAATGCGTAATACAGGGAAATAAACAGTGTGTGAAAAGTTAAACATTTGATATTACAGTTAGGGAAACAACCGTATGTAAAGCACAACAAATAATTAAAAAGTACAACAACTAATTAAAAAGTACAAGGTTGAGTTTATTTCTAAATGTACATATTTGTATTAAAAAATAGGCTCAGTGCAAAATCATATGCACTAATTAATTATAAAAAAATTAACAGTCATACATAAAAAACTTGTATTAAACAAATTTACACCAATTTATACATAATAAAACAGTGGCGGAAAATGTATAACGTAGATTATAACTAAACTAGATTAAAACTCCGGCGAGCCTTTTTTAATGTATCTCTCGGGCTGACGATACAGCATAACGGACATTGTTTCAAGGTAAACGCGCCGCATTTTTAAGTTGGAATCTCTGCGTAGCACATACATTCTGGTGTAACGTATCTATGCAATTGCTAATATTGGGCAATATTCTATTGGTTTGTTCAACAGCGCAGCTATATATTTTCCAACGGCTGTGAGGAGCAGACTTAGATGGTGATTGAGGCTCCCACACGTTGATACAATTGCTCGCTCCTTACTTAGGGTAAGCGAACATATGTTAGACGTCAATGTAACAAAATAGGCACTGTTTATTTTATCCCATCTTCTCCTACATGGAAAATAATTAGATGTTTTTCCACGTTATCTTCCTTAGCGGTGTGGTTATCTTTCCCATCGGTTGTGAGGAGCCTGTGCATATCGTAATTGGAGCTCCCACAGGTTGATGTAACTGTCGGCCCCTCATCTTATTGGGGTAAGCGCACATGCAGTTATGTTGGTTTAACGTCGAGCTTGGCAATTAAGGAGAATATCTAAAATCTGAAGCCCTTTGATTTACATGACCATTTGTTTTCACATAAAGCATAAAAAGCACATGCTTGCTATATAACAATTATCAAGGTACTGTCCTCTATCAGGTGCACGGGCTTCTATTGTGTGAAGTGCATGATAAGGTTTGGTAAACATACTAAAACAAACCCACAATGTTAAGTTAAAACAACCACATTTGGAACTTGATTTTCTCGTTATGGGTTGCCAGAGAAGAATTGATAACTTGATGAAACAAAGATATAAGAATAAGCATAGGCCCTTTATGACAAGCCTCTTTATGACAAATCGTAGCTATAGGTTAATACTTGATCTTTTAAATTGACAGGTGGTTAGACTATTTTTACCAATACATGATCACGATGTTCCACCATAAGTCAAAGGAGAGCTTAATATAACTCTGTTTAAATCATATTGCTTTACCATAGGTTTTGCATGTCTTTCAGCTTAAACAGTAAGCCAGGTGAAGTATAAATTCCACCGAGAATAAAAGTGTTGAAATATCTACAAGAAAGGAACAGAGAACACTTATCCCGTGTTTCTCCTAGGTAAGACTTCAATGATAGTCTATAGATCCATACATGTTATATCATCAAAATAATTAGGAATATGCTGATGGGTACAGTTACCACATTGGATTTTCCACAGGATTCCTATTTCCCTGAATCCCCTATACCATCATTAGAACTAGTAATACTCTGATGGGTATAGTCACCCCATTAGATTTTCCATAGGAATCTAACTCCCCTGAATCTCCTATCCCAGATGCCTTTGGTACAAACATATAGTCACTGCTTAAATGTAAAAATCTTCATTGTAAATATTGTGTAGCTATATAGTTCAGCTGCATTCTATAGGGAGTTCTTGTTATGTAAGCACAGTTTAAATATGTACAATGAATTGTATGTTGGGAGTCAATTGATGTCCCTTTTATGTTTTTAATTTCTTCTGCATATGTCTTACAGATTGATTGTGGCTCCTGATGAAGGCGTTCTGTTAACGCCGAAACGCGCGTCGATGTTATACATTTTCCGCCACTGTTTTATTATGTATAAATTGGTGTAAATTTGTTTAATACAAGTTTTTTATGTATGACTGTTAATTTTTTTATAATTAATTAGTGCATATGATTTTGCACTGAGCCTATTTTTTAATACAAATATGTACATTTAGAAATAAACTCAACCTTGTACTTTTTAATTAGTTGTTGTACTTTTTAATTATTTGTTGTGCTTTACATACGGTTGTTTCCCTAACTGTAATATCAAATGTTTAACTTTTCACACACTGTTTATTTCCCTGTATTACGCATTCAGTATTTGAACAGGGGGTCCTTGTTATTTACATATAATGTTACAGCATGGCCAGTCGCAATTGCGTTCTATTGTACAGTTAGGCTGGACACTGCAAAATCTTCGTTCAGGCTATGTGCCTTGGCGTGTAATCAACACAACGTCATTGTTTTCCATCTTTAACCTTACTGATAAACAAATCAGCTTGGCACAAAAAGGAGCAGACTATACAATCCTGAGCATCGAAAAATTTGAGAGATTACCTTTGACAATGTCAGAAAGTCCTGTCATTGAATGGATAATACACGGGATTATCACAATTCCGATAACAACTTTCCGATTTAAAAATTGCCTTGAATACATACCTACTGGCCAGTATGAACGATTGGGTAAAGGATACATTAAGTCAACATGGAAATTACCATATACACACACATGCTATAGTGACAGCAACAAAAATTTATTTTTTAGTGGTGAAAACTGTAAACGTTCACTAAGCGGTATACTTTTGTGCCAGGGTATTAATTTACACGGAGCCTGTGAAGGAAATTCTAAAACCTTTCATGCCACTAACATGTCACACCTGCAACGCAGATAGAGCCTTTCTTTATGCAACTCGCAAATGGGAGTTACATTCTAATAACGGATCACAGCTGTTGTGGCCTTTTGCCAGGAAAAGCCTATCTCGTAATCGTAACATCCATGGTCAAATGCTGTATGCAAGCATTGTTCCCGAGCGACCCTGGAGACACTGAGACTCCCATTTGGCCTCGTTTGAATTTCTCTTCTATACGAATTGATACTTTAAGCAGAATGAAGTCTGTGCTTTTGCAGACAACAGTGCCCATCACGTCATCAAAAGAGACGTATGATCTTCTAGTTGCAAGAACGGCTACGGAGATTCATGACCTTTTATCAACAAATTGCCCCGTGCATTTCACAGAAATGCTTAGCCAACTCCTTAACATGTCTAGTGCCATGGGCATCCCAGGCATATTTAAGACGATTTTTACGGGACTGCTAACACCATTCAAAGCAATTCTGGGAATCATTCCTAATTTTGTACATTCAGTCTTTGGCGGCATACCCCTTATTTTGGGACTTGTAGCAGGGATTTTATTTTTGACCCTCCTGCTCCGATATGGCAAGCCAAAGCTCAGACATGACTCCTACAAGGATGGAAGAAACGATCCTAGCAATCTGCTACCGGGACAGAATAACTAGAGTCCTTGGATTGGCCAGGCTGAGAGATCTAAACATGACCTGGTCCTTTCATTCAGAACGATATGGCAATCCTGCATCTTACCTGTGCTTCGATGTATGCTATGCGGAGATGAGTGCGTGTTGGATATCTGTCTTGCACTTCCATCAGCAGTACCAATGGATATCGATACTTTGCTAAGTCCGATAACGGCTCACGCATTGTGTTGTCCCCAGCGGCTACCAATCCTGATGACGGCATTCGTTGAGACTCCTGTGCTACGACTAGGTGGTAACAGTGGAGCGAGAAATAAAAGCAACATCACCCAGGTACGACCTTCTGAGAGCATTGCTGATTCAGACTTTGATGATAGCAATCATTCTCACACCTGCCAAGTTACAGCACTATCGAACTTGGTCAAACTGTCACCTGATTTTGTAGACCAATTTTGTGAGAGCCTGTCTGATATGATGTTCTCCCCTGAACAGAAATAATAACTTTAGAGAAACATTCCGACACACAGCGTTCCCATGAACTCTGAATTTGGCCTTCAGTTTTGATCAACAAAAACTGCTGAAAAGCGTTGGAAGACTATTCCCCCGTTCCCCATGAAAAATAATTTTTTTTTTAATTGAACACTTTTTGAAAATATTTACCTTTTCTGGCACAAAAATTCTTTGCTTAAAGTAGACCTATTCATAAAGAACAGAAGCTTCTACTTCTATTTTTACAGAAATCTAGAGACATAATAACTTTACATCAGCCTCTAGCACATTTTACTGCAATGCATTTATATGTGATGAAATTATCTCGCCTTTCTTTTCTGTATTAAGAGATATTTCATGTGTAATTTTTTCGCAAAATCGTTCATTTATTACATATGCGATAATTTTGAATGATTTCTATGCTTAAAGACGTACAGTACATTCCATGTATTTCAAATACGCCATTTCAAATGCATATATGTATTTTGGGGTGGGTAATGTTACACATGCATCTTTTGCTATATAGTTTTAGTAAATTGATTGACATAAATTCATGGAGTGGGTGTTGTGTTTTAATCTAGGACCCTGATCAATACTGTGACCTTATGCCCCTATACGGCAATAATCCATTTGTTCCCCTATATTGGCATAACCAATCAAATGCAATATTCAGAAACTCGTCTCTGGCCTCACACGATCAGAGCCACATTTCAGAATCACTTCCTCTGCAACTTCCTTTGCAGCTCATTAGTGCAAATGACACAGCAGAAGCCACTATCTAAGATTCCTAGATTACACTCCGAGTTCTTCAACAAGATAAAAACTCAGCAACCTGGGAAAGCCCCGCTTGCTATGTTTTGATTAGTAATAGAACTGTAATGAGCACTGAGAGACAATCACTTCCTAGTGATATCTTTATTGACGTCTTATGTCCAAAAACTTACGTCAAACAAGGCACCTTTCAGGTATAAATATTACCAACGTTGCCTTAAGCAAACGCTGATGCAGCTGATCCTAACACGGCTGCTACTATCGCTACTGCTATCGCTGCTAACGAGCGAACGATGGTGTGGTGAACACAGGAGCTGAACAGCTGTCCCCTTCAGAGCCCAGCAGATGCAAGCTGCCCGCGGACGCTGCCCCTCCTCCTCTTCCTCGACGCGCTGCCGAGAAAATCCAGCTCTGGCGTTTCCAGCCCACTCTTGCAAGTGACTGGGATATCGAGTCCTGGAAGGAGATACAAGACCTACAACATTCTATTCCAGAGGTATGGTGTTGACTAAACCCTTAGAGAGAATTCTTGAAGCAAACCTTGGCAAAACCAACTTAACTTAAAACTACTTACTTACTCCCTCCCACGTATTAGGCTTAGGTCAGGTACACTGGGGTAGGCGTAGTTAGAAGCACCAGTTGAGTACGTTAGCTAATGTATATATGAATGTTTATATGTTTTATTCATTTTAAACCAATTGTATGGCTAAGAAAGCATATCAGTGCTTTTACAGTATTATTTCGCAATACTCATCTTACTGTACGCACTTTTTATAATAACTAGTCTTGCAATTGTGGCAATTCATTTCTCTTGTACGAGAAGAAAGACTGTTCAATAAATAATAACCTTTTATTGAAAACGCCCGTCTCTCTATTCTCTGCATATTGGTGAAAGTAATCTGCACAAAACTGACTGAGTAAAATAACTGTCTATTGTTTCACACGACTCTAGAGATTGACTCTTATCTGAGGAGCAAAGTTGTCATGTTTATGCGGTTGTTGGAAAACTGAATCCCTTCTTGTCTGTACCAGGGAAGCTGATCACTTCCTACTCAGTCAAGAAAGTTTCCCGTGACCTCTGAGCTAGTTGGTAACAAACCCAATTAAGTTTAGCATAGTCAGTGGAGGCCTGGAAGATCCGCACTTCTACGTCCATACTACTGTTTATGTTATTCCAATGCGCAGGGCCTATTGGGAAAATAGGAACTACACTACATCGGTTCTTCCCTGTTTGTGGTCTGATCATTTTTTGGTCTCTTTTTCTTTGTCTCTAAAACCCATGGCTAGTACTCCCTTACCATCTAATATTAAAGTGCGAAATTGGGGGCGAGTCAACATCAATTCCGTGTGTGCCTCACTCTCCTCCTCTAGTCTGATTAACAAGGATTGCTCAGATTTTTCCCTCCATGCCCAGGCTTTGGCTATTGATTCCTGTCTCACCTCATCCTGTGACGAGTTGGTCCCCTGGAGATCGATTCGACTTAAGCGTCCACATGATACTCAAAGATGGTTTTCTCCCTCTTTACAAGCTAAGAAACTTCAGCTCAGACAATCCAAGGAAATGTTTTCCATTCTAAACAGTCTGTCTTAACTTGAGCGAGTCACTGCTAAACCTCTCCCCTCTCAGGACCTCTGTGACTCTCTTCATGACTACTTTCTTACTAAAATTGCTACTATTAAATCTCATATTTTCTGCTTCCTTCCTTTTTGATCCTTCTTTACCTCCTTCCAGCACTCATTTCATCACGCATTTTTCATCCATTTTGACAGAGAACTTTCTCAGTTTGGTGAGTTCCACGAAATCTGGCTCTCCCACTGACAGTTGCCCCTCACACATTCTCCGGGAGATCTTCTCGGTTTGTACCGATCTACCTCTTGCCCTTCTTAACAAATCTCTAGCTTTGGGTGTCGTCCCTGATCTTTTCAAATCAGCTAAGATCGTTCCTGTTTTGAAAAAGGTGGGGGCTGACCCGTCTATCCCTTCTAATTTCCGCCTAATTTCCCTGCTTCCCTTCCTGGGCAAGGTGTTGGAGAGACATGTCACTCATTGCCTTAGTTCTTTCATTGAGGCCTCCAATTACTTGGACCCCTATCAGGCTGGGTTTCATCCTGCCCACTCTAGAGAATCAGTTATCCTCTCTCTCTTGGATGAACTGAGAGTGAGTGCTGATCCTGATCCACTTAGGCCCTTGACTTTTAGATCTATCTGCTGCCTTTGACACGGTCGACCATCATCTTTTGGTCGACCATGTCAAATGTGCTGGCATTTCGGGTGTGGCCTTGAGTTGGGTCGCTTCCTTTTTGGAGAACCGCCAACAGGCGGTACAGCTCTCCTCTTTTTCTTCCGCTTCCCGAGCGGTAACTTGTGGTGTTCCCCAAGGTTCTGCTCTCTCCCCTCTCCTTTTCAATCTTTACATCTTTCCTCGTCACCGGGAGGTCACAGTGTTTACTTACGCTGATGACCTTCAACTTATATTCACTTTTTCGTCTTCTCCTGATTCTATTTCCCATTTTCAGAACACCATGATTTTTATCAAGGACTGGATGAGCATGAACCATCTGAAGTTAAATCCCCATAAGACGCTCCGTCTAGCTCCTAGTCCTGTTCGGAGGCTCATCCAACCCCTGGTCTCCCAACTTCTGGCCTTCCTCTCTTGGACCAGCCACCTCTGCAGCTAAAGCTGTGAAAATTTTGGGCATACAGATCAGTGTTGACCTTTCAAGAGCACTCGCAGATTAGCATGATTGTCTCTTCCTGTTTTTTATGTCTCTGCACTATTCGTAGGGTATTCCCGTTTTTTTACCACTGATGCTCTTAAGTTTATCCTCCTTGCCCTTGTCATTTCTCAAGTCGATTATGCTAATTGTCTTTATATTGGCATCCCTGCTTATGAACTCGGCCGACTACAGCTTATTCAAAATCAGGCTGCGAGGCTGATTTACAGTCGGTCTAGATTCCATCATGCTCTTCCGCTGCTGAGGCAACTGCACTGGTTACCGGTTGCCCATAGATGCCAGTTTAAACTGGGGTGTCTTATTTTTAAATTATTGGTGGGCTTAGCTCCCTTGTATGTTGCATCCAGGCTCCTAATCTACACTCCTTCTAGAAATGTTCGGTCCTCTTCCAAGAACCTTTTAGCGGTTCCACGTTTTGTCAGGAAGAAACATGGGCGGTCGAGTTTTTCTTTTTTGGCCCCTCGATTTTGAACACTCTCCCTGACAACCTTCGATTCTCTCAATCATACCCTGAGTTCCGCAAAGGTTTGAAGACTTGGTTATTCATCAGAGCTTTTGAGGTCTAATTGTTGCCTAGTTCTGTGCCGGATTGCATTAGCGCCATGAAACCTTTTTGGTATACGTGCGCTCTACAAATTACCCCAACTTCAACCTAAAAATCCCGCGCAGCAGCTCATGCTAATAGAGGTGAAATGTTTTGGAAATTTGGAACACACGCACCTGAAAAAGGTAATTTTTCCTTGCGTAGGGTGTCTCAAAAGTACAATTTACAAATTAAAAACTGCCGTTCTTATTTTACACAGACTAACTCAGCATTAACATTCGTCGGATAAATGTAGAAGCTGGCTCCTGGATTCAAAGATATTTGAAACACTAACCGCCTAACCATCTCGCTTCTTTTATCGCAACACCACACAGTAGAAAGTGAAGCTCTGAGGCCCAACGATGTTGGTGCAAGGTACTACTGCATTTGTTGCTCGCCATCCTTTGCAGTCGGAACATCAGAGACCAAGTTCCAAATTAACAATGTACGAAGCAGCGACCACGCCAAGTGCCTGGCAGGACACTGAATGAAGGGCTAGTGAGGTGGGGGAGAGAGAGTGGTGCGCAATGCGTGCACTGCACTAATTAACAAGCAGCAGCTGTTTTGTTTACGTTTAAAAAAAATCTATACAGGCTGCATTCTCCAGCTCAGCGTTTGCGAAGTGAATGCACTCCATGTGATGAGCATTTCCACTTAAAGGAAGAGGGAGTGCTAAGTGATACAACTACATAAATGTTTTTTTTCTAATAACATACCAATAAAATGATTATTACAAAATGATGTTGCTAAACTAATCAGAAAGAGAGGGAGAGAGCTTGTTCTCCAAGGTGAAGGGCACACAGTCAGTAAAAAGAGCTCCATGTCCTAGCAAGAGTCCACGATGGTTTAGGTCAAATTCATTTTATCCCAAAAATATGATTCCAGCGTGCACGATTCCCGTGTGTAAGAATCAACCAATGTAATCCCATATTTAAGACTCCATCAATTATTTAAGTTCATTGAAACAAGTCAGAAACTGGAATGCCTATGCGAGGAGTGTGAAGCTCTAAACGAGTTGGCTGCGGATCACGAAATGTGCAAGCAAAGATAAGCAATGATATAATAACAGATGCAGATAACCTCCATTGTTGCCTACTGAGAGCAGAGCGACTAACAAAAACGCCATCTTTAAATTGTGTTTCTCATTGCCTTTACAGTAGCATTATGTTGAAAATACACTTTTACGCCTAGTTGGCTTAATATCCTAAGCACTTTTTCAGGGAAAAGGACTAACCCTGCCACTCTCACTATTTGTTTAAAATACACAAAATATTTCGGGTGAAAAGAGTAACTGACAGGATTTTAAAAAGTAAAAGCAGATGATTTGTTCTTGCTACAAAAACCGTTTCACCTGTATATGACACGGTTATGGTTGTTAAAGCTCAGAAGATGGAGGAAAAATATCAGATGCCTCTCAAAGATAGCCCCCCTGTTTTTGCACCTAGACAACACAGTTTCAGTTTTTATATAGTGTTGGTGGGGCCAACGGAGAGTAACCGTGCTGCTTCTGTTCTGGTCTCCTTTCGTTTTGTTGAAGTATTGTGCTTTTCTAAACCTGTAGTGTACTTGCCTGTGTAACCAATTCATGTCATGGCGTGTTTATCCAATTTGTAAACTGGCCTTAAGACCCTTAAAGTGGCGCTGTATGTATGCAAATGCACCATCTTTTCACTTTTTTAAGTAAACTTTTGGAGTGACATTTGGCGCTGCACACACACGGGGTCTGGTTCCTGGCACACATAGCCATGGTTGCAGCGCACAGAGACCCTCCAATGCCGCACACAGAGGGAAAAAATAAGAGGGAACATTGACAGTCACATAACTCCTGCAGGCAAAGTACAGATTACTTGGGGCGCACTCTGAATATCAAAAGCAGACTATCAATGTCACGGGTATTGAGGACAAAATATTGAAACTGAAATACTGATATATCGGTAAGTATAGATTTTCTGTACCTAGATCCACCTATAAGTACCTTGGTGTTATATATATCTTCAAGGTATGTAGAAATGAAGTTGGGAAGAGTAAATCTCTACATTCCTATATGCACTTACCATGCAATATTTTGTCTGTCAATATTCTGTCCATAATATTGTTGTTGGTTACTATTCTGGGGCTTGATATTTAGTAGTACAAATGATTAATTAAAGCTGATTTGTCTTTAATCTCTGACATATTTTCCATATCAAGACAACTACTTTGTACTTTTTCCAAATATTTTGGTTACTCTATCAAACTCCCTATTACTCTTGCCTGTCAGGAAAAAACACCGGGCAGCATTAATGGAGCATAGATCAGATTCTAAAGGCTTTAGATGAAGTTCCCACAGCTCCATTAGACCTTGACAGGAGAACGAAATTTGATCAATGACTTTGTTTCCTACTGTGGAAGTTTCTTTCAATAAAAGTAACAAAGAAAACATTGCTTAGTGGGTGAAGCAAACATTGTGCCCTCTTGGTATCAATCTGTCTCTCCACTGTATCTTCCATGTCAGCACTGCAGGCATAGAGGCACAGAGATCCCTGTTAGGTAAGTAGGGATCTCTACATTTTTTAGATGGTCCTTCAAAAGTCAGGCGAAATCCAGAATCTCCGCCGACCTGACAAAAGGACAGGCCACATGTCACATATTAAATAGACTCCATAAACAAGTCAAATCCTGGGAGATTGTTGCCTTTTTCTGCATTTCCCTGACAAGGCAGTACAGCAGATGGTAACAGGTGTTCCAGTAGAAAATGTCTACAGTATTTGAGGTGTACACCAGAAACATGTACTCTTGGAGTTTTAGGAAAACATCCTTAAAGAAAAGAACCCATAATCTTTTCAATCCAAATAACAGACTAACATGTCCACCACTCAAATTAAGTTCATATTTCACTATACTAATGCACAACTACTGTTTTTGGGTACCGGAGGAGCGTGCTACTAGCTGAAAAAGCACTTCGATGCCTCGTCAGGTGTAATAGGCGCTTTATAAATGTAATTACAGTTACAATCTATTAGGCGCTAAGGGACCTGTGTTAAATGCTTCCCGACTAAACGTGTGACTTTTGTCATTTTAATGGTCTTGCAACATTGGCTGAAACACAATTGAAAGCAAGGCCTTTCTTAAATTCCACCAGAAGAGAAACATAAATATATACCTTTTGACAATAGAGACCGAGTGAAAAAATATGGTCTTTATTAAGCCGTCCTGCAAGTTTTTAATTCAGAAAACTAATTTTTCCTAGCGAGCTCTATCTGACTGCCGATCCGACACTATGGGTCGCAGGAGCAAAGCCAGGGTTAGCAAGAAGCATGCCATGGGCCACAGCGGAGACCCCTGGCGACCCCTAAATGATGTCCATGGAAACAGATAAACGCTTCTGGACCATCTATTTCCTGCTCACTGGAAATCATGCATAAAGAAAAGAGGACGTTGGATTGGCAGGAAGTGGGACCAGCAAAGCTGAGCACCAGGTAGTATGAGCACTTCCAAACTAAACTAAACTAATCTAAGTTTAGCAAAACATTACACTAGACCCGTGGTACTCATAGTATGGCCCGCGGGCCACCAGCGGCCCAGCAGGACTTCCTTGGTGCCCCGAGGACTTTGCAGGTAATGTACCCATGGTCCCCCAGCTCTTCACTATTTATTCTGGTGCAATTTTGAAAACGTCCAGCCTTGGGAAACCCAATATTACCAGTGACAAAAGAGAGCTGAGAGAGAGTGTGGAGAGAGAGAGAGAGGAGAGAGAAAGTGTAGAGAGTGTAGAGAGAGAAAGAGGAGAATGAGAGAGACAGTGGAGAGAGAGTGGAGAGACAGAGGAGACTGGGAGAGACAGTGGAGAGAGATTGGAGAGAGAGAGGACAGAGACAGTGGAGAGAGAGTGGAGAGAGAGGAGATTGGGAGAGAGAGTGGATAGAGAGTGGAGAGAGAGACGAGAGAGACAGTGGAGAAAGAGTGGAGAGAGACAGTGGAGAGAGAGAGGAGAGAGACAGTGGAGAGAGAGTGGAGAGAGGAGAGCGAGAGAGGCAGTGGAGGGAGAGAGAGAGAGCTAGAGAGACAGTGAAGAGTGGAGAGAGATACTGACTGACTGAGACTGACTGAGAGAGAGAGAGAGAGACTGACTGACTGACTGAGAGAGAAACTAACAGAGAGAGAGAGAGACTGACTGAGAGAGACTGACTGAATGAGAGAGACTGACTGACTGAGAGACACTGACTGACAGAGAGAGAGAGACTGACTGACAGAGAGACAGAGACTGACTGACTGATAGAGACACTGACAGAGAGAGAGAGAGGCTGACTGATAGAGAGAGAGAGACTGACTGAGAGAGAGACTGACAGAGAGACTGCCTGAATGAGAGAGAGTGACTGACTCAGAGAGAGAGACTGACTCAGAGAGAGGTTTATTGACAGAGACTAACTGACAGAGAGAGAGACTGGCTGACAGAGAGAGACTTACAGAGCGAGAGAGAGACTTACTGACTGAGAGAGACTGACAGAGAGACTGACTGAATGAGAGACTGACTGAATGCGAGCGACTGACTGAATGCGAGCGACTGACTGAATGGGAGAGACTGACTGACTGAGAGACACTGACTGAGAGATAGAGACTGACTGACAGAGACTGGCTGACTGACAGAGAGACTGACTGAGTGAGAGAGACTGACTGAGACTGGCTGACAGAGAGAGACTGACTGAGAGAGAGACTGACAGAGAGACTGCCCGAATGAGAGAGACTGACTGACTCAGAGAGAGAAACTGACTCAGAGAGAGGTTTATTGACAGAGACTGACTGACAGAGAGAGAGGCTGACTGACTGAGAGAGAGACTTACAGAGCGAGAGAGAGACTTACTGACTGAGAGAGACTGACTAAGAGAGACTGACTGAATGAGAGACTGATTGAATGCGAGAGACTGACTGAATGGGAGAGACTGACTGACTTAGGGACACTGACTGAGAGATAGAGACTGACTGACAAAGACTGACTGACTGACAGAGAGACTGACTTACTGAATGAGAGACTGACTGACTCAGAGAGAGACTGACTGACTCAGAGAGAGAGACTGACTCAGAGAGAGGTTTATTGACAGAGACTGACAAACAGAGAGAGAGGCTGACTGACCGAGAGAGAGACTTACAGAGCGAGAGAGAGACTTACTGACTGAGAGAGACTGACTGAGAGATACTGACTGAGAGAGAGACTGACTGACTAAGACTGACAGAAAGATAGAGACTAACTGACTGAGAGAGACTGACTGAATGAGAGAGACTGACTGAATGATAGAGACTGACTGACTGACTGAGAGAGACTGGCTGACTAAGAGACACTGACTGACAGAGATACTGATGAGAGACTGACTGACTGAGAGAGAGACTGACTGACTGAGGGACTGACACAGAGAGAGAGCGAGACTGACTGAAAGAGACTGGCTGAATGATAGAGACTGACTGACTGACTGAGAGAGACTGACTGACTAAGAGACACTGACTGACAGAGAGAAAATGACTGACAGAAAGAAAGACTGGCTGGCAGAGAGAGAGAGAGTGACTGGCAGAGAGAGAGAGACACTCACTGACTCAAAGAGAGACACTTACTGACTCAAACAGAGAGAGAGAGACTGTGATGGAATTAGGGTCAAAGTGTGTATGAAGCTATGCAATGTCTCTTAAGATTGCTATTGTATGCTAATAAAAATGTATTATCAAATAATGCTCTTTGTATTTACTTCTGCTTTTGAAATACAGCATTGTCGCATTATCTAATGTTATGAAACAGGTTTGATTTTTATTTCCACTCTAGCCCTGTCCCCACTGACCCCGCTCCCCACCGACCCCACACCTACCGGTGCGTCCCTCGGCCACAAACCACACTGTAATGTTGGCCCCCGACAGAAAGTTTGTGAGTACCCATGCACTTGACTATACTAAACTTTTTATGGATGGAGACAAGCGTAATTAGAGCTTGACTTACTGTCGGTGAAACTTAAAATACTGTACTGGCATGGGAACCTTAACGTTACTATCCACTGATATTTACAACCTCTGAAAAAATTCTCAAATTCTATGGGGCAGATTTACAAACCCCTTGCGCCACTTTTGTGCCATTTTTAACACGGGAAAAGTGACGCAAAAGTGGCGCAAATGGCTTGTAAATTTGCCCCTATATGTTTTGCGTTTTGTGTTGCAAAGCAATTGACAGTATACAGTTTATGTTTTTATAGCATAGAGGTGAAAAATAACTGGTTAATTTTAGTTAGACTTTGCTTTAAAGAAGAATCTGCCTTTCCATAAATATGATTTGGGCCCAGAGTTTAATTGAATCGATGTTTATTGTGTTAAAGATTCTTTTTTCATATTTAAAACATGTGCTATATTTTGATAAAGTATGTGTGGTGCTAGAGGAAGATTTAGTACAGTGACCCTTTTGAGTTATTTTAAAAGACGTCACCAGATAAAACCACAGGAGCAACCAGAACAAGCACTGAACCAACGAGTTTGGCAACACTTCCAAAACAGACGTCAACCCTCGCTCTATGTATGCAGTCCATTAAACTAAAAGAAAGACTAGTTCCACAGTTTTTTCAGCATTCTTCAACACGAACACTGTTATTGGCACTTATTTTAAAAAAATAACAATCAAAACTGTAACAACAAGTGCATAACACAAGCAATTTGAAAAAAATAAATCGCAATAAAAAATTAGCTTCTTTAATTAGTTTAGTTGTTAGGTAAACGGTATTAATAACATGCAATCTCCTTCGTTTGCTCATTAATAAAAAACAAAAGTCTCTCCTAAACGACCATTGTGTGCACCTTTGCTGTAGTTACCTGCGCTGTCTTGCTCGGGCTCGCTGTAGATGGAAGCCAGGGTAAATATGGAGAAGACGACGAAAGCTAAGAGGATGAACGCGACTTCCAAATTTGTGAATGGAAGCGCCATGTACTGGAGCCGACTGCACCTGAAACAAAATATCCAACGAGAGTTTTCATGAGAAAGAAACGGGCATGTTTCAAGAAACAACAGGGACATCCGGGATACGAACCACCAGTTAAACAGGTTGAACTGCTTCTTGAGTAGAAGCCAAATTGCAGTATGCGTTTAGAAATACAGAGAGAAATTACTGAAAACCTTTAATCCTTGGGTAACGTACCTGAAGTTCAGGACACAGTGCAACTCGAACCCCTTCCTCCTGTGGCCGGTACCATTGCAGTGTCTGGAGGACACGATGCCGTCACACCCCGCCACAAGTAAACATGGGAGAGACTTTCAACAAAATACGTTAATTACCAGGTACTAGGTAATCTTTTCTAGCGAATACAATGGGCTGACATGCCGGCGTGATGGCTAAAGCAAGCAAGGTAATTTGAATTGGTTTACAGGGACCGTTGCACGCCTTTGCATTAAGCGCTAGACTTCAAAAAGGGAAAACTAATTTGAGTGATTATCGTGCCAGTAAAGCCGACGCTGAAGGGTTAAAACTGTAGCATGGTTGAGGGCTTGGCTGCCATTCTTTAAGTGGAGTGCACTATCATACATGCCAATATTTTAGAGCAGGCAAGTGGAAGAATTAAAAATATAGTCAGGAGAATGTATTTTCGCCACTGGTTTATACTGAAGCAGAGGCAATCTATCTGCCTGAATCAGGGCTGTTGGAATGTATAGTGACAATCAGCATATCATTTTAATAACATAGCACAAACAAACATAGAGTTCTATTCTATGCTTTTGTTTACACTATGTAAACATACCAAAAAGGTAATGTTAAGGCCTGTCACATGCTCCCCCTTAAAGAAATGAGACCAAGGTGTGAACCTTTGATGTCAGAGGTCATTTTTGGAAGCAGGGATTGGAGCACTACATACCCTCCCAACCCCTTCCCCCTTGCATTTGGCTGGGAGGACCCGAAAAGAAGAGTGTTAAGATCAGTGAAGAGCCAGATGCAGTTGAATTGCATAGCTGACGGCAGTGGCCGGTGCCATTTGATGGAGCTTATGGGGTCAGAGATGGGTGAACCTAAAACACCCTTGATTCGCCCTGACTCCACTTCCAATCCCAGGAAGTGTGATCTGAGGATCACAAGAAATCCATGAGATGGCTGGCATATGTATATGATCAATTGCAGTTCTCGACTATGTCACAAATTGGAATTACGCTCTTTCTTGGAGGAGGAAGGCCCAGATGCGGTTTTCCTCACAAAAGCCTGGCTACTAGATGAGTTGGTGCCCAACATCACTTAGACTTGCCTTCGGGATACTACGTCTGCTGGAGAGACCGGGTGAATAAAAAGGGGGGTGGGATTGCTATTAGTCTCGAGGAGGCATTTAGATGCACCCATGAAACTTTATTTCTTCCTGACTGAGGCGAAAGTTTGGCCTTTGCCATATCCTTGACCCCGAATTTCACCTTCTCAGGTGTGCTTATATATCAGCCTCCATGTCCCTGTGGCCAATTTGCCCAGGCTCTTCCTGGTGCGATTGCTAGTTTAACAATTAATAAGCCTAACTTTATTGTACTGAGAAATTTTAATGTTCATCTCGAAGATTCTAAATGTTACCGATCCGAGTTATTACAAGACCTCACCTCCTTTCAACTACTTCAAAAAGTGTCAGGCACAACACATGAAAAAAGGCATTTGTTCAACCCTATTTTCCACAATGACCCGCACCTGAAAGTTTTGGATCTGCTACCTGTGTTGTGGTCAGAACATTTTATGATTCCCATGATTCTGTGTACTCCTTTTCATAACCCCCCCGATTTCTAATAATTCCTTAATTGCGACTCGCAATTAAGGAATATCTCCCCATTCATTCCTATGGACCAAGAGGCCCATAGGAATGAATGGGAAGACCATCTCAATTTGCTAATCGCAATAAGCGATTCGCAAATTGAGATTTCGATTTCAAGGGTGCAGGGGTGTCCAAAGGACACGCTGTTGCACCCCATAAATTGATGTGTGCACATATGTTGCGCACACACATGCCCTTAGGGCATGTGTGTGCGCAACATGAAACTTTGAAACTTTGAAAAATGCACTTTAGTGCATTTTTCAAAGTTTTTGCTATTTACCACGTAGTTAGACTTTGCGGTAAATAGCGGCCCCAGATTGCAAATTCACAATTTTAAAATGGTTCATGAATTGCATTTAAGGAATCTCAATTTGAGATTCCTTAAATGCAATTAATCGCAATTTAGAGATTTCTTAATTTGCGATTTTTGCATTTGGGATGATGAATCCCAAATGCAAAAATAGCGCTCGCAAAGAGCCAGATTCTCAGAATCTGGCCCATTGCGAGCCGATTTTAGTTTGATGAATCTGGCTGAAAGTGATTTGCCCAGAATCACAGAATGTTGAGCGCCATTGCTGAGACTCGAATCCCGTTCGCCAGAGTTGAGATTGACCGCCCTAGCCGTTAGACCACATCATCTCCCCAAACAGTCTCTATATCATGTTATCCCTGTGAAGTCACTTAAATGGTGTTCTCTGGGTAAATCCGCTCTGGGTACACTCCCCACCTTCTGACACTTAGGAAAGATTGAAAAAGGAGTGAGAAAAAGTAGAGGAAAACTTATGATGTGCAAGGCTACAAGGTAATACCATTCGGAAATTAAATTGCCCCTAGTTGCCTACTATGCAGTTTCAAATTGTCAAAACATTGACAGAATTGAAATCGGATGTCCCCCCACCAGAATCTTCCCCTAGATCACTGTAATGATTTTGCGATTCTTAAAAAAATGACAGATATTTACCCCACTTTTCAGGAAGTTGAAAGAGAACTAGATTCAAATAGAAATGAGGGAGAACAGGAGTAGAGGAAGGTTTGACTCTAGGGCTTCCCACACATTACTTTTGATAGTTTTGCAAGATTATTTAACAAAGTGAAATTAGGATCCCATCTTGATCCCCCCCCCTCACATTCTTTCTCAAGCGGCAGATCACTTCTTCCAGTCCTGATAGAAATGTTGAAGCACTCTTTGTTAAATGGGTCAGTACCACCTGCATGGAAACATGCAGTTGTGAAAGCCATATTGAAAAAGGCTAATTTGGACCCTCTTTGCTTAGGGAACTATATACCCATTTTGTTGTTCCCAGGAATGAGCAAGGTTTTGGAGATGCATGTTAACCAGTATCTGTCTGGGCTCATAGAAGCAAACAATGTCCTATACCTGACCTAGATGGGGCTTCAACCAAAGTAGAAAACTGAAACCGCTCTTTTGGCTGTAGTGGAGGAGTTGAAGCTGCTGTTGGATCTAAGAGGTATGGTTGCCATTATACTCCTTGATCTCAGTGCTGTGTTTGATACAGTCAACAAAGGAATTCTCATTGAAAGAATAAATATTACAGAAGTCACCGGAAATACCCTGAAGTGGCTTACTTCATTTGTTAAAGACAGCACCTTTTAGGAGTTTGATAAATCCTGCTTTTCGGGCACCTTCCCTCTGAAATATGGAGTGCCCCAGGGCTCTTCACAGGGCCCTATGCTTTTTAATTTGTACAAGAGCCCTCTCGCGAATATTTGTCTTTTGGGATATCGATAGTGTCATATGCTGAGGAAACTTGGTGTTCTCACTTGTTCTCGAACACATGCCTCAATCTTCATCTCTTGGGCCTTGCATGGAGAAGGTAGCAAGTTGGGGCACCAGCTCTTACCTTAAGCTAAATGGGGACAAAACTGAAATGATGATACTAGGCAATGTCCCTAACTTCCAGCTGATTTTTGGCTGGCCTGATTCCTTATGGTCACTTCCTACCTCAAAGACATCATTAAAAAGTCTGAGGGTATGGCTGGATAAGTCCCTTTCAATGGATACCCAAGCAACAAAATTATCGCCAACTACTATTGCCTTTTTAGAATTTAGCAGAAAGTTCTGCACCTGCCCCGTCTTTTATCCAGAAGGCTTGTGTTACAGGCAAGAATTCTCTCTTATATAATAGCAAGGGGAGCTTAGAGGGAAAAATGGGTACTATTAGGGAAAGCCCTCCACTCAATGAAATTCAATCCAAAAAATTCCCTATACCCAGGACTCAAGTTAGCAATTATCTAACGGGCGTGAGAACATTCTCCAACAGAATTTTCTATAGTAAAATTCTGGATATACCTCTTCTTGATTCTATGTTTAGATATCCATTGTCTCTAATGCCCCACTGTCCCAATCAAACACCTGGTTTGTAAAATACTAATAAAAGGGTTCTTGGGATGATTTAAGGTTCCGAAACAAAGGCTGCAAGGTTAATACTACAACCGACAGCAAGGCGGAGAATTGCCTTTTCAGCTGGTACGAGTGAGCATAGCTGATCCAGGCTTCCTGTTTTAAAGATGTCTGAAGTGGGTGCAGCAACAGTGTGTTAACCCTGATGAATCTGCCATAATATCTACTGGGCAGTGAAACATGTCGGTTGCAGGTAGTGGTATGCGACAATAAGCTACCAGCCTTTTTAACTCAGCAGTGCATACCTCAGTTAGTAATAAAGTGGTTCAGGAGGTTTGACTGTTGATTTTACTTTCACTCTGTATTGTTTTTGTTAGGAGCTATGCTCTAAGTTCCTTGCTATGCACCTTTTTCTTTAATCCTTTTTCTTCACTTGTTCACAAACTCTGGAAAAGGAACGGCCACCTATGATGAGAAAGGGGCAAAGTATTTGGTAAACATCTGACCAAATTGCCCCGAGGGTGTTCGCCCGTGAGGTGCCTTCCTCTCCGCCACACATTTTTTCTGTATTAATTGTGTTTGTGTGGGTGTATGTATGGTCCTATTTAGGGCTGACATTATAGGTTGCGCCGAGTTGAATATACAGTGAACCCCCCTTTTATTAGTATTTTACAAACCAGGTGTTTGATTGGGACAGTGGGGCATTAGAGACAATGGATACCTAAACATAGAATCAAGAAGAGGTATATCCAGAATTTTACTATAGAAAATTCTATTGGAGAATGTTCTCATGCCCGTTAGATAATTAATTCTCTCTTGTTCGGACTACGGGAACTCGCTCTACCTGGGAGCGCCTACATTTGTACTAAGAGACTTCAAGTAGTGCAGAACAAGGCTGCCTGCTTCTTGCTCAATATCTCAAGACATCAATCAGCTCAGCAGAGCCTGGACAATATGCATTCGTATCCTGTAGACCAGAGGGTGAAGTTTAAGGCACTAGGTTTAATATATAGGGCATTTCAAGCAAAAAGTCAACCTTTATTACAACTGTTAATTTCACCTTATGCCCCAGGTAGAACCCTAAGGTGAACCGAGGCTTGACTCCCCCTCTCTGCTGATTGAACACCTTCAGGCTATGGGCTTTACAGATTGGGCACTGGCACTCTTATCCTCCATCCTCATTGATCACTCCCAAAGGGTGTTGCTAAATCAATATCATTCAGATGTTTTTTCCTTACCTTGTGGAGTACTGCAGTCTCATCTTTTTAGCCCCACACTATTTAACCTTTATGGTTCTCCACTTTCCACCATCATTCGCTCTTGTGGGTTGTATGCAATATACTCCGACGACACCCAGATTATTGTGTCGATCCCTGAGAACTCAGCAGCTACCGCAGTAAATTTCTTTCAGTATAGGTCCGCGGTCGCAGACTGGATGGAAAGGAATTTTCTTAAACTTTATGGTGAGAAAATTAGGTGGTGCTTTTTAGGACGCAAATCTCGATTTGGAATGGATATTGATGGCCGGAATTCTTAGGCACCCTCCCTGCTCCAGCCAAGAAGGCCAAATTCTTAGGGTGAGCCTAGATAGTAAACTGTCCTTGAATGGACAGGCCAATCAAACATCTGCAACTTGCTTCTGGCTTATAAGAAGCTAAAGAAAATCTTCCCCTTCATCCCTCTGTCAGTGCGGAAGTAGGTCGCCCTGGCATTGGCCATCTCCAGAATTGATTATTGTAACTCTATCTGGATTCTAAAATCAGCACCCAGGCAAAACACCAGGTAATACAGACTGCTCTTGCTAGAGCGATCCTTGACATTCCTAGCCACCAATGAGCTTCTGCGGAGCTATGTGAGCTGCACCGGCTACCCACCAGAAAGCGATTTATGTTTAAGGCAATCTGTATTGTATGCAAGGCTCTCCATCAAGCCAGTCCAGCTGGGATTAGGGATATGTTTCACCAGTACCCTCCAGGTAGAAATCTTAATTCTATCAATCGTAACTTTGTTATCTTGCCTATAGTTCAGAGGGCGAGATGGGGGGGCAGAGCCTTTTCAGTCGCTACTGTCAGACTCTGGAACTTGCTTTACCAGTCTCTGACTGTAAATATTGGACATCTGCCTTTCAGAAATGTACTTAAGACCTGGTTGTATACCATCTAGGCAGCCTCTACTAGAATTAAATGCTTGATTTGCCTCTGGAATGTATTGAATTGCTGTGACTACAGCCCCTTGATGCCTACAGCTGAATGCTGCTCTTTGTAGATTAAAAATTAAATAAATTCAAAGACTTGTGAGCGTCCACAATATCCAGAGAGCGAGAAGTGGAGGGTTCTCCTTTTTTGTTTACACTGCGGTCAAATTGTATAACTCTCTGCCCCATTCAGTGCAGCTCATTGACAATGAACGTTTGTTAAGGAAGCACCTGAAAACGTGGCTGTTCGGCAATTAGCCTATTCTACTGTCACCTTTATTGTCATGCATTGTTAGTTTGTGTTGCAGATGTTAGCGCTGGGATGCCTTAAAGGTAGGTATGTGCTTTACAAATGTGCCTAGAATACACATATACACACTGTGTGATTTTCACATTAAAGTTGACCAAAGTTAGTGATGCTCACTTTCAGTTAACCATAGTTAATGTAGGCCTCAGTTTAACAACTCATGCTAATATTGAAAATGCATTTTGGCTGCCATGGTTCTGTTTCCATTTTCTCTAGTTCCAGAATCCAAGCTACAGCAGTTGAGCTAATTACATTTTGCAAATGTTTCAGTTTCTGTGAGAAATGTCCACACATCTGCCTGGGACAAGTTGACCGCGATGTATTATCTTGTTATGAGATAAATCTTGAAGGATGTGCAGCTGCAAGCTTCCATTGTGTGGTGGCAGGGAAGAAGGGTCAAGTCATTTTATTGTGGAATGTGAATGCTGGAAATCTGATGGAACCCCATTACCTGAGACCCCCGGGGAGTGTTGAAAACTGTTGAGAATTCTATTAGCATTAGGGATTTTATGATCAGGGAAAACTGAAATGTACTTGATTTGCATATGACTACTTTAAAAATCTTTCTATGTATTTGCTATAAGATGAATCGCTTCAAATTATATTGACCAGCACAATATAGGATGATTATTGATTCATGACTAATTTGAGTAATTCATTTGTAACTTTCCAAATCCGCTATTAAAGCTTCATTGTATGCAAGTCTACTATTCTTTGTCTTTTTTGTGGTACCTAATGTGCTTCACTGTTAAGCCTGGGACTAACTGTCTATTCGCTTGAAATCAGCTTGTACTAGATTTTGCACAAAGAGTCTTCATGGTACAAATCCCAACCTGCTGCAATAAACTCTTCTACCAAAAGCCTTCATCATAGCCCCCAAAACACTGCAAGTTGCCAGTGTCACTCTAATTTACGCATAACCATTATCGCTATTAAAAGTAAACCACTTAATTTTCAGGTAAAAATAAACACAAACAACATCTTAGTGCAATGAAGACACTTAGAGCCAAAAATTGTTCCTGTTCCCCATGTGTTTATCGATGTAGATGGAGCCGGCCCATAGCGATTAGAAAAGTAAAACATCTTGTTTCATTTCATCAATAAGTGCAAAAAGTATAATAAAGTGCAGAAAAATAATGATTGCTGGGTAGAAACCACATACTACAGTCAACAGCTTTGTTAAGGTCACACAATCAATTGATAGAGCTACTAAAATGTTCATGGGTCTAATTAATCCATGGATATCTTCTCATATTTAAAGTTAGAAAACATATAAAAGATAATGTAATGCACACATTGCCTATATAATCACCAAAATCACAGAAACTTCAATATTTGCAACTTCCATTTTATCTAACACAAATTACAGAATTGGAATATATAATTCCTTGTTAATTCTGCTAAAAACATGCTACATAATATTATGGCTATAAATACCTAAAACTAAAATCAACAAGGAAGCAAAGAGAAACGTAAGAGCAGACAAGCGAAGATTCATCAATTGTCTTGCCCCAGAAGCTCAGGAAGCAGCAAACCATGAAAACTTGAAAGAAATCTACGACATAACAAGAAAACTCTCCGGCAGATATAACAAACCAGAAAGACCTGTTATAGACAAAGCAGGAAGACAATCATGGGTAACCTAGGCCAACAATGAAGACCGGTGGATCACTTAAAAGAACTGCTGAACTAGCTCATGGCGCAGTCTCCACCAGACAAGCAGCCAGCTGACATGGACTTGCCAATTGACTGCAGAAAACCAACCAAGGAAGGAATACGGCAAGCCTTCAAACATCTGAGAAATGGGAAGGCTGCAGAACCTGACAACATTATTGCAGATGCATTGAAGGCAAACATTGAAACATCAGTAGCCATGCACTACCCCTTGTTTTAAAGGATCTGGGAAGAGAAAAAGGTGCCATCAGACAAGAAGGAGCCATATTCCTAAGAAAGATGACCTGAGTAAATGCGCAAACTACAGAGGGATAACTCTTCTATCAACCTAGAGCAAAGTGTTGAACAGAGTCATCCTGAACAGAATGAAGGTACAAGTCAACACTCAGCTGCAAGACCAGCAAGCCCGCTTCCGCAAAGAGAGAACCTGCAAAGACCAGATTGTCACACTGGGCATCATCATTGAGTAGTCAATTGAATGGAACCCTTGCTTCTATCCTAACTTCATTGGCCATGAGAATGTATTAGACAGGGTGGACCTAGACACCCGAGACCCTTTGGAAACTCCTCTGCCACTACGGTGTGCCAGATAAACTTCTCAGAGTCATCAGGAACTCTTACGGGGAAATGACATGCAAGATAGTCCATAGAGGACAACTCATGGAAGCCTTCCAAGTGAGGATTGGAGTCTGCCAGGGTTGTTTGCTATCGCCAGGAAGACATCCACAGCAAGAAGAGGAAATGGGATCCAATGGACACCTTGGACACAGCTCCACGACTTGAACTTTGCAGACGACCTGGCCCTACTCTCCCATTCACATCTTAAGATGCAAGAACAAAATCACAGTGCGGCAGCGACATCAGCCCAACTTGGCCTCAACATCCACAGGGGAAAAGCAAAGATTGTGAAGGCTATAATGACCAGCATAACTGCAGTCACTCGTGCAGGCGATGCACTGAAAGAGGTTGATGTCTTCACCTACCTGGGCAGTGTCTTAAACACACAGGGTGGCACAGACGCTAATGTCAAGGCAAGAATCGGCAAAGAAAGGGCTACCTTCATTCCCCTAAAGAAGATCTGGAGCTCCAAGGACCTAACGCTGCAAACCAAGATAAGACTTTTAAACACCAACATAAAATCAGTCCTTCTGTATGGAGTTGAAACCTGGAGGACAACAGTGGCCACCACCAACAAAGTTTAGACCTTCATCAACCCACTGTCTGAGAAAAATTCTCCAAATCTTCTGCCCAAACACTATCAGCAACAACCACTTAAGGCAGTAGACTTTTCAACCCACTGCTCATGAAGAAATCCTGAGTAGACGCTGGGGCTGGATAGATCTTGCTCTCTGCAAACCCGCATCAAACTCCACCAGGCAAGTCCTGATCTGGAACCCTGAAGGGAAAAGGAAAAGAGGAAGACCAAGAAACACCTGGTGCCGAGGCCTCAAGTCTGACTGGAAGGAGATGGGTTACACCTGAAGTCAAATTAAAAGAAAGATTGAGTACTCTGTTATTTGTTTAAATGCATTCTTGCACTAAATCTCTGCATGATTAGGTATACAGATTAGTGCGGAATGTGGGAGTGTTGGAAAATGGGCAATAATTGCTACTAAATGGGAGGACTTGGGCCAATTTAAGGAGGAGTTTGGGACATGCTAATACAAAATACATGCCCACAAAAGAAAAATACTATTGAAATTCACAAAATACACTTCTAATGTTACTACTGCTTACATGTGTAAAAAGTGGCTCAAATGTACTGAGTGTGAGCAAAATATATAAATATATTGTGATTATTTTATTATTTAACACTCATTTAATTTGCTGGGTTAATGTGCTACAAACTGTAATTTTGATATTTGCAGCGTAATTCTAAATATTAGAAATTATTTTACATTTATGTTTTGTGCTACAATATTGGTATTGGAGAGAAAAAAGAAACTTTATTACATTTCTACATCACCATAGGGCACCTCCGCCAATAGGTAAAAAGTTACCAGTAGTAATTTTATACTTGTAAATTCTTTGATAGGAGTACACCCCATCATGGGGGTGCAGAGGGACCTAGGTGTAACTCTCCACTTGTGAATGCAGAATAGTAAAAAAGTAGAGCTACACCTAGGTGTAGGGTTAACTAAACACATAAGTAAATATGCTCCTCTATATTTATGTTTGTGAAGGAGCCTAAGGCCAGATGTATGACCATTCGGTTTTACGAGTCTCTAATTGTGATATTTTGCAACTCGCAATTAGAGACTTGCAAAATCAAAGGTATTAATGTGTCTGGGACTCATTTAGTGATTCCCAAATGGATTGCAAGTGGACCTGCCTCGTCAATATTGATGAGGCAGGTCGCAATATGTGCCATTGAGAATGGATACTATCACAGGGATGGTGGCCTGCTGGCTGGATTCAGCAGATCATCATGTTTGTTATTGCTTTTTAAATAAAGCAATTTTGTTTTGTAATGCAGCCCGTTTTGTTTAAAGAAAAACGGCATGCATTTCAAATAAAATAAACAGTTTCTTTTCAGTTTTTAAGAGCTGGCAGTGGTCCATGGAACCACTTCCTACTCTTAAAAAATGTTTTCACCCACATTCACAAAAAGGAAGGGGTCCCTCAGAGACACCTTCCCATTTGCGAATGGGCTACCTACTCCTTTACTGAGTCAGTAAATTATGAATGTTTTGCGACCGCATTCTGGTCGCAAAACATTCACACATACCACCGCTATTCGGTATTAGTAAGAGGCTATTAGGTATTAGGAAGGGACGCCCTAAACACGCCCCTTTCTAGTACTGAAATGCAAAATGTAATTTTTAACAAGTTACTGAGTCATAGTTTGCCTTTTGTACATGGCAAGATAGGTTTTACCGGTTGCAAGCGGCCCAATGAGCCGTTTTCAAATGGTAAAATGCATTGTACAGCTGGCCCCTAGTGTTTGTGAGGTTGGTCATAACCTATATTTAATGCTTTTAATGTTCCCTCACCAGCAGCTTTGATAGGCAAGACCGGTACAAAAGAGGGTAGTGATGGACGGAGCATCTGAACTAATCAAACACTCACACCCAGTCAACAGATCTGGGATTAATCCATCACCATTCTTCAGCCCACTCTGCCACCCCAGTTCAGACATGGCCATATGCAAATCAGTCTGACCCTGTGCCTCATGGGAACAGTCCGGCCCGAACTGCCAAGCCATGCCTTCCCTGGACCGGATTCAAGCTTCCTAGGACCGGTTTCTGGCATTACAGCCGTCTTCAGCCAGGCTTGCTTGAATCTAGTGGCAAAGTGAGCAAGGGATTCACGTCTGAGTAGACCCTGCCAACTGGTGGCAAACAAAGCAGTACAAAAGAGGGTGGTGATAGACGGAGCATCTGAACTAATCAAACACTCACACCCAGTCAACAGATCTGGGTTTAATCCATCATAGTTCTTTAGCCCACTCTGCCACCCCAGTTCAGACATGGCCATATGCAAATCAGTCTGACCCTGTGCCTCATGGGAACAGTCCAGCACGAGCTGCCAAGCCATGCCTTCCCTGGACCAGATTCAAGCTTCCTAGGACCGGTTTCTGGCATTACAGCCGTCTTCAACCAGGCTTGCTTGAATCCAGTGTTAAGTGAGCAAGGGACTCACGTCTGAGCATACCCTGCCAACTGATGGCGAACAAAGCGGTACAAAAGAGGGTGGTGATGGACGGAGCAACTGAACTAATCAAACACTCACACCCAGTCAAAAGATCTGGGTTTAATCCATCACCGTTCTTTAGCCCACTCTGCCACCCTAGTTCAGACATGGCCATATGCAAATCAGTCTGACCCTGTGCCTCATGGGAATAGTCCAGCCCGAACTGCCAAGCCATGCCTTCCCTGGACCAGATTCAAGCTTCCTAGGACTGGTTTCTTGCATTACAGCCGTCTTCAGCCAGGCCTGCTTGAATCCAGTGGCAAAGTGAGCAAAGGTCTCACGTCTGAGCATACCCTGCCATCTGATGGCAAACAAAGTGGTACAAAAGAGGGTGGTGATGGACCGAGCATCTGAACTAATCAAACACTCACACCCAGTCAACAGATCTGGGTTTAATCCATCACCGTTCTTTAGCCCACTCTGCCAGCCCAGTTCAGACATGGCCATATGCAAATCAGTCTGACCCTGTGCCTCATGGTAACAGTCCAGCCCGAACTGCCAAGCCATGCCTTCCCTGGAAGGGATTCAAGCTTCCTAGGACCGGTTTCTGGCATTACAGCCGTCTTCAGCCGGGCTTGCTTGAATCCAGTGGCAAAGTGAGCAAGGGACTCACGTCTGAGCATACCCTGCCAACTGATGGCGAACAAAAGCGGTACAAAAGAGGGTGGTGATGGACGGAGCAACTGAACTAATCAAACACTCACACCCAGTCAACAGATTTGGGTTTAATCCATCACCGTTCTTTATCCCACTCTGCCACCCTAGTTCAGACATGGCCATATGCAAATCAGTCTGACCCTGTGCCTCATGGGAACAGTCCAGCCCGAACTGCCAAGCCATGCCTTCCCTGGACCAGATTCAAGCTTCCTAGGACTGGTTTCTTGCATTACAGCCGTCTTCAGCCAGGCTTGCTTGAATCCAGTGGCAAAGTGAGCAAAGGACTCACGTCTGAGCATACCCTGCCATCTGATGGCAAACAAAGCGGTACAAAAGAGGGTGGTGATGGACGGAGCATCTGAACTAATCAAACACTCACACCCAGTCAACAGATCTGGGTTTAATCCATCACAGTTCTTTAGCCCACTCTGCCACCCCAGTTCATCCTGGCTGATGAGGATTATGAATCCGATAGTAAAGAAACAGAGGAAGAAGGAGGATAAACAAAACTAGGCCGGCCTCCAAATAAATGTAGCAAAAGATCAGGAACCCAGAGTGATGGATTCAGAGACCTAGTTTGTATGTTATGGTCACTGCATGAGTTATGTCAGTGTATACCCGAAGAAGAAAGAAAAATTTCTTTCTAGAGTCCCCTCACTCACCAGGGTTTCCCCACGGTGACATGCTTTATCATTGGGGCCATCCCAGTTCTCTACGAAAAGGGGCGTGCTGCGACTAGCGAACTACGCAGGAGCACTTTTTTTGTGAAAAGACTAAGTGTGGTGCAAAGTGATGAGGTAGTGGAGTGAGTGTAAGTGAATTAAAAATACCGTGCTAGTGGGCCTCAACAAATTTATTCTGCTCCTAGTTTGGTATAATAAAATGGGGGTGACACTGCTATTTGACCTTAAGTAGGGTCAAATCAGTGTTTCTGGTCAACATGTTTCAAGCTCCCCAGGCTTTTCGTCAGGACCATACAGGGTCCAGCCCTGTATATACCACTCTTATATCCTAATGAATAGGATTGATGAAAACACTATATATAACGCTGTTATCTTTAAAACATGCGTGTTATACATACGATTTGTACTTTGTCGATGTTTGTATGTATTGGTGCTTAATAGCACTTCATGGTCTCTGGTGGGGGCGGGATCACCTCATGGAAGCATTGTTCCTTATCGGCGAAACCGCACGGTGTTACCTACTCGTTCCCCTCCGGACCGCATATTGAACACTGATTTGACCCTACTTAAGGTCAAATAGCAGTGTCACGCCCATTTTATTATACCAAACTAGGAGCAGAATAAAATTGTTGAGACCCATAGGCACAGTATTTTTAATTCACTTACACTCACTCCACCACCTCATCAATTTGCACCACACATAGTCTTTTCACAAAAAAAGTGCTCCTGCGTAGTTCGCTACTGGTATACACTGACATAACTCATGCAGTGACCATAACATACAAACTAGGTCTCTGAATCCATCACTCTGGATTATGAATCCGAAACAGGTCCCAGGATGCTTGTTTCCGGTCCAGGAAAGACATGGCCTGGCAGTTCGGGCTGGACTGTTCCCATGAGTTTACAGGGTCGGACTGATTTGCATATGGCCATCTCTGAACTGGGGTGGTTGAGTGAGCTAAAGAATGGTGATGGATTAAACCCAGATCAGTTGACTGGGGGTGAGTGTTTGATTTGCTCAAACGCTCCGTCCATCATCCCCTTTTGTATTGCTTTGTTCACCCTAAATTGGCTGGGTATGCTCAGACGAGAGTCCCTTGCTCACTTAGTCACTGGATTCAAGATAGCCTGGCTGATGAGGATTATGAATCCGATACAGGTCACAGGAGGCTTGTTTCCGGTTCAGGGAAGACATGGCTTGGCATTTCGGGCTGGACTGTTCCCATGAGGCACAGGGTCAGATTGATTTGAATATGGCCATGTCTGAACTGGGATGGCTGAGTGAGCTATAGAATGGTGATAGATTAAACCCAGATCAGTTGACTGGGGGTGAGTGTTTGATTTGCTCAAACGCTCCGTCCATCATCCCCTTTTGTATCGCTTTGTTCGCCCTAAGTTGGCAGGGTATGCTCAGACGTAAGTCCCTTGCTCACTTGGCCACTGGATTCAAGATAACCTGGCTGATGAGGATTATGAATCCGAAAACCGATCCCAGGATGCTTTTTTCCGGTCCAGGGAAGACATGGCTTGGCAGTTCGGGCTGGACTGTTCCCATGAAGCACAGGGTCAGACTGATTTGCATATGGCCATGTCTGAACTGGGGTGGCTGAGTGAGCTACAGAATAGTGATGGATTAAACCCAGATCAGTTGACTGGGGTTGAGTGTTTGATTTGCTCAAAGGCTCCGTCCATCATCCCCTTTTGTATCGCTTTGTTCACCCTAAATTGGCAGGGTATGCTATGCTCAGACATGAGTCCCTTGCTCACTTGGCCACTGGATTCAAGATCGCCTGGCTGATGAGGATTATGAATCCGAAACTGGTCCCAGGATGCTTGTTTCCGGTCCAGGGAAGACATGGCTTGGCAGTTCGGGCTGGACTGTTCCCATGAGGCACAGGGTCAGACTGATTTGCATATGGCCATGTCTGAACTGGGGTGGCTGAGTGAGCTAAAGAATGGTGATGGATTAAACCCAGATCAGTTGACTGGGGTGAGTGTTCGATTTGCTCAAACGCTCCGTACATCATCCCTTTTTGTATCGCTTTGATAGGCAAGACCAGCACTGTTGTGCTTGAAGCATGTAAAATAGTTTCCAAGGTTTCAACAAATGTTTGTGGTTATACTGTTTGTAACAGCTGTGTAGTCAGTGTTGCATTTTATTCTAACTGTAAAACATAATATTAAATTTGGGATTTTAGTGTTATATCTTGCTTTAGTAATAGTGAAACTATACTAGCTAGTTTGTGAAGTCTACTATACTATTACTTTTAGCATTTGGCGAGCCGAGCAACATAGGTGTTTCCTGTGGTGGTAGGGTCAATTCATATCCAAAAGATTTAAGCTTTTGCGTCTGAGTAAGCACCGAGGGGCAGATTTACAATGAAAGTGACTCAGTGCATTCCGCAAGCCATTTGGCTGCGCCACACTGAGTCACTTTCAAAGCACAGGGATGCAACATATTTACAAGAATATGTTGCATCACTGTGCTTCCCCTTGCGCTGGCGCACAATCTGCAGCCATGCGCCGGCGCCAGCACCGTTGCACGATGGTGCAAGGATGCCTGTGTTGTGGGGAGATTGATTTTGTGCAGGAAGGGGCACCTTCCTGCACAAACACAATCATTACAGGCATTTTCTTCTTTCAATGTGCGCAGTAGAATGCAGCACGCATTGAAAGAGGAAATGAACGAGCAGAAATGAAAACATTCCTCCTCGTGGTACCTTCCTACGCCGCCCCTGGGGAGGCATAGCATTCAGACGCATTTCCAGATCTATGATCCCTCATAAATCTGGAAATGTGTCTGGTTCCATGGGTGTTGCTTGGGAACACCCACAGCAACACCCATGGAACGCCCCGTCCACGCAAAGTACTACGTATAAAGGGACGCCCGTATTTACAAGGACAGGAAAAGTCACGCAGGGTGGCTTTTCCTGTCTTTGTAAATATGGAGAAGTAAAATGCACCACCCAGTAGGTCACAAAAAGTGATGCACTGATGGTGGAGGGAGTTGCAAATCTGCCCCAAGTGTAGCCCTTTCTCAAACAATCACTTGTTTTTATTAAATCTCTTTTTGAACTTCTTTTCTGTTATGGTCTTTCAAGAGAAACATTCACATTATTTGTTCATAAACCGCTCACTGTTTGTACTCCAGGGCATATATTTGGGCAAACATTTACAATGTGTATCAATACTATAGATGCTGACATTGATCTTACCATACCTAAGATCCACCCAGTTCACTAGTGATCCCACAACTCCTTCAGTAAATTTCTTAAAAGTACCATTAGCAATCAAAACATTCTTATCTCCATTTGAATTGTTTCTCCACTTTCAGCTTCAGAAATATTAGTACATTTCTATTAAAACAATAGGAATTAGTAATGTTCTAATATCTGGGAAACCAAATCATGCTGAACAGTGTCATTCACAAATATACAATCTTTAGGATAGTGACATGCAGGAAAAAGAATATCTGTTCCCTGAATCAGCCATTCCTTAGTTCCCTACACTTCTGGTGAAGCATTTTTTTATTCTATACCACAAACTTCTGTTCAGTATATTGACTTGCACTGCCCGTTTGTAGTAATCTACTCTTTTATAGTAAGCCCAGCACTACACGTGGCCAACCACTGATACTGCAGCACTCTCCCATGGAAAATAATTTAAGTAGGGACTGACTATTAAATCACATAAGAACTAAGGTTAAATTACATTATTTAGCATCATTTAACATTACAGGGTCATCTTCAGTTTGTTCAGGAAACCGAGGACCCCCTGCTTCAATAGGGTTACTTGGGACAGGAAAAAGCTATTAATAGAAACCCCAGTCATCCTTTCAATGTGAATTTCATGGAACCATCTCACACGAATATATATGAACATGTACTGCTCAGAGGATTACAGTTTTCATTTGAATTCATTATTTTTCTGTACAAAAGTCTATTTTTTCATCTCTTTTTCACATATTGTGCATCCTAACTGTCTTCAACACAGGTTTCAATAGAAACGAAATTACAACTCTAGTAAAATCATATATCCTCTTATCATAACCATACACACTACATACATCTCTTATCTGTTATATATACATGCATGTGTAACAAATTGTTTTCTGTAACAGCACATGTCTTGATGATTTTCTCATGTATCACTCATTGGATCATATTCAACATTAGAATCAACATTGGGATCTCATAAATGCATTAGTTTTTACATAATACAATTATATTTATACAGGCTGATTATCATTTTTACTCAAACTGTGGCTAACGTATAATGTTTTCAGTGCACGTTTTGGCATGACACAGCTGCCTCAGGAATGCCACATAGCAATCAAGGTTTGGTCTTGCTTCTCGTGGTCCTCTGGTATTCTGTGGTGGCTTCTGCCCCTACTAGCCTTTGGTTCGAAGCTAGACTGATTGACAAAAAAAATCAGTAATTTCCTGAATTTGATACCTCAGGCTCTTCAGGAATTTTTCCTTTATCTTCTGTCGGTTCTGTGACTGGGAACATTAATTGCTGCTCTTTGATGCTATTTTCATCTCAGTGGGATGTTTGTCCTCCTGATTAAATTGCTGTTTTATTTTTTTGTAGTTTTTTCTCAAACACATCAGGCCAGTTATTTACCTCACCAAGTTAAAAACAGGTATGGAATTCAGTAATTATATCCTGCACGCTTCACTTACATTTAGTTGTTCATACCACATGGAGTTTTGGCATACATGACGGTTTAAATTTTAGCATTGGCATAACGTTTATTTTCAGGCACTTTCATTGATGTATGTCAATTCATTGTTGTAGTAAATGTTTAATTCCTTTGGATTTTGATAGCATCTCCCAAACACATGAATCATTGGCTTACCTCAGTGTACCATTTGGTTCCTGTCGAACTCATTTTTCCCCATCCTAATTTTAATTTCATTTGTTGAACAAATAAAGAAAGAGTTTCAGATTTTTCGCTGGTATAAAGAACGCCTTTGCTGATAGACATTTTTCTTTTGCCAATAGAGGCTATCACCCCATGATGAAGGGCTAAACTCATCCTGAAATGCACTGTGGATATTATACACTGCAGACACGGAATTGAAGCTTAACTGTATATGCACACAAATAGAAGGATAAACATTAAAAAAAACTGTTGATACTACAAGTGATTTATGATTAACCAAATTACCCAAAGAAGAATTTATATATGCGTGGAAGTCATTGAGTTCTAACTTTAAAGGCAGTGCAATGGGGGTCAACAATCCCAAGGGGGGAAAGTGATGACAGTTCAAAATAACACTTTTTGACAGGCCTATACCCTCCTTTTAAATATTCATAAATCACCCCTCAATAGGCCTTAAATATGCATAGAGAAAGGGTGAAAATATTTCAATATAGGACGTGTAAACATTTAATGGTAAACACGTCCTTACAGAGGAAATGCTCTAAAAACTATTTTTCACTGTAGCAGGTTAGCTGTTCCATAGGTAATCAGTGGGATAGACTGTTAAAGCTAACAAAGGTATCTCTTCCTAGGAACCAGATAAAGCAGAAAAGAAGTTCTTTAGTCCGCCCACCACTTCAGTCCGCCCACCACTCTAGCGGTAACGGGACTGCACACCTGCCATGCGGTGGTACCGCACCCCTGATAATGATGCGACCGCCAACGCAGTGGTCGCATCTGGCAATTGAACTTTGCCGCGGGTGGTGCTGGCTGCAGCACCCTCCGCAATGTCAAATGCCATGTTGTGCATTGACATGCACAACGTGTCAGGCACCACGCGGTGCCTGCCACCTTGTGCATGGAAACAAAGGGGGGTACATGATACACCCCAGTGCACCCCCATACCCCTCATGGGCCCCCAAAGCCAATCACGGCCAGCATTTCCATGGTGGCATCGCCGCCATGGAAAGGCACCTACAAAACCCACATCTAATATGGCGGACGGTGCCTGCTCGGCACTGCCACCATATTAGGGCCCCTGCTCCGCCCGGCAGGCAATCGTGATGATTGCCACCGGCAGGAAAGCGGCGGACGGATTTTCCATCCGCCGCGATACCAGCAGCCATCATAATATGGCAGGGGTTAACTCTCATGACGATGGTGGAACGTTTGCCACCGATAGCCCGGCGGTGGCGATCATTCTGCCATCGTAATGAGCACAGTAAATCTTGGACTTTTAAAAATATTTATTGCAAATCCAATTCATTAGTAAAGTCATATTTGTAACATATATCTTGCCAAAGGTGCTTTTAAAAGTCACCTTTTAAAAGCCTAAAGCCTCTAGAAGACAATTTGCAGGAGCTTCCCAATGTCATCCTGGAGCAGAATAGATCCTTGATGAGGTGTGAACGTGCTCCCAGAGCTTAGACAAAGAGGTTGGGTGTGGGAATGTGTACTGTTTCTCTGACAGGATGACCATCTAGGCAGTGCCCAGGAAAGGTAATTATCTTCAAAGAGGCCTACCCTTTCACAGGCAGATGTAGCTCACACCTGGGCCTGTCGGCTATAGTGTACTTCAAGCAAGCCAGGCACCAAGCCTAGTGGTATAGGAGCTGCCCCAGAAACGGTTTTGACTGACCACATGGAAGGGTTTACTCATTTCCCTGACCACTCCTCTAGGGTAGGCTCAGAAGCTCTGCACACAGGAGGAAAGGTTCAGCCATGTTGGATTTAGCTAGAGAGGGCCATTATGTGATTGTTTGCAGTAATGCACACAATAACTGCTGCAAATGTGGGTAGGGTTAACCTGGGAATGTTGTTGCTACTGTTCAGTAAAGGACCAGGAGGAAACCCCTCCTCACCAATCCATTAACTAGAGCCTGGCATAAATGTGGCATCCCTGGGTATTTTCTTCAGAACACTACTGGAGCTGTGGAAGGGGCAAGAAGGACTGTAACTGCTTTTGTTTCCTGCGAGAAGACCTGAGAGGCTGGATCTGCTCCCCCTTTTACTCAAGAGAAAGGCCTAGACTCTAGATGTTTATTGACTGACCTCCTGGTAAGCTGCAGGGACCAAAAGCTTCAAGAAGACCACTTTCTTGAAACAGTCCAGCTTACCAGTTTCAACTGGAGCCACCCTGGACTCCTCTGGCGGCTTCTGTAGGAGTGAGTCCTGACCTCAAGAACTTTTTGACAACTTTCTGCCTGGAAAACCGGCAAAGACCAGGTTGTAATTGAAACTACAGCCGTTGATGTTGAATTGCCGGTCAGCCTCAATTTGCTTGTTTGCCCCGCTGAAGGAAATCTGGCTTCTGGAAACATTTCTAAGTCTGAATGTAGAGGGTTTCACCATTGATGCCGAGTTGCATTCGATCTAGGTTGAAGCCTTCCTGAGCATGGATTTCAGACTTCACTGCTTGGAGCTTTCCCACCTTTGTGGATGACCGCACTGCGACCCCTCTCTTCAGCAACCATCGAACTCTGCTTCAGATCCAGCTTGCAGGTTGCCACGCAGATGGCTTGATGAGAACATTCTCTTTATACACATTTTTAAGTACGAAGGTAACTCTTTGACCAGGATCACCCTGTTCCTCATATCTGATCTGTGCTCCATCACGGTCGCCCTCAAACCTTAACCATATCCTGGTCTAGAGTGACTAGTTGCCCAAGGTTGGCACTGTGTGCTTTTTGCCAATAGTTTTATTTACAACGTTACACATGTTATCTTCAGTTCCATTTATTTGATTTTTGGTGTTTGGAGTCATTTTGTTCATTAACATATTCTCTATTTTTATAACTTGAAGTGGGATTTTTATTGTGTTGTATGTTCACCTTTTTACCTATTTTGGTATTTCTAAATGTTTTGCATTTCTTTTTAAGTTTAGCCTGTCTACTCTGTGCCATAGCTAACAGGGGTTGGGTTTAAGTTTAAGGTCCTTAAACCTTTACTGGAACTAACAAGGTATGCCATTATTACCTGTGGTGGACTGCAGCAACCCAAACGAATAATCTAGTTCCTCACATTGTTGTTCAGCTGTGGGTTACAGAATTTGTATTTAGTGGTACCAATCAGCTAACAAGTTGGAAATTAAAAACCCATAACTTGAACAGAAAGCAAAAATTGTACTGTCGATGGGTCAATTTTTATTTTTTCAGAATATTTTTATTACAAGTTTTGCACCTTTAAAAGTCTAAGGGAACATGGAGTTGAATCTAGCTACCCTGGAGAAGTGGTAGAGTTGAAGGCTCTATGTAGAGACAGGCAGTTGAAAGACGGTCTGATTCCTGGAGAAAGGACTTTGTGGAGGACATCAGGGCTAGTGAGGAAGTCCAACAGGTACAGATCACCTCGGGTGAGAATTATGATACTCCCTTCTCAAAGAAACTTCTCATATGAACTTTTCAGGGCAGGAAGTTAAGGCACCCACATTTTGAGCAACTAGCAACTGTCAGGCCGCCAGATGGAGTTTCAATGCATGCAGGGAGAGAGGGACCTTCAAGCCAAGCTGTCTACCCTAGCCCTGAAGTAGAAGAGGTTTGAATTGGAGGAGAAGAAACTGTCCTTAGAGGAGAGGACGGCCAGATTGGGTCTGATGTCCCATGAAGACGGTGGTACAAAAGGGGGTGGTGATGGACAGAGCATCTGAACCAATCAAACACTCACACCCAGTCAACAGATCTGGGCTTAATCCATTACCGTTCTTTAGCCCACTCTGCCACCCCAGTTCAGACATGGCCATATGCAAATCAGTCTGACCCTGTGCCTCATGGGAACAGTCCAGCCCGACCTGCCAAGCCATGCCTTCCCTGGACCGGAAACAAGCTTCCGAGGACCGGTTTCTGGCATTTCAGCCGTTTTCAGTCCGGCTTGCTTGAATTCAGTGGCAAAGTGAGCAAGGGACTCACGTCTGAGCATACCCTGCCACCTTATGGTGAACAAAGCAGTACAAAAGGGGGTGGTGATGGACGGAGCATCTAAACCAATCAAACACTCACACCCAGTCAACAGATCTGGGTTTAATCCATTACCGTTCTTTAGCCCACTCTGCCACCCCAGTTCAGACATGGGCATATGCAAATCAGTCTGACCCTGTGCATCATGGGAACAGTCCAGCCCGACCTGCCAAGCCATGCCTTCCCTGGACCGGAAACAAGCTTCCAAGGACCAGTTTCTGGCATTTCATCCGTCTTCAGCCTGGCTTGCTTGAATCCAGTGGCAAAGTGAGCAAGGGACTCACGTCTGAGCATACCCTGCCAACTTATGGCGAACAAAGCGGTACAAAAGGGGGTGGTGATGGACGGAGCATCTGATCCAATCAAACACTCACACCCAGTCAACAGATCTGGGTTTAATCCATCACCGTTCTTTAGCCCACTCTGCCACCCCAGTTCAGACATGGCCCTATGCAAATCAGTCTGACCCTGTGCCTCATGCGAACAGTCCAGCCCGAACTGCCAAGCCATGCCTTACCTGGACCGGAAACAAGCTTCCGAGGACTGGTTTCTGGCATTTCTGCCGTATTCAGCCCGGCTTGCTTGAATCCAGTGGCAAAGTGAGCAAGGGACTCACGTCTGAGCATACCCTGCCAACTTATGGCGAACAAAGAGGTACAAAAGGGGGTGGTGTTGGACGGAGCATCTGAACCAATCAAACATTCACACCCAGTCAACAGATTTGGGTTTAATCCATCACCGTTCTTTAGCCCACTCTGCCACCCCAGTTCAGACATGGCCATATGCAAATCAGTCTGACCCTGTGCCTCATGGGAACAGTCCAGCCCGAACTGCCAAGCTATGCCTTCCCTGGACCAGAAACAAGTTTCAGAGGACCGGTTTCTGGCATTTCAGCCGTCTTCAGCCCGGCTTGCATGAAGACGGTGGCAGCAATGGTGAGGAATCTCCATGGAGGGAAGGCCACACACATTCCCCATTTGCCTCAAAAGGTAGTGACTACCTTTGTGGTGGGGGATGATATTGAGAAATGGTTTGCCTGCAATTAAAGAGCATTAAGAATGTGGCGGGTGGACCACAAGCACTGGGGAGCATCACTGTGGGAGTTAGTACTATCACTGGGGAAGGACACACATAACCCTAAAGGAAGGGGTAACTGATTCATACACCAACATAAAGGATGCACTAGTGCTGAAGTTTAGCTTCACATCTGAGGTTCAGGAATACGATTCTGCAACACACATAAAAAGTCACAACAAACTTGGCCAGATTTTGTGGGCATCTCAACAAAAGCATTGGAGGGCAGAGTGAGGCAAGATGGTGGCCGTGAGGACGGCCAAATTAGCTGCTCTCCTCCTTTTCTCCACCGCTAACCTAGCTGTATGGCTATGAAGGACTTTTCCGTCTGTGTTTCTTGCACTGAAAGGAACTGAGTATTTACTGATGCTGGCCTGACTGGCTTACCTGGATGATCTGTCGCCTTCAGTCCTGGCTGTGGGACACTCCGCTCCCCTGCTTTCTGGCATCCAGGCACCGATCCAGCTGTGCATCCGCTTCGATAGCTGCTCCGCCGGCTGCTCGGACGCCGTCACCTTTACCGGTGATCATGCCGCCAAAGGTTTCCAGCAAAGGATGTAGGGGTCGCGGCTCAACAATCATTGCCTCAGGAATCCAGACAAAGACTCCCGTAATCGACTCCGGTACTGAGGGTCGGGAGGTTAATACCCCTCAAGTAGCCTCTGCTGCAGCGACGGAGACCGGGAAAAGCCCTGCCACTGGTCGGGTAAAACAGACAGTACCTGCGCTGTTTAAAGTGCAATCATCGAAAACAAAGCCATTGTCTAGCGCTCTTGCCGGGGTCAGAGGCTCTGGCTCCGGTTCTCCAAAATCCCCTGTCTCCATCTTGGGCTGCAATGCTGAGGTGCCGATCGCTTGTGGCAGTATTGAATCTCCCTCTGTGTTCACACTTCAGTCGGTAAGCGATTCTTCTTCTCAGGGTGTGGAGTCCACAGTTTCAGCCTCTGAATTATTAGATCAAGAATTGGGTCACACTGTGTCCGCGTCCCAGGTTAGTTCTGATACTGACATTGCTACCATCCAGCAGAAGGGATGCATGCTGATTAATGAAGTCCCTTTTGCAGACACACAGTTGCTGGAGACCCCGGGGACACTTAAGGCAGGAGTTTTGAGTGTCCCAAAGGTATATTTGGATCCAAATAGAGAGGATGACACCACAGATACATTGTTCTCTTTATCAGATGTCTCTTACTCATCAGAAGAAGAAGATATTCAGGACAAGGATTGGGCAGGGGATAGCAGTGACACCAGCAGCTTTTACTGGGAGGGCGATGCTGATCATTCTCAGTTGAGCCCAGAGCCTGTCAAAAAAATAAGAACAGTCTTGGTATGTCCCACTCTGACTTAGGAGGCCGCCGCAGTGATGTCTTGAGATTATTCTTACTCATCAGATTTGGGGGATAAAAGAAATACAATGAATGGAGTAGTGCCTATTAATACGGTTACAGCGATTACTTGACTCGAAGAAATCATGCTATCAACTATTTATCAAGTGATGATGGCTCACAGGGTGGAGTCAAGGGCAGAAAGCGACCGCACACAAGGGGCCTGTAGGAAACTTCAAAACTCTATCTGTAGGATTGCCAAAACTTGTTCTGATTTTTCTTCAAGAATAACAGAGGCAGAAACCAGGATCTCTCAACTTGAAGTCGATTTGGCCTCGCAGAAATCTAAGGTGGAGGCTATACAGTCGAGTAAAGATGATACTCTGTTCAAACTGACTGACCTAGAAAACCGGGCTAGATGTAACAACTTAGGAATTTTGGGTATCCCGGAGAGCCAAGAAAGCACCAATGTCCACCAATTTGTGATTGACCTCTTTAAGGAAGCCTTCCCTGATCTCCCTCAATGGGATTGAAAGACCCAAATTCAAAGGGCACATTGCTTCCCATTAAATCAGCGCAATGCAGGTGGTCAGTCCGACGCTCGCCCTCGTACAATCTTGATTTCCCTGAATAACTTCTTGGGCCGGGAATCCCTGTATGATCTGGCAAGGCCTGATCGCAAAAGAGCCGGGAAGGGTTGTAGTTTCTTTGTGCGCCCTGACTTTTGCCAAAAGACTGTTGAACTGCGTTGGCATCTAAGGCAATTTATCCCTGAATTTTAGGCAAAGGGTGCTCAGGTTTTTCTTTTGAATCCCTCTAAATTAAAGGTGAGCTATAAGGGACAATCTCATTTTTTTCAATCTGAGATTCAGGCCAAAGAGTATCTACTCTCTATGAAGACAGGGCAAAATCCCTGATCTCATTTTTAGGAATACCTATGGATCGCAGAGCTATTTTGCTACCCTGAAATTGGGTTGACTTTGGTGTTTCTTACAGATGGGACAATCAACCCTTGGGTTGGGCGGTGGGTTACTTGGTTCCTTCTTTTCCTCTTTTGCCTTTTGCAACTTTTCTTTCCATTCTTATGCTTCATATAGTGGTCCTTTATTGCTCCTTTTAGTTAATTTTTGAGCTTATTTAGCATGCAGCGGTGAGAGAACGGGGTTTGTAGCTCAACATCACCAGGGATCGGCGGTCCCCATGCCTTTGATGTGGGAGGTTGGGAGGGGGGTTAGGGAAAGGAAGGGTGAAAGTTTAGGGGGTGGGGTGGGGGGGGCAAGGGGTTGGTTAGGGGTGGGGGCACAAATACATTTCTCACTAAATTGTTATGGCAAACAACACAACATGTTCTTAAAGTATTATGTGTTCAACTTCATTTTAGGTATTACACTGGGCAGAGATAGAGGCTTGATGGGTGTTGGTCTTACTGGGTTGGCTTGGACCGCTCTTAAGGATGATGGGTAGACATAAACTGATCCGGATGTGTTCTTTAAACTGCTGTGGCTTAAACGATAGGAAAAAAAGGGGGGTTTTGACTAAACTTATTAGGCATTTAGATATTGATGTACTATGTCTCCAGGAGACTCATGTTTCTTAGAACAATCGCGCCTGGCTGGCGGAGGTGGGTCTCGATATTATTGCTTGTTTGCGGCAAACTACAACTACTAGGGGTGTAGCTGTAATGGCCATGTGAGATACCTATGTCACTAAGCAAGTGAAGGTGGATAATCTCGGGCGATGGGCGATCGCTGACATAGTAGTTAGGGGATCACCATACACCGTCTGCTCTCTGTATGGCTCTAATCATGACGACCCTTCCACCTATAATTTCTTGAGTGTCGAACTTGCTTTGTGGCCCTCTCCCAAAGTTTTGTGTGGGGACTTCAATATTCATTTGAGTTCTAATATTGATCTGTATAGTGATACTCCTTATCTTGGGAGAAAGAGCAAGACGTTCAAAGCAATACATGGGCTCAGTTATGAACATGCTCTTGAAGAACCGGGGTTTAACCCAGCGGCATCAGGGGCACACCTAAGATCTTCGAGTTCACCTGTCTGGGTATACAGAGACACGGAATACTTCTGGATGGCATCAGAGACCAAGTTTATTAGCTGCAGCTAGTAACAGTGATCCTAGAAATACATCACGGTGTAAATTCTAAGGAGACTGCTCATTTTACTAAGGCGAGATGTCTCCTTTTATACCCAATATTCACATTATAAATGTACACCCACTGCACAAAATTCTAGACAATAAGGTACATTTTCAAACAAAGTATCACGTAACAAAAACTCAATTTACAGTATCCCAACCCAAAAGTTAATTATTAGGAATGTCCCAAATTCAATCTCCACAAGCCGGACAAACCTATAATTGAAAACATAACCCATGTAACGAAGAAACATAAAAAAGAAACAGTAACAGATGCTGAACAAGATAAGGCATGTGCAAGGAAACTAAAAGTTAACGATGTCCTGAACATTGATTGGCAATCTTAGACAAAGATCGATCAGGGAAATTGGCTTTGCAAGGTCAGTTTCAGGTGAAGAGGTCAGTTTCTTACAGTTCATTTAAGAGTCAAAAAGAAACCTAGTTAATGTATACATGAACTAAGAAGGCCAGGCCACTTTGTTCGCCAGGCTACCTTCACAGGCCTAAGTGAGGGCAACACTAAATGGGGGCACAGAACAAAATGGAGTCAGACTCGAGAATTACAAAACCTCAGACCCTCCTTTTGCCATTAATTAATTAATTAATTAATTGCAAGTTTATATAGCGCTAGGATCGACTCCCGGAGGAGTATCTCCGCGCTTCGACCGCTGCGAAACCCTTCCTGACTTCCCTGAGAGATGGTCCCTTAATGGGTATCTCCAGGGTAGGCAATAACCTAAGACTCATGTTAATCTGAATCTAGGTCTATATCGATATTCATTAGGTCATCAAGGTGTTGCTGTAGCATCATCTTATTATTCCCTACTTCTCTCGGGACAGGTCTCCGAACACACATAGTAGCACAAAGACTACGAATGGCGGGACCAAACATGATGCAAAGACAACAAGAGAAAAGGATGGTTAAAACCATACCAAGGAATGTCAGAGTCTTCCATCCCCATTTGGACAGCAGTCCCCCAAACCATCCCGTCAATGGCCAGTCTCCTTCGTCTACATGGATAGACTCAGAGATTTTATACAACCTAGAGAAGGCTTGGTACACTGTAGGGGCATTATCTGGTATGTAAACACAGCAACTGGATCCAATCAATTTACATACTATGTCTAATATCATACGGTTCTGCAAAGTCATTAGGCGGTCCGCTTGAAGCTCAGCTGTAACATTACTAAGAGCACCTGCTGTCTCATTAATAGTAGCTTCAACAACGCGGACAAGCTGTCGAATATGCCTACTATTGATCATAGGACCCCAAAAGGGCAGGAAGCCCTTGAAGAAATCTCCTACTTTGTGTGCTGCAGTATCTTCCTGATTGAAGACACCTCTACCATATCTCGTTCTATGATAGTCTGAAGCAGTAGTGTATGTACGGGGAAGCAGAAACGCCACGTAACACGTTCCTGAAAAATCAGGTGGCAACCATGTGTAGGCTCTGTCATGACAAACAAAATATGAGCCTTTAGCTGGCACAAACGGTGGAGAAGTCCGAGATGAATAGACATAGGATTGAGGACACACACTCTTACCTAGCTGAGCTTTCGGATTCCGACCATTACCTTGCAAACAAAAATGGCCTCGGTGGGGTACAATCCAAATAGGGGAGACCTTTTTCGTCTCTCCTTCTCTGTCAAGCTGGTACTATATCCAGTCATGTTCCAACCAATGTAAGCCTGCACCTCATCCTTAGGGATAGCATTATATGCATCAATATCTCGGATCATAGCTACTATTCCCCTTATCAAGGCACTATTGCTCGAGTTATCTTTAAGGGAACGTAAGGGGCGTACCTCATTTGCATAGATAAACATGGTCTGGAAAGCCCACACAGACCCATTAAAAGAAAAAGGCAAAACCAAATATGGCATACCTTTATCTGTCATTTGAGGCAAAAAACCACAAACCCAACAATTAGTGGTATTTACTACTAACTGATGCTGATGCAACAACTGTATGAACGAGTTGTTGACAAATTCTGATCTCCTTGTCTGTTCATGTTCAGGCAACGTATAAAACTGGTGCAAAGAAACAGTAGTGAAAGAAAGCATAGGTTGGGAGGTGGGTGCAGATGTCTGTTGTGTAGCATAGACTGTCCAACCCACACAAGCTAACGTGATACTTAAAAACGTCAAAAAAAGCACAATATTATAAAACATTTGCTATGTATCAATGTACACAATCTTGTCTTAAGATCTTTTCTCTCAACATCTCTTTCAGTTACAACAGACTCCATCCTCTAACGTGCTGCTCGCGGCAATTTTCCTTCTTTACTCAAGTGTGCGTCCAGGCGTCCTAGACGTCCCTAGAACCGCAGACCTTTCGTAAATACGCGGGCCACCCCTTAAGTCTTATACCGCGACCCTGCAGCTGAACCCGGATGGTGGTTCGAAAAAGAAAAAGAAAAATAGTCTCTTGTCTGAAAGAGGGTAATTCACAAAAAAGTTCAGATTTTATTTGTCCTTTTTAGACCTTAAGTTGTAACGTTCTTTACCAGGCACAGTTTGATCCTGAAAGAGTGTCTCTGGGTGCGTAGTATCAAGTCTCAAACACGGCGGCACAGCTTCTTGCAAGACTTCATCATCCGTACATTCTGACTGAGTCCATTCCAGATGTGCATCGCTAAAAGGTACAAATCTCGGAACCCTTTCACTCTCGGAATCGGCAACACCTTCCCGGACCCACTTATCGTACGGTAAGGGCAAAGGTATCTTCTTGCAATGGGTACCATGTACCCAGTTTTTTTGCGAACACCTTAATAGCAGTCCGAGTTGATAACAGGACTTGGTATGGACCGGTCCATCTTGGTTCCAAGTTCTTTGGCCTCTGGAAATTCCTGGTTAGAATCCAGTCGCCAAGTTGAATCGTGTGGCCTACGTCTAGAGAACCTGAAGGCAAAGTGTCATGGACCTGTTGGTGAAGAACACACAATTTAGCAGTCAAATCATGTAAGTAGACAACCAACATAGGGTACTCAATATCACTGTACTTCTTTGGCCTTGGCACAACCCAGACATTCACCGGACGTCCAAAAACAATCTCGTATGGGCTAAGTCCCACGCGAGAATGTACTGTCGTTCTCGTGGACAAAAGTGCCAATGGTAAGGCATCGGGCCATGTCCCTTGCACCTTGGCCAACTTCAGCTTCAGAGTGCCATTATAGCACTCGACCAGGCCTGCTGACTCGGGGTGATTCGCAGTATGCAATTTCTGTTTGATACCCAGACCCGCACATACTTTCTTCATAATCTGACCCACAAATTCACTTCCATTATCACTCCATACCATCCTCGGCAAGCGTTATCTGGGAAAGAATTCTTTGAGCAAAACCTTGGCTGTAGACAAGGCAGTATTATCCTTTAGGGGGTAGGCCTCTATCCATCTGGAAAAGGCACAAACAACCACAAGGACATACTTCAAGTTATCGCATCTTTCCATATGAATGTAGTCTATCTGCAGCACCTCGAGCGGATAGGTTGGAGGAGCAAAATGACCCGCTGCAGTTGGAGTTCCCTTTCCAGGATTATGCATCAAGCAAATCATGCAGTGTTTAACCAAATTCTCAGCACACCTAGGAATTCCACCATTCTGCCATACCGGAGCCAACAACTTACATATCCCTTTTGAACTAATGTGAGCCAACCCATGAGCCATAGTAACCACCGGAAGCACATATGCAGCCGGCAACAACCATCGCTGGTGCTCTGACAACTCAACCCAACAGCCTGTTGAATCCAACATTCCCGTACTCTCTCTCAACATACTCAATTCTTTCTCAGTACCTTCTGCCTGAATCATCTTCACACTTTCTGTTGTATCTTCACACATTCCTCCTTCCACAACCCATCTGGCAGGACCTGCAACATACATCCGACTCGTCACATCTTTCGCCGTTTCTCTTGCTACTTCATCTGCAAACGCATTCCCTTGACCCACATCATCCGTAACCTTCTTATGCGCACTACACTTCACTATCGCAATTTGGGTCGGCAAAGTATGTGATTTAAGAAGTTCACTCACTAATTGTCCATGCTAAATTTTCGTACCATGGGAAGTAAGAAATCCTCTCTCTTTCCACAAGCGACCAAAACTGTGAGCCACGCCAAATGCGTATTGGCTATCAGTATAAACATTCACTCTCTTTCCTTTTGACAACACACACGCTCTAGTCAATGCTATCAACTCCGCTGCTTGCACTGAATTCTGTGCAATACGTGCTGTTTCAACAATCATGTGCAAAGTTATGACAGCATATGCTGCAGTCGTCTCTCCATTCGGAAGCTTAAAGCACGAACCATCTACCCATAGGGTACCATCAGGATTCGAAAGAGGAGTATCTTTCAGATCAACTCTACCCTTCGTTTCCTCCTGTGTCCGGAGAAAACAGTCATGCTGTTCCTGAGCATCTATCTCTACAAAAATCGGCAACAATGTAGCTGGATTCAATGTGTTGCACCGCTTGATGTTCACATGGCTAGCCAAAAGCGTCAACTCATAACCTGACAAACGCGCACTGGTAAGATGTTGAGTCTTCGTTCTATTCAATAGGGTATCCACTGCATGTGGGACCATCACAATCAATGTATTATCCAATACCAAACCAGCAGAGTGTCGGATAGAAACAGCCGCTGCCGCTGTAGCTCTTAGACAACTAGGCAACGCCCTTGCTACCGGATCTAAAGTAGCTGAAAAATACGCACATGGGCGCTGCTTGTCTCCAAATTGTTGCCTCAACACTGACAATGCACAACCTTATCTCTCGTGTACATAAAGTGTAAAAGGTTTACTGTAGTCGGGGGTACCCAACACCGGAGCAGAACACAATGCATCACGCAATTCAGAAAAACTTTTCTGACATTTGTCAGACCAAGGAAGAGGGTGTGGTGTGACCTTAAGAGTAAGTGCCAACAAAGGTTTCGCTAGCAAAGAAAAATTCAGAATCAACTGTCTACAATACGAGGTGATACCTAAGAAGGCACGCACCTCTCTCTGTGTGCATGGCACAGTCGTTTAGGCAATCGCTTGAATACGCTCTGGGGTCAATCGTCTTCCCTCCTTCGGCAACATATGACCTAAGTAGGTCACTTCTTGGCGGCAATACTGCAACTTCGAAGGTGACACTTTATGATGAATGTCAGACAGGTGTCGCAACAAAGAAAGAGTAACTTCTTTAAAAATCTCTTCATCATCAGCAGCAACCAACAAATCATCAACATACTGGATAAGAGTAGCACCAGAAGGCAATGCAAGAGTATCAAGCTGAGTTTTCAAAGCCTGACTATAAATGGAGGGACTCTCACAATAACCTTGAGGAGCGCGCTTAAACCGGAAACTGCGGCCTCCTAAAGAGAAGCCAAAAATATCCCTACTTTCCTCAGCAATCGGAATACTGGAGAAAGCGTTCTTCAGATCAATAACAGAAAACCAAGCAGCTGAGGCAGGGATCATAGTCAATAAAGCAGTAATTTCCGGGACAACAGGAAACTGTGGCACAACGATCTTATTGACCTCTTGAAGGTCGATCACAAACCGATACACAGGTGGCTGAGACGAGTCAGTATGCTTAAGGACAGGCAGAACAGGACTGTTACACAATCAATCAATCAAGATATTTGTATAGCGCGCTACTCACCCGGAGGGTCTCAAGGCGCTTGGGGAGGGGGGGTCCACTACTGCTCGAACAGCCAGGTCTTGAGTTGCTTCCTGAAGGAGAGGCGGTCTTGGGTCAGACGTAGGTGGATCGGGAGGGAGTTCCAAGTCTTGGCTGTCAGGTAGGAGAAGGATCTTCCTCCCATGGTGGCTCTTTGAATGCGTGGAACGGCGGCGAGGGCGTGGCTGGTCGATCGTAGCTGGCGGGTGGGAGTGTAGAAGGTCAGGCGGTTGTTGAGGTACCTGGGGCCCAGGTCGTGGAGGGCCTTGTGTGGGTGGGTGAAGAGTCGGAACGTGATTCTCTTGCTGACGGGGAGCCAGTGCAGGTATCTCAGGAGTCCGGAGATGTGGCTGTGTCGGGGGATGTCCAGGATGAGTCATGCGGAGGCGTTGGAGTCTTTTCTGTAGTTTGGCTGTGGTTCCGGTGTAGAGGGTGTTTCCGTAGTCCAGTCGACTGGTGACGAGTGCCTGGGTGACCGTCTTGCTGGTTTCGGTGGGTATCCATCGGAAGATCTTTCGGAGCATGCGTAGGATGTTGAAACATGATGATGAGACGGCGTTGACTTGTCTGGTCATCGAGAGGGAGGAGTCCAGGATGAAGCCCAGGTTGCGTGCGTGGTCTGTTGGTTTGGGTACGCTGCCCAGGCCATCAGGAGTCGTCCCAGGCAGAGGGTGATGTTCCAAGGATGAGGACTTCCGTCTTGTCTGAGTTCAGTTTCAGGCGGCTGTTCATCATCCACTCGGCTACGTCTTTCATTCCTTCGTGTAGGTTGGTTCTGGCGGTGGCTGGGTCGTTGGTGAGGGAGAGGATCAGCTGGGTGTCGTCGGCGTAGGAGATGATGTTGAGGTTGTGTTACCGTGCGATGGCTGCGAGGGGGCTCGTGTAGACGTTGAAGAGGGTGGGGCTGAGTGATGATGCTTGTGGTGCGTCGCAGATGACTTCGGTGGCCTCGGATCTGAACGGGGGGAGGCATACTCTCTGGGTTCTTTCGGCGAGGAACGAGATGATCCACTCTAGTGCCTTCTCTTGGATTCCGATGTTTCTTCTTCTTCTTACCTCTCGTTTCTTCAACCACACCTTTCTCAACCAAGTCATAGATAATCGCTAAAAGGGCTCTTTCGCCATCACTGGAAATTTTGTACTGAGGAATGCGAGGTAATTTAGCATTCAACTTAAGGGTAACAACGTAGGGTGGAATCTGCAAGAGATCAACATCATTGGGACCTGTAGCCCAAAGTGTATCAGGGAGAGAACGCAGTTCCAATGGAAGGCGATCCTTAGACAGATACATCGGGGAAATCACTTTCTTACCCACCGTAAGATGTACTCCCGAAGGAGAACAATGTAATGTTGCATGCAATCTTTTCAACAAGTCCGAACCCAACAGATTCTCGCCACAGCCACTCGTTAAAATAAGGGGAGCTCCAATTCACAGGGACCAATAGAAAGGGGCAAAGGACAAGAAACCGGGTTACGAACTGGGGCGCCAGAAAATCCTACTGAAATATTGGTCAAGCCAGACAAAGGTGCGCCAGGGAGTTTAGAGTGCATGATAGAACTCTTTGCTGCACCAGTATCCAAAAGAAAAGGTTCTGCCACACCTGATGTAATCACTTCAACATAAGGTCCACTCTGGTCTACTGGATCTGACACTACTCCCTCCCTTTGTCCATGGCTGTCCTAACTATCATTAAAACCAGCACTCTCACTTTCAACATAATAATCATCAGTGTAGTACTGAGCGGACTGGACGGTCGGAACATTCTGTTGGTCAAAATAATTCATAGAATTCTGAGGGGAAAAGGACCGTTCATTCTGGGGAAACGTACCCCGTCCCCTACCCCAAGGTACTTGTTGGAAACCACCACGACGTCTCAGACCAGACATACCATTCACATGCTGTAGCAAGATCGGGCAACCATTCTTGAAGTGACCTTCTTCTTTACAATAAGCACACTGATTAGGGCCTAGCGGGAGTCGCGAAGCAAAAGACTCAGGCTTCTGCAACAGTTTCTGAAACTTTGGGGGTTGCTGAAACTGGGAAGGTTGCTGAAACTGACGCTGATTAGGGCGAGGCGGATAAGCCTGCTGCAGTAGAACTTTCGTTTCTAATTCTCTAGTCTTCTTCTCTACTTTATCCTTTTCATCTTTATCTCTATTCTCATAGTATTGTGCAGTAGGCAATATATGGGCCGAAGAAGAAACTGCCCATGAACTCTCAGAGTCCTTTAACTTATTAGAAAGTTCAGGAAGTAAATTAAAAACAAACTTATCTACAAACAACCTCTGACCACCTTCTGTACTCATGTCCTGACCACTATGATCAATGAATATTTCCTCAAACCTAGTGAAGAAATCAGACACACTCTCGTCTTTCTTTTGTTTGCATGCTGCTAACTTGTCCCAATTCACCCGCAGAGGAGGCATCATAGTTTTCATTAAATTAATAATCCTACCAGGTAGTTCTGCAACTAAGGGTTCAGGTTTGGCACCTCCTACCTGCCGACCATCTGCAGCAGTAATATTAACCCACGTATCTCCTAACTCTGGCGCGTGATCCTCGTGACGGATCTTCGCCCACAAGGGTTGAGGAACTACATTACCCATCAACATATCTATGCCAGCTAAATTCATAACACACGCATAAACTGTCTGAGACAACTCCTTGTAATAACCAGCAGGATTTTTACTGTGGTCGGGCAAGGTCTGCTTAAGAACCAGGACGTCAGTTCTCTTCCAAGCGACATGCACCCACACTCGCTGAAAATTAGCTGGTGCAGCCCCAATACCATGAGCGGCATCAGCCACAACTGCCTCTCTCCATACAGGGAGAACCTCTCTCATAGGATACTGCTTCACTTTTCTCCTAACAGAAGGGTCAGGCTCAAACAATGACTGAGGTGGAAGTCTAGACCTAAAAGTGAGTAGTGTCTCTACCGCTTCCTCAACATCGGAACCCACTATCGTCCCTTTAGCAAATTCAGACTGAACATTAAGCAATTCCAATGGAATTGAACCCAACTCATTATCTTCCCACTCCTGACGAAGGAAGGTACACATGACATCAAAAACATACCTTTGTTTTGGTGCCTCCCACTGTAGGAAGATATCCATAACCACTTGTGGACTGTACTTGGAGGAATTCGAAACCCATCTACGAGCAAGGGGATCTAACACTGCCCGCTCTTCGGGACCAGGGAGCTGACTACGTCTCTGCTTACGTTCAGAAACAGGGGTCATATTCAGTGACCCAAAGAAAGGAGACAAAAGACTAGTGATAGTTTCAGTCATTCGTTGCCGAGCAGAAGGAGAAGAAGTTGACATGAGGACAGGAGACAAAGTGTTTTGAGGCAACAGAGACGTAGAGACAGAAATAAGAGAAGTCAAAGATAAAGGAGTGTAAGGCAAAGGCGTTTGAGGCAAGGCTGGTGGCAAGGCTGGCGGCAAGGCTGGCGGCCCTGGAGGGGGCTGCACCGGGGGAGGTAGAACCACCTGTGAAGAAACAGGTGGCTGAACAACAACAGGGCGTTGAACGACAACAAGGGGTGCAACAACTAGAGGTAACGGAGGTGCAGTAGCACCCTGCACATAAGGGGGTGGTAATCTCAGTAAATGTGACATCAAAGGATCCTTTTCAGGGTCTTCAGTCACATTTGAAAGGGGGGGTGGCAAAGCCGGATAACATTTGTCAATGGCCATGCATTGTTGTCTATCTGAAACTTCAATCGCCTAGCAGCTTGCATTACCGATATATTCCTTTCCTTCCTATCTCTCTTAGCTTGCTTAATTTCTCGCTGTTTGGCTTCCTTACGCCAAAGGCGGAAAGAGTCAAACATTGCCGGCCGGGCTTTCTTCTTAAATAGCGCAACTTCTAGGTTATCTAAAACATCTGATACAAAACTACCATGTTGGGGCCATAGTAAAACACCATCTTTCCTTGTATTGACGTAAATAATTAATTTACTATCTTAATTTCTATGCAGGTAAGTACTTAATCAATAATAACTCAGATCGGAAGAAAAAAGACAGAGTCCGTGGTGTTAGAGTTTCTTAGGGGTTTTATTCCTTAAAAAGGAATGGTCAAGACCAGGATATCATGTTCTGACCACCACAAGGGTGTCAGAAGGGATAGAGCAACATTTTATTGACAATACATAGCTTATATACTTATTTTATGCCATAAGAAGTAATGCAGTAGGCGTAACAGCTGAGAGAAGACAAGATAACAGTATCCACGTGTTACTAGTACGTAATCAAGAGGCGTGGACTAGGCGTGAACTGGAGGTGTATGCTAGAAACGTCACAGGTGGGTGTCACTAAACAGAAATGTTGCAATGTCAGCAGAAATTGGAAGCTTGGATGCGCGCGCAGCTGCATGACGGGTAGCTGGAGGGTGCAGGGGACTTGACATTCAAACTGGCGGAAAGAGACAGAAGTCTGGCATGTCAGATCAACTTGTACTTTTATCATATCTGATATCTGCTGTTATAGGAACTAAGCTATCTGGGCGGAAAGGTCTCTGGGGCAGAAGTTATTCTATACTGACTGAGAGTGCATGTATAAGCGCCTAAGTGTCTGCAGAAGAAGCGTGGGGGCATGGGCCTTCCATGGGAGCATGGTAACAGAGGCTATGAATTACTTGAATTACTTGCACAGAGACAGGCCGGCCCTTTCGGCTCTGCAGCTGGGAGGATGTTTACTTAAACTAGTAGGCAAGAATGTATTTTCGAGGAGCAGATCAGATAATTCGAAGGTTGAAGTCAGTCTTGGCAGAAAGCAGGCTGAGCTGAGCACGGTGGGCCGCGCTGAAAGTAAGTCAGAGTTCACGGGTACAAAGGCAGCCTGGGCTGAGGCCCTCGGAGTCAGAAGCCAGAAAAGAGGCTCGGTGGCAGAAATTCAGGGCCTACTCAGCTAGAGCTGAAAAACGTAGAAGTACACCACAAAAAGACGTTGGCATGGCATACTTAGGAACAGACTATTCAACCCATTCAGGGTGGGTCTGAAAGAGGACATATTAACGTTGGACGCAAATGTATTTGCGTCTTCATAGCTGGCACAGGAGGGAAATTACATGTAATTTAAGCTGATACATGGAGTCGGTGGGGTACACGATAGGGAACATAACATGACCAAAAATTTTTATTTCCTCATTCCCTCCTTGTTCCCTACGGACCCTTCATGAAATCTCGATCCTCATGAATCTATCAGTTTGTTCTTGCAGCATCATTTGCTCATCTTTCTTTCTTTGACGGTTTGAGAGGAAACTGGAATGTTCAATGCAGGATGTGGCACACAGTCCACAAATTGCTGGCCCACACTGTAGGCACAGGCAACAACTGAATACTATGACTAGGCCAATGCCTAGGAAGGATAGGATCTTCCATCCCCAAGCTGTTAACGTTGTCCAGAACCAACCAGACCAAGTCCAGGTGCCTGGATTCTGATGTATCAGATTTGCAATTTTATGAAGACGGGTGATAGCTTTATATACAGATGGCGCGTTTTCTGGGATGAAAACACAGCAACTTGACCCGATGACCTTACAAGCTCCACCTCGATCTGCCAAGATGACGTCAATCACAAGACGATTTTGAAGGACAACGATCCTCATAGCAGACTGTTCCTCTGTTATGTTACCTAAAGCGGAAGCGGTTTCATGTACTACTGCTTCAAGTGTTCTAGTTAACCTACGTATTGTTTTACTATTTTGAACGGGGCCTACAAAGAAAAAGAATCCTTTATTAAAATCTGTGTATTGCTCCCATGCCGTTTCAGTATAATCGACAAGCGGGAGGTCTCTTCGGAGTCTATTGCTTACTAGATTTGGATTACGATGATAATCAGGGGGAGCTAAGAAAACAGGGGGCAGGAGGAAAGCAAGATAACAGGTACCATCCCAATCTGGAGGTAGACTTATGTATGCGGTATGGCCACACACAAAATATGTATGTCGTTTAGCTCGGAATGAGGACCTACCCTCATCAGTGAATTCGACTACAGTAGTGCATTTACTATGACCTAAGGGTACTGAACCCTTCTTTCTAACACAGAGATGACCGGTGACTGGTAATACTGACATGGCAGGAAGGGCGGGTGCAGCTTCGGATTCAACAACAAGAATCATAAGGTTTTCTGTGTAATTGCCTAACCCATATACTTCATTTTCTAGATCAGTTCCTACCGAAACAGATTGACCTTCACTATCAGGGTAACAGGCGTAGAATAGGACTGAATTCAGGTTTCCCCAAATCCATTTCCCTTCGGGGGTAACGGCAATCTCGGGATCTAAAGATTTAAGTAGGTTATTAAGTATTTTAAACCATGCACCACAGGAGCCATTATGCGAGAATGGATACGGAAAAAGAGGCAGGGCTCCCTGGTATTTCTGATGGGGAGGGAGTCGGCCACATACCCAGCAATTGGTAGCATTGCTGGTCTGATGAGAGTGATGTAACATACTAATGAATGTATTGTTGCGCAGCGCAAGTCTGTAAGAAAGCTCGTGTGGAGGCAATTCACTAAAAGAATGTTCAGCAGATACATTGTAAGCAGATTGTCCACGCTTGAAAATAGGCCAGTAGATAGGTAGCAAAATGCTAGCAACAATGATTAAGATACTCAGAATAAACATGATTAATAGTGTCACTATACAGTGACTACGAAGTGATTTACAATATGCACGTTTTTTGAATCGTCTCTCTCTCTCTCTATCTCGATCTAGGGGACACATGTCAGAAACTATTTAACCGATTCACCTAGGGGAGGACTTAAACAATTAAACTGTCTGACTTGCTAGATCGGAGTTTTGACCTGTACTCCTCTTGGGGAGTTTTTTCTCGTTCGGCAACTGAAAAGTCTTTTGGCTCAACACAGTCTTTGGTGGGGGTGGACGAGTCTCGATCAGGTTTCAGTTCAACATTTTTTTTCACATGACTCGTGTGGACCCACCCCTTTCTCCCTTCGATCTTTACGGCGGTCCTCGTGGTGAGAAGGACAGTCTTCGGGGATTTCCAGCGGGGCTCCAGCGGACTCTTCCTATCGAAATTTCGGACCAACACTAGGTCCCCCGGACGGACATCATGCGGCTTTACATCAGTGTTGTCAGGGAAGGCTGCGGCAACCTGTGAACGACATGATTGGAGTGCAGACATCAAGGAGGCAAGGTAATCTGTCAACATATTACAATCAACATCAGTGATTTTCTTCGGAATGGGCGTCCCCTACATATTCGGTGGTCTGCCAAAAACCACTTCGTACGGGGATAGCCCTGATCTCGAGTGGGCAACCATTCTCATATAGAACAGTGCCACTGGCAGGGCGACTATCCAGTCGACCCCTTTCTCCTGACATATTTTTGCAAGGCGTATTTTTAGTGTCTGGTTATGCCTTTCTACAAGGCCTGCGGCTTCGGGATGTCGGACACAATGGAATTTCCACTGGTATCCTAGCAGTAAAGAAACTTGCTTCATTAACTCGGACGAGAATGGCTGTCCGTTATCTGAGTAGACGACACGGGGCAAACCGTACCGTGGGAAGAATTCACGAACCAGCTGCTTGGCAGTGGTCGGAGCAGTATAGTCTGGGACTGGGTATGCTTCGGTCCAACGGGAAAGTGCACAAACAACTACAAGGACATACTTGAATCCTCTACAACTGTTCATCTGGATATAATCCATCTGGAGGACTTCAAAAGGGTGATCGGGAGGATGAAATCCACCTTGCTCTACAGGGACGCTTTTACCTGGGTTGAACTGACAACAGATCATGCAGGTACGCACTTTCTGTTTTGCGGCTGCTCGTAAGTGTTTGTTACTCCAGAGATTTTGTAAACTGTCTAACATTGCTTTTTCTCCTAGATGTGCTGGACTATGTGCTGTATTTATCATGACTTGAACCATAGAGTCAGGGAGAAACCATGTAGATTTTCCCTTCGTCATCCAACCTTGATCTGTCTGGATCCCTCCTAGTTCAATCCATTTCTTTATTTCATCTGGGGTAGCATGTGTCTGAATATCAATTACATCTAGGGCGGGATCCTTAACTGCCATACATTTTGTCGGTACTATTGTCTTTGTCACATCAGTTGTCTGAGTGTGAGTCAGTGCTGTATGTTTTGCTGTCTGGTCTGCCAGGTCATTACCCTGGGAAACCGAATCTGTGACTTTAGTATGTGCTTTACACTTCATAACAGATATGCCTGAAGGCAGATGTATTGCTTCTAACAGTGCTTGAATGAGGGGACCGTGTTGGATCTTGGCACCATGGGAGGTCAAGAAACCTCTTTCTTGCCATAACATGCCGAAGTCGTGTACGACTCCGAACGCATAACGGGAATCAGTGTATATGTTGACATTTCTGTTCTTGGCTAGTATACAGGCTCGGGTCAGAGCAATAAGCTCTGCCGCTTGAGCGGACAGTGTGTCAATACGATGTGTTTCTTTTACTTCGGTTTCAGTGGTCACTGCATACGCGGCCACTAATTCTCCTGTATTCGTTCTCATGCATGAACCGTCCACATAGAGTGTCAGGTCTGGATTTGTCAGTGGGACATCTGTTAAATCTCGTCTAGGCTTTGTTACTGCATTAATGATCTCTATACAATCATGCGGGGTTGGATCTGTCACAATTGAGGGTAACAATGTTGCGGGGTTCAGGATGCTGCAGCGCCTGATTTCTATGTGTGGCTGGAATAACGTTAATTCGTAACCTGTCAGTCGTGCTATAGTCAAGTGCTGAGTCTGGGTTCTGTTTAACAGAACCTCTACAGAGTGTGGAACTTGTACTGTTAATTGATGGCCTAAAACAATTGAATCGCTCTGTCTGATGGCTAATGCTGTTGCTGCTACTGACTTCAAGCACGCAGGGAGTGCCTGGGCTACTGAATCCAATGTACTTGAAAAATAAGCGCAAGGCTTATGTGAACCTGCTTGGTCTTGAGTGAGGACAGACAATGCTGTACCATCACGTTCTGTAACAAAAAGCGTAAACGGTTTGCTGTAACATGGTGTTGCTAAAACTGGTGCTTGGCATAAGGCTTTCTTTAATTCCTCAAAGGCTTGTGTGTGTTCCTGAGTCCAAGGGAGGACAGTCGAAGTCGCTGCCTCCTGTGTCGTTAACTGGATGAGTGGTTTAGCTAGAAATGCATATTGAGGAATCCATTGTCTGCAGTATGAGGTGAGGCCTATGAAGGCCCGCACTTCCTTTTGTGTTTGGGGTTGTGACATATTTACAATTAACTGAATGCGATCGGGAGTGAGCTGTCTCCCCACTTTGGACAGCAAGTGACCCAAGTACACAACTTGCTGAACACAGAATTGTAGCTTCGAAGGGGACACCTTGTGTCCCTTGTCGGCCAGAAAGTGTAAAACTGTCAGTGATGCTTGTTCGCATTCGGGCTCACTTCGTGCGGTGATCAGCAGATCATCGACGTATTGCAGTAAAGCGGTGTTGACTGGCATTTGAATACAATCTAGCTGTCTTTTCAGTGCTTGACTATAGATGCTGGGGCTTTCTGTGAATCCTTGAGGTGCGCGGGAAAATTTGAAACTTCGTCCATTTAAACTGAATTCGAATAGATATTGGCTGTCTGGGTCAATAGGTACACTAAAGAAGGCGTTCTTGAGATCAATTACAGTAAAGAACGTTGCTTCAGAATCAATAGCAGTCAATAGGGAAGAGATATCGGGGACCACAGGGTACTGTGGTACAATGCATTTATTCAATTCTCTTAGATCAATCACCAGCCGATATACTGGCGGTGCATTGGGGTCGGTACGTTTAAGAATCGGAATGATTGGTGAATTACAGACATTGGAGTCGGTCTCTACGACCACTCCTTGGGCAATGAGCTCTTCAATGATTTTCAGTAAAGCCACTACAGCATCGGGTGGTAACTTGTATTGTCTGATTCTGGGTAGAACAACACCTGTCTTGAGCGTAACACGGTATGGAGTGATATGCATGCAACCTACATCAGTTGGGCCTTTTGCCCACAAGTAATCTGGCACATTTTTCAATCTGACATCAAATTCTCGCAAAACATAATGACCCTTGAAATCCCGCAGAAAGAGTCTAACTCCCTCCGGGGAACAGCATATTATAGCTCCTAGAGCTTTCAGAGTTTTTATTCCTAACAGATTTTCTGGACATGATTTCGTAAGTAACAGGTCTGTAATACGTGATAATGGACCCACAGCCAGGGGAACGGGTTGCGTTACTTCATTTACAATAGGCTGTCCTGAAAAACCAAGGGAAACATTCTGTGAGCCTGAGAGGGGTGCCCCTGGGACTTCATCATGACTGATTGTGGTGCGACTTGCCCCTGTGTCAATTAAAAACTTTCTGTCTTTTCCCAATACGTGACTGTGTACATAAGGACCTTCTTGATCTACAGGAATTTCAATAAGAGGCAAGCCACCTTCCCTCTCTAGGCTGCTTCATGTATATCGGGGATAATCTGGGTATGCAGACTGGGCATACTGGTACATCTGCTGCGAAACTTGCTGAGTCGCGGCAATGGGCTGTGGCTGTGGTACCGCTACTGTCTGTGCTGTGTGTGACGGAGCATGCATAGACTGTGTATTCTGCATGGGTTGTTCGTTCTGTGAGGTCTGTTGATGCCCATGTTCATGTCTAGGCGGATGCAGTCTTTCTTTAGTTTTACCTGTTAATATATTATGTTTCAGAACTGGGCATTCATGTACATAATGACCTGGCTGCTTGCAGTAATTGCATGTCCCTTTAACGGGAGCTGTAGTGTGACTTGTCTGGGTCCCACCCTTTCTCTGACCGTCGGCTGGGACCGTCTGGGCTACTAACATTTTCATCTTTGTGTCTTTCATGCGTTTCTGTTCCTGATCTTGTTCTTCTCTAATTCTGTTCTGATGATATTGGAGCATCTGTAACATCTGGGATGGCGTATTTGCCTGCCAAGTACTTTCAACTTTGTACACTCGATTCTTAACTAACGGTAGGGAATTCTCAACTAATTTTGATACAAAAAGATGCGGATATGACTCGCTACTTGGTTTGAGACCACTATTAATAATGAAACATTTCTCGAATCTTGAATAGAAATCACTAGTATCTTCATCATGTTTCTGTTTACAGGACGAGATGGCGTCCCAATCTTCCTTTCTAGTTGTCAATAATCTTGGCAGGACCTGTAATATCAAACTGGGTAATGCTTTAGTTTTTTCCCCAAGGCCTACCCCTGGGACACGTTTACTCTCTTCGTCCTCTATTTCTGCCCATGCAATCTTTTTCTCCCCCACTTCCCATTCTTTTTCCTTGAGTTTCTCGTAGATGCCCGTGGGCAGCAGTACCTTCAACATTTTCGTGATATCTTCATACGTGTAATCCCCCATTAGTAACATGTCTTTAAGTTCTCGGTGAAAACCTGCAGGATCTTTATCATGACACAGGACTAGTTTCTTCATTTCTAACAGTTCTAAATTGGTCAGAGGCGTGTGAACATACACGCGTTTCAAGAGATGATCTTCACCCATAACAGGGTGCACTTCTCGTAAGGGGTTCTGACTTTCAACGCCACTCAGGCGTTGTATGTGATACATTTTCCTTTCTGGAGGCGGGGCGGGGACATATTCAGAGCTTACAAAAGTGTTATATTTATGTCGTTGTTCTAGAATTATTTGTATTAACTTGGTACTTAAGCCTCTCCATCTATCCATGAGTAATGCTTCTAGTGTTTCATGTAAGGGACCTGGATCAGAATGATGGTTTCTGTACTTGATGAGGAGGTGCTGAATCATGTATACACCTGCTAATTTCTGCTCATCTGGGGAAAGGTTCAGAAATGTCTGTGCTACGGTGTCATCATTATATATGTCTGGATTTTCGGCCCATAATATGGCGGACCGGGCTAGTTCTTGTTCATCCATGGAATTGAGTACATGGTACCCCATTCGGTCTCGAAGCCTTTTATCAGTCTCTTGAAACTGATGTTCAGAAGAATTCGGGTTTGTTAACGCAGAGCAGAAAACTCTCTTGCTTTCTGGACGAATGCCCTTCCTAAGGTAAGTTCCCTTACCTACATACGCTATAGTATCTGTAGTCCTTTCTGGTTCTTCCTGTTCCTCTTCCTCCTCGGAGGAAGCCTTTTCTTTCTCTTTTTGGTGTACTGCTATCACTGCTTTTCTAATTTTCTTGTACATACTGGCTATGCAAGCCCCCTTATCATGTTTTCCTTCAGCTATATTTTGACCCCACTTGTTTAATGCGTCTAATTCACTCTGATCTGTCCCGGGCCTGTCTCGTTCTCTTATTAGACAGTTTATGAAAAATCGTAGTATCTGTGCTTGAACGTCAACTTTCTGTTTCTCCATGGCTTCCTGAATACTGTCAGGGTCTTTCCCTGTCTGAACAAACTCATATATTCTATCTAGGCGGTCTTGAAAACCTGCATAGCACAGCAGGATATCAGTGGCGGATCTTAACCGTAGTGATGCCAACATCATTAGATCGTCTTTACCGGGTACTGGGTCATATCTGCAAACTGAAATGTTTTCTCTGAGTGCGTCAAGGCGAGGTGACTTGAACACAAAAGGATTCCGCAAATCCGCGAGCTGTAACCTACGCGTTAGCGGCGGTGTGTGTAGACCCCCGGCCGCACCCCCTGAGGCGGAAGCTTGGGCATTATCTCTCGGTGGAGTCTGTATCTGAACTTGAACTTGTCTTTTAGTAGGATCAGGTATACGTTGTTTCGGTAGGTCAATTTTGTGTGTGGGAAGTGGTGGGGCTGGCGGAGCGGGGGAAGTCTGTCGTGGTACTGGCGGAATATGATCTGGGGGCAGGTTACCACCCCCGTCCCTGTCAGTAGGCAGGGCACGAACAGGCAGATTGGTGTAAGCCGGTGCTACATCCTCTAGATAAGAATTTAGGAATATATCTTTAGTGGTCTTGTGCATTACTTTAGTTGGTATTAATGGTGTCGGTAGATTTTTCGGTATTTCTGAAATGGCCTCAGGTGTACCCTCGGCCGCGAGATACATACCGTTTACGAGATTGTTTCGGGCACGGTCTATTTGTTCTGTTTTGACTCGGATTCCTTCAGTAACTAATTCGTTTTCTTGGGCTTTTTCTGATTCTTTAAGTCTGTCTTCTCTACGGAGTGCTTTCTCAGCACGCTTATGTGCTTCCTTACGCCAAAATTCTATGGCGTCCTTCTGAGATTGTCTAGCTTTCTTTTTCCATAATGCTTCTTCTACCTTCATGATGCATTCGGCATCCCATGTTCCGGTGGCGGGCCATCTGTGTCTTTCGTCTAGATGTTTAGTGTAGTCGGCCCATAAATCTAGATATAATATGGCATCTATGCCATGCTTGTGGTACATAAAGTTACCAGGAGTGTCCCTAGGGGGGATAGGAATTTCTTCCTCTGGTATCCCTTTCCTAGTTCATATCTGCTTTAATTTGTTGAAAAACGGCATTTTGCTTACGTAGTACTGAATGCTCAATCCTTTGTTTACTTAATACTGGGTATAGCTAGTTATACAAGAACACAATGATACACATTAAAACAGTCTCTCATACAACGATATTGATCACATGAACATTTAGACACACATATAACTACCCCCTTACACTAGATGTACTGCTAAACAGCACAGATACACTGCTGAGCACAGTGCAAGAACTGAAAACATCGGATATACTGCTAAACAGTACAGATACACTGTCTAAAACAGTGCAGACCGGACTTGTGTACCCAAACCCGTCTAGATACGTCCCAGCAATGGTACTCACCGGGAAGCACGGAAAACAGAAGGCCTCGGAAAACTCGACTGGACTCGACTCGATACTTCGGGAAACTTCGGAAAACTTCGGAAACCTGGTGGGCCTCTTGACACCTCGGACCTTGCTTCTTTCGGCTAGGCTCTGGTCGAGATCCTCCGCACTCCTCACCGCCTCGTCTGGGTACTGATCGCAGTCTTCCTCACCTCCGTGGACCAGAGGGAGATGCAGGAAATCCTGCCGGTACGCGTAAGTTCCGTCTAGCTGATGGCAGGGGACATAGCTTGCAACGCACCTACCGGCGCGTGAGGTGGGGGAGGGGTCCCTATTCGGGCGCCAGAATGACGTAAATAATTAATTTACTATCTTAATTTCTATGCAGGTAAGTACTTAATCAATAATAACTCAGATCGGAAGAAAAAAGACAGAGTCCGTGGTGTTAGAGTTTCTTAGGGGTTTTATTCCTTAAAAAGGAATGGTCAAGACCAGGATATCATGTTCTGACCACCACAAGGGTGTCAGAAGGGATAGAGCAACATTTTATTGACAATACATAGCTTATATACTTATTTTATGCCATAAGAAGTAATGCAGTAGGCGTAACAGCTGAGAGAAGACAAGATAACAGTATCCACGTGTTACTAGTACGTAATCAAGAGGCGTGGACTAGGCGTGAACTGGAGGTGTATGCTAGAAACGTCACAGGTGGGTGTCACTAAACAGAAATGTTGCAATGTCAGCAGAAATTGGAAGCTTGGATGCGCGCGCAGCTGCATGACGGGTAGCTGGAGGGTGCAGGGGACTTGACATTCAAACTGGCGGAAAGAGACAGAAGTCTGGCATGTCAGATCAACTTGTACTTTTATCATATCTGATATCTGCTGTTATAGGAACTAAGCTATCTGGGCGGAAAGGTCTCTGGGGCAGAAGTTATTCTATACTGACTGAGAGTGCGTGTATAAGCGCCTAAGTGTCTGCAGAAGAAGCGTGGGGGCATGGGCCTTCCATGGGAGCATGGTAACAGAGGCTATGAATTACTTGAATTACTTGCACAGAGACAGGCCGGCCCTTTCGGCTCTGCAGCTGGGAGGATGTTTACTTAAACTAGTAGGCAAGAATGTATTTTCGAGGAGCAGATCAGATAATTCGAAGGTTGAAGTCAGTCTTGGCAGAAAGCAGGCTGAGCTGAGCACGGTGGGCCGCGCTGAAAGTAAGTCAGAGTTCACGGGTACAAAGGCAGCCTGGGCTGAGGCCCTCGGAGTCAGAAGCCAGAAAAGAGGCTCGGTGGCAGAAATTCAGGGCCTACTCAGCTAGAGCTGAAAAACGTAGAAGTACACCACAAAAAGACGTTGGCATGGCATACTTAGGAACAGACTATTCAACCCATTCAGGGTGGGTCTGAAAGAGGACATATTAACGTTGGACGCAAATGTATTTGCGTCTTCATAGCTGGCACAGGAGGGAAATTACATGTACTTTAAGCTGATACATGGAGTCGGTGGGGTACACGATAGGGAACATAACATGACCAAAAATTTTTATTTCCTCAGTATAACGGACCCATACTTCATTAAAGGTAATGGGACCTACACCATGCTTTGAATAGAGCTCATAAGTTGGAGTTCCAACCGGAGGTATCGGACACGAGTCCTCCAATCGGGAATCCCTATTACAACTACAACAAAACCATTTCCTAAATTTGCTAAAACCAGGCATCTTTTAGCTTACTAATCTTGCTTCAAACTTCAAGGGGTTATCAAAAATGATACACTCGCAAATATACGAACCCCTCGGCTTCGACTATTGCAATGGCCGAATCAAAACCAAGAAACAAAACAAAGTCGTGGGAGCGACCCACTTATACTTAACCAAAATGTCTGTCACGCCACCAGAAGACCGTCTAACGTCTCGCCTTACAAATCATCACAAGAGGGTCCAAGACAGGGCGACAGTCAGGGCAGCAGTCCTTCGCAGCCGTCGGAAAGGGGAAGCCTCGTAGAAAAAACCTTCGGTCCACGTCGACATGCAGGGGTCGATGAAGTGGCGGCCGTCCTCCAGAATTTCCTCACGGGGCTCCTCACAATCTTCGGGCTTGGAACAGTACCGCTGAAGTCGGCCCACTTTGGACGCCAGTTGAAGAACCGGGGTTTAACCCAGCGGCGTCAGGGGCACGCCTAAGATCTTCGAGTTCACCTGTCTTGGTATACAGAGACACAGAATACTTCTGGATGGCATCAGAGACCAAGTTTATTAGCTGCAGCTAGTAACAGTGATCCTAGAAATACATCACGGTGTACATTCTCAGGAGACTGCTCATTTTACTAAGGCGAGACGTCTCCTTTTATACCCAATATTCACATTATAAATGTACACCCACTGCACAAAATTCTAGCCAATAAGGTACATTTTCATACAAAGTATCACATAACAAAAACTCAATTTACAGTATCTCAAACCAAAAGTTAATTATTAGGAATGTCCCAAATTCAATCTCCACAAGCCAGACAAACCTATAATTGAAAGCATAACCCATGTAATGAACATAAAAAAGAAACAGTAACAGATGCTGAACAAGATAAGACATGTGCAAGGAAACTAAAAGTTAACGATGTCCTGAACATTGGTTAGCAATCTCAGACAAAGATCGATCAGGGAAATTGGCTTTGCAAGGTCAGTTTCAGGTGAAGAGGTCAGTTTCTTACAGTTCATTTCAGAGTGAAAAAGAAACCTAGTTAATGTATACATGAACTAAGAAGGCCAGGCCACTTTGTTCACCAGGCTACCTTCAAAGGCCTACGTGAGGGCAACACAAAATGGTGGCATAGAACAAAATGGAGTCAGACTCGAGAATTACAAAACCTCACTCTGGTTGATGTCTGGCAGAGATTGCGATCGACTGAACCTGGTTACACGTTTTTTTCGGCTTCCCATAGTAAATTTGTATGCCTAGATTATTTTCTTATTTTCGATTCCATCCTTGAAGGGGCTATCTGCGAGCTACACCCCAGAATAATCTCGGATCAAAATCCACTAATCTTGCAACTACCTTCCAGTGGTTCAAGACCAGCTGGGTCTTCTTGGACATTTGAGCGCAAATTACTGCTTGATCAAGCGTATTGTAGTCATATGACAAACTGGATAACTGATTTTTTCAGATAAACAAGGGCACAGCCCCGAGCTAACTGTCTGGGATACCTTTAAGGCAGCGGTGAGGGGGGGAGACTCTTAGCTTCTCTCTGTATCGCCAGAAGGTGATTAAAGAGAGGGTGAATAGCTGGATTAACCAGCTCTGAGAAGCAGAAGAAGAACTCATCCAAGTTATTTATTACCTGGGAAAAAGGGAGGAGTGTCAACGGCAGATAGCAATCCGCAGAAACAAAATACACCGATATTTTGGGGAAGAGCTTGCTGCCAAGTTCATTCAATATAAAACCGACATTTACGAGTATGGGGAAAACACTGGCAGATTGCTGGCCAAAAGATTACAATATAAGGGGGTGCTAAATGGGATCTGTTGTATCAATGATAAAAATGGCCAGACGCAGGATCAACCGGATAAAGTGCTTGGGATGTTCCAAGAGTTCTACAAGACACTGTATTCTCCAGATGAGGCCGCTGAAGTTGTTTCAGGCGAAGGATTTCTAGGTGACTATATAACAGCAAAGGTCTCACTGGAGCAGTTGGGCGCGCTCTCCTCTCTGATATTTAGGGAAGAGATGGAACTGGCGATAACCTCACTGCCAGCGGGGAAGCGGGTTGGTCCAGACACACAGCCCCTTGAATTCTATCAGACATTTACGAATACTCTGTACGGGGAGTTCAAATCCCTGTTTTCACTTGCACAGAAAGGCCAGACTCCTAAATCATGGCACAACACCACTATAGTAGTCTTTAAGAAGAAGGACAAACCAGAGCTTAGTCCTTCGTCCTATTGCCCGATTTCCCTAATTTGTGCTGACAGTAAAATTTATGCCAAAATCAGAAGAAGAACTCATCCAAGTTATTGATGACCTGGGAAAAAGGGAGGAGTGTCAACAGCAGATATCAATCCACAGAAACAAAATACACCAATATTTTGGGGAAGAACTTGCTGCCAAGTTCATTCAATATAAAACTGACATTTACGAGTATGGGGAAAACACTGGCAGATTGCTGGCCAAAAGATTACAATATAAGGGGGTGCTAACTCGGATCTGTCGTATCAATGATAAAAATGGCCAGACGCAGGATCAACGGGATAAAGTCCTTGGGATGTTCCAAGAGTTCTACGAGACACTGTATTCTCCAGATGAGGCCGCTGAAGTTGTTTCAGGCGAGGGATTTCTAGGTGACTGTATAACAGCAAAGGTCCCACTGGAGCAGTTGGGCGCGCTCTCCTCTCTGATATCTAGGGAAGAGATGGAACTGGTGATAACCTCACTGGCAGCGGGGAAAGCGGTTGGTCCAGACTCACAGCCCATTGAATTCTATCGGACATTTAGGAATACTCTGTACAGGGAGCTCAAATCCCTGTTTTCACTTGCACTGAAAGGCCAGACTCCTGAATCATGGCACAACACCACTATAGTAGTCTTTAAGAAGAAGGACAAACCAGAGCTTAGTCCTTCGTCCTATCATCCGATTTCCCTAATTTGTGCTGATAGTAAAATTTATGCCAAAATTATCGCATCCATGCTGGGAAAGGTTATTGCCCCCCTGGTTTCTACTTGCCAGCATGGTTTTATAACCGGTCGGGACACTTCAGATCATATCAGGCGGGCAATAGCTTTATTCGACTGGGCTCAGGTTTGCAAACAACCTTAGGCAATGATCCTGTTGGACGCCGAAAAGGCATTCAACGGGGTCTCTTGGGGCTTTCTGTGGCAACTGCTAAGAATTAGGGATTCCCACAGGAATTTATTACAGCCATACAAGCTCTATACATCTCTCCAAAGGCTTCCGTTCGTATTTCAGGACAAGAGTCGCGTCCCCTTTCTATTAGTAGAGGAACTCGTCAAGGGTGCCCCTGCTCCCCGCTTTTAATTTCAATCTACATTGACCCCTTTCTGAGCAAACTGGATAGCAATCCAAGGATTCAGGGGGCTATGGTTAAGGATGTGGCCTATAAAATATTTGCTTATGCCGACGATGTTGCTATTTTTACGAAGGATGCTTGCTCTGCTCTCCCGGCAGTTTATGATTCAGCTAAACTTTTTGGTGTAGTTTCTAGTTATCGTCTTAATGCTGACAACCCCCAAATTATACATTCAGATTTTTCAAAAACTGGAGGGCTTCCAATAGCCTCAGTGACCACTTATGCTAGTCCCATGTCTGCCCTATCCCACATGTTCCCCCACTCTCCTGGATCTCATGTTTGATCACTATTGTATATGATGTATATGTTGTGAAGCTCTCTGATACCCTTTGGTCTGTCTAGCGCTATACAAAACTACTAAAATAAATAGAACTTATCTGGGAGTTAAGATTACCTCAGCAGTAGAGAAGATACCAGAAATTAACATATTGCCAATTATTAAAGAAGTAAATCAGACATTAGAGAGATTAGGTCATCTGCACCTTTCACTCCATGGCCGTTCCAATGTCATTAAAATGTCAATATTTCCAAAATTTCTATACATATTCAGGACCATTCCTATTGAATTTCCAGCGCAGTGTATCTCCAGCGCAGAAAGGGCCTGCTCGAGGTTTCTGTGGGGGTACCATAAAGCCAGAAGAGCATCGAAGTGGCTAATACTACCTAGATTAAGGGGAGGTTGGGGTCTACCCTCTTTAATGTTATACCACTGGGCTGCACTGCTTCAACATATGGGAGTTTTAGTTTCTGGGGGAAGCTCAGTAGTGCCGGAGTTTGCTAGAGCTACAATCTATGAGACATTACTTGGGGAAGATGCCTGTAATTGTCTAGTAAGCACCATTGAACCAAGTTACTATAAGAAAGTGAAATTTAAAACTATTCAATCGGTTTATTCTGTTTGGAGGAAAATTTGGCGCCGGTTTGGTATACCAACTATTCATGCACATACCTCTTTGTTGGCTTATGGTCTTTTCCCCTCAATTTTCCAGGACGTAATTACCTTTGGCTGGGGCCATTTAGGAATTAAAGTACTGGGGGATTTTTTCTTTGTGGGCCAATTTCTCTCCTTTTCCGATCTTCAAGATAAATTTGGACTTCACACTAGACACTTTTTAAAATATTTACAGATTAGGAGCTATCTGTTAAAACCCACATCAGCAGGATTAGATAAGTTTAGGAAAATACCTTTAGTGGACATCATGGAGAAGAGATCAAGGATTGGGCTAATATATCAAACACTCATTTCTGATCTGCCTGATGACCTAATCATTCAAAATGACAAGTGGAACAGGAAATTTGGTCAAGAAGGCACCGACTTCTCAGCCTCTCTGGAGCTGGCAAGTCAGACAATAATAACTGGTAGTTTGAAGGCCTAACATTACATTGCAGCCTTTGATTTATATTACACTCCTGGGAAAATCTCTAAATGGTCTAATTACTGTGGGAACTCGTGTAGTAGATGTGGACCCGTGGCTGCTGACACAATACACATGTTTTTTTCCTGCCCTATGCTGGCCAAATATATCCAAGATATTGAAACTTTTCTTGCTCAGATTACTGGTAAAGCCCTGATGTTAACACCTAACCTAGTGATCTTGGGGGTGGATCAGTCACAAAACCTGTCTGGGCGCAGTAAACCCGAAAAAGGCTTTTTGTTCATAGCTATGTCTATTTTAAGATCGGGTATTACTTCTCAATGGATCAGCCCTGGCTTGCCTACCTTTATAAATTGGAGGTCCTGGCTGCTGGCAATATACAATATGGAAATAGCAGTATATAGGTTAAAATGGCGTAGAAGACAAGAACTGGGCCGTAAAATCTGGGCCCCGATTACGGATTGGATTGGATAGGCTGAATAGTTATCCTATATGCCTTTCTGTCTTCTTTTTTCAGCTTTTCTCTTCTCGTTAATGTGATATTGAGTCAGCCCCCCCCCCCCCCTGCAGATTCCTCATCCTTTCTGGCTTTCTTCTTTTTGTTTTTTCTTGTGCTATGCTTCACTTAACTTGGTTACCATTATAATGCTTTGGTTTGCCACAACTTATGTCTGTAAAATGCACTGATAAAGTTTTAAGGAAAACAAAGAAAAAAAAAGGAGAGCAGAGTGAAAGGCAATGCAGTTGACACTTATGATGGACTATGCAATTTGGTTATGTCAGAGCACATTTTGAGTAATTGTTCTTCAGAGTTACACCAGCATCTAGTGAACTCAAACCTAACGGACCCCAACAATCTTGGAAATGCAGCTAATGAGTGAGTATGCACTAGAGTGCCCAAAAACTCCCAGGGGGTGATCCCCTGAAAGGTAGGACTGGCACCACATTCCTCAAAATGAAACCTCATTAGGGTCACAAACGTCTGACATGGGAAAGACTCCCAACCAATTCCTGACAAGCAGGAAAGTGGTAACCCAGGGAGAAAGAAACTGCTCAAGAGGTCTATGTGCTTTTACTGCCAGTAGCAAGGGCACAGAAAGGAGAATACTTCAAGCCCCATGGAAAGACGTTAACACTGGTGGGAACATCTCAGCAGTGACTAGTATAGCATTGAGGGAGGGTTACTCAGAGGAAGTCTTAATAGCATTTAGTTGAGAAGTGGACCCTGAAGGTAAGCTGGTGATCCCCGTGGGTGGCAGGAATCACTTCCACAGGATCACGGAGAATGGGGGTCCCTGTGATTGCTCGAAAGAATACAGGTGCCAGTTACACCATGGTGTTGGAATGGCAGTTTTTCCCACATCAGTATCTGCCAGGAGAAGTTTGCCTATGGGCAGTAATCTGTCTGCCCTGTGGCCTTGGTGTCCCTAGAATGGGAGGAGATACTTGCTTAAAGACGGGTAGTTGTCATTCCATACCTACCTTAGACTGTGAGTAGTGAGCTCCAACAATTCAGAACAGAGCTAGTTGGGGGCGGCCACCCATTGTGCCCCAAAACCCAGAGTTGTAGGGGTACTGTCGAAAAGCAAAGGGTACAGAAGCCCTGGGGAAGAGGAAAGGGTAGGAGGAGGCCACCCATAGTGAAAGGACCAGACAGCCAGGTTTTACCTGCTCTGCTAGGTGAGGACTCCAAGACTGGCACTGTTAAAACCACTGCTGACTGGACAGTGCAACCTGAACTGTCACAGGGACAGTAGACATAGGCCAGATCAACTCCACCAAGACAATACCAGAGAGTGTCACCCTTGAGGTAGACTGTGTTTCTCACTAGAAGTTTTGGACTGTTATGCACCTGGTCAATCCCCTAGCACAGACCCTGAAAGGGCATAATTGAAATTAGAATGAGGGTGTCTGCAACCTGAGAGTTTGCCTTAAATGCACATAACCAAGGTGTATAAAATTTAAAAGGAGGACATGTATACATTTAATGTGAAACATGTCTTTACAATGACTATTCCCTGACAGTTATGTTCACTGTAGCAAGGTTAGCTGTTCTATAAGAAAGCATTGAGATTGATTATTAAGGCTAAAAAAGCGATCTCCGGCTAGGAGTCAGATAAAAAGTTAATTCTTTGACTTTTAAAAACGTTTATTGCAAATCAAATTGAGTGGTAAAGTCGGATTTGTAACACATTTTTTTCCAAAAGGCACTTTTAAAAAGTTTAAATCAATTAAAGACGTCTGTGGGAAGCAAGGGTATACCTTTCACAACTAACAATCAAAATATACATCATGTATTCTTGTCAGGAGTCAGGCAAGTGGCCCACTACCCATGCAGAGTGCCGGAGGGGGCTCCCTGGAGCTCGGGCCCCCCACACCGCGGGAGCTGTGGGGGTATATGTTACGCCACTGCATCTGTAGCATATGTTCGGAGGGGTCCAAAACAGACCAGCAGCCATTGTACATGTCTATATTTATTTATTTATTTATTTGTTAGTTTATATAGCGCTTGAATCCACTCCAACTGGAGTATCTCTGTGCTTTTGGAACCGGTAAACAGGAGGCGTGAAATGGAGATGGAAACTAGATATCATTTTTGAACAGTGTGGTTTTTAGAAGTTTTCGAAATGTAAGGTGTTCTTTACATTGTCTCAGAGACAGAGGGAGTTTGTTCCACAGATTGGGACCATTAATGGACAGAGCTTTACATCCGTGTCTGGATTTTTTGGCACGGGGGACCACTAGGAGGAGATTGTTACTAGATCTGAGAGATCGTGTTGGGACGTAGGGGACAAATTTCCGCTCGAGATAGACGGGCCCCTGTCCATTCAGACATTTATTTAGAGTTCACTGAGGAGCGAGAAGGCGCAACACATAGAAATTAGTATTATACATTCTGCCAAAGGAACTTGCTCTCAAGAGTTCACTGAGTAGTGGTAGGGAACAACCCATAGTAATGGCCATTATACAATCAGCCATGTTATATGTTCTGACATGTTCACCAAGAAGAAACCCATAGAAAAGGTGCTATACGAAGAGTCAATGTATATGCTCTGAAGGGTCCACTCAGGATGTGCAGGAAGCAGCCCATAGGCATGGCTAGTTTGCTACAGCTTATGCTACACAGCGGGGCAGCAGAGACTTGTAGCAATTTTGGCATTAGACGTAGGTGTGCAAATTGAGCATGAAAAGCACTGAAATGTTTTGTGAATAAATATAAAGTAATGACTTTGAGCATCTTCACTACCTTCCCAAAAGCCACTCTCTGCCTCACGACTGAGAGAACCCGAGTTCTTGCCTCCTACCTCGGAGAAAACACCTTATTTGTGGATTCTCTGAGGTTTGTGATTCTGTAAACCAGAATCTATCATTTATGTTAGCAAAACTGTTGCAAAATAAATAGTTCTTGGACTACCCGTTCTCCAAGGCTTCTGTTGCATTATATTTTTTGTGTAGCGGTTTTATAACTCGACAGTAGGTTTCTGCTCCTTCAGGTTTACCATTAGACCTTTGCCTCTGGCTGCCCTGGAACGAATGAAAGACCTCAAAGAGGTGTATGACAAGGACCAGGCCTACGTATACACTATCATCAGTTGAAGAATCATTATCCTGATTTTCTCTGTTTTTGATCTGCTACTGTTGAGGTGGTAAACATGAACGCCACTCGACTGGCTGGTGCACGCGGATGATATGCAAGTACCATTGAAAGCAATTAATGTGTGTTCCTTCTTTCACTTCAATGCTTTTCAGAGAGAGGAGCGTGCCCACTCGTAAACCTACAGACAGAGCATTCAGACACTACAAACACCTGCGGGTGGGTGAGCACCAGGCTGCGGGATGTGCTTCGGTGCAACGAGACAGCCAGGCCTTTCTTCACAATGTACAAAAGCATCCACATCAAAGGCTTTTCAAAGTCTAGTCTTCCATAAAAGAGGTTGAAAAGATAGCGTCTCTGGCAAAGCACAAAATGATTATCTTACAAAGCAAGAATTTCAATGGGGTTTACAAAACTTCAAATAGCTTTGCTTAGCAGGGTGTATTTAAAATGCTGACATTTGTTTTCTACTTTTTCAAATTCTAAAACCAGAAAGTCAAAAGACCTCCACAAATTCAGGGACATGTTTATGACCCGCGTTGCGTCGCTCTAGCACCGCGCAACTTGGTGCAAGAGCAACGCAAACATGAAGTCAGATTTTTTAAGCCACGCAACGCCTCAGACTGTCGCATCTCCACCTCAGATGCAGAGTTTACAACGCTCTAGGGATCTTAGTTACTATTTCACAACAAAAGTCTTCTATGTCTTTTGAATTGATATAAGACAACGCCCTCCCCCACTCGCCACTTCCTGTACATCACAAGTCAAATCATTGGAGGTGCAACAGGGAGGGAGTGCAGAGGCATGGAAAGGGGCGAGGGTTACGGCTTGGTGTAATGAAGATTACTGGCAAGTATTGGAATCTCACCACCTCTTCTCCATCATCCTTATCCCGTTCTTAACAGATTGAGGATAAACTAAGCAAATGCACGCACCAACAACAGATGCTGCTGACCATTCTTTAATGATATCACTAAATACAACATTGCTGATTTCAAGACAGTGGCTTCAAAATTATCATCATTAGATTGTGACAGGTCCAGCTTGTAGTGCTTAATAAGTGTATGATGGGGAGAACGTCTCTCTGCCCTGCAAATTTAATGAATTAAGGCACCCACAGCCTCTGCCCAGACTGCTGGTATGGCTCTCGCTGACTGCTCTTGAATCAGTGATGAAGCTGCATCACCCATTGATTTATAGGTTTGCATAATTCCTTGAAGGACCTATCTGCTAATGGTCTGTGAATTTGGAATTTCTGCAGTGTTTTCCCAAAATCAGGCCATATTAACTCCTGTGTCAAAAGAAATTTTGATTGAACCTTTGAGACAACCTTAGGGTCCAGTGTGAGAATGATGCAGTCTGGAAAAAATCTCAGATAATGAAATGAACCCAGGGGATTGCCTGTTCCTCACAATCTCTTTGCAGATGTCACAGCTAGGAAAAATACTATCTTATGTGATAGCCAGATAAATCTGCCTGTTCTAATGGCTCAAAAGCTATCAATTGTAAGCCCTTTGAAAACAGTTGAGAGCTCCATGTAGGCCCAGGAACTTGGATTAGGATCCTAAGAACAAGCATGTGCAATGCAATAGGTTTCGCATTTGCGAGAGTTTAAGCTATTGGCATTGTTAATGAAAATGCCTATTATTTGTCTGTTTTGCTAACACATAATAAAAGGCATTGTCATTTACAATGCCAATAGCTCAAACTCTTGTAAATGCGAGACCTTTTCAAAGAAGCGTCTGCCGTCGTCCTGGGCTGCTCGGAAAGTGAAAGCACGCATGGCGTGATGAATGTTGTTTGGAAAGTGTTATAGCAAACAAATGATGGACGGAATGCTGACAATGCAAACATTTTCCCGCAATCAAAAGATCTGGGTTAAATCCATCGTTTTTGTGCCCACTACGCCACCCAGTTTGGACCCAGCCATATGCAAATCAGTCTTGACCCTGTGCCCCATGGGAACTGTCCAGAACGAACTGCCAGGTCAGGTCCTCCCTAGACCGGAAACACGCATCCTGGGACCGGTGTCAGGGTATGTCACCCTTCTTCAGTCAGGCTAGCTTGAATCCAGTGGCACAGTGAGCAAGGGACCCACGTCTGAGCATACCCATCCCACTTAGGACGAAAAGCATTACAGCAAACAAATGATGGACGGAATGCTGACAATGCAAACATTCTCCCGCAGTCAAAAGATCGGGGTTAAATCTGTTGTTCTTCTGCCCACCATGCCACCCCAGTTTGGACCCGGCCATACGCAAATCAGTCTTGACCCTGTGCCCCATGAGAACACTCCAGACCGAAATGCCAGGCCAGGTCCTCCCTTGACTGGAAAAAAGCATCCTTGGACCGGTTTCAGGGTATGTCACCCTTCTTCAGCCAGGCTAGCTTGAATCCAGTGGCACAGTGAGCAAGTGACCCACATCTGGGCATAACCATCCCACTTAGGGTTAAAAGTGTTACAGCAAACAAATGATGGATGGAATGCTGAAAATGCAAACATTTTCCCCCAGTCAAAAGATCTGGGTTAAATCCATCGTTATCACAGGATAGCTAGATAAATCTGCCTGTTCTAAAGGCTCAAAAGCTGTCAATTGTAAGCCTTTTGAAAACAATTGAGAGCTCCCATGTAGGCCAAGGAGCTTGGATTGATGATTTCTTTAAGTGAAAGCTCCTAAAAACAAGCATGTGCAATGCAATAGGTCTCGCATTTACGAGAGTTTAAGCTATTGGCATTGTAAATGACAATGCCTTTTAATTGTCTGTTCTGCTAATTAACATAATAAAAGGCATTGTCATTTACAATGCCAATAGCTCAAACTCTTGTAAATGTGAGACCCATTCAAAGAAGTGGCTGCCATCGTCCTGGGCTGCTCAGAAAGTGAAAGCACGCATGGCGTGATTAATGTTGTAGGAAAGCATGTCATCCCTGCAGTAGGAGAAACTCATTAAATAAAATAGTGCTTACAGATTAAAAAATACCTTCCGTGTAACAACCAGAGTAAAAGGGACAGTCCTCATGGGAGTTTACAAATGCAGATAAGGCGACTAAGGAGGGACTAACAAGCCTATTAACGAATCAGAAGCCAGAATTTAGGAAGGGCAATGACACAAGCCAATGACAAATATGGGGGAAGAGTGGGCGGGGCTTCAATTCCATACTCCAATACAGCATGCCGCAGAGTAGCGCATGTGCTGCAAAGGCTTGACCTAAAACGGAGCTATCAAATGAGATATCTTAGAACTGTCTTTCTCTGATCTTCTGGTGCAAGTACAGTCGCTTTCTTCTGGTATAACACTTGCACTCCTCGAGCATGGCTTGTGCCTTTATGCCATCTCCTGATAATGATGTAGGTCTGTAGAGCGAACAAGGTCACCAAATGAATGGAATTCAACATTCTTACTTTATAATGTCCAAGACCCAATGACTTGCAATACATCATATCCATTGATGATAAAAGTGCCTTAACCTTGTGCCAACTTGTAGATAGTCATTTCTGTGATTGATCTTGGGCACTGTTGCTGAGGGCTTGGGATTTGTTATACAAACGTGGCCACATGACCATGGGCCCAGCCATGAAGTGGACATTTATCCTGAATGTTCTAAATGGAACGTTTGGTCATGAATAATTTTTTAGCAGATGCCAGTTTAAAAGACTTAAGGATCTTTTGTTCATACTCTGCATTCTTGATAATCTCATCTAATTAAGCCCCAAATAACTTTTGTCCTGTGAATGGTAATTTGTGGATAAGAGCTCTTTGACTAGAATCTAATTTCAATGACCTCATCCACAACTGCCTGCAATCTGCACTTGCTGCATCAGCTGAAGCTTTGAAAGCCCACAAACTGTCAAAAGATGCATCTGACAGATATTTATATAGCATACCATAAGGGCCAAAATAGATGTAGGCTCTCAATTGTCCTGAATGCAAACATACAACAACTGAAAGTATGTCAATGGTGAAGAGGAGTGGAGTTAGTGGGCATCCTTGCCGTGTGCCACTTTCTATAGGGAACGGAGCAAATGACACCCAGACACAAGCTAAAAGGTCACTGAACAGCAATCCCAGATCCCAGGAAGCGCGGCTCAAAGTAGAGTCGACTGAGAAGGGTGAAGAGGTACAGTCAACCCACCAAATCAAAGGCTTTATTTTATGGCAGCTAAGAGAACCCTAGCTGGTCTCCCCAATCTACTCGATAGGGCAAGGGTATTATATAGTTTTTGAAAAATATATCTAGTGGCGCATCCCGGCATGAAGCCTACCTGGTCTGGATGCACAAAGGACATGTTGACAAGGAGTCGACTGTCTGCCAAAGCTTTGGTGAGAATGTTCACTTCTGTGTTTAGGAGGGAGATAGGGTGGTAGGAGCAGCAGGACTCATGGGATCATCCCGGTTTCTGAGTCAGCACAATTCATGCATAGAGTGTTTCAAAAAGACCTTTCGGAAACCCATTTGGTATGGATGCTTTCCCTGAGTTAAGGCAACCTGAAGCTTTCGCTAGCTTGTCAGCTACTCCCACCCACACAACTCCTACAGCAGAATTGACTACATCCTAATCGATCACACCGAAATAGCACCCATAACCATCTCAGACCATGCACACATCACACTTTCAATGAGCGGAAGACACAATGAACATGCAGCCAGCAGATGGAGACTAAACGACAACATCCTGCAAAACCCGAGCAACATTAAAGAAATTGAGGAGGCCATAAAGGAATACCTAGACATCAACGACAACGGCGAGGTGGAAAAGGACACCATCTGGGATGCACTAAAGGCAACCATCAGGGGAAGCTCATCAACATCAAGTCCAGAATGAACAGGGCAGGAACAAGAAAATAAAAGAACTGGAACAAGCGTAGAGAAAGGTCACTGCGCGAACCTATCAGACAAAAACACCTTAACAGACCTAACGAAGAAAAAATACGAGCTGAACAAAATACTGAGCGAAAGAGCAGGCACCTGGATAAACAAATTCAAGGCCATAAACCTATGCTCAGCCAACAAAGCGGGGAAACAACTGGCCTCGTACCTGAAAGCAAAGCAGAGACAACACGCAATCGCAGCCTTAACGGACAAAAACAAGAAATCACAAACAATGAACAAAGGTATCCTAGAGGTCTTCAGACAGTTCTACCAAGAACTATACAGTGCGGATAAGAGCCTAGAAGACGATGGGGGGGGAGAGCCTGCTCTGCAGAATCAACCTGCCCACACTCTCAGATGAGCAAAGAAAGACACTCCAAGAGAACATTACAGACGGTGAGATCAACGCAGCAGTCAACCAGCTGAAGCCAAACAAAGCCCCAGGCCCAGATGGATACACCGCGGCCTTCTACAAGAGATTCCTCTGCCAACTGAGACCGACCATGGCAGGGAGGCAGAATGACGAAGTCTATGGCAGAAGCCAATATCATTGTAATCCCCAAGGAAGGCAAAGACCCACAATTTCCACAAAGCTACAGACCTATATCACTCATCAACGTAGACTGCAAAATATACGCAAAAATACTGGCAAATAGACTGAACAGGGTGTTACCAACACTCATCCACAACTCACAGGTTGGCTACATCAAAAACAGACTTTCACAGGACAACACACGACTGCTCAGCCACCTCATCAACCAAACAACACACAGTACAGAACAGGCGGTCATGATAGCACTGGACGCGGAGAAGGCCTTCGACAGAGTATCCTGGCCCTTCCTAGATGCATGCATGCAGAAATTTGGCCTGGGTACTAAGTACAGGACAATGGTCATGGCCCTGTATAAGAAACCGAGAGCCAGAGTCGTGGTGAATGGGGGCACATCAGAAGCTTTGACACTAGAAAGAGGCACGAGGCAAGGCTGCTCCCTATCACCCGGACTTTTCCTGCTAGCACTCGAATCACTGCTAGCCATGATAAGGGACAACAAGAACAAATCTGGCGTCACAATCAAAGACAAGTCGGTGAAACTGGCTGCATACACAGACGACATCCTCATCACCACCACAAAACCCACAACATCAATCTCAGCCCTAATGGACACCATAGGAGAATATGCAGCAGCCTCAGGATACAAGCTCAACAAGGACAAATCTGAGTGCAAGCCAATGAACGTACACACCACAAGAACTGTACTGGGGCAGTCAGGCCTAGCATGGCAAACAAAACCACTCAAATACCTGGGGCTACTGTTTGGAAGGGACCTAAAAGACACCATAGAGCACAACGAGGAAGTAACCTTGAGGAAAATAAAAGATAGACTAGACCTCTGGTCGCCCAAATACATCAGCTGGTCGGGCAGGGTGGAAACAATAAAGATGATGGTAATGCTGGTGGTTAACTATACACTCAGACTGAGGTCGGATGGATGCACAGCTCTGTTTTTGAAAGGTAAATGCACAGTGTTAAGTAATGTTGATTTTGGTTTTATGGTGCTCCGCAAGGTGACGTCGAGGGCCCAGCGGCGTCAATCGAAATGCTTTGAAAGTGAGGCTAGAGGGTCTCTAGTCTCATCCCTTTGCCGGCACACATGTTGTCGTCTTTCCTGGTAACAAAAGACTTCCACTCAATGTATTTTGGTTTACGTTTCTTTATATTTCATTGCAGTTTTAACTCCAGTTTTTCAAAATTAGTTCTTATATCATCAAAATCATTATGAAAAGTGTTTACTTCAGGCAATGTCTTTATAGCGTGTCCAATGCATTTCGGGCATTTTCATCATGCCCTTCATCAGGGAATCGACACTGAAAACAATAGTATAAACGGCCATTAGTGTGGCTACTAACTGTGTAAACAGATATGCAAATTAAATAAACATATAAATAAGTGTGGTCTTGTTGGTCGTTATGAAGAGCTATAAACATGCAGTAGGAAAGAATTAAGCAGTGATACGTGATTATGGGTTTTGTCCGGCGTGGGTGGGGACTTGTGGGGGTGTTTAAACACAAATGGTGAATATATGTAAGATCGGCTTGTCACTTACATGCCTGTCTGCAGGGGTTGTTTGGAATCTGTAGGAAAATACGAAAAGTGCGGTCAGCGCATGTTTACTGAGTGCTTCGGTGAAGCGCTCAGAAGTTAAGTCTATCGGTTGTCTGTAACTGACCTGGAGTATGGTAGAAAAGGGTTCGTCTTCTAAAACGCCGGCATAAAGGATACTAGCCGCGTTTAGTTATTTTGAAGTTGGCCGATCACGTGTCTCGTCACGTGTTGGGACATGGTAAAAAGACTATGAGGGTCTCTAATCTTATCGAATGGTGAATGAAAAAAGGATACCATCAAGTGGAAGGCTGGATAACGGGCATGTAAATAATGAGGGCTACGTGGAGACTAAAAAGTGACAATCTGATGTGATTGGAACGGACCAATGGATAATAAAAAACAAGTGGGAAAGATTACGTGAAAAAGACGGATCTGGGATCGAACTCATGGTGTTTGGGGTGGGAGTATGCTGGTGCTAGCAATGTAGCTAATGTCGTTTGAGCGGAAAATGAATGAAAACATGGGGATTGTGGTGTCAGTATCAGTTGAAACAACATGAACAAACACAGTAATGACAAGTACAGTCTATTGAGCAATTCTTTACAAGTAACAGGACAATTCGATTCTTTCATTCAAACCCATCAGTTTTTGGGTCGACAATTTTTGTATCCAGTAGTTCTCTCGTCTTAGGAGGTATTTGCTGTTGTCTCTCCCCTCCATTTTATGAACGGTTTCAAGAATGATGAATTTGATTTGCGAAACATTGTGTTGTTCTTCGACGAAGTGTGAGGATAGTGCTGACTTCTGGTTTTTAAGGCGAATGTTTGAGACGCACTTTGATGCGTCGTTCAGTCTTGCCGACATACATTTTGCCACAAGGGCATCTTATCCCATAGATCAGATTGCTAGTGTCACAAGTTGCATTAACCCTTAGTTTGATAGGATTGCCTTGCCTAGGATGATGGATGATATTTCCTCTGATTATGCTGTTACAGTTACCGCAGTTAAGGCAAGGTTTTGTTCCAGAGTATACTGTGGTCACGGTGGGTTTGTTCTGTAAAATTTCTCCCAGGTTCTTTGCCCTAGTGAAAGCAAATAAGGGTGGTTGGCTAAATGACTGTTTAAAATCGGGTTCAATGTTCAATATTGGCCAATGTTTTAAAATGATTTGTTTGTATTATTTACCGGCTGTTGAATATTTAGAAACCACCGCGGTCCGTGTTTGGTCAGATCTTGCTTTGGGAGTTAGAAGTTTGGTTCTGTCCATGTTATGAATCTTCGCTTTAGTTTCTTCAACTAGGGTTTTGGGGTATCCTCTGTTCATGAATTTGACAAGTAATTCCCCACCCCTCCTCAAGCGCCTTGAGACCCTCTGGGTATGTAGCGCGCTATATAATTTTTTTTTGACTTGACTTTGACTTGACTTGTTGGTCATCTCATTGAGTCTTATGTTGAGTGTGGTTTCATCAGAGGTAATCCTTTTAACTCTGGCCATTTGTGAGAATACACTCAGCATGCTCCCCCTAGCCATGACGTAAAACTTCCACAAGAAGCTCGACAAATTATTGAACAAATTCCTATGGAGAGACAAAAGACCAAGAATAAGCCTACAGAAACTGAGACTGACAAGAAACCTGGGTGGACTGAACTTAATGAACTTCAAACACTTCCAAACAGCCTGCCTGGCCAAACAAGGTCTCTTCTGGATCACAAACACCCAAGAATACGAACCAGAGTGGCTGAAGGTAGAGAGGAACATCTTGTGAGGACTAAACCCGATAACACTACTCACTGCAAACAAACACCCCCTCAGACTAAACCCTATCATCAGACACACCAAAGAGGCCCTTGTAAAGGTAGACAAACTTATGGGTCAACGCATCAGAGGAACAAACTGGGAGTCAATCTGGCACAACTCGAAGATACTCTACCAGACCAAAGTCCTCGACAACGAACTATGGATAAAGTGTGGAATCACAACCCCAAACCAGCTAGAAACAAAGAACACCCCACTCACCTTTCAGAACCTCCAACAGCTCCACAGCCTCCCAGAAATAGAGCTGTACACATTCCTAAAAATAAAGACGGCCATAACAAGGACGAACCTAAGCAAAACACCACCAACAATAATCAAATACATGGACAGCCTCAATGCCACAGGCCACCACACAGCAAAAATATACAAACTACTAAGCCCCCAAAAATCCACGCTGAATAAAAAAGTGATGAACACCTGGGAGGAGCTAACGAAAAGACACCTGAATGACGAAGAAAAAAGCACACTATGGAGATCAGCCACCACCAGTAAAGTCACACCACAACTGGCGCAAACAAAATTTTGGCTCCTCCACAGAGCCTACTGGACCCCCGCGAGGCTCCACAAAACAGGCATAAGAGACACAGGAACATGCTGGAACTGCGAAAAAGAGAACGGTAGCCTGGAACACCTCATCTTCGAATTCCAAAAAGTCAGGAACTTCTGTAAGAAGGTAAACAACTTCATCAACGACGTGTTAGGCAAAGACATACCAATCACCTTCGCTGATCTGGCCACAGCGTTCATGACACACAGCCTGGAAAACAAGGAGGAAAGAGACCTAGTTGACATCCTACTAACAGCGGCAGTTAAAATCATATTAACAAACTGGAAAAACACTGCCAAAGCCACCTTCAAAAACTGGATTAACTGGGTCAACTTCCTCAGAGGCGCGGACAACATCACAGGCAAAAACTCGAAAGAACAGAACGCCAAAAACGGCATGTGGGAAACCCTTGATGCTATCTCGAACGAGCCACACCCCCCCTCTCTCCTTTCTTCTTCCTTCTTTCGGTCGGGGGGACACCGGGCACAAGGAAATGTTAAACCAGGGAAATATATGATACATAACATGGTGGCAAGTCTGCCCATCCCGTACATTCCCCCCCACCCCCACCTCTTTGTTGTTTTTTTTTTGCATACTCTGTACTGTCTGTATCTGCGGATATGCGTAGCTATATTTTAATAAAACATTTAGAAAAAGAAAAAAAGAAGTGTTATGCCAAACATAGCAATGCATATCAGTGTTATAGAAACAACTACAGGATGCGTCATCGGGGCAAGGTCATTGCTCAGTGACTTGGTAGTGCACAGTGCAGGCATGCTTTAGAAATAGCCCATCTAGTGTTTCCTGTTCTCTTACACCTACTTTGTGGGTTACCCAAGCTAATAGGACAGAACCATTATGGAACCTACGCTTTCAGAGTGTTGCACTTAACTCTGAATACACGCCTTATCACAACTGCCTGCCAGGAGGTGGGGCTCATTCGCGGCCGGTGCAGGTAAGCACGGTGGGGCATGCTGGGGGTGAGGGGGTAAGTCAAAAGATGAAGGAATAGGGAAAAATAAGTAAATAAATACTATTCCATCGTCTGTCGATTTCCCCGCCCCAACACGCTTACCTGTACTGGCCGCAACTGGTGGGCCGGCGAATTAAAAATTGCCACTTGGTGTTTTTACACTCTAAATGCTGGCAACATCTACAGAAGTGACTTACAAATATAGTACTTTGCTTATGTACCTTATTGCTGGCAGGTTAAGGTGCTGCTGCTAGATACGTTTTATGCAAGTCAAATCACTAGCATGCTTGATTGCTGAAAGTAGGCAAGGCAGGTGTTTCCACACTCAAGAGAAATCACTGTATGCTGTATACAGTTACAAGCTCAGGGGTGTGAGACCTAGAATCCACCCTCCCCCTTATATGGGAATGAGGTAAGAAACCTTCAGAAGCTATAATTCTAAGCTAAAGAAAAGAAAAGGCTGAAGTGTTTCTCTGTTTCCTTGCTGAAGGATAAATAATGGTGGTACCTAACAACAGCAAAAGTAGGGGTGGGTGGAACTTGTGGAGTTTTCTTCCACAGAATTCTGTGGAACTACCTAAAAATCTTTTGAGATTCTGCAGAGTTCTGTGAGCAGCAAGTTTCCTGTTCACCGTGCTGCTCACCTTGATTTTATATCACGGGGAGCTTGTCCCACACTGTACAATCAGTGTCGGCACCACGTGGCAGGCCGGGGTGCTCAGATTCTTTCTGCTGCATGAGTAAATTTTCTACACAAGCTGCAGCTTTCGCAACGTGAGCAACTTTCTCAATGTGAACGGTAATGACCTGCAACGACTGCCTGTGTTGAGAAATCTTGCCTGGAGGCAGTCTAGTGCTAATTTTTTCTCACTTGTGCTCGCCAACTTAACGTTGGTGAACCGTGTGTGAGATAAACTTTGCCACACGGTGGTTGCTGGAGTTTTTGCCAAACTCTGTGCTCCAAGCAGAGCGCCACCTGGGCAAAACTCAGTAAAATCTACTGCCAGAGCTGAGTTTTCCTCCCACCCCTAAGCAATAGTAGTTTTTAATAGTACTATAGTTTTTCATATGTTCGCGCTCCTCACTACTTGAGACACAGCATTTATCTTTAATAGCATCTTATGCTAAAAAGGGTGCCTTGTTTGTGGTGGGGTGGTTATATTGAGTATCCCACAAGCCTATCATGATACGTTACAACCTCCTGGACAAGGTCCTCCAACTCATCCTCAGTGAATTTGGTTTTCATGTAATTAGCAACCATGTCCCAGTGATATGATGTACAACCATTGAAGAATAGAAAGTTCTCATTACTGTCCCTAGGCTTTGAGAGGTTCTACATCCTTTGGTGGAAGAAGTGGACATTTGAGGCTGGTTTGGACTTCCTGCGGTTACAGAAAGAGATTACATTTCAAACATGCATGTGTGGAATTTACAGGTAGGAGAGCAAACATTTTGGATGGCATATCTGGTATTTTATACATCTGTGCCAGCTATACTATAGTGGGCAACTCACTGGTAAATGGAAAATGGCGTGTATCATAGATTGCCATGTGTAACAGAAGTGCTATTAGAAAATATGAATGCTGGGAGCTTCATTTAAGACAATAGAGTAACAGCTGCCTATAAACTAGAGGTGGGTTGGTATTCGCGGAGTTTCACTCTGTGGAATTTCTTGGACTTACATAAAAACTCCACGAGATTCCATGGAGTACCGTGAATGGGCGAATACGACACGCTGCGCTGATTCTTGGCAATGCGAGCTTGTTTCGCGCTGCAAAATCAGTACGAACTGCACCACGCGGTGCGCCAGTGGGTGCTGCTACGTTCCTTCGCTCAATTTGATTTTGCACTTTACCAGCAGCATTCTCAACGTAAACAGTCATGACTTGCCGTGACTGCCCGCTTTGAGAAAACCTCACCAGGTGGTGTTCTAGAACCCGAAAATCACGCTAGGTGTCACAAATTCTCATTCATGTTTGCCAACTTAACACTGGCGAGCCACGTGCAAGAAAAAACTCTGCTACGCATAACGCTGAGTGGACAAATCTCTGCGCACTTTGACAGTGGAGTGGAGTTTATCGCCCACCCCTAATATAAACAGATATATGCCTGCTGCTCTCTAAGTTTCAATATCTTAAAGTACTCTGCCTTTCTCTTTCCCCTGCCACTCCGAAATATATGGAGTGAGCAGGGAAAAGCAAAAGGCAGATTTCGTGCAGCAGGACACACAGAGCCTTCAGCCTTCCCTTCTCTTACAGCTCATTGTCACTGGGATTTCAAAAAAAGGGGAGGGGTAAATGCTGGTGAGCTCCTAGGTCTTCCTGACTTGGCTGTATTACAAAAAGCAGTTTAGGCAAGCCAGGGAGAACCAGGGGCTTAATGGCTTATACTGGCCATTAAACGTTTGCGCCTTGGTTAAAGGCCCTCACCTTCGGCCTTTAACACTGAGTGGGCCTTTAATAGCCATTATAGCCCACTACGGCGGGCTATAAAGCTACATTACAGTGGACACCAATTGTTTGTGGATTCTCTCAATGTATTCTAAATGGAGGAATGTTAAATAAAAAGTGCCAGGGCCCTTGTCAGGAGGCCACTGCAGCTTGCAGCTTCTATTGCCCCTACCAGAACTGCCAATGACAGTACCAACATACTTATTAACAGTGCTATTAGAATTAGACTAGGATTTTCACATACCTCGTAGACTAAGTAACACACTATACACAGCACTCATTGCCCTTACAGAGCCTCATTCTGCCTCTGCAGATCGCACTCTCAGACCTCTCACAGGTTAGCACTCTCACACTACTGAGAGAACTCTTACACCCCCACAGAGTAAAAATCTTCTATCCCTGAGAGCACACTCACACCACTCTCAGGCAAGTACTCGTGAATTACAATAAATATTCACACACGTCTCATCTAGCAGCAGCAAAATTGTTCTGACTGAAAGGTGCCCCTTCAGCTTCTGGTGAGTATGTGTGTTGTATTATGGTTGGGTGAGTGGAAGAAGGCGAAAATATATCAATGAGTGGATTGAAAGGCGTATGAGTGCATACATTAATAACTCAATGCATATATGATAAGTGACTAAATGTATAGCTGGATAGTGAAGCGATTGTATATATGGAAAAATGCAAGCACTTTCAGTTATAAGCAAAGCCTATTGTCTTTGATAATGGCTGTTTTATTTTGTCTGTTGTCTAAGCACAATAACATAGCAGCTCATGAAAAGCTGAGGAAAACCCTGGAACCCTGCTTTGAAAAGTGGTAGAAAGAGATTCTCAGTGCCAAAATAGTAAAAATTGGCCAAGGGCTTGTGGTCATTTGTTTCCAAAGAAATCGATGATTCGTTGATTCATGACACACATTTTTTTTTCAACAACAGTTTTTATTATGTCAATTGTCAAATACAATTCAGAGCTCTGTAACCCAGAGACCGACTGCCATATGATACACAAGAAGTATTGCGTTGACATTTAGCATATACATTATGCAAAAGCTGAAATAATAAAAAAACAAAAGCCCCCGGCACTGTCTTTGCACCATACAATTAATAACACAAATTCTCCCACACATAAAGAACATTATCCGCAGGACCCTATAGGTCCAGAATCACAACTCCTGCCCAAATTAACTGCCACATCCCTCATGGCAGGGAGCTCTAGGTCCAAACGCCTATAGGTCGCCCACCTCTTCCAGATCTTAAAATGCTTCAACAGGCACCCTCGAGCTTTGAAAATAGGAGCCACCAAACCCATATTGAAATCCAAAAGTTTTTTCATGCCGAGAGCAATGGTGGAGCCCCAGCCTTCCACTTACGAGCGACGTCCGATTAGCCAGTGTAAAGCCCACTAGCATCAGATGGCGCTTATAAATATTTCCCCCCGTCCCCTCCATTATATGTAACAGCACCAATTTTGGGGAATAAGAGAGCTCCCACCCCAAGACGTCCGCAAGACCGGCCAAAACCCCCACCAGAACCTTTCGAGCACCGCACACTGCCAAATTGTGTGAAACAGGGTACCATTCGCAGAGCCACATCGTAGGCACACCGAGGTCTCTTCCAAGCCTACCTTCCACAGCCTGACGTGAGAATAATATACACAGTGAAGATAATTAATGTGGATCAACCGAAGGCGAATGGCTATTGCCGCTCCTCGAGGGGACGCAAGTGCTTCCATCAAGTCCTCCCCATCCAGGGGACCAAGGTCATCCTCCCACATCTACCTAAGTTTATCTAATGTAGTGAGTTAATTTGTCACCAGGGTTTGATATATCCTGAAGATTTTATGATCCTGTAGGTCACCCATAAACAGTTTAGCTTCAACAGGACTGAACTCGGGAAGAGACTCCAACTTTGCAACGCTGGGAAGAATGGCATGTCTAAACTGCAAGTATTTGAAAAGTTATGTTTTAGGCATCTGATATTCATGCTGGAGATCCTGGAAAGATTTTAAAACCGTGCAGCGCATTACTTCCCCCAAGGTAGAGATCCCAATGTTATCCCATTCTCTGAAACCCTCCAAGCCCGCAAGCTGTGACAATCTACCATTGGACCAAATGTCAGCCTGCCCCATCATCCCATCCTGCACTGGGCCTGCCTCCACACCTAGAAAATTACCCTTGTGGCGGATGGCAGTGTCTTACGGATAGAAGCTTAGTATAAGACTGTGGGTAAGGACTAGGATCCCATATGGCACCGCTGCACTGCATAAGCAGGGTCAGAGCGATCCCCATACCACAATTTGTTCAATCTCAGGAGTTGCGCGGCCACATAGTAGGACTGGACGTCCGAGGCGGCTGCCCACCACAATACGTGGACTGAAAACACATCCATAGCACTACTCTGGGTGACCTTCCTGCCCAAAGAAACTGTCCCAGACTGTCCCAGAAATTAAATAACCTGGCGGCACCAAGAGGGCCTAACGGGGAAGGGATAATTCTGTAGCTGGTAGAGCAAACGCGGCAGAGAGATCATTTTAACGATGGCTGACCAACCTGGAAGGGACATATGAGACCAGGTTCTCAATTCATTGCGCATGCGCGCCCAAACCGCTGCAACATTATGGTCTCAGGACACCCCTGACAAATCGGACAGAAAACCCCCCAGATACTTCATACCGACTCTGGTAACCTGCACTGCAGAGACCCAGGTACCCAATTCCACCTGACACCCCAGTGTCCACAGCACAGACCTACTCGCGTTCATAAATAGACTGGAAGTTTCCCTGAATATTTCCATAATACGCAGCAATCTGGGGCCTGTAGTATTGACGTCGGTCAAAAAGAAGAGAACATCATCTGCATAGAGCGCGATATGGTCCGATGGTCCCTGTGCCCATTCAAAACCCGCCACTTGTGCATTAATCCGCACCCAAGCCGCCAAGGGCTCCATCGCAGGGGCGGACAGAAATGGTGACAGCGGGCATCCCTGACAGGTCCCCCGCCCAATAGGAAAAGTGAAGGAGGCAGCTCCCGCAACCCGACCGACACAGTGATATGTGTATAAAGAAGTTTTAACTAGACCAAGAAGCGTGGGCCCAAATTCAAATTATCCAAGAGTGCAAAGAGAAGGGAATCAAAAGCCCTATCCACATCCGCCAACAGAAGAGCCGCTGGCACATTCAGCCTCCAAATCATGTCTATAGCGATATGTGCCCGCCGAATATTGTGCTGTGTCACCCGCTGAGGCATGAAGCCCGCCTGGTCCGGTTGGACCAACCAGGTGATATGGGAGCAAAGGCGAGTGGCCAAGGCCTTGGCTATAATCTTAGCCTCAATATTTAGCAGCGAAATGGGGCGGTATGATGAGTGTTGGTCTGGAGGACAGCAAGGCTTTTGGAACAAGACCACCTCAGCGTATCTCCAGTTCTGCGGAAGGCACCAGCACTCCCACGCCTCCTATACTACCCGAAGGAGATGGGTCCCAGTTTCGAGAAATATCTCTTAAAGAGCTCACAGGAAAATCCGCAGGACCCTGGGGCCTTCCCAGAGTTAAGTTCCCCTAATGCAGTACCCAGTTCCTCCACCGTGAGCGGGAGATTCAATTCTGCCTGAACCTCATCGGAGAGAGAAACCGGGGTGGGAGATCCAAAATAAATCGCTGGACCATGTCCTCTGACAGGGACTCCCGTGGGGCATATAAATCAGCATAGTAGTGCGCAAAGCTCTCAGCTATAACGGAGGGATCACCCAAAGCCCTCCCATCCGGTCTCCAAAGCCCAGGGAAAACCAGGGGACACGCAGCCCCCTGACACAGACGATAGAGTAATTTACTGGACTTATCGCCCCATTAATAGATCCTGCTACGGGACACCAGCCATGCCAATCGAGCCTCATCCAGCAATAAATCCACGTGTGTTTGTCTTGCCACTAGCAACTGTGGACGTGCCACAGCCCCCCCATACTCCCTACCTGTGCATTCCAGTTCCAAAATGTTGCCCTCCGAGCGCACCAAGGACTCCTTCTTAGACCACTGTGCCGTGGAGCAATAAGATATGTGCACTCCCCGAATAGTAGACTTCATCGCATCCCACAGCAGTGCAGCGGTCGCCTTTCAGCCCACATTAAGATCCAGTCTTGTCCAAATGATCTCTATACTAGTCATGTGGCAGATGCCAGGAGAGAGACGCCAACGAAAGGGTGGTCTCGTGGGGCCGAACCGCAGCATGAGCGCGACTAGGGAGTAGTCCGACAGACCCCTGGGAAGGATCTCCGCATCCGTCACTCTCTCAGCCACTGCAGCCAGTACAAAGACCTAGTCCAACCATGAGAACGATTCATGTACAGCAGAGAAATATGTATAAACCCGTTCTTCCATATGCTGTCGTCGCCAGGAGTCCGCCCAGCCCAGACCCAACACCAAGGAAGATAATTTAGTTGTTTGGCCAGCAGCTGGCGTTCCCCCTCGTCGCCAACTATCCCAAGCCCCATCCATCACATCATTCCAGTCACCACCAACAGCTGTGACTCCATCCAGAACATCCGCCCACAAAATCACAATGCGTTCAGCCAATGTCCCGGACAGGGGGGGAGGGGCGTAGACACTACCTAGTACCACCCATTCCTCATAAATAGACCCTTGGATAAATACATACCTCCCCTGAGTGTCCACCCACGTCTTGGAGTGAACATATGGGACCCTACGATGGATAAGGATGGCAACCCATTGGAACCCATCATGAACTCAGAGTGGAAAATCTGGGAATACCCATATCTCTGCAAGCAAAGGGCCTTGGTCCCCAATAAATACGTCTCCTGTAGCATAAGAACATCAGCCTGGTAACGCTTAGCCTGGTGAAGGATGGGCCCCCTTTACTTTGTCTAGCGCCCCCCTGACATTCCAACTCACGATCCTAAGGGCCCAGGCAATAGGCCGTGGGCTAACCACAGGGGGGACATCTATTGAAACAATAAACGCATTGAGCAGAACCTGCGGTGATATGTAACAGCACAGCGGTACATAGCAGCAATATGAAAGTGCAGTGAAATCAAAACAATCCCCCAAAATGTAACAATTAGAGCAGAAAACATCTTAAGAGCAGTTAGAAGACCTGCAAACAATGAACAAAGACATCCCCACAAACCCCACCCCAGTACCTTAAACCACTGAAGTATCTGTCGCGGTGAAGGTGGCATGGTGACTCCAACAGGGGCCACCCATGAAACTCGGCTGTCCCCCGGACCATTGAGGCCGACGGGCAACAGTAGCCCAAACATATGCTTCGACAGCCTAAACGGATATGTATGTATGTTTGTCCATGTGGAAAGTTCTGAAGAAGTTATGAGGCTGGCCTCCCCAAGCAGGGCACCAAGGCAGATCCACTGGCAACACTATGGGACTGCGAGCGGTGTCTGGATCTTGAGCGCCTGTTCCCTTTAAGTTTAGGTTTAGGTGGCTTGCGGGTGGATTCACTCGTTGGCGAGTCGGACTCCAGTCTTGGCGGTGTATGTGAACGCACCCTTACTGTCTCAACTGTCCTTTGGAAGACGTCCTCAGAGGAATCAAGAAACAACATTCGTGACTGGTAGACCACCCTCAGCGTAGCAGGATACAGGAGAGCGTAAGGCAGCTAAAAGTCACGTAGGCGGGCCTTCGCCGCCATAAAGGATCGGCGCTTCTGCTGAACCAGGCGAGTGTAGTTTGGAAATATAAGGATACGTGCATTGTCATGGTTCCTTAAGGCGGGCCTGCTTCAGGATAGCGTCCCGATATTGATAATTAAGGATTTTTGCTATAACTGGTCGTGGTCGAGCTCCCGGTGGCGGCTTTTGCATGAGGGCCCGATGCGCCCTCTTAATGATAAAGTAGTTCGACATAGATTCTGGGGGAAGCAAACTGACGACCCACTTGGTCAAGAACTGTTCCATATCCCCCCTCACAGCCCTCCGGGAACCCCACAAAGCGATGATTACTTCTCCGTGCCCTCCCTTCCGCATCCTCAACACGAGATACCAGGCCCCTAGTGAGGGTCTCCAACGATGCTACTTTCTTTTGCAATGTACTGACCGAGTCCTCCAAGCCAGAGACCCTGTTTTCAGCCGCTGTAAGGCGCTCCCTAGCATTGTGCAGGTCCTGGCAAAGGAGTAAGACCTCAGAACATACCTCCCCTATTTTGGGCCATTCAGGACTGTGTAATTGCCGTCATAGGGGCACCCTCCTGCTCCACAGCAGAGGTCACTGGACTAGTAAAGTGTTCCATGGTGTTTTGCTTTGCCGGAACCCATATGTGCTTATCCCTTGTCATGGTGGTGGTAGGACTCCAACCCGGGGTGGAACCTCCGAGCCACAGTATGCACAACACAAATGAGAATGAGACCCCAAGTCCACCTCTACGTGGGAGGGGCACGTCACCACCATACAGGAGTAGGCCCCAAGCCAACTAACTGTGCCACCCCAACCGGGCCACACAGGATGTCGCAGGAGCCCCCACGCACTCACTCCACTTGTGACCCAACCTGGCCACTAGATATATGCAGGAGGAAGGAAAGCACACGAGGGGTGAAGAAGGCCACTGCCCCAATGGTGGTGGCTCCGCCACGCAAGGTTGAGTGGCCACAAAGCGACTCACACCGCCCCAATGTGCACATTGCCACATATGACCGCCGATAGTACGCCAGCACAGTTGGGGGGGGGGGAGTGCAGGACATAGTACAAAGCCAGAAGGCCCCAGTACAGAAGCCAGCCAAAACGCTCACACTCACCCCCAAAGTGCATTACCGCACAGTGCTGCCACTCCCTCACCTCCTGCGTGTGGCCCGATCTGACCACCATTGCAGGGGCAGGGCGACAAGGGCGGGGTCCACACACACTCCCAGGATAGGCTGGCCAGGAGCCCCACAGAAGCGACGGATCCCTCGAGGCCTGAGAGAGGCAGATCCCAGTAAGGATGCATGGGAAGGGATCTCTGCAGGTCCACCGGGCTGCCTCACCTTCTCCACAATGCCACACCAGCACTGCACCCTCCACCACTCCACTGCAAGCAGGGGCCCACGGCTGGGGCTCTATATCGGCACCAAGGGGCAAAAGCCGGAAACCCCAGCAAAGAGGCCGGTTGAAACACTCACAGTCTCCCCTGAAATACGTCCCCACACAGCCTAGACACTCTCTCCCCTCCCACGAGGTCCGATCTGACCACCGAAACGGGGGCAGAGCGACAAGGACGGGGTTCACACACACCCCCAGGATAGGCTGGCCTGGAGCCTCATAGAAGCAACGGACCCCCAGGGCCCGAGAGAGGCAGCTCCCAGTAAAGATGCAGGGGGAGGGCTTCTTTGCAGATTCACCGGGCCACCTCACCCCCTCCGTAACGGCACACCAGCACTGCACATTCCGCCACTCCACAGCAGATAGGGGCCCACAGCCGGGGCTCAATGTCACGGAGCAGGAACGCCCCCGGCTCCAGTCCCTTCCACGTCCCGCCCAGTCCACGCCGCACCGCCTCAGGCTCGTCCACAGGGCCCACCGGCCACGCACCTTGACAGAATGAGGTGGACCACGCCCGGGGCCAGTCGATGACACTGCGGCCGAGTACCCGCGGCACCCAGACCTCCTTTATGACGTTTCCACAGCGGCACAAATTGTCGGAGCAGGCTAATTCCAGGAATTTGGTGACGGGCTCAGCAGAGCTCGCCTACAGTGGGACCGCCATGATGGGTCCCGAGGCCACGCCCCCCCATGACACATGTTTAACTAAGACGAGAAAAATTGGATAACATTTCGATATATATATATTTTTTTAATTGGGAAGCATCAAAACGTAGCAAACCTACATACATACAAGACTTAACAGAATATGTAGTTATCTGTAGAAACAGACAAAGCATACATACTTTTATCATCGAATACATAACGATGTGAAGTTAGGCTCTTAAAAGAATGATCACACAGCAGAGAACTAAAACCTTTGTAGGTTTGTGGGCTATATCTATATAATAGTAGACTCTAGCTCATACTCAAGTAGAAACTCCTGCCACCCGGCCTTGGGATCAGGTGGTTCTCTTTGGAGCCAGGTCCTAGATATTTCCGGCCTGGCCACTGTAATAGCAAAAAATAAATGCCCTTAACATTATCACCTTAGAATCTCATAGAGCATCCATATCCATCAGAATGTTTAATTATAAAAAAACCTCTGACCTGTAAGATAACAATAAGGGACAAGTAGCAAAAACATACTTAGAATCTGCATTCGGTCGCTGACATCTAAAACAATTGGAGGTCTGCTGACATCCCATTTTAAACAAACGATAGGTCATAAAATACATATCATATAACATTTTAAATGAATGACCTTTCAAGTGAGACACATTGAAAGATTCCTTGCCTAGCAAGTTAGAGTACATTATGTCTTCAGAAGTGACTTGTATAGCCAGCCGGTTGGACCAGTTCCCAGTTCAGGGATTTATATATAGCGCACTACTCACCCAGAGGGTCTCAAGGCGCTTGGGGAGGGGGGGATAATTTTTTGTCGAATAGCCAGGTTTTGAGTTCTTTTCTGAAGGAGATGTGGTTCTGTGTAAGGTGGAGGTGAGTGGGGAGTGAGTTCCAGGTCTTGGCCGCCAAGTAGGAGAAGGATCTACCTCCCATGGTGGATCTTCGGATACGCGGGACTGCGGCGAGGGCTTGATTGGAGGATCTTAGTTGGCGGGTGGGTGTGTAGAAGGACAGTTGAGTGTTGAGGCATTCGGGTCCTAGTTTGTAGAGGGCCTTGTGTGCGTGGGTGAGGAGACGGAACGTTATTCTCTTGTTGACGGGAAGCCAGTGGAGGTCTTTCAGGTGTCCGGTAATGTGATCTTGGCGAGGGATGTCCAAAATGAGTCTTGCTGATGCGTTTTGGATGCGTTGGAGTTTTTTCTGTAATTTAGCTGTGATTCCGGCGTATAGAGTGTTTCCATAGTCCAGCCGACTCGTGACCAGTGCGTGGGTGACAGTCTTTCTTGTCTCGGGGGGGATCCAACAGAAGATTTTTTTGAGCATATGAAGTACATTGAAGCAGGAGGATGAGACTGCGTTGACTTGTCTGGACATCGAGAGTGAGGAGTCTAGGATGAAGCCAAGATTACGTGCATGGTCTGTGGGCGTGGGTGCTTTGCCCAGAGCCGAAGGCCACCGTGAGTCGTCCCATGCAGAGGGGGAGGATCCTAGGATGAGCACCTCCGTTTTGTCTGAGTTAAGTTTTAGGCGGCTGTGTTTCATCCATTCGGCTACTTCTTTCATGCCTTCGTGAAGGTTCGTTTTGGCGGTGTTGGGGTCTTTGGTGAGGGAGAGGATTAACTGGGTGTCGTCAGCGTAGGAGATGATGTTGAGGTTGTGTTGGCGCGCGATGGATGCGAGTGGGCTCATGTAAACGTTGAAGAGGGTGGGACTGAGTGATGATCCTTGTGGTACGCCGCAGATGACTTTGGTGGCCTCTGATTTGAATGGGGGAAGTCGGACTCTTTGAGTTCTCCCAGCGAGGAACGAGATGATCCAGTCCAAGGCTTTTCCTTGTATGCCGATGTTGCTGAGGCGTTGTGTAAGGGTGCTGTGACAGACTGTGTCGAAAGCGGCGGAGAGGTCGAGAAGAATGAGGGCCACTGTTTCTCCGTTGTCCAGTAGTGTTCGGATGTCGTCTGTTGCTGCAATGAGGGCGGTTTCGGTGCTGTGTTTGGCTCGAAATCCTGACTGAGAGGGATCGAGGGAGTTGTTGGATTCAAGGAAGGCGGCGAGCTGGCTGTTGACGGCTTTCTCAATGACTTTGGCAGGGAATGGGAGGAGGGATATGGGGCGATAGTTTTTAAGTTCAGAGGGGTCTGCTGTGGGTTTCTTCAGGAGGGCGCTGACTTCGGCGTGTTTCCAGCTTTCTGGGAAGGTAGCAGAGTTGAATACGCAGTTGATGACATTGCGGAGATGGGGTGCGATGATGGAGTCTGCTTTGTTGAAGATGTGGTGGGGACAGGGGTCGGTTGGCGATCCAGAGTGGATTGAGTTCATTAGGCGGATGGTGTCTTCAGTGGTGATTGGCTTCCAGGTGCTGAGGTTGTTGGATGGCGGTGAAGGTTCTGATGGGGGTGGGGAGGATTGTTCGTGGGGAATGTTCTCGAAGCTGTTGTGAATGTCGACAATTTTGTTGTAGAAGAAGGAGGATAATGAGTCGCAGAGGTCTTGGGAGGGAGTAATGTCGTTTGAGGCTGCGGTGGGGTTGGTGAATTCTTTGACGATGTTGAAAAGTTCCTTGCTGTTATGGGCGTTGTTGTCGAGTCGATTCTTAAATGCTGATTTCTTGGTGGATCGAATCAGTTGGTGGTTTTTGCAGGTGGCTGCCTTGAAGGTGGTCATGTTTTCGGTGCTTGGGATTTTTCTCCATGTTTTCTCTAGGGTGCGGCATAGCTTCTTGGATTTCTTAAGGTCATCATTGAACGAGGGAGCCTTTTTGTTACATGAGTTGATCTGGTGGTTTTTCAGGGGTGCTAGTTCATCAGTGCTGTGAGTGATCCATTGCTTGAGTTTGGTGGCAGCTTGGTTTGGGTCCAATGAGAGGGTGGGAGGGTTTTGGTTGAGTGATGTGAGGAGTTGGTCGGTGGTGATTTTGTTCCAGTTCCTTCGAGGAATAGGTTGTGGGTGGTTGTGGGTCGTGGTCTTTTTGTAGCTGAAGTGAACACAACTGTGGTCCGTCCAATGGAGAGCAGTGGTGTGATCGAAGGAAATGTGTTTGCAGGAGGTGAAGATAGGGTCAAGCGTATGTCCGGCTACATGGGTGGGGGAGTCAACCAGTTGTTTGAGTCCGAGATTGGCCAGGTTGTCCAGAAGGGTGGTGGTGTTGCTGTCGTTTTTGTTTTCGAGGTGGAAGTTGAGGTCTCCTAGTAGAATGTAGTTCTCGGAGGCGAGGGCATGTGAGCTGATGAAGTCAGTGATGTCATCGCTGAATTGTTTACGGGTTCCTGGAGGTCTGTAGATGAGGGTGCTTCTAAGTGTGGTCCTGGGGACGGTGTGGATCTGGAAGTGGAGGTGTTCGGCAGTTGCAAGGATATCGTCGGAGCAGGCCGTGATTTTGATGGTGTTCTTATGGACGATGGCAATGCCTCCTCCTGTTTGATTGGTGCGGTCTTTTCGGATGATCTTGTAAGCGTCCGGGATGGCTATGGCGATGTCGGGTGCAGATGATGCGTTCATCCAGGTTTCTGTAAGGAAGGCGATGTCCGGTGATGCAGTGTCGAGTAAGTCCCAGAGTTCAGTGGCGTGTCTGTGGATCGATCGGGTGTTCAGCAGGATGCACTTCAGGTCGTTAGAGTCGGAGCTGTGTTTGGAGGAAGTGGATTTGGTGTGGGTTTTGATGCTAACGTACTTGCAGAAGTGGCAGGCGAATGGACCGTGGGTACGTCCTGGGGCAGCCTCGTAGCATTGGGGTGTGTGTCCGGGGTTAAGGGCTAGGAGGGCGGCGGCGGCGTACGATATGCGGGAGGGGAACGATTTGTGGAGGCAGGGGGTCTGGCGCTGGGCGCGGTCCATGCGCGGACGGGCGTAGACGGGCTTACCTTTGACGCACCTTCGGTGCGCATGGGGCGCGACCGCTGCGCGTGGCCACTGCGCGGGGAGACATCTGTCATATGTCGGTGTAAGGGGAGAGGCGAGGCTGGGTCAGCTGGTAGGCGGGCGCGGGGTGGAGCTACGTCCTGGGAGGCACAACAAGCCACAAAATGGTTGCAACTAGGGGAAAACGAAACTCGGCGAGCCTGGGGGAAAACAAAGCACAATCTAGCACAATCGGGCCAAATATATAAGCACTCTTCTAACAACAATGCGTATCCCCACAGCGCAGCACAGAGATGTATACACGAACAATGCACAGATTCCAGCTGAAAATGTTACAAAGCGATCTATGCAGGCAGCAGCAGTATTGCAGGGGAAGGATGCGCTGTGGAATCAGCTGGAGGCGCTACGATACCGCAGAGTAGTTTTTAGGCGCTTCTGAGTCACCAATCATTAGGAGCGTGGAGGGGAGTGACCTCTTCCCAAGCAGGTCAGGAGAGTCACGGCGAGGGGATGGTGGGGTAGGACTACAACAATCTGTGGGAGGCAGGGTCAGCTGGGAGGCGGGCGCAGGGGTGGAGCTACGTCCTGGGAGGCACAACAAGCCACAAAATGGTTGCAACTAGGGGAAAACGAAACTCGGCGAGCCTGGGGGCAAACAAAGCACAATCGAGCACAATCGGGCCAAATATATAAGCACTCTTCCAACAACAATGCGTATCCCCACAGCTCAGCACAGAGATGTATACACGAACAATGCACAGATTCCAGCTGAAAATGTTACAAAGCGATCTATGCAGGCAGCGGCAGTATTGCGGGGGAAGGACGCGCTGTGGAATCAGCTGGAGGCGCTACGATACCGCAGGGTAGTTTTTAGGCGCTTCTGAGTCACCAATCCTTAGGAGCGTGGGGGGGAGCGACCTCTTCCCAAGCAGGTCAGGAGAGTCACGGCGAGGGGATGGTGGGGTAGGACTACAACAATCTGTGGGAGGCAGGGTCAGCTGGGAAATGGAAGATAATGAGAAAAGGGCAGTTTAAGCATCCCCGAGACCTTTGCAATTCGTCAAAAGAAGAGTGCCCTCAGCAAAGACCTGGCCCAGCTGTTTGATGCCAGCCAGCTACAAACACTGAATATACCCTTCATGGGTAATAGATGCATGATTGGGGTTAGCCCCTAAAGCCGTTTAGCAGCAGTCTAGCCTGGAAAACTTACAGCTACTACAGATATATGACCAGACTTTATTGAAGTCAACAAGAGTCTTGAAAGTTGTGTGTTTGAAATATACACACAGCGTCGATGATCCCCTGTGAGTGTCATTGAAAAATCTGAGAATGGAGATAATCTGTATAGACACCTGCCAACTGCCAATTCCCTGGATGCATTACAGCAGAGAGGCCTTACATAAAAAAAGAAATTAAATAAAGCCAAAGTGACAGTAATGCCATAGCACCCATCTCTCAAGGAAGCTGCATGTAGTAAATGGCTCTCCGTGGCTTTTTACATTGCCAAATAAAATTTTCCACTTTCTTCAAAAATACTTTAGCTAAAAAAACTGGATTTGCGCGAAACTGATATAAAACATGCAAGGAATCCCATTTCCTATATAAGCTCAGGATTTTTGATACAATGTATCATAATAAAGAGTCAAGATAATCTACTAGCAAAGGCGATCCAATCCCCTAGATATGTAGCCGCTTTGACGTAGCGAGGTTCCGGGGATACCAACATGATACTCGTGATGACCTGAGTTTTGACCAGATTGAGTTTAAACAAAGAGACTATCCCAAATTCATCAGCGATAAAGTTGAAATTAGGGAGGGCCTTAGAAGGAGAAGAAGTAAAATTGGCAAGGTCATCCACATATGCTAATACCTTGGAGCAAACCCCTTTAAGCCTCAAGAATAGAATACACTCAGCTGCTTTAAGCTTCTGAATAAAAGGTTCTAAATAAAGGGAGAAAAGCAGAGGAAACAAAGGATATCCCTGTCTAGTGTCCCAATGGATGCTAACATTGTCAGACGTCCCACATCAGGGCCATTTGAGCCAATAATGAGCAGTAAAGAGACTTAGTAGCGGATACAAAACTTTCACTCAAGCCCATCCGATCGCTCACTGCCCATAAAAATTCCCAAGAGAGCCTGACAAATGCTTTTTCTGTGTCCAACAGGATCATGGCAGCAGATTTGCGGAGTTCTTCCACAACCTCCAAAGCAGAGATGGTGAGATTGATATATGTTGAGGTATCCCGAGAAGGAATAAACCCATGCTGCACAAGGTTGACCAAAGAAGAGATGGTAGATGCAAGTCGATTGGCCAAGACCTGCGATTATAACTTGGTGCCAGAGTTCACTACTAAAATGGGTTGGTACAAACTGCAATTATGGGAGTCTTTCTGTTTTTTTTTAAACCGCAACATGCGCCATCCACCAAAAGCTTGGTACCACAAAAGAGAAAGAGGAAGAGTTGACTAACTAAACAAAATGTGGTATTATAATTTCAGAAGAGTTCTTTTAGAATTGAATCAGAATGGAATGTAGGCCAGACCCTTTACCCAGTGTTAGTTGAAAAAGGGCTTTCTTAGTTTCTGCTATAGTTATCCAACCCTCCTAATACCGCCCTCTGAGTATCAGTCACAGTAGGCAAATTCACCCCTGCAACATACTCATTTACCAATAACATTTTTAGACTGCTGATCACCGTCCTATTTCCTTACTGTTCTTGAAACAGGTAGCCTACCTGTTCTGCCATTTTTGACTAGCCCTTTACTAAATCCTCTGCTGAAACAACATCTGTGTCACAATCAGTTGTTCAAAGATCTGCTCAGTGAGCCAGACAGTAAGAATATTGGGGCATATTAACAAGAACCTCGTTACAATTATCGCTGTTTTAGAGGCAGGAAACTGCTGCTAAAACGGGCGATAAGGGGCTTGCTAATATGCGTTATAGAATTCCAATAGAAGCCCCAGTTAGATGTCCTGCACATCTAACATGGGCTTCTATTGGAATTCTATAACGCATATTAGCAAGCCTATTATCGCCGTTTTAGCGGCAGTTTCCTGCAGCTAAAACAGCGATTATTTTAATGAGGTTCTTGCTAATATGCCCCATTCTTTTTTAAATTTCAAGAGCTCAGCAGGTAAACGCGATTCTATCTCTTTAACCTTACAATTGCTCTAGATCAAAAAGCTATGTGTCTGTCCTGTAAACATACATTCAATGCATCCCAGACAATAGCAGCTGAAGCCGACCTATATTATAGACGAAAAAATATTTTAAACCAAGAGCCAGGACGTTAATGTAAGCAGAATCCCTTAATAATTTGAGATCAAAAGTGTAACATGGCGGACAGGTCCCACCCAAAGCGGTATGATGTGTAAAAACACAATGAAAGAACACTATGATCTGAGAGAACTGGCAGATGTCTCTTAATCCAGAGAGTCACAATGATACTGCTACTTGCTAAAATCAGATCAGTTCATGACAAAATGTCATGTGGGGCTAAATAGGATATAAAGCCTGGCTCAACGCAGTCCCACCACACTTCCTGAAGGACATGAGAATCCATAACCTGGTTGAGTGGCTCGTGAACACCACATCCGTCAGGCAGCTGCCTCACTCAGAGTGGTTGTACCTAAGCAATGTTCCAATGCTAGATTAAAGTTCCCAAACATAATAATTGGTCCATCCCACTGACCCAATTTCAACAGTAGGAAGTTTAGAATAGTGGGATCATCCATGCTACAAACAAATATACAACGCAGAACGTAATTTGAAAGTAAGCTTTCACTATGTGAGTGATCAGCCAGCGCCCCCCTTATCAATACTGACATTAATGACGGATCACCCATTATTACTAGCGAGCAGTACAATACCACTTTCTGGCCCCTCACTTCCAGCGTCAACAAAAATCTTATAGCTCAAATTCTCAACTTTCGTAATCTCCAGTAAGTTTAGATGGGTCTCCTGTAAGCATACCATCTCTATTTTAAGTAGGCCAAGCTCTTTCCTAACATACCGGAGATTTGTGGCAGCTCTCAGGCCATTAACCAGGGCTCGAGTCGGGGGTCCACCGGGTTCACGGTGTCCCCCCACTCTTTTCACAGGGTGGATGCCGTCCCCCCTGCAAAGAAACCGGGCTCTACAGAAATATGCTGAATGTGTCCCAGGCACCGGGACACGATCAGCACGTGACGTCATGAGGTCATTTGCATATTGTCAGTCACCCAACTTCTTTTTATAGGACTTGTGCCCTTCCATTAACATTCATTAACATTCCAAGTAAGGTTATAAATACCCCGGCTACCCTGACACAAATTCTCAGGCATCGAAAAGGGTTAGATCTCTGCGTGTGAGAAAATATTTAACAGCCAAAAGTTCTACTTTTCCATTTTTAAATATTTAAAAGCCACAAATGGAGTAAATTATACCTACAACCAAATACAGAGCAGCCATCCCTAAACCCCTGACCACAACCTCCCACCTGCTCCGCTGCCCTCTGTACCCCACCCCAAACCCTCCCCTAAACCCAGACCTGAACCTATCCCAATTCCCCTGAGGAAATGTGGATCTGTTCTCCTCAAATCACTCTTACAACAACCCCCACCTGGTACATATCTACAGGGTACTTTACAAGTCACAAATCCATCAACAATTGCCTGTACCCCTGAGTCCTCTAAGCAGCGATCTTAACAAAAGAAAACACAAAGAGAAAAAGGGAAAGAATAAGAGAGGGAAGGAACAAGCCAGAATTATTGATGTCCACCCCTATTATTCATACACAATGCTTTTAGATGTCGTTATAAGTAAAATATCCTAAACCCCCCAAGACAAAAGGACAAAAAGGTCAAGGACGATTCAGAAACCGAGGCCTCACCTTTTCAATGTCATTTGTCCTTAGTGCACCCTGAATCCCACAATTTCAGAAGGCCCTGAGCCTATGATGGAGCCTGACAAAAACGCACTTGCCCCTGATGGGAGAGTTTAAGTTTGGCGGGTTCCAAAAGACAAGCAGAAATACCCAAATTAGCAAGTTCAGGTGTCAATTTTCTAAGCTTCCACCTGCGTTCCACCATCTCATGACCGAAGTCAGAGCAGACAAATAACTCCACCTCGCAGGAATTTATGGGATTACGCGGCCAAGGATGTTAGAAAATCATTTAATGAAAAATATAATTGCCCACATGCATCAAATTTGCTCTAGGGTATTGTAAGGCTTGCCTTTGGTTGGCTTTCAAAAAGAAAATGATGCACCATTTGCCCTTTTCTGTCAATGTCCCAATCATTAAATTGTGGAAATGCCTGAATAAATAGGTGAACAATGTACCCTCTGGCATTGTCTCTCTCTGGCCAGTGGATGTACCTAGCACCCATAGATTGTTACGATGCATTCGATTTTCCATGTTCTCCAGTTAAGTTGTGATGCTTTTAAGCTTAGCCTCTTGCTCCACAATCCCACACTGAGTATGTTGAACTGTAGATTGGAATTTAATCGAGCAATGTGCCATTTCTTTGAACCTGCACTGAAGTCTATAAATGTTTTTTTTTTACATCTGACGTAAGACCACCTGTGTTTTAAGATGCACAGTTTTTAAAGAGAGAGAGTCCTTATTATATTCCTCCCTGTGGAGCAACAAAAGCTCATGGATGGATGACAGCGCTGGTGAGCGGGGAGGGTTGCAAAGAGTCATTTGAGAATTTGATGACATTTAGCCAGCAGTTGCCGAGCCAGACTCATGTTTTGCAAGAGCCGAAAGCCTGAGCAGCCCAATTATACCACTGTCAGTATGTGATCCAGAAGCAAGATGAGGGACATTAGTAAGTATAAGTTCCGTATAGGGTACTTCACTCTATTTGAGCAAAGGATTGCCTGTGATCTTTGTTCCACAACTGATTCCAAGGCATAGCAGGGGCCCAGGATACCCTAGGGTCCAGGCGTTGGAGTAGTGATCGGCAGTGTGCCGGCACATTTTGAGATATCTATAATTTGATTCATTCGGTAGGTATCCTCTCTAGCTTGAAATCCCCTATTTGGTTTTTCAAACTGTTAAGATACTTTGATATGAATTATAAAATATGTTTAAAAAAGCTTGCATGTGCTGAGATATATCTCCCTGACAGCACGTCACTGACCCGCTCAGTAACTTTTACCAAATGGTTTGGTAGGACAAGCAGCAACATACTTTATTGTGTTGTATTTACTATATTGGTGGTCATATGGGGAGACAAGTTGGCCGAGTTCGAGGAAGAGATTGCAGAGGCTGTGCCAGAGGACATATCCCAGTCATCTTCCAAAAAGTAAGACACCAGAGCAAGCCCCGCTACTAAAGATATGTTGTCACTCTGTTCGTCAGCTATAGAAATGACTCTTTTCTCTGCAAGAGAGGGCACCAAATTTGGGAGGCGCTAAACATATGTATATGCATACATATAGCAAATGTTGGTAAAGCCAATAGGTCTGGTGTTTGTAGGCAGCCTTTTGGCTTTGTCTATGCTTATTTTGTTTTGTCCTGGATTTTGGAAGGCTTTATTATTGTGGGAAGTGTCGGCCCTCCTCAATACTAAAATAAAGAAATTGAAAAAACTATGAAAAAAATTCCGACTATAATCACCCATCTCTATCCTAGTCACTGAAGAGAAGTTAGCTAATGACTGGAGTGGGCTGACCATTGCCCCACAATGTAAGAAGTAGGCTGAAAACAAATATGAATGGCACAATAACAGACCAGTGGATTAAGAGGGCTGGCTGAAAGAATCATAGCATATTATACATATGATTTTTATTAGAATCAAAAGTCAGGGGTTACATCAGACCTGAATAGTGAGGGGTCATCTCTACATTGGGGGAGAGCGATTAATGAGGGGGAGGTCTGTTTTCTTATACAAACAAAACACCGGGGCCCTCATTACGACTGACCTGGCGTATGGGCTGATATTTATCGGATTCCACAAAATCTGATTCAGCGGGGACTAAGTTTATCGGGTCGATTTTTAAAATTTTGGATTTTGGTGTTTAACACAGCAAAATAAACATGTCCCAAAAATTATCTGCCGTTTTTCACCCGATAAATGTTGGTAGGCCTGACCTGCCGACATTTATATTAACTGAGGGAGTACTGTGTAAACTGTTAAACTCCTAATTGTGGTACCAGGAGTTACCGCACATATAATTATATCGAACAACTTACAATGTGGGTCCAAGACTTTGGAGAGCAGCCGCAAGTGAGATGTCTCAATACAGACCTTTTCTCTGGACTCAAAGTTGCCGATTTTTGAGCACAGTATGCAATGCTGCAGTTGTACTGTTTTATGATTCTTTTTAATGTGTTTGTGATTCAGTCCGGAAACGTCCAATTTTGTATTAGTGAAAGTGCAAAGAGGGCACAGTCCTTTCTATCTTTACTATTTGTATATGTAGTAGCCCTGTATATTATATTTTTTATTCCCATGTTAGATGTCTTGGGGCCAATTCAAAAAGGCTTGGAGAACTATGTAACAACGTTTTACAAGAGTACTACTTACTATAAATGCATAAAATGGTCTTTGTGAATAGACCCCTTTGTGTTTTTTCTCCTTACTGTTACCTGAAGAAGCCTAAGTAGCGATGAACTGCGGTTTTTGACAAATGGACCTGACTCATCAGTATTCATGAAGCAGGTCCTGGTCTGTGATTGTTTTTAAAAAAATCAATGTTTTTTTTGTAATGCAATGTAAACAAAAATAAAAATGAAATGTTTTCTAAGAGCAGGCAGTGGTCCATAAGACCACTGCTTGCTTTAAAAAATGTTTTTACCCACATTCACAAAGGGGAAGGTGTCTCTTGGGGATCTCTTCACATTTGCAAATAAGTTGTGGCCTTCCCTTCAGAGTCGGTAAATTATGTTTTTTGACCACATTCCAGTCGCAAAACATTCATACATACCAATACTATTAGGTATTAGGAAGGAGCACCCTAAACATGCCCCTTCCTAACACCGAATCCCGAAATCAAAATTCAATTCAGTAACAAGTTGAAGTCGCATTTTGCCATTTGTACAAGGCAAAATGCTTTTTACTGGTCGCAAATGGCCTGATGGGTTGTTTGTGATCAGTAAAATGCTGCGGAAATCGAAATCTATGTTTCAAGAGGAGTGGATATAGTGAAAATAAAATCACAATGGCAGAATGACACTGAAGTAGGACTTTTCCAGGGCCTCGTGCACCTAGCCAGTTCAGACAGGCTGACTCACATAGCAGCCAAGCTATTGTTATAAATACAAGGTGCGGATGACCTAACACAAGCGCATTAGCAATGGACCTGTATTTCAGATTAATGAACCTTTTGTGGATCAGCTTAGCTCCCAGCCAAAGAGTCTTACAGAATAGCGACTGCCAAGAGGAAAATGCGCACTGGATCAGTTTTATCACAGGTTTATAACAGGGATCAATAGTTTTATTAAGAGCCTTCCTAACGATTATACAGAAAAGCAATTTTCAAACATTTCAGTATGCAATAAGCATTCACAAACCTGATTTCAAGAAACCTATTAAGTACATTTCCCTAATTTGTTTCAAATAGTTCACACATGTTTATGTCTGGCCGTAGTGTAGTGCTGGATCCCTCTCGGGTGATTAGTCGCGGTCTATAAATTCTGATTGATTAAGGGAAACACACTATAAAGTCACAAACAAGAAAGGCACTAACTTGAAAATTAGATTGAGACCTTGTGTAGGAAAGTGCAGTAACCCCCCTAAATTTTTGCCTGATTTCTGATGCACTTTGACTGGGTGTGCATTGGGTCCCTGCCACTCAGGTTCCCAGTGCCTGTGTCCTTTCCCTAAACTGTACCATTGTTTCCACAATTGGCACACCTCTGACCCACATATAAATCCCTTGAAAAAGGCACCAGTGGTACCAAGGGCCTTGTGACCAGAGAGGGTCCCTTAGGGCTGCAGCGTGTATTGTGCCACACTAAAGGGCCCACACCCAAACACATACACACTGCCATTGCAGGCTATGTGTTGAGTTGTGGCTAAACTTAAACAGTCGACCTGGCACACCTACCTGGGTGATAGGCCTACACACCACTGCCTCTGGCATAGGAAAGCCACCCCTCTGGCAAGTCAAGTCAAGTCAAGTCAAGAGATTTATATAGCACGCTACATACCCATAGGGTCTCAAGGCGCTTGAGGAAGGGTGGGGAATTACTTGTCGAATATCCAAGTTTTAAGTTGCTTTCTGAATGCTAGGTGGTTCTGAGTAAGGCGAAGGTGAGTGGGAAGAGAGTTCCAAGTTTTAGCTGCCAGGTAAGAGAAGGATCTGCCTCCCATGGTGGTTTTGTTGATGCGAGGTACAGTGGCAAGGGCTTGGTTGGAGGATCGTAGATGACGTGAGGGGGTGCAGAAGGACAGTCGTGTGTTGAGGCATTCGGGTCCAAGTTCGTAAAGTGCTTTGTGTGCGTGGGTTAGGAGGCGGAAAGTAATCCTCTTATTTACAGGGAGCCAGTGGAGGTTTTTCAGGTGACCAGAGATGTGTTCTTTACGTGGGATGTCTAGTATGAGCCTGGCTGAATCGTTCTGGATGCGTTGGAGTTTTTTCTGGAGTTTTGCGGTGGTGCCGGCGTATAGGGTGTTTCCGTAGTCCAGGCGACTCGTGACTAGTGCGTGGGTGACCGTTTTTCTAGTTTCGGTGGGGATCCAGCGAAATGTTTTTTTGAGCATGCGAAGAATGTTGAAGCAGGATGATGAAACGGCGTTGACTTGTCTGGTCATCGAGAGTGAGGAGTCCAGGATGACGCCCAGGTTCCGTGCATGGTCCGTCGGGATGGGTGCTTTTCCAAGGGCCTCTGGCCACCAAGAGTCATCCCAGGCGGAGGGGGAGGTGCCTAAGATGAGGACTTCTGTTTTTTCTGAGTTCAGTTTCAGACGGCTGTGCTTCATCCACTCGGCTACTTCTTTCATTCCTTCGTGTAAGTTGGTTCTGGCGGTGTTAGGGTCTTTGGTGAGTGAGAGAATCAGTTGAGTGTCGTCAGCGTAGGAGATGATGTTGAGATTGTGTTGGCGAGCGATGGCCGCAAGGGGGCTCATGTATACGTTGAAGAGGGTGGGGCTGAGTGACGATCCTTGTGGCACGCCGCAGATGACTTCAGAGGCTTCTGACTTGAATGGTGGGAGGCGGACTCTCTGGGTTCTTCCGGTGAGGAACGAGGTGATCCATTCCAGTGCTTTTCCTTGGATTCCGACGTTTCTGAGGCGCTGTAAAAGGGTGCTATGACAGACTGTGTCGAAGGCAGCGGAGAGGTCGAGGAGGATGAGGGCGACTGTGTCTCCGTTGTCCAGTAGAGTTCGAATGTCGTCTGTTGCTGCGATAAGTGCGGTCTCAGTGCTGTGTTTGGCTCGGAAGCCGGACTGTGAGGAGTCGAGGGATTTGTTGGTTTCGAGGAAGGTGGCGAGCTGGTTGTTGACAGCTTTCTCGATGACTTTGGCCAGGAATGGAAGAAGCGAGATGGGGCGGTAGTTTTTGAGTTCGGTGGGGTCAGCTGTGGGTTTTTTCAGAAGGGCGCTGAGTTCTGCGTGTTTCCAGCTTTCCGGGAAGGTGGCGGAGTTGAGGGAGCAGTTGATGACATCTCGGAGGTGTGGTGCTATGATGGAGTCGGCTTTGTTGAAGATGTGGTGAGGGCAAGGGTTAGTTGGGGATCCTGAGTGGATGGAGTTCATCAGGCGGATGGTATCCTCAGTGGAGATTGCGTTCCAGTCGTTAAGGATGTTCAAGGGGGGTGAAGGTCCTGCAGAAGGTTGGGTGGGTTGGTGTCCGGGTTGGTTGTCGAAGCTGTTGTGGATGTCTGCGATTTTGTTGTGGAAGAAGGAAGCTAGGGAGTCGCAGAGGGCTTGGGAGGGGGTGATGTCGTTGGAGTTGGCTGATGGGTTGGTAAATTCTTTGACGATGTTGAATAATTCCTTGCTGTTGTGGGCGATGTTGTCTAGTCGGTCTTTGAAAGCGGCTTTCTTGGCAGACCGGATTAGTTGATGGTGTATGCGGGTGGCGTTTTTGAAGGCGTCCCTGGTGCTGGTCTTTGGGTCTTTTTTCCAGGCCTTCTCGAGGGAGCGACAGAGTTTCTTTGATTTCTTAAGATCATCGTTGAACCAGGAGGCGTTTTTGCTGCCTAGTTTGATTTGGCGTTTTTTCAACGGTGCTAGGATGTCGGCGCTGTTGGATAGCCATTGGGTGAGGTTAATGGCTGCTTGGTCGGGGTTTGGGGAGTGAGCGGGGGGGTTTAGAAGAAGCGATGAGGAGATCTGGTCGATGGTGATTTTGTTCCAATTTCTTCGCAGGGTGGGTTGAGGATGGTTGTGGATTGTGGTCTTATTGTAGATAAAGTGAACGCAGCTGTGGTCCGTCCAATGAAGAGCTGTGGTGTGACAGAATGAGATATGTTTGCTGGAGGTGAAGATAGGGTCGAGTGTGTGACCTGCAATGTGGGTGGGGGTAGTGACAAGTTGTTTGAGTCAGAGGTTGGCGAGGTTGTCCAGAAGGGTGGTGGCGCTGCTGTCATTGCTCTTTTCCAGGTGAAAATTGAGGTCTCCCAGTAGAATGTAGTCCTCGGAGGGCAGGCCTTACATCCCTTTGCAAGATCCACTATACTACAGGTGAGGGCATAGCTGCATGAGAAGAATGCCCCAACAGTGACTGAGTTCATTTTTGGATACTGTAAGGGCAGTGAAGCCATTTTGAGTACATGGGCTGGGAGTTTGTCAACACAAACTCCACAGCTCCATTATGGCTTTACTGAAGACTGTAAAGTTTGGTATCAAACTTCTCATTTTAATAAATCCACACTGATGCCAGTGTTGTATATATTATAAAATGCTCTCAGAGGGCATCATAGAGATGCCCCCTGAAAAACAACCAGCTTCTAGTGTATTGGCTGATCGGACCCTGCCAGCCAGTCAACACCAGACAGGTTTCGGACCTCATGGGGTGAGAGCCTTTGTGCTCTCGAAGGTGAGGAACAAAGCCTGGTCTGGGTGGAGGTGCTTCTCATCTCCCCCTCGAATAAAAAGCAGCCTTGGTAGTGAGCCACATAGGCTCCCACCTTGTTTTGTGCTGATTTGGGCAGCTCCAAATAGTGGAGATGCCTGCCCCCCTGTCCTAGACCCATTTTTTTGGCAGCAGGACAGGCTGGAAAATTAGCTAGCAGAGAAGGAGCGTCCACTGTGGCTTGGCACACCACTAGGGTGGTCAGAAGTTGAGATGAACCCCTCTTTTCAGAATTCTCCATCTTTGTTTGGTGAAATAGAACCAAGAAGAATAAGGATGCGCCGCTCTCCCCGAAGGGAGGGGGCACTTGAGGGTATAGTCACCCTAGAGGACAGTAGCGAATGGCTACTGCCCTCCAACCTCAGTAACACCCTTAAATTTAGTATTTACAGGCTTCCCTGAACCTTGTTCCTCAGATTCAACCCCTAAGAAGAAGAAGTACTGATGAGCCATGCAGCAGCGAAGGAGGAAGACGACAACTGCCGTGGCCACAGCCCTACCTGCCTGCCTCCTGCTTTAAGGACTCTGCTCGCAGAAACCGGCGTGTCCTGCAGCCAGTAACCTCCAAGAACCCCAGAGTCCTGAGCTTCATTCAACAAAGACTCTTTCTCTCCTGGAAACAGGACTTGTCCAGCAAGAAACTAAGCAAGGACTCCGGATCCAGGTGAATCTGCGCCCTTGTACCACACTGCACCAGTCACCATTGGCCCGTCCAGGTGGCCCAACACTCCAGTGATGTCTCCCTGGCAATCCTGACCTCGGATCCAGCATTGGACGACCTCTCTGGAACTTCCCCATGACGCCTGCAGCCTCATCTTGAAGGGTCACCCCGACCGGATCCAGTAAGAGAAACCTGACTCCTAAAGACACCCCTGCACCTGCAGTCCCCTAGCCTTAGTGTGCCAAACCAACGGTGTTCCGGTGTTCTCCCACAATCTAACTCACCTCTACAGTCACTGGATTCCTTCAGCAAGTCTTCTGGCCCAAGCCTGCAGTTGTTTTCTTCAACCAAGGATCTTGATTGATTTCTACAGGGAACTGATGCCTCCTTTGAACCCTGTACCAATCACTCTTGTGCCACTGGCAGTGCATCTTTCGTGCTACTTGGTGGCCCTTTAGTGCTAAGATAACCTCAGCCACCAGAGCCTGTGTCCCTGAACCGCAGGTACTTACCTGCAACCGGTGCCTCTTCAAGGTGCCCCAGCTCCCATAGCCTAATATTGAGCCTAGAAGCCTCTGCACCCAGCCACCCCAGTGCCGCTGGTGGTGCAGTACCCATCTCGGTCCGGCCCTTGCCCAGTGTTGGTCAAAACCTCCGAAGACTGAATTTGTAAGTCGAGTGCTTCCTTCCACAGGATTGTATGGGTTTATCTCTGTATTGCACTAAGGGCCTGATTCCAATCTCGCTCGGAAGCGCATCAAACGCAATCCGGCCTGAAAAAGTACGAGCAGTACACGTGTTTTCCGCCTGACTCGTACAGCTGTACAAGCGAGCAAGTACAATGCGAGCAACGTGAAATTCACCTACCGAATCGTTTCTGGGTCCTAACCGCTCCGTACGTCTCATCTGTAAGCAAACGTGCTGTGCAATGGATGCGATTTACGACTGAGCCAGTACGATGCACGCGTCGGACAGCCGTTTTGAGATGAAGTTTCTGCTCGCAAAACGTCTAGGAAGTTGCCTTTGGGGGTCCAGTCGGACCCACTGTCACCCGCAGTCTTACAACTCGGACACAGGGGTAGACCCAAGGGTCTAACCAACACATAGCACCGATGCGTTCTCACTGTGGGGTGCGCCTTTGTGCGAGATGTACCCATTAAGTCAATGGGAGCCAACGTACGCGTCGTACGACTGGCTCCCATTGACTTCTATGGGATTCTGACCGACCCGAGTCCGGCAGCATGCGGCCGCATCATACTCGCTCTGTCGTGCTGCAGGAGTCTGGCTCGGTTGGAAAACACTCCGGATCCGGCTCGGTTGGAGAGCTTTCCGACCCAGATCCGAATCGGGCCCTAAATGTTGTTTCTGAAAATAATACAAAGTATCTCTTTTGACATTCAATGTATTTCATACATACCTGTAAGTATTTCTTTAATGCTTATACAAACCTTTGCCAACTATAATTGAAAGCATTGCAATTCTGAAAAGTTTACTTACATGTAACTGAGTTCCACTTGGTTCCTAAAATGAAAGTAACTAAAATTATATTTTTACCAGCATTGGCCTGGAGTTAGTCATTGAGTGTAAGTTCCTGCCTTGTAGGAGTATGAACAACAAATGCATTTACGCTATCCTCTGATAAGCCTCACTGCTCAGCCCAGCTACCACTAAATTGAGAGTAAGGTATTATCCACTTTATCCTCTGCTTAACTTTTGAGGACTTACTTTACTCTGTGCACACTATATCTCTTTTTAATTTAGTATATCAGGAGCCAGGGTCCTACACCAGGGCACCTCAAAAACTTAAAACCATGGCAAAATGCTGAAAAATGGGCTTGGCAGCATGTGAGTGGGCACCCTGTACAGCCCTTAAAATAAAAAAAAGGAAAGAAGGATGAGGGTCCCCCGGTTGTGACCGGGGAATACACAATAGAAAAAGACTGCTTCCCTCACCGCTTCAATATAGGAAACAGGGAAACTGCTCATTTACTGTTCACAGCTCTAGAGAGTACTGACTCATAATGCCCTGCAAGAGATTTATATTTGCATTTTTTCTTTGGCGTGGTGCTCCAAGAAGGAAGGTAATAAGAAACAAGGAGGGCGACTTAATAACCCCTTGTGAGCTTGGGTACTAGTATAAACTAAATCAAATGGTCAGCAAGGGGATCATTTACAACGAAATACTATCATTAAATATTGATGTATTTAGAGATCTATATCACGCTGAATAAAATTCACAGGAATCAATCCAATATCTGACATTGTGGATTTACACAGAGAAGAGAACACTAAATGAAGAAACAGGCAGACCAGCAATGTAACTATGATCAATTGGTCTGCATTAAAGCAAGGGGTAACAAGGAGTTCTATGAAGACGGAGGGGTTGTGGGGCGTGCAACAGCCCCACAGAAACATTTAAAGAAAACTTGCAGTAAGTCTCCAGGGTCATTTAATGCATGACCCTAGAGAGATTGCCATTGTTTTTAAAGCTTTCCAGGCCATGTAAAACTTAAACCCATTGTCCTAAATTTTAAATATTATGCACCTTGCCTTCTGGGTGGTTTAGGCTACCTTAGTGGTAACATACGTTTTCAGAAGGAAGGTTTTGCTTAAAATGTTTAATTTGCCAGGTTTTAATATCAGTTAAAAACTGCACTATAGTCTGCAGTAGTAGGCCTGAGACATGTTTCAAAGTGCTACTCTAATGGGTGGCACAATGAGTGTTGCAGACCTACTAGTTGCATTTAAATTACAGTCCCTGGGTACATGTAATGCCATTTACTCTGGCATACAAGTGAATTAAATGTGCAAATTGGGTGTTAGACAATTTTCATGTTTGAAGGAGAGAGCATAGGTACTTTAGCACTGGTTAGCATTGGTAAAGTGCACAGAGTCCAAACACCAAAATAAATTCAGTAAAACAGGAGGGATGAAGCCAAACATTTGGGGCAACACCACACCAAGGATGTCACGTGCAACAGTGGTAAAATATTGTGTTGACATTTTGATAGAGACAATAGGTATGCTTTATATATGTTGATATGGTGACCCCCTGTTATAGCCAATAGTCCTGCCTTTTATATATTGATGTTCTGACCTTTTGACAAAGCCAGTAAGCCTGCTTCATTTTAAATAACACACTCTTGTATTGTGATGGCCAGGCTGACAGCCAACCCCGCGAGAGTTGGATACAGGACCTGGCCGGCCCCTATGGCCAACCCCTCACTGCGTATGGTCTGTAGGCTGTATGGACTGGCAAAGTTAGGTATGGTAATACAATCTTACTTTATGTTAAAAAAGCCTTAAAGACTCACTGACACAAACAAAGGTAAAAGTGAAGATATATCGTCAGAAACAAGGACCCCCTGCAACTAATGTGAGTTCCTAGGGGAGGGAAAATATCCTTAGGCAACTATTGGTCTATATAATGTCTAAGACCTAGTAAAGCACAGCCATGATATTAGGGACTCAGGGTACACATCAAATCATTAAAAAGTTATGTTTTTGATATAAATTCTTTTAAAACCATCCTTGGATATGTTGCAATAATTTCCAATAACATAAGTGCAATAGCATTTCAACATGACTTAAAGAAACAACACAAATTATAGTCAACAAACATGATAATTTCCACTAATTATAATGATAGATTATTATAACAGATTTGCAAAATCAATTATTAGAAAATACAAAATAAATCGGATGAATAAAAGATTAGACAACTGGCTAGATGATGGTTCTTCTCAATGTCTACGCGCGTTTCGGCGTTCTTGACACCTTTGTCAACAAAGCCACAATAATTCCTAAGCCACAATGTGACGCGTTTCGCCTGACACAGCAGGCTTGCTCACACATGTGAGCAAGCCTGCTGTGTCAGGCGAAATGCGTAGGCTGAAAATAAATCAACTGCTGGTGAGATAACCCCCTGAGTGATTGCTTTATTGGCGCACTTTGTGAAATATATATATATATGGAGGTTTGCACACCACTGGATGTATTATTATGCTGTTCACTGTACCAGCCTTCACTAACGAGGAGACATGGATTTACGCGGAAATGACAAGGCTGGAGGTAGTGGAGGGTGGGCCATACTGTTTGCACCAATGAGCAAGCAGCGAGATTCATCTTTTAATTGAGCCCCCAAGTGCAACATCAGTAATAGTGAAGCGGGCACTGAGCAAAGCCGTCAGGCTGAAACACGTCTGCCCAGCATTTCACCTAATTTTACAGGACACTTGACCTATGCCTGAAGAAGCAAATAAAGCCTTACCTGAACCTCTGAGCATGTGTCGGCCCCATTCTTGTAGTGGGATTGGTGTGGGGATATATATATATAAAGAATCAATGGCGCCATAATATTTCTGTGTATCTCTAAACTATAGTAGGGTTAACACCTTACAGTTTTACAAGTTTTTTTCTATGTCTGCTATTTGAGCAGTGACATCACTGTTTGGAGCCCTTTGTGATTTTTAAATGTCCGCCTTACTGCCCGTTTGTTTGTAGGGAATAAGGACACAGCCTGGTGTCCGAAACGCGTCTGAGGCATGCACGTTTCTTTGCACAGTAAATAAACATCTGGCTAGCAACTACTATCGTGTCCGTGGTCCTGTTTGGTGCAGCAAAGCACTTGGGAAGCGGATTGTATCTATTACAGGATTTTGGTTTGTTCCTGTTTACACGGACCCCTCTCCGGAAGTAGACAACCGCTTTTCAAACCTGTGAGGAACTTTGTGCTAGATGCGGAGCAACAACGGTCAGTCCCCTGCAAACGTGTTTCCAAGAAGATAGCACGCAAGGTTGGTGGTATTGATGCAAGTCGGAGGACTCTCAGAGGTGCCATCCATATGCGGTAAGCCTATAAACGATATCGATGCAGGTGGGGAGGTGTTGCAAAAACCAGTACGAGCTTGGAATTAAACAGAGGCCAGCTCTTTCTGCATTGCATTTGGAACATTATAGTAGTGCCATGTCAGACGAACGGGAACGGGAGAAAGCAGCTGAGGAATTGTTTCAAAACTTACCGAAAATTCCACAAGTGGGAAGCAAAGACAAATCCATTGAAGTTAGCAGCAACAATGATGTCAAAAACTTGATGAAGGCATTAGAGAAGAACTGTCGAGGAGAGCTCACTAAATGGTGGGAAATAAAATCACTGGAGAAGTATCACGAAGCGGGTCGCATACCAAGGGGCCATAGATAATGTTAGCACCAAGCTTTGACAGCCCTAATCCACTCTTATTAAAAGAATGGGCAGAAAGTAACTTGGAAGCATCAATGCGCTTGGTATGCCTCCTGGTCAAGTGCGCTAATATCGACCAAGACAAAAATAAAGAAGAAATTGCACGAATACAGAATGAACTTTGTAAATCAGAACATCTGAAGGACAAAGACTTTATCGACAAAAGTACCAAAGAGATGAATGACAGATTGCGCAAACAAGAGGAAACTATCAAGGCGAGAAAGCGTATAAGTTTGCCCGTGACAAACAAGATTACGAGCTGGGGCAAATTTTTACGTTCGCACGAAAATTTGACTTTTTACGAAAACAAAAGGGCAATGAAGTACAAAAAAGCGCTATGACCCCTAAAAACCCTGACTTGGCAACTAGTGATTCAAATTCATCAGCATCTGATGCCAGCCTAGTACCAAGTGAAGAGGATTCTGATGACAGTAACCCTGGTGCAAAACGAGGGGATCTAGGTCAACTTACCCTGGCGGAAGAACTCGAATATATCAGAATGCAGCACAAACAGACATTATGCCCGAGGAGTCAAAATGCCTCAACAAGCAAAGGCGCAATTCAAGGAGGAGAGAAAGATGGAAATGCTCCCGCAACAAGGGGAAAGAAGCAACCAAACCAATATTGGAGGAAGAAAAATGAATGAATGAAAATACTATAATCAACCTAAGTGATGTGGTCCTAAATGAAGCCGAAAAACAACTCCTATCTTTGGGATTATCTTCAGCCCGCAAAGCAACTTTGGGTATAGCAGCAAACGCATTGATGTTTTTAAATTTATTCGTAAAATCAAATTAAAAAAATACTTTACCATCAAAAACAATTTGGCAACACAACAACAGCAGAAAAATGTGTACAATACCAACACCATTGCTTCAGGTGGCTTGCAAGCCAAAGATATATCCTTAATGCGCACTTTGCACTGTCTCAAAGAAAATATCGATGACATCGCCGGGACACAAGAGGCAGCGCTGACAATGTAGGAGTAGACATAGCCAAACCAGAAACAAGTCCGTTTAAACCAACATCAACGTTTGTTCCTAATATGCTGCGCGACGCCATAGACATCTACCATGATCGGGTGACTGAAGAGCTGAAGAAATTAGAACATAAAATCCAATCCCAGTACAATCCACCGAACAACAAAATGAAACAATATTTTGCCCTAATGAAGAAATTGAAAAATGATAACACTATTGTGATTAACAAATCAAACAAAGGGGGTAACGTGGTGTTATGGGATAAAAAAAGTCTACATCAAAGAGGCCTACCGGCACCACCGTCATGACACTGAATGCTACTCCAAAATCAATATGGCATTGGTGAGAACCATTCAGAAAGACTACAAAGATGATCTTCACCAATGGAAGAGAGACGGCCTCATTTCTAAGGACAAATTCAACTTTTTAAACAAAGATTTCCCCACGATACCCAACATCTATTTTGTACCTAAAGGACATAAGAAAGAAACACCGGTTACCGGGAGACCTATTGTGGCCTCCATGAACAGTACTTTTGAAAACACCTCTAAATATATTGACTTTTTCCTTCAAGAGTTCGTCATCAATTTACCAGCTTACATTAAAGATACAACTGACTTTTTGTACCAACTCAATAACTGTGGTTGGTCTAGTGAATGCCTATTACTTACGATGGACATATCCACTCTCTATACTAGCATTTCACACTCTGATGGGATATGAGCAGTCAAATATTATCTGAACAAGAGACCTATAGAGATGCATTGCCATAATGAAATGCTTACCAAGATGATTGAATGGTGTCTTTATAACAACATCTTTATGTTCGAGAGCACTGTGTTCAAACAATTGAGGGGTGTGGCTATGGGGGCATGCTTCTCCCTAGCTACGCGGGGCTCCACGTTGGCTGGTGGGAGGAGCTTGTCCTCATGGTACAACATGCTAGGGCTTGGTCTGAACACATCATTAAATATTGGCGTTACATAGATGACGTGATCATTGTATGGCGAGGGACTAAGGTCCAAGCAGAAAATTTTGTGAATGACATAAACACGAATGAATTAAATCTAAAATGTGCAGCACACATAGACTGCCAGACCACCAACTTCTTAGATATTCAAGTGCAGATAATAGATGACAAAATTGAAACCTGCTTGTATAGAAAGCCAACGTCTGGGAACACTATTCTTCATGCAGACAGCTTTCACCCTAGCCACACCATCGCTAGTATTCCTTATGGTGAGTTCTTAAGAATACATAGAGCATGCAACACTGTAGAATCCAGACAACAGAACCATTTCGAGGCGTTCAAAATATCGGTAAGCAGAGACTATGCCCCTAATAAATTGGAGGTAGCCATGAAAAAAGCTAATACCCATGACCGCAACATCCTCCTAGACCCTAACAGGAAAAGGGAAGGAAACAATAACGATGCCCATAATAACACAGAGGATAAAGGTACAATCAGACTAATTACAGGGTATAGCAAGCAGGCCAATCTGATAAAAACATCATTAAGAAGCAATGAAGTTTCTGCTCGCAAAACGTCTAGGAAGTTGCCTTTGGGGGTCCAGTCGGACCCACTGTCACCCGCAGTCTTACAACTCGGACACAGGGGTAGACCCAAGGGTCTAACCAACACATAGCACCGATGCGTTCTCACTGTGGGGTGCGCCTTTGTGCGAGATGTACCCATTAAGTCAATGGGAGCCAACGTACGCGTCGTACGACTGGCTCCCATTGACTTCTATGGGATTCTGACCGACCCGAGTCCGGCAGCATGCGGCCGCATCATACTCGCTCTGTCGTGCTGCAGGAGTCTGGCTCGGTTGGAAAACACTCCGGATCCGGCTCGGTTGGAGAGCTTTCCGACCCAGATCCGAATCGGGCCCTAAATGTTGTTTCTGAAAATAATACAAAGTATCTCTTTTGACATTCAATGTATTTCATACATACCTGTAAGTATTTCTTTAATGCTTATACAAACCTTTGCCAACTATAATTGAAAGCATTGCAATTCTGAAAAGTTTACTTACATGTAACTGAGTTCCACTTGGTTCCTAAAATGAAAGTAACTAAAATTATATTTTTACCAGCATTGGCCTGGAGTTAGTCATTGAGTGTAAGTTCCTGCCTTGTAGGAGTATGAACAACAAATGCATTTACGCTATCCTCTGATAAGCCTCACTGCTCAGCCCAGCTACCACTAAATTGAGAGTAAGGTATTATCCACTTTATCCTCTGCTTAACTTTTGAGGACTTACTTTACTCTGTGCACACTATATCTCTTTTTAATTTAGTATATCAGGAGCCAGGGTCCTACACCAGGGCACCTCAAAAACTTAAAACCATGGCAAAATGCTGAAAAATGGGCTTGGCAGCATGTGAGTGGGCACCCTGTACAGCCCTTAAAATAAAAAAAAGGAAAGAAGGATGAGGGTCCCCCGGTTGTGACCGGGGAATACACAATAGAAAAAGACTGCTTCCCTCACCGCTTCAATATAGGAAACAGGGAAACTGCTCATTTACTGTTCACAGCTCTAGAGAGTACTGACTCATAATGCCCTGCAAGAGATTTATATTTGCATTTTTTCTTTGGCGTGGTGCTCCAAGAAGGAAGGTAATAAGAAACAAGGAGGGCGACTTAATAACCCCTTGTGAGCTTGGGTACTAGTATAAACTAAATCAAATGGTCAGCAAGGGGATCATTTACAACGAAATACTATCATTAAATATTGATGTATTTAGAGATCTATATCACGCTGAATAAAATTCACAGGAATCAATCCAATATCTGACATTGTGGATTTACACAGAGAAGAGAACACTAAATGAAGAAACAGGCAGACCAGCAATGTAACTATGATCAATTGGTCTGCATTAAAGCAAGGGGTAACAAGGAGTTCTATGAAGACGGAGGGGTTGTGGGGCGTGCAACAGCCCCACAGAAACATTTAAAGAAAACTTGCAGTAAGTCTCCAGGGTCATTTAATGCATGACCCTAGAGAGATTGCCATTGTTTTTAAAGCTTTCCAGGCCATGTAAAACTTAAACCCATTGTCCTAAATTTTAAATATTATGCACCTTGCCTTCTGGGTGGTTTAGGCTACCTTAGTGGTAACATACGTTTTCAGAAGGAAGGTTTTGCTTAAAATGTTTAATTTGCCAGGTTTTAATATCAGTTAAAAACTGCACTATAGTCTGCAGTAGTAGGCCTGAGACATGTTTCAAAGTGCTACTCTAATGGGTGGCACAATGAGTGTTGCAGACCTACTAGTTGCATTTAAATTACAGTCCCTGGGTACATGTAATGCCATTTACTCTGGCATACAAGTGAATTAAATGTGCAAATTGGGTGTTAGACAATTTTCATGTTTGAAGGAGAGAGCATAGGTACTTTAGCACTGGTTAGCATTGGTAAAGTGCACAGAGTCCAAACACCAAAATAAATTCAGTAAAACAGGAGGGATGAAGCCAAACATTTGGGGCAACACCACACCAAGGATGTCACGTGCAACAGTGGTAAAATATTGTGTTGACATTTTTATAGAGACAATAGGTATGCTTTATATATGTTGATATGGTGACCCCCTGTTATAGCCAATAGTCCTGCCTTTTATATATTGATGTTCTGACCTTTTGACAAAGCCAGTAAGCCTGCTTCATTTTAAATAACACACTCTTGTATTGTGATGGCCAGGCTGACAGCCAACCCCGCGAGAGTTGGATACAGGACCTGGCCGGCCCCTATGGCCAACCCCTCACTGCGTATGGTCTGTAGGCTGTATGGACTGGCAAAGTTAGGTATGGTAATACAATCTTACTTTATGTTAAAAAAGCCTTAAAGACTCACTGACACAAACAAAGGTAAAAGTGAAGATATATCGTCAGAAACAAGGACCCCCTGCAACTAATGTGAGTTCCTAGGGGAGGGAAAATATCCTTAGGCAACTATTGGTCTATATAATGTCTAAGACCTAGTAAAGCACAGCCATGATATTAGGGACTCAGGGTACACATCAAATCATTAAAAAGTTATGTTTTTGATATAAATTCTTTTAAAACCATCCTTGGATATGTTGCAATAATTTCCAATAACATAAGTGCAATAGCATTTCAACATGACTTAAAGAAACAACACAAATTATAGTCAACAAACATGATAATTTCCACTAATTATAATGATAGATTATTATAACAGATTTGCAAAATCAATTATTAGAAAATACAAAATAAATCGGATGAATAAAAGATTAGAAAACTGGCTAGATGATGGTTCTTCTCAATGTCTACGCGCGTTTCGGCGTTCTTGACACCTTTGTCAAAAAAGCCACAATAATTCCTAAGCCACAATGTGACGCGTTTCGCCTGACACAGCAGGCTTGCTCACAGATGTGAGCAAGCCTGCTGTGTCAGGCGAAATGCGTAGGCTGAAAATAAATCAACTGCTGGTGAGATAACCCCCTGAGTGATTGCTTTATTGGCGCACTTTGTGAAATATATATATATATGGAGGTTTGCACACCACTGGATGTATTATTATGCTGTTCACTGTACCAGCCTTCACTAACGAGGAGACATGGATTTACGCGGAAATGACAAGGCTGGAGGTAGTGGAGGGTGGGCCATACTGTTTGCACCAATGAGCAAGCAGCGAGATTCATCTTTTAATTGAGCCCCCAAGTGCAACATCAGTAATAGTGAAGCGGGCACTGAGCAAAGCCGTCAGGCTGAAACACGTCTGCCCAGCATTTCACCTAATTTTACAGGACACTTGACCTATGCCTGAAGAAGCAAATAAAGCCTTACCTGAACCTCTGAGCATGTGTCGGCCCCATTCTTGTAGTGGGATTGGTGTGGGGATATATATATATAAAGAATCAATGGCGCCATAATATTTCTGTGTATCTCTAAACTATAGTAGGGTTAACACCTTACAGTTTTACAAGTTTTTTTCTATGTCTGCTATTTGAGCAGTGACATCACTGTTTGGAGCCCTTTGTGATTTTTAAATGTCCGCCTTACTGCCCGTTTGTTTGTAGGGAATAAGGACACAGCCTGGTGTCCGAAACGCGTCTGAGGCATGCACGTTTCTTTGCACAGTAAATAAACATCTGGCTAGCAACTACTATCGTGTCCGTGGTCCTGTTTGGTGCAGCAAAGCACTTGGGAAGCGGATTGTATCTATTACAGGATTTTGGTTTGTTCCTGTTTACACGGACCCCTCTCCGGAAGTAGACAACCGCTTTTCAAACCTGTGAGGAACTTTGTGCTAGATGCGGAGCAACAACGGTCAGTCCCCTGCAAACGTGTTTCCAAGAAGATAGCACGCAAGGTTGGTGGTATTGATGCAAGTCGGAGGACTCTCAGAGGTGCCATCCATATGCGGTAAGCCTATAAACGATATCGATGCAGGTGGGGAGGTGTTGCAAAAACCAGTACGAGCTTGGAATTAAACAGAGGCCAGCTCTTTGTGCATTGCATTTGGAACATTATCGTAGTGCCTTGTCAGACGAACGGGAACGGGAGAAAGCAGCTGAGGAATTGTTTCAAAACTTACCGAAAATTCCACAAGTGGGAAGCAAAGACAAATCCATTGAAGTTAGCAGCAACAATGATGTCAAAAACTTGATGAAGGCATTAGAGAAGAACTGTCGAGGAGAGCTCACTAAATGGTGGGAAATAAAATCACTGGAGAAGTATCACGAAGCGGGTCGCATACCAAGGGGCCATAGATAATGTTAGCACCAAGCTTTGACAGCCCTAATCCACTCTTATTAAAAGAATGGGCAGAAAGTAACTTGGAAGCATCAATGCGCTTGGTATGCCTCCTGGTCAAGTACGCTAATATCGACCAAGACAAAAATAAAGAAGAAATTGCACGAATACAGAATGAACTTTGTAAATCAGAACATCTGAAGGACAAAGACTTTATCGACAAAAGTACCAAAGAGATGAATGACAGATTGCGCAAACAAGAGGAAACTATCAAGGCGAGAAAGCGTATAAGTTTGCCCGTGACAAACAAGATTACGAGCTGGGGCAAATTTTTACGTTCGCACGAAAATTTGACTTTTTACGAAAACAAAAGGGCAATGAAGTACAAAAAAGCGCTATGACCCCTAAAAACCCTGACTTGGCAACTAGTGATTCAAATTCATCAGCATCTGATGCCAGCCTAGTACCAAGTGAAGAGGATTCTGATGACAGTAACCCTGGTGCAAAACGAGGGGATCTAGGTCAACTTACCCTGGCGGAAGAACTCGAATATATCAGAATGCAGCACAAACAGACATTATGCCCGAGGAGTCAAAATGCCTCAACAAGCAAAGGCGCAATTCAAGGAGGAGAGAAAGATGGAAATGCTCCCGCAACAAGGGGAAAGAAGCAACCAAACCGATATTGGAGGAAGAAAAATGAATGAATGAAAATACTATAATCAACCTAAGTGATGTGGTCCTAAATGAAGCCGAAAAACAACTCCTATCTTTGGGATTATCTTCAGCCCGGAAAGCAACTTTGGGTATAGCAGCAAACGCATTGATGTTTTTAAATTTATTCGTAAAATCAAATTAAAAAAATACTTTACCATCAAAAACAATTTGGCAACACAACAACAGCAGAAAAATGTGTACAATACCAACACCATTGCTTCAGGTGGCTTGCAAGCCAAAGATATATCCTTAATGCGCACTTTGCACTGTCTCAAAGAAAATATCGATGACATCGCCGGGACACAAGAGGCAGCGCTGACAATGTAGGAGTAGACATAGCCAAACCAGGAACAAGTCCGTTTAAACCAACATCAACGTTTGTTCCTAATATGCCGCGCGACGCCATAGACATCTACCATGATCGGGTGACTGAAGAGCTGAAGAAATTAGAACATAAAATCCAATCCCAGTACAATCCACCGAACAACAAAATGAAACAATATTTTGCCCTAATGAAGAAATTGAAAAATGATAACACTATTGTGATTAACAAATCAGACAAAGGGGGTAACGTGGTGTTATGGGATAAAAAAAGTCTACATCAAAGAGGCCTACCGGCACCACCGTCATGACACTGAATGCTACTCCAAAATCAATATGGCATTGGTGAGAACCATTCAGAAAGACTACAAAGATGCCACCTGCATAGGCCTTCTAAGGAACCTTAGGCCCATACTCGGGCTCTTCGATTCTAAGGCCCGCCAGCTTATCGTCCAGGCCACCATTCTATCGCGCCTGGACTACGCTAACGTCCTCCTTTTGGGAGCCAACAAAGCGGAAACTGCCAGGTTCCAACGCATCCAAAATGCGGCAGCCAGAATGCTGATCGGCCTCCCACGCAGATGTTCAGCCAGAGCTACTATTCGTAAACTCCACTGGCTGCCTGTGGCCCGTCGAATTCAATTCAAGGCCTTAGTCACGATCTTCAAGATCGTTAAACTAGGAAATCCTCCGCTGCTTCGTAACCTTGCTCAACCTTACGTTCCTGGCCGCGACCTGCGTTCTGCCAACCAACTCCTCCTGACTATCCCTAGGACCCGGCTCTGCCGAACTGGAGGCCGTTCCTTCAGCGTCCTTGGCCCCAAATTATGGAACGATCTCCCCCTCAGCATTCGTTCCATTGATTCTCTCCCAGCATTCCGCAAAGCAATTAAGACTCATCTCTTCCCCGCTCCCTAGTTTCCCCTTTTCCCCCTTCTCCCCTCATTCTGTGCATCTGTTCTTAGCGCCGGGACACCCCTTTGCCGGGGTAGCTGTTGCGCTTCATCAAATCCAGAAATAGAAAAAAAAAATGATCTTCACCAATGGAAGAGAGACGGCCTCATTTCTAAGGACAAATTCAACTTTTTAAACAAAGATTTCCCCACGATACCCAACATCTATTTTGTACCTAAAGGACATAAGAAAGAAACACCGGTTACCGGGAGACCTATTGTGGCCTCCATGAACAGTACTTTTGAAAACACCTCTAAATATATTGACTTTTTCCTTCAAGAGTTCGTCATCAATTTACCAGCTTACATTAAAGATACAACTGACTTTTTGTACCAACTCAATAACTGTGGTTGGTCTAGTGAATGCCTATTACTTACGATGGACATATCCACTCTCTATACTAGCATTTCAGACTCTGATGGGATATGAGCAGTCAAATATTATCTGAACAAGAGACCTATAGAGATGCATTGCCATAATGAAATGCTTACCAAGATGATTGAATGGTGTCTTTATAACAACATCTTTATGTTCGAGAGCACTGTGTTCAAACAATTGAGGGGTGTGGCTATGGGGGCATGCTTCTCCCCAGCTACGCGGGGCTCCACGTTGGCTGGTGGGAGGAGCTTGTCCTCATGGTACAACATGCTAGGGCTTGGTCTGAACACATCATTAAATATTGGCGTTACATAGATGACGTGATCATTGTATGGCGAGGGACTAAGGTCCAAGCAGAAAATTTTGTGAATGACATAAACACGAATGAATTAAATCTAAAATGTGCAGCACACATAGACTGCCAGACCACCAACTTCTTAGATATTCAAGTGCAGATAATAGATGACAAAATTGAAACCTGCTTGTATAGAAAGCCAACGTCTGGGAACACTATTCTTCAAAAAAGAGGATAGGGGGGTCAACTGGGGAAAGTTTAATGACCACGGTAGCTCAAAACCCCTTTCATCAACTAAATAAACAAACAAGAGGTACCTGGTCAGATTGCTAAACTAAGAGTTGTGTCGTGCCAAAGATACCACCACACCAAACTGACCTCCCAATGACAATACTAGGTTAGAAAAAGTCCCATCAGCCCACCCTTTATGGTGGAGTGTCGTCATGTGGGATGTGGACCATGAACCAAGATTTCCTCCTGATGCATCTAGTGATGATGCAGAGATAGGTTCTGGAAGGTGGTCTTCTTAACCCAAGTATTGCAGAGGTAGGACCAATGGGGTGCAGTGCTAGTGAAAACAAAAATAAGGGTGATTTTAAAATTGGCTCCTGTGACAAAAATTATATTTATTCAGCATTGTCCAGGGTCAAGGGTAAAAACAACGCCTATAGTATTAACAAATGACTATATCACGGCGTAGTGCATAGTGGTCAACATGTTTCAGCTCATAGGACACCTGGTCCGAGCTTTCTTCAGGACCTAGAAATGTTTATGCATCTGCACTATTAGAAACAAATGGTGTGATTAACATATTGGATTAGTCCTACCGGATCTTTGAGCCCAAAGTTTTCCTTGGTAGTCATCCAATTAGTCCAGATTTTCCTGAATGAAAAGTGAGAGGCAATTGGTGAAGAAGTGGCACTTCAAAAAGACACAACACAACTAAGAATAAGCAATGGCTGCAGAAGACTTTTCTCAGCCCTTCAGAAACTATATATGTCTTCTGATTTATAAACAAATTAGCTACAGTTAGCTCGTAGGTTTATGTTCTACTTACCCAGCAGTCTCTGGGAAAGTGCCTCACCTCACCCGGCACCCACTCGGGAAATAAGGAGGCCCCGCTCTGTTAGGAATGGAAAAGTATAATGACCTCTAATGAACTAATCTATTGGTTAATTTTGGTAAAAAACGCGCGAAAAAACGGCGTTTTTAATGTAAATCACCGCCCTATTGGTCCTCACTAACCGGCCAGTGTTGAGGGTAGAGGCTGGGGTAAGCCGCGCATGCGCTAAGATTTAGCGCTATTACGAGATGTTGAATTGTGAGCGCGCATGCGCTGAAGATTAGCGTTCTGAGTAAATGTTGCTGCGCATGCGTTCAAAGTGTAGCGCTATGTCAGGACATGTGAGGGCGCCTGCGCGTGTGCAGAAGGTATTTAGAATCTACACGCGCGAGCGCCTTGCATCAATTTGGACGCTCTGCGCATGCGCAGGTACCCAACACCGATCGTGTGTTTACAAATGCAGCAGCGCCGAGTTTGAATAAGACAAAGTGCCTGGAAACATCACGCTAGCGTTATGATGCGCATTAAAAACGCCGTTTTTTCGCGCGTTTTTTACCAAAATTAACCAATTAGAGGGTGTATTTAACCCAGCATCCCACAGTAGATATCACCTCCACTCCTACTCGGAAGCTGGCCATAGGGGTACCGACGGACAGGTAATAAGCTAGCTGAACATGATACTCTGCAACTTTTAGTATCTAGCTTTGTCATTATCTTAAGTAAATTTAAACTGAACAGTTTACTGCATGCTAGTCTGGTTGTCTTACTGCCATCAAACTAGCCTCTTTGTGCTTCCCCACACTTCTCTGCATGTGGGTTCAGCTTACATCTATAGCCCATCTATAGAACCCACGTTTTACATTTAGTTCTAATCCCTAGCCTAGTCACCTACCATGTGTCTCTGTCAGGGTTGAGTCTTGTTTTAGTCAACTAGTTTTAGTTAGTGTTTAAATACATATATATGGACAAGTAGAGCACATATACTCTGTACCTCAATAGATTAGTTCATTAGAGGTCATTATACTTTTCCATTCCTAACAGAGCGGGGCCTCCTTCTTTCCCGAGTGGGTGCCGGGTGAGGTGAGGCACTTTCCCAGAGACTGCTGGGTAAGTAGAACATAAACCTACGAGCTAACTGTAGCTAATTTGTTTATAAATCAGAAGACATATATAGTTTCTGAAGGGCTGAGAAAAGTCTTCTGCAGCCATTGCTTATTCTTAGTTGTGTTGTGTCTTTTTGAAGTGCCACTTCTTCACCAATTGCCTCTCACTTTTCATTCAGGAAAATCTGGACTAATTGGATGACTACCAAGGAAAATTTTGGGCTCAAAGATCCGGTAGGACTAATCCAATATGTTAATCACACCATTTGTTTCTAATAGTGCAGATGCATAAACATTTCTAGGTCCTGAAGAAAGCTCGGACCAGGTGTCCTATGAGCTGAAACATGTTGACCACTATGCACTACGCCGTGATATAGTCATTTGTTAATACTATAGGCGTTGTTTTTACCCTTGACCCTGGACAATGCTGAATAAATATAATTTTTGTCACAGGAGCCAATTTTAAAATCACCCTTATTTTTGTTTTCACTAGCACTGCACCCCATTGGTCCTACCTCTGCAATACTTGGGTTAAGAAGACCACCTTCCAGAACCTATCTCTGCATCATCACTAGATGCATCAGGAGGAAATCTTGGTTCATGGTCCACATCCCACATGACGACACTCCACCATAAAGGGTGGGCTGATGGGACTTTTTCTAACCTAGTATTGTCATTGGGAGGTCAGTTTGGTGTGGTGGTATCTTTGGCACGACACAACTCTTAGTTTAGCAATCTGACCAGGTACCTCTTGTTTGTTTATTTAACACTATTCTTCATGCAGACAGCTTTCACCCTAGCCACACCATCGCTAGTATTCCTTATGGTGAGTTCTTAAGAATACATAGAGCATGCAACACTGTAGAATCCAGACAACAGCACCATTTCGAGGCGTTCAAAATATCGGTAAGCAGAGACTATGCCCCTAATAAATTGGAGGTAGCCATGAAAAAAGCTAATACCCATGACCGCAACATCCTCCTAGACCCTAACAGGAAAAGGGAAGGAAACAATAACGATGCCCATAATAACACAGAGGATAAAGGTACAATCAGACTAATTACAGGGTATAGCAAGCAGGCCAATCTGATAAAAACATCATTAAGAAGCAATGGTTGATTATTATTACAGATCCCATCCTTAAAGAAGTCATCCCTGCCACCCCTACCATTACTTTTAGACATGCATTTTCCATGCACAATGAGTTGGTCAAAAATAGCCCAGAAACCGCCAAGACCACAAACTGGCTAGCACCACGGAAAGGTTTCTTTAAGTGCAGTTCATGCAGGGCGTGTAAGTTCGGTATCAATACGACCATGTACACTACAACTTTTTCTGACAAGACCATCGCCTTGAAAGCACACTATACTTGCCGTACTGAATTTGCAGTTTACATCCTAAAATGTACCTGCAATCTCTATTATGTGGGCAGTACCAAATTACAAGCCCATGTACGTGTGCTTCAATATCTTAGAGCGATCGTAAATTCTGATCCAGCTTACCCCGTGGCCAGCCACTTTAAAGCTTTTCATGACAATAATCTTAATTGCTTACAATATTTTGTCATTGACGCTGTGGCACCTAACATCAGGGGGGCAACAGGGAAAAGACTCTACGGCAATTAGAGTCGAAGTACATAATAAAGCTGGACAGTAAGTCCCCTATGGGGCTGAATCTTGGGGAAGATATGTACAACTTTCTATAGATGCAATTGGTGACCCTATAGTACTTTATTGTTCCCTATGGTTCCCTGTTCTGCCTAAATCCATAGTAGACCTCATGCACATCTTGTCATGTAATTCCATCTGGTGTTGTCAACTTGTGTACATACCATTTATTGAATAACTGTATGTCTCTTCCTCCTATAGCCCCAATACTTTATTGAGATCTTTGGGCTTGCGAACGACTTATTATTAGCATCAGGCGATGCTTAGTCGATCCTGTGCCTCTCGTTTTTGTACTCAGTTATTGAGTTCCACACATGGATTGCCTTAAATATTTTCCCCCTTTTACTAGCAATAATAGCACTGCTTGTAAGATAGCGGTTCCTATATTTTTCATCATGTATACACTCTGCTGCTATATAATTATGATATATCATATTCCATATTCCCGTAGTATAATTGTTTTTAACTTTTTTCATTTCCTTTCACACTTATTAGTTTGACACTTGTTAAGCACTTTTTGCACATAGTAGAGGAACACACAAGGGACGCCTTTGCTTGTATTGACATAGATATCTTAGGATGCCTGCCTAGCATCTTAAAGTTTGCACACAGATATACATATGGATTATTGGATGTTACATTAGAATGTCTTGGCGTATTTGTACCATGAAAGAATCCATGACGCCATAATATTTCTGTGTATCTCTAAACTATAGTAGGGTTAACACCTTATTTTTAATATCTTCACTGGTGCAATATTTAATAAGTGTACATTGATGAAATACAATTGGCAGTATCGTATTCTATCTACATAATTGCAATGTCTGTAGGCTATAGTATTTTTTTAACATTAAGCTCTTTGTTAACGCATAATTTAAGATAAATCAACGTAAAAATGTAGTGGGGATGGATTTGCATTTGAGCATTCTCAATTTAGCCAACACAGTCATTAGCACTGCGATAGACAGTATTTTTAACTATGACGCATTTGTGCAACATCATTTATTTATTTGTACACACATTTGTGATTTGTGTTTTATACTCTAACACACCAATGCCAGAAAAATTCTTGATAAAATCAATTTTCGTAGAGATACTTTTTGTATAGGCACTTCGAAGGCAAAGTACTACAAAACAGTTTTACAAGTATTTTTTCTATGTCTGCTATTTGCGCAGTGACATCACTGTTTGGCGCCCTTTGTGATTTTTAAATGTCCGCCTTACTGCCCGTTTGTTTGTAGTGAACAAGGACACAGCCTGGTGTCCGAAACGCATCTGAGGCATGCACGTTTCTTTGCACAGTAAATAAACATCTGGCTAGCAACTACTATTGTGTCCGTGGTCCTGTTCGGTGCAGCGAAGCACTTGGGAAGTGGAATATATATATATATATATATATATATATATATATATCTCTATACTACTATTATAAAGGAAGAACTTTGAACCTTTGAGGCGGGTAAACTCGGGAACCACAGCGCCAATCCACACACCCGATACATCGTTGTAATTGTCAGGGTGTGCAGATGGACATAGACTATATAAATTAAAAAAATCTAAGTTATTTTAAAAATTTACGAGAAAAAAAAAAGTAGTCCCATGGCAGTAGCGCCAGCCGCGACGTGCGTGCTGACATCAGGAGCGCGGGGAGGAGCGGCGTCCAGGAGCACGAGGAGGAGCAGCGGACATGAGCGCGGGGAGGAGCAGTGGACAGGCAGGGAGGAGCGGTGAGGAGCGGCGGACAGGCTGGGAGGAGCGGAGAGGAGCGGCGGACAGGCGGGGAAGAGCGGCGAGGAGCGGCAGACCGGTGAACTCAGGAGCGCAGGGAGGTGCGGCGGATGAGGTAAGGCTCCGGGGGACCCACGGCCAATGTCGGGCTGGCGGGCAGGGGCCGGGGCTGGCGGGGTCAGGGGCGGGCGGGGGCCCTGAAGCCTGATTGCTCCCGGACAAGGTCGGGACGGGCTGCTGGTGTATATATATATATATATATATATATATATATATATATATATATATATATATATATATATATTCAGGTTCACATTTGCCCAAGAGCAAGGCGCACTCACTGTCGGCATTACATCGGGTCAGGAAAGGGGAGCAGGCACGCCCCGCGTCTGCAGCACCTGACGCGTTTCGGGCATCAGCCCTTCCTCATAGGTTCGCTGCTTGCAGATAGAAACCAGCACAATGACTCTCCAGATATCACCCTTTAATACAGCTCAGGTGAGTGAAATGCATCCTGGGACTGGTAGTCACACAATAATACCCATGTGGGTTGCTGGCGTCTTACATGCAAAATTTCAAAGTTCATCATGTCAGGGAGTGTCGCCCACACCTTCCCTCATTCAGCCACTTGCCACTGGCTCCCATTGACTTCTATGGGATTCTGACCGACCCGAGTCCGGCAGCATGCGGCCGCATCGTACTCGCTCTGTCGTGCTGCAGGAGTCTGGCTCGGTTGGAAAACACTCCGGATCCGGCTCGGTTGGAGAGCTTTCCGACCCAGATCCGAATCGGGCCCTAAATGTTGATTCTGAAAATAATACAAAGTATCTCTTTTGACATTCAATGTATTTCATACATACCTGTAAGTATTTCTTTAATGCTTATACAAACCTTTGCCAACTATAATTGAAAGCATTGCAATTCTGAAAAGTTTACTTACATGTAACTGAGTTCCACTTGGTTCCTAAAATGAAAGTAACTAAAATTATATTTTTACCAGCATTGGCCTGGAGTTAGTCATTGAGTGTAAGTTCCTGCCTTGTAGGAGTATGAACAACAAATGCATTTACGCTATCCTCTGATAAGCCTCACTGCTCAGCCCAGCTACCACTAAATTGAGAGTAAGGTATTATCCACTTTATCCTCTGCTTAACTTTTGAGGACTTACTTTACTCTGTGCACACTATATCTCTTTTTAATTTAGTATATCAGGAGCCAGGGTCCTACACCAGGGCACCTCAAAAACTTAAAACCATGGCAAAATGCTGAAAAATGGGCTTGGCAGCATGTGAGTGGGCACCCTGTACAGCCCTTAAAATAAAAAAAAGGAAAGAAGGATGAGGGTCCCCCGGTTGTGACCGGGGAATACACAATAGAAAAAGACTGCTTCCCTCACCGCTTCAATATAGGAAACAGGGAAACTGCTCATTTACTGTTCACAGCTCTAGAGAGTACTGACTCATAATGCCCTGCAAGAGATTTATATTTGCATTTTTTCTTTGGCGTGGTGCTCCAAGAAGGAAGGTAATAAGAAACAAGGAGGGTGACTTAATAACCCCTTGTGAGCTTGGGTACTAGTATAAACTAAATCAAATGGTCAGCAAGGGGATCATTTACAACGAAATACTATCATTAAATATTGATGTATTTAGAGATCTATATCACGCTGAATAAAATTCACAGGAATCAATCCAATATCTGACATTGTGGATTTACACAGAGAAGAGAACACTAAATGAAGAAACAGGCAGACCAGCAATGTAACTATGATCAATTGGTCTGCATTAAAGCAAGGGGTAACAAGGAGTTCTATGAAGACGGAGGAGTTGTGGGGCGTGCAACAGCCCCACAGAAACATTTAAAGAAAACTTGCAGTAAGTCTCCAGGGTCATTTAATGCATGACCCTAGAGAGATTGCCATTGTTTTTAAAGCTTTCCAGGCCATGTAAAACTTAAACCCATTGTCCTAAATTTTAAATAATATGCACCTTGCCTTCTGGGTGGTTTAGGCTACCTTAGTGGTAACATACATTTTCAGAAGGAAGGTTTTGCTTAAAATGTTTAATTTGCCAGGTTTTAATATCAGTTAAAAACTGCACTATAGTCTGCAGTAGTAGGCCTGAGACATGTTTCAAAGTGCTACTCTAATGGGTGGCACAATGAGTGTTGCAGACCTACTAGTTGCATTTAAATTACAGTCCCTGGGTACATGTAATGCCATTTACTCTGGCATACAAGTGAATTAAATGTGCAAATTGGGTGTTAGACAATTTTCATGTTTGAAGGAGAGAGCATAGGTACTTTAGCACTGGTTAGCATTGGTAAAGTGCACAGAGTCCAAACACCAAAATAAATTCAGTAAAACAGGAGGGATGAAGCCAAACATTTGGGGCAACACCACACCAAGGATGTCACGTGCAACAGTGGTAAAATATTGTGTTGACATTTTGACAGAGACAATAGGTATGCTTTATATATGTTGATATGGTGACCCCCTGTTATAGCCAATAGTCCTGCCTTTTATATATTGATGTTCTGACCTTTTGACAAAGCCAGTAAGCCTGCTTCATTTTAAATAACACACTCTTGTATTGTGATGGCCAGGCTGACAGCCAACCCCGCGAGAGTTGGATACAGGACCTGGCCGGCCCCTATGGCCAACCCCTCACTGCGTATGGTCTGTAGGCTGTATGGACTGGCAAAGTTAGGTATGGTAATACAATCTTACTTTATGTTAAAAAAGCCTTAAAGACTCACTGACACAAACAAAGGTAAAAGTGAAGATATATCGTCAGAAACAAGGACCCCCTGCAACTAATGTGAGTTCCTAGGGGAGGGAAAATATCCTTAGGCAACTATTGGTCTATATAATGTCTAAGACCTAGTAAAGCACAGCCATGATATTAGGGACTCAGGGTACACATCAAATCATTAAAAAGTTATGTTTTTGATATAAATTCTTTTAAAACCATCCTTGGATATGTTGCAATAATTTCCAATAACATAAGTGCAATAGCATTTCAACATGACTTAAAGAAACAACACAAATTATAGTCAACAAACATGATAATTTCCACTAATTATAATGATAGATTATTATAACAGATTTGCAAAATCAATTATTAGAAAATACAAAATAAATCGGATGAATAAAAGATTAGACAACTGGCTAGATGATGGTTCTTCTCAATGTCTACGCGCGTTTCGGCGTTCTTGACACCTTTGTCAAAAAAGCCACAATAATTCCTAAGCCACAATGTGACGCGTTTCGCCTGACACAGCAGGCTTGCTCACACATGTGAGCAAGCCTGCTGTGTCAGGCGAAATGCGTAGGCTGAAAATAAATCAACTGCTGGTGAGATAACCCCCTGAGTGATTGCTTTATTGGCGCACTTTGTGAAATATATATATATATGGAGGTTTGCACACCACTGGATGTATTATTATGCTGTTCACTGTACCAGCCTTCACTAACGAGGAGACATGGATTTACGCGGAAATGACAAGGCTGGAGGTAGTGGAGGGTGGGCCATACTGTTTGCACCAATGAGCAAGCAGCGAGATTCATCTTTTAATTGAGCCCCCAAGTGCAACATCAGTAATAGTGAAGCGGGCACTGAGCAAAGCCGTCAGGCTGAAACACGTCTGCCCAGCATTTCACCTAATTTTACAGGACACTTGACCTATGCCTGAAGAAGCAAATAAAGCCTTACCTGAACCTCTGAGCATGTGTCGGCCCCATTCTTGTAGTGGGATTGGTGTGGGGATATATATATATAAAGAATCAATGGCGCCATAATATTTCTGTGTATCTCTAAACTATAGTAGGGTTAACACCTTACAGTTTTACAAGTTTTTTTCTATGTCTGCTATTTGAGCAGTGACATCACTGTTTGGCGCCCTTTGTGATTTTTAAATGTCCGCCTTACTGCCCGTTTGTTTGTAGGGAATAAGGACACAGCCTGGTGTCCGAAACGCGTCTGAGGCATGCACGTTTCTTTGCACAGTAAATAAACATCTGGCTAGCAACTACTATCGTGTCCGTGGTCCTGTTTGGTGCAGCAAAGCACTTGGGAAGTGGATTGTATCTATTACAGGATTTTGGTTTGTTCCTGTTTACACGGACCCCTCTCCGGAAGTAGACAACCGCTTTTCAAACCTGTGAGGAACTTTGTGCTAGATGCGGAGCAACAACGGTCAGTCCCCTGCAAACGTTTTTCCAAGAAGATAGCACGCAAGGTTGGTGGTATTGATGCAAGTCGGAGGACTCTCAGAGGTGCCATCCATATGCGGTAAGCCTATAAACGATATCGATGCAGGTGGGGAGGTGTTGCAAAAACCAGTACGAGCTTGGAATTAAACAGAGGCCAGCTCTTTGTGCATTGCATTTGGAACATTATCGTAGTGCCATGTCAGACGAACGGGAACGGGAGAAAGCAGCTGAGGAATTGTTTCAAAACTTACCGAAAATTCCACAAGTGGGAAGCAAAGACAAATCCATTGAAGTTAGCAGCAACAATGATGTCAAAAACTTGATGAAGGCATTAGAGAAGAACTGTCGAGGAGAGCTCACTAAATGGTGGGAAATAAAATCACTGGAGAAGTATCACGAAGCGGGTCGCATACCAAGGGGCCATAGATAATGTTAGCACCAAGCTTTGACAGCCCTAATCCACTCTTATTAAAAGAATGGGCAGAAAGTAACTTGGAAGCATCAATGCGCTTGGTATGCCTCCTGGTCAAGTACGCTAATATCGACCGAGACAAAAATAAAGAAGAAATTGCACGAATACAGAATGAACTTTGTAAATCAGAACATATGAAGGACAAAGACTTTATCGACAAAAGTACCAAAGAGATGAATGACAGATTGCGCAAACAAGAGGAAACTATCAAGGCGAGAAAGCGTATAAGTTTGCCCGTGACAAACAAGATTACGAGCTGGGGCAAATTTTTACGTTCGCACGAAAATTTGACTTTTTACGAAAACAAAAGGGCAATGAAGTACAAAAAAGCGCTATGACCCCTAAAAACCCTGACTTGGCAACTAGTGATTCAAATTCATCAGCATCTGATGCCAGCCTGGTACCAAGTGAAGAGGATTCTGATGACAGTAACCCTGGTGCAAAACGAGGGGATCTAGGTCAACTTACCCTGGCGGAAGAACTCGAATATATCAGAATGCAGCACAAACAGACATTATGCCCGAGGAGTCAAAATGCCTCAACAAGCAAAGGCGCAATTCAAGGAGGAGAGAAAGATGGAAATGCTCCCGCAACAAGGGGAAAGAAGCAACCAAACCGATATTGGAGGAAGAAAAATGAATGAATGAAAATACTATAATCAACCTAAGTGATGTGGTCCTAAATGAAGCCGAAAAACAACTCCTATCTTTGGGATTATCTTCAGCCCGGAAAGCAACTTTGGGTATAGCAGCAAACGCATTGATGTTTTTAAATTTATTCGTAAAATCAAATTAAAAAAATACTTTACCATCAAAAACAATTTGGCAACACAACAACAGCAGAAAAATGTGTACACTACCAACACCATTGCTTCAGGTGGCTTGCAAGCCAAAGATATATCCTTAATGTGCACTTTGCACTGTCTCAAAGAAAATATCGATGACATCGCCGGGACACAAGAGGCAGCGCTGACAATGTAGGAGTAGACATAGCCAAACCAGGAACAAGTCCGTTTAAACCAACATCAACGTTTGTTCCTAATATGCCGCGCGACGCCATAGACATCTACCATGATCGGGTGACTGAAGAGCTGAAGAAATTAGAACATAAAATCCAATCCCAGTACAATCCACCGAACAACAAAATGAAACAATATTTTGCCCTAATGAAGAAATTGAAAAATGATAACACTATTGTGATTAACAAATCAGACAAAGGGGGTAGCGTGGTGTTATGGGATAAAAAAAGTCTACATCAAAGAGGCCTACCGGCACCACCGTCATGACACTGAATGCTACTCCAAAATCAATATGGCATTGGTGAGAACCATTCAGAAAGACTACAAAGATGATCTTCACCAATGGAAGAGAGACGGCCTCATTTCTAAGGACAAATTCAACTTTTTAAACAAAGATTTCCCCACGATACCCAACATCTATTTTGTACCTAAAGGACATAAGAAAGAAACACCGGTTACCGGGAGACCTATTGTGGCCTCCATGAACAGTACTTTTGAAAACACCTCTAAATATATTGACTTTTTCCTTCAAGAGTTCGTCATCAATTTACCAGCTTACATTAAAGATACAACTGACTTTTTGTACCAACTCAATAACTGTGGTTGGTCTAGTGAATGCCTATTACTTACGATGGACATATCCACTCTCTATACTAGCATTTCACACTCTGATGGGATATGAGCAGTCAAATATTATCTGAACAAGAACCTATAGAGATGCATTGCCATAATGAAATGCTTACCAAGATGATTGAATGGTGTCTTTATAACAACATCTTTATGTTCGAGAGCACTGTGTTCAAACAATTGAGGGGTGTGGCTATGGGGGCATGCTTCTCCCCAGCTACGCGGAGCTCCACGTTGGCTGGTGGGAGGAGCTTGTCCTCATGGTACAACATGCTAGGGCTTGGTCTGAACACATCATTAAATATTGGCGTTACATAGATGACGTGATCATTGTATGGCGAGGGACTAAGGTCCAAGCAGAAAATTTTGTGAATGACATAAACACGAATGAATTAAATCTAAAATGTGCAGCACACATAGACTGCCAGACCACCAACTTCTTAGATATTCAAGTGCAGATAATAGATGACAAAATTGAAACCTGCTTGTATAGAAAGCCAACGTCTGGGAACACTATTCTTCATGCAGACAGCTTTCACCCTAGCCACACCATCGCTAGTATTCCTTATGGTGAGTTCTTAAGAATACATAGAGCATGCAACACTGTAGAATCCAGACAACAGCACCATTTCGAGGCGTTCAAAAGATCGGTAAGCAGAGACTATGCCCCTAATAAATTGGAGGTAGCCATGAAAAAAGCTAATACCCATGACCGCAACATCCTCCTAGACCCTAACAGGAAAAGGGAAGGAAACAATAACGATGCCCATAATAACACAGAGGATAAAGGTACAATCAGACTAATTACAGGGTATAGCAAGCAGGCCAATCTGATAAAAACATCATTAAGAAGCAATGGTTGATTATTATTACAGATCCCATCCTTAAAGAAGTCATCCCTGCCACCCCTACCATTACTTTTAGACATGCATTTTCCATGCACAATGAGTTGGTCAAAAATAGCCCAGAAACCGCCAAGACCACAAACTGGCTAGCACCACGGAAAGGTTTCTTTAAGTGCAGTTCATGCAGGGCGTGTAAGTTCGGTATCAATACGACCATGTACACTACAACTTTTTCTGACAAGACCATCGCCTTGAAAGCACACTATACTTGCCGTACTGAATTTGCAGTTTACATCCTAAAATGTACCTGCAATCTCTATTATGTGGGCAGTACCAAATTACAAGCCCATGTACGTGTGCTTCAATATCTTAGAGCGATCGTAAATTCTGATCCAGCTTACCCCGTGGCCAGCCACTTTAAAGCTTTTCATGACAATAATCTTAATTGCTTACAATATTTTGTCATTGACGCTGTGGCACCTAACATCAGGGGGGCAACAGGGAAAAGACTCTACGGCAATTAGAGTCGAAGTACATAATAAAGCTGGACAGTAAGTCCCCTATGGGGCTGAATCTTGGGGAAGATATGTACAACTTTCTATAGATGCAATTGGTGACCCTATAGTACTTTATTGTTCCCTATGGTTCCCTGTTCTGCCTAAATCCATAGTAGACCTCATGCACATCTTGTCATGTAATTCCATCTGGTGTTGTCAACTTGTGTACATACCATTTATTGAATAACTGTATGTCTCTTCCTCCTATAGCCCCAATACTTTATTGAGATCTTTGGGCTTGCGAACGACTTATTATTAGCATCAGGCGATGCTTAGTCGATCCTGTGCCTCTCGTTTTTGTACTCAGTTATTGAGTTCCACACATGGATTGCCTTAAATATTTTCCCCCTTTTACTAGCAATAATAGCACTGCTTGTAAGATAGCGGTTCCTATATTTTTCATCATGTATACACTCTGCTGCTATATAATTATGATATATCATATTCCATATTCCCGTAGTATAATTGTTTTTAACTTTTTTCATTTCCTTTCACACTTATTAGTTTGACACTTGTTAAGCACTTTTTGCACATAGTAGAGGAACACACAAGGGACGCCTTTGCTTGTATTGACATAGATATCTTAGGATGCCTGCCTAGCATCTTAAAGTTTGCACACAGATATACATATGGATTATTGGATGTTACATTAGAATGTCTTGGCGTATTTGTACCATGAAAGAATCCATGACGCCATAATATTTCTGTGTATCTCTAAACTATAGTAGGGTTAACACCTTATTTTTAATATCTTCACTGGTGCAATATTTAATAAGTGTACATTGATGAAATACAATTGGCAGTATCGTATTCTATCTACATAATTGCAATGTCTGTAGGCTATAGTATTTTTTTAACATTAAGCTCTTTGTTAACGCATAATTTAAGATAAATCAACGTAAAAATGTAGTGGGGATGGATTTGCATTTGAGCATTCTCAATTTAGCCAACACAGTCATTAGCACTGCGATAGACAATCTTTTTAACTATGACGCATTTGTGCAACATCATTTATTTATTTGTACACACATTTGTGATTTGTGTTTTATACTCTAACACACCAATGCCAGAAAAATTCTTGATAAAATCAATTTTCGTAGAGATACGTTTTGTATAGGCACTTCGAAGGCAAAGTACTACAAAACAGTTTTACAAGTATTTTTTCTATGTCTGCTATTTGCGCAGTGACATCACTGTTTGGCGCCCTTTGTGATTTTTAAATGTCCGCCTTACTGCCCGTTTGTTTGTAGTGAACAAGGACACAGCCTGGTGTCCGAAACGCATCTGAGGCATGCACGTTTCTTTGCACAGTAAATAAACATCTGGCTAGCAACTACTATTTTGTCCGTGGTCCTGTTCGGTGCAGCGAAGCACTTGGGAAGTGGAATATATATATATATATATATATATATATATATATATATATATATATATATATATATATATATATATATCTATACTACTATTATAAAGGAAGAACTTTGAACCTTCGAGGCGGGTAAACTCGGGAACCACAGCGCCAATCCACACACCCGATACATCGTTGTAATTGTCAGGGTGTGCAGATGGACATAGACTATATAAATTAAAAAAATCTAAGTTATTTTAAAAATTTACGAGAAAAAAAAAAGTAGTCCCATGGCAGTAGCGCCAGCCGCGACGTGCGTGCTGACATCAGGAGCGCGGGGAGGAGCGGCATCCAGGAGCACGAGGAGGAGCAGCGGACATGAGCGCGGGGAGGAGCAGTGGACAGGCAGGGAGGAGCGGTGAGGAGCGGCGGACAGGCTGGGAGGAGCGGAGAGGAGCGGCGGACAGGCGGGGAAGAGCGGCGAGGAGCGGCAGACCGGTGAACTCAGGAGCGCAGGGAGGTGCGGCGGATGAGGTAAGGCTCCGGGGGACCCACGGCCAATGTCGGGCTGGCGGGCAGGGGCCGGGGCTGGCGGGGTCAGGGGCGGGCGGGGGCCCTGAAGCCTAATTGCTCCCGGACAAGGTCGGGACGGGCTGCTGGTGTATATATATATATATATATATATATATATATATATATATATATATATATATATATATATATATATATATATATATATATATTCAGGTTCACATTTGCCCAAGAGCAAGGCGCACTCACTGTCGGCATTACATCGGGTCAGGAAAGGGGAGCAGGCACGCCCCGCGTCTGCAGCACCTGACGCGTTTCGGGCATCAGCCCTTCCTCATAGGTTCGCTGCTTGCAGATAGAAACCAGCACAATGACTCTCCAGATATCACCCTTTAATACAGCTCAGGTGAGTGAAATGCATCCTGGGACTGGTAGTCACACAATAATACCCATGTGGGTTGCTGGCGTCTTACATGCAAAATTTCAAAGTTCATTATGTCAGGGAGTGTCGCCCACACCTTCCCTCATTCAGGTTGATATCTGGAGAGTCATTGTGCTGGTTTCTATCTGCAAGCAGCGAACCTATGAGGAAGGGCTGATGCCCGAAACGGGTCAGGTGCTGCAGACGCGGGGCGTGCCTGCTCCCCTTTCCTGACCCGATGTAATGCCGACAGTGAGTGCGCCTTGCTCTTGGGCAAATGTGAACCTGAATACTAAACGGCTAGTCCGGCCGGAAGGCGCACCGCCGCACATACTTAGCGGATTCTGCAGCTGTTCGTGGATGGCTTTGCGGGACAAACTGGCAAGTGGCTGAATTAGGGAAGGTGTGGGCGACACTCCCTGACATGATGAACTTTGAAATTTTGCATGTAAGACTCCAGCAACCCACATGGGTATTATTGTGTGACTACCAGTCCCAGGATGCATTTCACTCACCTGAGCTGTATTAAAGGGTGATATCTGGAGAGTCATTGTGCTGGTTTCTATCTGCAAGCAGCGAACCTATGAGGAAGGGCTGATGCCCGAAACGCGTCAGGTGCTGCAGACGCGGGGCGTGCCTGCTCCCCTTTCCTGACCCGATGTAATGCCGACAGTGAGTGCGCCTTGCTCTTGGGCAAATGTGAACCTGAATACTAAACGGCTAGTCCGGCCGGAAGGCGCACCGCCGCACATACTTAGCGGATTCTGCAGCTGTTCGTGGATGGCTTTGCGGGACAAACTGGCAAGTGGCTGAATGAGGGAAGGTGTGGGCGACACTCCCTGACATGATGAACTTTGAAATTTTGCCTGTAAGACGCCAGCAACCCACATGGGTATTATTGTGTGACTACCAGTCCCAGGATGCATTTCACTCACCTGAGCTGTATTAAAGGGTGATATCTGGAGAGTCATTGTGCTGGTTTCTATCTGCAAGCAGCGAACCTATGAGGAAGGGCTGATGCCCGAAACGCGTCAGGTGCTGCAGACGCGGGGCGTGCCTGCTCCCCTTTCCTGACCCGATGTAATGCCGACAGTGAGTGCGCCTTGCTCTTGGGAAAATGTGAACCTGAATACTAAACGGCTAGTCCGGCCGGAAGGCGCACCGCCGCACATACTTAGCGGATTCTGCAGCTGTTCGTGGATGGCTTTGCGGGACAAACTGGCAAGTGGCTGAATGAGGGAAGGTGTGGGCGACACTCCCTGACATGATGAACTTTGAAATTTAGCATGTAAGACGCCAGCAACCCACATGGGTATTATTGTGTGACTACCAGTCCCAGGATGCATTTCACTCACCTGAGCTGTATTAAAGGGTGATATCTGGAGAGTCATTGTGCTGGTTTCTATCTGCAAGCAGCGAACCTATGAGGAAGGGCTGATGCCCGAAACGCGTCAGGTGCTGCAGACGCGGGGCGTGCCTGCTCCCCTTTCCTGACCCGATGTAATGCCGACAGTGAGTGCGCCTTGCTCTTGGGCAAATGTGAACCTGAATACTAAACGGCTAGTCCGGCCGGAAGGCGCACTGCCGCACATACTTAGCGGATTCTGCAGCTGTTCGTGGATGGCTTTGCGGGACAAACTGGCAAGTGGCTGAATGAGGGAAGGTGTGGGCGACACTCCCTGACATGATGAACTTTGAAATTTTGCCTGTAAGACGCCAGCAACCCACATGGGTATTATTGTGTGACTACCAGTCCCAGGATGCATTTCACTCACCTGAGCTGTATTAAAGGGTGATATCTGGAGAGTCATTGTGCTGGTTTCTATCTGCAAGCAGCGAACCTATGAGGAAGGGCTGATGCCCGAAACGCGTCAGGTGCTGCAGACGCGGGGCGTGCCTGCTCCCCTTTCCTGACCCGATGTAATGCCGACAGTGAGTGCGCCTTGCTCTTGGGCAAATGTGAACCTGAATACTAAACGGCTAGTCCGGCCGGAAGGCGCACCGCCGCACATACTTAGCGGATTCTGCAGCTGTTCGTGGATGGCTTTGCGGGACAAACTGGCAAGTGGCTGAATGAGGGAAGGTGTGGGCGACACTCCCTGACATGATGAACTTTGAAATTTAGCATGTAAGACGCCAGCAACCCACATGGGTATTATTGTGTGACTACCAGTCCCAGGATGCATTTCACTCACCTGAGCTGTATTAAAGGGTGATATCTGGAGAGTCATTGTGCTGGTTTCTATCTGCAAGCAGCGAACCTCTGAGGAAGGGCTGATGCCCGAAACGCGTCAGGTGCTGCAGACGCGGGGCGTGCCTGCTCCCCTTTCCTGACCCGATGTAATGCCGACAGTGAGTGCGCCTTGCTCTTGGGCAAATGTGAACCTGAATATATATATATATATATATATATATATATATATATATATATATATATATATATATATATATATATATATATATATATATATATATATATATATATATATATATATATCCATATATAGTTATAAGCGCTAACTATATATCGCGCACCCGCAATCCACTGCTGATGATGTCACATATTACATCATTCATGACATGGTTAGTGACATCACTGATGACATCTCAAATGACATCACTGATGACATCACTGATAACATCTCATTTGACATGACTGATCACATCACTGATGATATCATTCATGTGATAATACCATGAACCTCTTCAGACTCTAATATAACCTTAGATACAATCAGTGTAAACAGACAGTCACTCATCCATGGAGTTACTCACACACCTAGTCAGTTATGCCAAAAATCAATCACACCTCCATTTTCTCAACTATACAGTTATACACACCTTACTTATTCAAACATATACTAACACATATTTACTTTACTCTCTTATACAATCTCTGATACATGTTCACAATGATCCATACAGCCACTCACACATTCACTAGCTCTTATGCACAGTTATTTATAGATGTCAACTCTCACATGTACTGTGTTTTACATATGTACTTAATTTGACATGTAGCACTGAGATATCCATTCACTCACTAATACACTCATGCACAGTCAACCGCCCATACAGCTGTTTCCACATGCAGTTTTGAATCTATACATATAGTGAATCAACTACTCACACATCTATGTACAGAGTCACACACCTTCCAGCCACCCATACACACACACTCAGTTTCCCATACAAATACTTGGACAACCAATCAACCCATACAGTTACTCATATAGCTACTGATCAACATATGCAGCAGTTTGTAGAACAACAGATATAATGATGCACAAATTAAAACAGTTTAGTCACTAACCCATGCACTCAGTGAGACACATTTAATCACTCACTCAATCAGTCAGTCATGCACCTAGTAAATCCTTCATCCAGACACTTATATATCCACACATTCATCAATATGTAAAACATATTTTAACTTTACAGAAACATACAGTCACTGGATGTTGTAATCAGTGATGTCATCAGTGATGTCATTTGAGATGTCATCAGTGATGTCATCAGTGATGTCACTAACCATGTCATGAATGATGTAATATGTGACATCATCAGCAGTGGATTGCGGGTGCGCGATATATAGTTAGCGCTTATAACTATATATGGAATTTCAATGGTTTTATGCGAGTAAAATAAGGTTTTCTAAATGCAAATCCCTAACTATATATGGCCTAAAACCAATGGTTTTTTCATTGAATTTTCAAGGTTTTGTAAATGCAAATTCCTAACTATATATGGAGTATAACCTATGGTTTTTTCTGTGAATTTCAATGGTTTTTTAATAGCAAACATCAAAAGCTGTCAAATGTCAAGTACGTGATAGGTAAAAACGTTTTCGTGTTTATGCACGCTGATGTGCTTTGAACGCTGCCCCCCCCCCCACTCCCCTCTTTTCTCTTAGTAGTACTCTCTCTTTGCAGATAGTGAACGGTAGTTAACGCAGACCTTTACCCCTGTTGTAATCCGTCGTACCTGCTTGTCTCTCCATTTGATTGATTATTATCCAAGCATTTACTGTTTTACAATTGGTTCTCTTTGGATCATTCTCTATTTACAAACAAGCACAAAGTCGCAATACTCTGTTTAGTCTTTGCAGATAGTAAAAAATCGTGTAAAAAATAAAAGTAATCGAGCAAAATCAGTAGACCACTAATTCGATCTCTTTTTAACCTCGGTAAAATACAAACATTAGGAATAACCCTTCATGAGAAATACGAAAATAGTGAAATGAATTGAGCTCCACACCATGAGGGCTGCAAAACAGCTCGACTCCGCCACCCACACCGCCAAAAATAACGGCAAACCCTATGCAAATATTATAAATATACACAACACACCACCAAAGAAACAGAATAAAACATTTTATTAAATAACTATTTACATAACTATTTTATACTTTTTATTGCCCGATCCGGCTAGCTCAATCGATCGAGCATGAAAGTCATGCACTGATAACAAGCGTTGAGAGTTTGTAGAATGATGTCTTCAGATTTTCCACATACAGTGTAGTGGCGCGAACTGGCAGGGGGCGTTTGGATTCTACCCCTTCTCCAAATAAGATTTTCATACGTGAATGTTCGTTGGTTGGTGGAGACATTTTGACTATATTCTGCACCTGCATTGTCGCGTAATGCGTCATATGACGCGACGCGTTAGCGCACCCGGATGTGCTCCGGTGCGCAAGGCGCAGCTTCCCGGAAACGATCCAGAGCGCGCCGCGCAGCGCGTAACGTAAGCATAACAGGTCATGTGACTTGTTAATAAAACTTTTCATTGGTTCATTTTACTTTTCTTTTCCTAATTATGTAAGACTAGGTCATGTGACCTAAAAATAACACTTTTCATTGGATTAAAACATTTTTTTCCCCCAAACGATGAAAGCCCCACCTTGTTTCTGGATGTTTCAGACTGAAGCTGGCGTCACCATGAGAGCACCACCATCTCGTAGCTCCGTCGTGGCCATTCCGCAAGCAATCATGGCAGCCGCTCCCCACCGGAAGCTTGCGGGAGTCGAGGGCCCCCAAGACTTTTGTACAATCTTCAAGGCTGAGGGGACGCTTTCGAGAATGGAACCCAAGCCCTGGCAGACAAGCGTCCGAGTTCCAAGGTGTCCCAGGGCCATTTTACTGGACCAGGCCCAAATCCGAAGAGCCGGCCGCCATTTTAAGAGTCCTGTGGAAGCCGCCTACCGCTGCACCGCAAGAGTGGGAGCAACTCAACTACATGGTGAGCGAGACGCTGTAGCCGTAAGAGCGGGCGGTAAACAGCTGAATGGCGGATGAGGCACAGTGTAGCAAAAGCGGGCGGAATGGCGACTGAAACGATAAAGGGGCGCCCCACTACAGCAGACAAGCCTCCGCCATGTGCTTCAAAACTGCATATGTATCTCGTGATATCAAGGTTGGGCAACCAGTACAGAACAAGCAGTTACGAGTCCCATTTACACCGGCGCCATTTTGGGCGCGGCCGGGCAGGTCCAGGATCTACTGAAACATAAAAAATGAGGCTGACGTCTCTGAAGCAGTTCACGAACAGCAGGACATAGCAAATAAACATGAACTCTCTAAAGCTGTTAACTCACTGCAGAACAAAACAAGTGAACCTGAAACCTCTGGAATAATTGTCGCTCAGAAGAACAACACACAAAACTCTGTAGTGTCTGTGGAAAGTAAAACAGAAGGGCACTGTAGTTTCAGACACACTTAACACTAATGACTTAACAAAGATATCGTCTGTCTATGAAGCAGCTGTCACAAGGAAATCCCTAACGCATCAGCATTCTCGGAAGAGGTTGACACAGATAACATCTTAAGGAACAAAGAAAGACCTGTTCACTCTTGACACCCCAGGTGCTGTGTATATTGCACTATAGTGCTGCATCGACAAAACGGGCAACCCTATTGATGTGGATTTTTCATTATTGATTATTGTAAAGAAATGGCGACTCCCCCCTTTAGCAGATTAGCTAAATGTTTGCGTAATTTAGGCATAAAAGTTATATTATTGTTGTTGTTGTTGTTATCGTTATAGTTCTGGTTAATTTCAAAAAATGGTTAAATATATTTACAGTTTTTGTTGCGTTCGTTATATTTAAATATTAATAAAGTTTTAAAATGTAACTGTCTTGGAGTACTATATTTTTTTTTAAAATCGGGTGAATGGGGCCTTGAATCGGGTTATTGTCATGTGTGGGCTTTGCAAGTGTACTGCTACAAGATCGGACATTTCAAACTCAAATGCACGTTCATTTTCTTACCTTTCCGAAACATGGAGCGCAATAGCAGGCAGAGAAAGGGTGATGCACGTGTTGAACACTGCCTGGCCTGCAAATTGCTGCCAGTGCCCCCCCCGCCCCGAGTACTTCACAAATCTTTAAAAGACCATGCGCTTGTTCAATGGGAAGTGGATAACATGGCTAAGAGCATTTGCTGACTAATGCATGAATATCGCTGACTTTTCAGCGATATTCATGCATTGCGGCCGTTTTTTATCGCATTTGCGATAAACCTTGCTAATAGCAAGGTTTATGTGCGATAAAATTCGCCGAAGTGCGGCGATAATTATTGTCTCTAAACAAGTTAGAGACAAAAATTACCGCTAGTTGTTGGAAATATGCCCCCGGGTTTTTCCTTGCAGGAATCGGGAAACGAAAGACTAGCACTGAAATCAGTAGTCTCACACCTGAATCGGGAGGGTTGGCATGTCTGGATACTCTACAGCTGGAGCCATACACTACATCCGCAGGGCTAGGTGATAGCCTAGGTCCGGCCTGGACAATCGGACACAGAGGAAGAGAAGTGTCAGAGGGTGCGGTAGTGAATAGGGTGAAAGGGAGGTGTCGAACGGGCACAGGGTGTGATTCTCAGAGAAGAGCAGCGCAGATGGGGGAAGTATATGGCCCATGCATGAGAGAGAGAGCGGGGGTGACCATTGCGTGGGGGAGATGCGTGCGAGGGTGGGGAGCCATGCTGAGAATCGACGGCGTGCAGAGAGTGGCCCTGGTCAAGGCATCTAAAATGGCTGCCGTGCACGACAAAATTGTGGCATTGGACAAAAACGCAAGATGGCGCAGACAATGTTTATCAATAAGGATTCATTTATAACAAAATATTTACTCGCAGTGACAAAATGGTGTTCAACACTTCCTGATTTCCATCGAATCGAACGTTAACAAACGTCACGCAGCAAAAAAAAAAAAAAAAAGCTCACGCACAGAGCGGTTTTTAGCCATGTTATCCAATGGAAGGTGGATAACATGGCTAAGAGCATTTGCTGGATAATGCATGAATATCGCTGACTTTTCAGCGATATTCATGCATTGTGGCCGATGTGCGGCGATAATTTTTGTCTCTAAACAATTAAAACGAAGCACAAAATGGCGAATTCCCGTTTCGCTACCAGTTTGCGGCCCAGTTCGCGGCCCGTGAAGCGCTTCTACCGTGAAAAATAATTTTTTTTTTATTTTCCCCACGGGACCCTTTAATAACCCCAACAACATTCCTAGGGGGTCAAGAGGGGTATACCTTGCCCCCTTTCAATAAATTCCCCCTTCGTTTTTCACCTCTTCTTCTCTCTCGATCCTACCGAGAGATAAGATGGCGGCCGCTCCGGACTATTTAGAATGTTGACAGACACCGGAGAGCCAATCAGCTTTCTGTTATCCAATGGAAGGTGGATAACATGGCTAAGAGCATTTGCTGGATAATGCATGAATATCGCTGACTTTTCAACGATATTCATGCATTGTGGCCGATGTGCGGCGATAATTTTTGTCTCTAAACAATTAAAACGAAGCACAAAATGGCGAATTCCCGTTTCGCTACCAGTTTGCGGCCCAGTTCGCGGCCCGTGAAGCGCTTCTACCGTGAAAAATCATTTTTTTTTTATTTTCCCCACGGGACCCTTTAATAACTCCAACAACATTCCTAGGGGGTCAAGAGGGGTATACCTTGCCCCCTTTCAATAAATTCCCCCTTCGTTTTTCACCTCTTCTTCTCTCTCGATCCTACCGAGAGATAAGATGGCGGCCGCTCCGGACTGTTTAGAATGTTGACAGACACCGGAGAGCCAATCAGCTTTCTGTTATCCAATGGAAGGTGGATAACATGGCTAAGAGCATTTGCTGGATAATGCATGAATATCGCTGACTTTTCAACGATATTCATGCATTGTGGCCGATGTGCGGCGATAATTTTTGTCTCTAAACAATTAAAACGAAGCACAAAATGGCGAATTCCCGTTTCGCTACCAGTTTGCGGCCCAGTTCGCGGCCCGGGAAACGCTTCTACCGTGAAAAAATTTTTTTTTTTTATTTTCCCCACGGGACCCTTTAATAACCCCAACAACAATCCTAGGGGGTCAAGAGGGGTATACCTTGCACCCTTTCAATAAATTCCCCCTTCGTTTTTCACCTCTTCTCTCTCGATCCTACCGAGAGACAAGATGGCGGCCGCTCCGGACTGTTTAGAATGTTGACAGACACCGGAGAGCCAATCAGCTTTCTGCGCGCAAAGTTCCGAAACGCGAAAAGTAAGCGGACCGGATCGCTGCCCGGAGCGCTGTTACAGATATATATCTTGATTTAAACGTTAATTTCTCAAAATCCACTGAAGCACATATATTGAGACCTAGCAAAGGCACATCGGGCTACCAGTCCCTACAATTTTGCCAAGTTTCGTGCAAATCCATTCAGCCGTTCGAGCTAAAAGTGAGGCCAACCGCCCTATGGAAATTAACATGGGAAAAACGCGTTTTGGGACCCCCCTTTTTTCTCAGCCCCCCCTTGACGAAACCCCACCGAATTTTCAGGGGCTGCTCAGAAACAAAATGTGCCATTTTCCTGAAAATTTCAGCCGATTCCGTCCACAAACGCCAAAGTTATTAGACATAGAATTTTCAGAAATCCCATAGGGAATTAATCCTAACTATATATACCTACTGGCGATAGCCAGTAGGTAATATATATATATATATATATATATATATATTGAGGCTCCAGCTTGAGTCCGTAGTACAAGGAATCACTCGAGCTGCATCGAAGGCTCCAAGCAAAAGCCTTTATTTAAAAGGTAAGGGAAACATACTTTGGCAGAATCCTTTTAGCAGTCACACGCCTGCCTGACACTTTTTGATAATTCTCCTCAGAGGCTTCTGGCGGATGAGATGCACCACCGCACTTCCCATTTCTCTTCAATGTTAATGCGCACCTGTTTAGGTTGCTTATTAAGACTGCGCTGCGGATTGTGGGAATTGTAGTGCCGGTTTCGGGTGCAATGTTCTGCCGGCTTCTTTTCAAGACCCGGGATGGGCCCCCGCCTCAGATGTTTACCAAAATCCTACATGATGCAGCTCCAAATGGCCTGGCAGGATGACAGACCACACGGCTCCCAAGTTACCAGGATGGTGCATTCCTTACGGCACGGCCGCCGTGTAAACATTGAGGCTCCAGCTTGAGTCCGTAGTACAAGGAATCACTCGAGCTGCATCGAAGGCTCCAAGCAAAAGCCTTTATTTAAAAGGTAAGGGAAACATACTTTGGCAGAATCCTTTTAGCAGTCACACGCCTGCCTGACGCGTTTCGATAATTCTCCTCAGAGGCTTCTGGTGGATGAGATGCACCACCGCACTTCCCAGTTCTCTCCAATGTTAATGCGCACCTGTTTAGGTTGCTTATTAAGACTGCGCTGCAGATTGTGGGAATTGTAGTGCCGGTTTCGGGTGCAATGTTCTGCCGGCTTCTTTTTAAGACCCGGGATGGGCCCCCGCCTCAGATGTTTACCAAAATCCTACATGATGCAGCTCCAAATGGCCTGGCAGGATGACAGACCACACGGCTCCCAAGTTACCAGGATGGTGCATTCCTTACGGCACGGCCGCCGTGTAAACATTGAGGCTCCAGCTTGAGTCCGTAGTACAAGGAATCACTCGAGCTGCATCGAAGGCTCCAAGCAAAAGCCTTTATTTAAAAGGTAAGGGAAACATACTTTGGCAGAATCCTTTTAGCAGTCACACGCCTGCCTGACGCGTTTCGATAATTCTCCTCAGAGGCTTCTGGCGGATGAGATGCACCACCGCACTTCCCAGTTCTCTCCAATGTTAATGCGCACCTGTTTAGGTTGCTTATTAAGACTGCGCTGCGGATTGTGGGAATTGTAGTGCCGGTTTCGGGTGCAATGTTCTGCCGGCTTCTTTTCAAGACCCGGGATGGGCCCCCGCCTCAGATGTTTACCAAAATCCTACATGATGCAGCTCCAAATGGCCTGGCAGGATGACAGACCACACGGCTCCCAAGTTACCAGGATGGTGCATTCCTTACGGCACGGCCGCCGTGTAAACATTGAGGCTCCAGCTTGAGTCCGTAGTACAAGGAATCACTCGAGCTGCATCGAATGCTCCAAGCAAAAGCCTTTATTTAAAAGGTAAGGGAAACATACTTTGGCAGAATCCTTTAAGCAGTTACACGCCTGCCTGACGCGTTTCGATAATTCTCCTCAGAGGCTTCTGGCGGATGAGATGCACCACCGCACTTCCCAGTTCTCTCCAATGTTAATGCGCACCTGTTTAGGTTGCTTATTAAGACTGCGCTGCGGATTGTGGGAATTGTAGTGCCGGTTTCGGGTGCAATGTTCTGCCGGCTTCTTTTCAAGACCTGGGATGGGCCCCCGCCTCAGATGTTTACCAAAATCCTACATGATGCAGCTCCAAATGGCCTGGCAGGATGACAGACCACACGGCTCCCAAGTTACCAGGATGGTGCATTCCTTACGGCATGGCCGCCGTGTAAACATTGAGGCTCCAGCTTGAGTCCGTAGTACAAGGAATCACTCGAGCTGCATCGAAGGCTCCAAGCAAAAGCCTTTATTTAAAAGGTAAGGGAAACATACTTTGGCAGAATCCTTTTAGCAGTCACACGCCTGCCTGACGCGTTTCGATAATACGCGAACCGGATCGCTGCCCGGAGCGCTGTTACAGATATATATCTTGATTTAAACGTTAATTTCTCAAAATCCACTGAAGCACATATATTGAGACCTAGCAAAGGCACATCGGGCTAACAGTCCCTACAATTTTGCCAAGTTTCGTGCAAATCCATTCAGCTGTTCGAGCTAAAAGTGAGTCCAACCGCCCTATGGAAAACTCAATGTTAAAAACGCGTTTTGGGACCCCCCTTTTTTCTCAGCCCCCCCTTGACGAAACCCCCCCAAATTTCCAGGAGCTGCTCAGAAACAAAATGTGCCATTTTCCTGAAAATTTCAGCCGATTCCGTCCACAAACGCCAAAGTTATTAGACATAGAATTTTCAGAAATCCCATAGGGAAAAAATCCTAACTATATATACCTACTGGCGACCGCCAGTAGGTAATATATATATATATATATATATATATATATTCTATAAAAAGTGGGCCTATTGGCTCTATCATGTATATATAGAGTCATGCTCACACCTTGATAGAGCCAATAGGCCCACTTTTTCTATTTTGGTTTTCTGGTTGTTTGACAAAGTCAAAAGTGGAGAAGTGTGGCTCACTGGTTAGAAGCAGCAGACCCTGAAGCAGAGATCAGGCCCGGGACCAGGGTTTAATTCCCGACGCGGCAGGGTCTTGGACTCAATGTCCACGGACTCGATAATTCTCGCCTCGGCGCCTACTCTAATCATGGGTCCCACGCTGCAACTCTGGGCAATAGCATGCTTAATCTCCACAATGGCCCCAAAAACGCTGGGATGCCTGGCTTCACCTTGGGGGTGCCCAGGAGGGGCATCTCACAGGGAGAGCCAGGAAGGGTTCCAAAGCGTTATACAGCGCCGGGACGTCCCGTTGCTGGGGCAGCTGTGCGCTTTACAAGTATACTACATTTACATTTCGTAAGTATGGCTAGAATCTGCAAGACCAACTGCACGCTGCGCATGCCAGAAGGCTTTGTGCTGCCGGGAGGTAAGACACTTGGAGGGGGTTGGGCGCAGAACCTGGGCCTTGCATGGCAAGGGGTCAGAGCTACATATGGTAATAAAATATTACTTTATGCAAACAAAAATTAGAAATTCACTAAAGAAACAAATATTAATGTGATGTTATAATTAAAATTAATAATAAATGAAATTCACTGGGAAATTATTAAGAAGCGTAACCTCCACTAATTCCGCTTGTTCTGTGGCCACTTGCAGACTTGAGTTCGGCTTGCGCAGCAGTTGGGTGCAGGGCCTGGCAGCGGTAATACGTTGGGTTGCAAGCTTAGCCAGAGGGGAAGCGGGGACTATGAGAATTCTCCTAAAGGCGGAATTATTGGGAAGTTTAAGAGAATATTCCTTAATTGTTAAAAACTTTAGAAAGGCTGTATCGCTTCTGCAGCTGGAGGAGGATATCCTCTTTTCCTTATCCGCACCCCAGCTAAAGTCTGTCTTAAAAGAGGCCTCCTGGGACCTTAGCTATAGATTGGATTGTGCCTCGATTCTTGCTAAAAAAGGTGTTAATCCCCTTACTGACTCTTTTGCAAGAAAATTTGTGCAACCCTATGTCACTTGGAATTTGCCCCATAGTGTTCGGAGATTCTGGTTGCTCTTGAGGCAGGATTTGCTTCCTCTAAATAACCTCTTGTTTAAATGGTATGGAGTCCCCGCAATCTGTGACCTCTGTCATTTGTCTACCCAAGACCGAATGCATGTACTTTTTATATGTCCAGTACTGCGTCCCTTTCGCCGTAAATGGTTAAGGCAAATATGTTTACAAATGGGTATTTTAAATGCTAATTCTTTTATGTCTGCCCTTTATAACCCTCCGAATGAGAGATTCTGTTTTAACATCTTTAGCTTTTTTAAATGCTTTTTAGCTATTTATTGAAGGCTTGCTTATGAAGTATGTATCTATGAATTGTTTTGTATTGCGGTAACTGTTGTAAATTGTCTTTTTTTCTTTTTGGTAATGAATGGAATTTTGTATTGTATGTTTCTTTTATGTGGACCTCCACGGAGTTCCAAAACATAATAAAGATTGAATTGAATTGAATTGAAATTCACTGAAAAAACTGAGGAGTTTTATTAAGGTGAAAATGTCTGTTAGAACATACCATTTTAAACAAACCAAGGGGCAGATGTATCATGTGTTTTGCATGTCGCAAAAGCTGCGATTCTCTATTTTCCAGCGTTTGCGACATGCAAAAACGAAAATGGCATGTATGAAAGAAATCGCATCGCACATTAGGAATTCGCATGTTTGCGAATTCCTAATGTGCGAGAAATGAAAAATCGCAGATAATTGTGCGAATAGCGATTTAGCATTGGTGCAAAATAGCGAAATTCGCATGGATATGTAAGAAAAAATCGCAAATTGCGATTTTGTCATTTTCGCATAATAAGGAATCGCAATTAACACCAGGTACAAGCAGGTGGTAAAAAAAAAAAATATATAAAAGAACACCCAGAATGCATTTTCACTCTTTCCAAAATGGCGGGACTGTACCTGATTGCCAGGAGGATGCGCATCCAAGCTCTTGCCCAGAGAAGACAACGTCAGGAAAGGATATTCCGAATACGCATTACGCTGTTCCAGCAGACACAGGAGGAGATATATGAAAAATACAGGCTACATCCTCACAGCATTCTGGACCTAATTACTGAATTGAAACCATTTTTACAACGCACAACTGCCAGAACACAATCCATACCAACACATGTGCAGGTATTGTGCTCACTGCACCTTTTGGCTTCTGGCTCCTTTCAAACAGTAATAGCAGAGGTTGGTGGAGTCTCACAGAGTGCCCTATCGCGTTTTTTCCATGTCTTCTTGGATGCAATGATCAGTAGACTTCAACATCATATATATTTTTCTAATACACAGCAAGCCATACAGGAAGCCAAGTTGGATTTCTATCAAATAGCAAGATTCCCACATGTGATTGGATGCATAGATGGAACCCATATTGCCATCACCCCACCAGCAGCCATTGAATATGTTTTCCGCAACAGAAAACACTACCACTCACTGAACATCCAGGTCATATGCAACGCTAAATACATAATACAGGACATTGTGGCAAAGTTTCCAGGGAGTACACATGACTCCTACATCTTCAGACATAGTGCAATACATAGACGTCTCAGTGCTGGTCAGTTTGGAGATGGATACCTGCTAGGTAAGTAATACTCATCCATCCTCCCTTCCACCCAAACAATGTAATGTAACTCTGAGTCACTTTTCCCTCTCTAACTTGCAGGTGATAGTGCTTATGCAGTGCGTGATTTCATACTCACACCATACTTGAATCCTGCAAATGCAAGTGAAAGACGCTACAACAGGGCACACCGGTCCACACGTGGGGTAATAGAACGTACATTTGGAATTCTGAAAAGCCGTTTCAGACGCATTCACAAAAGTGGAGGTGCATTGCAATACAACCCAGCGACATGTTGCAAAATAGTGACAGCATGTGCAATGCTGCATAACATAGCAATCCGCAAAGGCACAGAAATTGAAGTGAGTGACTCAGACACATCTGATGATGAAGATGAAAACCCTCCCCCAAGAATGGCAGTGGCAGGAGTAGGAGCCATGGCTGGTCGGCAAAGGAGGGCAGAGATTACACGTAACTATTTTTAGGTGAGAAAAAAAGACAGAAACCCATTTTCACTTTGCCATTGTTCTTTACTTCAGAACAAGAAAACATTGCTATATGTATGTTACATTATAAGTAATCCTTGTGATTTCACATTTCCATACTATTAATTAAAAAAAAACAGTATCCATGCATGACTGCTGCATGGGTACTTCATGGGTACTTGAACAAGGTAAGTTATTTTCTGCGCAGGCGACTGCCAGCAGGTTGATCAAGTGGCGGCATGGCCTCTTGGTCTGCTCCAGTAGTGGAACGCCTTCCACTCCTGCGTTGCACCATGATGTTTGTTGGTGTGGGGTTGTTGCTACTCCTACTGGAGTTGTCCTCGCTTTCACCTGAGCACAGAAGGGCCCTTGCACCTGATTGGTTTGTTTGCATACTTTCCAGTACCAATGTCATATTGTTCACACTCTGTCCAACTGAACGTGTGCAATCACTCAATTCACGCTGCATGTTCACACTGCGACGTGTGAAGTTGCTGGTGACTGCACATAGCCGGTTGATGGCTTTGGTGTAGCTGTGCATTGTGTCCTGCGCAGCCTGTGCAGCCCTGTTCCGTGCATCCTCTGTGTTCACAAGTGTCAGGCAAAGTTTATCAATGGCATCAGCCATGCGTTCCTGGTTCTTGTTGGACTTCACTAGCTGCCTATTGATGGATCTGAGTGCCTTATGTTGAAGGTGTTGTACCTCAAGCATGTTTTGCTCAAGCCCTGCAAACACTGTCACAACCTCACTCTGTTCTGTGTTATTTGCAGATGGCTCAATACGGAATGCACGTGCCCTCCGTGGACTTTGTGAAGGCTGTTGTGCATCTTGGCTGGACACAGTGACTGTCTCATTGGAGACTGCTTCAACATCTGTGTTTTCTTCCTCTTCCATTGGTTGTAGAGGAAGTACTCTTCTGCGCTTCCTCTGTATGGTCACAGGGGCATTACTGACTTCATTGTCTGTATCTGACATCACATGGGGAGGTGACAATTCAACTTCATTGTCAGTCCTGTCCTCACTGGTATGTCCTGTGAATGTAGAGTGCAAAATATGAATTTGTGTTCATTGCAAAATAAACATCACTCATGGCACTGTATTACTTGTACTGCACTGTTTCAGCATTACGTTGTCCCACATTAAGGAGTCATATGAGTGACTGTCATTGTGAGTGTTACTAGGGCGATTGGACTACAACTCCCATAATGCATTGCTGTGGTCTTGTTTCACAGTGTTCATGGACTAATGCTAATCTCAAATGCAGTGCACACACACACACACACACACACACACACACACACACATTTTTTGTACACACACATGGATGCACTTTCATTTCCTCTTACCTTGTGCTGGTGCTGTGGGTTCTGAGCTGTCTATGTTGGTCACTCCACTCACACTTTCCGTTGTCAGTGTGGATTCGATCAGTTCCTCATGGGGTGTCGGTTTGTCCACCATGGAACTTCCACCACCTGTCAGGTTGCTATCCTTCAGCCTCTCCGCAAGTTTTTCCTTGGATCTCAGTCTCATATCATACCACCTTTTTTTAATTTCATCAATGGAGCGAGTGGTGACTCCTATTGAGTTGACCTTCTCCTGGATCTCCAGCCATATTTTTCTCTTCCTGGACTCAGGTACCTTTAGAGATTTTTTTCCAAAGAGGTCCTCATGGTTGCAAACCATTTCTTCTATGAGCACTTCTTGCTCCTTCTCTGAAAACTTCTGCTTTCTTTTTTTCTTCTCAATTGGCTGCTCCTCCTGTGCCTTCTGTGCCTCCATAGCTCAACAAACAGGTCTGCTCTGCCTCAGCACACTCTTCCAACTGCCACTGGGTGTGGTTCTGGGGAGCAGGTGCAAGCAATCACTGGTACTTCCTGCTTGTGATGTCATCAACTTGTGCCAGCATTGCATGATTCCCGTTTTTGCGATTTCCTTAAATGCGAAATTCGCAGATATGCGAATCGCATATTTCTCGCATTAATTTCTGCGACTTTTATGGAATCGCTATTTTCTCGCAGATTTAATGTTACATACCGTTTTGCGATTCCGAAATTGCGATTCGCTACAAATCGCAATTACGGACTCGCAAAATGGAATTTTGATACATCTGCCCCCAAATCACTGAAAGTCACCAGTTATGGTTATCTCAAGTAACTATAACTCGTGCCCTTAAAAAACTACAACTTCCCCCCCTGCCACTATGCACTGCTATTTGCTACACATATTACATCACTCATGACGTCATTTGACATCATTAATAAAATCAATGCAACATTTCAACTTACATCATTGATAATAACAATGTGCTTGGTGGAGCGAGTGTTATAGTTACTTCCTATTTTCTACTGCCTATTTATTTTGATGCAAGCAGACACGCGCAGAGGGTGTGCCGCGCACCTAAGGCAAGCCCGTCTGCACCCGTCAGGGTCCCAGAAACGTCCGGTGCTGGCCATGCTGCACAGAATCCCACAGGTAGGACTACATCACTACACTATAAAGGCGATAAACTACTCAGCTTAAAACCGCAAACTTCCTGCCAATGCGGAACTGTAGATCTCAATTCTGAAAACAGCTTCTACTACTATTGAACTCCTTCACAGCCTAGAGAGTTCTTCCCTAGGATTCTACATCTTAGTAATAAGCGAGAGAACAAAACGAAAACAGAAACTCTTAAGGCCACATTATTGAACTGTCATTCTATGTAAAAAGATGAGCTTCACATTCATGACCTACTGCTAGATGAACAGCCAGATCTCTTATTCCTTACTGAGACCTTGCTGTCTGATGTCTCTAACCCCACAATTTCTTTGGCCATCCCTTTGGGCAACAAAATTCTCAGAAGGGATCGACCATGTGAGAAAGGCAGTGGAGTGGTGTCGCCATTATTTATAATAAAAACCTAGACTGCTCTCCCATCTCATTAGATAACATAGAGGGGGCAGTGTATTTAGGCTTCCTTTGCATCATGTCTCCCCACCATAGTATAGTAGGTATTCTGACTTACATACGTCCAGGTGCACTCTGTAAATATATCACCACACTTTACATAGCCTCCACTTTACTGGCCCTAAAATACAACTGCCTCATTTTGGGAGATTTCAATATACATATAGACAAAGGACATGACCTCATAGCAACCTCCCTGATGGAAAAGATGCAAGCTTGCAATCTTACTCCATCGATTTTTGCGGCCACTCATGCGAAGGGCCATACCCTCGACTACATTTTTCCCAACTTTGACATATCGGCAAGTTCACCATTGCCTATTACTTGGTTAGACCATGTCCTTCTCAACTTCACAATTCCCTACCTAGAAAAAACTCCACTGCCAAATACAATTCAGAGAGATTCCAACTTCAGAGCTTTCACCATCTTTCATCATCTATGTCTACATTAGCAGATGCCCTTGAGCAATCTTACCCGAAGCTGTCAGGCAACCCTGAGAGGGATACCCTCACACTAGATTAATGGCTTTGAGCTAACATTGATGTTGCCCCACCCGCAGCCATATGCGTCTCCAAGAGGTCAGTCCCTCCTTCGCCTTGGTTTAATGATTCCCTTAGAACTAGCAAAATACAGTGTAGAGGAAAGGAAAGGAAATGGCGTAAACACTATCTGGTGGAAGATAAGAAAATGTATACAGACACCCTAAAATCTCACTATATCCTAGTACAGAGGTCTTCAAACTGTGGGGCGCCCCCCCTGGGGGTGCGTGGATGGGTTCCCAGGGTGGGTGCAACTGCCTCTGCAAGTAACATGTAAATGAAGATGGCCTGGAAGTGTGGCAATGTTTATTTGCTGCATTTCCAGGCTTGGCTGGGCAGTGTCTGTAGTCTTATCTCCGGAATGCCCGAGTTTTTCACAGGTCTTTAAAGACCATTTGCTTGCCTTTGTAAACTGGTTACCAAGACTTAGTTTTTTTCCTGGTTCCAGTACCTCCTGGGCCCCCACTCCGCTTATTCCTTACATTTGTATTTTACATTTACTGCTATAGTGTGAAAATGCATTTCATGAAAAGGAATATAAAGTAGGGTTGCCAATAGAAAAAAATACCAGCCATTTATGTTTAAAAAGCCTGCAAAGACCTTGTGTTAACACTAAATAGGGTTACAAATAAAAAAAAAGTATGTATTCATTTGTAATGTGACTTCTCTGTCTTTGTTCCCTCTAATTATCAGTCCTGGATCCTTCAGGCAGTCCTAGAACACTATCAAAAGTGCTTTCTATTTTTATTTGCTGTTCGAAGTATGCACATATAAGTGGCTTTAGGTGACCGTTTATTTTTGTACCGTCTGCAACATCAAAATAATGAGCTGGCACCCTAATCATAAGAATGGAAGTTTGTTGCAGGATCAGCACATTATTTATTTCCTTCATCATCGATCCCTGATTAATGCAATATTTAACTTATATCTGAAACCCTATGTCACCATCAATAACCTGCTGATTTACTTCAAATGTCTTTGAATGCACCCTGCATTCAGACAACTCACTCCTCATTCCCACCCTTCACTTACGTGCTCACCCTGCACTCATAGCACATAGTTATGGATTTCCCACATTTGCCACATAATCCATCATCTGCTGCATAATTTGCGGATTAAAAAAAAAACGTGTTTTTAGCTCAAGCGGTTCAAACGTTACTAAAAATGCAGCAACACGTTACCTCGCACTGGAGGGCCCTTTCTAAAGGTTGGCTGGTACCTTTCTGTTGCTTATTGCTATATGTGGGTTTTAATGTGGTACCTATTAGGGCAATAAAGGCCAGTACAGTGTTAACAAGTGTGAAAATTGCAAACTAATGCAGTAATGCTATCACAAGTTATGCCGCATTATGCAGCATAATTCGCCTTTGCTTGCTGCAGAATTTAGTCAACCATGCTGCATAATTTGCCCTTCTCCTGCCGCATAATTCCATTTGCCTTGTTTATAGTGCTATGAGGTCCCAGCCTGTGGCAGAAATCACTGTGAATATGTAAGTCATTATTTTAAAACAGTATTTACATACTCTAAGTAAGTCTTCTGCTAATGAGAAATTCAAGAACTTAGGTATTGTCATTGACAATAGTCTTTCATGCACTCTCAGATCCAAACCTTAACTCGTGCATGCTTTGGCATACTTTGCATGTTAAAAGAATTCCTACCGCTGCTGTCACTTGACAGTAGAAAGATTGTGATGCACCGCTAGTGGCATCGAAATTAGATTACCTCAACAGTTTGTCCCTCGGTCTGCCCAAATGTCTCATCCAGCGCCTGCAAGTGGTTCAAAACGTGGGGGCAGGAACTATCGTGAGACCAAAACTCAAATCAACTATGACCCCCATTCTAAGGTCTTTGCATTGGCTACTATGAAGGAACGGATCTACTTCAAAGTGATAGTGATAATTTTTAAAGCTTTCTACGGCTTAGGAGCCGGTTACCTGTACAAGCGCGTTATTCGCTACATCCCAACCAGATCCCTAAGATCCTCAAATGCCAGTCTCACCCTCGTTCCCAAAAAACGCCACGCACATATGGGAGGAAGATCGTTCAGTTTTCTTTATGCAAGGCTGTGGAACAGACTCCCAGAACCTCTGAGACGAACCACAGACCTTTTCACTTTCAGAAAGAACCTTAAAACTTTGCTTTTTAAAAATTAATCCTGTCCCTGACTTCCATTCTCTCTTCCCGTTGCTCTTTCGCCAGGACACTCTAGTTTGAGTAGCTGTGCGCTATATCAAATGTTCTATTTCATTTAATTTCATTTAGGGTACTTGTATATATAATTTGAATATCATGGTATATAACTAATATTTTGTAATGGACAGATTATAGACTATAGAATTAATTTGGTTACATATGAAATATATTGTTCTTTTAATGATTCCTTTCTGGGGTAAGAATAATGTATCTGCTGTCTATAAACAATAATTTAGTTTTGCAATTGATTGTGTTTGTTATATGCCAGTGACTGCTGGATTTTTCTTAAGTATTTTGAATATTTGTTTACTGTAGATCTTACGATCTTGGTACAATATACTTTTATGTAACAAAAATGAACCCAGCAAAGAGGGCTGTCAGGGTTCGACGAGGAAGGTCTGAGGGGTGGAAGAAGCAGCTCACACAGATAAGGCTTGCTGAAAACCAACATAGTACCCGGAAGGCCTGGAAAGCATGGAAGACTGGTCTATGTAGGCTGGGGCTGAACAGAAGAGGGAACCTTAAGGGACAGAGGGAGGATCATGCAAAGCAGAAGAGCAAGTCCATAAGATAACAAAAGTATACCATAAGATGTGGAAGTCCCTGATCAATGTTGCGGAGCAATTTTCTTGATTGTATAGTTCACGCTGGAGTTAGTTTTTCCACTGTTCAGTTCCTGAACTTTGTGTTTTTTCCTTTCCTGCGCTCTTTTGGGTTTTCTCTCCCTTACCCCTTCGATCCTGTACCCACAGCTGTGTTATTTCTGTGTGCCTAACAACATTTCTTATTAGAATTACTCATGTTCAGACTCCTGGCAGTTCTTTGGCATTCTGGTGCCCCCAAACCCTTCTGAATTCTAAATTGCCAAAATCCTTCTGAGGCTATACATTTCTTTTTTAAGGGTGAAACATTTTTAGACTATAAGCCTACAGTGTTTCACAATTTTCCTATGCATCACAATGTCATGAACACTGAGCCTCCACTTTCTAATGTTGTGTCTATTGTAAAGTTCCTGAATCAGCAACTCAGAAATACAAATGTATAAGATAGGGTCATATAACACTGATATAATAAGAATCTCCACCTCACGTTCCCATTCTTCAGCCCATTAGTACTTCTTCAAAGTTGAATTTACCTGGTTGTGCTTGATACAGTTGGATACAATTATCAGAAGTGAAGACATCTCTGTTTTATGAATAGGCCAAAGGAGAATAAATTAAACAAAAGCCATTAGGGATATTTCCGGTCTGGGTCTATTTTGGTCTTGGTCAGAAAAAATACATATTAAATAGAGTTGGCCTACTCATGTACATTTTCCATCAGCCCTGTGGCACATAGGCCACTGGCTAAATATGTTCAACAGCAGAAGTATCTAATGGTTTTCTGTTGGAAATCAGAAGGTCAGCGACCTCTAAATGAGGTGGGGGAGAGAACCACAGATTGGGAGTTCCTCTGATTTATGACAGAGATCCCACTCCACCAAACTCCAACTTACCAAACTGCTGGTTCAGGGAGGACCCAGCCTGATAGTTTAGACTTGACTGTTCCCATGAGGAACAGGGCCAAGACTGATTTTCTATGGCTGTGTCCAAACTGAGGTGGGATGGTTGGCGAAAAACACTGGATTGGTCTGAGACCCAAGTGATTGCCAGTGACTGAGATGAATTTAAGCATTCCATCCATCATCTTGTTGTTTTTGCATTTGATGCCGTAAGTGTGCAGGTTTGCGCAGACGTGGGTCCCGGGCTTACTGTGCCACTGAAAACTAGCTATAACCAGCTGAAGAGCCCATAACAAGGGCCAAACCAGTCTTGGGTTGCTTGTGTTCTGGTTTATGTAAGAACTGGCCTGGTAGTTCGGGCTGGACTGTTCCCATGAGGAACAGGGACAAGACATATTTGCATATGGCTGGATCTGAATTGAGGTGGCACAGTGGACGCACAATGATGGATTGGGATGCAGCCTGAGTGATTGCCAGTGGCTGAGATTAATTCAAACATTCTATACATCACCTTGTTGATTTTACAAAAATATTGCGTGGTCTGAATATCTTGTCAAAAATATTGAGGACCAAAATATTGTGAAGGTAATTGCAAAGAGGTAGGTATAGATTTACTATTCGTAACTAGACATCTACATTCCTTGAAGATAGATATATCATCAAGGTATATATATATGGAATTAAGTATAGTAAAACTTTATTTCACAAAAATATCTGACAAGATATTACCGTCCAGATATGTTTGTGAAACATTATTAATGGTACAGCAAACAAATAAGAAGTGTTATGTAATGATCATCAGTAAAATTTATGAATATATGGGCCTTAAAGAAAGCTTCATTATCAACCTTTCTGCTCAACATTTATATCAGACTACTGCAACAATAATTTCTCAATATGATATCCAATTCCAAATGTATGCAGACAATATACAAATATACATTCCTCTGAACAACCAAGAAAACAAAGCGAACAAATCATCTGTTGCCTGAGAACAACATCTACCTGGCCTAAGAAGTAGGATCCAACCAATTGTCAGCACAAGTAGGCGAAGAATCCAGCACTATGACCGTATGAAAAACAGTAATTTGGCTAGCAAATCACTGAGGTGATACTGAGCAGAAATTTCTACCTAATGTTTCTAAGAAGATTGTTTCCTCTAATTCATCTTGCAAGCCAAAATAGGCATTTTTTTCAAGTTGGGTTTCCTTTACATTGGGTGCAATTGGAGGGGTTCCTGTCAGTATAGCTACGTAAGAGGCACAAGCTGGGGGAAAGTTCATATTGGGCAAGTGTGCATTTGCAATCACATTCCTTTCTACAATGTAATGTTGTGCTGATTGCCTACTCTTTTTACTTGTGGCATTCGGAACATGGGGTTTAGATTTGTCACGAAACCTTTCATTAGGAGATGTGGTTTTAGCACTAGGCTCAAGGCTAACACTCCTATTTCTCATCTCCTTGTTGGTGCTCAGTTCTCCTGTCTCGTAGCTAGTGGAGGGACCCTCCTAAGTGCGCACCCCCACCCCAAGTGAATGTGTTATGCTTGAGAAATCCACCTGGCAGCCTTCTTCAATCCATCCTCTTGGCTGACAGGTAGAGTGGTTTTGTAGAACTATTGACCCAGCATCCCCTGCTGCCAATACTTTCTCCAATTTGTGGAACCGACTAGGTAAGGGGGCCAGTTCTTCTTTAATAGTGGCTCTTAATTTATTGTGCAAGTCTGCATTCAAATTCAATGCCCACGGTGGGTAGGGCATATCTGCACTAGCAGTTTGAGGACCACCCCGGTTTTGTACACGCTCAACGCCCCCCCCTGGTCAACTGTGGTGCCCTCGCAGAATTTCTTTTTTTTGGGGTCCAACCTCGGTTGTTAGTTTACGTTTACAGCTCTTAAGCCTTTTAATGGCAGTTCTACCTTTGCGCTGTGCTTTCTTTGTTGGGACATCTTGTGGGTGTGACATAATGGGATCAACTAGCTGGGATTGAGTCGTGTTTGTCAGCGTGGTCGGGTCAGACGGTGCAATGAATTTATCAGGGGGTGAGTGACAACCGCCTTTCTATAAGCTCAATTTCAGTGTCCACCACCCCAATGGACCTCTGTAACATTTTGTCTACTGATGTTGGAGGGAGAGAGAAAACACTTGTGGTTTTACTTCTGCCTAGACCTACCCTCTTTCCCATTTGTTCACCTGCTACCAGTCTAGTCCTCCTACGGTCTACACACTGGCGCTCAGCGTCCCTATTCTACCTGTACACATACAGTTAACCTGTAATTGGGCAAAAAAACACCAACCACCACAATTAAAATGAAAGTCAGGATGGAAGTAACCCCTTATTTACTCCGATTTTCAAGGTACGCAGTCCGTTCATGGCCCCACCAACTCCCAAGTTCAATTTCAGTAAGACATCACATTGAACACATCTGGGTACTGGGGTAATTCAGACTAAATTACTGTAACAGCGCTGCTATTGGAGTTCCCAAGAGACTAATAGCAAAACTACAGAGATTGAAGCATCAAGCATGCAGGCTCATTTTTAACTTTATAATTCTGATCACAACACACTAGCTCTGAAACAACCACTCTGACTTCCAGCAGCACATAGGATCAAATTCAATTTACTTTGCACCACATTCAAGGAAAAGAACGGCATTCACAAAACATGTAGGTTTTACTTCCTTCCTGGACTTCAAAGCACCAATTGTGATCCATCGAGGCAACTTGATCACTTAATTCGTATTGTTGGAAATATGTTCCAAAGTGCTCTGAGGAACCTTCTATATCTGGCATCATTGAAAAAAGAGAACTCCCCCTAGCCCTCTGTTCAGTAAGGCTTTACTGTCTTAATTTAAATGCAAGGGACTAACACTCAAGTAACAGGGAATTGCTATATGGAATTTGGAATGACTACTCATAAATATCAATCCTGATTCAACTATGAGGAGATTCCTCACCTATCACAATCTTGTGTCCCATCTCACGTGGCACGGAGAATGGTTGCATAATTTTGCTGCTGCAGGGCTATAGATTGACTACCCATCACAAGGAAGGGCTTTAAAAAAAACAACTAAATAATTTAACCTTGTATGAGGAACACCACAGACACTTCCCTTCAAAGATATGCATATTTAACCCACTGCAGTAATACCTGCAGTATTATCATCACACCACCGTAATTTTTAGAAATATTTTGAATACTCCAGAGGGAAATTATTGGCAGTAACTTGCTTAGCAAACATTTTTCCTTCTGCAGATTTTTACCAGGATGTATATACCATGATCAATACAGCACAAATTAAGGTAAATGTTTGCTCACCGGTTTTGGTACAAGTGCCATGCTTTTGGGATGGCAAAACCTGACCAATTTGGTAATATTGTGAGTAAATAAAAAAGTGAGAGCTAACCGTCCACTTTAGTGAGCTGTAGAGGAAGAACATCACCTCCAAAGCACCCTTCTTGGTTCAAATCAACAACAATATGAAGTGGATATAAAAGGCCCTGTTCTCAATGGTGCCTGCTGGACCATGCTGAAATCGAAGCGGTATAAGACGCAGCTTGAACAGGAGGTTTGTTAATTTGATGTAGGCACCACAGACTCTAACCAACAACACTGGTAAGCAAGAGGATGCATCAGCTCAGTCTTCCCTATCATTCTGCCCTGAAAACCTTATTGTTTATTTATTTATTTGCGGGTTTATAACGCGATTGAATCCACTCCCGAAGGAGTATCTCTGCGCACCAGGAACACTAGTAGCAAAAGGAGAGCGAGGCCATCGTTCAATGCAGGATCAGATTAAGTAATTCAGCTCAGGTTAATCATGAAACAGAAAGGTTTTCAATTTTTTTCTAAAGATCAGATGGTCTGGGCAATGCCTCAACAAAAAAGGGAGATTATTCCATTGTGCAGGGCCGACCACTGACAGAGCTTTACCACCCTGCCTAGCTCTTCTAATCATGGGTACTCGCAGGAACACCTGATGACTGGACCTTAAGGAACGAGTGGGGACATAAGGGAAAAATTTCTCCGCCAAGTAAGAGGGTCCTAGACCATGTTGTCCCTTGTGTACTACACAACAAATCTTGAACTTCACTCTTTGGCGCACAGACAGCCAGTGGAGCTTTTCCAATAGAGGTTTGGAGGAGGATCTAGGTGGAGCATTAAGGACCAATCTGGCTGCGGTGTTTTGCACCACTTGAAGCCTGTCCAGTACTTCTTCATTGGCTGCTGCTAATAATCCGTTACAATAGTCGAGCCGACTAAGCACCAGAGCCTGGACCAAAGTTTTCCTGGTGGAGTCCGGAAGTAGTGGGAATAGCTTGCGGGGGAGCCCTATCACATGGAAACAGAAACCTGCTATATTATTTCCATATTGTTTTAGAGATAGCTCCTGATCTAAGCGAACCCCAAGGATCTTCACCACTGGCTTTGGTTCAGGAACCGGACCCAAATCTGTTACTTTCCATCTCAAAACCATTCTTATCAAGACATAGGACAGCACACATCTCCCCTTCTAAAATCTAAATGAACAGAATTACAAACAAACCACAACCATAAAGGCAAAAGTTGGAAATTTTAAAATGCGAATAACCTAAAAAAGTCAGAAATGTCTTCTTGGAAATACTCAACATCGTCCTCCATGTCAGTTATTTTGTAACGTAGGGTGCCTTTGAGAGTTTGGCAGGCGTCCCGCCGTCCACCATATTTACAGACATTTGCCAGTCTGGTGGTGATCTCAATGCCTTCAGAGGAGCTGCTGCAAAGGCCACACCTATAAGCAGTGCTTGAAATGGAAAAATAAATGTGCAGGTACTCTGTACAAGAGTACCTGCTTGTTTCTGAGAAGTGCAGGTACTCTACAATTAAAGGTATTGCATTTCTCTTGAGAAGTGCCGGTACTCTCCTCCTCAAAATAAAAAAGGCAGGTACTCAGTACCGGACAGTACCAGCCCATTTAAAGCACTGCCTATAAAACAGGAATTTCACAGATCAATGCTGAGTGCAAGCCCGATCCACTTACTGGGCACCACAAAGTTGCTGACATTCCAAACAACTTCCTGCTTTTTTAACCGCTCTTGTGAGGCAATCTTCCAGAATAGGTGAACATTGCTGGGCTATTAGCTTCATTGTTACCTCTGGGCATGACCTCCTGTGCTTGGGAGTATCAAGGGTGATATACAGGAGTGAAAGCTGGGTGGTGCCTGACCTGATCCCCGCCATTGTGGAGGGACTGCCCTGTCAGCTTCCGCAGTGATTGGCTGAATGGTGAAGCAGGGTCCTCAAATGTTGGCCGACTGTGACATGGTGGCCTCCCTGTCGAGGCTCCCTCTGTGGTTGGTGGGTCTCGAACTCTCATCACTAGTCTCTGGTACACCTGCCGTGGAGATGAGACCACCTTATGTCGTCATTGAGTGGGTCAAGAAAAAACAGGACTAGGATTATAGAAGTTTACCAGCAAGTAATCAGGGGATTCCGGCCCATGATTATCCACAGACCACACGCACACACACTAGCTACACACTTTGTCCACACATGATCTTGTTTTAAACCACTTTATCACCATTTTGCAACACATTTTCTGCAGAAAAATCGCACCTAGAGAAATCTCGATTTACAAAATACATTTCTTTATTTGGAAAATATAGAGAGCACTGCACATATTCTTTCCAACTTTTTAGAGTGCTGGAGAGATACCTGGATTTTTTTATGAACAAGATCAATAGAGGCCTAAGGGATGCAAAGCGAGAGCCTATATCTATTAGTTTTCTGTTGAACCCCCTTCTGATGTCGCAGATTTATTTGGCGGTAACTCGCTTGCATCGCCACATGAGGTTTAATTTGACTCGAGTCAAGCTGAAATGTGGTTCATTTCAACCGGTGCAGCTCACGGCCTAAATTCACACATAAAGCTGAATAAACATTTTTGACACGAGTAAACCCTGAAGACAGGGATTCGAATCTGCGCATTTAGATCAACTCACGACACACAAGCACAGCAGCAGGCACCTTCAAATAAGCAAAAGCCTCAAACCCCTTTTGCCAGAGTGGGCGTTGAGGTAATGGCAACCGAAGCTAGCTCACTAGAGAAAGGTGACAGAACGTGAAAGCCATAACCATCGAGGCAAAGTTGTGTCAGCAGTGATAACGGATTAATGGGGCATAACAGAATTCTCAGGGATTCAAATTCTTGTTCGAGTGTCTTTATAGATAACAGCGTTTTTTTTACATTTTCAACAGCTGTGTGCAAATAAAGAGGAAGGCTTCGTTCATATTCGAGCGCTTTGCAAAATGCGAGCTCTCGCAGGTACCAGCCAGAGCAGTGCAACTTTAAATAAAGCCTGGGAAAGGTTATTTTGTCCTTGGAAAAAAAAGATTAAGCATCCGGCTATCTCCAGCTCGTCGCGGTATTTGTCGCTGCTCGTTACCGGGATATGTGCGCGTCTTAAGGAGGCTGATAGAAAGTTGCAGATAATGGCGGCCTCAAGGGCGTAAAGCCACATAGACAAAGCATGTGAATGTAAACAGGCGGGTCAGTTCATTTGCGTCTGAGGCCGTGTACGGCAGTAGTAGCGCTGGACTAACAATGGCTGGATTCACAGCACATCAAACTCAAGTGAGGTATGTGCTGGTTTTACAGATACAGTACGGACACTGGCAGTGCAGGGTCACAAGTAATTCGGTACCACTGCATCTGCGCTGTATTTCAAAGACAACTTCACGGGCCTGGGCATAGTAACAAAGGGTCAATGTACTGCAAAGTGCTGCATCGCTGCAAATCCTGACGTTTTTTTCCCAGACACGGAGCAAGTATTTTCGTCTGTACAAGTGACATTCATATTGTGTTGGACAGTGCAGTGTGAAGTCTGAAATAGCAAACCTTCATATATGTTGCCTTAACTGTGTGTTGTTTGTACGTAAGAGGATGTAACTAACACAAACGTAGCTACAAGGTGCAATGTGGCAAAATATTACCAACGCATCTTGTTCCACAAGGAGGGTTACAGGCGATCGATAATGGAACTTTTCACCTATAGAGCCCTTCCCAGGGCTTGGTTTCTAAAAGAATAAGTGCTGGGGTTCAGAGTTTTGCTCGCACGCGGCTGGACCTATTTTAAGTCGGCGTGCCGAATACCAAGGCTGCGTAGCCTTGATTCCACCTCATGCCTCTTTGACTCCCAACCAGACTCTCCCTGCCCCTTTATCTTACTCTTGCAGGTTTCTGCCTTTTCCCTTTTGTCACGTTTTTTCCAACTTTCTCTTTTTCCTTCTTGCCCCCTATTGTGTTTTTCCTTCTCTTGCCCTGGGTGAAAAAAATCTGACGAGGAAAAAGAAGTGGCAGTCTTCAACAAGCATTAGAAATGCAATCGGGCTCGGATTTATTTGAGTTTGAGCTAATGGCATTGTAAATGCCAATGTATTGTTGCTATGTGTTATGGAGTGTGTTCATGTGGTGTGTACTGCCAGTAATCTCCTTGTGAGTGTGAGAATATTGCAACACTTGCCTGTGATGTCCTTCTTGTGAGTGTGAGAAACTTGCACCTCTGCTGCCTGTGGTCTCCTTGTGAGTGTAAGAAGCTTGCACAGCTGCTGCCTGTGATGTCCTACTCACTACTCTACTCTACTCACTACTCTACTCACTACTCTGCACTCACTACTCACTACTCTACTCACTACTCTAATCACTACTCTGCACTCACTACTCACCTCACTACTCACCTCACTACTCTACTCACTACTCTACTCACTACTCTACTCACTACTCTACTCACTACTCTGCACTCACTACTCTGCTACTCTGCACTCACTACTCATTACTCACTACTCTGCACTCACTACTCACTACTCTACTCACTACTCACTACTCTACTCACTACTCTACTCACTACTCACTACTCTACTTTCTACTCACTACTCTACTTACTACTCTACTCACTACTCTGCACTCACTACTCTACTCACTACTCACTACTCTCCACTCACTACTCTACTCACTACTCACTACTCTACTTTCTACTCACTACTCTACTCACTACTCACTACTCTACTCACTACTCACTACTCTACTTTCTACTCACTACTCTACTCACTGCTCACTACTCTACTCACTACTCACTACTCTACTCACTACTCACTTCTCTACTCACTACTCTGCACTCACTACTTTACTCACTACTCTACTCACCTCACTACTCTACTCACTACTCACTACTCTACTCACTACTCACTTCTCTACTCACTACTCTGCACTCACTACTTTACTCACTACTCTACTCTACTCACCTCACTACTCTACTCACTACTCTATTCACTACTCTACTCACTTGAAGAAGGAATTAAAATATTTAATAAATTCACTGTCATTTCACAGAAAAAAATTGTCAAAGGGGGTTGCTGAAATCTTTAAGAAAACTGGTTCTAAAGTGCTTTCAATTGAAATCTGTAAAGCGCCTTTTTAGTTGTAAAATTACTCATTTCCCTTTTTAAAGAGCGATCAGTAGACAAAAAAATTGTGTCAAATGTATTATAACTTGTTTGTTTTATTTGTTATCAAGTTTCACCAATCACTTTGGATTTTTCTGGTGGCCCTAAGCATCGTTCTGTCGCACTGTTTGAAGTGTTAGCCCATCCTCCAATGGTTGGTAAATTTACCCCTCCAAACATGCTCCGTTTTCTTTTTGTTTCCAGTTTTATCCAGTGCAAAATCAACCCTAAGGTATTGGAGTGCTTTACATGAGCATATACATTACACAAGGACACATTCATTTTTGGTAGGCACAGGGAGATTAAGTGATTTGCCCAAGATTACAGGATGTTGAGTCGACGCCGAGATTCAAGCCAGGTTCCCAATCTCCAAAATCGGCAGCTGTGGGCGCTGCGCCACATCCTCCATCCAAAAAGTCACTTAGAAATGCATATCCTAAAATCGTGTGCCCTGACCCCTCGACCCCACGCACACACTGTGGCACTCGCGAATATCTGCAGACAACACACAGCATACGGTCACAAGCTCCCAAATAAATGTAATCCTACAAAACAGAGGGTTTGATCCCGTGCGCAGCATGGGGACGCTAAGGCCAGGCGGCTGCTGAGGAAAGACAGTTGACAAGGATAATGTCCAGACGGCGCCCTCAGCAGCCGGCGGGCCTGTAACTCAAACCCAAGGCCTGCCTGGGGTGAGCTCATCTTCCAGATTTAGCCGGGGGGGTGGGGTGCACGTGGCCTCACAGGCTTCCTTCTAAAGGAAGAATGGGAGGGCAGACTGCCAGGGAAACTGCGGGCACGCATCTGTAACGTGTGTCTTGCCTTTTGCAGTTAGTATTTCTCGCAGCTAGGCTATGCACTGGCAGCGGAACAGGACAGCCATTCGACACAGTCTACGATTTTACAAAGACCCCTCGCGCCTGGAAAAAAATGGCCCGTACAGCGCCTGCACAGACGGTGTCCCTACTGTACCAGTTTCCCGTATGTAGAAGAACGTGGGAAGAAGCCTACACTGCATAGTCGTTGCTGTACCAGTTCTTTATGCGTGAACACAGCGGTCACCATCGCTGTCCATACAGACCATGCGATATCTGTGAGCGTGAGGGCAGCTAGCACAGTAGCGCCTGTGCCTCGTGTTGTGTGTGTGCCTAGCAAAGCTCACCTGCTGCAGGACTGTGCTAATTCTGCAAGCGTCATAGCGATACTGAAATAAAAGACCTCATGTTATCTCCTACAACGCACTTCTGCCATTTTTTTTCACATACTGCCTAAAATCTCTGTCCAGCCAGGAATAGTGATCACAGACATACCGTCGGTCTGCCAGGGGTCCCAGGCTGGGAGACAGCAGCCCATTAAACTTGCTGGAATGCCAAGGGACTTCATCAAACTCAGCTGGGGCAGGAAGCAGCGCCTGGGGCTGCAAACAGGGAATACGGCCTCTGCCTCTACAGCACTGGGGGATCCCTTAGAACTCAGAGCACAAAAGTGCTGGACATGTGTCCCTAAAGTGCCGGACTGCCCTCCGTGCTGCCTACGACCATGTGCTGACGACACGCATTGCTTGACGCGCGCCCGACAAACGCACTGCTTGATGGTGAACGCGCGCACAACATCTGGATTGCATTACACGGGCACTCTGACAGCTCCTAATTAAGATTAATCACTCTCCGTGCTCGTTCGCGCACAGAATATGCCAAATCGGGCACGCGTACATTACATACAGCCTATCACGTCAACGCTACTAAATACACAGCACAGCGAAGACGAATCACTAGGCAGATGCCATAAAAAACTAAGGAATGTGCCAGCCGGAGCCCTTTCTGAATTTTTTTTTTCTAAATACTAAAGAGCTCGCAAGCTCCGCCCCCACTTCGTGGTGGGCGAGGCCCGAGCCCTAAAAATGAGTGCTGGTGGGTCCCACCCACACAACATACTCACATTAAGCACTTCCCTTACCTAGCTCACTGTTAATTGCAAATGGTTAGTACAAACTACACAACTCAGGTTTGCAGACTGCCTTGTGTTTTGCAGGTGAACTTTGGAAAACAGAGGGATTGAGTTCACTTACCGACACCACATATAACCGCTAACTTCCATCTTTTTGTCCTGTAAGTCATGTGCTCGTCAGTTTTAGACATTTATGGCTTTAGCTTACCAAATATATTAAATTACTTCCATATTTTTAGACAAGGAACTCATGATTTCACAGGCAGTTAACTGAAGTCTAGGTGTGTCTCCACTCTGCATCAACAGACTTCACAGTAGGGCTTAATTTGATCCAGTCGTTTCCGGTGCTCTGCACCGTCACCAAATTGTCAACAACTGCACTGATGACAGTCTGCCACATAATGGTGATGTATTTCTGCTTTCAGGATGAACACAGCAATAGTGTTTATTCATTAAATATTGTTTAAAAGGGACTAATGCCGTCGCCCAAGCCAATCTACAGATTTGGGGGTTTGTAATAATCTGAATAGTCTCGCTTGTATGGTATGATGGTTGGTAGTTGTGTTGGTTTTGTCATTGGCAGAGCTGGAAGAGGCACTGGATGGTGAAAGCTGCAGTGGTCACCTGACAAGGGGCCTGGCATGTATTTTTTTTAAAACAAATTAAGCTGTAAATCACCTAGAATAATTCTGTCTTTCCTAGAGAAAAGGCTTACTAGACATCTTTTTCACAGGATAGGCTTGGTTTAGTCACCTGGGAAGTTCATCCGCTGCTTTGCTTTTGAAATTAAAGGGAAACGTGCTTGGCACTAATTTATGTGACAAGACGATCGCTGGCATTTTGAAAGACTAATCTATTGTTCATTACCCTTCCAAATGGATTAGTTTCTGGATTTTGAACAAAGCCTTTGCAGTACATGCTTTGAACAATTATGCACAATTATCTTAACCTGTGTTTTGTCACCTGTGTTTTTTTTGCTCTCTATGGGCAGATGTACTAAAGAACAGGTTGCAAAAAGTGGCTGCAAAGTGCATGCCAACCTTAATAAGCAATAAACAACGGCGGACCATAATGGCCACACTTCACTGCTATGTTCCTCTTGTATTTATCTGAAAGTGATGAGAGTTGGTGTGCACATACAACTCCTGCACCTGTCAACTGCAAAGCAGAATAGAAACTGTACAAGCGTGAAGAGGTGCACTCCCAAAGTGTCTTGTCCAATAAGTGAGACTGACCAATTCCTTTATGTTAGGCAATCCTTTATTTTAAATGTCATCAGACAACATGAGATACAGCCAACGCGTTTCGTTCATTTAGGAGTGAACTTCTTCAGAGCATTGATGGCTTGAACCCGGATGGAGAGCCGCGGTACTTGGTTCCCCAATTGTGATAAGTATAGGCTGGCAGAGCATAAAGTGTTGTTGCTCTAAATTATCATCCACGAAGAAGTGTGTGACTCAGGTGCCTGGTAAAGCATCCTGTGTGGGCCACCTTGATAAGGGCCTGGTGGCATGAACCTTCAGAGCTGCATGTCACGAACGTTCCTCTCGGGTCGCCAGTGTGGATAGGGGTTACAACTTATTTTGCAAACAGATGTGTCTGCTAATAGGTTGGTTCATTAAAAAAAGGAACTCGAGTGGGTTGCAAAACGAGCTGTCTAAGGAACATTAATTAAGTAGGTCACACATTTTGACTCACTCTAATTGGCTAAAAAGACAGGCATGTTGGTCTGCAAGAGTCAGCAGACCATCATGATTATCTTTGCATTTGAAAATGGCAAACTTTTTTTTTAAGATAACCCAATTTTGTTAAAGGAAACAAGACTGCTTTGAGAACACCTTTCAGAGGACCACAGAGCAAGTAGGCATTTATGGCCAGCCGTGGTGATTGAGGGATTTAATCTCTGATGTCCTGGGGCCCGGCCTACTATGGACTTTGAGCAACTGGGCCAAGTACCCCTTCAGCACTTCGCTGTTATTAGTAGTGCATGTCAGGAAGCCCAAGGATTCTCGGAGAGGAGGTAAGTGTACAGCAGACATAGGCTCACAACTCAAAATACATCCAGCAACCCCAATAAATTATTATTTTGACCAATACTTGCTTTTATGAAAAATGTATTTATCTTCCAACATAATTTACAATACCACACACCACAAGCAAACAAACACAGACTTCCTAAGCTAGACACAAAAGTGTTACCTGGATCTATTCTTGAGTATCACTCGCCCTTTAAGGATTGTGGTTAGTCCCCATAAACACATGGCAACATCGAAGCTTGGCCCACTAGTGAGTTCAAGTCTTATAAGTACTATGATCGCATTGCAAAAGTCAAAGTGTTCCGCCACCACAGTGCATCAGTCAGAGAAAGTTCCCCTAGGTCCAGATGACCCAGTAATCCGTCTTAGCCCCTTTGGCTGGAGTGACGGTTCAGATTCCCAGGCCCGTGTCTGTGGCTGGCTGGGATCAGAAGTCAGGACATTGGGGCCCTGGTGGGAGATGTCCACTGCGCTCTTCCGATCATTTAGCAAGTCTTTTTCTGGGTCCAGTGGAAGCTCCTGGGTGCTCCCGGCTACGGGGAATTGTATGTATGCATCCGGTATTTGTTAAGCATGAACTAATCACCCCTAGTGGTCTCGAGGCGCTGGGGGCTGTTGCGGAGATTAAGTGAGCTATTGCCCAGAGTCACAGGGTGCTGAGCTGCTGCCGGCACCAGGGATCCAACTGTGAGCCCCATACTCTGGAGTCAGCCAATCTGGCCTCTACACCACACTTTTCTCCTTGACAATTAGATTGTTGTTCTTTCCTTCATAGTTCACGTCCCACTTCTCATTCATGGCTGCATGCTGGCTCCTGGCAAAGGGCCCTTCCAATTAACCACAGCCACCTGCTGGCATATGGGGGTCGTATGAGCATACACACAGTGAAGACCCCATTTAAACTACAGCATCATCCAGGCAACGGCCCTCTTTCTGAACTAGCACTGCACAATGGCCCGACCTGTCATTCAGGTGTTGGGAACAGCACCAACAAGCCTCTTTGAGTCATGGCGCTGCTCAATGTGGTGGCCCTTTTCTCGACACACCACAACACTAAGGACGATGACCCTTGTTCTTCTTCGCAGCACCCACTGGTCATACGGGAGTCATGGGCAGCACCAACAATACCTCTGCCCTCTAAGGTCATGGTGTTGCATAGAACAGCTGCCCTTGTCTTGACACAGTATGGCATCAAGGGTGATAACTCTTGTTCTTCGCCATGGCCCCCATTTTGCAAGGGAAAGGAGTGACTTCTGCATACGGCCAAACAGCCTGATCTGTGCAATGGTCCTGACAAACCTGAATCTCACACTCCACTCCCAGGACCCGCTCGCCAGGATCCCACTAGACCTCGCTTCTCACAGGAAGTCTCCTTCTCCTCATAGGGTCCTCTGGCCTTGAATCAGGCAGAGGTTGGTGCTCTAGGCTTCAGGCAAGTGTTCTTGCTTCTCCGAGGTTATGTCCCCTTACCCAGGATGGTAGACTGGTTAGACGCTCAGGTGCATTTTTATGAGGGCTTTGCGTTATGCTTGCACCACGCAGCTTGGTACATTCATGACACAAACCTCTAAGTCATATTTATGAAGCCACGTAAAGCCCCTTTGCTTGGCTTTGAAAGGCTTCATAAATATGGAGAAATACAAAGCAGTGCAAAGTGCTCTGTTGCATTACTCTGCCAAGGGAGTCATTGCATGGGTGTTGCAATGGGCGTCCCCATGCAAATCCCATGTTTTTAATGCATTCCCAGATTTACCAAACCTGGTAAACCTGGGAATGCACCAAAAAGATACGCCTCCCCAGTTGAGTTGTAACAATTGAGAAATATCTTTTTTCTCCTCGCATTTTACATTTTCTTATGTGGGCTGCATTTTGCAGCGCACATAGAAAGAGGAAAACAGCTCTATGGATTGTTTTTGTGCAAGAAGGTGTCTCTTCTTCCACAAAAACAATCCTGCCTACAACCAAGGCATCCATGCACCATGGTTTAAGGGTGCCTGAGTTGGTGCTAGGCTGCTGAAACTGCTCCAGCCCAGGGGGAAAGGACAGAAATGTGCCGTATTGGACAAATAGGGCACATTTCTGTCCTTTCACTGTAACATAGGGCAGCACAGCAAGGTAACTTGCTGTGCTGGCCCGCACCACAATTCCTGTAAATATGCCCCTAAGTCCCCAGTCCTGGTCACAACAGGCAACACTCGTGCTAAGATCCTCCACACTGATGTATAGCTTCAGTTTGCCAATTTGGGAGTCTTAAGCCCCCATTTTTAAAATCTCTGTATTTGAATAAGTGGTACACCTGAATGTAAGCTTCAGTGATACGTGCATCAAAAGTTACAAACGTCCCAGCCCTACCCTTCATGGTCCCTTATCAGCCCATCTCCTTCCAGAGATGTGTCCAATTCCCTTTCCCCAAAGACCTCTTATTATAAGTGACCACACCACAAGTAAGTTGATGTTCTTTATTGAGGTATGAAATCAACGACATCCATAGCCCTGCCAGTCAAGAACAACTGCAGGAGTGCAACTTAGAATGTTGACAGTGAGAAGGGTCAAACCACCGGGAGCAGGGAAGGAGGGGGGAACAGAAGATACCAACTCAGGTAAACATGTAATTACAACACCTCTCTTTAGAATCAAAGAGCCCCTTTTGAAGTATACAAAAGAGCCAGGCTCCTCCTGCCTCCAGTGTGTGTCTCACCCAGCTTTCAGGAATTCAGCAATACACAGATTTGTCTAGTGGGGCTCCTCCACCGCCATATGCTCCTCCAGCAAGAACTGAGGTCCCTAATATAAAAACCACAGGCTCCCATGCACTGTACCATTTGCAGGCACTCATGTATCCTCAGCGTTCTACGCAAACACACATGAAGCCCTTCATGTAATGTACCACTTCCCAGGCACTCGTATACTCCTCCATGTACTGTAGTGCATTCTGGCTCATGAACATCCCAGTGTGGTGCACTCCAACATGCATGCACTGTCTCCATACACTATAGCACACACTAGCTCACATAAATCCCAGCGCTGTGCACTCAAACACGCATGGACTATCCCCCTCCATCTGTCCTGATGCAGGCCAAGGTTGAACTGAGCTAAGCACACTGCAGCGGAAATTACTATGAGTGAGCCAGCAGCCCCACAAACATAACACAGGTAAGAAGCCTAGCCATATGACTTTACTATCAAGGGTAAGCTGCCCCCACTGCGCTCAACTCAGTTCCTGGTAAGGGTGGCACTCGTCCATCCCATGACCAAAATTGTATAACCAGAATCAAGATATCACTGCAGCGGATGCACTCAGGGCAGAGGTCCAGGTCACCTATCATGAGAGGGACTTTTGTATCCCAACAACTTCTTCTTGAAAAACTTCAATGAGAGCAGGTCACCAAGAGCAAGCAGTGGTCACCTGGACCATTCCAACTTCCCCCCAAGCTGCTAAGTTGATTCCGAAAGGGTACGGAGTTCAAAGAGGGTTCCTTCCCTTTTGTGAATCAGTTACCACCCCAACTTCAGAGTCGGTAACTTTTCAATGGTTTGCGACTGGAATGATTGCAAACCATTGGTACATCAGGGTAAAAATTGTAGTCTGGAAGGAACGCCCACAACGCACCCTTTCCCAATTGTAAATCGTAATTCATTTCTACACCCATTTACTAATTTAAAAATACTTCTCCAAATCGGTAAAGGAGCTTAGTAAATCAACAAAAAATACTTTTTAGCACTCGCAAACACTTTTAATTATCAAGTTAAGGGGTTTGCGACCATATAAAAGTTTAGTACATCTGGCCCTAGGTGGGTGGCCTACTGGGCAAAATAAAAGATGAAACAACAACAGAAAATATTAGCAACGGTGTTTGTCATGTATTCAGTTTCCCCTGAGAGTATGAGATTTGGAAACATGTTAATGGCAACCTTCGCAAATGCTCAGAATGTAAAAATAGAATCCAAATTGGCCCTTTCCTGTTGTTAAGTCCCTTGTACACAGGAGGATCAGCAGGGGGTGCGTACATCCATAAAAATATTGCACGAATCATTTTCAACGCTGTTCACATTTTAAGAAACGTTCTTAAATCCATGTACTTACTTTACAGGGCAAAGGAAGGTTAGAGATCAAGAAAGCAGAGAGGTTCAAAATGGTCCAAATATTAATTCTGTAAAATAAAGAACTGAATTTCAAAGCAGTAGAACTGTGAGAACAGATGGATGGGAAATACACCGGCTCTCTGAAACAATTGCAATTCTCACAGTAGAAGGTGCAAGCAAGAGGTGATAAAGACAAACACGAGGCTGACCCTTTTTGCATACCTGATGATGCACAGCCGCGGACAGGTAGTTGGACTTTAATAGAGAAACGAAATCATCCTTGACAGGCGCTCCAGCCGTTCACAGGACGCTCTGGTGTCTGCCGGGCACAGCTCATTAACAGACAGGTATTTCCTTTCAGACGGCTGTGGGAACCGGCGGCTGCTGACAAAACCTTACACCGGGGGGACCGCGCCGTATCTCAGGGTGCAGAGAGAACGCCAATTCACGCTTGCCTTTAAACAGCACGATAAGTACATTTCCAAGCACACACTAGTGGCTGCAAGTGAATACTTTCACACGCAGAGTCAACAAGACGGCTCGTGCGACAGGAACTGTAAAGTTCAAGGTACAGCAGATGGTTTATGAACGTGTGACGTGTCCGGTGCCGACCAGGTTATTGCTCTTAGAACCCATTAGGCGTGGGCGAACAGAGCAGATCATTGTAAAAAAAAAAAAGTTTATTACCAAGTTGATTTGAGTAATGGAACTAGTGTTGTCGGATTCAATTTTGTTATAAAAATATTCTGCCGATAACAGTAGCTTGATTTGCCATTTGTCAAAAGGACTAATTTGTCCACGCAAAAGACGAACGTTTTCGAAATTACACCTGAAAAATCGTCACTAAGGCACTAAGGTTTGGATCCATCTGATGTTTCAGAGCATGCGAAGTGTGTGGAAGTAGGAGGAGGCGACTGCGTTGACTTGTTTCATGGTCAGTTGACTGTCCAGGATGATCCCTAGGTTACGTGCATGGTCTATTGGTGTGGGGGTTGGTCCAAGTTGAGTTGACCATCAGCTGTGGTCCAGGCAGAGGTGTTGTTCCCGAAGATCAGAACTTCTGTTTTGTCGGAGATGAGTTGGAGGTAGTTGTCTTTCATCCAGTTGGCTACATTGGTCATGGCGTTGAAGAAGTTGGTTTTGGCATTGGTGTGGTCATTGGTGAGTGAGAGGATTAGCTGAGTGTCGTCTGCATAGCAGATTATGTTGAGGTTGTGTGATCTGGTGATGTCTGCGAGGGGGTGCCATGTAGGTGTTGAACAGACTGGGGCTGAGGGATGATTCTTGGGGTATGCCGCATATGATGTCCTTTTGTGCGGAGGTGAAGGGGGAGCCGGATGCTATGTGTTTGTCCTGTGAGGAAGGAGGCTATCCACTTGAGGGCGTCTTGCTGTATGCCTGCGTTGTAGAGTCTGTTGATGAAGGTGTTGTGGGAGATGGTGTTGAATGCCACGGAGAGGTTGAGGAGGATCAGGGCCACAATTTCTCTGCGGTCAAGGAGTACTCTGATGCCGTCTGTGGTGGCAATCAGCGCGGTCTCAGTGCTGTGGTTGGCCCGGAATCCTGATTTTGAGGCATCCAGTAGGTAGTTTTGTTCTAGGAATTCAGTGAGGCATTGGTTGATGGCGTTCTCGAGTTCTTTGGCCGGGAAGGGGAGGAGGAAGATCGGATGATACATTTTGAAATTGCTGGAGTTGGCAAAGGGTTTCTTTAGGAGGGGTCTGATGTCTGCGCATTTTCATCTGCCCGGGAAGGTCGCTGTGGAGATGGAAGGGTTAAGGATGCTGGTGAGTTGCATGCTGATTGGGTTCATCGCATGATTGTAGAGGTGGTGGGGACAGGGGTCGGTGGGTGCCTCGGAGTGGATAGAGGACATGAGGGCATAAAACACAGGTCACCCTGAAGGCTAGACACATTTGTGGTAAAAAAAAAATCAGCACTGTTGGGGTGGCATCTGTACATGTTGTATGCCGCTTCCCAAATAAATGTTTTTATTTATTAGTATATATTTATTTTGCATGGTACAGTACTGTAAGTGGAGGAAGCTATTGATTGTGCCTGGCTACATTGCAGGTCAGATGGAGGGGGAGCCGATGAGAAGCATGAAGGAGACATTTACCTCAACCCTGCCCCATTTCACAAAAGTGTCACATCTGATGCTCTGAGAAGAAGACCTGTGCCTCTTACTCAGCATTTCAGTAGGGTAGGGAGACCAGATTTTGAAAAGCAAATACCGGACAGGTACGACATAAAAGTAGGACTAAAGCCTATATTTACTTATATATCTGGCCTTTCCGTTTTTTGCATAGCCTTGTAAAAGGTGAACATATGTATATTCTAATCTTGTAAATGTGAGCATATATATAAAGAGAAAAACACACAAGCACACACACACGCTCTTTCCCTCCATCAATTAAGGTAAACCTCAATCATCTTCCAAACTAAAGTAAAGTGAAGAATATCCAGAAAAATGAATTGTAGATCATATTACAAAGTCAGTCGACTTGTTTACAAAAAGACACCAAGAATGGAGAAAACATGCCTGCAAATAAAACACACAACGTAACAATCCTTCCCTACTTGAGTCATCGTATTTGAAAGTATGATTTTAAGATATAACTGGCCAAAGTTCGCTCTTACGAAGGCAAGCACTAAATATCTCAACGCCACTTCCTTTCCGTTAACAGAGATATTTTACAATGTCTGAGTATATACATATTTCTGTAGGTCTTTTTTTATTACTTTTTGGTGCAGTCGACGCTTTTGAAACACTACAGAAAAATCGAGCATTTAAACAGTGTATCAACAGGGTTGGAAGAGGGCTGGTCGAGGAACTGAAGTCTTCCTACGTGAAGGAACAAACATTGGCAAAGCCAGCAGGCTTGGCCTTGGCAAGCAGTTTTTTTTTATTGCAACCGTATAATATAAAATAAAGAGAAGAACACAAGAAATCATGCGGGTGCCTAAACCAAGCATCCATATGGTTTCTACAAAAAAAATGACATGTAAAAAAAAATACCCATCAAATATAATATTAATAAAACAGTGTGGATGTTTCTGAGCATGCAGGAGTACATGGAATCGGTGTGGATACTCTTTTTTTTAGCATTAATGCCAATCAGGAAAATATGATACTCATTGAATTACTGTAACCTGATTATAAAGATTAAAGACACATGGCTAATAAAAATAATTTAGAAAAATGAAAAAAAGGATAACAAATACAACGAAAAAAACATCGATACAAAATTAGCATCTGCCCTGGCACGTAAGTGCAATTCTTTTAAGGTGTATGTGCACACGGGATTAGGTAAATACTGTAACTGCCGGTGCAACGTAGCCAGTTGATGAAGTGGGTTCACCCATTGTCCCATCTTGTATGCTGTAGTGGGTGGAATCAAAATATGAATGACAGTTGAACAGACCAGTTAATAAAGAGTGCTGACCCAGAGTGCATGTATCTAAGTATGAATCCATGTTTTTTTTACTTATGAATTTATTTGATTATTTTGGGCTGTCAAATGGGCAGTAATTTGTCAATCGGGCACCATTTCCTGAAAATGTGTGTCACCATAAGTTCATGTTCTGTTGACCCTGGTACAGAGTCCATATGCAACAGATAAAGACTTGCAGTGACCTTGACTACATGTGCGATGAGCATCACATCCACGGGTGTTCACTATATGAGTGAGAGGTGCCAGGTGGAATATCATGCAATGCCTGTGCATACCCCCACAGCAAATGCAACTCTAAGGCCTTGATGTCCAGCAAGATAGTAGGCACAGGCCGATCCAAGCCACCAAAGGAAACAAAAACAAAGGAGAAAACTAACCAGCGAGAGGAAAATGTAAAGTTGCAAACAACTAAAAGCACAACCAAGGTAAAAGATTTAGAGAAAAGTAACTTCTGTCATGCTACAGGGAAACCACGAAAAAACACAATTCAATGTAGAGCGCATGTAACAAAACTGCAGCATCAGAAAGGAGGACTTGATTGCAGAAGTATATCAAGAAGCACTGCTCTCTAGTTGAGTAAACAATCAATCAATCAATCAATCAGGGGTTTGTAAAGTGCAACTACTCATGTGAAAGGGTCTCAAGGCACTGAGGAGGGGAAAGGGGGACACGCAGCACCCGGAAGATCACAGAGCCTCGTCGAAGAGTCAGGTCTTGAGATCCTTCAAGAACTTGGGGAGTGACGGCGTCTGTTAGAGGTGGAGAGGGAGGGAGATCCATTCCTTGGCAGCGAGGAGGGAGACGGAGCGTCCTCCTGCTCTGGCCTTGTTTATGCGAGGTACCATCGCGAGGGAGAGCTGGGTTAAGCGGAGGGAGCATTGGGGTGCATGGAACGTGAGGCGGTGGTTCATGTAGGCAGGTCTGGTGTTTTGAAGGGCCTTGTGGGCATGGGTGAGAAGCTTGTAGGTGATTCTCTTATCAACATGGTCTGTGGAGGAGGGAAGGTTTCCGAGGGAGGGGGGTCACCAGCTGCTGTTCCAGGCATCGGGGTGTGGGTCCATGATGAGTCCCTTGGTTTTGTCCATGTTGAGTTGTAGGCAGCTGTTCTTCATTCACCTGGTCGACTACTTCTATACTTGAAAGTTGTGCTTGGTGATGTTGGGTTAATTGGATAGGGAGAGGATGAGTTGTGCGGCATCTGCGTACAATACGATGTTGATAGATATTGAACAGGGTCAGGCTGATGGAGAATCCTTGTGGGACTCCGCAGGTGGTCGTTTGGATTCCGAGAGGATAGGAGGGAGTCTGACTTATTACGTTGTGCCGAAGAGGAAAGAGCGGATCCAGTCGAAGGCCTTGTTCTGGATTCCTGCTTCGTAGAGTCTGCGGGCTAGGGTGCAGTGAGAGACTGTGTCGAAGGCCGCGGAGAGATCCAGGAGGATGTGGGCCACAGTCTCTCCTCTGTCGAGGAGGGAGCTGATGTCAGCAGTTGCCGTGAGGAGGGCAGTTTTGGTGCTGTGGTTCTTCCTGAAGACTGATTGGAAGGAGTCGAGGATGTTGTTTTCTCCTATGAAGTTGACTGTTGACAGCTTTTCCCATGACTTTGGCCGGATATGGGAGTAAGGAGAGCGGTCTGAAATTCTTGAGTCTTTGGGGTCCGCCAAGGGTTTGTTCAGGAGAGGGTTGATCTCGGCGTGTTTTTAGTGATCGGGGAAGGAGGCAGTCTTGAATTAGTGGTTGATGATTCGTTGAAGCTCGAGGTTCATCTGTGGCTCTGTGGTAGATGTGGAAAAGTGTGGCTCAATGGTTAGAGTGGCAGACCCTGATGCAGAGGTCTGGCCCGGGACCAGGGTTCAAATTCCCACCTTGGCGGGTCTTGGGCTCAATTTCCTCAGACCTGATAATTCTCACCTCAGTGCCTATTCTAATCATGGGTCCCACTCTGCAACTCTGGGCAATAGCTTGCTTAATCTCCACAACGGCCCCAACAGCGCTGGGATGCCTGGCTCACCTTGGGGGTGCACAGGAGTGGACATTTCACAGGGAAAAGCCAGGAAGGGTTCCACAGCGCTATGCGTTACAGCGCCAGGACACCCCAGTTGGGGTATTAGTGCACTTTACAAGTACAAATTACATGTGGCAGGGGTACGTGGGGGCCCCAGAGTGGGTGGTCTTCATAGTCTTCAGGTGTCTTCGATGCTGAGGGTGGTCCAGCTGTCTAGTGTTGCCTGAATGGTGCTGGGAGCGGTGGGAGGGGGTTCCTCGTGGGTGTTGTTATCGTCAAAGTTGTCATAGGTGGTATTGATTTTGTGGTGGAAGAAGGTGCTGAGTCTGTTGCAGAGGTCCTGGGAAGGGGGATGTCTGTAGTCTTGCTTTTGGGTTGGGCAAACTCTTTGATGATGTTGAAGATTTCTTTGCTGTTGTGTGCATGGGTAGAGATTCTGTCCTAGAATGCTTTCTTCCTTGAGTATCTGATGAGTTTGTGGTGAGCGATGGTGGCTGTTTTGAAGTTGTCAAGGTCTGCTGGAGTTTTTGAGTTCCTCCATAGCTTTGTGAAGAGTCTGCAGTTGCGTCTGACGTCACAGAGCTCGGTGGAGAACTAGCTGGCTTTCTTTGTGTGAGGGCTTTAGGCTTTCTTGAGGGGGCGACTGTGTTGGCACAGTCGATGACCCAGTTGTGTAGAGTGTGGGCGGTGGTGGTAGGGTTGTCGTCTGTGGTGGTGGGAGTGGAGCTGCAGAGGGTGACGGCGAGCTGGTCGTCAGAGATCTTGTTCAAATTCCTGCACTGGAGCTGGTGTGGACGTCTGCATGAGATGTCAAAGTGAAGAGAACACAGCGTAGGTCCATCCAAGGGAGTTCGGAGGTGTGGCTGAAAGTGATGGAGTTCCCTGCTGTGAAGATGGGATCGAGGGTGTGTCCTGCCGATTGCGCTGGTTCTGGTACGATCGGGTTGAGTCCGATGACGTGGAGGTTGTCCAAGAGTGAGGTGGAGTAGGGGTCTTGGGGGTTGTCATGGTGAAGGTTGAGGTCTCCCAGCAAGGTGTAGTCGGTGAAGGTGATGGCATGTGGCGTGAGGAAGTCGGAGGGTGGTGGACAGGTTGGTCTGTATCTTGAAGTGGAGGTGTTCCGTCCGGCCCTCAGATAAAGGTTGGCCTTGTGCGCGATGTCGGTGCCTCCCCGAGGTGGTTGGGGCGGTTCTTCTGGGTGATTTTGTATCCTTTGGGGATTGGGATTCGCATTGTCTGGTCCAGAGGCGCCATTTGTTTGGGTTTCGGTGAGGAAGACGACGTCCATGGGGGTGCTGTCAAGGAGGTCCCAGATTTCCGAAGCATCTCTGTGGAGCGAGCAGTCATTGAGGAGGATGCATCGCAGGGTTTGGGTTACAATGGAGTTGTTGCTGGAGGGTGGGGAGGGTCCTGGGTCTCAGCCAGGGTAAAGGAATGATGGCAGTGATGGCACGTGAAGGGTCTGTGAGTTCAAGAGGCGAGGAGAGCTTGTAGTTGTTGTTCTTGCCGGTGTTTAGTGTGTAGAGAGCCAAGGAGCTGTAGCACTGGTTGAGATTCCGTGAATTCTGAACCCGTTTCATAAAGGTCATGGTTTCGTTAAGAATTTGATAGTAGCGAACCGTAACTAGTGAGTGCGGCAAGTACGAGTGTTTTCGTCATGTTAGATCAATCGATTCATTATGTATTTAGGGATTTCGTTCTGAACCCTTGGGTTCCATTTTGTGTATGGCAGCCATTTTGTGGTTGCCCTCACATAGGCCGATGACTACGGCCGAACGAGTCATTAGGACACTTACACGTAAGTTCGAGTTTGTGCTGCCTCCTAGATGACCCGAGTGAACTGACCTCGTTGCCTGAAGCTGACCTTGCTAAGCCAGTTCCTTGCCCGGTAGCTGATCAAGATTAAGGATCAGAGCACAGGAGATTGTAAAGTTTGGTATGCACGCACACACCCCTTATCCTACTTCTCATCTGTTTCTGTTCCTTCTTTTATGGCTTCTTTATGATATGGGTTGTGGTCCTTTATTATGGGTTTGTCCGGCCTGTCCGAGAAAGAATGTTGGGCTTTCCTGTGTAATTGATGGTGGGCTGGACAACTGAAAAGTGGGTTTGTCGTCATGTGATACCTCTTGTAATAATGCTTATGATTGGACAAATTGTAACTAGTGAGAGTTTGTCCAGAATGTGATTTTTAGCATAAAAGACGATGTCTCGCTCTACAAAAATTGAGCAGTCTCTGACGAACCTACTCGTGTCGTACTTCGTAAACTTCTGTTCCTGGTTGCAGCCAATAAATTTGATCTTTGACGTCACCAAGAAGTATCCCGTGTCTCTGTATTCTAAGACATGTGAACCCGAAGATTTTGGGCATGCCCCATGCGCCGCTGGGTTCTAAAACCTGGTTCTTCAGTTGGCATCCAACTTCAGTGGTACCGGTCCAAGCCTGAAGATCGTGAGGAGCTTCGTGAGGAAATTCTGGAAGACGGCCGCCACTCCATCGACCCCGGCAGGTCGAATGTGGACTGAAGGTTTTTGCTGCGAGGCTTCCCGCTTTCCTGACGGCTACGAAGGACTGCTGCCCTGCCAGTCGCCCTGTCTTGGACCCCCCTTGTGATGATTTGTAAAGCGAGACGATAGACGGGTCTTCTGGTGACGGGATTGATACCTCAGTTAAGTATAAGTGGGTCGCTCCCAGTCCTTAGTTTTTGGTTTCCCTTAGTTTTGATTTGGTACTTGCAAGCGCCAAAGCCGAGGGACTCGTATATTTGCGAGACTATCGTTTTTGGTAATCCCTTGAAGTTTGAAGCTAGATTAGTGAGCGAAGATGCCTGGTCTTAGCAAAATTAGAAAGATATTTTGTTGTGGTTGTAATAGGGATTCCCAATTGGAGGACTCGTGTCCAATACCTCAGGTTGGAACTTCGACTTATGAGCTCTATTCTAAACATGGCGTGGGCCCCATTACGTATAATTAACTATGGGTTCGTTATACTAGGAAAAATGGTGTCTTACAATGGCCCAAACATGGTAGCTATGACACTGAAATTTTAAATAATTTGGAAGCTGTACTATTTAGGAAGAAAGCCTGGCCGGCTATGTTTGACTCTTTCCGACTCTGGCGTAAGGAAGCCAAACAGCGAGAAATTAAACAAGCGAAAAGAGATAAGAGAGAAAAGGGTACTGCGCAGGCCTAACTGTAGAAAAAAAAGGTAGGGCTGATGGCCTTTTATAAAGTTGCCCGGCGCTAACCGCCTCTATACCATTCTAGTTACCAAACAAAGAGGCAGGCGCTGGAGACTGGAAGGCAGGAAACAGAAGTTTTATTCCGACGGAGCAGAACACATCAGATCAGACAACAAGGTATCGTTTCGAAGGTGCTCTAACAGCCTCTCTGAGGCTTGGCCTTTTATACACTGGTTTATGGCATGTGACCATTCTTTATTACAATGAAGACACTATGAAGACATCCCCGGAATCCCCGCTTCCGCCCATTCCCACACGTAGTTATAGTAGAGGTCCTCACCCATATATAATAGGAAGGGGGCTATCACGCAGCTGGATGTTCCGCCGATTCTTTAGAATGTGTGCGCCTGATCGGATCTCAGGGGGTGGGGAGGCCATGATCAATAGTAGCCTCTTTGAAGAGGGGCGACTTCATACAGTAGGGGAAATAAACTGTATCCTCCGGCTAGGGGATGACCTGGGACCCGTGCAGACAATCGGGCTCAGAGGAAGGGGTCATCAAAGGAGAGGTATTCATGAAAGGAATGGTCTGCGTGGACAATTGAGCGTAGAGGGAGGGTTTATCAAAAGAGGGGTATTCATGAAGGGAAAGGAGGTGTTGGTCAGGCGTGGGTGTGACTCCCAAGGACAGAGTCATGCGGAAGGGGAGGGTTTATGACTTATGCATGTGAGAGCGGGGGCAGCCAGGGTGTGCGGGGGATGCTCGCAGGGTCAGGGGAGCGCGCTGGCGATCGATCGTGAACAGGGAGACCATGGTACCTAAAATGGCTGCTGTGCATATTGTACGTGAGTGACAAGATGGCACAGATGATGTTCAGTCCGCAAACTAAAATCCCACAGTCCTCCCTTTTAACATATCTCGCCAACTTGTCAATTCGGATCTATCCCCATAACGCCACGTATTTCCATCTCATAGAGGGGACTCATGTGCTCAGTTCTGAAGTCCAAAGTCTTAGGGCACACGCAGTTAGAGATCAGTACACACAAAGATGGCAAGCATTGAATACCTAGGCAACACCCACATATTACTACAACCGGTATCAATATAAATGTAAACAACCTCCATCCCCAGTCCTTCAAAGTATCCCAAAACCAGCTCCCAAGCGACCATCCTTCTTGCTCTTGATGGGCCTCCGAGGAAAGTCTATGGAGGTGTTCAATTGCTTTGTAGACTGAGGGCGAGTTATCCGGCACGTAGGTGCAGCAGCTAGATCCGATGATGCGGCATGCTCCTCCACGGTCGGCGAGAACCACATCTAGAACAAGGCGGTTTTGAAGGGCCACAAGGCGGACCGCCTGAGGCTCAGCCGTGTTGTTAGCGAGGATGCCAGCAGTGATGTTGATGGTTGTTTCTACTGCCTGGGTCAGGTGTCGTATGGCGCGGCTGTTCGCCATTGGGCCCCACAGGGGAACAAGTCCCTTCACTGCATCCAGGAACTGTGCTCCAGTGGAGTCGGCTTGTCCAATGTCACTTGCGCGTCTCTGCCGGTGATGGTTAGCAGAGGCTACGTACGTGGGGGGAAGAATGAAGGCGATGTAGCAAGTACCCCTCCAACCTTTCGGGAGCCAAGTGTATGCTTTGGTGCCACAAACAAAGTACATATTCGGAAAGCGACAAATGAGGGGGGATCAGTTGAGTCCAATGACCTGGTGATGTGGCAGGCACTGTGACCCACCAGCTGCGTTCCCAGTCCTTCGATGCACACAAGACCCGTGACGTTGATAACGGACAGAGCCACAGTCAGAGTGGCAGCGGTTCGCTTCCGTAGGTAGGAAAAGGTGGGTCTAGCTGGATTATGGAGCACCTGCATTTCCACCCGCTCTTTGGCAGGGATGTCCATATGGAAGGCGGAACCGGAGGGCACGGGGCAAAAGGGAGCAGATGTCCTTCCGGTTTTGTTCAGCCAGAACCCATAGTAGAAGTGTGACACTGTCTGACCAGAAGTGGCGTTGTCCTTGTGGCTTTCTTGCATGAGGCTCAACCAGGCAAGGCAGGAGCCATGAACTGAGAAAGGAGAAGGGATGAAGGGGATGGAGTGACCGGTGGCATGTGGGAGCAGTCCGCAGATCCAGCAGTTGGTGGCATTTGCAGCAAGGTTGTGCTGGTGCAACAGTTGTACAAAGGAATTGTTCCAGAACTCCTTACGCCTCTCTCGGAGCTGAGGTGAGAGGGAGATCAGGTGATGCTCTTTCATAGTCGTTGGCTGTTCGGTGGTTAGCAATATCTGATGTGCAGGTGTGCTTTCCTCCAAGATCCAGAAGGAAGTCATGAGGAGGAGGCAAAAGAGGAAGACAATGAAGAAGGCAATTGTCTTTGATTTGTGCATATTGTCAGTCTTTGGGTTCCTGTAGTGGGTATTTCCGGCTGCTTCCATCATCTTCTTATCTGGCGCTTCCATCATCTTCTTATCTGGCGCTTCCATCATCTTCAAGGTGCTCGGATAGCAGGCAGAACCACAGACTTTGTGTAGCTTCTCTCCGGGTAACCCTTGGTGGTGTTTAGGTCACCGTTCTGAGATTTAACTTAGTCCGTGGTCTACTTAGCCGAAGCTCCCTCCTTTCGACGCAGGAAATACCCTTCCCTGGATGGCACAGTGGGATCAGGGAATTTTGCAAGTTCAAGTGCCTCGGTATCAGGATAGCAGTTCAGTGATGGCCGATCCTTGTTCAAGAGCTCTTCCTGGTTGTCGATGTTTTCAGTTGTGGCCAGGTTCGAGGAGACCTTCTTGCAGTGGTGCGCGTGCAGCCAGTGCAGTTTCCCCTCCACTCGAAGAGCCGTCCGGGTGGTGATCAGTACTTGCCAGGGGCCCGTCCACCGGGGTTCCAGACTCTTCGCCCGTTGAAAATTCCGGACTAACACATAGTCCCCCGGTTGGATGTCGTGGCCCGGACCCCTGGAAGCATCGGGGATGGCCTGCTGCACCTGCTGATGAATGACAGACAATGTTTTAGTTAATTTGTACAAGTAATCAGACAGTAGGACGTCCGGGACGTCATGAATGGAGGTCGGTTTGGGGGCAGTCCAAAGGTTCATTGGTCGTCCGAATACAACCTCGTAGGGGGTCAAATGGTGCTTAGTGGGAGTGGAGCGCATCGATAGCAATGCCAGTGGGAGGGCATCTGGCCATTTAAGTCCTGTGGTGGCCACTATTTTTGACAGTTTCAGCTTCAATGTTGCGTTGTGTCGCTCCACCAAACCAGCAGATTGGGGGTGGAAGACCGCATGGAACCTTTGCTTCACACCCAACCCCTTCAAGATTAGTTGGATAACCTCATCTATGAAGTGGGGGCCGTTGTAGCTCCATAAAATTCGACAAAGGTCGTAGCGGGGGAAAAACTCTTTCAGTAGTACTTTGGCAGTAGTCATGGCAGTGTTATCACGGGTTGGATAGGCTTCTACCCATTTACTGAAGGCACATACAATGACTAGTACATACTTCAAGTTTCGGCATCTCTCTAGCTGGATGTAATCCATCTGGAGGACCTCAAAGGGGTGGTCGGGGACCCCAAACCCTCCCCGGGGCACCACAGTTCCTTTCCCGGGGTTGTGTTGCAGACAGATAAGGCACTGCTGGACCAGGCGTTTGGCTGAGTCTGGGATTTTGTCGTTGTGCCAGACTTTGGAAATGAGTTCAATCATGGGGGCATATCCTATGTGTGCGGGGGAATGTGCCATAGTCAGTATGGGGATCAGGTATGAGTCAGGCAGCAACCATTTGTTTGCATCTTTTGTCCGCCAGCAGCCTTCATCGTCCTTTAAACCCACCCGTGCCCACTCGGTCAGTTCGTGAGGGGTGCTGGCCGACTGGATGTCTCTAATCGTCTCCCTAGCGTCAGTCCATTTCTCTGCTTGTGACCTGGTCACATACATGCGCGTCATTGTCCTATTCTCAGCTGTGGTTCGTGCAGTGATGTCGGCCAGCGCGTTTCCTTGTCAAACTAAGTCCGTCACCTTCTTGTGTGCCTGACACTTGATCACTGCTAATCGTTTGGGGAGGAGAACTGCTTCAATCAAAGCGGAAACCAGGTCTCCGTGGAGGATGGGTGTGCCGTGGGACGTCAGGAATCCCCTTTCCCTCCACAGGAGCCCAAAATGATGAACCACCCCAAAGGCATACTGGCTGTCTGTGTAAATGTTTGCCGTGGTCCCTGTTGCTATGATACATGCCCGTGTGAGGGCAATTAGCTCTGCCGCTTGCGCGGATCGTTGTGTGATGCGGGCTGTCTCAACTACTGTTTGGGCTGTCGTTACCGCATAGGCGGCTGAAGTGGTGCCATCTGGGAGTTTGATGCATGAGCCGTCTACCCATAGCTCCCCATCAGGGTCTGTAAAAGCAGTGTCTCGGAGGTCAATTCTACTCCTAGTCTGTTCGTCCGTGAGGGTCACACAGTTGTGTATGGGAGGCACATCGGGGTCATTTTCAGGCAAGGGTAGTAGTGTGGCAGGGTTCAAAGTCGTACATCTCTTCAGGGTGATGTGGGGTGCAAGTAGGGTCAATTCGTACCCCGTCAGTCGTGCACTAGTCAGGTGTTGAGTTTTGGTCTGGTTCAAAAGGGTGTCGACCGCATGGGGTACTAGCACAGTGAGGGAGTTCGAAAGCACGATTCCCTCGCTCTGACGGATAGAGACAGCAGCGGCGGCTACTGCTCGAAGGCAGGCAGGCAAAGCTCTGGCTACGGGGTCAAGAGTGGCAGAAAAGTAGGCACAAGGGCGCTGCTTAAAGCCGATGGGCTGAGTTAGAACAGACAACGCGCATCCCTCCCTTTCGTGTGTGAAGAGGGAGAAGGGCTTTGAGTAATCTGGTGTTCCCAGGACAGGTGCTGAACAAAGGGCATCCCGCAACTCTTTAAAGGACGCTTGGCATTCGGGGGTCCAAGGGAGCGGGAAGGGGACATCTTTGGCCAACAAGTAAAGTAGGGGTTTTATAATGAGGCTGAAATTTGGCAACCATTGTCTGCAGAAAGAGGTAAGACCCACCAAAGAACGGACTTGCTTCTGTGTTTTTGGGATGGGGGTGTCTAGGATGCTTTGGATCCGATCGGGCGTAAGTTTCCTCCCTTCTTTGGACAGGAGATGGCCTAGGTATGTCACTTGAGGCTGGCAGAACTGCAATTTCTTTTTGGAGACTTTGTGGCCATTTTCTGCAAGAAAGTGTAAGAGTTGGACAGTGGCTGTGATTGCAAGTGGAGTGGTGTCGGCCGCCAAAAGGATATCATCGACATATTGGATCAACACCACCCCATCAGGTAGCTGGACGGCGTCCAGCTGTCTTTTGAGGGCCTGGCTGTAAATGCTGGGACTTTCAGTGTAGCCCTGGGGAGCTCTACAAAATCGGTACGAGCGGGATTTTAGGGTGAAGCCGAAGAGATAACAGCTGTCCGGGTGGATGGGGATAGAGAAAAATGCATTTTTGAGGTCAATGACAGTGAAGGTGGTGGCAGTGGACGGAATGAGGGTCAAAATGGTGGTGATGTCTGAGACTACGGGGTACTGGGGTACCACCACTTTGTTAACTTCCCGTAGGTCGATGATGAAGCGGTACACTTTCTCATCTCCCTCGCCTTGCTTCTTAACAATGGGTAGGATAGGGCTGTTGCAGACATTGCTAACTACTTCCTCTACCACTCCTGCATCTACCAGGGACTGAATGATCGCTACCAGTGCCTTCTCACCCTCGGGTGATATCCGATACTGTGGAAGTTTCGGGAGCATTGCGTCTTGCCTTACAGTTATGTGCACAGGGTCAATCATCATTCGTCCTACATCAGAGTCATTTTTGGCCCACAGGTACGGGGGCAGGGTGTCGAGCAGGGACAGGTCAGCGTCAGTTATTGAGTACATGTGTCGTGCTGGGCAGGATTTGGACATGCCCGGGTTGTCGTACAGGATGACTCGGACTCCATCTGGGGAACACCTAATGGTAGTTCGAAAATGCTTTAGTAAATCAATGCCCATAATGGCGTCGGGGGAGTTGGAGGAGATCAAAAATGTTGTATCAGTGAGGTTGTTTTCTAGGTCAAAGGAGATAGGTACGGACAGGGGGTTAGTGGAGGGCGTCCCATCGAAACCTATCGATGTAATGTGTGAGCCAGACAAGGGTGCCCTTGGAATCAGTCGTTTCGATAACACACTACGTGTCGCCCCAGTATCTACCAAAAATGGAGACTTTGTACCCAGGACCTTAGCGGTGACGTAAGGACCTTGCTGGTCAACACAGAGCTCGACTGGATCCCCCCCTTGCCCCTGGCAGTCCTATGCAAAGTCGGGGGCATTCTCACTGTCTGATAGTTGATACTGGTTCTGTCGGGGACGGTCAAACGTGTTCGATCTCCCTGGTCTGTCGGTGTTGGTGTCATTTGTGTACCCTCGTCCCTGTCCTTTATTTCTCAGTCCACCCGCTACGTCCTTGGGGTCCCTATTTCTGTTCATCTCCAACAGAACCGGACACTGGGATTTCCAATGGCCGAATCCTTTGCAGAAGGCACACTGGTCCTCGCTAATGTCTCTACGTCCAATGTGGGGTGTCGGGGTGCGATCTTTAAGAGGTGTATTTCTAGGGGTTGTCGATTGGTAGTTTCCCCTGTGGGACTCTCTTCCAACCGCTACCCCTTGTATCTGGGCTATCATCACCCTTTCTTTCAAATCTTTCTTCTTTCTCTCGGATGCCCTATCACTCTCATTCTTTTGATGTTCGTAGTACTGAGCCATCTGAAGGATAGCTGCGGGTTTGGAGGCCCCCAACTACTCTCGCTCGTCTGTAACTTTTGGGAGACCTCTTGCGACAGACCCTTTACATAATTTTGCACAAACAGGTGTTGTCCAGTGGCGGTGGTCATGTCTTGGCCACTGTAGTCGGAGAACACCGTCTCAAATCGGGAGAAGTATTCCGATACGTCTTCCTGGGGTTTCTGACGGCAAGCCGTGACTATCGACCAATCTACCTTTTTCTCTGGGATCAATGTCTTTAGCTTCTGAACTATTTTGTCTGGGAGTTCCAGTACGTCTTTTACAGGTTTCCTTCCGGGCTCCCGTTGTCTATCTAGCTCACTGAGTTGATTCCAGGTATGTCCGAACAGATCTGTGTGGTCGGTTTTCCGGATTTGCTTCCACACGTCAGCCGGCAGACATAACCCGAAAAACAAGTCAATGTCCGCTAAAGTCATTATCGTCGAACCCAAGACTGTGCCTAATTCGGTATAAAATGCTGTCGGGTTCTTTCTTAAATCGGGCAGGGTTTGCCGAAAAGTTAAGATATCTTGTCGATCCCATGGTTGATAAACCCAATTGTACACAACCCTTCCCTTTGCATCTGTGTGATTGATATCGTCGTTTGTTCCCTGACCTCGTGGCGGAACCCAGTAAGGGACCGCTTCTTTGATCGGCATCATAGTGTTGGCTACTTCTAATGGGGACTCGGTGTCAAGACTGGCAGCAGCGCAAGCACTATTATCGCCACTAACCTTCTCAGACGACCAGCAGGAACGATGTCCGAAGCTAACCCCCCAGTCCGACCAAAACACGACCCCCACAGTGAAATAGGACTCTCTGTGTGGAAAGGTGCTCAGATAGGAAACGGGGACGTGGATAAAAGAATAAAGGCAGGATGGATGTCTGGGGATCTCTCCTATCACTGGACTCAAGATTAGTAGACTTCAAATAGGGGATTCCACACTGCAAAAAAGGAAGGGACATAATGATTATTAACGACCCTATTTAGGGGGGGGTTGAGTTATGTAAAAGGCAAATAATCCTTAGGGTACTCACATTAGTGTCACACCACCAAAGCCGGAAATAAATGCAGGGGCTTGCTTGTATACAACGTTGCAAACGATATCATGGAAAACCCAAGAAAAAGAATGTGTAACCTCCGTTACACCACAAGTTCAAGCAAGCTGCATGCCACCTTGGAAATCCGTTTCACTTTCTAATAAAAAGTTATCTCGTGTGGCTGTCTTGCATTCCGGTATCACAAATACACGACTCCTGCTTTAAACAAATGTTTGTTTTGAAGAAGCAAAAAACAAAGAAATGAAGCGCGACTTCACTTTCAGTCGCGCTCCCTGCTCTTCTCTTCCTACACGGGTTGCTAAATACGAGCAGGACCCGACTACGAGGCACCTCGAATGAAATTCTACAAAAGCAGAAAGAGTTTTCAATAAGGCTTACACACGCCGGAGGCGAGCCCGCTCTCCGGTCGGCTCTGACCTTAATCACAGTCACAGTCTTCCACGTCTTTTCCAAAATACGAAAAATAAGGCTCCACAGTTCACGATCACGAAGGCTTCAATCTTCTTGCTGAAATCCGGCGGGGAACACCATCCGCCATCCAAAACGTTCCGGGATTAATTGACAAGCACCTTCCTGTTGGAAAGGAGGTGCTTATGTAAGAACCGCCTCACTCCTCCACTCACCAGCCCCTTACCATGCTGGTAGTTGTAGTTTTTACGGCTTGGAGCATGTACACTTTTATTACACAAGCCACATAGCTGCTTTGGTGGATATGACACGATCCCTCTTGTCCATGCTACCGCTACAGAACCCCCTCTCGAGGACCGCCGACCCGGCGGTCGACCTGGTTTACCCGGATACAGGGCATGGAATTGCTCAATCAGCTCAGGACAATTCATGTTACCCACAGGTTCCCATGACCTATCTTCAGGGCCATAACCAACCCATTCCACCAAATACTGAACCCTACCCCTAACCAATCGGGAATCTAGGATGGACTGCACCTCATACTCCTCCACTCCATCCACCTCAACCGGAAGGGGTTTATCTGAAAGTCTCGCACCAGGCAAGCAAGGCTGAAGGAGGGAAACATGAAATACAGGATGGATCCGCCATGCCTCAGGAAGGGAGAGTCTTACCGCCACAGGATTCACAACCTTATCTATGCTGTAAGGACCCACATACTTAGGTATAAGCCTGGAATTCCCTTTGATATGTAGATGTTTGGTAGAAAGCCATACCCTGTCCCCCACTTTAAAGTCTGGTTCTACAGAACGTCTCTTGTCAGCACAACGTTTCTGGGCAGACTGTGCCTCAATCAAACTTGATTTTGCTGCTATCAGCACTGCTCTAAGATGTGCATGGTGTTCTTTAATACTAGGCAGAGGGGAATGAACAGGCAAGTCAAAAGGAAGCATATTAGGGTGATGCCCATGAAGACAAAAAAAAGGAGAACAACCCAAGGTAGTGTGCACAGCATTATTGTAGGCAAATTCAGCAGTCCATAGCAACGTAGTCCAATCCAACTGATTTTGCAAAGTGAAACATCGCAGATACTGTTCTAAGGTTTGATTTAGACGTTCTGTCTTACCATCCGTTTGGGGATGATAGCTGGTAGACAGGCGGGCATCGATGTTCAGGGATTTGCATAAAGCTTTCCAAAAGTGAGACGTGAATTGAGATCCTCTATCTGTGATCAGGACACAAGGTATACCATGAGCTCGTACGATGTGTTGGAGAAATACTCCAGCCAGTTCCGCAGAGGTAGGCAATCCTGCCAAGGGTACGAAATGGCCCATCTTTGTCAAATGATCCACAAGAACCAGGATTACTGTCATTCCATCGCAAGATGGCATTTCGACTATAAAGTCTATGGAAAGTGTATGCCAGGGTTTGGGAGGAATAGGCAAGGGTCGCAGAAGGCCCACAGGTCTAGTATGAAGAGCCTTTCCTTGAGTGCAAACAGAACAATTCCTAACATAATTGCGGACGTCTTCTCGCAACCGCGGCCACCAAAAAGAACGTTCAATGCTCACGATAGTCTTGTACATTCCTAGATGACCTCCCAACAAGGAATCATGGGTCCAGGCGAGCACTTGTTGTTGTAGTGCCTCCGTTGGTACAAACAAGGCAGTATGATGATAGACAAGATCGTCTCTTTCCATCCGATGCTCTGGATCTTCCTGAATCCATTCCGGCAGATTCATATGAGCTAGGGCAATCTTTACCTCCTCCAAAAAGGTGTGCGAAGACAACAAGGCGATAGCCGAATGGAGTTTATCCTTTTCTGTCAGAATAAAAGGGGGCTCCACCTTTTCATCTTCATCAGGAGCTTCCACTTCCCCCACGCGGGAAAGGGCATCTGCCTTCCCATTTTGTGGTCCAGGTTTATACTTGATTATGAAATCGAAATCAGAAAAGAACAATGTCCATCTTAGTTGCCGAGGGGTAAGCGCCTTAGCAGTCTTCAAGAATAACAGATTCCGATGGTCCGTATAAATCTCCACTGTATGTTCTGCACCCAGGAGATAGTGACGCCACGTCTCACATGCTCTTTTAATAGCAAGAAGTTCTTTATCTGTGATGGAATAATTAATTTCACATGATGTTAACTTCTTTGAGAAAAAAGTAACTGGATGGATTTGACCTGTTACAGGATGTCGTTGTGACAGTACACCTCCCACGGCAAATTGAGAGGCACCCGTTTCCAGAATGTACGGCAACTGAGGGTCAGGATGAAGGAGGATGGGGGCCTGGGTGAACTGCTGTTTTAGGAACAGGAAAGACTCTGCAGCCTCGGGACTCCAAACAAAAGGATGGTTCTTCCTCAACAGACTGGAGATGGGATGTATGATCTTAGAAAAATCCTTAATAAACCTCCGATAATAATTCGCAAAGCCAAGAAAACTTTGCACGGCTTTTACGTTCCGAGGAGTCTCCCAATTCGTGATCACATCCACTTTACTAGTGTCCATTTGGAATCCTTGGGCATTGATCACATAACCAAGGAAACTGACTTCTTGCACGTGGAATAGGCATTTCTCGAGTTTAGCATAAAGCGAATGCTGTTGTAGTCTATCCAGCACTGTTTTCACATGAAAAACATGTTCACTCAAGGTAGAAGAATAAATCAAGATGTCGTCTGTATAGATGACACAGTAGGATTCCAAACAACCCCGCAACACCTCGTCCATAAAGAACTGAAATGCCGCAGGGGCATTACACAGCCCAAAAGGCATCACCCTGTATTCAAACAATCCGAATTTAGTCCGGAATGCCATCTTCCACTCATCCCCTCGTTGTACCCGGACCAGATGGTATGCTCCACGAAGATCAAGTTTGGTGAAGAAACGGGCTCCTTTCAATTGGTCCATGAGTACAGGAATCAAGGGGAGAGGGTAACGATTCTTGATGGTAACGCGATTAATGGCCCTATAGTCAATACAGGGTCTTAATTCGGCGCAATCCTTCTTCGGAATGAAAAACATAGGGGAAGAGGCTAGCGAGGTCGAGTGTCTGATAAAGCCAGTTGCAAGATTATCCTCTATGTACGTCTGTAGATATCGTGTTTCCTTCTCGGTCATAGCATACACTCGGCTACACGGAATATCAGCTCCGGGCATCAGTTCAATTCGACAATCGAACGTTCGATGTGGTGGCAAGTTAGTAGCCTGCTGTTTGTCGAACACTGGTAAATATTCTTTGTACTCCTCCGGAAGAACTATAGCACAACAGAACCGTTCTTGCCCACAAGTTGTCGCTAAACATACTGAAGGAGTCATGACAGGATTGTCTGCAAGAGTTATGTCTTGAACGCAATGTTCCCTACAATAGTTGGACGACAAGGTGATGGTACGGGCTGACTAGCTAATGCAAGGATCATGAAGTGTCAACCAGGGCATGCCCAATATGAGACGAAATTGGGGGGCATCGATGATGTCGAATTGGATATATTCTTGATGGTTTTGGTTGGTCTGCATTAACATAGAACAGGTATGATATGCCACAGGACCAGAAGACAGGACAGTACCATTGACTGCCTTTACTAGCTCAGGCTTTTCTTTTTTCTCGCAGGCGATTCCAATTCTCATGGCGTACTCTTGATCAATATAATTACCGGTAGCACCAGAATCCACCAAGGCATCGATATCCAAGGCGTTTTGTGCGGTAATACACAGAAGGACCTTGAGATTCATATGTGCTACCGCTGGATGCAACGTATTGGCAAGGAAGGGTGAGATCGTTTGATTCAGATAACCCAAGACAGAGACCTCCTCCTGATTTGGGTTCTCTAGTTTTCCGACGGTTTCTCAGACAGGCTTAAGGCCGGAACTCGAGGTACAAAGGATCTCCCGGATAACGCGTTCCTGGCTCTACATTCCTTTATAAAATGTCCTCCCTTGCCACAATAGAGGCATTGTTTCAAACGTCGTCTCTTATCTTTCTCCTCCTGGGAAAGGGGACCACGTATGCCTCCAATCTGAATAGGTTCTACGCCATCTGCCGCCTTAGGGCGTTCTTCCATTGGACTCCTAAAGCGAGGATAGAAAGGACGATTTTCTCCTTTACTTTTGTCTCCCTTTCGCTCAAGAAGACGATGATCCAACTGAACTGTTAAGTCTATAAGTTCTTCACATGTGTCAGGTAGTTGAACAACTTGGGCAAGAACATCCTTAAGTTCTCCTCGTAAGCCTTGATAGAACAAAGATATCCGTTTTGCAGGAGGCCAGTCGGTTTCAACCAATAGCCGATTAAATGAAGTGATATATGACAACAGATCCTGAGAGCCTTGACGTAAGGTTAACAGTTCCCTGTCAAGGGTCAGCATGTGGGATTTTCTGTCAAAAAGTTTTCGTAATTCAATGCAAAAATCAGGAAAGCTGTGCAACACTGGGTCGTTTTTCTCCAACAAAGGAATGGTCCAACTGGCCGCATTACCACCCATATAGGACATCATGAAAGCGGTCTTGGCGGGATCATCTTGAAACACCCCAGGTTTACAGAGGAAGTGTAATCTACACTGATTAAGGAATGTCTCGAACTTCCTAGGATCCCCATAAAACCTCTCAGGCGGGGCCAATGGAATACCCATATTTTGCACCACATGTACTGTATGCACAGGATCCACGGGGGTGGAAGCAGAAGAAGGATCCACAGCCTGCGGGGCAAAATATCCACCCCCTTCCGCTACCAATGATGGAGTATGTGTGGAGGTAATTGGAGGGGGTAAAGTAGCAGGTTTAATGTAAGGATTTCCACCTGTACCCTTCCGTGACAACCCTGCTACCTCCATACGCAAGGTACCCATCTCCTTATAGAGGACCTGATTCTCCTCTCTAGAAGTGTGCACTTCCTGCTGCAAAGCTGCCATGCTTTCCACCAAAGAGGACAACACTGCATCTGTATCCATCGTTCAGGCTGGCGAGTATACTTGGGCTTGTCAATCTGTCAAGACTGGCAGCAGCGCAAGCACTATTATCGCCACTAACCTTCTCAGACGACCAGCAGGAATGATGTCCGAAGCTAACCCCCCAGTCCGACCAAAACACGACCCCCACAGTGAAATAGGACTCTCTGTGTGGAGAAGTGCTCAGATAGGAAAAGGGGACGTGGATAAAAGAATAAAGGCAGGATGGATGTCTGGGGATCTCTCCTATCACTGGACTCAAGATTAGTAGACTTCAAATAGGGGATTCCACACTGCAAAAAAGGAAGGGACACAATGATTATTAACGACCCTATTTAGGGGGGGGGGGGTTGAGTTATGTAAAAGGCAAATAATCCTTACGGTACTCACATTAGTGTCACACCACCAAAGCCGGAAATAAATGCAGGGGCTTGCTTGTATACAACGTTGCAAACGATATCATGGAAAACCCAAGAAAAAGAATGTGTAACCTCCGTTACACCACAAGTTCAAGCAAGCTGCATGCCACTCTGGAAATCCGTTTCACTTTCTAATAAAAAGTTATCTCGTGTGGCTGTCTTGCATTCCGGTATCACAAATACACGACTCCTGCTTTAAACAAATGTTTGTTTTGAAGAAGCAAAAAACAAAGAAATGAAGCGCGACTTCACTTTCAGTCGCGCTCCCTGCTCTTCTCTTCCTACACGGGTTGCTAAATACGAGCAGGACCCGACTAAGAGGCACCTCGAATGAAGTTCTACAAAAGCAGAAAGAGTTTTCAATAAGGCTTACACACGCCGGAGGCGAGCCCGCTCTCCGGTCGGCTCTGACCTTAATCACAGTCACAGTCTTCCACGTCTTTTCCAAAATACGAAAAATAAGGCTCCACAGTTCACGATCACGAAGGCTTCAATCTTCTTGCTGAAATCCGGCGGGGAACACCATCCGCCATCCAAAACGTTCCGGGATTAATTGACAAGCACCTTCCTGTTGGAAAGGAGGTGCTTATGTAAGAACCGCCTCACTCCTCCACTCACCAGCCCCTTAGCATGCTGGTAGTTGTAGTTTTTACGGCTTGGAGCATGTACACTTTTATTACACAAGCCACATAGCTGCTTTGGTGGATATGACACTAGCCCTCTTGTCCATGCTACCGCTACACTCGGTCGTTTCAGGGACTGTAATCTTGACTTCTGGTTTCTGTTCCGTGAGGTGGCGGAAGACTTCAAGCGTTTGCATGAAGAGGTCCGTCACATCGTGTTCAGTCCCATCCCCGACATCGACCTTTCTATAAAGAGCTGTCAGTTTAGCGGGGCCCTTATTCTGATACCTATCCTCATATGCGTTCAGGGTGTGGTAGCTGAATCGTAAAATGAAATGCCGTCTGTGGCTACCGGCATGTGAATTGTGCATATCCATCGTATATTCTTCGCTCTCCTTCCGTTCTACTAGTGTCTTCACTATTTTGTCAATCCCATCCCGCTCATCTTTGCTCAATCTATTCGGTCTGGCTGGTGGCTGTTTGCTAGCCTCTGGGTCATCTGATGTCGTTACCAATGCGGCCGGTGTGGAGGCTGCGAGGGCTGGGGCACTAGCGCTAAGGTCACCCTTGTTCGCACTCAGAGCTGGCGGGTGCTGTTGGCAGGGGGCATATGGAGGGGGCATGTAGATGATCGGAGGGCCTAGCAGTAACTCATCGTTCACCCGTTGTTTGGAGGGCAGCTTGGGGTAGAGCGTAGAGGGGGTCCTAACAGGGCATTGGCCTGTCGATCCTGATTCTTGCCTTTGTCTAGCTTCCTCTCTTTCTTTTGTTTCTTCTTCTAGTTGCTTAGCGGCCAGGTGGGCTGCCTTTCGTAATTCTTTCCCTATTTTTGCTTCTTCTCTTTTCTTCCGTTGTTCTGCTTCTTTGCGCCACATGCCGACACTATCGAGCATGGTGGGCGTAGTCTTATTTTTCTGGAGCGCTGCTTCTAATGTTTCTATTTTATGATCATCAAAAGAACCTATCAGTGGCCACTGATTTTCGGGGTCCTTCTTTGTATATTTATGCCATAACTTATTATAAGCTATAGCGACTAGTCCATGCTTAATGAACATGTCCTTATTAGGGGTGCCTTCCAGTGGAGCTGGATGGTTTATCTCTAATAAGCGGTCCGGGCTAAACAGGCTACCAATCAGTGGGGAGAAGATAGGCATGACGGATTACAACGGGGACAAAAGTCTGCACTACCTATCTTATCACTGCGTGCAAAGACTAGACAGAATGTTTCTATTCTTCGTTGTTTGCAGGCGGTGAATACCTCAAAAGAACCAATATCGAACAGTCAATGTTCGGTCAATCAAACAATCAATGGGGAGAATAAGTAGGCACGACGGGTTACAACGGGGACAAAAGTCTGCGTTACCTACCCTTTCTCTATCTGCAAAGAGAGAACCTGTTCTTCCCTGTTTGCAGACAGAGAATCTCCAGAAAACAATCCGCGAACAATAGTTCGGGCCAAACAATCAATCGGTGGGGGAGGAAGATAGGCACGACGGATTACAACGGGGACAAAGGTCTGCGTTACCTATCCTTCAGTGTCTGTAAAGAGAGAGCCTGTTCTTCTCCGTTTGCAGACAGCGAATCTCCAAAAGAACCAACAATTCAAAGAGTAATACTAGTATTATCCAAATCAAACAATCATTTCGCAATTTGTCGCATTTACACGACCTTACTCGGACCGCATGGACAGTTTCCTGTCTTCCGAATCCAGCGCCCGATCGTCCTCTATTCTTCGTGATCTTCGCGGCACTCCTGATGGTTCCCAGTCAGGACCGTAGATCACTCGAGAGAGGTCTGTTCGGAACCAGTGAAGTTCGGATGATCGGCTGTCAGACGAGGGTCTATCGGACAGGAGCACTCCCGATCGTTGCAGTCGTTCACTCTGTCTTCAGGACCTCTCCCACTGGATCCACGAGTCACTGATGGGCCCCACGTGGGGGCCAATTGTAGAAAAAAAAGGTAGGGCTGATGGCCTTTTATAAAGTTGCCCGGCGCTAACCGCCTCTATACCATTCTAGTTACCAAAGAAAGAGGCAGGCGCTGGAGACTGGAAGGCAGGAAACAGAAGTTTTATTCCGACGGAGCAGAACACATCAGATCAGACAACAAGGTATCGTTTCGAGGTGCTCTAACAGCCTCTCTGAGGCTTGGCCTTTTATACACTGGTTTATGGCATGTGACCATTCTTTATTACAATGAAGACACTATGAAGACATCCCCGGAATCCCCGCTTCTGCCCATTCCCACACGTAGTTATAGTAGAGGTCCTCACCCATATACAATAGGAAGGGGGCTATCACGCAGCTGGATGTTCCGCCGATTCTTTAGAATGTGTGCGCCTGATCGGATCTCAGGGGGTGGGGAGGCCATGATCAATAGTAGCCTCTTTGAAGAGGGGCGACTTCATACAGTAGGGGAAATAAACTATATCCTCCGGCTAGGGGATGACCTGGGACCCGTGCAGACAATCGGGCTCAGAGGAAGGTATTCATGAAAGGAATGGTCCGCATGGACAATTGAGCGTAGAGGGAGGGTTTATCAAAAGAGGGGTATTCATGAAGGGAAAGGAGGTGTTGGTCGGGCGCGGGTGTGACTCCCAAGGACAGAGTCATGCGGAAGGGGAGGGTTTATGACTTATGCATGTGAGAGAGGGGGCAGCCAGGGTGTGCGGGGGATGCTCGCAGGGTCAGGGGAGCGCGCTGGCGATCGATCGTGAACAGGAAGACCATTGTACCTAAAATTGCTGCCGTGCATATTGTACGTGAGTGACAAGATGGCGCAGATGATGTTCAAAAAACATACAGGAGCAGACCAGGTCTATGAGATGGTGTGTCGCCATAACAAGAAACTGTGAAGTCATGAGATGCGTGTATGAGCGAATGCTGTCAAAGACATGTGCTTGACAATTCCCATCAGCCCACCTTTTGAGGTGGAGTTAACGTCATGTGGGAGTTGATGATCATTCAATACCACCTCCGACCCTGTATTGTCGGTGCGGGAGTGAATGTCAGTGATCTTAGCCATATTGTCTGTGCTAAAGTGGGGTTGATAGAAGTGCAGTGCTCAAATGAATGTGAAAATAAAATTGACTACCTAGACTTTAAGAAGCATTCAAACAAAAGTCTATGTGTCAAGGGTTAAAAACACGCCGAGTAGTAAGACTCCTCTGTGGCGCAATATAGAACGGTCGACATGTTTCAGCCCTAGGGGCACTGCCCCGGCTTTCTTCAGGACCTATGATGTAGAAGAGGCTACTGCAACCAAGAGTGATATGTCAAGTGACAGATAACCAAAAATGTACTTAAGAAAAGTTACATATCTACCAGGAGTGAATCACGTTGGATGCCCACTGGAGAGAAAGAAGAATATCTTCTTCCCAGCATTGTGTGGGTGAAGACCTCACCTCACCCGGCAACCGCTCGGGAGTATGAGGCCCCGTTCTGTCCGTCAGTGCCTCCGGTATTAGACCAAGCGGAAGTGGCACCTCCACTTCCGCTTGGTCTAATACCGGAGGCACCGACGGACAGAGCGGGGCCTCATACTCCCGAGCGGTTGCCGGGTGAGGTGAGGTCTTCACCCACACAATGCTGGGAAGAAGATATTCTTCTTTCTCTCCAGTGGGCATCCAACGTGATTCACTCCTGGTAGATATGTAACTTTTCTTAAGTACATTTTTGGTTATCTGTCACTTGACATATCACTCTTGGTTGCAGTAGCCTCTTCTACATCATAGGTCCTGAAGAAAGCCGGGGCAGTGCCCCTAGGGCTGAAACATGTCGACCGTTCTATATTGCGCCACAGAGGAGTCTTACTACTCGGCGTGTTTTTAACCCTTGACACATAGACTTTTGTTTGAATGCTTCTTAAAGTCTAGGTAGTCAATTTTATTTTCACATTCATTTGAGCACTGCACTTCTATCAACCCCACTTTAGCACAGACAATATGGCTAAGATCACTGACATTCACTCCCGCACCGACAATACAGGGTCGGAGGTGGTATTGAATGATCATCAACTCCCACATGACGTTAACTCCACCTCAAAAGGTGGGCTGATGGGAATTGTCAAGCACATGTCTTTGACAGCATTTGCTCATACACGCATCTCATGACTTCACAGTTTCTTGTTATGGCGACACACCATCTCATAGACCTGGTCTGCTCCTGTATGTTTTTTGTCATGATATTAGGGGTGTGAGCAGACAGGTCAGTAAATATTCCCCTTGACCCTCCACACACATCTTTGTTTTTGTTGCAGATGATGTTCAGTCCGCAAACTAAAATCCCACATAACATTAATGACCTACGCAGATGACTCCCAAATTATTTTCTCACTATCAGAGTCAAATCCCGCAGCCCCTTCTCTCCTCAAAATTGGACTCCAGAAAATCTTCAACTGGATGACCACCAACCAGTTGAAATTAAACAGTGATAAAACCGAAATCCTCCTACTAGGCAAAAATAAGGAGCTCTGGAATTCCTCCCATTGGCCCCCTGAGTTGGGTACCCTTCCCTCTCCAGCAACACAGGTAAGAAATCTAGGAGTCATTATTGACAATGCTCTGTCAATGAAACAGCAGGCAAACAAAGTCGCAGGCCTATGCTTCACCATAATAAAATGGCTGAAAAAAATCACATGGATGCTGCCCCTTGCCACACAAAAAACCGTAATCAGCGCACTAATAACATCGCGTATTGACTACGTAAACATCCTCTACCTGAGCTCAAATCTAGCAGTGATCAAGCGACTCCAAATGATCCAAAACTCAGCCGCAAGACTCTTGTGCAGGATACTAAAGTCTGAAAGAATATCAAAATACCTGAACGATCTACATTGGCTCAGGATTGAACACCGGATTAGCTTCAAAACCCTGAGCTACATGTTTAAGATCAAAACCAAAACGGCACCTACCTATCTACAAGCGTTAGCCACCCTTACCTACCAACAAGAAACCTACGCTCCCAAACTGCAGCAAATTTCGCTGTTCCCAGTTTTAGACTGCAAAGAACTGGCGGCAGATCGTTTTCTGTCAGAGGTCCAATTCTGTGGAACACACTCCCCCTACATATCCGGAAAGAGGAAAACTACGCTAGCTTCCGGAAATATGTAAAAACCTGGCTTTTCCAGAAACAACTGAGCTAAAATCTAACTCCGCTTATACCTTAGTCCAACCTAATGTCATAGGCGCCAGGAAACCCTTGTTGGGTAGCTGAGCGCCATACAAATGTAAAAAATAAATAAAATATAAATAAATAAGCTGCTAGGCAGTTTAAAGATAATGAAGAAGATCAAGCGATTGAGGAGTTGCATAGGCAACATAATATGGCTATCGATAAATGTTATCCAGCTTTGCCACCTCTTCTACAAGGTGCAACGAAGGACCCTGACAAGGATCCTTTGATGTCACATATGTTAAGATTGCCACCCCCTTACGTGCAAAGTGCTACGGCACCTCCTCAGCCTCCAGCTGTTCAGCCCCTAGTTGCTGCTCAGCCACCAGCTCCTCTTCAGCTGGTGCCTCCTCCTGCAGCGCAGCCTTCTCTAGGGCCACCGATTTTATGCCTCAAACTCCTTTGTCTCTTCCTGCTGTACTTGCAACTTCTTCTGCTACTGCTTCTCCGTTTGCTTAATCTCATAATGTTTTATCTCCTGTCCTTACGACAGTTTCTCCTTCTGTTCGACAGAGAATGACTGATACTGGTTCTGGTCTTATGTCTCCTTTCTTTGGGTCATTGAGTATGACCCCTGTTTCTGCGCATAAACAGTTACGTAGCCAGCTTCCTAGTCCTGAAGAACGGTCAGTGTTAGATCATTTGGCTCGTAAATGGGTTTCAAAGGTTTCGAGATACAATTTAGAGTCAGTTATGGATGTTTTCTTGCAGTGGGAACCGCCGAAGCAAAGGTATGTTTTTGATGCCATGTGTACTTTCCTCCGTGAGGAATTGGAAGATAGTGAGTTGGGTCAGTTCCCTCCGGAGTTACTTAATGTACAGTTGGAATTCGCGAAAGGGACGATAGTGGGTCCCGGTGTTGAGAAAGCAGTTGCGACGATACTTGCGTTTAGGAGCGAGTTTCCTTCTCAGCCACTGTTTGAGCCTGATCCTTCCTTCGGTTAGAGAAAACTGAGACAGTATCCAATGAGAGAAGTTACTCCGGTATGGAAGGAGGCAGTTCAGGCTGATGTCGCTAATGCTATTCAAGCTGTACCGGCTCATTTTCAGCGTGTATGGGTACATGTTCCGTGGAAGAGATCTGAAGTTTTGGCTCTTAAGCAGACTCTACCTGATCCTCGTAAGAATCCTGCAGGGTACTACAAGGAGTTGTCTCAGACAGCTGACGCGTGCATCATGAATTTAGTCGATATAGACATGTTGTTTGGTAATGTGGTTCCTCAGCCTTTGTGGGCGAAGATTCGTCATGAGAATCATGCGCAAGAGTTGGGTAATACATGGGCGAATGTTGTTGCGGCGGATGGTCAACAGGGTGGTGGAGCTAAACCTGAGGCTTTAGTTGCGGAACTTCCTGGTAGGATTTTTTATTTCATGAAGACTCTGATGCCTGCTATGCAAGTGAATTGGGATAAGTTAGCAGCGTGTAAGCAGAAGAAAGATGAAAACGTGTCTGATTTCTTCACTAGGTTCGAAGAGACTTTCATCGATCATAGTGGTCAGGATATGAGTACAGAAGGTGGCCAAAGGTTGTTCGTAGACAAGTTTGTTCATAATTTGCTTCCCGAGTTGTGTAAGAAGTTGAAGGATTCTGAGAGCTCATGGGTTGTTTTTTCGTCGGCCCAGATATTGGCTACTGCACAGTACTACGAGAATAGGGATAAAGATGAGAAAGACAAAGCAGAGAGAAAGACTAAAGATTTGAAGACGAAAGTTCTTTTGCAACAGGCGTATCCGCCTCGTTATAATCAGCGTGAGTCTCAGCAGCCTCAGCAGTTTCAGAGGGTAGTGCAGAAGCCCGAGTCTTTTCAGCAACGAATTCCAGTTGGCCCTAATCAGTGTGCGTATTGTAAAGAAGAAGGGTATTTTATGTATAGTTGTCCAGTTCTGTTGCAACGTATGAATGGTGCGTCTGGTGTGAGAGGTCGAGGTGTTCAGCTAGCTCCTAGAGGTAGGGGACGTGGTGTGTTCCCCCAGAATGCACGTTCTTTTCCTCCACAGAATTCTATGAATTGTTTCGATCAACAGAAAGGTGCAACTGGTCAGTCGACTCAATACTATGCTGATGACTATTATGTTGAGGGTGAGAATGCTGACAGTAATGATTGTTAGGACAGCCATGGACAAAGCGAGGGAGTAGTGTCAGTTCCAGTAGACCAGAGTGGACCTTATGTTGCAGTAGTTACATCGGGTATGATAGAGCCTTTTCTTTTGGATACTGGTGCAGCGAAGAGTTCTATCATGCACTCTAAACTCCCTGGCGCACCTTTGTCTGGCTTAACAAATGTTTCGGTAGGATTCTCTGGCGCCCCAGTTCGTAATCCGGTTTCTAGTCCTTTGTCTCTTTCTATAGGGCCTTGTGAATTGGAAGCACCCCTCATTCTAACGACAGGTTGTGGTGAGAATTTGTTGGGTTTGAATTTGTTGAAAAGATTGTATGCGACATTGCATTGTTCTCCTTCGGGAGTACAACTCACATTGGGTAAGAAAGCGATCTCTCCGATGTATCTGTCTAAAGATCGGCTCCCACTGGAATTGCGTTCTCTCCCTGATACTCTTTGGGCTACTGGTCCTAATGATGTGGGTCTTTTGGAGATTCCACCTCATGTTGTGACGCTTAAAGCACATGCTAGATTGCCACGTATTCCCCAATATAGGATTTCTAGCGATGGTGAAAGAGCGCTTTTAGCGATCACTCATGATTTGATTGAGAAAGGTGTGATTGAAGAAACGCGAGGTAATGTGTGTAATAGTCCTGTTCTGCCTGTTCTGAAGCGCACTGACTCTTCTCAGCCGTCTGTGTAGAGGTTTGTGATCGATCTTCGAGAAGTGAACAAGATTGTTGTGCCACAGTTTCCCGTTGTTCCAGATATTACTGCTTTACTGACTATGATTCCTGCTTCAGCTACTTGGTTTTCGGTAATAGATCTGAAGAATGCTTTCTTCAGTATCCCGATTGCCGAGAAGAGAAGAGATATGTTTGGTTTCTCTTTAGGAGGCCGAAGTTTCCGGTTTAAACGCGCTCCTCAAGGGTATTGTGAAAGTCCCTCCATCTATAGTCAAGCTTTGAAAACACAGCTTGATGCGATTGTCTTGCCTGATGGTGCCGCTCTTATTCAGTATGTGGACGATTTGTTAGTTGCTGCTGACGATGAGGAGATTTGTAAAGAAGCTACTCTTTCATTTGTCTGACCTTCATCATAAAGTGTCACTTTCAAAGTTGCAGTATTGCCGCCAAGAAGTGACCTACTCAGGTCCTCTCTTGTCGAAGGAGGGAAGAAGGTTGAGTCCAGAAGGAATTCAAGCGATTGCGCAAATGAGTGTGCCAACCACTCAGAGAGAAGTGTGAGCTTTCTTGGGTATTACTTCGTACTGTAGACAATGGATTCCGAACTTTTCATTACTTGCAAAACCGTTGTTAGCACTTACTCTTAAGGATACTCCAAATCCTCTTCCTTGGTCTGACGAATGCCAGAAAAGTTTTTCTGAAGTACGTAATCCATTGTGTTAGACTCCTGTGTTGGGTACCCCCAACTACAGTAAGCCTTTTACACTCTATGTTCACGAAAGAGAGGGTTGTGCATTGTCAGTTTTGACTCAGCCATTTGGTTACAAGCAGCGTCCGTGTGCGTATTTCTCGTTGACTTCGGATCCGGTAGCTAGAGCGTTGCCGAGTTGTTTGAGAGCTACAGCGACAGCGGCTGTTTCTATCCGACAGTCTGCTGGTTTGGTGATGGATAATACGTTGATTGGGATGGTTCCACATGCAGTGGATACTTTATTAAACAGGACGAAGACTCAGCACTTGACTAGTGCTCAGTTGCCAGGTTACGAGTTGACACTTTTGGCGAGTCATGTGCATATAAAGCGATGCAACACGTTGAATCCAGCTACGTTGTTGCTAATTTCTGTAGAGACAGATGTTCAAGAACAGCATGATTGCTTCCTCAGGACAGAGGAAGAAACGAAGGGTAGAATTGATTTGAAAGACACTCCTCTTGTGAAGTCTGATGGTACCTTATGGGTGGATGGTTCATGTTTTAAGCTTCCGAATGGCGATACGACTGCAGCGTATGCGGTTACGACTTTACATATGATTGTTGAAGCTGCATGTGTCCCACAGAATTCAGCTCAAGCAGCAGAGTTGATTGCACTGACGAGAGCGTGTGTGTTGTCGAAGGGAAAGAGAGTGACTGTGTATACCAATAGTCAGTATGCGTTTGGTGTTGCCCATAGTTTTGGACGTTTGTGGAAGGAATGTGGCTTCCTTACGTCTCATGGTACAAAGATTCAGCATGGACAGTTGGTGAATGAACTTCTTGAGTCACTTACGTTGCCGACGCAAGTTGTGATCGTGAAATGCAGTGCACATAAGAAGGTTACCGATGACGTTGGTCGTGGTAATGCGTTTGCGGATGAAGTTGAGAAAGAAACGGCGAAAGATGTGATGAGTCGAATGTATGTTGCGGGTCCAGTGAGATGGGTTCCGGATAGAGGAATGTGCGAGGATACCATAGAAAGTGTGAAGTAAATTCAAGCGGAAGCTACTGAGAAAGAAGTGAGTGTATGGAGAGAGAGTACGGGAATGTTGGATGCGACTGGTAGTTGGGTTGAGTTGTCAGAACATTGCCGATGGTTGTTACCTGATGCGTATGTGCTTGCCGTGGTTACAATGGCACATGGAATGGCTCACATTAGTGTGAAAGGGATTTGTAAGTTGTTGGCTCCAGTGTGGGAGAATGCTGGAATTCCTAAGTGTGCGGAGAATTTGGTTAAGAATTGCATGGTTTGTCTGATGTATAATCCTGGCAAGGGAACCCCAACTCCAGCTGGTCATTTTGCGCCTCCAACGTATCCGTTCGAGGTGTTGCAATTGGATTTTATCCATATGGAAAGATGCAACAACTTAAAATACGTCCTTGTGGTTGTTTGTGCCTTTTCGAGATGGGTAGACGCTTACCACCTGAAAGATAATACTGCCTTGTCCACAGCCAAAGCCCTACTCAAGGAATTTTTCCCTAGATTCGGGTTGCCAAGGATGGTGTGGAGTGATAACGGGAGTGAATTTGTGGGTCAAGTCATGAAGAGAGTGTGTGAAGGTTTGGGCATTAGGCAGAAATTCCATGCTGCAAATCATCCCCAATCAGCTGGCTTAGTCGAATGCTATAATGGCACTCTGAAGCTGAAGTTAGCCAAGATTCAAGCGAGTTCTGGTCTCCAATGGCCCGATGCCTTGCCGTTGGCACTTTTGTCAACTAGAACTACAGTGCCTTCTCGAGTGGGCCTTAGCCCCTATGAGATTGTGTTCGGTCGCCTGGCGAATGTGTGGGGAGTGCCGAGGCCGACAAAATTTAGCGAGATTGAATATCCTGTGCTGATTGACTATTTGTATGATTTGACGGCTAAATTGCATGTCTTACACCAACAGGTTCACGATACACTTCCACAAGCATCTGAAGATCCAGGACATGCCATTGACCCTGGTTCGTGGGTGCTTGTACGAAACTTCCAGCGGACAAAGAATGATCAGCCCCGCTGGACCGCACCGCACCAGGTCCTTCTGTCGACGCGTACTGCAGTGAGAGTCCACGGCAAGAAGAACTGGATCCACGGCGTACATTGTAAGAGGGTATCTTTACCTCTGCCGTACGACCAGTGGGTGCAGGAAGGTTTTGGAGACTCAGAAACAGTGACTGTGCCAAGATTCGTCCCATTCAGTGACGCACGTTTGGTCGGGACAAGCTCTGAGCGCGAGGACAACGATATTTTGCAAGCAGCTGTTCCTCCTTCTTTAAGACTAGATACTTCCGAGCCTGAGTTGTTGTTTCGTGATCAGACATTGCCTGGTAAAGGCCGCTATAATCTACGACCGAGAAACAACGGACTAATAAAAAATTAATTCTTTTTTTGCTTTTAGAAAGCTACGCTCTCTCATCCAAAAAGCTGTTTTGACCTATTTTTCTTTTTCGAACCGCCATCCGGGTTCAGCTGTAGGGTCGCGGTATCAAGACTTGGAGTGTCAGGCTGTGTAGACACAAGGTCGACGGTTCTGGTTTGTTCTGGGGCGTTCCCTGGGACATACAGGCGTACACCCGAGCGAAGAGAACCAACTGCCGCGAACAGCACGGCTAGAGAGTAGAGTTTTTTGAGATCAAGAGAGCTGTTGTAGAAACGAACTTTAAGACGAGACTGTGTAAACTAATGAGTAGCAAATGTTTTTTTGATAACGTGTCTTTTAATGCTACTTACCATGATGATGTTTTTGGTGGGATATGTTGCTTTTCTTTCCAAGTGACGTTTACAGCCACCACACAACCTATGTCTTTTCCTACTACTACTTCTTTGCATTCTTTTCATCCTTTGCCTGAACATGAATCTATTAGAAGATCAGAATTTGTTAATAATTCCTTTGTGCAACTCCTGCATCAGCATCAGTTGGTAGTGAACACCACTAATTGTTGGGTGTGTGGACTTATGCCTCAAAATACGGATAAAGGTATCCCTTATTTGATTCTGCCATTTAGCTGTAATGGGTCAGTATGGGCATATAGGACGATATTTATTTATGCCCATGAAGTTTATCCCCTGTGTTCTATGAAAGATAATCCGAGTAATAGTGCTCTAGTGAAGGGAATAGTGGATATGATTAGAGGTATCGATTCCTCTGAGACTATTCCCAAAGATGAGACACTAGCTTATATTGGATGGAATGTGACTGGATATGGTGTTAGTCTGGGTGAAAAGCAGCGAAGGAAAAGGTCATCTCCGATTTGGATCGTACCCCATCGTGGTCATTTTTGTCTGCAAGGTAATGGCAAGAATCCGAGAGCTCAGTTAGGGAAGAGTGTTTGTACTGAGACGTATGTTTTTGCTATATGCGGCCTTTGTGCTACTACGTGTGCAAGGAGACCTGTCTCGAGAGAGATACTGAGTAATAGGATTATGCTCCAGCAGCATCTCGATGATCTGATGAATATAGACCTGAATTCAAAATGATGTGAGTTTAGGTTATTGCCTATGTAAGGGCAAAAGGAGGGTCTGAGGTTCCGTGAATTCTGAACCCGTTTCATAAAGGTCATGGTTTCGTTACGAATTTGATAGTAGCGAACCGTAACTAGTGAGTACGAGGGTTTTCGTCATGTTAGATCGATGGATTTACTATGTATTTAGGGATTTCGTTCCGAACCCTTGGGTTCCATTTTGTGTATGGCAGCCATTTTGTGGTTGCCCTCACATAGGCCGATGACTACGGCCGAACGAGTCTTTAGGACACGTACACATTAGTTCGAGTTTGTGCTGACTCCTAGATGACCCGAGTGAACTGACCTCGTTGCCTGAAGCTGACCTTGCTAAGCCATTTCCTTGCCCGGTAGCTGATCAAGATTAAGGATCAGAGCACAGGAGATTGTAAAGTTTGGTATGCATGTACACACCCCTTATCCTACTTCTCATCTGTTTCTGTTCCTTCTTTTATGGCTTCTTTATGATATGGGTTGTGGTCCTTTATTATGGGTTTGTCCGGCCTGTCCGAGAAAGAATGTTGGGCTTTCCCATGTAATTGATGGTGGGCAAGACAAATGAAAAGTGGGTTTGTCGTCATGTGATACCTCTTGTAATAATGCTTATGATTGGACAAATTGTAACTAGTGGTTGTTTGTCCGGAATGTGATTTTTAGCATAAAAGACGACGTCTCTCTCTACAAAAATTGAGCCATCTCTGACGAACCTACTTGTGTCGTACTTCGTAGTCTTCTGTTCCTGGTTGCAGCCAATAAATTTGATCTTTGACGTCACCAAGAAGTATCCCGTGTCTCTGTATTCTAAGACAGGTGAACCCGAAGACTTTGGGCGTGCCCCTGGCGCCGCTGGGCTCTAAAACCTGGTTCTTCATGGTGGGTTGGAGGACCAGGGTTCCTGGCGCTGGTCCCGGTCTCGTCACGGATGGGCACAGATGGGTTTTCATTTGGCGCACCTTTGGTGCACCGGTGGCACGCTCACTGCGCGTGGTCGCACAGCGTCTGCCATAAAGTAGGGGTCGGGGAAGGGCGAGTCATCTGGGATGTGGGCGTGGGGAGCAGGAACACTCGGGAGCGGGAGGGGCCGCTGGGGCGGCAGCAGAGGGGTCAGAAACGGCACGGGAAAAAGAGTAAAAAGTGGGAAAACAAAATAAAGGAGTCCTAGAGGAAACAGAAACAGAAATAAGGAGCAGAGAGTGGGGAAAGGATCCCAGGTAAAAGTAGGAATACAAAAGGCAAAATAGGAAAACAAGAGTGAGGAAGAGAGAAAACAGCAGAGAGCAAGAAAAGGCAGAAGCACAGGTCCTCGAACCGGGGTCTGCGGTGGTACTGAGTGGGCACTTGCAGTGGAGCTGTGAGCTGAGAGACCAGACTCCTGACCAGAAGGTCAGGGGTCTTGCTCAATCCGGCAAGCAGCATCCTCCATTAAGCAGGGGTCGGTGGTAGGGCGGGACAGCTGGAAGGCGGGCGCGTAAAGTGAGAACACTCGGGAGCAGGAGGGCCCGCAGGGGCAGCAGCGGCGGGGTCAGAAATGGTGCAGGAAAAAGGGCAAAAATGTGATAAAACGAGATAAAGGCAAACAGAAATAAAGGAGAACTAGAGGAAGCAGAAACAGAAAGAAGGAAAAATAAGGAGCAAAGAGCGGGGAAAGGATCCCAAGCAAAAGTAGGAATAAAAAAGGCAAACTAGAAAAACAAGAGTGAGGAACAGAGAAAACAGTAGAGAGAAAGAAAAGGCAGAAGCACAGCGCCTCGAACCGGGGTCATAGTGAGGCAATTGTGGTGGAGCTGTGTGCTGAGAGAGCAAAGTCCTGACCAGAAGGTCAGGGGTCTTGCTCACTGATGCATTATTTGCTCTGTACTGTTTCTAGTGGTGTGGGATGAATGTATTTTCTTCTCAATGAACAAACGGTAAACAGAATGCATATTCAGGGCCACATTTACAACAAAATGAAGGAGCGCTGCAAGCCGATTTGCTGCACCCAGTTTTGTCATTTTAAAAGCACAGGGATTCATTATATTTACAACAACATGACACATCCCTGTGTTTTCCCCTGCGCTGGCGCACAATTGGCTGCATACGCCAATGAAGGCGCCCTTGCACCATGGTGAAAGGGTGCCTGCATTGCAGGGATGATTTATTTTGCGCAGGAAGGAACACCTTCCTGCAAAATAACAATCACTGATGGTGTTTTCCTCTTTCTATGTGTGCTGCAGAATGCAGCACGCATAGAAAGAGGAAAAAACAAGGAGAAGTAAAGTTATTCCTCCTCATTGCGTCTCCTTTCGCCTCCCCTGGGGAGGGGTTAGATTCTGACGCATTCTCAGGTTTACAAAATGTGGTAAATCTGAGAATGTGTCAGAATCCATGTGTTGAAACACCCACAGGAACACCTATGTCATGCCTCTTTCACACAAAATGATGAGTAAAAAGGGGCTGTATTTACAAGGCCATGAAAATCCATGCAAGGTGACTTGGTGAGGCCTTGTAAATATGGCACCGCACTGCGCCACTGGTGCATCAAAAAAGGGACACACTGGCGATGCAAGTACAATATTTTGAAGCACGGCAGCGCAAAAAAACTTCCTGGTGTGCTGCAGTGTGTCAAAATAAAAGGGAAGGAATGCGCCGTATTTACAAGATACAGCGCTTTCCTTTTCCTTCTCCCCTGCGCTAGCGCACAATTAGCAGCTGTGCGCCAGCCCAGACACGCTTGCGCCATTTTGTAAGAGTGCCTGCGCTGATGGGATGATTGTTTTCGTGCAGGAAGGGGCACTTTCCTAAACAAAAATATTAATTAAAGGCATTTTTCTCTTTCTATGCATGCTGCAGAATGAAGCACGCATAGAAAGAGGCAAAAATGAGGTGAAGTAAAAGCATTTCTCCCTGGCGTAGGATTCTGACGCATTACCAGGTTTACAAAATGTTGTAAATCTGGGAATGTGTCAAGTTACATGGATGTTGCGTGGGAACACCCACAGCTACACACATGCAACACCCTTTCACACAGAGTTATACGTGAAAGGGAAACATCAAGCAGGGTGACTTTACATGTCCTTGTAAATATGGGGAAGCCCATTGCGCTGCAGATGCGTCAATATTAGTGACAGACCGGTGGTACAATGGGCTTGTAATTAAGCCCCTTTGGGTCTCATTTACAATATTTTGATGCATGGCAGCACAACAAGCCTTTCTGATGTGCTTCCATGTGTCAAAATAAAAGGCCAGGAATGTACTGTATCTGCAAGATACAGAGCATCCCTGTTCTTCTCCTCTGCGCCAGCGCACAAGCAGCATCCACGCACCAGCTCAGGCACCCTTTCGTCATTTTGGAATGGTGCCTGTACTGAGGGGATGATTGTTTTTGTGCATGAAGGGACAACTTCCTGCTCAAATCAATCATTAACCCCTTGGGCGCGGCCGCGATTCTGCGCCTGTGCGGCACATTCAGATCGCGGGAGCCGTCATCAGCACACGAACACTGTGTGCCATGAAGGCTCCCGGCCGTCATCAGCATGGAAAGGGTTACAGGTATTTTCCTCTTTCTATGCGTGCTGCAAAATGTAGCAGACATAGAAAGAGGAAACAAGCATTGGAAATGCAATAGGTCTCGCATTAGGAAAGTTTGAGCTATTGGTCTTATAAATTACATTTTTTTTATTTATGTGTTTGTTAAAATAGCTAAATTAATAGCTCTGTCATTTACAATGGCAATAGTTATAACTTTCGCAAATGTGACTCCTATAGCATTTGTAATGCAACATGTTTTTTATTTACGTGACTTAGATGTATTAATATTACAAATAACAATGGCTTTTATTTTTTTGTTAAATTAATTGTTAAATAATTTATTTAATTTGTAATGGCAATAGCTTAAACTTTTGTAAATAACTTTTGTGAATATTATATTCAGTGTTTTTTATTGTGACGAAAATCCAAGAACAGAAGTGAAATATTATCATCTTTTTTGTGATTTGTAATAAAGCTTGAAAACAGCTTGAAACAGTATCGCCTGTCGTGAACTGAGGGCTGTAACTCACTGTGTAATGCACTATGTAAAGGCGACCACAAAATACAGACACTGTGAATTGAACTTTACAGGAAATGGGAGCCGAACAATGGGGAGAGGGAGGGCGGGGTGATTTATGCTTCCAGATTATGAGGTGGAAGTGCTCTGGCGAATACACCGCCCCTCCCCACAGTTGCAAGTCAAACTTGAGCGAAGAGAAGAACATGCAGTGTTGCAGATCCGGAGCTAACTTTTGTTTACCTTTGTCAGTGGCAGTGTAATCCTTGTCAAAGATTACATGTTGTTTTTTATTTATTATTTACTTTGTGTTTCAGCCTGCCGCTAGTTGTGCTAGTTGTGTGCGTCTGAATGGGAGTATTCACTCACTCGCTCATCTTACATGAAACCGAGCTGCATAAAGCCTTGGGGAGTCCTCAATGCTTAGGAACCTCCGCTGTCACAATACTAAGGAAACAAGCTTGGCAATGAAGCCAGCTGGTTTAAAAGGGGGAAGACTGTTGTTTCTCTGACATCCAAGATAACATAAAGCACAGAGTGATGTTACCATAGTGTAGCCCACTTCTTGGTAAAGTTAGTAGCAAAATAACAAGACGGTTGATGGATCATAATCCTGGTCATGGGCAAAAGCTGGATCAAGGTTATCCAGGCAAAGAACTGGTCACGGGCCACTAGTGCGTGATCGCTCATTTTAAGGAACCAAAAATAGCTCCCCTTAATACACTGCTGCCAGGAGAAGCTTGCTACCTTCTTTTTGTAGCCTTTCCTGCCTGTCTCCTGACTTACGGAGACGTTTTTTTTTCAAATTAATTGTGAATCAGCATCAGCTATTTGGCCATTTGTGTGGTTGCATAGCGGCAAAGAAGAAACACATTTAACTGCTCCTGGAAAAGGCAGAGAATGTCCTTGTCAAAGCTCTAGGGGAACTAAGTATTTAATTACTCTTCTATTCTCTGAGTACTTTAGCATACAAAATAACATAAAAATACATCCTACGCAAGAGTTTGTGATATTTCTCGTATGTGGCAGAAAATGTGCTGCACATGCTTTCCGTGTGATGGGAAAACATAACACTCCTTGGATGCCGCTAGTTGTGCTAGTTGTGTGCCTGTGTGTCTGAGTGGGAGTATTCATGTGAGTGTGAGTGTGTGTGTGTGTGTGTGTGTGTGTGGGTGTGTGTGTGTGTGTGTCTGCATGTGCATGTGGGTGTGTGTATGTGAGTGCATGCATGTGAGTCTGTTTGCAAGTGCATGCGTGTGTGTCTGTGTGTCTGTGTGTGAGTGCGTGCGTGTGTGTCTTTGTGTGTGAAGAATTCTCTCATGCTGTATTTTGAGAAAGCTTTTGTGTATGCTGTCTATGTTTTGTAAGCGCTGCGTTTAAAAAACAAGACGGAGAGAAGGCAGAGAAGGGGAGAGGGGAGGAGAAATGTGACACGGCGGCAGGGGAGGGGGCGGAGCGGGGAGAGCAGCGATGAGGGTGTGAAGCAGCAGGGGCCTTTGAAGTGAAGCTAAGCTTCACTTCAAAGGTGTGGGAGGAGTGCTGCTGGGGAACACTTTGACCAGGATACAAATATTACATTTCCTGTGAAACACATCCCCGGTAGATGACAGACATCTTTCTTCACTTGAGTCGAACAAAAAAAGAAATCATGACAACCACCTACAATCTAAAAGATTTCTGTCAAAAAATCAAGATAAATAGGAAATAGGAAATACAATTCAGGATATGTGTAGATGTTGCTAGGTTTTCTAGTGAATAAAACTGTATCACGGGTAAAACCTTTCAGTGTCTGAGTTTACAGTGAAAACGAGGTCCCAGTACATTCCCTGCGATGTTTCGATAAGGTATGACAAAGATCTCTCATTTGTATACCAAATCAATCCAGTCATCAAAAACATCAATCATCAAAAGATAATGCTTAGAAAGATCTTTCATGTCTTGTAGTTAAGACACCCGGGCAGTATTATGAATACGGCGCACTTTCCCTGTTTGAGCGATGGCGCACTTTTCAGAAAGTGCACCGGGTGCAGATAGGGAGAGTGCACTGGATGACATAGAATGCACTGTCCTAGAGAGGCCACAAACTCGTGCTCCCCTCGGGGTAGTGCATTAAGTGAAATATGGAGCAGCTGTTTAAGTCGCTCCGTGTTCCTTTTCCAGTGAAAGAAAATAGAAAAAGTACCAGTTCCAGGTTCACTCAGAAAACGCTAAATACGGATAAATGCAGATAAAATGAAAAAACATAATGCAGACGGAAAAACAATTACAGACTAGAGTGGAACCCTTATTAGAGAGCAGTACTGCAGTTGGTGGCGGAATCCGTCAGAGGGCGTCAAAAGACGCATCATTTTTTAATTCCTACATTCTCACATGATTAGCTGCTACCTCGGCACAAGCTCTTTCCCAAATTGTGCGCGGCGCCCCTGGCAACTCCTAACGGCGCACCAGGGAGCCGCGGCGCACAGTTTGGGAAACACCGCCATATCAGATAAAAGAGGTTAACAACGTTATTAAACCACAACACAGGTAGCAAACCTATATAGGACGTATTTCAACCGTGGTCATCCCTATAAACTTAACTCAAATGCTACGTCATGCTTGCGGCGTAAAAATATACAATGTATGGCTACTCTGCCAGTGTCTGCAATAATGTGCATCAGCCTCAGCCCTCCTTGCTCTAAGGCGAACATTACTTTCCTTTCGCTTTACATTGGCTGCGGCTGCTTCTCAAACAGCCTGCCATTTGTGCTAGTCACCTCCCAGCCTTCACACCAAAGCGACCTATTGCTGCAGCAACCATCATTACGGGCTACCTACTCTCCATCGAAGGCAAAGGGGTGGCGGGGTTAGTGATGAGCAGGCTGCTGCAGTGCTGGACGGCTACGAAACCTCAGTCAAAAGAAAAGCATCAACAAGTACATTAGCAGCAGAAGTGCCACACCCAACTACCATTCACATTATGTGAGGATCATTTGGAGAAAAGCCTTTGCAGTTTAAATGCAATGACAGACTGCTAAAGCGCGATCACTTGCTTCAATGAGATCTTATCACTTCAGTTAATTTTCAGGAAATAAAAAGTACAAGAAATCTACTACCACTAATCAAAGTATTCTTACAGCAAAAGGTGAAACAAAAGCATATTTGTTTGAACAAGACGGAGGGAAGGCAGAGAAGGGGAGGGGGGAGGAGAAATGCGACACGGCGGGCTGGGGAGGGGGCAGAGCGTGGAGAGCGGCGATGAGGGTGTGAAGCAGCAGGGGCCTTTGAAGTGAAGCTAAGCTTCACTTCAAAGGTGTGGGAGGAGTGCTGCTGGGGAACAGATGGCGATTTGATGATGTGCACGCGCATTTTAGGTCAATGCGCTTGGGCATTGACCTAAAAGCGCTCAGGCACAGCATCAAATCGCCAGTCAATCGCCAGTCTAGGTAAACCTTATTTAAGCCCCTGTAGTCTCGCTCAATGCGCATGCGCATTGAGAGGCGAGACCTAAAAAATGAGGAGAAATAAAAGTATTCATCCACGTAGCACCTCCTTATGCCTCCCTGGGGAGGCGTAGGATTCTGACGCATTACCAGGTTTACAAAATGTAAATCTGGGAATGTGTCTAGTTATATGGATGTTGCGTGGGAACACCCACAGCAACACCCATGGAATGTCCCTTTCACGCAGAGTTATGTGTGAAAGGGAAACACATTTATAAGGCCATGAAAAGTCATACAGGGTGACTTTACATGGCCTTTTAAATATGGGAAAGTCCATTGGACTGCTGGGGCGTCAATAAAAGTGATGCACTGGTGCCGCAATGGGATTGTAAATAAGCCCCATGTCTTTAACCCCTTCGCTGCGGCGGCTATTCTGCCGCAGCGCTAAGGGGGTGAGGCGGCCGCGCGGCGGCTCCAAACTAGTGACGGAACCGCTCCGTCACGGCTCGCGGGCGAGCTGTGCTTGTGACGGAACTGCTCCGTCACGAACCCACCCGCCCATTAAAGCGTCAGCGCAGGCGCGAAATCAGCGCCGCGCAGGCGCGGCGAGCGGGCCGTGACGGAACCGTTCCGTCACAAGCACAACTCACCCGTGGCTTGTGACGGAGCGGTTCCGTCACAAGCATGGGAGGGGTGAAGAACTATTAACCTTAGTCTGGAAACCCCTCATAAACCTTGGATAACAAAATGTAGCCAATGATTATCTTGTCAGGTGTGCGAGATGGTAGGGCATTCATCAATTTTCATCGATCCTAAACTTGTATGTTGATATAAAGACGGATCATTTGGAGAAAAGCCTTTGCAGTTTAAATGCAATGACAGACTGCTAAAGCGCGATCACTTGCTTCAATGAGATCTTATCACTTCAGTTAATTTTCAGGAAATAAAAAGTACAAGAAATCTACTACCACTAATCAAAGTATTCTTACAGCAAAAGGTGAAACAAAAGCATATTTGTTTGAACAAGACGGAGGGAAGGCAGAGAAGGGGAGGGGGGAGGAGAAATGCGACACGGCGGGCTGGGGAGGGGGCAGAGCGTGGAGAGCGGCGATGAGGGTGTGAAGCAGCAGGGGCCTTTGAAGTGAAGCTAAGCTTCACTTCAAAGGTGTGGGAGGAGTGCTGCTGGGGAACAGATGGCGATTTGATGATGTGCACGCGCATTTTAGGTCAATGCGCTTGCGCATTGACCTAAAAGCGCTCAGGCACAGCATCAAATCGCCAGTCAATCGCCAGTCTAGGTAAACCTTATTTAAGCCCCTGTAGTCTCGCTCAATGCGCATGCGCATTGAGAGGCGAGACCTAAAAAATGAGGAGAAATAAAAGTATTCAACCACGTAGCACCTCCTTATGCCTCCCTGGGGAGGCGTAGGATTCTGACGCATTACCAGGTTTACAAAATGTAAATCTGGGAATGTGTCTAGTTATATGGATGTTGCGTGGGAACACCCACAGCAACACCCATGGAATGTCCCTTTCACGCAGAGTTATGTGTGAAAGGGAAACACATTTATAAGGCCATGAAAAGTCATACAGGGTGACTTTACATGGCCTTGTAAATATGGGAAAGTCCATTGGACTGCTGGGGCGTCAATAAAAGTGATGCACTGGTGCCGCAATGGGATTGTAAATAAGCCCCATGTCTTTAACCCCTTCGCTGCGGCGGCTATTCTGCCGCAGCGCTAAGGGGGTGGGGCGGCCGCGCCGTGGCTCAAAACTAGTGACGGAACCGCTCCGTCATGGCTCGCGGGCGAGCTGTGCTTGTGACGGAACTGCTCCGTCACGAACCCACCCGCCCATTAAAGCGTCAGCGCAGGCGCGAAATCAGCGCCGCGCAGGCGCGGCGAGCGGACCGTGACGGAACCGTTCCGTCACAAGCACAACTCACCCGTGGCTTGTGACGGAGCGGTTCCGTCACAAGCATGGGAGGGGTGAAGAACTATTAACCTTAGTCTGGAAACCCCTCATAAACCTTGGATAACAAAATGTAGCCAATGATTATCTTGTCAGGTGTGCGAGATGGTAGGGCATTCATCAATTTTCATCGATCCTAAACTTGTATGTTGATATAAAGACGGATGGAGGGTTCTTATGCTGGCATAATGAACCCTACTGTAGGGTCGAGGACCCTGGGCCCTCATGCTAATAAGGAGCGAGACACCGACACACTGCTTGCATGGTGCAACTGGCCCAGAGCACGTGCGCTCGGCCTCTTTTATTGGTACTGTGTCACATGACCTGTGACATCAGTGGTGGGTGGGTGTTCAGTGTAGTTACAGGCTCAGCACTAGAATGCTGACTTGTGCTGGGCATTACATCCCTCCCCAAATTGGTTAAAAATTAAATCAAACATGAAAAAGTCCAAACACCTGTGGGGGAAAGAAAACACAGAAAATAACATTGGACTTGCGCGTCCAAAAAGAGTCTCTTTGGCTGCTTGCAAGCCGCAGGCAGTATAGTTCTTACGTTTTGAATTAGCAGTTCTTGGTGGCACAGTTCTTAGTTGTTCGGCGGGTTCATTCTTTCTCTGTCGGCTGTTCTCAGCCCTGGCTTTTGCTTTGCTCTCTTGGTGACGAATGGTTCAAGAGAGATGGATGACGTGGTTGTTGTTTGCCTTCCGGCTTCTTTTCTCCAAGCTGGTTGCGTGATGTTTCCAGGCAGGCTTCAGTGTGTTTCTTAGCAGGTGAATAGAGTAGGTGCGAACATCCCTCTCACTAGGATGCCCCTCTCGCCGGTTTTCTTCTGCCACAAGATGTCCGGGAGGACCTCTTTGCCAGGTTTCCACTGGACTGGTGTTTTTGGTCGCGTTGCTCTACCATAGCCTTCGGGCCGTGAGCAGGGCACTCCACGAGCCTCACCGTCGTGTCCTAGTTCCACCTGAAGGTTGAGTTGTCGACTCTCTTCATTGCTCTCGAGGCTTTCATCCTCTTGGGTCCTGCAGACGTGCTTCTCTAGATCTGTCTCCCGTGCGGGACTTGCTGCCACCAGAGTCCCTTGAGGCTTCTGATACTGGTCTGCCATGGGCTGGTGTGAGGTAGGTCAGGTCCTCCACTTCCGGAGTCCTGAGTAGTCTCGCCATCCAGTTTTCCGCTCAGACCCCAGAGGTAATGTCGCCAACAGTCTATCTTGCTCTCTTCTGCGTTCGCCATGTGGATGGATGGCTCGTAGGTGGTTGTCTTTGGTCTGCGCTGCCGGTGTTCTTGCCAGGCTTGTCTTCCATTGCACTCAGGTGTTCCAGTGCCTGTTGCTTTCCTACTTTGCGCAGGGGTGGCTTCTTTCTTCTTTTCTTAGTGGCGGCGGCCACTCTGTTCCTTCTCCTTTCTTCCTTTCTTTGGTGGCGGCATGCCACTCCGAGCTTTCTTCTTCTCTTCTCCTCGTGACGTACCCTGGTCCCCTTTTCTTCATCTTCTCTGGCCAGGCTTCCCCATGCAGCGCGCGCACTCTGCACGTGTCTTCCTGGTCTTGTCCTAGTCCTAGGACACTGTCTTCTTGTCACTCACTTCCAGGGTTCGCGTCGCTACCTTCACACTTCTTTCTGTCGATTTCGTTAATTAGTGTGGTTGAAGTTCGTGGGTCCAGGTCCTCGGACCGCGCCTTGTCTGAACTTCTTGGACCTTGTGCTGGTCCCTTCTGCCGAGGTCTGGCAGGTAGGTTTCGTGGTGCTGAACTTCTTGGACCTCGTGCTGGTCCCTTCTGCCGATGTCCGGCAGGTAGGCTTCGTGGTGCTGAGCTTCTTGGACCTCGTGCTGGTCCCTTCTGCAGAGGTCTGGCAGGTAAGATTCGTGGTGCTGAGCTTCTTGGATCTCGTGCTGGTCCCTTCTGCCGATGTCCGGCAGGTAGGCTTCTTGTTCGTGCTTTGTGACCAGGCTGAGTGGTCAGGTTGTTTCTGTGTTGAATCTTCAGTTCTGCGGGTTATCTGCACAACCATTTTCTTTTCATCTCAGTTCACTTGCTTTGGTGCGCAACTGGGTGCGCTCTTCGGGTGTTCCCTTGTGACTTGCTGCTTTGGGCTAGTGCTGTCCGCACTGCTGCGCATTTGCGTCATGCGCTTTCGCACTTCCTGGTGCTGGGTTCTAGAACCATCGTTGGTTCGTGTGGGGTGTTCTTACTTTCGCCATTCTGCTGCAGCGACGGCCTGTGGCCACCAGGCATCGCTGTCTTCTCTTCTGGCGTGGCGTAGATGCTTCTGGAGGGTTGCGTCACCACTCCGTTGACGTTCTTCTGGTCTTGCTTCTTCTGTTTGGTGTTGGTTGCGATTCTTGTGGATTTTCTTTGGGCGCACTTGCGGCGTGCTTTCGAGTGTCTTCTGAGGAGTTCTTGTACTCCTGTTGGCGGAGGTGCTCTTTGCGTTTCTGGCGCGCTCCTGCGCTGTCGCCTTTTGCATCCGGGTAGTGTCTCGGTACTACTGTAGTCAGTGTTGCTGTGCATTTACCCTCATGCCTGGTTGTGTTCTCAGTTGTGCTGTGGTCTTGTTCTGTTAGTACGGTGAGCTTGGTCGCTTTCTCCTTTGCTTGCCTGGAGGGAGCTGGTTACTTTTCCTCTAGAATGTTCTGCTTGGAGTTGCTGCACTCCTGACGTGCTTCTGGGGTCCCTGGCGCGTTCTCGGGGTCATCACTCTTATCTCCTCGGGCTGTGTGACGATTTTGGTCGCGTTCCGGTGTACCAGTGTTCTTGCGCTTGGTCAGTTTATCCTGGCGATGTTTCGCAGTCACCTGGTGCGGAGTTCCTTCACTCCTTGCGCCATCTTGTGCAGTGCTATGCTATGCTGTCCTGGTGGCGATGGCGTGTCGCTATGCAGCGTCTTTGGTCGGGCTTCTTTGTCGCTGTGTGGCGTTCCTGTTCCAGTCTGGCGTGGCGCAGTACCACTCTCTGTGTTTTGAAGTCTTGTGGTGGCGCGGTGCCACTGGCGTGTTAGGTAGCACTGGTTTGCACTTTGCTTTGTCCTTTTGAGCGCTCCCCAGCTTGTTCTCCTCTGTTGGGCGACTGCTTTCGTTTGGTGCGCTTGGGGCTATACTGCAGGGCTGCAGTGGTCCGTTTACCTTCTCAGTAGGTCTGGGCTGCAGCAGCTTGCTTTGTGCTGCCTTGTCTTCCTCCTGGCACCCGGTTGCTTGTTGGCTCGTGTCGCTCTATGGCATGTAGGTTGCTGCCATGGGGTAGCTCCTTCGTGCTGCTGAGTGCAGTGTTTGGCAGTCTCCTCTGTGCTCTAGTGCTGCTGGAGTTCCTTTACCTTGGGGGCGCAGTTGTGTGCTTTGGCCACTAGATGGCAGTGCTCTGTTTCAGTGGATCGGGGCTCCGGCTTGCCTTTCTAAACCTCGGCTTTCCCCCAACATTGCAGGCTTTTGGGTTCACTGCTTCGTGTGACCTCTCACTCGGTTCTCTGGCTGTTCCTTTGCCCTGTGCACGAGTGTCTTTAAGTGAGAGGGAGAAGGGACGATGAGCTTGTGGTGAGTGCTTTGTGTCTTTGTACTTTCTCACCCCGCCGCAGCTTCACTTGTTACACGCTGCGCGGCGGGGGAGGGGTGTCAGCGCTGGTCTCCGCTTTGACACACACGGAGCAGCGGTGAGCGAGGCAGGCGGTCATCGCTGGACTACTGCCTTTTGCGGTGAGTTTATGTTTGGCTGGGATTGTGCATGTGATGTTACCGGCTGAGGCCGGGTGCTGGTTCCACGTTTCTCCACCCCCGCCGCTTTCACAACACACGCGGCGGGGGAAGACGTTAGCGCTTGACGGGTGGGCTCCGTTTAAGCTGCAGTTAATTGCGGGTGAGCTCCGCTTTATTAGATGAACTGCGGGTGGGCTCCGCTGAAGATCATTCGGCGCCCGGCAGCTCCCCTCACGCTGCGGGCGCTTTAAGTTAAAGTTTTTCACCCCGCCGCCACACATCACACACGCGGCGGGGGATGCTGCATGCAGGCCGCGGGTGGGCTCCGCTGGCGCTGCTTTAATTAAATGTCTTTCACCCTCGCCGCGGCCGCCTCTCGTCACACGCGGCGCGGCGGGGGACAGCCGACGTTGCAGGCAGGCCGCGGGTGGGCTCCGCGAGCCTTGTTTCCTTAATTGGACATATCAGGCGAGTCAGCGCTCATAGTCTATGGCGGGTGGGCTCCGCTTTTGGGTGCTTTACAGTTTGTGGCTCACCTTCGGCCGACGGGCCTGTTCTCATGCGGGTGGGCACCGCGATGGCTTCTTCATCTTTCTCGGGGCATCGCCTTGGCAGGGCGGGCTACGGCAGGCTGCAGAGGTGCGGGGTGAGCTCCCGGTCACCTTCTCTTTTCCTTTCAGGCCCGGGACTCGACATACGCCCCGTGGGCCTCTCGGCGGCTGGCACGCTTCAAAGGGGGTGTGCTGTCGATGCAGGCAGCTCTCCTCTTCCCTTTTCCATGATGATTTCTTTTAGCTGCGGCACGCGTGGCTAGCGTCCGCCCTCGTCGCCATTGTAGGGTCGAGGGCCCTGGGCCCTCATGCTAATAAGGAGCGAGACACCGACACACTGCTTGCATGGTGCAACTGGCCCAGAGCACGTGCGCTCGGCCTCTTTTATTGGTACTGTGTCACATGACCTGTGACATCAGTGGTGGGTGGGTGTTCAGTGTAGTTACAGGCTCAGCACTAGAATGCTGACTTGTGCTGGGCATTACACCTACCACACCTCTCTGCAGTAAATCGTTTGCCTTGCACAAAAGTCAGCATCTGTAGCCTACCATTGGAGCCTGTGTTCCAAAATTGAGACGAGATTTATTATTTTATCACGAGAAACAGTACAGTATCCAAATTTGCCACGCTGTGTTACATAAGATGGGGGGAATAGGGGAGAGCCTTATCTACCAATGGCCTGCTGAAGATGTCAGCCCTGCTGACTCGCTTTTAAAGGGTGCTTTGCGAGACGCACAGCATGGTGCAGAGATGAGTGTGCGTCGTCAAGCACAGCATTTGTAATTGAAGCGTACCATTCCATTACAGACTTCTGTGCCTAGACAAACTCACCATTTTGGATGCGTGCTGTGCTTAGCACAACTGCAATGCATGGGCTGTTTTTTGAGAAAATGAAAACATTTTTCCTTGATAACGTCTAAAAAAAGCTTGGTCTGGCTATCTTTGTGTGCTTTGCTTCAAAACCCTATGGTTATATACGCTGAACTGCCCAAATTACGCCCCATTGACACCTCCTTCACATGAAGCAAGGCAACTTGACACAGCAGCACAAAGCTTTTTCTCTGCTCAGTAATGAAACCTTTTAGGTGGAAAATACCCTTTACGCTGGAAAAATACATATTTGTTTATTTGCACTACTGTGAGACTGCACAACGCCATAGTAAATTCGGCCCACTGATTTTTTTTCTCTTTTCCTGCTTAAACCATTTTATGGAAAAACAATTCAATCAGAATTCATTTCTTCGCTTGACTCTCATTTCAAAATCTTTGGCAGTAGTGACACCAAGTGGCGAGAAACGAAAACTTGGAAACTAAACAAAATATTGCATTGCAACTTGGCCAGACAAAAAAGAGGCAGGCATTGCTTCAGCCACTATTGCTGCTGTTCCGACACGCCGCACTACGTGCATTTCTCAGGACGGAGCAAATACTTGCCGGAGACATTTTTTTAAATATATTTAAAACAATAATAAAGCAAAGATTGCTTCTGCATTGAAGTTGACCCTTTTCTGTGGGGATAATTATATTGTGCTTGGGCAAAAGGATGCCACTATCACAAAGAAGGGAGTCCAAAGCTGAAGTAGGCTGGGCAAACTCGCTGCCTGCCCCCTTAGGCAGGACAAAAATGTGAATGATTGTTGAACAGACCAATGGTGAAGAGGGCGTAGTGAAACCCCCTATATATTAATATGCATGCATTTTTATTAAATATTTTTAGCAAAATAAATGGTCTTTTGACTAACGTCTGGTAGTACTACAGTTGTTGATAACGCATTCTAGTGTGACTTGGGAAAACATGTTCTAGCCATTATTTTTTGTGCAAATGGATGCTTTAACAAGTTGGAATGTGAGGCATTGCCTGTTCCACCTAGCCTTCAGTCGTATCTCAAGGACTCTTTGGGGTGAGCAACCCTTACTTTGGTTATTAATCGGTACCGTTGATTATAGAAATAAGAGAAATTGTCAACATGTTTCCAAATGCTAGCCTAAAAGTGGGTCAGAGCTTTATTGCCCAAGTAGTGCGAGCAAAGTCTTTATAAATCACGTTTTCAATGTTCCTTCCCTTTGTATATTGATAAATAAATGATGATGTTAATGCCGTCTAAGTGGCCACAGTTGAGTATAGACAACTTACACTCAAAGGCCTACAGACACAAACGCACAGCCTGAATCACTATTTCAAAATAAATAGATTGAGCATAAATAGAACTACATGTTGAAAGAAAATAAATAAACATGTTCCTGCCATCTAGAGAATGAAATATGCTCTAGACCTGTTCTAGAGTCACACTTCAATGGTTCTTTTTTTTGCAGCATGCAAGCGTAAAGGGGAGAAATTCGTTAGTACAATTGTCAATTTTTTTATAACTATTTTATTAAGCCAGTATACCATTACAAAGAAAAATAAAAACAAACACAAGGTATCCACAACATGACAGGAAATGAAAACATGCAGAACCAAATCACAGTACGAAAAAAAGGACATAGGAGGCTATACAACATCATAAAACAATGTATTGCTGAATGCACTATTATAACCCATATATATATATATATATGTATGATGTCCCCTCTGGGAGCCCCAACCTCCTGTACATTGTTTACATCCAGATTTGTCCTTCACATGCATACGATCCAGCATACTTCCCATGAGGCAGTAAATAAAAATGATTAAAAATTAAAGAAGGGGATAAAATCTTTCCCAGCCAAACAGGACTTAACTAAAGTCTTATGTTACCGGCGATGGAAATTCCATTAAAGCCCCCAAATCTCCCCGCTAAGTCTACATTTCCCTGGGTTTTTGACAGCGTACAAACTAGTCTCAAGTTTACAGATGGCGAATAGCCTTCCTCTCCACAACTCAAACGTAGGGGGTTCTTTCTGTCACCACAGTGAAGCTATACACAGTCTTGCGACTGCGACTGCAATATATACTAAGTATCTATATATATACATTCCATAGCGTTATCTCAATGTGTGCCCCTGTTACTTCAGTTAAAAATGTCTGCATCCTATCTATCAACAATTTCAAATCTGGACATGTAGCAAACATGTGAACTAAATCTTACTGTTCCCCCCACATCGAGTGCATTTATTCTCATTAACTCCACCCCATCGCACAATTTTAGCCGGTGTATAATATAAATCGAACATAGTTTTGTATTGTTGCATTTTCAAGTTTGAGGATATTAGGAGTTTCTCGGCTAATAAGATAGATTCTTGTAGAATATTACCTTCTACCAACACTCTAGTATTCCATTTAGCATTATGCGCCTCAACATCATCCTTTTGTAAATCAATACATGCCTGATATATATTCCCAATTTTTCCCCGAGCCATCACGTTTTATAAAATATTGCTTTTCTCAGCTAGACATAAGATGTCCCTCCTTCTGCACAAAAAGTTCCGGATATGCAGGTATTTAAAAAAATCAGATTTAGGAAGATCATATTTAGCCATCAATGAAGCAAAAGTCTTAACACTATTGCTATCTACCAGCTGGCCCAAGGTTGTAATTTCTTTGCTTCTCCATCTGTTCATAATACCATCTAGAAAAATAGCTGGAAGTAGTGCTGTTGCATCCGTGGGTGTATAGTAGTTTATCTTGCCAATATTTAGCTGTATCTTTATTTGGCGCCAGGCCTTGTAAGCGGCCTGGAGCACCTTGAAGCAAGTCTTCTTGTAATAGCTCGGCTCAAGAATTTAAAAAAAGGTTCTTTCTGTACTTGCGCCAAGTAATAACTGGTATATATGAGGCCCATCCCCTAGACTTTCACCATTAGTTCCAACCAATAGAATTCTGATATGCTGTAATAAACATGTCCAATAATGAAATTGGAAATTTGGTACTGCCCATCCCCCTCTATCCCGTGGAAGGGTCATACATTTCTATGCTCGCCGGGGCTTCCCCTGTGCCCATAGAAAACTGCAGATAGATTGTAGTCTCTGCATTTGTTTCCTAGTAATCTAAAGTGGTACTGCCCTAAAGAAGTAAAGGACCTTTGGAAGCACATTCATTTTAAGAACATTGCATCTTCCCAGCAATGACAAATGTAAACTTTCCATCCTATCCAAATCTTTTTTGATCTTGATGAGAAGAGGTTCCCAATTAATTTTAACAATTGTATCGAGGCAGGTATTCAGACGTATTCCCAAATATGAGGCCTCCTTTAAAACTCTCTGATCACTGAATTGTTTTTGATCAGTACAAATTACCTGTCTTGGCTAGGTTTAATATATAGCCTGCACTCCTCCCAAATATTGCTGCCAATTATTCAGTCTGCTCCAGTGTAATGGCAGGGTCCGGTGAAACTATTGCAATATCATCTGCATATGCAAATATATCAACCTGTTCCAGCCTAGGGCCTAATAGTTGTTCATTCAGTCTTTGTTCTAACAGGTTTAGGAACGGGTTGATATATATCTCAAATAACAGGGGAGCAAGGGAATCCTTGTCGGGTGCCTCTTGATATAGTTAGCAGATTAGATTCTAGCCCTAGTGCACATATTTGTGCCTCTCGGGATCTATACATCCTCCTAATTGCCTGAATAAAATAAACCCTGCACCAACACCATGCCACCTCAGTGTAACCCATAAAAATTCCCATGAGGCACGGTCAAACGTTTTTTCTGCATCTAATAATATCACCCCACAAGGCATCTTACATGTATTGGCAATATCTAGCAGTGTTGTTACTCTGCTTATATGGTTGACCATGTTTCTACCTGGTATAAACCTGGGCAGGTGGACTGAAACCAAGGCTGTGATAACCTGAGATAGACGTGCCGCTAAAATTTTTGCGTACATTTTACATGCGTAATTTATGAGGGATATTGGTCTAAATGACCCTGGGAATGTGGGAGGTTTATCTTTTTTTTCAAAACCCAATAATACTTGATTCATCCCAGGATGCCGGAGCAGCCCCTTTTTGTGCCTCCTGACACACCGCAAGCATATCTGCCTGAATTTCTGGTCGAAGCAGCTTATATATTTCTAGTGGCATTCTATCAGGGCCTGCAGCTTTTCCCATAGCCAGTGAGCCCGCAGCATATGTCAGCTCCTGCATTGATATCAGTTCCTATAATGCCGTCTTATCTGCTTCATCCAGGATTATCCTATGGGGGTCCCTGTATAACTCCTCCTGACCATCTATGGTATGAGCATCCTCGGAATACAGCTTCTCATAAAATGTTCTAAACACTTCTAGAATACCCTCTGGTGTTTCTACTGTATTCCCTGGCAAATCCTCTATTGCCACTATACAGTTCTTAAGTCTTAACCTCCTTACATCTGATCTTTTTAACAAGGCATCTGCCTGTTGTTTCCCCAAACTCGTAGCAGTCTTTCCAGAAGAGATGGTATTTTTTGGCAATGTCTTTAGCCCATTCCTCGTTAATCTTGGACTTGCCCCAAGCCACCTCTGTGTGTGCCTGTGTAATGTCTGCCTTATCACACACTGCCTCGATTAGTCTACATTCCTCATATAATTGCATCTGGTGTTGTCTAAGTTGTTTCTGCATGTGTAAAACAAAACTCAGTATCTCCCCCCTGAGTCCCGCTTTCATTGCATCCCAAACCGTACGTAGTTTAATAGAGCCACGATTTATGGCCAAAAATTCTGTCACCCATTTACGAATGTAGGTAACAAACTCCTCAGTTTCTTATCAAAAGAGAATGTACTTCTAGGTCGCTTTAGGCCATACATTACAAGTTTCAGCATAACTGGATTATGATCCGAAGTTATATGAGGAGAGATCCATTTTTGTGCATCTTTTAGGAGAGTTTTAGTTATAAAAAAGTAATCAAATCTGGTCAGCTTTTGATGGGGGCACGAGTAGTGTGTATACCCGGGTTCAGGATGTTTTAACCTAGGCCATACATCAACTAGTCCATGTTCATGGAGAAGCTGCTGTAGAGCTTTATGTACCTTGGGGTTCTTGCCAACATACTTATCTCCCCGGGCCATTTAATAATAGCTTCAATATGAATATTAAAATCGCCAGTCAGAATCACAGGAGATGCCCAATTAGCTAATTCCATATTGAGATATTCAATAACTTGCTTCTCATCATGATTGGAGCTGTATACAGAGCATATTGCGCAGTTCTTATTAGCTATATTACATTCCATCATGGCCCATCGCCCATATTTATCTGCAGAAGTTTTTAGTCGTTTTTAAATGACCCTTTTTGGACAGTGTAGTAACCCCACAAGTGGTAGTCCCTTGTGTGGTGCCTACCTGCATCTCCAAACCAAGCTCTCTCAGATAATTATGTTTGTTCCAAGGGATATGTGTCTCTTGGATACAAAGTATATCAGGTGACATATTCCTTATTTCGCGGGCTACTCTTTGCCATATCCCCCTATCATTGAGGCCCCACACATTAATTGGGCACACTGTTAGGCCTGCCTTTTATCCTGGTTTGGGACAATATATAGCATTTCCTGCATTTCTTGGCTTCCTATTTCGCTTTCTTTCTTTCCTTCATGAGTACAAAAATGGCTACTGGCTTTTTTTTTACCCCCACAAGCACCCCCCCCCCTTGGCAGCCACCCTCCTCCCCAGAGCACAGCAGCCTCCCCCCTCCCCTGTCCTGCCTCCTCTGCCACTGGAAGGCATCCCCCTTCCCCAACATGAAGGCTAATAGACCCAATGGTCTACAGTGATGGCGAGCCTCGCTGCCACCCCTGTCCCCCCGTGTCCCCCTGATGCATTCTACCCTTGTCTCACCTGTATGTAACACACTTAAGAAAGCACCCTTTAAACATTATAGTGAATATTTCATAGACATACTGATCAAAACCATTTCAAACTCAATTATCTTGGGGAAGCAATACAAGCACTATTGTTACTTATGCTATCTGAATCTGACCATCATTAAATATATTCTTTTCCTAGTGCTTAATCTCTTGCAGATACTCTTTGCCTTCAACTGAGAGGAGAAAAATCTTGTTTTATCTTTATAGATAATTTTTAATTTGGCAGGAGCTAAAAGAAATGCTTGAGCCCCCTTCTCTTGAAAAGGCGCAATTAGTTGTCTAAGTTGCCATCACTTTTCCACAGTAGTGGGGCAAAAATCAGGGCGAACAAAGAATTCAACTCCTGCCGCTTTCCGCTGTCTATCTGGCCTAGCTAAATCAAATAGTGCCTGTCTAGCCAGGTAATTAGAGAGACATATCAATATAGCTCTAGGTCTTGTGTTAGCCTGATTTTGCTTTACTTGAAACAGAAATCTGTGAGCCCGGAGTATCTCAGTTTCCAATGACAACTGGAGTAGCTCAGGAAATGCCATGGTGAAAAGTTGAACAACGAATTAACGAGGATCTGCCCCCTCAACCCCTTCGGGTATACCAAGAATTCTTAGATTATTCCGCCTTAGGTGGTTTTCCATGTCCTCGATCTTCCAGGATAAGTCATCCCTATGCATTGTTAGTGACTCAGTTATCGTCCTCTGTGCCACCATCGAATCCTCTAAGGTAGAGATGCAGGTCTCTGCTTCCGTTATCCTCTCCCCGATTTCTGAACATGTTTTGGTCATCCGTCAAACTGAGTTCTGTCATTTTCTGCATGCACCCTGAGTTTTTAGGCTTTCGGCCCAACTTTCTTCCCTATGGCCATCATCGTGAGTGTTAAAGAAATATCTCCTGATTGCTCTACCGCATTCTTTTGCTCTTGTCTGCCTACGGAGAGCCCATTACTGCAACCACCTCCTGTCCTTCCCGTAAAATGTTGACCTGGATCTGCTTGACCACTGACCCGATCTGATATATGTGGAACTGGTTTCTTACGTATTATCCCAGTGGTAGATATTCTATATTTTCTTCTCGAGGTTTCCTCTTGCAAGCATATGCTGCTGGTTTCACTCCAGTGTCTATTTGATAGATTGAGGGGATCCTAAGATACATGCAGGGATTCATCCCCCGAAGTGCTGGAGTGGTTTGACAATCAGAAGAAGGGACCCTCTATATCTGGCTCCAGCATATTGGCCGCCTCACTATCTGACCCATCATTAGAGCCACCTCTCTGCTCCTGGAGTAGCCCACCATCAGCTGCTGTCGCCACTTCCATTTCCAGGCTACCTGATTTTTCCGGATCTCCCATTATTGCAGGACCCCCCTGCTTGCATTTGAGGATATGCTCTGTCTATTTGTTACACCATCAGAGAGTCCCTCTGGGGATCTCCCCCTCCCTGCTCTCATTGTTTTGGTCAAACTATGTATTGTAGCCCCACCTTGCACCTCGCTCACCTCGGCGGAGTTTTCCAATATCTCTGTCCCCTCAGCTGTGTCTTGCCTCTGCTTCCCCCCTCGCTTCGCTGCGAGAAATATGGCAGGAGTCACTTACTTTTGACCTTCAGCATTGTATACCAGACTGTCATTATGTTCTATTGCAGCCACTCCACCTCGTTGTTTGTCTTCCACGGGCTTGCTTGGTAACGCCACATTTCCTCCAACATTGCGCATCTTCCCTGCTCTCGAATTCTTAGGCGGCATCCTTTCTCGAGTTCCAGCCAAGCCAAGGGTATAACCACTCAGCACCAGAAACTGCCAGAGGACCCCACAGACACCGCAGGACCCGAACCGGAGCAGTCGCGGAGGATCGACCACAGAATGACACCTCGAGGTGAGGAGAGCCCACAGCATTCCACAGTATTCCGTCAGCCTAAACAGCCGTGATCAGCTGCTCACCACTCTCCGGACAACCTCCTCTCATTCGTTTCCTTGCTATTCTCTGCAAGCCATCTCCGTGTGTCAATCCGTCTCACATCGGGGAAAAGACACGGACGGTAGGCTACGAGCGCTCACTCAGCCGAGTGACCAGCCGCCATCTTGCCCTCCAGTACAATTGTCAATTAGCCAATACTTCTCCTTAATACATAATAACTTACGGACTACTACTTAAGGTTAGTTTGTTTATTACTAAGCAAAAAATATCGGGATATAGCTACACCTCAACACGAGGGTAAACAAATGTAGCGGAATTAGCAGGAAGCCATATCGGCATATCCAATTTAGACGGTGCAGCATAAGCAAAGAAATTAATGAAAGAAGTAAGATACAGAAATCAAGAAGCATGAGTCCAAATGTGTCTGCATTGAGGTTTGATGAGTAAAGAGCATTAAATCTATCCCTACTCTAGCTCTACAGTAATATCCCTACATAAGCATTTTCAGTGGATAGAAGAAAAAGGTGTCAGTGCGTGAAGTCTTCCTAAGAAGTGGCTCCATCATCCATGGGTCATGTAGCATAAAGCCACTATCAACAGAAAAAGCTTGTTCTGAGATGCTCTCTCTCCTAAGGCAAGAAAGAAGTTGGGCCCTTTCCCTAGTTCCAACAATCAATTATCCACAGGTAGCACTCCCATGATGCATTTCTAGTCGCGCCATCCACTCTGGGTACAGTCCTGAAGGTATTTTTCCACAATGTCGACAGTGTACTTTCCTTGCAACACTTTGTCCTTGGTTCCCAGGTGGTTTCCTGTACAAAATGTAACAACCTTCCTTTATCAACTCAAGCCACACCACTTCTTCTCTCTTTGCCAAACTTACTAAAACAAAGACATTATTCTAACCAAGAGAATGCCTCTCCACCTGCAATGCAAAATGTGAGAAAGAACAGATTCCACAGCACACATGAAATTCAACTATTAATTCCAAAGCAAGAGTTTTCAGGGCCTGGCATCTCAGGCCTGCAAATTAAGCTAACATAAGAACATGTTACTTCCAGCAGTACATTTCACATAATCTTTATACATTTACTACTTAAAAGGAATATCAATTGTCAGTCAGGCACATATAATATGTGAGTAGTGGACGCTTGGAATTAAGCATGGGCGAATTTTGCGAATCTCGCGTTCGCGAATTTTGCGGATTTGCGAACTCGCAATCCGCAAAATCCGCGAATTCTCGCGAATTTGCGGATTTTTTTTTTTTGTGTGTTCGCGCGGGTTTCTGCCAGGTCGCAAGGGTTTTTGTACAATTTCGCAAACGCGAACTTACCTGTCGGGTCGCAAGTTTTGCGAACTTGTTGTTTCTACGTGTACAGCCTGTTTGGGACACTCTTCTTCATCACTGCCACCCTCTGTCACCACTGCCACTCTCTGGTTCACCCATGCCACCCTCTGGCTCACCCATGCCACCCTCTGTTTCATCACAGCACCCTCTGGTTGTTCAGTGTACATTATTGTGGCAAAGCAAAGCACACCTTCCCTGCCTCAAGTGACCTGAATTAATTTGGGGCTGATTAATGTGTCACAGAATATTTTTTTAGCTGGCACCTGCTTCCTTAGTGCTTCCTGATTAGTGATCTTTTGCACTTGCTAAGTGCTTTCATTGTTGCAAAATTAGTTACAACACCTGCCCTGCCCCAACTGACAATAATGAATTAGGGGCTGATTAATGTGTCACTGGATTTGAACTTCCAGCCTGGCTCCTGCTTGTCTCCCTTAGCTGTAATTCAGGACCTTTGTGGCATATGTGTAACTATTCTGAGGGTCAGAGCAGGGTCACATAATAGTTGCAAGTAGGCAACTGAACTCTGGAGGGGCCCCTCAGGAAGCACTACAGGAAATGGCTACTAATGATGAGCGTGAACTTTTGAACCTGGTAAGTAGTTTCAGTTTTGCTAAGATCGTATTTCTGCAATTTAGCGCTTATTCGCGGGGCGCGAAGTTGAACTGGGAAGCCGCGAACTCACACGAACAGTGCGAGCAAGCCATAAAATCCTCTGCTCGCGGATTTGCGGATTTTGCCGGAAATTCGCGAATCTCGCGGATTGCGAATTTACCGAAAATCCGCAAAATCCGCGAGCGGAACAGATTTTCCGCCCATACTTACTTGGAATCCCTGAGCCACTCCAGCAGTCTTCTTTGTTATCGTCACCATCCTCGCCATCTGTCCAGCCCGTACCTGGGCTTGTAGGTACATCTGGGTCTCCTGGGTCATTGACCGATATCCTGTTAAGTCTGAGAGATGATATCGGTAGGAGGTTCATGGTTTCAGAGGATATTCATCAGGCAGCTATTCAGGCCTCTTGTGAGACGCTTGCTCAGAAAGTGGAGGAGGTTTCGAAAAGAACGGATGCACTCGAGGCAGAACTACCAAAAATTAAGGATGCTTTAAATGTGTCTGCGGCTTCAATAAGTAAAATGGCCAAGCAGAATCAGGACTTGAAAGACGACATAGAGCGGCTGGAAAATCATTCCAGGAAGAATAACCTCAAGATTCTAAATGTACCGGAAGATCTGGAAGGGAGCGATATTAAGAACTTTGTTTTCTCCCGTCTGAAAGCTACTATTCTGAAGGACTCTGAAGATGTAGGTCTGGACTTGAGCATTCACATCCAGAGGGTACACCGTGACCCATTTAGGAGGATTCAAGGGAGAGAGCGCCCTGAAAAATCCTGGTGAACTTCCTAACGTATACCATTAAGGAGAGGATCTTGACTCTCGCTCTGAAAGCTGGTCAGTTAAAGTGCAGCTCTTTTTCTACTGGTTTCTCTTTCTCAATCCGTTCAGATGTCTCCCATATCACCGCCACTAAGCAGTGGAAACTGGGGAAGAGAATGACGATACTGAATGCGCTGGGAGACAAGTCCCAATTGAGATTTCCTGCGTCATTGCGCATTATGTGGAATAATCACATGTATAACTTGAGACATATTGATGAGGTTGATTCCTTAATAGAGAAAATTAAAGAGGAATGCAGGGGTGGAAGCAGTGGAGGAGGTGGATGTGTCTGCAAGGTGTAATCAGCGGGTATAACGAGCGTAGTGCAAGTTCATCATAGAGTATTGAAAAAGAAAAGGGAAAAGGGTAACATAAGGAGGATAAAACAAAATAGGGCAAGTCGAACTGGAATAGTCAGTGGAAGTATGCTGCGCAGGAGAGAAGTCAGTCTATTAAACTTAGTAGCATTTGTTTACAGTAACATCTGGGGTGCTCCTGCCCAAGGGCATATGCCCGGGAAAAAAGGGAGGGTTCCCCTTGGGTGTAGATGGTTGACGGGGGTTACCGGGGGGGTCGTGGGTGGTTGTCAGGGGGAGCACGGGTGGGGCTGCAGGGGGAAAAAATCTACAAAAAATGTCCTCTTTTTCACTATAAGCTTAAGTGTAAATGCCTCTCTAGTCTGTCTAACTTTGGAGGGAAACCTGGTATTGAATGACATCCAATAACATAAAGTTCCTATCTTGGAATGTTAATGGACTGCGATGCTCCCGTAGACAGAGGTTAATTATGAAATATCTGGAGAAATCCTCTGCACAGGTTATCCTGTTACAAGAAACCCACCTGAGCAATTCCGAATCTAGAGTTACTTTTAGTAAATATAAGTGGGTGGAGAGCTTCTGTTGCTCCGACCAACCAATACACAGTAAGGGTGTAGCGGTTCTGTTTAGATCTAACCTAGGAAGCACCATAAAGGCTACGTTCACTGATCAATCTGAGCGGTGGATCTTGGTGCAGGCAGTGATAGGGGGGGCAGAACTCGCCATAGTGTCCTACTATGACCCTAACACTGACGATCCAACATATCTTCTCAGAGTACAAGCCAAACTAGCAGACATCACTGTCCCAATAATAATTGGTGGGGACTTTAATGTCCTCCTTAATCCCTCTAAAGATAGGTCCAACCTTAGCCGGTATATGTCAGCTCAGCGTACACGCCAGACGATGATTAACCTGATGCACAAGCTTGGATTAGTAGTCCTATGGAGTGCGAAGAAGGAGGACGAACGAGGTTTCACTTTTTTTGGGAAAAAGCATGGCCACTCCTCTAGACTAGATTACATTCTTACAGATAGGTCATCTTTAGAGTATTTAGTAGATATCTCTATCCTGCCTTCTATTTTATCCGACCATGCCCCAATAACTTTTTTGTACCAAAGTGGGAATCCGAGAGTTGTTCCAAGGTGGACTTTGAAAAGGGCAATGTTAGTAAATGAGGAGTTAATTAGATTCATCAAAATATCGACTGTGGAGTACTTCACCGAGAATTTGGGTTCAACATCCCTTGAGTTTGTTTGGGATGCGTTTAAGGCCCATATCCGGGGAGTGCTTCATAGCTGGATATGCTCCAAAAACAGGGTAGAGATGTCGGAATTTAAGAGGGTGGAGAAGGAGATATCTAGATTAGAGAAGGCAAGATCCAGCTGCTTACCTGACCAATTGCCACAAATTCTTAAGGATTTGGAGCACCATTGCTTGGCATATAGGGATAAAATAGATCAAAAACTGAGGGCCCAATGGCAGTTCATAAAATGGAAAATTATGAATATGGCGAAAAGGCAGGAGCCATCCTTGCACGGAAGATCAAAGTCGATAGAGCGAGGAATAACATCAACAAGTTATATATAGATGAGAGTAGTAAGACATCTTGCCTTTAGGAAGATATGCAGAGGTGCCTTCTGTCCTTATTTTCAAAGCTATATAAGGAAGATAGGGCCCCTCCCACAGATTCGATTTATGATTGGCTCAAAACCAAGGCGCTATCTAGTTTGTCAAGGGAAGGCCGGGACCTGTTAGAAGCCCCAATTTCTGATGAAGAAATAAAAAGCTGTCTTAAGAAGATTAAAAATAATAAGGCAACAGGGACAGATGCACTTCCGGGGGAGGTGTATAAGATTTTGGAATATGCAATAGTGCCTAGACTCAGAGAGTTGTTTAATTTTATCTATAGTCCTAAAGGTAGGATTCCCCCCATCATGGAAGGAAGCAATAATAGTGCAAATTTTAAAGCCGGGTAAAGACCCCCTCCGAGCAGACTCATATAGACCTATATCCCTGCTGAATGCAGTTTATATGATCTTCACTAGCATTCTGGCAGGGAGGCTGGCGAGGGTAGCGCCCCAATTGATTAATGAAGACCAAAAGGGCTTCCTGCCGGGAAGGTACATTCAGGAGCAAACCTTACAGTTAATTGGGTGTATCGAACTGGCAGTGGCACAGTCGGAACCCTTGGCGGTGGCTGCCTATGACGCCGCCAAGGCATTTGATCGTGTTAATTGGTTGTTTCTCTGGGAGACCTTAAAAGTAATGGGCTTTGGTCCTCTGTTTATCAATACTCTTACTAGATGTTATGTGGGGGCCTCCGCTGTTATTCTTCTTAATGGCTTATTGACACCAAGCTTTAGTATTGAAAGGGGAACACGGCAGCTGAAGGACCGGGTTTTAAAACCCAGTGGCGTCAGGGAGAACGCCTGATACCTTCGAGTACCTCTGTCTTGGCAAACAGAGACACGGGATACTTCTTGATGATGTCAAAGACCAAAGTTTATTGGCTGCAACCAGGAACAGAGATCTACGAAGCACACACGGGTGGTTCATCAGAGACTGCACAAATTCAATAAGCTGAGCATGGTCTTTTATGCCAAAAATCAAGCCTCAGGCAACATCCCAAATTTACATTCGGTGCATGCAAACTGACCAATGACAGTGTAACACTTCAAAAGTAGCGAATGACGACAGTCAAAGACAATCCCAATTTCCGTTGTCAAGCCCACCAGAAATGACCAAGCAAATTCCCGGTTTCCTGTTCGATCAGGCCGGACAAACCCATCATAAACCCTTCAACCCAAATCAATGATTATGTCATAAAGGAAAGGCAGAAGCAGATTGGGGAGGCTATAGAAAGGTGGGAGCAGTGTACCATAAACTCGGGCATGTCCTGCTCTTTGATCTTTATCAGACCAGCTGCTGAACAAGGAACTGGCTCAGCGAGGTCAGCCTCGGGCAAGGAGTCAGTTTGGCCAGGTCACCCAGAAGTCAGCTAAGGTGTACGTGTCTCAAGGACTCGTTCAGCCACAGTCATCGGGCCTATGTTAGGGCAACCACACAAGATGGCTGCCGTATACAAAATGGAACCCTGAGGTTCAAACTAAATCCTCGAATACCGAGTGTTCTCCTATATCGATTCATACGAAAATACTCAGACACGCTACACTCGCCATTTGCGGTCTGCTGACACCAAAATCGTCCATTTCCGACGATCTTTATTGAACGGGTTCGGAACTATCGAACCCGGTTCGAAAACCACGGAACCACAGACCCTCCTTTTGCCCTATCATAGGCAACAGACCCAAACCCATGTTAATCTGAATCCGGATCTATATTCATCAGATCATCGATATGTTGCTGAAGCATCATCCTATTACTGAATATCGCTCTCTGGACAGGTCTCCGTGCACACGAAGTAGCACAGGGGCCACAAATAGCAGGAGCACACTGTCCACAGAGACAGAACATGAAAAGGATTGCTAAGACCATCCCAATGACCATCAAAATCTTCCAACCCCAAGTGGATATCAATCCCCATAACCATACCATCAAAGACCAATCTCCTGTGTCCAAATAGGCAGAATCGGAGATTTTGTGCAATTTGGAAATGGCCTGGAAGACTGATGGAGCGTTGTCTGGAATGAAAACGCAACAGCTCGAGTGAATAAGCTTACAAACTCCACCTCGGTCTGCTAGAATAACATCAAGGGCAACTCTATTTTGAAGTGTCATAAGTCTATCCGACTGAAGCTCAGCAGTCAGGTTACCAAGGGCACCGGCAGTTTCAACTATGGTGGACTCAACCACTCTCGTTAGCTGGCGAATATTCCTACTGTTAGCCATAGGTCCCCAGAACGGCAGAAAACCCTTAAAGAAATCTCCCAGTTCTTGTCCTACAGTGTCTTCTTGACTAAAGACACCTCTAGCAACTCTCGTCTTATGGTAATCTGCCGCAGCTGTAAAAGTGGGAGGTAACAGAAAGGAAACAAAACATGTGCCCGAGAAGTCGGGGGGCAACCATGTATACGCTTTGTCATAGCAAACAAAGTAGGTACCCTTAGCAGCTAAGAATGCTGGGGAAGACTGAGACGCAAATTCATAAGTCTCAGCGCAAACACTCTTCCCTAACTGAGCCTTCGGATTCTTACCGTTGCCCTGTAGACAATAGTGGCCCGATGGGGCACTATCCAAATCGGTGGAGAACTTTTCGCTCGCTGGTTAACACTCAGAATAACTCCATATCCAGTAACGTTCGAACCAATGTAAGCTAGTGTCTCATCTTTCAGAATAGTCTCATACGAGCTAATCCCTCTAATCATATCAACAATGCCTTTGACTATAGCACTGTTCTTTGGGTTATCTTTCAATGAACGTTGGGGGTAAACACTATGGGCATAGATAAACATTGTTCTATAAGCCCAAATCGAACTATTCAAACTAAAGGTCAAGACTAAATAAGGAATACCCTTATGGGTTGTATGAGGCATCAAACCACAAATCCAGCAGTTTGTTGTATTCATTACTAACTGGTGTTGGCGCAAAAGTTGAATGAAGGAATTGTTAGCAAATTCCAATCGTCTAACTACCTCATGTTCAGGCAAAGGATGAAAAGAATGAGAAGAAATAGTAGGTGAAGGTGTAGGTTGCACAGTGGGATTAAACTTCATTTAAAAAACAATTGTTACATAAGCAGCTATAAATATTATGAAGCTCAATAGTAAAAATAAACAAGGTATCAAAAAGCATTTCTTCGATATTATTTTGCATATTCGTTTTCTAAAAGTCAGTGTCTGTACAGGTCTCTCCAACTCAAAGAAATCCATCCTAAACTAAATGTGCTGCCAGCGGTGGAAGGTTGATTCTGCTCAGGAGTGCTTCTGCTAAACCCATGAAGGCTGCCTCGGGCCAACAGAAGCCTCGACCTAGTGTCTCAGGCTTGCACTCCCAAGACTGATGGCAACCGCGACCCTAGCAGCGAGAACCGGATGGCGGTTCAAGAAAACCAAAAATGAGTAGATCCTTGGTGGAGAGTTAACCTGCAAAACAGAAAAAATAATCAAAGTTTATTAGTCTTTATTATTTGTCCGTAACTCTCGATCTCAAATTATAGCGATTCTTTCCAGCTAGTTCTTGATCAACGAACAAAAGATGAGGCTCTGTAGTATCCAATCGATCTGCAGGAGGTACTGATGCTTGCAAAATCTTATCGCTCTCTTTCTCAGAGTTCGTTCCAATCAGTCGAGCATCGCTGAACGGTATAAACCGCGGGATAACTTCTGTTTCAGAGTCTGCAAGTCCCTCCTGGACCCACCTATCGTAAGGCAAAGGCAAAGGTGCCTTTTTGGTGTGTGATCCGTGGATCCAGTTACGCTTGCCTCGCACTCGGACCGCAGATCTCGTTGACAAAAGGACTTGGTCCAGCGAGGCTGTTCGTACTTGGTTCGCTGAAAGTTACATAAAAACACCCAGGATCCAGGTTCGATGGAGTGCCCTGGATCTTCTGTAGCTTGTGGAAGACTGTCATGCACCTGTTGGCGTAAAACACTCATTTTAGTTGTCAGTTCACGCAAATAATCAAGCAACACAGGATGCTCGAGGTCACTGAACCTCGTTGGTCTTGGTACGCCCCAAATATGCGCCAGGCGACGAAACACAACCTCATACGGACTCAAACCCATTCGCGAATGCACAGTCATTCTTGTGGACAGAAGTGCTAATGGCAAGGCATCTGGCCATTGCAAACCAGTGCTCTCTTGAATTTTGGCCAATTTTAACTTAAGAGTGCCATTATAGCACTCAACTAAACCAGCTGATTGGGGGTGATTTGCAGCGTGGAATTTCTGCCTAATCCCAAGGCCCTCACACACTCTTTTCATGACTTGACCCACAAATTCACGCACCGTTATCACTCCAGATAATTCTCGGCATTCCAAACCTCTGGAAAAATTCTTTTATTAGGAATTTTGCTGTGGACAAGGCAGTATTGTCCTTAAGGTGGTAAGCTTCTACCCATCTAGAAAAGGAGCAAACAACCACTAACACATATTTCAAGTTGTTGCATCTCTCCATATGGATAAAATCTAGCTGCAAAGCCTCGAACGGATACGTAGGAGGAGCAAAATGACCAGCTGGTGTTGGAGTTCCCCTACCAGGATTATGCATCAAACACACCATACAGTTCTTGACCAAATTCTCTGCGCATCTGGGAATTCCCACATTCTGCCAAACCGGAGCCAACAACTTGCAAATCCCTTTCACACTACTATGTGCCATTCCATGAGCCATTGTAACAACTGGAAGCACATACGCGTTAGGCAATAACCATCTCTGATGTTCCGACAAATCAGTCCAACAACCGTTCGAATCCAATCTACCCTTACTTTCTCTCCATTCATCCAACTCTTTCTCTGTGGCCTCACTTTGAATAGATTTCACGCTCTCAATGGTATCTTCACACATACTCTTCTCTGGAACCCATCTCGCCGGACCCGCAACATACATTCGACTCATCACGTTTCTAGCAGTTTCTTTCGCAAATTCATCCGCAAACGCATTACCACGACCAACATCATCCGTAACCTTTTTATGGGCACTGCATTTCACAATCGCTGCTTGTAATGGTAACGTAAGAGATTCAAGAAGTTCATTCACCAGTTGTCCATGTTGTATCTTCGTCCCATGCGATGTCAAAAATCCACGTTAACGCCACAAACGTCCAAAGCTATGAGCCACACCAAACGCATACTGACTATCCGTGTACACATTCACTCGTTTTCCTTTTGCCAACACACTTGCTCTCGTAAGTGCAATCAATTCAGCTGCTTGTGCCGAGTTATGTGGGATACGTGCAGCTTCAACAACCGTATACAAAGTTGTCACAGCATATGCTGCAGTCGTATCACCATTCGGTAATTTAAAACATGAACCATCAACCCACAAAGCATCATCACAGTCAGGAAGAGGAGTATCTCTGAGGTCTACTCTCCCTTTCGTCTCTTCTTCGGTTCTTAGAAAACAATCGTGCTGTTCTTCACAGTCATCATCAGTCTCAAGCGAAATCGGCAACAATGTAGCTGGGTTTAAGGTATTACACCTTTTTATGTGCACATGACTCGCTAACAAGGTAAGCTCATACCCTGACAACCGAGCACTAGTTAAGTGCTGTGTCTTGGTATGATTCAACAAGGTATCCACTGCATGTGGAACTATGACCACTAACGTGTTATACATAACCAAACAGCAGATTGTCGAATTGAAACAGCCGCTGCCGCTGTGGCTCTCAAGCAACTTAGCAACGCTCTAGCTACAGGATCTAAAGTCGACGAAAAGTAAGCACATGGGCGTTGCTTATCACCAAACTGCTGAGTCAAAACTGACAATGCACATCCCTCTCTCTCATGGACATACAATGTGAAGGGCTTACTGTAGTCGGGAGTACCCAACACAGGAGCCGAACACAATGCATTACGTAATTCAGAGAAGCTCTTCTGACATTCATTAGTCCAAGGAATAGGATTTGGAGTATCCTTAACCGTAAGAGCTATTAGAGGCTTCGCTAGCAGGGAAAAATTAGGGATCCACTGTCTACAGTACGACGTAATACCCCAAAACGCACATACTTCTCTCTGTGTCGTAGGAACACTCATTTTCGCAATAGTCTGAATTCTTTCTGGGGTCAGTTTCCTTCCCTCCTTCGATAAGAGGTGATCTAAATAGGTAACTTCTTGGCGACAGAATTGCAACTTTGAGAGAGAAACTTTATGATGACAATCAGATAAATGACGCAACAAGGACACAGCGGCATCTTTACAGATGTCTTCAGTATCGGCAGCTACTAGTAAATCATCAACGTACTGGATAAGGGCTGCACCTTCAGGGAAAACCAACAAATCAAGTTGTGTCTTTAAAGCTTGACTGTAAATCGATGGACTCTCACAATAGCCTTGAGGAGCGCGCTTAAAGCGGAAACTTCGTCCTCCTAAAGAGAATCCAAAGATGTCCCTACTCTCCATGGCAATCAGGATGCTGAAGAAAGCATTCTTCAAATCGATCACCGAAAACCAGGTGGCAGAAGCCGGAATCAAAGTCAGTAACGCAGTAATGTCAGGCACGACAGGAAATTGTGGGACGACAATTTTGTTCACTTCACGAAGATCGATAACAAATCTATATACAGGAGGCTGTGAAGGATCAGTCCTCTTTAAGACAGGCAAAACAGGACTATTGCACACATTACCTCGCGTCTCTTCAATAACACCCTTGTCAATCAGATCATAAATGATCGCCAAAAGTAAACGCTCGCCATCACTTGAAATGCGATATTGTGGAATGCGCGGTAACTTAGCATTCGCCTTCAGTGTCACAACATATGGGGGAATGTCTAACAAGCCCACATCATTCGGACCCGTAGCCCACAATGAATCTGGTAACGAAGACAATTCAGATGGAAAACAATCTTTCAACACATACATCGGAGAGATCACACTCTCACCCAAGGTAAGATGTACTCCTGACGGAGAACAGTACAAAGTCGCATACAATCTCTTCAATAAGTCCAATCCCAGCAAATTCTCATTACAACCTGTAGTCAAAAGAAGGGGTGCTTCAAACCTACGAGGACCAACAGAAAGAGGCAATGGAACCGAAATCGGATTCGTAATGGGGGCGCCAGAAAAACCTACAGAAACATTATTAAGGCCAGACAAAGGTGCACCAGGGAGTTTAGAATGCATAATAGAACTCTTCGTAGCACCAGTGTCTAGCAGAAAAGGCTCTGACACACCTGATGCAATCACTTCAACATAAGGTCCACTCTGATCTACTGGAACTGAAACAACTCCCTTTCTTTGTCCATGGCTGTCCTAACAATCATTACCTTGTGCTTCATCGCCCTCAACTTAGTAATCATCTACGTAGTACTGTGCTGTCCTACCAGACGAGTTCTGCTGTTGGTCAAAACTATTCATTGAATTCTGCGGAGGCAAAGGACGCCCAGTCTGTCCGCGACCTCTACCTCTAGGCGCACTATTTGCTCGTTGTAACAAGACCGGACAACTATTCTTGTAGTGACCTTCTTCCCTACAATACGCACACTGATTAGGGCCATACGGAATACAGTGTTGAGAAGTCTCGTCCCTTTGCGAGTTTCTCGAGTACTGTTGAGGTTGCTGATAATCACGCTGATTATTAACACGGGGCGGATAAGCTTGTTGTAGAAGAACTTTAGTCTTCAATTCCTTAGTCTTCTTATTCGCTTTCTCTAACTCATCCTTGCGTCTATTCTCATAATACTGAGCCGTGGCTAAAGTCTGCGCCGATGTAGAAACAGGCCAAGCACTCTCAGAATCCTTCAACTTAGTGCATAACTCAGGGAGAAGATTGTGCACAAATTTATCAACGAACAATCTCTGGCCACCCTCGGTAGCCATATCCTGCCCACTATGATCGACAAAAGTTTCTTCGAAACGCGAGAAAAAATCTGACACAGTCTCATCTTTCTTTTGCTTACATGCAGACAACTTGTCCCAATTAACACGCACCTCGGGCATCAGAGTCTTCATAAAAGTAATAATCCTACCAGGAAGTTCAGTAATAATATTTTCAGGTTTAGCACCTCCAACTTGCCTATCATTTGCAGCAACAAGGTTCACCCACGAATCACCCAATTCATAATCATGATCCGTATGTCGAATGACATTCCAGATGGGCTGTGGAACAACATTCCCAAACAACATGTCTATGTCCGCCAAATTCATGACGCACGAACTCACTGTTTGTGTAAGCTCTTTATAATATCCCGCTGGATTTTTCCGCGGATCAGGCAAAGTCTGCTTAAGCGCTAGAGCTTTTGCATGTTTCCATGGAACATGTACCCACACTCGCTGAAAATGCGCAATAACAGGCGGAACAGCATTCGCATCAGCAGGTCTCCAAACCGAAGCTACCTCTCGCATCGGGTACTGACGCGCTTGTCTCCTAACTGACGAGGCAGGCTCGAGCCGCCGTTCAGAAGGAACATTACTTCGAAATGACAATAACGTCGACACCGCTCTCTCGATGTCGAGAAGACTTACAATTGTTCCTTTTGCAAACTCGGAACGCAATCAGAACAACTCTTCAGGAGCTTTACCCACTTCATCCGTCCATTGTTCATGGAGGAACGCACACATAATCTCAAAAACATAACGCTGCTTTGGTGCTTCCCATTGCCGGAAGACATCCATAATACCCTCAAGATCGGACTGGGACGTGTACGTAACCCATCTACGTGCCATGTGATCCAAAACCACTCGTTCATCTGTATCAGGCTACTGACTACGCAGCTGTCTACGCTCACTCACAGGAGACATACCCAATTGTCCCAACCAAGGAGTCAGAAAACCAGAAAAAGCAGCAGTCATCCGCTGTCTAGGAGAAGGATTAGTCGGAAGAACAAGGGGAGACGAGACAGTAGTAGAAGAATCCAAAGTCGGAACAGACATAGAAGCAGTAGTAGCAGGAAAAGACCAAGTTGGCGGCCCCTGAGGAGGCTGCGCCAAAGGGACAGTAGCCAACGAAGGAGCTGGCTGTGGAGGAATCACAGGAGGCAAAACAACCGGCAGTTGCACAGCCACGACTGGTGGCGGTGGTGCCGTAGCATTCTGCAGATAAGGTGGCGGTGAATTTAACAAATGCGACATTAAAGGATCTTTTGCAAGATCTTTCTCGTCTTTCTGCTCTTTAGATGGCAAGACTGGGTATCATCTATCTACCGCTAACTTCCTCACTCTAAGCATCTGTTCACTTTCTTGTTCTTCTTCATTATCTCTGTACGCAATGGCAGCTTGTACCATTGACATACCTCTCTTATTCTTTTTCGCTAATTTTATTTCTTTCTGTTTGGCTTCTTTGCGCCATATGCGGAAAGAGTCAAATATCGCCGGCCGGGCTTTCTTCTTGAACAACTTCACCTCGAGGTTATCTAGAATTTCAGTCTCAAAACTACCATAACGGGGCCACTGTAGGACACCGTCACTCTTCGTGTATTTTACCCAAATCTCATTATAGCTAATAGGACCCACACCCTGCTTCACATACAACTCGTAAGTAGGAGTTCCGATCGGAGGAACCGGACACGAATCCTCTAACCGGGAGTCCTTCAAAGTACCACAACTAAACAAGTTTCTAAAACTGCTAAAACCAGGCATCTTGCTCACTAGTCTAGCTTCAAACAACAAGGGGAATCTAGAAACGATAGTCTCGTGAATACACGAATCCCTTGGCTTTGGGGCCTGCAGGTACCAAATCAAAGCGATCCAATAAAGGATACAAAACAAACTAAGGACTATGAGACGCTCCGCTTATACTTAACTGAAATGTCGATGGCGTCACCAGAAGACCCGTCAATCGTCTCGCTCTACAAACGTCTAAGGCTCCAAAACAGGGCGACAGTCAGGGCAGCAGTCCTTCGTAGCCGTCGGGAAAGCGGGAAACCTCGCAGCAAAGACTTTCGGACCACAACGACATGCAGGGGTCGATGAAGTGGCTGGCCTTCCTCCAGAATTTTCACACGAAGCTTCTCACGAACCTCTGGCTTGGACCGGTACCGCTGAAGTCGCCCCACGTTGGGCGCCAACTGAAGGACCGGATTTTAGAACCCAGTGGCGTCAGGGAGAACGCCTGATACCTTCGAGTTCCCCTGTCTTGGCAAACAGAGACACAGGATACTTCTTGATGACGTCAAAGACCAAAGTTTATTGGCTGCAACCAGGAACAGAGATCTACGAAGCACACACGGGTGGTTCATCAGAGACTGCACAAATTCAATAAGCTGAGCATGGTCTTTTATGCCAAAAATCAAGCCTCAGGCAACATCCCAAATTTACATTCAGTGCATGCAAACTGACCAATGACAGTGTAACATTTCAAAAGTAGCGAATGACGACAGTCAAAGACAATCCCATTTTCCGTTGTCCAGCCCACCAGAAATGACCAAGCAAATTCCCGGTTTCCTGTTCGATCAGGTCGGACAAACCCATCATAAACCCTTCAACCCAAATCAATGATTATGTCGTAAAGGAAAGGCAGAAGCAGATTGGGGAGGAGATAGAAAGGTGGGAGCAGTGTACCATAAACTCGGGCATGTCCTGCTCTTTGATCTTTATCAGACCAGCTGCTGAACAAGGAACTGGCTCAGCGAGGTCAGCCTCGGGCAAGGAGTCAGTTCGGCCACGCCACCCAGAAGTCAGCTAAGGCGTACGTGTCTCAAGGACTCGTTCGGCCACAGTCATCTGGCCTATGTTAGGGCAACCACACAAGATGGCTGCCGTATACAAAATGGAACCCGAAGGTTCAAACTAAATCCTCGAATACCGAGTGTTCTCCTATATCGATTCATACGAAAACACTCAGACACGCTACACTCGCCATTTGCGGTCTGCTGACACCAAAATCGTCCATTTCCGACGATCTTTATTGAACGGGTTCGGAACCATCGAACCCAGTTCGAAAACCACGGAACCACACAGGGGTGCCCTATTTCACTCCTGCTGTTTGACATCTATATTGAGCCCCTGGCTCAAGCTTTGAGACTCGATGAACAGATCACCCCATTTCAGATATCTGACTATAATTGTAAGCTGGCCCTATACGCTGATGACCTGCTGGTTTATACCAACAACCCAGCAGAGGTATTTCCCAGGGTGCAGGGTGGAGGACACTATGGTTGAGTTTGGCCTTTACTCTGGATACTCGCTCAATCCATCTAAGACCGAGATTATGTGTTGGGGCGTTGAGGGCTATTCTGGGAGCCACTGTGGTGAGTTTAAATATTTGGGGATCACTATAACACACGATATCGATGATATCCCCATGACTAACTTGAAGAAAGTGTCTAAGGAAATCGATCATCTCCTCTTGAAATGGCAGAATCTCCCCCTCACTATCTTTGGCAGGGTCAACCTGGTCAAAATAGTTACACTGGCAAAGTTGACGTATCTGTTTGGGGCTGTCCCACTAGAGTTTTCCGTAAAATTATTGGGTAAAATCTAAAGTAAGATTGGGAGCTTTATATGGGCCAATAAAAATTCCAGGTTATCTTGGAAGAAGTTAAAACGGAGGCTAGTTAAGGGAGGCCTTGCGCTCCCTGATGTCTTTCTTTACTCTCTGGCTTTTCAGTTTAAAAGCATTCGCTGCCTTTTCTCTAGTCCCCCCGGCTCTAGTTGGAGGAGGATCTTGAATACCATGGTCCAACTCGAGGGAGGTAATACGGGGTTTTTATATAAATTTGGCGCTCCCAGATTCTTCAAAAAGGTACGAGTAAAAGTAATAAAGTCAGCTCTCATGTTATGGCAAAACTTGAAGAAGAAGTGGGGAATTAAATATTACTCAGATTTAGCCACTATCTGGGACTCCCTGAGGTTTGCCCGCCAGCCTGAATGATATCTTGGCTATCCCTATTAGGAGGGCGGGAATTACTACCTGGTCCGATTTGATATCCTCGGATGGAGTTTATCCATGGGAGGAGTTAGGGGACAACTTTTCCCGCTTCAAATTTTTTCAAATATGTTCCTGGTTTGCTGCTGAAAGTGACCTTACAGGTAGAAACTGGGAGATCGAAAACAAACTCCAAAATGTAAACTCCATAAAAAAGGAGGTAGGGTTATGGTATAGGGCCTTAATAGATGCAGAGGTTCTAGATCTTCCGCCTCCTTACACAATATGGAATTCATCAATCCTGGAAAATGCCTCTGCTGATTTGTTTTCTTCTTCCCTTCGCAATTTATATAAATACGTTAAGTCAGCTTCTTTAAAGAAAAATCACTTTTTTGTGGTAAACAGATTATACTATACACCACAGAAGATTGCTGGGTTTGCTCCAAATTCAGTTCAGAAATGCCCGAGGTGTGGTCTGAGGGAGGCCGACAACTTACATATGTTTTTTGATTGTGTACACCTAAAGGACTTCTGGGAGAATGTTGAGAGGGCATTGGAGGGAATCTTTAAAGTTAAAATCAGTCTTACCTTGTCTTTAGTTGTATTTGGTATTGAAAATAACCCTACAAATCAACTCTCTAATAAATCAATTGGGTTACTCCTCTGCTTGATATTAGTGGCACTTAGAGAGATTTGCAGGTTGTGGAAAGACCCTGAGCCTCCGCTCTATGAGATCTGGCTGAGAGCAGTATTGTGTATGGCAAGACTGGACCAAGGGGAGGGGAACATCTGGGTACCTTTAACTAGCTGGGGTACAGAAATGAGGTTGCTTTAACGTCCTATGGTCCAATGATTACACCAAGCCTCGCACGAAGAAGCTGGCCTAGTCGGCCTAACAGCGAATGCAAGAGCATGGATCCAGGGCGCCTAGCTTGGAAGTTGATCCTTATGCGAAAATTGCAGATGCTTAAGGTGAAATGAGGACAAAAAAAAAAATATGTGAGTAGTGTCAGCTTCACAGTACAAGTTTTATATGTTAACGTTTTCTGCTAGTAACATTAATTTCCTCCATTAATTCTCCATACTACTCATCCATGAACTAAAACACATCTCGTAATCACGTTAATAGATTTTAAAATTCTAGCACCTCATGTTAGCATATTTTGCAAGATTCTATGCTGATGCATTCTACATGTGATTATAATGTACCGCTACAAAGAGAATGCAATTTCTGATTCAACAACAACATCAGGGTGAAGAGAGTGACCTCTTATTAGTATTTGGGAGTAATGTTTCATGTAAAATTTTCTTTCAAACAACAGAATCAGTAAAGTTTAGTCAAGGGGCTATCTGCAGCTCCAGTGCTATGGTAATTTAATACATGATTCAGCAGTTAGTCAGTAGGTCTCTTGCTGCAAATCCACCAGGCAAAGGCTTGTGCCTGTGCATTCTTATGGATTTTCAGTGTGTATGGTGGACAATGGTCCACATTTAGAGCCTCATTACAATGTCGGTCAGAAAGCATTCCGACTGACTCCATGTCGGAATCGGTTCCGACCGACTCAGATATGGCAAATTCGACTGACTGATTTCGATGTTGCTGAACATCATTCGGTCAGACTCACATTGACTTAATGGGAGGCTGTGTTCCGCAGGACAACAAAGCCTTCCGTTGAAAAAAGGAGTGCTTGCAGAAAATCTTGCACCCTGTTGCAGGCACCCCATAGTGCCTGTTACACTGTGCATGTTTGTTAATAGGCCTCCAGGTGATGAGGAGCCTGCTACGGGCACCCAAAGTCAGTTTCTGATAGCTGTTCCGTGTCCAAATCCATCGTAATATGTCGGTTGGAAACACGGTCTGTAGAGATGTACGATTTGGCTCCCACCTACTCGGAGTCTCCGAATGCCAGTCGGAACTGAGGGGGAATGACCGAACGGTTACCTTCTATCATAATCGGTCGGTCGGAAATGATTCTGAGTCGGTCGGAAACAAGGGTTCCGACATGGGTTAGGAAAATCCGAATGCCATTCGGAGCCTTTCCGATCGACTTCGTAATGAGGCCCTTAATATGTTCTGAAGTATAAAAGAGCTTAGAAAACCCTTGTAATAACCGGAACCTATGACAGTAGAGCACTGACAATGGAATTGGTGCTTACTTCCTTGAACTGCTGCTCAGTGGTGATAAGAATAACATTTGTAAAGTCTAAATTAGCACTGAGGTGTTGCAGCAGAATGCTAGAAACATCTATACATTAGCGAAATTCCCTTGCAATAAATTGCAGGAAGGCGGAGGTATGTTTGTTTGCAAAATCATCAGACTTTCAATTGTTACTTTATACTCTCAGGTCATTTGCTAAGCATTGATAAAATTGTGTTGATAGAAGACACCAAGAATGTTTTTTAATTCCCGATCTAGAACATGTAACATCAACAACAACAAAATTATTTTTGTTCTAATATTAAATTAAAAATGAAATTGCCACAATAATTGTTTTGTTAGATGCTGGTATTTCCTTCGTTTTCGTTTAGGTCATTTACTCTAATCATTTTGAGTTAAGAAACTCCCCGGTGCCATACATGTAAGGTATTAGGAAGGCACTTAAAAAATAAATTAATTGTATGCCTCTTTGTCTTCATTTTATCAATAAAAAGAGAACACATCTAAGGCCTTCATTTTAGAAAGCAAGTGCACGCTGTAAGATATACGCTTTTGAATACTTTGATTTGAAACCTAAAAGTGTTGCTATGCCAGTTGCTTTATTTATTAATCAAATTAGCAAGACGTTGACTACTAAACTTTGTCTAAGGTCATATATTAATAGCAATTTAATGTTTGAATATTTTTCAGTTTTTGTTTGATTTTATGTAACTAGGAATATTGTAAGAGTGCTTCTATATAGACGAAACTGCCTCAATAAATATTGTTTTAAAACTACAACAGTTCGATTAAAAAGCCACTGATACAGGTATCAAGCATGGCTCCGGGAAAATGACAATAAAGAATCATTAGCCAACGTACATTCCATCAGTTTAATCACAGCCTGACCGGTAGGTTATAGAAAAATAATCATCATTATGCAGGTTTACTAGACTAAAAACCCAGATAAGCCATCGACGTGCTGGAAAGAGAACCAGTATGAGCCACAGCAAACAAAACAGGCGTGTTTTTAGCTAATAACGAAATCTTACTTAATCCTTCTGCGGTGGTAAGGTTTCTGGACTATTGCTCCAGTCCTAGCCACATGTTAAGCACATGATCAGCTGACTGCTCCTGTCTTACCTATCTCACCAGCTGATATAACACATTCTTAGATACAGTGATAAGTTGGGACCAGGGTCGTATTGGTAAGGTGGGCACTTGGGCAATGGCCGAGGTGCCGGTATCCTAGTTCAAGCTGTGGGCTACTTTTTTAGGCAGCCTGGGGGGCGATTTTGGCGAGTCTGTGCTGTTTGGATGCCGCCAGCGGCCCAGTCGGTGCCTAAGTGGCCTTTTTTGATTCAGATGGGCGCCCATACCTCCAATTTATCAACAGGCAGAGGTGTCACTCCCTTTCTCTCGCTGAGCCGGCCAATTAATGTATGCATATTGAGCGGGGCAGGGGCCTAAGCAGAAGTGGCCTCACTTGTTTTCAGGTGTGTTTCACCAGTGTGACCTAATCAGTGCATTTTTTTTATCTAAGTAAAGTTAAGAAAACATGACTCTGTCAGAGATCACCCCCCTTCTTTTTCTAAAACTTCCCTGAAGCAGTGCTGATTTTTAATTCTAATCCAACCCTGGTCAGGACTCGATTGTAAAGAAGACAGACTTCTTTAATGCAATCACTGCGAATACCCCCTCATTCAATTCCCTGAGGACTGGCCACAAGGTCCTAGTGACTAGCTACTCAATTCTGAACCAATCATCTCCCCTCCAAGATACCATGTAAATCTTGCATTAACAACCTGCACCGTGCAGTTCTACCCTTCAATGTGCATCTCCATCCTGCACCATACAAGTCCCGTGTATGCCCCCTATTGTATTCAAGATACCCATATCAATCACCTGCAGCTCTTCCCTCCCCTCCAAGACTCCATCCAGCACTGTGCATCTCCAGCCTGCTCCAGCAATTCTACCTTCCCGTGCGTCTCCATCCTCTACTTTGTGGCTCCCTCGTGTGCCCTCTCCGACACACCAAGCACCCATGACTACCACTTGCAGCTCTCCTGGTCCCTAAACATCCAGCAGCTCTTCCTCTTTCCTCTACGTCTATTACAGACTGAGCACACTGCACCCTCTGCACACTCTACATACAGCTCCTTGTTGCACCTGAGTGCCTGTTGACTACTTTTAGCACTTTACAACTGTCTCATGCAAGCAGACCTCCATGTGGCTCTCTGAAGTAGTGACTTACTCTTTTACATTGTGCACCAGGCAAATACCCTCTTTCAGGAGCTTCTTATGCCTACTTTCTGCACCATGGATACTCCTGGGATTCTCTGCATCATGATCAGAATGGTGGGTGTCTCCCTCCTACACCATAAACATCATGTTCCCCCCTTGCAACCCGACGTTCCGTTGTGTCTTAGAACACTCAGAAACTTTTCGTTTTGAATCTAAGCATTCTGCATCTCACTCCATACCGTACCTTTCTATCATGAATGAGCAAGGATTAAGGCGGGGGCAGGGAAAGGTTTAGTGATTATGATGACATAAGAGGTGGGTATTGCTGCTACTCACTTTCCATCAGTTGTCTGTGCTCAGAAAGGGGTTGTCCTTATGCTGGCTATATATCTGGTTGGCTCTTTCTTTGTTGGTGGTTGCAATAGTATATCTGCACGTATGATGCTTGTGTGTGTCTATTTCGGTTGGGGTAAGCACTGTTACTGCTCGTGCTGTACCAGCTGTGTTTAAGGAGACACACACATCATCAATTATGTTCCTCTTAAGTGTAGTGCTAGGGATATGGTAGCTCTCGCTGATGATGGTTGATCTAACTCCCTGGCTCCCTGTAGAGTATCATGGTGATATCTTTGGCTCCTCAGTTTGCATGTGTTGCGTGCTTGTGCAGGCAATTCCAGTTACATCTGATGCCTCTGATGTACATATACTGTGTGTGTGAGGAAAAGTCATTTAACTTTACTGATCCAATGTCGTTCCTGTCCTGTATGCGTGAGGATAGCTTCTACAGCTGAGGCCTCTGCTCTTATTCTGTTCACGATGGACTATGATTAGTTGGAACATTGCTGGGCTGTCCTTCAAAATGAATAACAATGAAGTGCCATATTTAATCAAAGCTTATGATATTCTTGCGTTACAGGACACTTGGTTACTGGTCCTGTTTGTGATGGTTACTCTCGCCTGTCTGCTTCAGCAGTTAGATCGAATTCAGGCAGAGCTAAGGGGAGGGGGTGGGGTTATAGTTTGGTTTAAATGTACCTTCAAACTGAGTATCATAAGTATTAATGCCAAAAAAAAAGGATCCATGTACTTTATTAAGACTGAACAAGTATCAGCAGCAAGGGAAACTAATTACCACACCACTATGTGTGTTTTTGAAATTTACAAGACATTTATTTGATAATAGCCCACCTCAAAAGGCTAGCTAACAACATTAGCCTTTCATATTCCAATTCATACAAAGGTGAGATGAGAGGCAACTTCAAAAGAAATATTTGAAAAAGCACCTTACTGTACTTATAACAAAAAATTATTTGAGAGGTCTGTTCTTTGCATTTTATGATTCTTTACTTCAAGGTCTTCTTGGCTATAAATTGACAGTTTTAGCACAGCCAACGTGTTTTTCCCAAAATTTGGGCTTCTTCAGGGTTGTAAACATAACATAAACATGGCTAGCATTAGTGTCTACTGTAAAAACGTAAATAACATACAAACATAAATATATATACAAACAATACAATACGACATCTAAAATGTAAACTTGCTTTTTCAAAAATGTCCTTTGACGTTTCCTCTCTACTTTTGTTTGTACTTTATAAAGACTATCATAAAGAGTGAAAATTCTACCCTGTTAAATTTTACAGCAATGTGTTTACTTACTTCAATGTTAACATTTTTCCTAAACTGTTCAACCTTATCAATAATTTGCAAGTTACACAAAGATTTTCTTTGTTGCAGCCTAACTGAGTAATTTGTGTTGATTTCAATGCATGCCTAAGCTTGGGTGTCACATACGCGACTCATTCATAAACTCTGCAAGTTAAGGTGGTAGCTACTACTGTCGCAATAACAGAGGGGGTAGAGCTTGATAAATTTGTCTAGGAACAGAATTTAGTCAATATCCATGTGAGGCTGGATCCATCTCAGCCTTTTAGTCCTACCTATTTTGGAAGAGAGTGCTTTACAATATTCGACTATATATTTTTATCCAGTAGTCTTATGATTCGGTTATTATCTTGTAGTGAATTTTGGGGATCATAATCCCCTGACCACTGTCCTGCTTTGCATCTCTTTAAAGAAGTACACCTCTTCTAAGTTACACCAATATCCGAGCCCTAAAAGTAACAACCCGCTCCTTGTTTGGAATTTCCTCAACCCCAGTGTGTTCCTGGCTTCTCTAATTAAACTTAAATATAGCCACTCTGATACCGGTCTTTCATTTCAGGCAGGGAGTGGCAAAAGAGTCTATTTACAAAACCTGTATATTTTACTAAGTACCCCGCTCTGAGGTGGTTTGATGCAGCTTGCTCACTTGCTAATAAGGGTGGGCGTAAAATCCGTTTCGCGGGCGAATTTGCGGATTTTCCGCGATTTTGCGATCCGCGAATCTCGCGAAATCGTGGTAAAATCCGCGAATCAGCGGGGACGAATTTTCAGCCAAGCAAGGGTTACAGCAGCAGGTGCAAAAGTTGAACCTAATATCTTTGTAACCTTTTACAAAAGGGTTACAAACAAATTAACTTCAACTTGGACACCTGCTGCTAATTGCTTCCTGGCGCCTCGTTGCCTACTTGCAACTATTCTCTGACCCTGCTCTGACCCTTGAAGCAGGGTCAGAGAATAGTTACAAGTAGGCAACGAGGCACCTGTCCAAGGAATTAAACCTCATCAGGAAGCACTTACAGATATAAAAAACAGGAAGAAGGGAGAGGATGGCAAATACACCCATTTTGAGTTGTCAGGAGGGGTTAAACTAAAAGAGACCTTTACAGGACAATTTTCATATGCATTTTGCTAAAAATAAAAAGCTGTATGTTCTGTAGGGGCAACTCAGGAATCTGGCCCTTCAGAGATCCGGCCTCTCTTTCTTTCTCTCGTTCTCTCTCTCCCTCTCTCTTTCCCTCTCTTTCTCTCTCTTTCTATCTATCTATCTATCTATCTATCTATCTATCTATCTATCTATCTATCTATCTATCTATCTATCTCTCTCTCCCATAAACGACTGCATGGGTAACTTCGCTATGCAAGCGGCTCGCGAAGACGCAAAAATCCCTGCGAACACGCAAAAAAACCCGCGAACACGCAAAAACCCCGCGAACATGCAAAAAACAAAAATTCGCACAAATTCGTGAATTTTGCGGATCGTGAATTCGCAAATCCGCAAATTCGCGGATCGCGAATTCGCAAAATTCGCCCATGCTTACTTGCTAATAGGATTCAGAGGAGCGCTTTGTCAGTAAAACAGAGGGAAAATAGGTAAGTAGCTTCTCATCGTATGGAATACGGCTCTGCCTTACATGATTGGCACAAAAGAGATAACATACAGCAACTGTCAACTACTAATCGTGGCCACTTAATCAAACAACTCTAAAGATTTCTGCCATATTTTCAATTTGTACAGAAACAGTTAAAGTTAAAGTCATACAACTAGAATTAGCTATCACATCCCAGCGGAGCAGTGGGCCTTGCATTTTACTAATATCAGTTCATTACCAACTAAAAGTAATTGTAGCAAGTCTTCACTAAATTGTTCTTATCCCCCCTTTTAAGTCTGAGGTCGAACTACACAAAGTAGTTACTGCATTACTCGGTTGGTCTTCCAATAAGACCTCTGTACCTGATGGATCCTAATTGATCTTTTTAGAGGTAACTGTCAGGGATCTCAGGTGACAGCACCTTCCTCGTCGCAATTCCTAATAAAGAAATTACATATCCCACGATGCCCAGTAGCTCCGAGGCTCATGGGATAAAAGACATCAAAGCATGCCCATCGGCATGCGTAATTCTCAAGTGTTCTGAGTCTTTGTGTGACCCGCATTGGCGGATGGGATCTTGGATAACATTTATTTTCTTGGGGCAGAGTCTGTCTATCCGTCAGAGGCATCCTTCTGCCTCGTGAATGCCAGGATTGCTTCTTGGCCTCATTCTTCTCACCGGCGTGGGGTGAGACTCGCGGTCTTTTCCGCATTGGAGAACCGGAGCCTTCCGTGTATCAGAGTCTGGAGCACTGGAGGAAATAATTAAGCGGAATGACAAAGTGGCTGTTTCTGGCTTTATTTTGGTGATTTCTTTTGCCCGAGGAAAAGCAGGGTAAATCAACTTCCAGGTTGGAAGTCTTCTGGGGCCTCATTTATGAGGCTGTGCGTCACTTTTAAGCCGCCGGTGCGTCACTTTTTGTGACGCACCAGTGGCGTAAAAAAATGCGCCTTGTTGCGCCATATTTACAAAGTGACGCATCTAGGTAGATGCATCACTTTGTAAACCCCTGTGCCACTTTATACCTGCGTCAGGTATAATGTATGCAAGGGGGCGTATTGACGCAAGGAAGGGTCGTAGAAGTGATGCAGTGAAATCGATGAGATTTCACTGCGTCACTTTTAGGACGCCGTTGCGTCAAAATCTTGCGCCTGCCTCACAGCAGGCGTAAGACTGACGCAGGCCCTTTCCATTGGGGCTTGCCCCATGTGAAAGGACGCATTGCTGGAGTTGCGTCACTTTTGTGACACACTCCAGCAATGCGTCACTTTTGCGCTTACAGATACGTCAGAAATACTGACGTATTGACGGATTAACGTTCAAATGTGAACGTGAAGATTGTTTTTCTACAAGGAAACAGGTATTGTGAATTAGCCCCATCTGTACACGTATTGAGGAAGAGAACTATTTAGTTGTTTTTTAACTATGAATCTGTTGTTTACGTTGTTTGGATATTGGGTTGATTATAAGAGGAAAACCAAGTACTAACTATACTTTTGAGAAGCTTCTTATTTGTGACTTTTGAAGGAGGAATAGAGTATCCCTGTATTGGTCATTTCTCCTATGCCTTTTTTTTATTTGTTTGAGATATGCATGATTGTGGGTAGTCATCCACACAACCAAATGCTATATTATCTGTGTGTTTTCAAGTAAGAAGTAGTTGATTCTTTTTGCTTTGTTTTACCAGGTACATACAGGTAGAAAGATATTGGAGGTCTTGGTTCAGAATTTGAAGTTGGGTAGAGTTGGCAACTCCTTGTTCTCAATGTATTAATTGCTCTTAGTGATATATATATATGACTGTAGACATTAATGGACAGTTCTAATGAGTAATCTTTTATTTTCCACAGGTTGAATTTCCCTGCTGTTCCTTTCCCCTTTCCCTTTCCCTTGCCTGATCACCCTAACACTCTGTGTAGTATTATTTTCAGAGTTGGGGTTGTCAGGAGGTGGACCACTCTGTGCATCGTTCCAATTCTGAGGAGTTTCGCTCTAGGGATCCGATAGTAACATTAGTTTATGGGCTCCTCTGCTTACTAATATCTTCGATAATCAAAGTGACACCAACCTGTCCAGCTCCCAGTCCAGCACAATCACTGCCCCATTTTAAAAAAGCTCCTTGTGTTTGCATTGTGAAGAACCACAATGTTATCAGCCCACCTTTTTAATTGACTTTTCATTTATAGCTCTAGGCAGAGTTATTTTCAGCAGAATCAGATCACGGAACAATAAGCAAGTGATCTTGAATACTTGTCATTATGGTTTCAAAGAGGGACTTGGTACAATGGAGCAGTGCCTGAACCTCTATTTCATTGCCAAACACTGCCCATTGGACCTAGCCATCATGGACCTCTCAAGTGCATTTTATCAGGTTAATAGATCAGAAATTTGGCTGCTGCTTCTAGATATGATATTGGGCCCATCTTTGATTCATTTTCCTTCTGTTCTCCATAATGGTCTGTCTGCCAGGGTCAGGTATGTATGGTTCTTTTAGAAAATGCACAGATTCATTCAAACTGGAACAATGAGTGCATGAGTGCTGGATTTTAGCACCTTTCTTGTTTATTTTGAATCTAAACAATGTAAACACAGTTTTAGTAGAGCAACGAAAAAATGTACCTAAAACAAATTCCATTGCTACTCCAGCACTCCTATAAATGGGGGATATAGTCCTGTTGGCAAGTGCCCCCAATAGCTCACGTAAACTGATAAAAGCTTTTGACAACGTCATGGCCGAACATGATCTAGATGTCAATTATTCGAAGTCTCAGACAATGGTATGTGGTAAAGAAACACTGCTTGTAATCACAATAAACATCAATAAACTAACAAGGGTTTCTAGCTTTCCCTATGTAGGTGTAATTTTTGACCCCACCCAATACTGTTATATTAATACTACTGTAAGGGGACAACAAATATCGTAGTTTGTGGAAGGACTTTTCAATTTGATTCCTCCATTAGGTGGAAAATCCATAATGCCCATCCTCTACAACTATAAAATCCAATGTCTCCCCATCACCGCCTTTGGCTCTAGGATATGGGGGTGCCAACATTGAATCCCTATGAATTGAGGAAAATTAATTTTGCTGGTGCTTACTCTCTAATCTCCTTAAAGGTTCACACTTCATGTGCTACAAGGAGTTGGGTTTATCGTATGTCTAGGATCTCATTGAGCCTGCCCCCCTGTTGCGTGGACATTGTTAGACCTGGCCCTTTTGACAGGTTTATCCCCAAACCTTTGCCTTTTGTCTCCAATTTTTCTGACTCTGTTTTTGTTGGCTATATGATTCTAGGAACTTTACCACTGCTGAACAGTGCTAAAGTGCATATGCTCTCTGTATACATTGTGATATGATTGGTTATACATGATTGGGATATTAGACTTACTGGTTAATTCCCTAGTAAAGTGTGCGGTGTGTGCCAGGGCCTGTACATCAAATGCTACTAGTGGGCTTGCATCACTGGATGTGCCATCCACCTGAGTAGCCCTGTAAACGTGTCTCAGACCTACCACTGTAGTGTCTGCACTTGCAGTTGTAAACTCCCATGTTGCCCTAGCAAGTACACCCACTTGCCAGGCCCAAACCTTCCTGTCGCTTACATGTAAGGCACAATGTATCCCCATGGCAGTGTGCAGTGTATGTGAAAGGTAAGACATGTACTGGTGTGTGTGACATGTCCTGATAGTGAAATACTGTGTATTCCGTTTTTCACTATTGAAACGCTATCTGTCCCATAGGCTTATCATTGGGGTTGCACTGTAACATATTTTTACGTGTATCTTTCAATGTGACCAGACAGGAAAATGAAGTTTAGGCTCTTTGAAACTCAGAATATATTAACTAACCTTTTGGTAAAAGTAGTTTTTAAATTCTTTGTTTGAAAATGCCACTGTTAGAAAGTGGGCATTTTCTTATTTTACCATTCTTCATGCCACTGGCTGTTTGTTAATTCAGCATCTGCTGTTTACGTGACAGGAGATGGGGATGTGCATTCACTCTAGACTGTCATTGGGGGGTTGAGTTGCGCCCTGGCTTGCCTGGGTGGCTCATCACTGGGCTGAATAGAACTGGCCTGCATCTAGAGTGGTGGGAGGAGTTTTGCTTGCACCTGCATAGGCTGTGTGTCCTTTTTCACCCTACTGTCTTCGCCCTCTGTGGTCATGCTGCACTAGGAAGGACAGGACTGGTTTGGACTGGGTTCAGAGACCCTTGCCGCAAAGAGAACAATGACAAAATGGGTTATAAGTGTTGCATCTAAGACCCAAGGATTTTAGATTACTTCAAGGAACAAGAGGACCCTGCCAAAAAGAAGAGTGGAAGGATGTGTGTGGAGCACTGTCTTTTCTGTGTGAGGGGGTGTTGACCTACAGTTGCTGCTTCTGTCTGTGGTGGAGGAAAAGGACTGGCTCTTTATTCCCTGCTGTGGTATCCTGCTTGTGAAGTATCTCCAAGTACTTGTGTGTGCTTGCCTCCTTTTGGAAGTCTCAGGGAGATAAAAGACTTTAGAAAGAGATCCTTGCTGGATGTATAAGTTACCTTCCTGGAAGGAGGGAAGAGCATACTGTGTACGGAGCGCTGACCCTGCTATCTGTGCGGTGGGCTGGCTTCCAGTGGCTGCTCCTGCCTGGAGCAAGAGAAGGATGGGACTGTTCTTCAACTTTTGATAAAGGGCATGGCGGGCACTTTATTTTTGTTGCTTTCAAGCATGTAGAGCGCTATCTTTACCATTTACCTTCCCCCCTGTACTTGTCGAGTGGCATGCACCTTCCTTGCCGCCTTTCAGGAAGCGCTCCCATTCACGAAACTAGCGCTGTTTGCCGCGCCTGGGTTCTGCAAGGAAGGCAGGCTCAATGAAGGGAAATCGCCCCGTACAAAGGAGTTGTAGCAGAACCTCTCAGCTGAGCCCTGGCGTTTGCCGTGGCAACTTGAAGCACCACGGAGGCGATGCAGCACCCAACGGAGAGGAGGCATGTTGCCCTCATTACCAGGGGCGGGCCAGAACTCTGAGGCTCTTCAGGCCTCTCCCACCTCAGGACTAGCATGAGTAGGGGGTGGAGAACACGGCCCGCGTCTAACACCTGCCGACATTGTAAACTATGGGTTGGGTGCCCCTCCCCCGCCACAGAAGATGCAGTGCCCAGGTCAGGAGAGACCACGGTGGTGTTGAGTGAGTGACTACAGCTGGTCCTCAAACTCTGTGAGTGTATTGAGGGGCAGGCACATCTCTGAAGAAGAAAAGGCAGAGACAGCTGCACCAATTGTCTGCGGGCAACTGCTGTCAGCCACTCATTAAAAGCGAGAGACCTGGAGAGGTCCCCCCACCACCCTGAAGGATAGGGTGGACCCCCTGGGGGGACTTACGTGGGGGGCCTATTTTAGGGGATTAAGCTCCAGAGATCACTTGCAGCTGTACCACACGATCACGGGCAGCTGCTTACTGGCATAACTTTGGGAACCCTTGCCAAAAGAGCTCAGATAACAGATCGGGTGGCAATCATTGACCGAAGTCCCTAACCTGCTCATGCTATTTGGCAGTTACCGTCCAGCCTATACAAGAAGCGCTGAATCACTGTGGCTGCATATTTAAAGTACAAAGTGGTGCTTGGGGCACAATGTGATTTATGATTCATGTATAATCTGATAGCCTGCATTTCTTGCCCAAAAGGTTATGTTCAAGAACTACATATTATGCGCAGTAATGTGGTGCGTATGATGTGCAACTTCTAGGTATGTGCTTTAGTACACTAAAGGCTGTGTGTATAACAATTGCCTAGGTGGCAAAAGTGATTTATGACCTATGATGCTATTATAACAATTGCCTAGTTGGCAAAGTAATAGTGATTTATGTGATAGTGGGGAAATATCCTTTCGGACAAAGCCGGAATCATTCTGTGCCAACACAGTGCCGGCAATAGAATGAACGTGGCATTGCACGCATTCGTTCAATGACTTTCTTTTAGGAGGGCGCATTGGTGGAATGGTGTTGGATTTAAAATCCAACAGCTTCCCAGACTGGAGATGGAAAAGTAAATTTAACTATTCCAACTTCCTGCACCCCCCTAAGGCAAGTCGTTAAAATGACCTGCATACTTCATAAATTTGTCCTAAAGATGCATTTGTACAAAAGACGGCGTTCGGAACTCATGCATCCTATATGCATGCCGAATACTGTCATATATTTTTGATAGTGGTCTAATGTGCTTTATATGTAATACAAGGATATTTTTTTTTATATAAACTTGTGTGGAGTCTCTTTTTGTGGTGTGCCTAGTGTATAATGGTGTGTGTGTGTTGCACAAACGATTGACACACTGCCTCTGGGATAAGCCTGTATCCTCCAAGCTACCAAGGGGGTGAGCAGGGGTTATCTTGGGTGTGTAACTCCCTTTTTCTGACTAGAGTGGTAGGTTCGGCCTGGCTTAGGTGCATACCCTAGCTAACCAGAAACCCCATTTCTAACAGACATCATTTGGACTAATACACATGCCACTTTCAACCATGACAATATTAAGGATTATCTGCAGTGTAACAAATAGAATGATATCCCTTAGTTGATTTATGTTAGGCAGTCCTGGAATGTATTGAATTAAGTAAGCTCAGTGTTAGACCTGGCACCATTGGCGTGGGTCTCCCTTCCTTTTTTTGCTGTTGTCTCATGTATTTTGCAGGTGTTAGATGCTTTGAGCACTGTGCCACTGCTATCCAGTGCCACAGTACAAGCGCTCCCTATTGTAAATTGATATATTAATCAGTGGATCCATGTTTGGCTATTTGGTTTACTTGTCAGACCCTAGTCTAGTGCACTGAGTGTGCCCAGCGCGTGTAAATCCAAATGCTGCTAGTGGGCCTGTAGCACGGGTTGTGCCACCCACAGAAGCAGCCTTGTAAAATGTGTCTAAGGGCTGCCATTGCAGAGCCTGCGTGCAATCTGGGACTGTCATGCTGACCGGGCAAGTGCACCCACTTGCCAGTCTCTAAACCTTTCCTTTTCTGCATATCAGTCACCCCTATGGTAGGCCCAAGGGCAGGGTGCATAGTCAGTACAAGGTAGGACAAGCCCTGATGTGTGGGCATGTCCTTATAGTGAATTACAGCATTTTCGTTTTTCACTATTGCAAGGCTACCTGTTCTCCATAGGTCAGAATGGGCTGTTAGATTATTACATGTTTATAATCCGAACTGTCTCAGAGAACATGGTAGAAATTGAGTTTAGTATGCCTGAACTGAGAATGATTAAATGCATCTTTTAGTGAAGTTGGTTTTAACATTCTGTGTTTGCAAATACCACTTTTAGACAGTAGGTATTTGCTTGCCGAACCTTTTAAGCCTGCCTCTGCTAGGTTGTGTACTCCTTTGTCTGGTTTTGTGAGTGACATGGCTGGGGGATTCCAAGAGACAGGATGAGTCAGCCCAGTGGTGAATAGAGAGATCTGCCTCTAGGTGGGATGGTGGAGCTGCACCTGGACCTTGAATAGGGCTGTACCTGCCTTCCACAGTGCTGGCTCCACCCCCTAGGGAACGGCTGATGTCTCTGCCCTGCACACTGAAAGAAGAGAAGGAGTGCTGTAAACAAAGTGCTCCAGGACTGTACTTGCCTTCCACAATGCTGGCTCCACCCACTGTGGGGCGTCCGATGTGCCTGCCCTACACTGTAAAAGGAAAGGAGATGTCTGGTCAAAAGAGTGCTTCAGAACAGGTTTGGACTGGGAAAAGGCCCCTCCCCTCAGAGAACAAAAACGTTTGGGGTATAAATATTGGGACCCTGATCCCATGAAATTAGATCCCTTTAGACTACAAGAAGAAACCTTTGCTGAGGAGAGGAACCTGAAGAAACTGAGGAGAGACTATCCCTAAGCTGAAGTGCTGCTTGGGGCATTGGCCTTCAGTGGTTGCCTGACTGCCAAAGAAAGGAGAAAGAACTGTGTGTGCTTACTTTCAACTTGTGAAGGATCTCCAAGGGCTTGGAAAAGAGATTGCCTCCTGCTGAAGTTTCAGGGACAACAGACTTCACCCACCAGCTTCCTAAGAATCTTCCTGAAGTGCCTGCAGCTGTGCTGGACTTTGTGGGGGATTTGTGAATCGCAAGGAGCTGGAAGCTCAACTCAAGATATAGAAGCGTGTCACAGAACCGCCGCTGCCACTTCTCAACACGATGCACCCCGCATCACCGGAGAAGAGAATCAACGTCGCCGCAGACGCGGACACATCACTGGGAAGCGTAACGCAAGAGAGAAGGACCAATGTCGCCGTAGACACCGCCGCATCTCTGAGAAGCGTGTCGCAGGGCCTGTCGCTACTCATCGCCGGCGAAGAGGGTCGACGTCGCGGCAGATGCCGCTGCATCATCATGAAGAGTGTCGCAGGGCCTGTCGCGGCTCGCATAGTTGTGGAAGCAACTCGCATCGCCAGTAGAGAGGATCAAAATCGCCGCAGACGCCGCCGCATTGCTGGGAAGCTTGTCGAAGGGCCAGTCATGGGTCTCATCTTGTAAAGTATCTCTCATCGCCGGAGAAGAGGATCAACGTCGCCGCAGAAACAGCCGCATCACCGGTAAGCGTGTCGCATCCAGGACAGAGCATCATCTTTATTTCTTTGCACCCGAACTTGACCGCATTTCCATCGCTGCAACATTGCCTGTTGCGGAAGCGCAACGCATCGTATGGTACATTGACGCAAAGTGTCGCATCTTAAGAACTGAACTGAACTAAGCTAAATCTGCCATCTTAAAGTAACAGTATTGTGTATTTTTGTCGTTTATGTTCTTATTGTAGCTCTATATAAAGTATACTTGTGTGGTGTCCATTTTTAGTGTTGTCACTTGGGTACTGTATGTGGTCAAAAATGCTTAACACACCGCCTCTAAGATAAGCCTGTCTGCTCGTGCCAAGCTACCAAGGGGGTGAGCAGGGGTTATTTTAGGAGTGCAATCCCCTTATCCTGACTAGAAGCAAGGGTCCCTATTTGTCACAAGTACCTACCTGTGCCAAATAGAGACCCCCAAATCTGACATTGTTGGTCAGTGGAAGGGGTTTTCGATTTGCATTTGTGACTCATGTACAGTGATTGGTGAACACTACTTAGTGAGTGCAGCCCACAACTCAACCACATACTTTTTGGTAGATTCCTTTTTGGGACTTTCTATTTTTTATGCCAAATCCAACTACCATGCAGAAAGCAGCATCCATAGCATCTGCTGATCTTGATTGGGAAGAGGAAAGGCTAGAATGTTACACTGTTTACCTGCTCAATCATTTCTGCAGAAGATTCAAAGTTTCTACCACTGGTATCTCCAGGAAGGAGGATATCCAAAAGACACTGAGGGCCTGGTTTGAAGCAAGGAATGCCCCTGAGGAAAGGGCTGAGAATGCAGAGGAGCAGCTGCAAGAGCTATTGTGTCCAGGGGGGAAGAAAGTAGTCTCCCCAGCAGTTAGCAGTATTTCTGCCAGAGGACTGTCTCCAGAGGAGCTGGAGAACAGGAAAGCAAGCAGGATGCATGAAATGGAGCTGACCAAGCTCAAGTTAAGTGGGCAGTTAGAATTTGAAATGCAAACTACAAAGATAGCCTTAGAGGAAAAGAAATGCAGTTTGAACATGAAAAGGTTTTTAGGGAGTTGGAATTGAAGGGCAAGAGCTTAGAGATTACTCCCTCTGGTGGCAGCACAACGTCAGTGCCTGTGGAAGCTAGAGTGTATATTCCCAAAGATGTGGTAAAAGAGTTTTATAAGAATGATGATATTGGGCAGTGGTTCAGAGCCTATAAGGTAGCCATGTCTTCCCACCGGGTCCCTGAGAGAGATTGGGGAGCGGGGTTGTGGGGAAGGTTCCTTAGTGACGGTCGGGACACACTGTTAGACTTGCCTTCTGAAGCCCACAATTCATACAGCCACATGAACGATGCCTTAATGTCTATGTATGGTTTGACCCCTGAACTCTATAGGTAGAGGTTCAGGTCTTGTAAGAAAATAGAGAACAGTACATGGGTTGAATATGTCACTTTCTGTTGGTTGGGTAAAGGGTAGCAAAGTTAATGATTTTCAAGGTCTCTTTGATTTGATTGCATGGGAGCACTTGTCTAATAATTGTTTTCCTGAGCTGCGCCAGCACCTGATTGATATCAAGCTGACTAACTCTAGGAAGCTTGCTGAGGATGTGGACCGCTGGGTGAGCACCCGGGTCCAAAAGGGTCACATGGGAGACTCAGCCAAAGGGGGGCAGGGCCCCCAGCAGAAGAGTGGGGGTACAGGGGTAAACAGAAGGAGTTCCACAAAGGGCCCCAAAGTAGTCCCCAAGGGAACCAAGGGAAAGGTTTCCAGGCTTCTCCTGAGAAGAAGCAAAGGGCCCCAACAGGTAGTCCTGTTCCCCAGGGGCTTCTGAAATGTTACAAGTGTGGCAACCTGGGTCACAAGGCGAGTGATACCAGGTGCCGCCTGTTTGGTAAAACAGCACCCACTGGTGCTCCGCCCCAGCAGATGGCTAGTGTAGCCTTGGGGGAGGAGATTGATGTCCAAGGTTGGTGGAGTCCCGTACAGATGACCTTAGTCTCTTTAGGAGACTGTGAGATGGTTTTAGAAGCTCAGCTTCCCAAGCACACTAAGAAATATGGGCAGCGAGTGACCATCAATGGCCAAAAGGTGGAGGCTCTTAGAGACACAGGAGCCAGTATGACAGATGTCAGGTGTCACCTGGTGTCTCAAGAGCAGATCATCTTGTCAAGTTGTTGCCGCGGACAGCTCAGAGAGCCATTGTCCCATAGCTCAGGTTCCCATTGAGTGAGGGGGTCTCTGGTACTCTCCAGGTAGCTGTGAGGCCTGCCATGCCAGTTGACTGTTTGTTGGGGAATGATTTGGAGAGCTCCCCTTGGGAAAAGGTGGAGAAAACAACTAACTTGAAGACTGTTGGACTGCCTGACTGGGCGTGCGTGACCACCCGGACAATGTCAGCCAGTAGGGGTTCTCAAGAGGACCTGGAGCCTGAGAGGAAGGCCCAGGAACTTGCCTTAGAGAGAAGTGGCGGGGCACGGGAAATCAGCCCGAGGTTCCCATGGCCCAGGAGGAGGTAGACCCTGAGGGGGATGCCCTGGAGCCTACTGGGGAGCAAGTAGCTGAACTGAGGGACCTGCCTGAGCTGACCCATTGGCAGCAAGAAGGAGGTCCCTCCAGGGAAGAATTCTGCAAGGAGCAGAGAGAGTGCCCTTCTCTTGTGGGCTTGTGGCAACAGGCTGCAAGCCAGGCAGCAGGTGGTCAGTCAAGATCACACTTGATCTACTGGGAGAATGGTCTCCTGTATAGTGAGCCTAAGGTTGCTGAACCTGGGTTAGCCTGTGTGCTGGTGGTACCCCAGAAGTTCAGAGCCTTTCTACTGGGGCTGGCTCATGATGTGCTGTTAGCAGGACATTTGGGGAAGAACAAGACCTTTGAAAGACTTGTTGCCGACTTTCATTGGCCCCAAATGTGCAAGAGTTCAGATACTCCTGGCAGAACTTGTCTGATTTGCCAGGCAAGTGGAAAGAGTGGGAGGAAGCACAAGGCTTCTCTCCAGCCATTCCCTGTGGTCAGTACCCCCTTTGAGCGGGTGGGGATTGACATTGTGGGGCCACTGGACCCCAAGATAGCCATGGGCAACAGGTTCATCCTGGTCTGGGTGGACCATGCCACCTGGTACCCGGTAGCCATACTTCTGAGGACAGTGACGCCCCCGTGGTGGGACAAACACTGATGGGAATTTTCTCACGAGTAGAATTCCCTTGCGAGGTAATGTCTGACCGGGGCACCAACTTCATTTAAAAATATATGAAGTCCCTGTGGCAGGAGTGTGGTTTGACTTAGAAGTTCACCACTCCTTACCACCCCCAAGTAAACGGGCTGGTTGAAAGGTTCAACCGGACCCTAAAGGGCATGATAATGGGTCTTAAGTAACCCATGAGGCGTTGCTTACCATGCCTGTTGTTTGCATACCGTGAGGTGCCACAGAAATCTCTGGGGTTCAGTCCCTTTGAGGTCCTCTATGGACACCCAGTCAGAGGACCTCTGAGTCTGGTCAAAGAAGGTTGGGATGTATATAGCTACATGCTGGCCTTCAGGAACCAGACTAGGCGTTTCAGGCAACTAGCTGTGGCATATCTGGAAGCCAGCCAGGAGAAGATGATGCGCTGGTATGATCAGAATGCCACTCTGGTAGAGCTTCAACCTGGTCAGAAAGTGTGGGCCATGGCCCCAGTGGAGCCCTGCGTGCTCCAGGATAAGTGGACCGGACCATTCGAGGTTGTGGAGCGCAATAGTCCAGTTACCTACTTGGTGGACTTGCGGTCTCCTAGGACTCCTTAGGGTCCTACATGTCAACCGCCTTAAGCCCCACTTAGAGAGGTCTCAAGTAGGCATGCTCTTGGCAACAGATGCTTGGATGGAGGAGGATCCTGAGCCTCTTCCTGACCTCCTGTCAGCCTCAGAGCAAGATGGACCAGTGGATGGTGTTAACCTCTCTTCCAGCCTGACCCATGAGCAACAGAATGACTGCTGACAGTTGCTGGGACAGTTTTATGATCTGTTCTCCCTGGTTCCTGGTGTCACAGAGTGGTGCATCCATGATGTGGACACAGGAGACAGCTTACCTGTGAAGCATAAAACTTACAGGGTAACTGACAGGGTGAGGGCTTGTATCAAAGAGGAGGTCTCAAAGATGCTTGCGCTAGGGGTGATTGAGTCATCTAGCAGTCCTTTGGCCAGCCCAGTGGTCTTGGTCCAGAAGGCTGCAGCGCCGGCTGCCATACCTGAACTCCGGTTCTGTGTGGACTATAGAGGGCTCAATTCAGTCTCGAAGACTGACGCGCACCCCATCCCCAGAGCTGAAGAGCTCATTGATCAGCTAGGGGCTGCACGGTACCTCAGCACGTTTGACTTAACGTCTGGGTACTGGCAGATCGCCTTGACTGATGGGACAAAGGAGAGGTCAGCATTCTCCACACCAGATGGGCATTTCCAGTTCCGTGTTATGCCCTTTGGGATGAAGAATGCCCCTGCCACCTTTCAGAGGTTGGTCAACCAGGTGTTGGTTGGACTGGATGAATTCAGTGCCGCCTACCTGGACGAAAGTGCAGTGTTCAGTGCCAGTTGGGAGGAACATCTGCACCACCTCTGGTGTTGAAGATTGCAGGGATTTATTAGCATGAGCTGAAAGCCTTTTGTACTTGGCAGCCATTTTAGGTAGCCATGTGCTCGCCATGTGCTGTTTCCCTCATCCAGAGCCTTGCACATGCTCAGAGAGGCCTAGCTAGTAGAGTGCACCTGCTCCTAATATAGAACTGTCAGGCTATTCTTGCTGATGTAAGGAGAAGTAACTCTCCTCCCACTTTATTGAACAAGAAAATCGTGTATGTTCATATTAGTCATTTTGCATGCTTACATGTGCCATGACCTCCCCTTGGTTTTATGATGACTAATGTAACCTAATGCATATATAAGGGCCCTGTTTTCTGTACTTCTTAGACTGCCTCATACAGTTCCTGAGAGTACTGTGTAACGTAGTCTCCCTCATCTGAGGTTAATAAATGCATTATTTTATATCACTGCTTCTGTGCCAATCTCTTCTTTGTTGGTTTAAAAGAACCAGGTTTATCAGTGAGACCCCTGAGAAGGTTTCTATAATCTACAAATGGCGCTCCAACGTGGACCTCATCAGAAAAGTGGCTATCTAAGGGAGTGATCTTGACAGGAGACAGGAATCTACTGAGGAGGACATGACAGGACCCTACTAAGGAGGTACTCTGTGCACGGAGATTTTGGGGATTCTCTGTCTCTGCAGCCCAGTGTATTTCTGGTCTTCCTGATTTTGATCTTACACATGTTTACCCCTCCTGACTGAGAACCTTTTTGACGTGAGTATTCTAAAAATAAAATGACCATTAGGTCATTAAGAACTTGGCAGTTGGAATCTGGACATTTGAGATTGGTAAGGTCGTTAGATGCGACGCTTGCTGTTTTGTTTGGTATTTGCATTGGCCAATTTTGGGATTTTGGCATTTGGAAATATATGAATTGCAATTTGTGTAGGCACGTAATGAGGAGACTATTCTCTACTTTGTATAAGATTTGAACGGCACAACGTGATTTAAGTGCTACTTTGCGTATAATATTTGCATATGTTACAATATTTTTTGCATGCCTGTTTCAAGCACACATCAAAGAATGTGTTGCTTTTTGGAGGTACCATAATGGGATGTGAACAAAATTAGCCGGCCCCCCTAGAGGGAATACCTAAATAGGTTTAGGTATAAAAAACGTATTTCTTCCTTGGTGACTCTGTACCCTATGGAATTAAATTATGTACAAGGATCCTGCTCTGGGCACTTAGTAATGATGCAGAGCATTTTTTGTTGCTCTGCCAGCCAAAACTAGTGAATTTGGTGTATTTTACCTTCTTGAAAATGGAACAGGCTGTTTTTTGTACAGTCTTTTTGGGCCTCTATTGAGGAGCTCTTCTTGTAAATATGACTTACAACTAGTATTTACAAATGGTTTGTTTTAAGTACAGTCTGTGGGCTGTCCTTTGTTTCTGTCCTAAGTGTTGATCTGTGGGTTAAATGTGTGTTTAAATGTCTAAGTGCTTTGTGGTTTCACTTTGGTGGTACTTGTGTGAGTAAATAGCGATTGCGCTCTTTGTGAAAGAATGGCTAGCCTTAAGCTCGCTGTATTGTGTGTTTTGAGTGTAGGACCCCCTTCTGTAAATGTCTGGAATGAGCTCAATGTGTTTGTCTTTTTGCTGTTATCATTCTGTTATGCAAAATGTAATTTAATTAATATTAAATAAAAAATCCAGAAATCAATTATATAACATATACTACATAACTACATGTTACAATTACATTGATAGAGTAAGAAACTATGCACATGTACAAACTGCCACAATGCTAAAAAAGATGAAATTAGAATTCATATTGAATAGAAATGAAATAGACCTCAAAAACGAAATTGTGTGTTTTGCAATAAATAAACTGAACTATAACAGCATTTTCCTTAGATACACTGTATTATATATTAAAAGGCATTTCACATCATCTGAGTAAATTGGTTGTTGCTGAACTAAACACACATTATAGAACGATACATTGAAATGCTTCAATTTTAAATATACTGTCACCGTGCTTACATTTCAACACTAAAAAAGAAGCTTTCCAACAGCTGTGTTTTAATTGTCACTGAGAAGCAGCTGTCTTTTTTACTATAGGCCACGGAGAGAAAGGGATGCTGACTCAGCTAGGATTTAAGTCAATGCAAACACGGTGTAAAACCCTGCATTTCAGACTGCTGTTTTAAAAAGTTACAAAAATCAGGTTCATTATTTTGGATAACAGGAAAACATTTAAAGTAAGGAGTTCCTTTCTTAATGCCTTTTTACATAAGCACATTTGTGGTTCTGATGTTAAATAATGACTGTCCTTAAAAAGTGGCGCAAAATGTTTCATGTTTCAAGTTAGGCTTCTGTGCTTAGGCTTATGAATGAATGCGTCTAAATATGATTGGCAAGGAATGAAGCTTGCTTTTCATATGTGGAATCATCAAAATGACTGGCTTTATTAAAAAAAATTATATGAAATAAAAATTCTTAAAAAAGATGTGCAATAAATTCGTTTTTTAATATTTATAAAGCTTAATAATCATACTGTGACCTCCTAGCATTAAAATTAAATTTAAATAGTGTTGTACCGCATAATGAGGGAACTTGCATGTGAAATGTCACTATGCGCAGGTGTAAAAAACTCATTTTTATAAGGGTATACATTATATATTCCTGATGCCCCATCTCTGGAATATGTAGAGAAGATTCTGGGGATGACTATTATGCATAAACATTGTAGGATATTCATTTTTAAGTGCCTCAAATATCAAAGTCGAAATTGGGTAAAATTCACTATTTTGAAAACAATTCCGCTACTCAGAGCAGCTTTTAAACTGCCTTAGGCTTCAGTAAATGCACACATTTAGGTATAACACAAATAGCTGACTTCTATATTGCTAGAAAATTATACTGCACACTGCTTACAATTGAAAATATGTATAAAAAACAGCAGAAGTTATTCTCTTACCTCTAAACTGGCAAACAGGGGAACGGGTCTGCTTGTTCAGCTCTCGGTATCCAGGATGACTTTGAATAAGGGAAAACCGCATGGAAACCCTTGCACACAAAATAGGACAGCTGGGAAGGGTTAAAGGTTGGTTCTACATTTAGAAGCCTAGCAGGGCTCCCAGAGAAAGGTTTGCTTTGACATTTTGACCTCTGAAACTTTGTGAAAGACGACAAGGGAGAAAAGGATATGTTTTACTTACTTTTTGACAAAAGCAAGCACTTTATGCACTCATATGATAAAAAAAACTATATAATGGTATATGTGAACTTTGATTAACAGATAGATTTGATGTATATACAGCACTGATGCTTTTAGTTTGAGGATTACTGTGGAAGGGCTGAGATACTGGGATTTAGTTTGAATTCATTCGCCCTCATGTTACATTTGTACATTTGGTAAAGGGATTGGTGGTTGGTTATTCATGTTCTTTAGCTCGGTTAAATGTGCTATTTACCTCCTATAACTTTGTTTATGCCCTGTTGCTACAAATAGGGGTTGATAGTGTTGACAGAAGTGAAACCTGTTTCCGGTTTCCTACTGTCAAAATGGGGGAAGGAAGCTGGCTCCTCTACAAATTACGGGTAGGCAAAATTTATGTTTCTCTCTCTTTTTCTCAATTTTCTTTTTAGCCTGTCTAAGCTGTCTGTGAAATAGCAATGAGAAATTTAATTGGCTATTCAGTAATACTGTTTTAAACATTGTTAGCATTAATAAAATGAATAAGTATATATGTTATGTTACCGCCCATCCTGTTTGATGAAATTATGAAAGGATGAGTACTCTAGATTGCTGTTCCCTTATTTGACCTTTAAGGAGAAATAGATGTGGGTAGTTTTTGTTCTAAAATTCTTAGGTGATAACACCATTACTGTATGTTATTCTCATGCTACATAGTTTTGCAAGGGCATTGCTAGTTTTTATTAGCTAGTCTGTGTAAATAAACTGACAGTCCATATTAGAGCTGATGTTGCATAGTTAGGATCATAAAAAGTAGAACGCAAGGAAGATGTGCATGTGATACTTAGCAAACATTTTTGAAGGAAATATTGTTTTATAGGTAAGAATCCCTGTTAAATTAGCAGTTTTAGATTTTCCTGCTGCTCCTATAACACGAGAGCATGGTCCTAACCATATAATGTAGGTGCTTTTATTAAGAAGAATCATTTTAGAAGTGTCTGCAGTCCTGTACAAATAGTTTACCATCTATGAGTAAAAGTGTAAAACATTTAGTTTTTTCTTGAGGGTCTTCAGATTAGGAAGACACAGATGTAAGGATTTGGAGTATGTCTGTAACGTTTTTCTCTTTTCCTCAGAATTTATTAAATTAACACAGACTTCCTTGGATGCTTGGTATTGGGTGATGTATTACTCTTGTCAGTTTACCAAAGAGTTCCTTTTAAACTTGCCAATTGGTCCAGGCTGTTGTTCTTTTTACTCTCACATAGATAAATGAAGTGGTTCTTGGGTGCCTTGCTAATATTTGTGGCGTCCCAAGACTAGGAAGTATTCTGAGACTATCCTCTCTGTTGATAGACCGTTTCTGTGCCTTGTCTAAAGACCTTTTGTTCTGTCCACCAATAGATATTTGCTGCCTTACAACCATTGCCAGAGGGGCCGGACTTCAGATTCAGCTTGGGGAATCAGCACCAGTCCAGCTTGAAGCCAAGGTGAAGGTAACCAGCACAGGTGCTGCTGGAAACTAGGATCTCAATGAAGGCGGAAGCACTGGGATGTAAAAGTGTGTACCGCTGCCACTGTCTTGGGCGAAAGACGGGGTCACAAACCAGCAAGGAGAGATCGTGGATCAAGTTTTTGATGCTCAGCTGAGAGTCACAGACCAACCAGAACGGCGAGGAGGCTTTGCTTGAGGTGACCCTTTTGTAACAACAGTTGCTTCAGAGATCCCAGCATCAGGCCTCTGAATCCTGGTCCTGAAGTGAATGCACGTTTGCATCTTGTTTGTTGATCAAGAGGTGCCTGGGCACACTGGATGCAATGTGTGGCTCCAATGAATGAGCAGTGCGCCAGCAGAGCAATACAGGAGTTAGGGAAGGACTTGAGTTTAGGGTACAAGTGCTGTGTCTCTGGTGCCTGTTAGATTGAAGTGAAGAAAACGGATGCACTGCCTGAGATACTGGACAGGATCACTGAGAGTATTTGCCCTGGTGGGTGATTCCGCTATCCTGAAAGAAGAAACTTTTTCCTTGAAACTGGGCCGTGATTCTTGAGTTGCGAGTTGTGCAGCTCCACCGTGGAAACAACAAGAGCCTGCCTGTGAGGCTCAAACAGACAAAGGGAGAAGACTCCCCTCTGGCTTGGTTGTACAGTGGCTTCAATTTCCCCAAGGAATTCTTTTTCTTGTTAATAATGTACCCCTCTGGTCGTCCCATTTTTGAAGAAAAGCAGCCGTTTGCAGCTCTTCGTTCTAATTCCTGTGGCCCTGTGTGGTCCTCCTGGTCCCTTGGAGCCAGGATTGTTTTTGTAATAATCTGTTTAGTTGCTTTAATATTTGCATTAGTTTTATTCATTCTGCACAAAAAAAGTTTTTCTGAGCAAGTGAAAAATGTTACTTTGCCCTCCTCCTAAAAAATGATTGATGTTCTAGCCCTTATAAAAGAGAAACTGGAAAGGTCTATTAAAAATGTTTTTATTAGATATGTGCTGGTGGATATTCTGAAATTGAAATGGATGGTCACTTAAATGCATAGGAACCCTGAAAATGTTTTTTCTAGATGGTTCTAGGATTTGCTTAGGACTAGAAAAAATGATAATTCTGTTTGTGATAATAGTCATTACTCTCTCCTGCTATCTGTATGTTAATTATGACCCAATGCTTTGTTCCCTTTGTATTCCTGCTTATACCTTATATGTACCTGCTTAATGAAATGTTTAGAATGGAAAATGCCCACCTAGCAATGAATTAGGATATTGATAAATTTATGAAAATTAATGTGCAAATATTTTCTATGTTCCTACTGGATCTTAGGAATGTCTTCAGCTCATGCTAAAAGGACCATCTTTTGAAGATTGCAGGGATTTATTAGCATGAGCTGAAATCCATTTTGTACTTGGTAGCCATTTTAGGTAGCCATGTGCTCACCATGTGCTGTTTCCCTCTTCCAGAGCCTTGCACATGCTCAGAGAGGCCTAGCTAGTAGAATGCACCTGCTCCTAGTATAGAACTGTCAGGCTATTCTTGCTGATGTAAAGAGAAGTAACTCTCCACCCACTTTGTTGAGCAAGCAAATCATGTATGTTCATATTAGTAATTTTGCATGCTTACAAGTGCCAGGACCTCTCCTTGGTTTTATGCTGACTAATGTAACCTAAGTGTTAGATTTGGGGGTCTCTAGTTGGCACAGGTAGGTACTTGTGACAAATAGGGACCCTCGCCTCTAGTCAGGATAAGGGGATTGCACTCCAAAAATAACCTCTGCTAACCCCCTTGGTAGCTTGGCATGAGCAGACAGGCTTTATCTCAGAGACGTTGTGTTAAGCATTTGTGACCTCATACAGTAACCCAGTGACAACACTATAAATGGACACCACACAGTTTTTATATCAAAAATAAGTAGACTTTATATAGAGTTACCACAAGACCATAAACGACAAAAATACACAATACTTGTTACTTTAAGATGGTAGATTAAGCTTAGTTCAGTTCAGTTCTCAGATGCAACAGTTTGCGTCAATGTACCTTAGGTTGCGTTGCGCTTCCACGACAAGCAATGTCGCAGCGAGGGAAATACGGCAAAGTTCAGGTGCAAAGAAATAAAGACGTGAAGATCTTCCAGATGCGGCACGCTTCTTGGGGATACGAGAAGTTCTCGGTTCGATGCGTGGACTGCAACAGCGACACCCTGACGATGCGACGGCAGCAGCTCCAGTGGTGACACTCTTCTCCCACGATGCGTAAAGCTTCCGCACGATGCAACAACTATAGCGGCGACATCTACGATGCGACGGCAGAAGCTCCAACGGTGGCGCGCTTCTCAGGGATGCAAGGTGGTCTTCTTTGATGCGGTGTAGTGCGACAGTTCCAGTGGCGACACCCTCCCTTGGAGCTGCGATGGCAGGCACAGCGACGGCGACATGCTCCGACCATGTTGAAAGACTCTTCTCTCGATGCGGTGCAATAAGGCAGCTACAGCGGCGACACCCTACCTCGGAGTTGCGAGTTGGCGTGGGTCTCCCTTCCATTTTTTGCTGTTGCCTCATGTATTTTTGCTGGTGTTAGATACTTTGGGCACTGTGCCACTGCTATCCAGTGCCACAGTGCCAGTGCTCCCTATTGTAAATTGATGTATTAAACAGCGGTTCCATGTTTGGCAATTTGGTTTACTTGTCAGACCCTAGTCTAGTGCACTGAGTGTGCCCAGGGTGTGTAAATCCAAATGCTGATAGTGGGCCTGCAGCATGGGTTGTGCCACCCACAGAAGCAGCCTTGTAAAATGTGTCTAAGGACTGCCATTGCAGAGCCTGCGTGCAGTCTGGGACTGTCATGCTCACTGGGCAAGTGCACCTACTTGCCAGTCCCTAAACCATCCCTTTTCTTCATATCAGCCACCAGTATGGTAGGCCCAAGGGCAGGGTGCATTGTAAGTATAAGGTAGGACAAGCCCTGATGTGTGTGGCATGTCCTAATAGTGAATTACAGCCATTTTTGTTTTTCACTATTACAAGGCTACCTGTTATCCATAGGCCAGAATGGGCTGTCAGATTATTACATGTTTATAATCCTAACTGTCTCAGAGAACAGGATTATAAACCTAGTTTCCGAGTTTAGTATGCCTGAACTCAGAATGATAAAATGCATCTTTTAGTGAAATTGGTTTTAACATTCTGTGTTTGCAAATACCACTTTTAGACAGTAGGTTTTTGCTTGCCTAACCTTTCAAGCCCGCCTCTGCTAGGTTGTGTATTCCTTTGTCTGGTTTTGTGAGTGACAGGGCTGGGGGATTCCAAGAGACAGGATGAGTCAGCTCAGTGGTGAATAGAGAGATCTGCATCTAGACGGGAGGGAGGAACTGCACCTGGACCTTGAAGAGGGCTGTGCCTACCTTCCACAATGCTGGCTCCACCCCCTGAGGAGCGGCTGATGTCTCTGCCCTGCAAACTGAAAGAAGAGAAGGAGTCCTGTAAACAAAGTGCTCCAGGACTGTACTTGCCTTCCACAATGCTGGCTCCACCTCCTGTGGGGCATCCGATGTGCCTGCCCTGCACTATGAAAGTAAAGGAGAAGTCTGGTAAACAGAGTGCTTCAGAACTGGTTTGGACTGGGCAAAGGCCCCTCTCCCCTCAGAGAACAAAGGATTTTGGGGTATAAATATTGGGACCCTGATCCCATGAAATTAAATCACTTTGGACTACAAGAAGAAGCCTTTACTGAGGAGAGGAACCTGAAGAAACTGAGGAGAGACCATTCCCAAGTGTGAGTGCTGCTTGGGGGGATTGGCCTGCAGTGGTTGCCTTACTGCCAAAGGAAGGAGAAAGGAACTTTGTGTACTTCGCTTTCAACTTGTGAAGGCTCTCCAAGGGCTTGGAAAAGAGCTTGCCTCCTGCTGAAGTCTCAGGGACAACAGACTTCACCCACCAGCTTCCTAAGAATCTTCCTGAAGTGTCTGCAGCTGTGCAGGACTTTGTGGGGGATTTGCGTGTTGCAAGGAGCTGGAAGCGCGACTCAAGATCGAGAAGCGTGTCGCAGAACCGCCGCTGCCGCTTCACAACACGAAGCACCCTGCATCACCGGAGAAGAGAATCAATGTCGCCGCAGATGCCGACAAATCACCGGGAAGCATGACACAAGAGAGAAGGACCAACGTCGGCAGAGACGCCGCCGCATCTCTGAAAAGCGTGTCATAGGGCCTGTCGCGGCTCTTCGCCGGAGAAGCGGATCGACGTCGCAACCGACGCCGCCGCATCTCCGGGAAGAGTGTCGCAGGGCCTGTCGCGGCTCGCATAGTTGTGGAAGCAACTCGCATCGCTAGTAGAGATGATCTATGTTGCCGCAGACGCCGCCGCATCGCTGGGAAGCTTGCCGCAGGGCCAGTCGCGGCTCGTATCTTGTAAAGTATCTCGCATCGCCAGAGAAGAGGATCGATGTTGCTGCAGACGCCGCCGCATCACCGGGAATCATGTCGCATCCAGGACAGAGCATCATCTTATTTCTTTGCACCCGAACGTCACTGCATTTCCATCACTGCAACATTGCCTGTTGTGGAAGCGCAACGCATCGTAAGGTACATTGACGCAAAGTGTTGCATGTTAAGAACTGAACTGAATTAAGCTAAATCTACCATCTTAAAGTAACAGAATTGTGTATTTTTGTCGTTTATGGTCTTGTGGTAATTCTATATAAAGTATTCTTATTTTTGATATAAAACCTGTGTGGTGTCCATTTGTAGTGTTGTCACTTAAATACTGTATGTGGTCACAAATGCTTAACACACCGCCTCTGAGATAAGCCTGTCTGCTCAGGCCAGGCTACCAAGGGGGTGAGCAGGGGTTATTTTAGGAGAGTAATCCCCTTATCCTGACTAGAGGCAAGGGTCCCTATTTGTTGAAAGTACCTACCTTTGCCAACTAGAGGCCCCCAAATCTAACACCCAGTATATAATTATAGGGATTCAAACTACACCTTTTACTGATTTGTGTGTACCATGCAGCATCAGTCATTAGCAGAGGATGCTTTTATTCAGATTCAGGTTGGGAACAGCTCGCCACATGTTGGGCTTTCTGCTGGGTCAGTATAACAGCATTAGCATTGGTATTTGCCCTCGTGATGATGCCTCGTAACAGACGTGGCTGCATTTAATATGTTTTATAAATATTATGAACTATACACCAAAAAGGTTGTCAATTTCTTTTTCAAAACAAAGACATTTTAGAAGATGTCATTCACCGTACAATTTTTACAGCTGCCTAAGGATTATGAGGTCTGTTCGATGGTAGGGTGATTCCTTAAATGTATTGTGCCATGTTGCAATTCTATGAATGATTGATTATTTATGGAAATATGAGGTTTTAATTGTTCTTCTTGTGCTAATGCTTGTACGTTTATGATCATCTAAGTCATAATCGAAATGTTTTCTGATTGATTAATTAATTTTTGTTCACAATGGATGCTTGCACTGTGGAAGGCTATACTATTTCTATTCTGTGTGTGCAGATTCATGACGGAAAACTTTCATAGCTACTACTGCATTCTGCACTGTGACTGGAAAGACAAACATGGTGGAGCGTTAGGGGTCATTCACAAATACTTACTCAGTTGCAGACACCTTATCTTTAATAGCTTTCCCTTTTGAGTGACTGTCTCTGGAAATCGCCTCCACACTACTTCCAAACTCGGAGTAAAAGTTATTTATCACCTTCTGGGCAAAATGAACACTTTTGGTGGAAAAGGCATGGAGTTAAACACACCTCAATTAATTAAATTAGACATCATCTTCCAAGGTGACTTCAATCTTCACTAGGTTATCGAGAACAGCAAACCAATGGACACCCCCACACCACAAGGGCTCCTCTCTGGATCTGATCATATCCAAGGTTCCTAGGTTAGGATAGGATAGGATAGGATAGATTTTTTAAAGCGCTAGAATGCCGAGGCATCTTGGTGCTGAGAGGTGAGATATAGGCACTGCATCAACTAAGCCTAATCTTGGTTCTGGGGCAACAGCCAGGTCTTTAACCTCTTGGCTGCTAAGGCATTATTACTCTGATCATATAATTTCCATTGAAATCAATGGAAACTCCATGACGAGTTACCCTTGTCATTAGCGCTGAAGGGGTTAACAGTTTCCTGAAATGTTGACTGTCAGAAAGTAGCCTCATAGTGATGAGCAACTGATTCCACAGCTTGCTTGCACAGTGTGATAGGCTCCTGCCACCCCATCTGTCTCTGCGGATTTTAGAGATACAGGTGAGGCCCATATTTGTGGATCTCAAAATTCTCGTGGGAGTATACCAGGAAAACAGTCTCTGGAGATCAGTCGCCCCTCCGCCATACAGTGCCTTATGAACCAAGTAGAGGGTCTTAAATTCTAACCTCTGCTGAATAGGGAGCCAGTGTAGTGACCTGATGGCAGCAGAGGTGGGGTGGCCTCTAGGAATGTTTAATAGCAGACGAGTAGCAGCATTTTGTTTAGATTGTAGTTTTGCTCGCTGCGCCTTATCAATGCCCATTAAAAGTGCATTACAGTAATCTAATTTCGAAAGCATAAGGGCCACTACCACCATTTTTCTTAGTTCCTGAGGTATGAAGGGGAAGAACTTCCGGAGGGTCTTCAATAAAAAGAAGCCGGAGGAGATTACATGGTTGATTTGAGCCGCAAAATTTAGCCAGTCATCAAAGATGACCCCTAAATTCTTGGCCTTGATCATTGGAACAGGTCAATCGCCAGCTTTCGTCAACCACCAGGTTTGATTCCACAAGGATTGACCGTTGCCAAACTCCATCACCTCCGTTTTATCTGTGTTAATCTTGAGATAGTGGTGACTCATCCAGCTCATGATGTGTGTCAGACAAGCATGAAAGCTAACCGCAGTGGACTCGGACTGTTTAGATACAGGTATGACAATATGTGAGTCGTCTGCGTATGAGACCTGGGTGAAGCCATGCTCTGATGAGTCTGGTGAGTGGGATGACGTATATATTAAATAGAGTCAGCGACAGTGCTGATCCTTGTGGCACTCCACAAGGGAGATGAAATTATTCGGATTGCATATTTTCCCAGTGTATTGTCTGTTCCCTCAAAGCCAGAAAGGAGGAAAGAAGGGCCTCACTGTAATATCCTCATTTTGGATCACATGTACTGTTTTACTGTGATGTTTCTTTATTTACTATCAGGATATTTCCCTTTAAGTATTGTGTTCCTCTTACTTAATGTTCCAATTCTCTTTTGGAACTTGGTGATGAGAAGGCAGTATTTGTTAGCCTGACCTTTCTCCTATGCGGTTGTTTGTGCCGTGGGTCCTGTTACTTTATTTCTTACCGAAAATAAATCTCAGCTGTTTCCTGACTTCGACAATCTCAGACTCCATTGTTCCTGTGCTAACCACCACTACAATTAGATACCAGGAGTGGATTGCTGCCTTCTCATGGAGCGCTTCAAAGCCTCCTCCCTGTTTATAATCGAGCAGGCGGAAAGGAAAAGGAGAAAGTGCTATGCTGGAGGGAGAACCCGGACCCACAGGCTTGAACTTCCCAGCTGCGTTGTGCAGTGAGACGCCTCACTACTTGTTGCCATGGCAGCCTCTCTTCTCGTCTTTGCCCTCGGTTGCCCTCTGACTGTTGCGTGCAGCGCTACCATTTTCATCAATGTGACCATTTCTTCACCCTGCCGCAAACTATCTGCTACATCGTTCTCTTCACCTCTCGTATGTTTCTGACCTACAGAACTCTGGGATTTTGAAGCGATTACAGCACTTGTCTGGCGCTATCCTACATGTGATTTTATTTGTACTTTGTTTTTTATTGGAATCCTGTATTTCAGTCACTTGCGCATATCTAGTGTCTATAGTATTTTATGCTTTGTTGATTTTCCTTTCCAGGTATCTACATTACAGTATAGAGTATCTTTTTACTACTTTTTAAACATGGCCTCATCAGACAATGCAATCCATCCACTTTGCTACAAAAAACAGGAAAACCAGAAATTAAATGGAAACAATGGATTCACATTTTTGAAAACTATTTAATGTGCATAGATGGTCTGAATTACACCCCTCCAAGGAAAAACGCTTTACTTTACAATCACCTAGGAATTTCTGGACAGAATATTTTTGATAATCTACCTCCTCTTCAATCACCCGGAGGGGACTGTGTTTGGGATGTTTATGTTGAGGCCAAAGAAAGGCTTAAAAACAGTTTTTAGAAGAGTCTACCAGACTCTTAGAAAGACACTGTTTTTTTAAATGCAAGCAAGCTAGCGATGAATCTGTAGAAGAGTACGTAGCTGCATGTGTGTGTTAGCCGCATCTTGCGAGTTCCAAAATTGTGTAGAAACATGTCTTAGAGATCAGTTTGTTTTCAACTGTTTTAAAAAACAAATGCAAGAAAGACTTCTCACATGTAGAAATCCTTCCCTTTCAGAGGGAAATGACATAGCTAAGAGCATTGAGCGTTCTGTTATTTCCACTGAATGGCTAGTGAAGAAGGACATTCACCAGTGTCTTACATTGCTGACACTTCTGAGGACTGTACAATTTCTGCTATCAAGACGAGCAGGGATTGGGGCAAACTTTTTGTTTGTTACCACTGTGGCTCCAAACCCTCATTGGTAACAACCCCTCCTGTCCTGCTATTGGAAATTTTTTTTGAAGTGCAGAAAAATAGGCCATTTTTAAGTAGTTTGTAGGTCTCAGCGCACTGGCGAAAAAGTCAGCATTCACAATGTAGATGTACAATCTTTCTCCAATATGTCTAGATATATTCCCGATGTTCATGATTGTTCACACAAGTTTTCTAATATCATTCTCAGTACTGAAGAACATCATGACTTAATTGAAATAGAAAGTCCTCTGTGTCAAGCTGTTATTGACGGCAAATCTCTTGATGTCATGGCCAACTCACTATTATAGCTGACACTACTTTTCTCTCATTATGGTCCGGGTCAGTTAAATTAGAAAGTCCAGACATATTTCTCAAAGTTTTTGGAGGAAACGATATAGATCGTTTGGGTTTTTTTATGCCTCCTTACAAACTTTAGGTAGAAGCACTTGTACTAAGAATCATGTTGGTGCGAAAGGTAGAGATTTGGTCGGATGGAAAGACTTGGCCAAATTAGGCATCCATCTTAGACCTGGCCACAAGAATCCCATTGTTTTAGGAGACCTAAGAATGATTTTCTTTCAATTCTTAAGTCTAAATTTCCCAGTCTTTTGAATGACAAAATTAGAAACATGAAGGGTTTTGAACACATGATTAGATTTTTTTTAAACCCACTACCAGCCACTCACAAAGTTAGACCAGTTCCTATCATTGTTCGATCCGAATTAAAGAACCTTTTAGAGAAATTAACTAAGGATGATATAATTTCACAAACTGATTCCTCTGAGTGGGTTTCTCCCATTGTCCTTGCTAAGAAAAAGAGTGGTGACCTTCGCCTTTGTGTCAATTTTAGGTCTTTAAACCGCATCATCATTGTGGATTGTCAGCCTCTTCCCCGCATTCAAGAAATGCTAGCCAACATTGGTCATGCCAAGTATTTTTCCACCATTGATTTACGCTCCACGTACCATCAGATAGCCTTGAGTACTGAATCTCAAGAACTCACTACGTTTGTTGCACCATTTGGAGAGTATAAGTACTTAAGGCTACCTTTTGGCCTAGCTTCTGTGGCCAGAGTATTTCAAAAGGTAATGGATATTTTGTTTAAGAATGTTAGACATATCCAAGTATTCCAAGACGATAATCTAGTCTTCACTGAACGAAAGAACAACATTTGACAACGTTGCATAATGTCTTTGATATTTTGAATTGCAGAGGAATTACCATTCAACCAGAAAATTGCAAATTTCTTGTTGAACACATTGATTATCTAGGTCACACCATAACACCTGATGGCATTAAACCTAAGTTCTGTGACATTGAAGCAATTGTCAAAGTACCTCCACCTCCTTATAAGGATGCATTGACGTCTTAGGTCTGTGCGAACATTATGCCTGCTTTGTGCCTGATTATGCTTCTAGCATTCAGCCTTTAAGAAATTTGCTCAAAAAAGGTATCCACTTTAACTGGACTGTAGAGATCAACAATGCTTTCACTAATATCAAAGAACATGTAGTTAAAGCTACTCCCTTGAGCCCTTTCATTCCTTTCATAACTGGTCATGCATGCTGTGTTACTGTAGCTGCCAGCATCAAAGGTATCAGAGCAGTGTTTTGACAAAACGTTGGTGACAAAGATTACTGTAGCTTTTGCTTTTAAAGTTTTGTCTGATGCAGAAACCAATTACAGTACTATTGAAAGGGATGCCTTACCCTGAGCCAGGGCTGTCCAGAAATTTAAGACGTATCTTTGGAGCAGTCCTTTCGTAATTTACACTGATCATAAATCTCTTGTTTATCTTTTACATGGTGATGCTTTAGGAAAAGCATCTGCTTGACTTGTACATCTATTATCCAAACTCCAAGAATATGACTTCACCATCAAGTACATACAGGGTGGCACAAATTTCAGAGCAGACTGCTTTTCCTGCTTACCTTTACCTTCTACAGATAACACCGAAGAGGACTATGAGTGTGAGGCAGCAGCTATTGATGCAGCATCCTCAAGTGATGGGCTTATTTCAGAGAACGATTGGCTAGAAGCTACTTCTCATGATGCCATTCTGAAGAAAGTTGAGGAGTACATTATAAAAGGGTGGCCCCCCATTCGCAATTTGCCCAACGATTTGGAGCCATTTGCCCATATAGCTAATGAGTTATCTGTTGAAAATGACCTTTGTACTAGGAATGGTAATTTTGTTCCTCCTCCATCTTTAAGGCAAAATCTCATTCGTATTGCACATGAGGAATATCTAGGCTTCACTGCCACTAGTAAGAAGCTAAGAGAGAATTACTGGTGGCCCTCCATGAATGCACATGTTTCTTCTTATGTAGTGATGTGTCCTCAGTGTGTTGTTTCCGACGGACATCGGAAAACCGCACAAAATCCCCTTCATCCAGTTCCTTTACCTGAGAATCTATAAGTTGCATTGGACTTCCCTGGTCCTTTCAATCTCTTACCCACCTGCAGTAAGTTTTTATTTGTACTTGTTGACTACTACTCCAACTGAATTAATTTTTCCATTGTTTAATCCAGCGGACGCGCTGGATGTAAGGCAGACATAGAGTAAGCACAGGAACCGGGCCTTGAAAAAGTGATTAACAACTTCCGGGACAGGCTGCCAATCAGCTGCTCGCAGCTGACGAACCTATGCCCTTAAAATCAAATCAAATGCACTTTCAGTCGCGCAGCGGCCGCGCTGGATGTAAGGCAGACATAGAGTAAGCACAGCTAAAAGGAGCGCTTGGGAAAAGGCTCCATTTTCATTTTTAAATATCTCAGTCCACGCACTCTGTACTTTTAATTCATTTTGCTTGCCTATTTGCACATTTTGTTTTAACCTTTTACACGAACAGACTGTATTAAGAAATAATAACCCGCATTACCTCTTGCACTTTTGTTCTATGTCCCCGGTCCACCGCCAAAAGTTTGGTTTGTGTGGAGGGACGGGAACCGGGCCTTGAGGAAGTGATTAACAACTTCTGGGACAGGCTGCCAATAAGCTGCTCGCAGCTGACGAACCTACGCCCTTAAAATCAAATGCACTTTCAGTCGCACAGCGGCCGTGCGCAGTGGGCGTGCCGCTAGCGCGCCTAAGGCAAGCCCGTCTGCGTCCGTCCGCGGGCGGATGGGGCCTGGGGCCAGAACCCCTGCCCAAATTCATCTTGGTCCTCTCAAATACCCCCGAGAAACCCTCCTATCTCTCTGGTCCACCCAGTGCACCCACGATGCTCCCCTTAGCTGTGACCTTAGCCCTCCTCACTGCTCTGGTGGTGGTTTCTCTCTCTCACCCCACCATCTCAATTGAACACTAGCATTTCAGATCTCTTACAGGCCTCCCATACCAAGAAAAATGCGACCAAACTCTCTGAATTCATCTTCTTCAGCCTAAATTGCAGATCACTCCCAAGACACTAAAGACACATATATGACCTGCTATCTGTCTCCCAACCAGATGCCATCTTCCTCACTGAGACATGGCTAAGCGATAGTTCTGGTCCGGATATCACAACAGCACTCCCCTCTAACTATACATACCTTGGTAGAAACGGTGTCAGAAAAGAAGGAGGAGGGGTAGCAATAATTTTTAAAACCTCCTACAAATGCAAATGGTATGACCTAGACCTCCAGGTCTGTGAAGCCGGCCTTTTTAAACTTCTGCTTTCACCTAACTTTACTCTCTCAGAAACACTTATATATCACCCCTCCCTGATCGCATTGCCTCTCTCCTACTTCAAGCCACCAATTTTATGATCGTGGGCGATCTTAATATACATTTTAATGAGACTTCCTGCCCCACTAGCGCCAACCTCATTGCGGACCTGTCTGCTCTGAACGTTACTCTCCATAACTCTGGCCCCACGCATAAAGCAGTAAACTTACTTGATCCTATTTTCTCTAACTTTACCAACGTCTTATGTAAACCTGCAACTCCTATCCTTTGGTCCGATCATTTCCTGGTCGAATTCCAAATTAAACTTAAACCACATTCTAAGAACGCCATATATCCACCAGGGCCGAGGAATGGCAGAAATCGGAAAGATTTAGATCTAAACAAATTTAACCTTTTTTTAGAAAACGCCAAGCCAGTAACATCCATCACCAAAGTGGATGATGATGCGGCTATTCATAGATGGCTTAGTTAGCTATTGACACATGTCTACCTCCGACCAATAAGAAATATAATCACCACTACCCACCCGCCCCCTGGTTCACTGAACAACTCAAACTAGAAAAAACAAAATGCAAAAACTTAGAGAGACTTTGGTGCAAATACTACGATCCTAGAACTAAATCTCAATACAAATCTGCCCTAAGCAAATACCATTCATTATGCAACATCGCCTGGGCAGAGCACGCTAATCTAACCGTTTTACACGCACAAAACCGCCCAAAAGCACTTTTCAAAGTTGTCAAGGAACTTTCGGGTGCCACCTGGCAACCTAAACCCCCGTGCCTGGACTCTAAACAATTTGATGTCTTAGCTGATTTCTTTGTCAACAAAATTGATAACATCTATGCTGACTTTGATAAACAAACGACTACGCTGACAAGCTCAGAATCTGATAGTCTCCCAAAACAACACCTTCCCCAGGAAATCATCCCAGCCAACAGCGACACCTGTTTAGATAAATGGACCCCACTTGACATCCCCACGTTCGGCAATATTCTTAGCAGTATTAAATCAGGGTCCCCTAAAGATCCAATTCCCCCCTGGTACTCCAAACATTAGACCATTCCACACTCAACCTAATTATGGAACTACTTAATACTTCTTTAATTGAAGATAGGGTCCCGGCAGCCTGGAAGCATGCCATGATTGTGCCCCTGTTGAAAACAGCTAACGCCGATCCAGAGGTACCATCCAACTTTCGCCCCATCTCTCTTCTCCCAGTTCTTTCCAAAACTCTAGAGAAACATATAAATATCCAGCTTACAAATTTCAAGGAGTCACATAATTTCCTACACACGTCCCAGATCGGTTTCAGGGCAGGATTCTCTATGGAATCTACGCTTTTGGGTGTCACTAAAATCATCCTCTAACAGGTCGACAAAGGAGAAACCGTGGCACTTATTTTACTAGATCTAAGTGCCGCGTTCAACACTGTTTCCCTTTCTATTCTCCTCAACACCCTCCATTCCTGTGGTGTCACTGGCCTGGCACTCAAGTGGCTATCCAGCTTCCTATCAAACAGGACCTTCCAAGTTTTCTCCTCCACCGCCAATTCCAACACTCATGTATCACAGTATGGATTCCCCCAGGGCTCCATACTGAGCCCCCTGCTCTTCAACATATACGTTAGCCCTCTGGCTACAATAGCTGAGCAAGCTGGGCTCACTATATACTCCTACGCAGATGACACTCCGCTCATCTTCTCATTCTCTTCTAACACAAACTCCAACACATCAGCGCTTCCATCTGGATTAACAGACATTGCTGAATGGGAGCAGGCCAACAAATTAAAACATAATGGTGGAAAACCCGAACTTCTCCTTTTCGGTAACAATAAAACCCTTAGGTGGCCCCCACCACTGGCCGTCACAGATGGGCTCACCGCCGCCCCCTTACCAATCTGCCCGCAATCTTGGGGTCATTGTCGATGTCCAACTGACAATTAAGCAACAAGTGGTAAAAGTAGCTTCCACTTGCTTTGCCATTCTCAAATGGCTTAGGAAAATCTTCTGGATGCTCCCTATGTCCACCCAAAAAACTGTAGTCCAAGCCCTGATAACATCCAGATTGGACTACGGTAATGTTCTATACTTGGGCGCAAGCAAGGAAGTGCTACGCAAGCTACAGGTTGTACAGAACTCTGCAGCTAGATTACTCTGCAAACTTCCCAATAAAACTGCTATCTCAGCCTCACTACGTGACCTTCACTGGCTCCGAATTGACAGTCATGCCAAATTTAAAGTCCTATGCTACATGCATAAAATCAGCTCTGGTATAGCACCCCACAATCTAAAGTCCTTAGTGCACCACTATCGCCCCCCCCGCCTTCTTCGATCCTCCAGTCAACACAAGTTCCAAGTCCCTAGGATTAGACGAGCCAGAATGAGTGGACGCTCCTTTTCCTACCTGGCTCCCTCACTATGGAACACTCTCCCCAATCACCTACGCACTGAACAACACTATCTCAAATTCCGCAAAGACTTAAAATCTTGGCTTTTCAATCAATAGTCCCCCTACCACTCTATTACCCTAGCCTTTCATCCTTCTGTGTTCTCTAGCGCCGGGAAACCTTTGGGTAGCTGTGTGCTGTACAAATGTAATAATAATAATAATAATAATAATAATAATAATAGTCGGCTACTACTCAGTTCTGTTTTAAGTTTTTTGAAGGAAATCTTATCACTGGAGGGCATCTCAGAGGACTTGTAACAGATAATGGCACCCATTTTATTTCATTAGCCATGAAAAAGTTACTCATTAATTGTGATGTTAAACATCTTCAAGTTGCTCGATATAGTCCTTCAGCTAATAGAATGGTCAAGAGGGCTAACCAATTTATGAGAGAAGGTATTCAGACATCTCCTTCATCTGGTATGGATGTTAAGTTTATCTTAAAGAAAAAGTAAATGCCTACCATAGTACTCAACATTTGACAACTGGATATACTCCTTTTGAAGTACTAATGGAAAGAAATGTAGATCCAAGCTCTTATCCTCTTGGCGGGAGGTGCAATCCAATTTCACTAACAAAGAAAGCACATCTGCTTCTTCTATGCGTAATAATGTATGTTTGGCACAGAAAAGGCAGAAAGAGTATTTTGATAACAATAAACATGTTAGCAACAGGAAGCTTGCTGTGGGTTCATGGGTTCTTATTAAAAAACCTAAGACAATTCAGAAAGGAGAGCCCATGTTCACTACTCCGTGTAAAATTAAAAGGACAGGAAGCAGTGCCATCTTATTGAAGGGTATGGGATGGTGGAACAAAAAGCAGAGTAGTGCCTAGTTCTGAGGTAGAAGTTGAAATTTATAATAAAACATTGGTACCATGTGTTGAACAGGATTCCATCCAGTTTGAGTCCCCTAATGTCGTAGGTACCACTTTTTCTGCCAAGACGCAACCCAGACTACCTGTGAGTGATATGAGTTCTCATCACTCTATAAGTAATGTTAATAATCCTCATACCTGTGATTCACAGTGTTCCTTGTACATGCAATGAATTTTCCTCTCCACATAGTCCCGTGTACTTTCTACTAAGATGAGCCCGAAATTACCTGTACGTATTGATGACTACAATTTGTCTTAAGTTTTGCTTTGGGGAGGGAGATGATGTAGGATCCTCATTTTGTATCATATGTACTGTTTTACTGTGATTTTTCCTTATTTCTTATCATGATATTTCCCTTTAAGTATTGTGTTCCTTTTCCTTAATGTTCCAATTCTCTTTTGAAACTTAGTGATGGGAAGGCAGTCTTTGTTAGCATGACCTTCCTCCTATGCGGTTCTGTTTGTGCTGTGAGTCTTGTTACTTTATTTCTTAATGACAATAAATCTCAGCTGTTTCCTGCCTTCGACAATCTCTGACTCCATTCTTCCTGTGCTAACCACCAATACACTCATCACAACCTACGATCCAATCTCTGTAAATTGGTCTGTCACATTTTAATCCCCTACATAGTGATCTTTACCTGCATTAAAACCTTTGGTCAATCAAAGAATGAGATAGTCGGATTTAGGGAAACACAAAAACTTGTTATTAAGGATCTTATGAACAAGGCTCACCCGAATCCCACCTCTGTAGTTCCCCAACTTGACAGCTATGCTGTCACAGACAAAGTCAATGACTGCATTGAATCCTTGATAAGCAGACCTTAAAAAACCTTTCTACTTTGGTTCTCAAAACCTTTATGAGGAAAGGAAGTACCTCAGAAAACTAGAAAAAGAATGGCGACAATCACTCTCTCTGTTGAGTCTGGTTAGCCTGAGAACCACGTGAAAAGCTACAAAGATCACATTTTTTTCAGAGCCAAGTCAATGCATATCAGGTCCCTCTTGGATGCAGCAAGGAGCAAATCTAAATTTCTACTCAAATTACCCAAGCAGGCAAACAAACCTTAATCTAAAAACCGATCTATGTCCTCTGAGGGCCTATGAAATAACTTTGTGGAGTTTTGTGACATAAAATTAAAGGCCATAGACATTTACCTGCCAGCCACCTCTGACAATATAGCCAAGGATAATTTACCATGCACAGCAAAAATTCCGGGTTGTTTCCCAGTTTCAGAGTCGGAACTACAGGAGACTATAACTAAGGTTAAACAATCAAGCCACCTTTCCAAAACCATCCCTGGTTCAATCAGTAAAGATCTCGCCAAACAGCTCCTCTCTTTTTGGTCCACCCAGGTCAACACTTCTCTCAAACAACACAGTTTCCCAGACTGTCTAAAAGGTTGCCAAATCTCTCCTCTTTTTAAAAAAATGATCACGGACCATGATGACCTAAACAACGCCTGCCCAGTCGCCTAAATAAATTCCGTCCAGCCTCCAGCCTTCCTTTCTAAGATAAGGTAATAGAAATCTGTGTAGCCTCCCAACTGTCATCTCACATCCATGCAAATAACCTCCTAGACACTCTCCTATCTGGAGACAGTTACAGCTCCAAGGCCACAATTGAGCGGGCCACTGATGACTCACACCACATCCTTGACACTGCAAACTCATGTCATCTTGTTTATTATTTATTTCTTTTATTTTATTTTATGTTGAGAGTTTTATAGAGCGCGAACAAGACCCTTGCGGATATCAGAGGGCCTTACATCAAGTCAGGATAATTATACAACAAATAAATGCAGGAAAATCACTTATACATAGTATTACATTAAGTCAGGTTATTATGCAACAAATAGATGCCGGAAAATCATGTATACATAACATCTTGTGGAAAGGAAAGCCGTAGGAAAATAACAGGACAGACCCGTTGAATCAGGTCAAGGTTAGATAACATGACTAGGTTTTTTAGTTGGACCCTTGTCATAATGAAGATTATTAGTAAGGGTACAATTGTACTCAGAATTTCTTTAGTCCATGCTCTGGTGAATTTTGCCATAAGAAACGATTTTATTGGCAAAATTTGTTTTTCATGGCAAAATTGTTCTCCTCAATATCTCAGCTGCCTTTGATGCAGTCCACCACCATCCTCTGATCCGCATTCTGAGGAATCGATTGGGCATTGAAGCGGTGTTTTTTGATTGGTTAACCTCCTATCTGATTAATATTTCACAAGCAGTGAAGATTGGAAGCTTTGTTTCTAATCAAGTTAGCCTGCAACAAGTAGTTCCACTAGGTTGGTTCCTTTTTCATACCCTACTTAACCTCTGTCATGAGTCACTTTGTGGACGCTTAGGAACTCTGGGGTCCTCGTTCACCTGCATGCTGACATTATCAAAATCTATCTGAAGGTCTCATCCCAGGATGACACTACCCTTCTCTCCAACACCTTAGCAAGAAATCAAACACAGATGTTAGCTCACCACCATAAACTTAACTCTGTGAAAACTGTGAAAACAGAATTCTTTCTAATATCTCCAAAGAAATCTAACCTACCTGTACAGTGTAGATAGACTGACTCTCTGCCCTGGAGCGTCAATCCACCATTGATCAGAATGCAAGTTGCTTGCCTTGATCCTCTATATTCAGCTCAATCACCAGACTCAAATCGCAACCATGGCCAAAAGCATCCTGTTGTAACTAAGACTGCTCTGGGGAATCAGGCATCTTATTCTAGAGCAGAATTTGAAATCCATTGCGTAGATGTTGATTCTCTACAGACTAGACTACGGGAACTCACGCTACTCAGGCATCCCCAAAGTACACTTATATCCAATCAGAGCAGTTCTACATACTGTGTCCTGCTTTGTTTCTTACACAAGTAATGTGACCACATCACACCTATCCTGCTGGTCCTCCAATTGCTTCCAATTGAGGTGAGCTCAAGTTAAAATGTGCGGCACCGCACAAAAGACCTTGCATTCTTCTTCACTGATCAACCTCACTAGAAAATAAAAAAAATTGGGAGCAAAACTTTGTTTAAGAAAGCACAAACCTTCCCCCTGGAACCTCTCACCTTCAAACAAGAACAATACAAGAAAGAAACATTTTCAAGTAGCGCCAGAAGATTCTGGAACCCCTTCCTCTGACCCTCTGTATGACGACATGCTATGCTACCTCAAAAAGAAAACTTAAGGTACTTCTCTTTAAAAGGCACTTCGGCTAAGTCCTTGATCTTTCACACACTCTCAAACATCTGTTTTTCACTTTTCCTGTGCTGCGACTCTAATGTATTCTTGGGATGATTGTTGGTAATTGTACTCTTTTAAAGTACCACGATACCCTTGGGCCATGTCAGTGGTATATAAAATCACAGTAATAAATAATAACTAAATTGCTGATGCTCCAGTGGTACATATTCACTATGTTTTACTGATGTTTGAGCAAACCTTTGTACTATACAAAACTAAAATGATTGGCCTTAACGACGCTTGTGTTTCTTTTTGCTTCTGGTCAAATGAATGCAATATCCTGTGTTCCCCAGCAAAATCATATTAATGTGCTTGAGTAAATACACACATCTCCCTTTGCTTAGGGGAGAAGACACAGGGGATGTTACAGAATAAATGGCAGTAGGAGTGTTTCTTCCTTCTGCACCTATGGCGCAATATTATTGTATTTCGTTATTCATCATTGTTAATCACAATACAGATGCCTCTATGGTACAGACTCTCCTGATGTAAACTGTAATATATTATTTTTAAGGTCTTGCTTGAGGCAATACAAGAGCTGTCGCTTGCAAAACGTTTCATTAGCTTACACCCCATCCTTTGCTTACCATTGGTTGGCTTCATTGTCACTTTCCTTTGCTTTCTTCTCATTAATCGCATACCAGGTTCACTTCCTCTTCTTGTGTTTGCCACTACCCTGGAGCACGGCCTAAATACCTGAGTCCTTCCACTGTATTTTGGGAGCTACTTTTTAGGTGTAGAGCAGCTGGTGTAGAGCTGGTATAGAGTTCAAGTTCAAGTTGAACATAAAAACTAGCTACACTACAGAAAAGGGATTTAGCTTTGCCCATATATTTGTAGCTAGGAATACATGTTTTGATTGAGCAGCAGTTGAGCACTTCCACAGAAAAAAGTACTTCCCCTCCATGCAGCTGTGATTATTTTGTTTACTTATCCAGCTACCTGATCCAGCAACAGTATGGCTGCCGGAGCTTGAATTTTCAGGTGAACGCATGACATTTGCCTGCTATTAAAGTGTATCACTACATAATTTACAACATTGGTTTTCTCTGGCAGCAACCCAGATGGTGTGAGGGCAGCGATGTATTACCGTTCTATCACCTCCCCGTTCCATCATTAACTTTATACTTCAGAGTTCAGGTTTTCGCTTGAGAGCGTTAAGCATGACAATGGCCCCTCTAATCTATGTGGATTTTTAGGTCTGGCTTGACAGTGCAATTGCCACTTAACCTTAAGTGATCATCAGAAATAGCTTTCGCAATACTACTGTGGGGCTTAGTCTCCACCCATATGTTGCTTGTGGAAAAGCTTATACTTAATGCAGCCATCAGGACTGAGTTGGTTATGGTGGCAAGCCAGCGATCACATCTATAATGCTGATCTGTTTATTATGAAATGTTATGATACAAACACGAAGACTGACATTTATGGTGAAAAGCATATATTAACGTCAATAGTCATTCAAGTGTGGATTGGTATTACTCTATATTGAAGCTTACAGAGAGGTATTTTGATACTTGGTTTCCCACAAATTGCCATCGTAGGCAATGGTTTTGCTGTTGTTTCCCCTGTGTGACAAACCATGGTTACAGAAGGTTTACTCTATGAGAAGTCGTATTAGGCCTTTTTTTTAGGAGAAATACTATTTTGATTGGCCAACTGTAATTCTGTACACACTTACTAACTTTATGAATGTAAGTCTGTAGGCCTAAGCTGGTTATGGTAACAAGTAATAAGCTTAGTTGGTGCCCTGGGAAATATGTCTAATGCCAGCGGTCTGGTTTGCCTAATATGAAACAAAAGGTATGGCAGGTAGTTAGTCTACCTTATTAATTGAGAACAGCATTTATTAAAGCCAGTAAGCCTTTACGAGTTGGTTGTTACCACACTGTGTCACAGCTATAGACAAGTATATTGCTTGTGAAACACCTCACAATCACCTCTTTATACAAATGTATCATCTTTTCCTAGTTGTCCTACTCTAGTTCGGTCTATAAAAGAGTACAAACAGACCCTTTGAGAATATAGTTATGTTTTGAGGAGTGGGACATCTGTCAAGGACATTTTCTGAATGTAACCATGGTAGTGCTCAGTTTATTTACGCTCACTCTTTTCTGTTGTCTTCTATATCTAGAAGTCTGTGCACATACGCATGAACTTTTTGACACTAAAGGAAGTCTTTAAAAAAAGAAAATATGTGGTTGATGAGAGAAGTATAGACAACAGTAATTGGTAAGAACCTTTGTATTGAATTTTATTGCATTTTATATGGATTAGCGGGTTATAGCATTTAAAACGTGTTAATGTCCTTGGGGCTGTTTTAAAATTAATAATCAAAACTACTCAGTGAATTGCATCCTATTCGGTGTCCTTCCCGATAACCATGAATACTGCTATTTCAATTTTGGCTATAAATGTGTACAGCCTAACTAGCCAAACAATGCGTTCACTAGAGTGCTTGTAATAATCACCAAGAGTGTTATGTCATGCATGTAAATAGTTTCTCTATTTTTGTTATTTCAAACCTAAAGAAGCAGCATTTATCGCCGCAAAACACGTGTTTGATGAAAATAAGAGTAGAAAATAAGTTGTTTTGTAAATATCCTGTGTGGAAACAAGTCATTGTATTGTCTACATAGGCGTTGAACAATGCTTGACTTTTTGTCTGTTCTGTAATTTCTATGAATCGTAACATATTCTTGGAAAATGTTTTGTTAATTGGCTAGAATGCATGGACTAATCTCCTAGTATTACAATCAAAGTGTTTGGAATAAAATTTCCATGATAAAGCTATATGTAGGAGTGTACTTTTATGATGGAGATTTCATGAGGACTATAGCTCCATCCGAAATGTATTTATTTATTTAATATATCGACTTGGTTGGGCTACAGTCTAGTGGGTAGACCTTGTGCTTGGCGTTTAAGAATCTGTGCCCACTTCTTTATGTTTGTTTTAAGATCCTGGCCAGGCAGCATATTTATTTGGTGAGATTAAGAGACAATAAGATACGGTTCAAGTTTGTGTGGCTCTAAAGGTGTATGCCTGTTCAGAATTATTGGTTTTTATAAAGTACTGTTGATATAGCCAAAAGACATGAAAAACTGCGGTTAGCTAATTCAAACACACAACTGGGGGCAAGAAAGATGATAAAAGAGATTTACAAAAAGTACTTAGGAATCCGTTTCCTAAATTAGAAAGACTAATGGAGAGAGAGGCGCAGAAATGCTGGGAAGCAGTAACATTTAGAGACAAATACATTTCAGAGCGGTCTTAGAATTAACATTTTCCCTGCAGTTGAGGACCTGGATTCAAGTCAAGCAGAACGCTGGGAACAAAAGCTGAGTCATACATCAAGGGACTTAATGGTCATTTTGATTGAGCAGGCAGAGAGTAAAATAAAGAGTTTGGGGCAAGAGATTGAAGTGACAAAGTTAGAAATTTCTAGTTTGAAATTAGAAGAAGGTATGCACAAGAATTATGAGATTTTGGACCAAGTACTGGAAAAATATCAAGAAGAGATGAAAGAGAACAAGAAATCTAAAATACGGAGGGATGAGAGAGATTACAAATCTGGAAGAGTGTGCTCTTTTGCCAGGAAATCTGATTTGGCATTCAAGAATCAGAAACCCGTCGAAAGAACCTCTTCTGTAGACAGTGTAATGTCCTCCCATGCATCAAGTTTAGGATCTTGAGATTCAGTTACAAATGTGAACATCAGTGATATGGGGAGATCTTGTTCCTTTTTAGAGGAACTCAAATAAATGCACTTGGTGGAAACAGAGAGCGCAGGATACAGCAGTCAACAGAAGGACAAGAGGAAAAAGAGGTGGAAGAAGCCACATAGGGAGTAGGGCAATTAGGGGTCAAACTACGATCCCAAGAAAAGGGACTTCGAAAATAAGGCAGATTCTTGTTGTTACCTATTGGACAGGCCTTTGACTGCAGACAAAATGTGTGTTTTGAATAAAGGCTTGTCATTTTCCTCAACACTCCATTGTGACCCATTTGAGCTCAAAACCGATGTTTATAAGTTTGTGAGGATTCTCAAATTGAAAAAATGTTTTGATCACAAACCTTGAACAATCACCTCAGATGGGGTACAAACAAATATTTCCAGTATCACAATACAAGATCTGGAAGATAAACACACTCTTATTAGCCTAAGCGAGGATTCAGTCGCTGACGTAGACCTTATACAAACTATGGGTATTGAAGAAGGCGTGATTAAGGAAAGCTATCCAGTAAATCCCGTTTTATTCTGTTGCTGCCAGAGGATAATGTTAGCGATATTTTTTATGATCTCGTTTGCAAAAACATTGATTGCATGTGCAAGAACCCAAATGAAAGTAATTTGACAATAAAAAAAAGACGTACAATGTACTCTCTTAAAAATGATTTGTGTATCATAATAAGGCAAGAAGACAAGAGAGCAATGTCGTTATTAAGAATTTTGATGATTATAACCTAGACAACTGTTCTGCAGAACGAACTATGAAACAGCAAAAGTCTTAGATATGAGAGGGTTCAATTGGAAGCATCCAAATTGTTAAAAATGTGGTTAGATAAGGGTTTTCTGGATCATAGAGTTTATAGATATTTGTAAGAAAATAACTATGGTTCCCATTATATGATTTTACCCAAAATTCCTAAGAAACAGGTAAGGATATTCTCTGCCTGCCCAATATTTCAGGTATAGGATCAGCCACTGAGAAATTGTCAGAGTACATTGTGGTGCTCAATTAAGGGCTAGATGTAGGTGGCACAATACTGGTTGGTAATTGTGAAATTTGTTAAATTTTACCATTACCGACCGGTATTTAGGCATTTGAGATGTAGGGAGGATTCGGTATTAAGGAATCGGTAAATACTGATTCCTTAATGCCGATTCCTTATGGCCTTGCATTTAAGGAATCGGTAATAACGATTTCTTAAATGCACTGTAGGTAGCACTTAAAAGAGTGCTTTTGTGCCTTTAGGAATCGGTAATTACCACCAACTTGAAGTTGGTGGTAATTATCGAATTCCTTAAAAAAAGCACTTTCTTGCTTTTTTTATGTGCCATGTGGCACACATCCATGTCCTGAGGGCACGCATGTGTGCCACATGTGCAGACATGCACATTTCAGGGGTGCAACAGGGTGTCCTTTGGACACCCTGGCACCCTTGAAATACCTCCCGGTATTACCGATTCGGTAATAACGAATCGGTAATACAGAATGTCTTCACATTCATTCCTATGGGCCTCCAAGCCCTTAGGAATGAATGGGTAGGTATTCGTTATTACCGAATCTCAATTACCGATTTGGTAATAAGGAATATTAAGAATTCGGTACTTTTTTACCGAATTCTTACCTACATCTGAAATACCGATTCCTAAATACCGAATCGGTAAAATTCGGCATTTAGGAATTGGTATTTCCAAGTTACCTACATCTAGCCCTTAGTGTCTTACATTAAGGACACCAATAATTTGCTGCAATAATTACAGGACATTCCATGGAGTGAGAAGATCTTACTGGTCACTATGGATGTTCAAAGCCTTTATAGTAGTATCGGATATCAAGATGGCTTAAAGGCATTGAAATACTTTTTTGTCATGAAACCAGCATCTTTCTATAGTTATTCCAAAATGTTTTTAGAATAAGTGGAATTTGTATTAAAAAAAAACATTTTTATATCAGAATACTCTGTACCATCAGATTTGTGGGACCGCAGTGAGTGTGTTGGTATGAGAGGGAGTATGCGCATTGTATTCGATTCATCAAAATGCCTGGGGTAGCAGAAGTGACATCACATGCCATGTGTCCCACCTGATGATGTAACATGAAATTACATCACACAAACTTTGAACTGAACACATCACAGGAAGTGACATCACCTTCCCTTTGATCCACCCCGAAGATGTTACAGGAAGTGACATCCCACCAACTTTGACCTGAACACACCACAGGAAGTGACATCACCTGCCCTTTAACTCAGCCTGATAATGTCACTGGAATTGACATCACACAAACTTTAACCTGATAAGATCTTAGAAAGAAACATCACCTTCCCTATGGGTTCCCATGAAATCAAAGGAAGTGCCATTGCATGACCTTTGACTTTGTGCTATCACAGGAAATTATGCATCTAACCTTTGGTCACTTACAACACACACAGAGGGTACAACATTTTCACAGATACAAAAGAAGTACCCTATAAACAGACATACTTCAAATCCTAGAGCTGCCCGCATCACAGAAGCAGCGCCATCACGCCTTGAAAAGCGGGGGAGCATTACCGCCTAGTGGGAAATGCTGAAGCAACTCACCAACACTGCACTTTGCTCTGGGCCATCGCCGCATTCACGGCTGATTTCCCGGGGGCTACTGGAGTGACCTGCACGCAGTACCTGTGCTGGAGGACTACACTTCCCAGGGCTCTTAGCGCCCAGCGGCAGGAGGCACCCGCATCACGGAAACGGTGCCACCACACCAACATGACTTGAAAAGCGGGGGAGCATTACCTCCTAGCGGGAAACGCTGAAGCAATTCACCAACACTGCACTTTGCTTGGGGCCATCACCGCATTCACGGCTGATCTCCCGAGGGCTACTGGAGTGACCTGCATGCCCTACCTGTGCTGGAGGACTACACTTCCCAGGGCTCTTAGCGCGCAGCGGCAGGAGCCGCCCGCCTCACAGAAGCAGCACCAATACGCCTTGAAAAGCGGGAGAGCATTACCGCCTAGCTGGAAACGCTGAAGCAACTCACCAACACGGCACTTTGCTCAGGGCCATCGCTACATTCACGGCTGATCTCCCGGGGGCTACTGGAATGACCTGCATGCCCTAACTGTGCTGGAGGACTACACTTCCTAGGAGCCGCCCTCGTCAGCAGCCGCCCGCGTCACGGAACAAGTGCCACCACGCTAACACGCCTTGAAAGCAGAGCCCGCCCACCGCTCTGTGGGACACGAGGGGGCGCACCGGGCGAAGCCCGGGCCAAGGGCGGGCCCATTTGAGCCTGTTCGAGACTGTATGAGGCTGGGCTGGGCCACCCCCCTTCCATCTGCATGCAGTGAGTACTATTCAAAGGACACTAGCCTCTGTGGAGTAATTTTTGAACTGGGGACTTGAGAGAGTATTAATCTTACAGCCAATATGATAAATTAAGTAATTGGGGTATTTGTATTGTTATTCCACTGCATTTATTATCAATTGTAACTATACCTGTAGGTTTTGTTTAGTCTAAGACAGGAAATCATTATGGGGAAGACTACTCCCTCCGGCTAAGACCTAATACTAGACAGAAACATCCCAACCAAACCCCCATTAATCCACCGACCGCGATTGATAGAATGTTACAACAGGTTTCCAGAGAAATAGAATGTACAGAGAGGCGTCTTTCATTAACACCATGAATGATAAGTACCTCACAGACCATGGAGATAGACACCCCTTTTGCATCCCAACCATTAGCTCTTTCAACTTCTTTAGAATTACCCCCTGCGCAAGTTAATATGGCCCCAACTAGAACTAGTAGGGCGGGCACGGGAGGGAGGGGGAAAAGGAAAGGAGCCCCTCGGAAAAAAAGTGCACATAGGGGTGGGATATATGAGGAACATCCTCCTGGGACAGTAGTGACTAACACTCCAGGGGATTAACACCCTGACGTTAATGATAACAGATTTTCCGACCCCCGGGCTGGGTACTATCACTGAAAATGGAGCTGAAATCCTACCTAGATCAGCTCATAAAATCTGAAATGAGAGATGTAATAAAAAGTATCAACAAACTAAAAACACTTATAGATACATGAGGAACCAAAATTGATGCTGCCCTGAATACTATTGATATTAGCAATCGCACAAAAAGGGCCACTTCTCCCCAACGAACTCAGGTCACCCTGTCTTCCAGCATTCTATATCCGAAGGCCCAACGAATGTTCTACAAGTGAATCCGCCCACCTTGACTAACTGCCCACCCCAATTGAATCAACTTGCAGGTAGCTCCCACACTAGGGCGCCCCATCCTTCTGGTAATACACTAATTTCTAGGGCTGCGCCACACACCATAGTTAGACCAGATAATCAACAGAACCAGACAGTAGTGCCAACAGCTGAAAGAAATCTAACATCACCTAACCCAAGATCGATGAATGCTTGTCACCCCAGTATAGACCTGCCTCCAGCATCATCACCATATGTGGTCATTTTAACCACAATTGAACCGAACTTGTGGGAGGAAGACTGGAGCATGTATTTTCAATCACTATACTCCAGAACCGTGGACCAAGTTGTTTCAACCAGGGATCTATCTATTCACAATACCCCCAGGATAGTAGTGCTCCTACTTGTACTATAAAGGAGGTTACTGCAGCATTAGGTAAAATGCTCCCAGCCAAAGCGCCCAGCCTGGATAAAATTCCTGGCGATTTATTTAAGAATGAAGAATCTGTGTGGGTACCATATCTCTGGGTGTTATTTAACGCTATCCTACAGGGAATGGCGCTATCCTTGACTTGGGTAGGCGTGGAAATCATCCCGATTTATAAAAAGGGCTCCCCGCTTAATCCAGCTAACTACTGCCCAATAAGCTTAATTGACGTGACCCAAAAGTTATTTGCTCACATTCTTTTGGGTCGATTGCTGTCTTGGATCGAGGAAAAAGATGTTCTAACACCTCTACAAGCTGGTTTTAGAAGTAAAACTTCAAATATTGACCAGATTTTCGGAATGCAACTGACCCATTGGAAAACAGTGACCTTAGAGGGCGGCATTCTTTACCTAACCTTTGTGGACCTTAAATCCGCATTCGATATGGTGCAGCGAGACCAGCTATGGGGCATCCTCCTGGAAATGGGAGTACCACTGTACTTATGCCGCTTGCTGAAACTTCTGCATCAGGATAAGTTTGCGAGAATTAGATATGGTAAGAATGGGGAATTGTCAGCTTCTAGAGAAAGGGGTGAGACAGGGTTGTGTGCTTGCGCCAACTCTGTTTTCCCTCTTTTTAAATGGTTTAATAGACACTCTGCTGGCGGTAAAAGATTTAGATTCACCAAGGTTAGCAAATCGTAAAATACCCGCGCTTATGTTTGCGGACGACACGCTGTCGTAAATTGACAGCAATGGGTTAGCATTTAGCTGAAGCCATCTTGTTTTTAGAAGTTATCTTATCCGCTTTGTGAAAGCCATTTTGTATTTCTGGCAGCCATTTTATTTGCCATGTGCTCGCCATGTGCTCTGACCTCCCTCAGTGTTAACTGCTCTTGAAATCTGCCTAGAGGCAAACTATATTCAGCATCTTCCACTTTGCACATGCCCAGAAGGGCCTAGCTAGTAAAATGCACCTGCTTTTCTAGTATAACTGTCAGGCTATTTTTGATGCTGTATGGAGAAGTAACTCTCCTCCCACTTTGTTGAGCAAGTAGATCTTGTATGCCCATCTTAGTCATTTTGCATGCTTACATGAGCCAGGACTGCCCCTTGCATTTATGCTTACTATGTAACCCTAAGCAGATATAAAGCCCCAGCTTTCTGTACTCCTTAGACTGCCTCATTCAGTTGCTAAGGCTTCTGTGTGACGTAGTCTCACCTCATTTGAGGTTAATAAATATGATCTTTTATATTTCAGCTTCTGTGCCAATTTCTTCTTTGTTGGTTTAAAAGGACTAAGTATCAGTGAGACCCCTGAGAAGGATTGTTGAATACTTCAAAATGGCGCTCCAACGTGGACCTCATCAGAAGTGGCTATCTGAGAGAGTGATCTTGTCAGGAGACAGAAATCTACTGAGGAGGACAGGACAGAACTCTACTAAGGAGGTACTCTGTGCACGGAGATTCTGGGGATTCTCTGTCTCAGCAACCCAGTATATTTCTGATCTTCCTGATTTTGATCCTTCACATGGTGTCACCCCTGACTGAGAACCTTTTTGGCGTGAGTATTTTAAAACGACTGTTAGGTCATTCAGAACTTGGCAGTTAGAATTTGGATAACCATTTGTTTGGTAAGAGCCGTTTTACGGCACTTGGTGGAAGTTCGAAGTCTTGGATTGGTAAGGTAGTTTAGAAACGCTTACTGTGGCATTTGTATTGGCCAAATATTGAACTCGTCCTATGAATATGTAAATGTATGTGTTGCAATACATATAGGCAGGTAATGAGGAGATTTTTCTCTACTTCTAAGAATATTTGAACGGCTCAACGTACGAAGAGTACTTTAAGAGCTACTTTGATTATAATACTGCATATTTTGCACTATTTTTGGCATGCCTGTTTCAAGCACACATCGAAGAATGTGTTGCTTTTTGGATGTACCATAGTGAGATGTGAATTAAATTAGCCAGCTCCCTTGAGGGAATATCTAAATAGGTTTAGGTATAAAAACATATTTATTCCTTGGTGATTCTGTATCCCCATGGAATTCAAATATGTACAAAAATACATACAAGGATCCTTTTTCTGCGCAATTTTATGAATGGAGATATGCTGAGCGATTTTTTTTGGTGTTCTGCCAGACAAAGCTAGCGAATGGAGTGTATTTTGGCTTCTTGGAAATAAAACAGTCTGTTGGGTTTGTTTTGCAGTCTTTTAGAATACCATTGAGAAGCGCTTCTTGTAAATATGACTTACAACTAGTATTTACAAATGGTTTGGCTTAAGTACAGTCTGTGGGCTGTCCTTTGTTTCTGTCTTAAGTGTTGATATGTGGGTTAAATGTGTGTTTAAATGTCTATGTGGTTTGTGGTTTTCCCATTAGTGCAACTTCTGTAAGTAAATAGCGATTGTGCTATGTATGAAATAATGGCTATAAAGCGCACTGTATTATGTGTTTTGAGTGTTTGACCCTTTCTGTATATGTCTAAAATGAGCTCAATGCGTGTGTTTGTGGTTGTTTTAGTTGTCTTCAATCTGTTATGCAAAATGTCATTTAATTAATATTAAATAAAAAGTAAATAAACATCCAGAAATGAACCATTTGATATGCTAAAATAGCTATATGTTACTATTTAATTTATAAAGTAAATAATTATGCACATGCACAAACTGCTAAATGCTTAAAAGATAAAATTAGAATTCACATTCAATAGGAATATAAAAGGCCTCAAAAACGAAATTGTGTGTTTTGAAATAAATAAACAATTATAAAGCATTTTCCTTAGATACATTGGATTAGATATTAACAGGCAAACACATCATCTGAATAAATTGGATTCTGCTGAACTGCACACACATTTTAAAACAAGAAATGTCTCTGTTTTAAATAGACTGCCACCGTGCTTAAGTTTCAACAGTGAGAACAGCGTTTACTGCCGCTAAGCAAACTGCTGTCGTTTTTGTAGGCCAAGAATAGACAGGAATGTTCACTCAGCCAGGATTTTGTCCGTTAAACACGGGTGAAACTCTGCATTTCAGACTGCTGTTTTTTAAAAGTTACAAAAATGAGGTTCATTATTTTGGATAACAGGAAAATATTTAACAGGATTGCCTTTTCTTAACGCCTTTTTTTATAAGCACATTCTTGGTTCTAATACTAGAAAATTACTGTCCTTTTAAAAAAAAAGTGGTGCAAATCCTTTCATGTTTCAACGCTTCTGTGCTTAGGCTTGTGAATGAATGCGTCTAAATATGAGCAAGAGATGCAGCTTGCTTTTCCTATGTGGAATTATCAAAACTGATTGGTTTAATTTTTTTTTTAATTAATTATGAAAAATTATTTAAAAAATAAGTGCTTTTAAATTCGTTTTTTAATATTTATAAAGCTTAATACTTATACTGTGACCTCCTAGCATTAAAATTTAATTTAAGTTGTGTTGTACCGCATAATGAGGACATTTGCATGTAGAAAATGACTCTGCGCAGGCGTAAAAAAACCTCATTTTTTTCTAACTCCTGGGCTATGTAATGAACATTCTGATAATGAATATTATGCAAAAACATTATAGGATATTCATTTTTAAGTGCCCCAAATATCAAGTCGAAATTGGGTAAATTGTACTATTTAAACAGCATTTTTTCATTTAGAGTAGCTTTTAAAGTGCCTTAGGCTTCAGTAAATGCATACATTTAGGTATAAAACAAATAGCTGACCTTTATTTTGCTGCAAGAGCATATTGCACACTGCTTATAATTGAAAAATGTATAAAAAAACCAGCAGAAGTTATTCTTTTAATGACAAACAGGGGGATAAGTGCTGTCTCTAGGCGAATTGGGACAGCCGCATAGACACCCTTGAATACAGAATACGATAGCTGGGAAGAGTTAAATGTCAGCTCTATATTTAGAAGCCTGGTAGGGCTCCCACAGTAAAGTTCTGCTTTGACATTCTGACATCTGAAATTTTTTGAAAGAAAAGATGGTAGCACATGGAGGAGTTGTGCTTATTTTTTGTTGGCGAAGCAAGTTTTATGCACTTATGTGATAGAAAATGATGTAATGGTATATGTGAACTTTGATTAACAGATAAGCTTTGCCATTTTATACAGCACTATTGCTTAAAAGCTGAGGCAATGAAATTTGTACATTTGCTAAAAGTATTTTTAGCCCTCTCAAAAGTGCAATGTACCTCCTATAACTTTGTTGATGCCTAGTTGCTACATATAGGGGTTGATAGTGTTGACAGAAGTGAAACCTGTTTCAGGTTTTCCTACTGTCAAACTGGAGGAAGGAGGCTATCTCCTCTACAAATTAAGGCTAGGTAATATGTATGTTGCTCTCTCCTTTTCTCAATTCCTTTTTAGCCTGTCTAAACTGTCTGTGAAATAGCAATGAGACATTTAATTGGCTATTCAGTAATACTGTTTTAAACATTGTTAGCATTAATAAAATGAATAAATATATAGGTTTTATTACTGCACATCCTGTTTGATGAAATTATGACAGGATCAGTAGTTTAGACTGTTGTTCACTTATTTTGATCTTTAAGGGGAATTAGATGTGGGTAGTTTTGTTCTACAAGTCTTAGCTGATAACACCATTATTGTAGTTTTGCAAGGGCATTGCTAGTTTTTTATTAGCTAGTCTGTGTAAATAACCTGACAGTCCTTATTAGAGATGATGTTGCATAGTCTGGATCATGAAAAGTAGAACGTAGGGAAGATGCCCATGTGATCCTTAGCAAAAATGTTTTGAAGAAAATGTTGTTTTATAGATAAGAGCCCCTGTGAAATTAGCAGTTTTAGGTTTTCCTGCTGCTCCTATAACATGAGAGCATGGTCCTAAGCGTCCAATCTAGGTGCTTTTTATTAAGAAGAATCATTTTAGAAGTGTCTGCAGTCCTGTACAAGTAAATGTAAAATTTATGAGCAAAAGTGTAGAAAATTTCCTTTTTTCTTAAGAGTTTTCAGCAGATAGACTTCCCATGTAGCTACCTACCGTTAAATGGCAGAGGATAATGCTCCCACATTGAAGTTAGGGAGGATAATTAAGAGTACTCACTTGAAGAGACTAGAAGTATTGCCATTCAATCAGGAGTTTGTTAAAGCGCGACTACTCACCCGTAAGGGTCTCAAGGCGCTAGGGGTGGAAGGGTGGGGGGGTGCAGGTTCCATTCCATCAAGGAGGGGGTCTGTCGAAGAGCCAGGTTTTGAGGTTTCTTGCGAAGATGGGGAGCGATGTTGTCTGTCTGAGGTGGAGCGGAAGGGCGTTCCATGCTTTGGCCGCGAGGAAGGAGAATGAGCGGCCTCCCGATCTGGTCTTTCTGGTGCGGGGGACCACGGCGTAGGAAAGCTGGGCTGATCGTAGGGTCCTTTGGGGTACGTGGAATTTGAGTCGGCTGTTCAGGTATGCTGGTCCGGTGCCGTGGAGGGCCTTGTGTGCGTGGGTGAGCATCTTAAAGGTGATTCTCGCCTCGACGGGGAGCCAGTGGAGTGTGCGCAGGTGCTGGGAGATGTGGCAGTGTTTTGGCAGGTTGAGGACCAGTCTTGCGGCGGCGTTCTGGATGTTCTGTAGCTTGCGGATGAGGTTTTTGTTTATTCTGGCGTAGAGTGCGTTGCCGTAGTCGAGTCTGCTGGTGATCAGGGCGTGAGTGACTGTCTTTTGGTGTTCGAGGGGGATCCATTTGAAGGTCTTACAAAGGAGGCGGAGAGTGTGGAAGCAGGAAGATGAGACAGAGTTGATCTGGCGGTCCATTTTGAGCTCGGAGTCCAGGATAATTCCCAGGTTGCGTGCATGGTCTGTGGGGGTTGGCGGGTTTCCGAGGGCGGTGGGCCACCAGGTGTCGCTCCAGGCGTCGGGGTTTGGGCCCATGATGAGTACTTCTGTTTTGTTGGTGTTTAGTTGAAGGCAGCTGTTTTTCATCCATTTGGCGACGGCTTCCATGCCTTCTCGAAAGTTGCGTCTGGCGGTGTTGGGCTCGTTGGATAGGGAGAGGATGAGCTGGGTGTCGTCTGCATATGACACGATGTTGAGTCCGTAGGTTCTGACGATGGGGGCAAGTGGAGCCATGTAGACGTTGAAGAGCGTCGGGCTGAGGGAGGAGCCCTGGGGGACTCCGCAGGTGATCGGTGTGGGGTCCGAGAGGAAAGGGGGGAGTCTGATCCGCTGCGTCCTGCCGGAGAGGAAGGAGCAGATCCAGTCGAGGGCCTTGTACTGGATTCCTGCATCGTAGAGTCTGCGTATTAGGGTGCGGTGGGAGACTGTGTCGAACTCCGCTGATAGGTCGAGGAGGATGAGGGCTACTGTTTCTCCTTTGTCCAGTAAGGTGCGGATGTCGTCTGTTGCGGCGAGGAGGGCGGTTTCCGTACTGTGGTTTTTTCTGAAGCCGGATTGGGAGGAGTTGAGGATGTTGTGTTCTTCAATGAATGTGGCGAGTTGGCTGTTGATGGCTTTCTCGATGACTTTCGCTGGGAACGGGAGCAGGGAGATGGGTCTGTAGTTTTTGAGGTCGGTGGGGTCCGCTGAGGGTTTCTTTAGGAGGGGGTTGACCTCGGCGTCTTTCCAGTCGTCGGGGAACGAGGCGGTCGCCAGGGAGCGGTTGATGGTTTGGCGGAGCATGGGTGCGATGGTGTTGGCGGCTCTGTTGAAGATGTGGTGGGGGCAGGGGTCTGTGGGGGCCCCTGAGTGGATTGACTTCATTGTCTTCAGTGTGTCTTCGGTGGTGAGGGCTGTCCAGTCATCAATCGCTGGTTTCCGGGTGTCAGGGGTGGTTGGTGAGGGTTCAGTGTGTTGGTTGTCTTCGTCGAAGTTGTCGTAGATGCTCTTGATTTTGTGGTGGAAAAAGATGCTGAGTTTGTCGCAGAGGTCTTGTGAGAGAGGGATGTCGGTAGACTCGCTGGTGGGTTGGGCGAACTCCTTGATGATGCTGAAGAGTTCCTTGCTGTTGTGTGCGTGGGTGGAGATTCTGTCTTCAATCGCTTTTTTCCTCGTTTCTCTGATGAGTTGATGGTGGGCGTTGGGGGCGGCTCTGAAGTTGTTGTGGGCTTCTGTGGATTTGGTGTTTCTCCAGGCCTTTTCAAGGCGGCGGCATGTGCGCCTGGACTCTCGAAGTTCGGTGGTAAACCATCTGGCTTTCTTGGCACGGTGTTGTTTTTCTTGAGGGGGGCTATGGTGTTGGTGCTGTCCGAGATCCATCTATGCAGGGTTCGGGCTGCGGTGTTGGGGTCATCGTTTTCCGCGATGGTTGGGGTGGAGTTGTTGAGTGAGGAGGTGAGCTGGTCATCGGTGATTTTGGTCCAGTTTCTTTGTGGAAGCAGGTGCTGGCGTCTGTGGATGGTGGGTGTTCTGAAGGTGAAGTGGACGCAACGATGGTCGGTCCATGGGAGTTTGGTGGTGTGGCTGAAGGTGATGGAGTTTCCTGTAGTGAAGAGGGGGTCGAGGGTGTGTCCTGCTGAGTGCGTGGGCTCGGTCACGATCTGGCGGAGTCCAATGTTGTGGAGGTTGTCCAGGAGGGATGTGGTGTTGGGGTCCAGTTGATTGTCGAGGTGGAAGTTGAGGTCTCCCAGCAGGGTGTAGTTGGTGGATGCGATGGCCTGCGGGGAGATAATGTCCGTGATGGAGTTGGCGAAGGGTCCGCGGGGTCCAGGGGGTCGGTAGATGAGGGTTCCTCGGAGGGCGGCGGTGGGGCTGGCCAGTATCTTGAAGTGAAGGTGTTCCATCAGTTCTGTGGACTCGTCAGGGAGTGTGCTAAGGCGGAGGCTGGATTTGTGGACGATGGCGATTCCTCCTCCTGGGTGGATGGGGTGGTCCTTCCTGGAGATCTTGTATCCTTGGGGGATGGCGATGGCGATGTCCGGTCCCGAGGTGGTGTTGGTCCAGGTTTCGGTGAAGAATGCTACGTCTGGGGTGGTGCTGTCGAGGAGGTCCCAGATTTCTGTTGCGTGTTTGTGGAGGGATCGGACGTTGAGGAGGATGCATTGCAGGGTCTTCGGTTCGGTTGTGTTCTTGTGGGCGGGTTGTGCTGGATCCGTGTTCTTGGCGGTGCTGCAGGTGTGCCGGCAGCGGTGACAGCTGAAGGGTCCATGGGTGTCGGCTGGTGATGCTAGCTTGCAGTTGTTGTTGCAGCCTGGGTTGAGTGCGTGGAGTGCTGCTGGGTCGTAGCATTGGCGGGGCGGAGGTCCAGGGTTCCTGGTGCTGGTTGAGGACGGGTCGCAGACGGGCGCAGACGTGCTTGCCTTTGACGCGCCTTTGGTGCACCAGCGGCGCGCCCGCAGCCCGCGGGGTGGGAGAGCAATTTCACTGACAATGAGTCAGTGGTCTTGCTCGCCTGTCCCCGCAGTGGCCGCCATTAAGTAGGGGTCGGGGAGGGCTGGACAGCTGGGAGGCGGGGAGGGGAGCTGGATTGGGCCGGTCGTGCTGGGTGGGAAGGGCCGTGGGGGCAGCAGCGGCGGGGAAAGGTAAAGGGAGGAAAGAAGGGATAAAGAAAAAAGGGAAAATAAGCAGAAATAAGGCACAAAAGAGCAGAGATGCAGAAAAGAGCAGAAAGGTGAAAGATAGAAAGGGTAAAAAAACGAGTGAAAACGAGTGAAGGAGCAGAGGGAGAGAAAGGGAAAATGGGCAGAAATAAGTCACAAAAGAGCAGAGGTGCAGAAAGGTGAAAGATAGAAAGGGGAAAAAAACGAGTGAAAACGAGTGAAGGAGCAGAGGGAGAGAAAGGGAGAATGGGCAGAAATAAGGCGCAAAAGAGCAGAGGTGCAGAAAGGTGAAAGATAGAAAGGGGAGAAAAACGAGTGAAGGAGCAGAAAGAAAGAAAGGAGACAGAGGTCCACTGGACCACCAGGGATGAGGCGCAGGGAAACCTGCGGGTGGAGGAGGGCCTCGATCACCAACACTGAAGAGTGCAGGGGCACCTCACTTAATGGTGGAGCTGCGAGGGTGGGAGAGCAATTTCACTGACAATGAGTCAGTGGTCTTGCTCGCCTGTCCCCGCAGTGGCCGCCATTAAGTAGGGGTCGGGGAGGGCTGGACAGCTGGGAGGCGGGTAGGGGAGCTGGATTGGGCCGGTCGTGCTGGGGGGGGAGGGGCCGCGGGGGCAGCAGCGGCGGGGAAAGGTAAAGGGAGGAAAGAAGGGATAAAGAAAAAAGGGAAAATAAGCAGAAATAAGGCACAAAAGAGCAGAGATGCAGAAAAGAGCAGAAAGGTGAAAGATAGAAAGGGTAAAAAAAACGAGTGAAAACGAGTGAAGGAGCAGAGGGAGAGAAAGGGAAAATGGGCAGAAATAAGGCACAAAAGAGCAGAGGTGCAGAAAGGTGAAAGATAGAAAGGGGAAAAAATGAGTGAAAACGAGTGAAGGAGCAGAGGGAGAGAAAGGGAGAATGGGCAGAAATAAGGCGCAAAAGAGCAGAGGTGCAGAAAGGTGAAAGATAGAAAGGGGAGAAAAACGAGTGAAGGAGCAGAAAGAAAGAAAGGAGACAGAGGTCCACTGGACCACCAGGGATGAGGCGCAGGGAAACCTGCGGGTGGAGGAGGGCCTCGATCACCAACACTGAAGAGTGCAGGGGCAGGGGCACCTCACTTAATGGTGGAGCTGCGAGGGTGGGAGAGCAATTTCACTGACAATGAGTCAGTGGTCTTGCTCCTTGGCCCTTGCCTTTGAGAGTGACAGTGCATTCTAAATCAGAGTTGTCCCATGGCTTCTGGCCACTCCTTCGAAGATTGCAGGCCATCTGCCTGCAGTCCCATTGTTAAATACAATGAATTGTTTTTGTACTATATTGAAGGAAACTAACAGCTGTGTCAGGTTTTTATATCACCAGGTTCTGCAGTATCTTCCAGAATAAAAGGAAGAGTCATAATAACCTGCAGAACGATGATGAAGTTGAGTCCTAACTCCCATCAGTGACAGCTACAGATGAAGGGCAGACGTCTTGGACCTACAGTCCAAGCACCCAGAAAGTAGCAAGGCTGGACAGCAATCGCCAGCGCGCCATCAATGACATCTCCAAAGAATCGTGCTTGATCCATCAGACGGCACTGGACATCAGACAAGAAGGAGGAGCTGGTTCCCTGTTTGCCACAGAAGCAGAGTTTCAGTGCAAAAGAGCGAAAGAGAAGGATCCCTGTTGTTGATGGCAGGGCTGGATTGAGGCTTCAGTTTTCTACCTGTCATGTGCTGGTAACCTCTGACAGCGCCCGGTCCCTTGAGCCCCTTGGCCTGAGTTTTGGCTACCCCGCCCCACTTTTCTTTGCTCCAACAGAAGGGCAGTGCACCGGGGGATCCAAGATTGGCAAAAGGCACTACATTGTGGTACCCATGATGAAAGGGAAAATAAAATGAAAGAGCAGCCCGAGCGTCCTCTGACACTGAATAACGAATGTTGGAGCCTGAGAATGTAGCTGAACATGAAATTGTTTTGCTTTTTCTGTTTAAGTAGTACCCGGGTCTGCACGAGATGATCTATGCCCACGGCCAACGAAGAGCACAATATTTGTAGTGCCTGCCGCAGAGGAGCGACACTGGTGCACTGCATTGAGACATTGAGACTTTTGAGTGAGCTGTGAGTGTTTGCCAGGAGGGCACTCCAACAGATACTGAGAAGCATTATTTTCATGGAAGGCCTGAATCAAGAGGCCCAACGCGGAACAAGACAACAGAAGCAGATTTGATGGACGATAGAAGCCTACCAAAGAGGCTTAGAACGGACTTTGGCATAGTTGCACAAGTTATTCCAGTGCAATTGTATAAAGTGGGTGTTGTATATCTTCCCATTTGACTGAATTGCCATGGAAGAGGAATAGCCTTTAGTGGCTCCGCCCCTAGCCTCCAAAATGGTCCACCAGAAGTGAATTTGTGTGACTGTTCTAACTGTTCTGCTGGCATCTTTTTAAAGTAGTGTTCTGTCTGTACTCTGATAAAGGGTATTCCCCTTTCACCTGTGAGCATTGATAAGTATCGCCACTGTCTCACCGGAGTATATAATAGTCACTGAAATGCATAGGAGACTTGAAAATGTTTACTAGATGATTTTTAGGATTTGCTTTTGCTTAGGACTAGAAAAAATGATAATTCTATAGTGGTCATTACTTTTTACTGCTATCTGAATGTTAATGATGACTAAATGCTCTGTTCCCCTTGTATTCTTGCTCATACAAGCTTATTGAATAGAAAATGCCCACCTATCAATGAATTAGAAAATTGAAAAAATTATGAAAATGAATGTGTTAATATTTTCTGTCGTAAATTGACAGCAATGGGTTAGCATTTAGCTGAAGCCATCTTGTTTTTAGAAGTTATCTTATCCACTTTGTGAAAGCCATTTTGTATTTCTGGCAACCATTTTGTTTGCCATGTGCTCGCCATGTGCTCTGTCCTCCCTCAGTGCTCTTGAAATCTGCCTAGAGACATACTATATTCAGCATCTTCCACTTCGCTCATGCCAAGAAGGGCCTAGCTAGTAGAATGCACCTGCTTCTCTAATATAACTGTCAGGCTATTTTTGCTGCCTTATGGAGAAGTAACTTTCCTCCCACTTTGTTGAGCAAGTACATCTTGTATGCCCATCTTAGTCATTTTGCATGCTTACATGAGCCAGGACTGCTCCTTGCATTTATGCTTACTATGTAACCATAAGCATATATAAAATCCCAGCTTTCTGTACTCCTTAGACTGCCACATTCAGTTGCTAAGGCTTCTGTGTGACGTAGTCTCACCTCATTTGAGGTTAATAAATATGATCTTTTATATTTCAGCTTCGGTGCCAATTTCTTCTTTGTTGGTTTAAAAGGACTAAATATCAGTGAGACCCCTGAGAAGGATTGTTGAATACTTCAACGCTGCTACTCTCCAAGTCCCCTATGGGTATGCAGCGTGTACTGGAGGAGTTCTGTAAATTTTGTAAGCTGAGGGATCTGGTGATAAATATTGAAAAAACGAAATATATGGTATTTCATGCAAATACCAGCAATTGCCCTCAGCCACAAATGGATGGCAAGCCCCTAGAAAGGGTTTCTACTTTTGATTACCTGGGCCGTACCCTTAATGACAAGATGGACTGAGGGACCCAGATAAAGAAAGCAAACCTAAAACTCACACAATCTATTGGAGGCATTCTCAAAGTTTATAAAAGTTGTACCCAAAAAGCTGTAGGACCACCTGCTGAAATTGATAACATTCAGGCTATGGGAGCATCTCTCTATGGTGCGGAAATTTGGGGCTTCTGCCCCTCTAATGCTATCTCTTCTGTGAGAAGTTGGCCTGGTATATAATGCTCACTAATTCTAGTGATCACTTTGTACCATGCCAAGCAACCTTTATGATGATCGGTTGTAAGTCAACCTTATAGACCAGTTATCCTAGTGGTAACGTGGACAAAGCAGTCTTAGGCTAAACTCTGAAAGGCATGTGAAGCCAGCTGTATTACCATACACAACCCCCTTGAATACCAGATGAAAGGACACCACACAGATATATATCGAAAATATATATATATTTATTAACTACAAATATCCCCTGAACTCTTTATGAGCACAGAAGCACAAGTGTTAAACAAAACACAGTTTAAAATACACAAAAGTTGCACAATATGGATGAGCCCTAGGGGCCACCTAAACCAGATACTAAGAAAGTGGTATAAAAGATACCAATCTAAAAGGAAACAGGCTTAGGGCCTTGGGAATCGCTGGAGCTGTTCAGGACTAGCAGTGACTAAGTCGGGAAAGGCCCGCGGGACTCAGGTGCAATGTTTAAAGTGCACGCACTCACCAATACAAAGTCTATGGTGCGTAAAAGTTAGAAAGTTAGTTAGTTCAGAACCTTCCGAGTGACCTAGAAAGCTGAAACTTGAGACACAGGCCCTAGAGGTGTGTACCAGTGTAGGAAAACCAGCGTTGCTGATTTACCTCACCCACAGGAAGCGGATGCATAGGGTCGAAGTAGTGTCGGGTTTCGTCACGCTGGTCTATGGTGCTTGGAGCTGAAGATGCTGCAGGCGGCTCGATGTGAAGAGTTCTGGTGGATCCAAGGGTGGATCTGAAGTTGTGAAGACCTGAAAGCAGAGGGGACAATGTTCAAAGTCACTAGCCAGTGACTACCGTGGAACCAGATTGGAACCAGGCGATGTCGGGTGCAAACAGGCGATGAGGTGTAGCTTCTCTCTGCAGCCACGTGGACACTGGGGGTTGAGGACATCCAGGAGTCGGTCACAAGCTGTCCCACGCAGACTTCTCGCTGTTGGCAGTGTCGACAACTTGATTGAAGCAAACAGGCCTTGGCTAATGCAAGCCACGCAGGAGTCAAAAAAGGCTTGTTACTTGGACCAGCAAGGTCAGAGCGGGTGCTCCTTTTTACAAGAGCTAGGGCAAGTATGGAGCAACCAGACCCGCAGTGTAGTTCTTCGGTTTTGTCGCCAAGATGGCCGCTGACCACGTGGCTAGTGGCCAGGATGGTGCGTCAAGTGGCACAATGCAAAAGGGCTCCACGCAGATCGTGGAGATGCTGGGGGGCTGATCTTTGGTGCAAGGGCTGCTCGGTGGTGGGGGTTCTAAATCCCCAAAGCACAACGTCGAGGATGCCTCTGATGCTGCGCAGTCAGCTCTTTGGGTGTCTTCCAAGATGTCCGGTCCCACGTCTCTCGGTGCCTCCACGGGTCCCTTCTTTGCAGGGACTGTGGATCGGTCTGTGAGAAGTCTGGGAGTCTGGGTCTTGTCAGGCTCTGGGCTCGGGCTCCGGCGGGAGGCGGCAGCAAAGCAGACGTCGATTCGCTGGTTGGTACCTGTGTTCACAGGGTGGCCACTCCTAGGGCACAAGGGAGATTCTCTTCAGTCTTCTGTGCAGCAGAATGTTGAAGTCCAGTCGTCTTCTTCATTTAAAGTTCATTCAGGATGATCTGAGGTGCTATGGCACTGCTCCCACTCTTATTCCCAATCTGAGGGGTGGATCACCTGCTAGGTCCCTCCTCTGGGTGGGACCAGGAAGAGGGGCGGTTACACCCCCTTTCCTTTGTCCAGCTCCTCGCCAGCCCTGGGTCTGGAAAGTCCCAGGACCGGTTTGGACTGGCTTATGCACGGGGACACCTTGTGTGCCCCGGGCATGTCTCAATCTATTCAGCCCTGTCCTACCCAATACACAAAATCCTGTCTGGGGTGGTGCTCGCACCTCCCAAGGCAGGAAACCCTTTGTCCAAGCCTTCCTCGCTGGAAGGACTCCCAGCAGCAGGAGGTCAGACTTGTGTCAGTGGTGGCAGCATCCATTTTGTGATGCTGAGGCTCTGGTTAACTTTAACCGGGGTTAAGGCTACGCACATGTTGTGTCCCTCTAGAAGGGTGGAATGCTATCCCCGTCAACAGAACTGTCGAGGGGATAGTATTCCAAATCGTATGACACCTTACTCGACATGTTTTGATAAAGCCAAACCAAAGTTAGCATATAACCGCGAGGATTATAATGCACTTAAGAGTATATGGTATGGCAATATCCCGGAACAGCTAAGGGAGTGGTTCCCGACAGCTGCAGACAGGCTCAGCTCATGCTAGAGCACCATGCCACATATTTCCAAGCACTCTGCCTCCAGGATTGAAGAGGCCTTCCATAGGAGTGGCTGATAGGAACATATGTGTCCAGTTTAGGGTTAGATATAGGGATACTATATCTAAGTAAGAGGTGATTACACCGACTTACCCCAGCTGAGTGATCAGCCAGTTGTGTCAAATACGGAGGCCAGGCCAGGGGTGGCACAATACATGCTGCAGCCCCTGGTAGGCCTTGGAAACACCTATGCCCTGGTTACCTAGGGTACACTGTTACAGGTGCCAATAAGGTGAACCAGTTCCAATTCGTAATGCACCTAGGGTGCATTGGCTGTAATTTAGAGAGAGAACAGCAGGCTGTGGGTCTGATAAACAGGCCCACGGCCACATTAAGTCATAAACCAGTGAAGCAAAAAGCAAAAATTTGGGGTGACCTTAGGATAGCAGACCCTACTCTCCTACACAACCCCCCCCCTAAATGCAGGGACATTAGACTAACCTTGACCAGTTGTGTCTTCATGTTCTAAGTGGAAGTACCTGGAGAGACCATCTGCGTTGCCATGGTCAGTCCCTGGGCGGTGCTCCACTGTAAAGTCCATCCCCTGTAGGGAAATGGACCACATGAGTAGTTTGGGGTTTTCACCCTTCATCTGATTAAGCCATAAGAGGGGCTTATGGTCGGTCTGAATCTTGAAGTGAGTAACAAACAAGTATGGTCTCAAATTCTTCAGGGCCCACACCACAGCAAAGGCCTCCCTCTCTATAGCTGACCAACGTTTTTCTCTGGGGGTCAGCCTTCTGCTAATAAAAGCAATGGGCTGGTCCTGGCCATCTACATTAAGCTGTGAAAGCACTGCTCCCACTCCCAACTCAGAAGCATCTGTTTGGACAATGAACTCTCTTGAGTAGTCAGGACTCCTCAGGATAGGTGCAGAGCACATGGCCTTCTTCAGGTCATCAAATGCCTTTTGACAGTTTACTGTCCACTGAACCTTTTTGGGCATCTTCTTGGATGTCAGATCATTAAGAGGAGTCACAATGGACCCATCGTTCTTAACAAACTTCCTGTAGTACCCAGTCAGGCCCAAGAAAGCTCTGACCTGAGTCTGGGTAGTTGGAGGGGACCAGTCCTTGATGGTCTGGATCTTACTCTCCAGTGGTTGAACTTGGCCTCCACCTACAAGGTGGCCCAGGTATACAACCTTACTCTGCCCTATCTGGCACTTTGTTGCCTTGATAGTGAGGCCTGCCTTCTGTAGAGCCTCAAGCACTTCCTTCAGGTGGACCAGGTGATCCTCCCAGGTGGAGCTAAAGACAGCAATATCATCCAGATATGCTGTGCAAAAGTCATCCAACCCAGTAAGGACTTGATTCACCAACCTTTGGAAGGTGGCAGGTGCATTTTTTAAACCAAAGGGCATCACCACAAATTGATAATGCCCACTAGGGGTAGCAAATGCTGTCTTGGCTTTAGACTCCTCAGCTAACCTGATTTGCCAGTAGCCAGCTGTCAAGTCAAACGTGCTCAAATATTTGGCAGAAGCCAACTTGTCAATGAGCTCATCTGCCCTTGGAATAGGGTGTGCATCTGTCCTGGTGACAGCATTGAGTCCTCTGTAATCCACACAGAACCTCATCTCTCTCTTGCCATCTTGGGTGTGAGGTTTGGGGACCAGGACCACTGGGCTAGCCCAGGGGCTCTCTGAAGGCTCAATGACACCTAATTCCAGCATCTTTTGCACCTCAGTCTTTATACAGTCCCTGACATGATCAGGTTGCCTGTAAATCTTGCTCTTTGCAGGAAGACTGCCACTAGTGTCCACCACATGGGTACACCAGTTAGTCTGACTGGGTGTCAATGAGAACATATGCCTGTATGCCTGCAGAACTTGTCTACAGTCATTTTGCTGATGTTCAGTGAGGCTGCCATCTACGGCCACACCATCAACTGAGCCATCCTCAGGGTTCTGAGTGAGCAGGTCTGGGAGAGGGTCACTCTCTTCCTCCTGTCCCTCATCTGTAGCCATGAGCAAGCCCATGTCTTCCCTGTTGACATATGCCTTTAGTCTGTTGACACGGAGGACCCTGTGGGGGCTCCTGGGAGTTCCTAGGTCCATCAAGTAGGTAACCTCTCCCTTCTTCTCCAAAATTGTATGGGGTCCAGACCTTTTGTCTTGGAGTGCTGCTGGGGCCACTGGCTCCAACACCCATACCTTCTGTCCTGGCTGAAACTCAACCAAGACAGCCTTTTGGTCATGCCAAGCTTTCTGTAATTCTTGGCTAGCCTCAAGGTTTTTGGATGCCTTTTCCATGTACTCAGCCATCCTGGAGCGGAGACCAAGTACATAGTCCACTATGTCCTGTTTAGGCTTTTTGAGAGGTAACTCCCATCCTTCCTTCACTAGACATAGGGGTCCTCTTACAGGGTGCCCAAACAACAATTCAAAGGGGCTGAAGCCAACCCCCTTTTGAGGGACCTCTCTGTAAGCAAACAAAAGGCAGGGTAGAAGTGTGTCCCATCTGCGCCTGAGCTTTTCTGGTAGTCCTTTAATCATACCCTTTAGGGTCTTGTTAAATCTTTCAACAAGCCCATTACACTGTGGATGGTAAGGAGTGGTGAACTTGTAGTTGACACCACATTCCTTCCACATAGCTGTCAAATATCCTGACATGAAGTTGGCACCTCTGTCAGATATTACCTCCTTAGGAAACCCCACTCTGGAGAAAACTCCAAGTAAGGCCCTGGCCACAACAGGAGCTGTTGTGGTCCTAAGTGGAATTGCCTCTGGGTACCTGGTGGCATGGTCCACCACCACCAGTATGAATCTGTGCCCAGATGCTGTAGGGGGATCCATTGGACCTACAATATCAATCCCAACTCTTTCAAAGGGAACCCCCACCACAGGTAGTGGTATCAGGGGGGCCTTTGTGGTGCTACCTGCTTTACCACTGGCTTGGCAGGTTTCACAGGAGCGACAAAACTCCTTGGTGTCTTCAGACATGTGAGGCCAGTGAAAGTGAGGGACAAGCCTGTCCCAAGTCTTATTCTGGCCTAGGTGTCCTGCTAAAGGAATATCATGGGCCAAGGTGAGAAGGAAACCCCTAAATTGCAGAGGTATAACCAACCTCCTGGTTGCACCAGGCTTGGGGTCTCTACCCTCTGTATAAAGGAGTCCATCATCCCAATAAACTTTATGGGCACCTTGAGCATTCCCAGCAGCCTCAGCAGCAGCATTCTGTCTGAGGGGTTCAAGAGAAGGACAGGTTAACTGAGACTGCCCCAAGTCTGCCCTAGAAGGTCCCCCTGTCCCCAGAAACTCAACCTGGTCAGGTTCAAGTTCTTCAGAGACAGTTCCTTCAGGGGTCTCAAGACCAGCTTCCTGTGAAACTTGATCCTCACTTGTAGGCAGTTGGGAAGGCACAGCCTTAACCCTCCTGTTCTTCTTCTTGGAAGGTGCTTGGTCCATTGTTCCAGGATCCAAGACCTGAGGTTCAGAGAGGCACTTTTTGGTCATGTGATGATATCCCTAACATCTCTGCATGAGTCCTGTACTCAACTTCTGACCATAGAGAGCTCTCCAGGTCATTGCCCAACAAACATTCAACTGGGAGATCAGCACTAACCACAACTCTTTTTAGGCCAGTTACCCCTCCCCAGGAAAAGCTAACAATTGCCACACTATTGGTAGTGGTGACATTGCTAGCATTGGTCCCCAGGTAATTATCACCTGGCATGTATTGTCCAGGGTCCACAAAGTTAGGTGTCACCATAGTGACACTGGCACATGTGTCCCTGTAAGCTTGAGCCACTTTGTTATTAATCAAAGGTGTCTGTCTGTATTTGCCCAGATTACTGGGACTTATGGCAGGGGCCAAATCCATGTCCCCCTCACAAATCAGAACAGCCTGTGTTAGGGTTCTGACTAGGTCAGAATCTCCTTCAGTTCCCAAGGTGATACCCACTACCCCCTTGGTTTGTGGACCAGCACTGCTAGCTGTACTAGTGGGTGCAGGTGCCTTAGGGGCTGCAGTGCTGGGGGCTCCACCCTTTTTACACTCACTTGTCCAGTGAGAGGTGTTTTTACAAGTACTACACCAGGGTTTTCTTTGACCTTCTTTCTTCTTCTTCTTAGAAGTTTGGGACCCACCCTCTGCATTAGTTTGGGGCCCTGTTGAAGACTTCTGGTCTTTAGTTTTCTGCTCCCCACCCTTCTGGTCTGTTTTCTTCTGGTCACCACACTGGTTCTGGTTCTGGTTCTTTTGCTTAACTCTGGTACTAACCCATTTATCTGCCCTCTTTCCCAATTCTTGGGGAGAGGTCAAATCTGAGTCAACCAAATGTTGATGCAACTGCTGGTTCTGACAATTATTTAAAATGTGTTCTCTCATCAGCAAATTATACAATCCTTCATAGTCTGTAACCTTGCTTCCCAGCAACCATCCCTCCAGAGCCTTAGTGGCACACTCAACAAATTCAGACCAGTCCTGAGTCTGTGTCTTCTGGGTATCTCTGAACATTAACCTGTACTGTTCAGTGGTTAAGCCTAACCCATCAATCAGAGCACTCTTCAGGACCAGGTAGTTTCTAGAATCCCCATCACTAACTGTGAGGAGTCTGTCTCGGCCTCTACCTTCAAAGGAGAGCCACAAGATTGCTGCCCACTGCTCCTGAGGGATCTGCTGTACCTTGCAGGCTCTCTCAAGGGCAGTCATCCATTTGTGGATATCATCCCCAGCTTTGTAGGGGGGCACAATCTTACTCAGGTTTCTGTTATCAAAAGACCTGTCTTTATCCTTGTGGATATTGCTGCCACCAGTGCTTCTATTACCCCACTCTCTCTAGGCTGTCTTGCTTTAGCAAGTTTCTCTTGGGCCAGGGCAACTTCTAATTCTTGTCTCTGGATCCTAAGTTCAGCCTCTCTCATTTTGGCCTCATGCTCCCTTCTCTGAGGTCTAGTCATCTCCCTTCTGGAGTGACCATGAGAGCCTCTAAAAGCCTGGGAGGTATTGGATTCACCTGAGTGATTCCTCCTCCTCCTACGCTCCTGGTTAAGTCCACTTGGGTGTCTGGGCAAGGTCAGCCTTGCTTCAGTCCCAAATATACTTAAGTTAGCCTGGTTAAGCTTACTGACTAGCACCTGACTATTTCTACCATCATCAGAATCACTGCTCCCCCTTCTGTCTCTTCTTCCTCTTCCTCCTCTGGGTCTACCTGAGGAGCTCCAGTGATGGGGACATCCTCATCTACCAGGACTATAGGGACAAGGGCATCAGCATTGTCATCCTCAGAAGGAGAGCCTCCTTCAGCATTCCCTGTGGGGTCTGCTTTAGAGGTCTTTAGAGTCTCAGACTGATCCAAGATCTCTCTAAGGTGGTCTGTAGTAGGGGAAGGCCCTGTCTTCAGACCCCTTAAGGCACAAAGCTGCCTTAATTCCTTAAAGGAAAAGATAGCAAATTTGGATGGTGCCCTTGGAGGGTCACTCTCAACAGGAGTAAGTCCATTGGACCCCTCTGCTCCAGACATTGCTCTAGTGTGGTGGATGTGTTGCAATATACCTACACTGGTGTTTACCTACTAAACCTATCTAGTAGTTGTAGTCAGGGTGTGCTACTCCCTATCCTCTACAACAACTAAGTTCAGTAGAACTTATGTATACTAGTCTTGTTTTATATGTACCTAACAGGTACCTGTATGATCTTTCAAATGATAATCTCAAAGATTGTAATGGTAAAACAACAGCAAGCACAGATCCCAATCCACTGCTCACTAATGTGAGAAGTTGGCCTGGTATATAATGCTCACTAATTCTAGTGATCACTTTGTACCATGCCAAGCAACCCTTATGATGATCGGTTGTAAGTCAACCTTATAGACCAGTTATCCTAGTGGTAACGTGGACAAAGCAGTCTTAGGCTAAACTCTGAAAGGCATGTGAAGCCAGCTGTATTACCATACACAATCCCCTTGAATACCAGATGAAAGGACACCACACAGATATATATTGAAAATATATATATATTTATTAACTACAAATATCCCCTGAACTCTTTATGAGCACAGAAGCACAAGCGTTAAACAAAACACAGTTCAAAATACACAAAAGTTGCACAATATGGATGAGCCCTAGGGGCCACCTAAACCATATACTAAGAAAGTGGTATAAGAGATACCAATCTAAAAGGAAACAGGCCTAGGGCCTTGGGAATCACTGGAGCTGTTCGGGACTAGCAGTGACTAAGTCGGGAAAGGCCCGCGGGACTCGGGTGCAATGTTTAAAGTGCACGCACTCACCAATACAAAGTCTATTGTGCGTAAAAGTTAGCAAGTTAGTTAGTTCGGAACCTTCCGAGTGACCTAGAAAGCTGAAACTTGAGACACAGGCCCTAGAGGGGTGTACCAGTGTAGGAACACCGGCGTTGCTGATTTACCTCACCCACAGGAAGCGGGTGCATAGGGTCGAAGTAGTGTTGGGTTTCGTCACGCTGGTCTATGGTGCTTGGAGCTGAAGATGCTGCAGGCGGCTCGATGTGAAGAGTTCCGGTGGATCCAAGGGTGGATCTGAAGTTGTGAAGGCCTGAAAGCAGAGGGGACAATGTTCAAAGTCACTAGCCAGTGACTACCGTGGAACCAGATTGGAACCAGGCGATGTTGGGTGCAAACAGGCGATGAGGTGTAGCTTCTCTCTGCAGCCAGGTGGACACCGGGGGTCGAGAACATCCAGGAGTCGGTCACGAGCTGTCCCGCGCAGGCTTCTGGCTGTTGGCGGTGTTGGCAACTTGATTGAAGCAAACAGGCTTTTGCTAATGCAAGCCACGCAGGAGTCAAAAAAGGCTTGTTACTCGAACCAGCAAGATCAGAGCGGGTGCTCCTTTTTACAGAAGCTAGGGCAAGTCTGGAGCAATCAGACCCGCAGTGTAGTTCTTCGGTTTTGTCGCCAAGATCGCCGCTGACCACGTGGCTAGTGGCCGGGATGGCGCGTCGAGTGGCACAATGCAAAAGGGCCCCACGCAGATCGTGGAGATGCTGGGGGGCTGATCTTCGGTGCAAGGGCTGCTCGGTGGTGGGTGTTCTCAATCCCCAAAGCACAAAGTGGAGAATGCCTCTGATGCTGCGCAGTCAGCTCTTCGGATGTCTTCCAAGATGTCCGGTCCCAAGTCTCTCGGTGCCTCCACGGGTCCCTTCTTTGCAGGGACTGTGGATCGAGCTGTGAGAAGTCTGGGAGTCTGGGTCTTGTCAGGCTCTGGGCTCGGGCTCCGGCGGGAGGCGGCAGCAAAGCAGACGTCGATTCGCTGGTTGGTACCTGTGTTCACAGGGTGGCCACTCCTAGGCCACAAGGGAGATTCTCTTCAGTCTTCTGTGCAGCAGAATGTCGAAGTCCAGTCGTCTTCTTCGTTTAAAGTTCATTCAGGATGATCTGAGGTGCTATGGCACTGCTCCCACTCTTATTCCCAATCTGAGGGGTAGATCACCTGCTAGGTCCCTCCTCTGGGTGGGACCAGGAAGGGGGGCGGTTACGCCCCCTTTCCTTTGTCCAGCTCCTCGCCAGCCCTGGGTCTGGAAAGTCCCAGGACCGGTTTGGACTGGCTTATGCACGGGGACACCTTGTGTGCCCCGGGCATGTCTCAATCTATTCAGCCCTGTCCTACCCAATACACAAAATCATGTCTGGGGTGGTGCTCGCACCTCCCAAGGCAGGAAACCCTTTGTCCAAGCCTTCCTCGCTGCAAGGACTCCCAGCAGCAGGAGGTCAGACTTGTGTCTGTGGTGGCAGCATCCATTTTGTGATGCTGAGGCTCTGGTTAACTTTAACCGGGGTTAAGGCTACTCACATGTTGTGTCCCTCTAGAAGGGTGGAATGCTATCCCCGTCGACAGAACTGTCGAGGGGATAGTATTCCAAATCGTATGACACCTTACTCAACATGTTTTGATAAAGCCAAACCAAAGTTAGCATATAACCGCGAGGATTATAATGCACTTAAGAGTATATGGTATGGCAATATCCCGGAACAGCTAAGGGAGTGGTTCCCGACAGCTGCAGACAGGCTCAGCTCATGCTAGAGCACCATCTCACATATTTCCAAGCACTCTGCCTCCAGGATTGAAGAGGCCTTCCATAGGAGTGGCTGATAGGAACATATGTGTCCAGTTTAGGGTTAGATATAGGGATACTATATCTAACTAAGAGGTGATTACACCGACTTACCCCAGCTGAGTGATCAGCCAGTTGTGTCAAATATGGAGGCCAGGCCAGGGGTGGCACAATACATGCTGCAGCCCCTGGTAGGCCTTGGAAACACCTATGCCCTGGGTACCTAGGGTACACTGTTACAGGGGCCAATTAGGTGAACCAGTTCCAATTCGTAATGCACCTAGGGTGCATTGGCTGTAATTTAGAGAGAGAACAGCAGGCTGTGGGTCTGATTAGCAGGCCCACAGCCACATTAAGTCATAGCCCAGTGAAGCAAAAAGCAAAAAATTGGGGTGACATTAGGATAGCAGACCCTACTCTCCTACATCTTCAACTGAGAATATTTTTCTCAGACAACTCTTGAGCCTACCAAAAAGCACTCCCTTGACTCCATTGAGGATAGACCTGGGGATTGGTCCGATTAGCGACTTAATTGCTTCCCGCTGACTTTTATTTTGGCGCCGCATATGGAGTACGCCAGAACTACTACACTACAGGGAGGAACTGAAGGATGTAATGTCTATTTTAGGAGCAGGGGATATCCCATGTTTATCATATATTCGTAAGACATGTTTCACATTGGGGAGGGCAAACATGTGGTTAGTGCCCGAGGAGACCTGCTCCTTCCCCTCGAATAAAATCCTTCAGTACACCTTTAAAGAACATAAACTAGCTCAACTCTTGCAGAGTACTAATTCTTGCTCTTTGACCTCCAGGTTTCTGAATGTCAAACCGCAATATAAACTTGAATCAGCACTCAATAACATTCAACCATTCCTTGCCAAGACATTGTTCTTGCAATTTAGACATGGTGTGCTTCCCCTGAGAGCATTTACTAACAAATAGAAGGGGAACCCCAAGTTGGATTGCCCTGGGTGTGGATTGGCCGAAGAATCAGAACTCCATGTTCTCCTCTTCTGCCCCGCCTATAGATTAATAAGGTCCAAATGGGTGCTTCAGTTATGTAGAAACGTGGGAATTAGAGATCACACTGAGGCCTATAGGTTATTAAAATATAAGACACACCCATTATTTGTCCTTGCAAATTCTAGATTCTTGCTTGCAATGTGGCATATTATTGAGAACGAGAGTTTCAGTACAAGTTAAGCGAGTCCATCCAATGAGTGTGTTGCTAGCTCTAAAACTGCACCATCACCCATGAAAGATTTTGTATAGATGATTGCTTTTCATTTAAAAATGTTTTTTTTTAAACCTGTTTTTATTGCTTTTTATTCTATTTATCACACTGGTTTTAAACATTCTTTTAATTGAGTATATTTGCCCTGTTCGATTGGTACTTTTTGGCCCTTTTAATGAGATACGCCACCTTTGGGCTTAAAATCATCTCACAACTTTGTACTTACTGCTCTTGTAGTCCTGTTAAATAAAACTTGTAGTGTTTTTTTATAATGTCTAAATTACTGTGCAATTAAAATGTGGTGTCATACGTATGTCTTTTTAATCAGTACGTTTATGGCTTTGTGCCGAAATAAAGTTTTTTCTGAATCTGATACCTGCCATGGCGAGACCACCTTTGAGTATCGATCTGACACTCTTGGGAAAGGAGATCCTGAGAGGCTTGCCTGCCCATATAAAAGTACAGGCTTTTGCATTGATGGTGGCCAGCCAATGATTTGGGATAGAAAAAGGGTCATTCTGGAGAGTATACAAGAGGCGTGAAAGGATCATCTTTTTGTACAGCGCTACTCTTCAAAAGAATTTGGAGCTGTGGCCCAAACACAAATACCAGAGGCATAACTCATGGGGATTTGCCACAGACATTTGCTTACAACAGTCCCTACAAGGCTTGAATCTTGTAGTTTTAGGAGTGAACATAGTTCTTTTGCATATTGGAAAAATAGTTATTTTCAGAAAAGAAAAACTCTACTGATGATGAAAAGTTAGGAGCGAGATCGGGATCTGTATTGGCATAGAAAGAAAGGAGCTGACGTTGATGTGCAGGGGTGGCACCTATGAGGCTCCATCATAACTTCCGGGGCAGAAAGTCAATGCAAAGCTGCACTGCGACACCTACTAGCAAGTGGGAGCAATGCCAAAATGATCTTCTGAGGAACCGGCTGTTAGAAGAAGCCATCAGAAAATGACTATTAAAATGAGATGGACAGTGGAAATATGAAATGCTTTCCAAGATAACAAATCAGCAGAATATTTTACACAAACAATTTAAATTTCACCTAATAAACAAAATACCTCAATGTCATGGGTGTCGATTTACTATAATTCCAGGGGTAACGGAAGTGACATCATCTACCTTTAACCTTAATGACACAACAGGAAGTGACACCATATGACTTACGATACTGAATCTTCTGGAAGTGATATTCCATGGCCTTAAACCTGATGGCATCACAATAACAACACGATTAATACAACAACACAACACACTGTAATGTCTATTTTAGATACCATCTATATTTGGCTGCAAACAAGATCTTTGAAAGGGCTTACTTTTTGGGCATGATACTTGTCCTGTATTGTAGCATGTGAGCTAGATGTCTGCTAGGGAGGTACGTGGGAGGTTCTCTCCCACACAAATGTTTATAAAATAGGGTGAAGTTGTGCATTTTCAATACAATTTCACACTTAAATTTGCTAATAAGCTCTGAAAGGATGCTCATGAAATAATCAGTACTTTCATAGCAAAGTCTGAGGGAGGCCCATGGTATGAAGAGGTGCTTTGTCATTTGTTTTATAAGTTCAAATAAAATATTTAACTTACATGTATATTATGTGATCAAATATACCACAATTGGGATACAACCCACAAGATACAATACTACAATTGGTAGATATCGCATTATTAGCAACACGTATCTCCAAGGCGATAAAAATTCCTGCGACAGCGGGGAAATCACCGTTTTACAGGGAACATCGCTGGTTTTCCAGCGATGTTCCCTGCAAAACGGCAATAACCTTGCTGATACGACCCTGTGGTCGTATCAGCAGAATCCACCCCTATGTTAGGGGTGGCTAAGTCAAGAATTTAGCAGACGTTAGTTTTTGGAGAAAATGACAGTTTTCTCCAAAAACGAACATCTGCTTAAATGTTAGGACAGCCTTGATGATAGCGCAAAGCCACTCCATTGATGTCCTGACATGTAATGTATGTCAGGAACCCCCACTTTGCATCTCATTAGTGATGCAAAGGTAGGCCTAGTGCAATAGGGTGCTAATATGCGAATATGCATGTTAGCACACTCTTGCTGGTAGGGCGATGGTTTCATCTCCGCTTTTCTGGCTTTTAAAGCCAAAAAAGCGGAGATAAAGCCCTTGCTGATATGCCCTTAGCCTCTGGACTACATCTCCTTATATTTAATTGAAATTGTAAACCACTACATGGATGTCCAAAATAATTTCCAAGAGTCTTCCGAACTATATACCTGTTCGCTTTAAATGTAATTTCTATTAATAAATAGTTTTCATTTTATAACATCTATTCGATTTTATCAATATGTTATAACTCGTAAATGATTTCAGTGCTGCTTTGCGTGTGAGCCAGTAGGCGGGGCTGCTCTGCACTCGGAGCAGGGCTTGGGATGAGTGGTTTGCTACCCAAAACAGTCATGCACACTTGCCCTGTTCTCCATGCAGGCTGCATTATAGCCTGCATGGAGAACATGTCCAGGCCCGCATTCCCTGGCTGAGCGTCGAACCAGGATGCTCAGACCAATAACAACGCTGCACTGAGTCACTGTGATAGGTCAGAGGAGCCTGGGTGCAGTGCTTAACAATCACAACATTGCAGCATTGTGATTAGCCAGGGGAGCCTGGCTGTGCTTCCTGTTCCTCGAGTCAAGACCAGGAGAACAGGGGCAGAAACGCAGGACCCAGCAGCAAGATAAGTGTTTATTTATTTTTGTATTTTTTTAACATTGCGCACAACTCCACCACGTGCCCTACCCCACCACCCGCACCCACCCCGCCACCCGTGAGCCATGCCAGCTTCCACTTAGATTGCCTATCATCTTATATTATAAGTGACACTGGCCATTGTTTATTCCAGAGTTTTATCGTTTCTTGTTTTTGTTTTGTTCATTCGGGCGCCACATTTGGGAGCTGTGAGATGCTGCACTGAAGACAGGTGCCCAAAAATACCTACAACTCCAACCTTATCTGCAGTTTGTGAGAACAGCATAGGCAAGGCCTGTGTAGCATGGCTCCAGACTCGGAGTGGGAGTGGCAGCAGAGGGACTAAGGATGGGCATTGGGCTTGGAAACCTGAGAAATACTACAGGTGGCTGGAAACCACTTTGGAGAAGAGCTCTGGCCATACTATACAAGAAAATGACACCATAGTGCATGGGTGCCTGCATTGCAGAGAATGATGGTTTATGTGCAGGAAGGTGTTACTTAAAAAAAACTCTCCTATATACTTTTCTCATCTGGATAGGTTCCAATACTACCAGTGCTCCCAAGTACCCGTTGGTCGGAACACGTCCTTTGCCACAGCTGGTTTGGGAAGAACCTTATAATGAAGCATGCCACCAAGGGGCAACCCTGGTAGGGGAGGGTTATTTAGAAATCATTTTTCTTTTCTCACATGAAGTTGTGATAATAGAACATATTTTGCTATAAATGTGTACAGTCTAAATACCCACACAGCATGTTCACTAGAGTGCTTGTAATAATGACCAAAAAAGTTATGCATGCATGTAAATAGTTTCTCTGTTTTCAGTATTTCAGCCCTGAACAAGCGACATGTATTATAGCGAAACTCGTGTTGCCTGAAAACAAGAGTAGAAAAAAAATAAGTTGCTTTGTAAATATCCTTTCTGCAAAGACGTCATTGTATTGCCTACATGGGCTTTGAACAATGTTTGACTTTTGTCTGTTCTGTAATTATATGAATGGTAGCATATTCCCTGAAAATATTTTGGTATTAAGCTAGAACGCACAGAATAATGATCTTTTGTAAATTTACTGCTTCTAGTATCACAAAAAAAGAGTTTGGAATAACATTTCCATGATAAAGCTATCTGTCGGAGTGTACTTGTATATTGCAGATTTCTTGAGGACTATAGCTTCCTATGAAATTTGTTTATTTATCTAGTGCATTCTACTCAACACACGATTGCTCATCAAACACGCCATGTAGATCTGGGACACAATCTCATCCCTCACCCCGATGTCATCTTCCTGACAGAGACCTGGCTGCACCCCGCCTCCACACCTGACATCGCCATCAGCACCCCGAAGGCTACAAGATAACTCACCAGGACCGAACCAACAAACACGCAGGTGGAATTGCCATCATCTATCAGGAAACCATCTGCTGCACGACTTCCTCGGATAATCCAACCTCGATAATGGAGCATCTCAACTTACAACTTCACACAGACGGAAAAAGCACAATCATAGGAACCTTCAGCTACAACAGGAAAATGCCCAATTTTCTGCAACACGATCCCGAACCTCTTTGCCCCGACTTCGAGCACTCGAACTTCCATCTTTATGACCCCAGCAACACCAACCCAACCGACCTCCTGGAAAGCATGAGCAACATCAGCCTGAAACAACTTGTCACCGACCCTACACACAGTTGGCCCCATTTTCTCATCCAGTGACAGAGTCAAGTATACCCACCTGTCACATGGACCAACCACTATAGTGTCCACATCACCATCTCAGGACCTATCAACACTGGCACCATGCCCACCAGCTCTAAATGGAGAAACTAGAAAAAGATATCAGAAGATCAATAACAGAATGCGCTGACCCAATCGCCCCCACCAACCCAGCCAAATCCAAAGGACCTGCCAGAAGACTCAGCTAGTTTCCAGCAGATCAGAAATCCACCAAATGCAACTGCTGGAACCTAGAAAGGAAGAGGTATACCAGCAAAGAGACAGGAGACCATACCACTCTCAAAACAGCACTCAACCAGTACCACAGCTTCCTGAAAGAAACAAACTAGAAGGTCCTAGTGTACCACATATAAGCCAGCACAAATCGCAGCAATAAGCTCTTCGCCATTGTGAAAGAGTTCTCTAACCTCACACCTGTCAAGAACAACATCACCCCCTCCCAATAACGATGTGACACCCTGGTGGACTTCTTCCACAAAAAGATCTCAATCATCTCTGAAAATTTCAAACCCCAATGCCCAGACTGCGGACAGTATCAGCCTGCTCACACCCACGAACACCTTTCCTGAAGACCTGCTCGCCCACTGGGACCCTCTCACAGCTCAAGCAATAATCTCCATCATGAACTCCCTGCACTCGGGGGAACCCACTGACCCCTGTTCCCACCACATCTTCAACGTCCTAAACGCCTCTATTATCTCTGCCTCCTTTCCTGAGGTCTGGAAACATGTTGAAGTGAGGCCCCTCCTCAAGAAACCATCCACCGACCCAGCAGAACCGAAGAACTACTGGTCAATCTCCCTGCTACCCTTTCCAGTGAAGGTTCTTGAAAAGGCAATCAACCAGCAACTCACCGAACACATGGAAAACAACAACCTCCAGAACCCCTCTCAATCCAGATTCCGATCCAACCTCAGCACCGAGATAGCCCTGATCGCAGAGACCGATGACATCAGGGCCCTCCTGGACCACAGCGAAACGCCAGCCCTCATTCTCCTGGCCCTGTCAGCCGCCTTCGACATCGTACCCCATCACATCCTGATCAACAGATTCCACCACATCGGAATTCCGGAAGATGCCCTCAAATGAATTGCCTCATAACTCACTGGAGAAACCCAGAAAATAAGTCTCTCACTGTTCATCTTGGAACCCAAGAACATCCTGTGACGCGATCCCCAAAGATCGTCCCAGAGCCCCACCATCTTCAACACGTACATGACCCCCCTGGCCAACACAGTCAGATCGCAGCAACTCAACTTCATCTCCTACGACAATGACACCCAGCTCATCCTTTTGCTGTCAGAAGACTGCTCCACCACCAGAGCCAACCTTTACATATCTATGATGAACATCGCCAAATGGATGAAGGACAACTGTCTCAAGTTCAACATGGACAAGATGGGAGTCCTCACCTTTGGGAACAAACCCTCGTCATGGAACAGCGCCTTATGGCATGCTGAACATGGCCCATCCCCTGCCCCAACAGACCACACTTGCAACCTCAGCATCGTCTTCGACTGTTGTAAGCAAACCTCAGCTAGGCCTACTTAGTGCAAGGGGTTCGCCCTTCTCTGCACAGAGTCCTCAGACCATAGGAAGAAGTTGGCAATGAAACTGGAAAATACAAAAGCAAAGTTTATTAAACCTTTAAAGGTGGTACTACAGTCCACACAACACCCTTCGGTATTGTATAGAGTAGCACACCGAATTAAAGCACATGGCCCCTTTTATACACAATGAGGGGGCTCAAAAGAAGGCGGTACAGAAGACAAGAGCAGTTTCATGACCATACAAGGACATATTGGAAGGCACAATCGATAAGTGGGCGGAGCTAACAGTCTTCGGAAACTAGTAAACACATTCCTATCTGGAACTAATTAGTAACGGCCGTGGACCCTACTGAGCATGTCTGGACATGCTGGAAGCGGGGGATGCTAAATATAGACTGTTGCTGGGCAGACTTCAAGCGCAGTTAACAAGGAGGTAGGACAAAGCACATAATGACCACATGGCGATGTATGGCATACAAAATGGCCGCTACAAATACAAAATGGAGTCGGTATGTTTGCTACGATAATGGTCAAACACAGCATGTCTTCTGCTAATGCTTAACCCAATCGCCGTTGATTTACAACAGACTACCCTTTCAGCATTAGAAGAAGACATTCGACTTCCTGGGATAAGCTAGATACTCATCCCTTATATCAATGACCATCATATCAGCTATCTCATTATTCAAGTTATTCTGCATTTTGACTTCTGCAACATTTCTTTTGGTCGGTATGCAAGCAGTAATACACATAGAACATATAATCGGCCTACACTGGATACATATACAGCAAGTGAAGACTATTGCAATTATTATACATAGAGCAGTCAATACTTTCCAGCCCCAGGCAGAAATTAGAGTCCAAAGCCACCCTGTAAAAGTCCATGTACCATTTTCTGTATGAAGGTATGCAGAGATTTTATGAAGTTTATTAATCACTTTATACACTGATGGTGTGTGATCTGGAATAAACATACAACAACTATTACCTATAACGCGACAAGTACCACCTCTATCTTCTAGCATGCCGTCCAGAACCGTTCGGTTCTGTAAAGCCACAATTCTAGCAATTTGCAATTTTTCAGTGAGGTTTCCTAGAGCAGCAGCTGTTTGATCTGTAACAGATTCTACAACTCTAGTTAATCGTCGCACTTTTCTGCTATTTAATGCAGCACCCACAAAAAAGAACAATCCTAAATTAAAATCTATATATTGTTGTTAAGCATGTGCGCGAAATCCGTTCCGCTCGCGGATTTCGCGGATTTTCGGTAAATCCGCGATCCGCAAACTCCCGCAAATTTACTGAAAATCCGCGAAATCCGCGAGCGGCGGATTTGGGGGGCAAAAGTTCAAGCCTGTTGAACTTGTAACTATTTTAGGATGGCGCCGGCAAGCTGCCAGCGCCATCCTAAAATAGTTACTAAGTTAGCTTCAACAGGAAGCACTAATAGATAAAATAAAGCAGGTGCTCGAGCACCTGCTTTATTTTATCTATTAGTGCTTCCTGAATCCTGATGAAGCTAATTTAGTAACTATTTTAGGATGGCGCTGGCAGCTTGCCGGCGCCATCCTAAAATAGTTTCAGGACAAAAATGTGAGTTTTGTCGAGGTTGGGCAGGTGTGCGTTCTCCCCATATCTATCGTCGAAAATTAGCTATGATGCTTGATGGAGGCCTTTGCATTATTGACTTTCACGAGCTCAATCCCTGTGCAGTTCCTGTGACCACGAGCTTCTCTGATCCGTGCCTGTCCTTTTATGCACACAAGAGGCATGTGAACTCACATATAAGCCCCGTCCGTTTGGCCCCTGCCCCTCACACTAGTGGTGTGCACCGTCTTCGTGCCCTTTACCCACTTGATGGACAGTTCACTCGAGGGACCCCGGCGCTATTAATAAAGTCTTCATATTAAAAACATAGCAATATAATGTACAGTACAAAATTATTAAAATGTCCTTCATGCCCTTTGTGCAACCGTTTAGAAGGTAAATAACATAGGATAATGTATCTAATCTAGAATACCGTCACAAGATTAAGAATAAAATCGCCCACACTGAGCAAGTATTAGCAGCTATCCCCTACCGCCCTAATGAGCCTTAGTACAAGTTTAAAAAAGTAAAACATTCTAAAACAAAACATTTCATTTGGGGGCTCATAAAGAGATTCAATTAGTGCAGAGGCCAAAAGAATAGCTAGCTGTAGACATATTGGTCTCATTCATTTTCGTCGACACAATAGTAATGCTGGGCAAATAAATAATACATGATTAACATCTCACAGGCCATTATTGCACAAATTACAAATTGATGATGAACCATACCATTTTGCCAATAAAGGATTTAAAGGGAGCATACTCTGCCTCAATAATAACCAAAACAGTGCACTTCATGTGGCAAGTTCCAAGAAATATATGGCTGTATTTATTAATCACGCAGGAGTCAATAGCCGGATGGATACCCGTCTTCAAAGTGCAAGCTTCCCTATCCCTTGTGAAACTTGTATCCCAAGTGGCCAGTTTCAGAGTGGTCCTTAATTGATACGGCGATAAGGTGAAGAGCAGAGACTGATCTAATTGCAGCAAATCAATTGCAGTCCTAAAATTTCTAAAAAGTAATGACTGTTCTTTTAAACATTCTAAAATTTCTTTCCGAAGCAAAGACCTTATTGAGCCGTAATCCCTCTTTGCCAAGCCTAAGACCCAACGCACTACCCCAACGAGACCCTGTGCCCAGGTACTTCTCAATCCAAATTCTAACCTGAGGGCAGCCATGGAACATGCTGAATTAACGGAGGCTAAGCTTTTTTAAATTCAGGTTTCCGTTGCATTCATAAATTCCTATTTCTCTACAACAATCAATTCCAAACCATACAGTAGGGAGGCGGGGATTTCTGCACAAAACACGTCCAATAAAGGTGCAAAATGTATTTTCCCGGTAGACCTATAAAAGGAACCCAAGCTTTTCCCCTGAGGGGTGGCTTTGAGATATTCTTTTCTATGTGAGCTTTATTAGTTAGGTTGGCACACACTATTTTTCCTAAAAAGGTATATGATTTTACAAGTTTCAATGTTTGGCCGCCACCAGACCATACAATATTTTACAGCAGTTGTGTCCGAGGGTGAATGCAAGAAAAAATCAGTGCATGGATGAATAAATGCATCACTGGGAAGATGAATGATAGGGTGCATATATGATTACTTGAGTGCCTACACTCATCAGTGACACAAAAGAGACTTTAATTCATAAGCCAGAGCTGATGACATTATCAACGGTTGTTTCTATTTCTTGAAGAACTCCATAAGATTGCATATGTTTTCGAGCTGTCTCCCTATTGTTCTTCCCCTCCAACCCCTGTGTCGCTCTTCCACCTGTGTGCTCCTGGTCCCCACCTGTGCACTTTTCCGTATACACATTCATATTGCGCTCCCTCTCCCATGTGCTTCTGCCCCCCATGTCACGCTCTTTTGCTGGTGTGCTTCTGTCCCACCGTCCTATGTCTCTCTCATTCACCCGTGCTTCTTTGGCCCCAGCTGTTGCTCTCCTTCATTCATTTGAACAATTACATGAACTATTTAACTGCATAATCGAAATAATGGCTGAAAATCCCATTATAACTCCAAAGTGACATTAGGGTATTCCTTACTGGATTACCTCGCACATTCTGTTGAGTCAGGAATAATAGAGGTTTTAGACACAATTGAACGTTTCACTTATTCTTATTTGAATAAATGTTTTTGTCGCTAGACGGTGGTATCACCACTTAAAGTTTAAACATCGCGTTTGGGGAAGAATCGTGCAGCACAGACCACTGACACCGGTTTTGTGTGAAAAAAACCACTATATTGAAACAGGTGCACATCACATATAAACCCTAGGCCTTTTGCCTTAAATACTAAAAGCCACACTATACAAAAATGCTTACCTATCTTAAACTACCCCCACCCCACATTGCCCTGCCCAACAAAATTTAATTCTGCAAGTGTCTACTTCCTCCTGTTCTGATCTTCTTCAATTGAGACCTTTAACTTCCTATACAAGTTTACTGCATCTATTGTCCTCTATCTTAACTTCCCAATGAACCTTTAGTTTTCTGCCTCATCCAGGCATGAGCTTGTCTCCCCGTTCAGCCTGGATTGCCGATGTGAACAACAATAACATTTGCTAACCCATGCCAACTTCTCGGTCAGACGCCTCTGCACCTGCTTCAAAGCCACAACAGATACATGTTCCTCCTCCAGCACACGTGTTCCGACGTAAAACCTGCCCAACTGTAGGCAGTCCTGAAAACTACTACCCTAAAAACCAAAAAGACAACGAGAGGGTAGGTGGGAAAAAAACACAAAGCTCCTAATACTAGCCACCATGTCGCCTGTAGACAAAATGGTGGCTGGCTGATGAAATGACTGGTTTATTGGCTATTGGTACAGCCCTAACTTAGCCCGAAACCGCAAGCTGTCGGTGGGCCCATTAGGGAAGAGGAGGCACAGCACAGACCAATAACCAGTTTTGTGTGAAAAAGGCTGCTTTATTGAAACAGGTAAATATTCCATATAAACCATGGGTCTTTCACCTTACAAAACTAAAACATCACTATATAAAAATGCTTACCCCTGTTAAACTACCCACACCCTGCAATGACCCAACCCAACAAAATGTAATTCTGCAAGTCCCTACTTCCTCATGTGTTGATCTTCTGCAATTGAGACCTTTAAACTTCCATCATGGTTTACTGCATCTATTAACCTTTAACTAACTTATATTCCCAAGAACCTTTAACTTCCTGCCTTATCCAGGCATGAGCTTTTCTACCTCTTCCCTTTCAGCCTGGATTGCTGCTGTTAACAACAATAACATTCCCTAGTCCGTGACAACTTCTCGGGCTACCGCCTTCCAGTACTCTGACAGCCACTTCCTGCAGCTGAGAACTACAATACCAGGGGGCATCCCATGCACCTCTTCTTCCGAGCATTCGAGAGGTTGGGTAGGGACAGCAGTTTGTGCCTTTTGACATAACCGTTAGTACACCCTTTGGCCTAACAATATGAGAGTGTCTTGGTACGAATTGGGCATACCTGTAATTGTGCATTTCTTTGACACAGATCATGATGGAATGCACGCTCTTGTTTGACTCATGGGGATATATGTCTATATCCCATAGGTAAGAGGCCTCCTCGTGTTTTCTTCCTTATTTCAGGGAACTATTCACCTTTGTAGAAAGGTTTTGCCATTAATGGGAATTATGCTCGCTTTAAAATACTTGGTATACCTACCTTGTTTGTTGACACTCTGTACACCTCCGTAATTTTGCTGACATTTGGCATACTATGCATTTGATGTGTATTAATCACTAAACTTACTCTGTTACCGTTGTGATAAACGGGCTGGGATACCAACCCCTATACCTGTTTGACGGATTTTGTCCACCTCACCATTGTTTTTAATTATGTTTTTATCAATGGCTTCTCTTGCTCAGTCACTATTGAGACCACATCTGTCCCATAGCTTTGAGGCCAGAGATATTAACATGGTCCACCATACAGGGACCATCTTGGTGTACTATAACCTATATGCCATTGACATGACTAATTCTTGTATTGGCTGTTTGTTTTCCCTCTACCCCCCTCCCTCTTGCTTTAGATTTGACCACCTTCAGGGTCCCACTGGTGACAACACTTCATTTGATGAGGCCATCTCAAAAACGCATACACTCTATCTTACCTTTTCTTTGGTCCTGAAGAAGAACTAGAGATCTCCTCCTGAGACCATTAAGAGCACAAAACATGTCGACCTAGTACATTTCACAAATACACTTGCACAGTACCCTACAGTTACTGAGGGCCATTACTACCCTTGAGCACCCGCCAACCCTTTGGTTTTTTAGGTGTGATAGAGAGATCCCTTTCATTAAACTGGCTCATTATAGATCCCCTCTAGCCACTTTTAACTCACCTATCACATCATGAGCATTACCTTGTACTCATCATACGGCGTATAAATAAAAAGATCTCCGCCAAAGCGACCCTTCAGGGGACCCGTAGGGCAATGCATTGCTGGCCCTACGAGGAGCACCACCCTATGATGGAGCATGACATCCCTCAGGATGTCTGAGGGCACAAAGTAAAAGTCACTTTGACTTCCCTTCTTATCTCTCTGAAACGACTCCCTCTTTCTTCTCTTAGGAACAGTGGCCCTCTATTTTGATTGATTCAATATTTGGGAGCACGGGCATTGGACTCTCATCAAGCTCCTTGTCCCCCTCCTTCTCTTATTTTGACTAATTGGCTTTAAACCAACTTCACCCTATTTAAAGAAGTTAACTCAAGCACTTAAGCACTGGTTAGCAGTGGTAAAGTGCATAGAGTACTAAGAGACAACAAAAACAGGTTCAGAAAACAGGAGGGTCAAGACAAAAATCTTTGGGGATGACCCTGCAGAAAGGGCCAAGTCCAACACCACCTCATATATTGGCTGTCTTTTTAAGCGTTAAAAGTGTGCACACCATAAAACTTCTGTTGGAAATAAGTTGGATATATGTTTTTTTTTCTACAGATGACCACTGCAGTAAGAGGCTATGGATTGAATGGGCCTAGGAATCTTGCCAACATTGTCATCCTCCACTTTCCTCTGGGTAATGCCTCCAGAGAGGCCCATGAATTAATGCATATTCAGGAGGACTCATATCTTTGGGTCCTAGAGACAGTCCTGGCATGAAAGGCCAATGACTCCATAGTTCAGTTAGCCTCAAAAGCTGAGGAATCTATGATTTAAATGGTACAATGATTAAGTGGTACTGGGGTCTCATCTGGCCCATCAATCAACATGGATTAATTCCATCAGCAAGATGCTAAATATTCAGTGTGCCTAAGGAATTTTCCTCCCCCACTAAACCATGCAAGTGGTATATATTATGATTAAATAAATTATATTTATAGCTGTCTTCTACTTGAGTTTTTTGAGTTTTAAACTGAATCTAGCAAGCTACACAGGAAAGGGAACTGCCTGGCTGCGTTGTGTGTGATCAACAAAAAGTGTTTCGAGTCATATATTACCGAAAACTCACGGCTCAATGTATTTAACATATCACCGTATTTCAATTTTTACCTAAATAACATTAAAAAATTATCATAATCTTTGATAAACAATAAGTTGTCATTTCTACATGTTGCGAATTATGGTGTTTACATGACATAAATTCAATTTAAACACGAATTCAACAATTGTAACATTAATGTTTTCAAATAAAGATAGCACAACATCAATTGCACAAATAATTGAAACTCTCTGAAACTGTCTGTTAGGGCTAGTTAACTGCATTAAACTATGCTTTAGGCGCCTTGCAGCGATAGCGTTATTATTAGCCAAGCGAGAGATCGCAGTCCAGTGAAGGGCACGGTCACGCCCTACCAAGTCGGCTTGGCTCCGTAGCCTAGCTTACTGTACCCTCCAATCCGAGACATATGCCGCACTCCAACCCCAACTTCCAGGCCCCGCGACATATGGTGCGTTTATCGTACATATTTGCAGTGAACGCTTCTCAAACTGCCCCTACTCAAACAGATCCCCAACGTGCTGATTGAGTTTCGGGTTGGCAGTCACCTCTCTCCGCCAAGACTCCCATTAGACCCCCACTTTCTCCTCATACGTAATACCATCTCAGCACAGCCAGCTCGGTAAGGTGCACTGAACCAGTCGATTTATCACTTGGTCAGAGCAATGGAACCCTGAGAATGTTTTATGTCAGTTTCATGATTACGTTTTTTCTTTTCTTTAATGCGTTTCCTTTTGAGTGTTTTTTCTTTCTCAGAATCCTTTATGAGCAATCATTGATTTGCAACAATTTTATTGTATGGTTTTTGTAGTGTTTGATTTGTAATGTATATTTTTGGTTACATGTTATTATAAGTTTTCAATAAAAATCTTTAAAAAAAAGATAGCACAACATAACAATATATATCACATTTCTTCAATGTTTCTTCATCTGTGTGTTCCACATTTTTCTGAGTGCTGCCCTATGCATTTCGGGACACATAGTTTCCTCAGAGGCCAAAAATGTGGAACCCTGACCATCTCTGTCCCCAGTATAACCCACATGAGACTTTCACACAAGATCGCCTTTGCATTCAAGGTTCCATTTCTTCACCCAACAGCACAGAGTGCCTCAATCCACTTTGTGCAACACTTTTTCACTGTTCAAAACCCCAACTATGCTGACTTCTCATACTCTGGGTTCTTAACTGTGAAATGATGTCACACGAAATGGATTGAGGCAGTCCGATGTCCTAAAATGCATAGGGCAGATGTTGGGAGTCTATATGTGAGCAGAGAGGTTTTTCTGAAATCAGTGGGTGCTACAGGCCAAAATGTAGATGAATTGCTTGAGCTTTGCTTGGGCCATAGTACCACTGGGTTCAGCTTGGGATTCTTGAGGTACATCAAATGAGCTATGCCAGTGTTTCAGTGCTTGAGAAGCAGTGACACTGATACAGAGCATGGCAGCAGTGCATTTACAGAGCTATGTGTGAAGTTGAGCACAGCAGCAGGGAATTTACAGACTTGTTTATGGTGTGTATTTGTAGAGTTATGTGTAGTGTGTGAAGTACACTTGTTTAAAGAGCAGTGTGTGATTGCAGTGATCAGTTTAAGCTAGGCCCTAGGGTTTGAAATCTTCCCCACTTTCAGTGCCTCAAACCAGTTTGGTCGTTTCTCCTCCCAATCCATTTTTGCAATCCATGCATTTTCTGTGCAAATACCTACCCCGCCTAAACACAAACGCCATCGCTGTTGCCTTCAGAGTTGTCACAGGTGTCAAGACACATGCTTGTCATGTATTTGGGCATGCTCCCTCACCTTGGACATGTTCTTTAATACTTGAAAGTACGACGGTGAGCATTCCTTACAAAATGTTTAGGCCATAAAGTGAGTCATGCATTACTTCCCCACCATAATCCTTGAATCTAAATGCAGCCAATATAAACGTGCATACCATTTTGCAGATATATTCACTTTGTAATAATTGTAGAAAATATAGAGCTGGTCTGTGCTTTCTAATGTTCAGAGTCCTAGTCAATGGAGTTAGATATTATTTCCTTGGCACAACATACAATTTACAGAAAAAGAAAACATCTAACATAGATTGATCTGATCGAGAATCACACAGACACAGCTCAAGGCCCAATTCACCATAGGTGTATCTTGGAGAGGAGACTAAAAGATGAGCTATATTGAATCTCACCCTGAGTAGATAAAATCTCTGATGGTAGTGAGGTAGCGAGTAAAGGTTGGGCTCCATACGGTCTGTGGTTACTAGCATAACATGGGGAGCCAAGCTCTTTTTACTGAGCTATTGGAGTTCCCTGCTACGTCCCCGCGTAGTAAGAAATTCTGCTTTTAAATGCCTTTTAGATAAGACAGTGACATCACATGGACTATGAAAATTTTCAGGTTTACCAAGCATGGTAAATGTTTCTATAACATACCTCAACCACATATATGATGAACGCAATCAAGCCATAAGCAATCAGTAGTTAAATCCTGATTTAGGAGGGTTTCATGCATGGACCAGATAGAATGCCACAACATAAATGGTGCTACATATGATAGACCCAATGCTATGTGGCAGACATAGGTGGGTACATTGGTAGGGATGGATAACAATCTTCTCAAAATCACATTGTCACTAGCCTGGAAATGCCAAGTATTACAGTACCCCCCAGATTCCTGCACCATAGTTCACAACAGAGCAATATTGTGCTTTATAAATATTGACTATCACATCCAAGGAATTAGAACCTAATTTTCCCACAGATCTAAGGTTTGCCTTCATTGTTTTTTCATACTGAGTTTCCTTAACTTTTGTGAGATGTACCCAGGTACATATACTGCCATAAGGTACCCCAAATGCACAAAAGTTGGAACACAAAAAAAGTGTATTGCCATTAATGAAATGGGGTTTCAAGTTGTTAGGGGCTCACCCACAAACCATGGTGTGTGACTTAGCAAGGTTAGATTTTAGGACTAGGTCAGTCATAAACACAACAAATGTATCCAACAACCTCTGAAGCCCCAAACCTATCCTCAAGCCTAGGACACAGTCCTCATCCGCATATAACAATGCAGGGATTCCTCTATATTTCACCCTAGATATGCGTGCCTCCACGAGAGTTAACCATGTATCAAGATCATTAATATATAAACAGAAAAAAACAGGGCCAGCACTCATCCCTGTCTCACTCCACGTTTAATCTTGATTGGGGGGTGCATTCACCGTTAGGCACATACCTAATACATCCAGTCACATCTTCATGTAATCGGGCTAGTAAATGAACCAATGGAGCCTCTATTTCCATATCCAACATTTTACCCCAAAGTTTCCCTCTATTAACACAATCAAAAGCAGAGCAAAGGTCCATGAATGCTAAATACAAACAACCCTTCTTTGCCAGCCTGCACTAATAATTAAGTGTAGGTTCAGGCAATGGTCAACAGTCCCAACACCCATTCTGAACCCATACTGAACTTTGGAGAAAATGCTTTATTCTACAACCAGCTGGTCCAATAGAATCCTGCCAAGTATCTTAGCAGTTGAATCGATTAGGGAAATGGGTCAATAACAATGTGGGTCAACTCTGTCACCCTTCTTATAGATCAGGACAATAATAGAATTCAACTATGATTTAGGTGAACCCACATGAACTGCACTCCTCAGTACATTGACAATTAGAGGTGTCCATAGATTTACATCATCAATTAAATGATCAATTGGTACTCTACCCAGGTTTGGGGCCTTATTCCTTGCACTCCATTCTAATGCAGATCTAACCTCCCGAAGGGGATTGGTGCTAACTCCAGGGCACACTGTTGACTGTCAACCAATGTAATGTCAGGATAATAGGCTGGGGGAGTACTAATATTATATGAGTGAATACATTCCTAGGCAATTATATTAATGAACATCATATTAATAAAATATAGGAGAGTAACAGACAGAGAAACCATGTAAAAAATATATTGAGCCTTTAATTTTAAAACCAAAATGCAAACAAAATACAATATAAAATTACATTCAATCATCAACAAAATTCATGAGATTAATAATTGTTTAAAAATATACATAACAATGTATAAGTGGCAACCTTGTCTGTTGCTTTTATCAAAAGTACTAATATTATACATCCCGGAGAAGTGCTTCACCCATTTATATTATGGAATAGTAGCATCCAGAGCAGTATTATGAATATCATCAAATAGAGGTGCATTTACAGTTTTCTAGAAAAAAAGCGATTTTCATTTTTATACTAGTCTCATGTAGTTGTTTCCAGGCATTCAGCCATTCAGCCATCTTGCCAACTTCCATTTGGTGATAGTCTGTTTGAAATTCCATCTACATAGCTTTAGTTTTCCCGCATCCCAGGGTGCCCACTTGAAGGTAGGAATAAGATTTCTATGAGCCTGCAAACAGGTACCATCGAACCATTTTTGATTTCTAGGCTCATGCGGGTCTTTGAGAACATTAGAAGCTGAGTTACAGTGATGACATCAAGTCTCTGCCTGGCTCGTGGCAAGATAGCGTCTGTGTGAGGACGCTGCTTACCTCTCTCCCCTTGCGACCCGGTCCTCGAAAAGATTTAATAGCGAATATGCAGCATGTGGATCATGTCAGCACAAGGATGCTGGAAGTGGAACGCCCGAGCCGCTTTCGTCACGGGAAATCTGGAAACAGATACGGATGCTGGGAGGACCACGGTCGGCTGCTGCTGACGGCGGTTGCAGCAGTTACGGCTGCGCTACATTTGCAACACTTGAGCTACATTTAGGCTGCTGGACCCAGGCAGGAAACACCTAATTATATGGCGGACAAGGTAAAGGCCTCTAGCTGTAAAGGAGGAAAACAACGCTCGGCGGCCCCTGCAGCAATGAACTCCCAGCCACAATGGGAGGCTACAGATAGCAAAACCAGCAGAAAGAAAGTGGACAAAATAGAGTTTGTTAGGAAAACCCTCATCATTCAATACTTGGGAGCCTGGAGGGGTCACAACCATCCATTATAAGTATATTCTCTTCTATGGGAAATGGAGAGTTACATAAGGATGTCAAGGTCAGCCCGAACCCCCGGACACTTATGAAAGTATGCGCCATGTGAGTCCTGAATCGGGGGCAGGTAATCAAATTCCTATAAATGAAAGTGGAGAGTCAGCTAACGCAGCAAAAATGGATTGTAGCCCTTGGTCGCTACAAAATGAGGTAACCATTTTAGAAGTACCCTTGGCTACAATAAATACTAATCCAACAGAGGAGATGGTAGGCGGTGATAGCTCTTTAACTATGGTTGCTAAGAAATATTGTGAGGGTGACGCTACAACCAAGGAACTCTGCACTGTGCGGAACGTGAGAGAAAACCTACTGAGTGAATATGCCTGACTCCTGACTCAATGGAGAATTTTTTTCCCTGACCAAGGAATCAAGTATGTCGGAGGCAAGTATTTCTGTGACAACTAAGGGAGGGGGCTCCCAGTTAACCAGTAGCAGGTCACAGGAGGAGGTATCTGGTCTTGTGAAACAGAAAAGATTGTCAATGAAAAGGGGCACAAAGAAGAAATTGGATGCATATGAAGAAGAGACCCCAGAAGAACTTGGTTGGGACTATTCCGCTACCCAACTGCTACCCCTATAATATGAAATATGAGAAAAGGAGGTACCCAACCCTGGGCAAAAGGGTACGGAAGGCGTGCAGGAGTCACTAAGCAATGTAAAACCAGACAAACCTTCGTTATCGCTGATGTTGCAATCATAGAGACTGTTTCAAGAAGAAGTGAAGAATGATAACCGACACGCACAGCTGGCCTCGAAAAAGCTTCAAGGGTCTGTGAGGAAAATTGGTAAATCTGCTCTGATAACTCTGATAGATTATGTATGGTTGAGACTCGGACGGTAGCTTTGAATAATTAAGTTGCCGCGTTAAAGACCCAGAGTACATCACAGGAGGGAGTCCAGGCAAAGGTTATGTAGAAAGTAGAAGATTACGAAAATCGACAACGACGTAACAATTTAGGATTATTGGGGACTCTGGAAATGTTGAAGGTATTGACATTAGGAAATAGGTTATAGCTTTGATGAGAGACTCCCTCCCCGAACTATCATCTTGGGACTGGGATAAGGAGGTCGACCAACAAGTGCACAGGTTCCCCCTGGTGCTGGCAAAAAAATGGACTAGTGATGCGGCTTGACCCCGTGCAATATTGGTGTACTTTGGAAATCATCTTTTAGGTCAAACTGTATATGTTTTAGCCCACCCCAATGCTAAAAGAAATTATGAGGGCATATCTTTCTTTTCTAAGCCTGATTTTGCTCATGCCACTGTGGAGAGTAGATGGCGACTCAGACAACTTATCACCCCTCTTCAGAAAGTGGGAGCAGTGGTAGATTGAAAGTGGTGCTTCGGGGCCAGAACCATAGTTTTACCTCAAAAAGCCAGGGCCAGAAATTTTTGAAAGAAATTTTAGCTGGGGGATCCCGTAGTAAATAAGGCAGAATGTAAGCTAGTTTGTTGGAAGTGTGTTTGATGGATAATTTCATTGGTTGTGGAGAGGAGACGGAGGGAAGATGTGGAGGGTTGGGATGGAGAGGCTACAGATGTCCTCATTCAGGCTCATGGTTGAGCCTAATTGCCCTGGTGGTGGGTGGGGGAAGGCAAGAGGGAAGAGGGGGGTTATATGCCGGTGGGGAAGGAAGATGGTTTAATCACTTTATTCACAAGTTTTTGGAAATGAGCTTGGGATTGCTTATCCGGATGGTTATGAAATATGTTTTTATAATGTGGGCTAAGATACGATTTCATTATGGGTAAATTGCACGTACCTATTATTAATATTTGTGGGTTCAATGATGCCAAGAAAAGACAGAAAGTCGCTGTTGGGCTACAAATGCTTGCAGCAGATATTATATGTCTGCAAGAAACCCATATTGAAGGGGTGCAACAGCATTTATTGAAATCTCTGGGGTATATTCTGATTGGTGCAACAACACAAAGTGTGAGGATGCGGGGAATGGCTATTCTAGCTCGAGGGGGTGGGTTTTAATTTAAGCGGACACTGGCCGACAAGTTTGGTCGTTGGGTTATTACAGTATGTCAGCTAAACACAAGAAGAGATTTACGCTATGCACAATCTACTGGAGAATTGTTGATGACCCTGGTCTGATTGATGTGGTCTACAAGGAATTAACATTATGGCCACTCCCGATCATTTATTGTGGAGATTGTAATATTAATCTGCTACGTCATTGGTCCATGGAGGAGGGGTGTTGTTATTCCGGAAGAAAACCAAAAGTGTAACAGGCACTGAGGGGCATGTGTCAGGATCATGGCTTGGTTGATAGCTGGCATTTTTTAAAGTCTTTTGATTTACATTTTTCTCCACCCCCCCATCTGTTGCATGCCAGATTAGACTATGTGTTTGTATCTAATGCATTAATCAATGGGTGTAGTATTGAGAAACTGCCATGGATTTTTTCAGATATAAATTCACTTGTGCTAAAATTAGAGGGTGATGATTTTAATTCAAAGGAGAGAACATGGACATTCGAAAGAACGCATCTATTAAATGAAGATTATTGTGGACCCCCACATGGAAGACTGAAACTCTGAGAACTGAGACCATCCATTTCCACAAATTGTTCCCAATCCTCGAGGAAGGATTTAAACAGCAATAGGGCGGCACCAGCTATACCGCTTTCTTGGAGGCGGTGTATTAGGAGGCTATGATCCACCGTATCGAATGCTGGCGAAAGATTCAGTAGGATCAATGCCTCCAAGCCACCCTTATCTACGGAGCGCCTGATTTCTTCTGATGCCGTTATCAGTGCAAGCTTGGTGCTGTATTCACTTTGGAATCCATATTGAGATGGATCCAGAATGTCATTGCTAAGAATAAATTTAGTAAATTCTAGGTTCATATATTTCTCCAGCAGTTTTGCCGGTAGTGGCAGGGGGGCAATCGGACGATAATTGCCTGGGTCTGTTTTATCCAACTTGGCTTTTTTTTAAAGTGGTAAAATTTAGGTATTTTTACATTTTTCAGGGAAAATACTGGTTTTAAGGACGAGATTGAATATCTCTGTAAGATGGCAGGCAACTAGCTCAGTTGTAGAGAGTATTATCTTAGGAGGGCATGGGTCCAACGGTGAGCCGGATTTGGTGGCAGAAAAAAGTTTGATAACCTGTTTATACGTTATAGGTGGAAACTCTGAAAAATGTGCAGAGTTGGGCTGCAGGAGTTGTTAGGGTCATGTAGGTTCAGACTTTCTGCATCCGATGTTGACAGCTGAGGGTAAGAGATATAAGGAACAGTAGTGTCCTGTAACTCCCCTCTATTCACATGAGGGAGTGGAGCCTGTGAGATAGTATCAACTCTAGATCTCGCTGAAAACATGTCATAAATACACAGTACCTCACTACAAAAGGTTGAGGCCAAGGTATCATAGAAGGCTTGATCCAGTACATTGTCTCTCGGAACTTGCACTCTGCTGAGTTTTTGAACTGTAGCGAACTGTTCTTTAGAACAATTTTTCGCTTTTTCAATTTTTTCTGAAAAATACTTGATTTTGGCAGTAGGGATCATTCTTTTGTACAGGATTATTAATTTCTTCTAATGCTCTTTTTCCTTTGTATCATAATTATGTCTCCATCACCTTTCTTGTCTGTGGCATTGCCTTTTAAGAAGTCTAAGCTCTTCTGAAAACCAAGGTTTGGTGGGGGCTGTCCTAGTGATTTTCCCAGCTGTTTGAGGAGTTGTTGCTAGAACTGACGACCCAATCCAGTTATGGCTGTCAAAAGCTGCTATCTCCAGAGCTTGGGGGATGAGGGGTCTGCTCAATCTTAGTTGATTATGAAACTCAATTTTGTCCAGGTGATGCCATTGGTATCGCCTGCGGCTTCTAATAGGAGGGGGTCGATTGCCAGCTGTAGTGGGTAGTGTGAGAGTTAACATAACTGCTGCATGGTCCGACCAAAGTAGTTGCAGGATACTTTTAAACTCCAGGAATGGACAGTCTGAAAAAACAGCGTCCAGGAGGTGTCCGGCTCTGTGGGTGGGGCCTTCAGTCAACTGCGCCAGACCTACACTGGTTAAAAGGTCCATGAGGGCAATTGAGTCCTTATCATACTGATTATGTAAGTGAAAGTTAAAATCCCCAAGGATGGTATAATCCTGGAAACTCACTTTGTGTTCGAGTAACTGCCCCAAGGTTTGTAGAAAGTTAACCCTAGGTCCAGGGGGGGCGATAAATCAACGCCGCTATTTAGGGCGAGCTGACCGGAAGGTGAGCCTGCTTAGTGCCCCTTAGGGCGAGAATACTACTGGTGCCCCGCTGCTGTGAGCGCTGGTCGCGCGCCTTCTCTGCTTGCCTATTTTTTAAATAATTCCCGTTTTCTGCATTTTTGTTATTTTTAGTGCCTTCTCCCCTGTTTTTAAAGCGCTTTCTGGCCCCTACCTTGCACCTTAATTCAGGAATCACCACCGCTGTTTGGCGGGTCCGGGTTTCCGGGAGGCGGTGGGTTTGAGCGCCATCTTGCGTTGGGAGGAAGCGCGAGCGCCATCTTTGAGCGTCCAGGTCACCTGGGACGCCGAGACGACGCTATTTAATGCTCGCTGGTGCGCGCAGCGGTAACGCGCAGTGGAGCGCCTTCCCTGCGCCTGAGTCGTGCCAGAGTCCTGCCCGTCTGCGCTCGTCCGCGTCTCGGAGGTGGACGAGGCTGGACTCTGGCTTTCCGCGCTTGCTGTATGCTTGCCTAGAGGTTGCCTCCCTGCTGCTCTAGGATGTTTGTGTATAGCGCTGCTACCTTGTATGCCTTGCGCCCCCCTCGCTCTGACTGTCTGTTTCTTTTCCCCGGCGGTCGCCGGCTAGGCAAGGGCTTCCCCGTGTGTAACTGGCACCCCACAGTACCACCTACCTGTGTTCCATCTACCCCTCCCCAGTATTGCCAGTGCGCGTTGCTTAACACCAGGTCCCTTCCGCGTCACACCTCGGATATTTGGGATCTTCTCACGCAGTCCAAGATCTCCTGTTTATTTTTAACTGAGACTTGGTTGGGAGTGGGTTCGGAACCCGACATTGCTTGTGCCGTTCCGCCGAACTATTCCATCTTAAGGAGGGATAGAACTGAGGGAAGAGGCGGCGGGGTGGCTCTGATAGTGGACAAGGCTTTTGATTGTTCCTCCTTTGCGGTGGACAACATTGCCGGCTGTGAAGCCTTAGGTTTTACGCTCCACCTATCGGCGTCCCAGACCTGTACAGGCATTCTCCTCTACAGACCCCCTGGTCCCATTGGGTCCTTTTTTGAGGATCTGCAGCCGGCCCTATCAGTACCATGCATGCGTTCTGCGCATTGCATGCTATTAGGCGACTTAAACCTGCATATGGACTGTCTTACTGACGCTGAAGCTGACAAACTCCGTGATATCACGGCGATGTTAGGGCTAGCCCCTTTTATCCACAGCCCCACTCACGTGAAAGGCCACACGTTAGATGTAATCTTTTCCTCTATGCCTATTGAGGCGTCCCCTCCACTCCCGGTCCTTTGGTCAGATCATTATCTGATAAACTTTGCCTTAATGCTGGACTCTAAACCTAGCCAAAGGGCTCCGAAGGTAGGGTCCCGGCAGTCCAGAGCTTTCCATCTAGTGACAGCAGATATGCTCTCCGATGCTCTTGGCCAATACCCGTGTCAATTGACCGGGGTTCTGGAAGCCGATTTAATCCTGGTCCAGAACTGGATGCAGGCAAGATTCGAGGAGCTGGCCCCTTTGAGGGCTGCTAGAACAGCCCCTGACCTTAACTCTGCTCCTTGGTTCTCCTCCACTCTACGCATAATGCGACAAGACTGCAAGAAGTTGGAAAGGCGCTGGCGGCGCAAGTATGATCTTGTGGAGAAAACCAAATACCGCGACGCGATAAAGGCATACTACAAACAGATTGCCGCAGCTAAAAAGAGTTATCTCGAACAGAGAATTGACAAAGCCGATAATACCAGCCGGGAACTCTTTAGAATTGTGAAGGAGTTTGTCAATCCAGTCGTAGGTTCCCCCGTCCATTCACACACGGAGGAATGGATCAAACAGCTGGCCGACTTTTTTGTGGCCAAAATTCTAAAGATTCAGGACACCTTTCCATCTGTGGACTCCCGCATGGCCGACGCCGCTTTAGGGGGTAAGCCGACCTATTTAGATCCCTCTCAGGCTGACTCAGGGCCCACACTATCTGTCTTTCCCCAGCTGTCCTGCGAAACTTCGCTGGAGCTGCTATCTCGGCTGAAATCTGGCTCGCCACTGGATGCCTGTCCGGCGAAATGCCTGGGCAGGGTGGCCTCAGCGTTGATCAGCTTGCTGAACCCCCTGCTGAATCTATCATTGAGCTCGGGGGTGGTCCCACGACAGTGGAAACACGCACTCATTCTGCCGTTGATTAAGAAGCCTCTGCTTGACCCCCTGCAATGGGCTAACTACCGTCCGATCTCCCTCCTCCCTGCTCTGGCGAAGGTGTTGGAGAAACATGTTCAGCATACTCTATCCACCTTTATTGAGAACAACAATCTGCTGCATGACTCCCAGTCCGGCTTTCGTGCAAACTACAGCACGGAGACCGCTCTGGTAGAGGTTACTGACGCCATCAGGGAGACACTCGATCATGGGGGAAAGGCGATGTTAGTCATGTTGGACCTATCGGCGGCGTTCGACACCGTCCCACACGTAGGCCTTCTCTCAAGACTCAGGGAGATTGGTCTGCGAGGGACGGTGCTGGACTGGTTTCAATCCTTTCTTGCCGACCGCCGACAGGTGATCTGGGCTCCGCCGTTCTCGGCCGAAATGCCTTCGCTGGAGGTGGGGGTGCCTCAAGGATCTATCTTGAGCCCCACCATTTTTAACATATATATGGCCCCTCTAGCGGAGGTAGCGGAGGCGTTTGGGGCCCGGGTCATCTCATACGCTGATGACACCCAGCTCTTGTTCACCTGCAGGAAGGGAGAGGTCTTCAACGGCGGCAGAATCAAGGACTGTCTGAGCGCAGTCTTTGCGTGGTTTCAGCGGCACAGCCTGAAATGCAACTCAGACAAGTCTGAGCTGCTCTTCTTCGGCTGTGCCCCAGACCCGGGCTGGAAGACATGGTGGCCCCAGGACATGTTCCCCCCAGAGACACCATCTGCTCAGGTAAAAAATCTCGGAGTGGTGTTTGACGATGACCTCTCTTTTCGTCCACACATCCTGGGATTAGCAGGGAAATGTTTCAGCATCCTCAAGATGCTTAGGAAATTTCTTCCTCTGCTTTCACTGCAGTACCGTAGGAATGTAGTTCAGGCGTTGGTGGGATCACACCTGGACTATGCAAATGCGCTCTTTGCGGGTCTACCTAAGTATCTGTTATCTAGGCTGCAGATTGTACAGAATTTGGCGGCCAGAGCCATCTATGGCCTGCCCAGGAGAGCCAGTGCTTCAGCGCTCTTAGTTAGGCTACACTGGCTGCCAATCGCTGGGAGAATTAGATTTAAACTCCTCACTTTGGCGTTTAAAGCTCTCCATGCGATTGGTCCTTACTATCTGAGGAAGCGTACTGCTTTCTATGTGCCAAGGAGGTCTTTGCGGTCGGCGGAACTGGCCAAAATGGAGGTGCCTGTGGTCAAACGTGTCCGGATGGGAGGTCGCTCCTTCCAACACGTGACAGCATGCCTGTGGAACGAGCTCCCACTTTCCCTTCGGAAAGCAAACAACCTCCTGGCTTTCAGGAAGGAGTTGAAGACTCTGCTCTTCACCAAGTAACCCGCGATAACTGTAGTGTGTTTGCCTTTGGTTTCTCCTGTTTCTAGGGGCCTCTTTGCTAAAGCGCCGGGACACCCTTTGGGATAGCCGTGCGCTCAAAAAGTTTGGCTTACATTAACATTAACATTAAAATATGTGCTAATGATGGTTATTATGAAGGAAAGCACTTCGCAATTGCCTCCGGTAAAGATCTCATTAAAGGAGACTTTTAGGTGGTCCTGATAAACAATCGCCAACCCACTCCCTTTTTTCCCTCTACGATCTTTCCTAGTAATAGAGAAACCTGGCGAGATAGTCACCACAAGGTCCAGATCTGAAGTCTCATCTGCCCAGGTTTCCACGACAAAACAAGTGTTGAGGTTCTGCTCTTCAACAAAGTTCGCAAATTCAAACTTATGTTTGATGAGCGAGCTTGCGTTGATAAGAGGGCACTGCAGCCTAGACTGGGCCTTGTGCGAATTACCGGCGTGTATGCTTTTGATGTTTGAAATCCTTAGTTTAAATGAATGGCAGTTCTGAGGGTCAGTGTTTTTAACACATTTAAAAACTGGACCTAAGCAGCGCAGGATGGTGGCAGATAATGCCAGCAACTTGTTCCATGAGTGTCATGTCCGATGATATGGATAAATATTCTCAAAAATGGCAAGAGAAGGTGTGGATATCCAGTAATATAATTTTCCAAGCATTTGAACTGGCACAATCTATGTCAATGGTGTCACGATTACAGGCACAGTTTTATAGGACCTGTTTTATCTTATATTACACGCCTAAGAAGATTGTTAAATGAGGGGTGGATAAGGGTACATTTTGCCCGCGATGTGCCTTGCACAAAGCAGATATTGTGCATATTTTTAACTGCATGTGCTGAGTTAAAAAAGTTAAAAAAAGAGATATCTTGGTTTCTGTCAGAGGTGTTAAAATAGAGGTAACTCTAGCACCAGATGTAATTTTATTAGAAGTATCAGAGACGAATCGATTGGAAAACGGATGAGTCGGTTTTTATCACTATGACAATTTTAAGGCTTTGTACAGCCTCGGTCAGGCTGCACCCTAGCCCACCCGGATTCCAACAATGGTTGGCCCGGTTTTTAGCTGTTTATAACTTGGAAAAAGCCATAGATATGCAGAAAGGGAGTCGTACAAGACGAAAAGGTTTGAGAATCTGGGCTCCTGTATCTGTGTGGGTGAGAGACACCGCTAGGCTAGAGGGCCAATTAATTTGATAGGCAGCTATTTATATGTGGCGTAGTTTGCACTTGACACTTGCCGGTTTCCAGCGTTACAGTCATGTACCTATTTGAGATGTATATTTATACTGTTATAAATTTGTGTTATTCTGTTTGATCTTTATATTGTATTTATAACATGCCACCAGCATTGGGGGGGTGGGATGGGGGTGGGAAGTGTGCAGTGGGGTGAAAAAGAAATCAAAACTTAATATAAATAATTTAAAAAAAAGCCCAGTTACCGTATTGCAGATCTCATTATATGCCCTTAAAATACAAGAGGGGTCCATCTCAACTTCCAAGCACACAATCAACAGCTTCCCCTTTATGACTTTAAGGTAAACTAACAAGTGCGTAGAATCCGGAGGATACTCTTGTTGCGATTATCCTCAATTGGTGGTATGTAATTTGCAATCGATAATTGAGCATTGCTAACAGACAGAATGCCATAGGGTTATGGTCACTCAGGCAGTTCTGTAGAATTGAGAAGTCAGAAATCAATTAGACTGCTGAGCCTTTACCAGTATAAGTGACATGTTTGTTGCTTGGGCCAGAGGTAAAATCTAAGAGAAGAAGAAGAGATTGCATACTAATAATTGCATTTAGGGTATGGCCACATGGATTATGCTCAAAGTGGGAATAATACTCGCTGTCACATCCCAGCATGCCACAGACAGAGGTCCTTAAATTTGCGCAAAGTCTGCAGTTTAAATCTCCCTCCCCAAAAATGATCATAAACGCCCTTTTATCTTATTCAGAGCCTTGCTAAGGGTTTGAGCAAGATAATCTATTATACCTGTTGTTGGACTTGACCCTTTTTGCAGGGTCATCCCTGAACTTTTTGCCTTCCTCCTGTATTTTTCCTGACCTGTTGTTGGTGGTTTTACGACTCTGGGCCCTTTACCACTGCTAATCGGTGCTAAAGTGCATTTGCTCTCTTTGTAAATTGTACATCTAGTGACTCCATGATTGGATTATTTGATTTACTTGTCAGACCTGAGGACAGTGCACCATGTGTGCCCAGGGCCTGTAAATCAAATGCTGCTGGTGGGCTTGCAGCACCGATTGTGCCACCCACAGAAGCAGCTTGTAAAATGTGACTCAGGCCTGCCATGTCGACTTGGCAAGTGCACCCACTTGCCAGTCCCTAAACCTTCCCTTTTCTACATATTAGTCACCCCAGTGGGCAGGGTGCATTGTATGTGAAAGGTAGGACATGCCCTGGTGTGTGTGGCATGTCCTGATAGTGAATTACAGCCAATTTCGTTTTTCAATATTGCAAGACTACCTGCTCCTATAGGCAAGAATGGGCAGTTTGATTACAACATCATATAATCCTAATTGACCCAGTGAACAAGGCAGAAAAACGAGTTTAGTATGCCTGAACTCAGAATGTTAAAATACATCTTTGAGTGTGGGTGATTTTTACATTCTGGGTTTGAAAATACCACTTTTAGAAAGTAGATATTTTCTTGCCTAACCATCCAGGCCCCAGAACTTTAGATCACTTTTGGGAATCAAGACAACCCTTTGCCAAGGAAATAAATCCAAGAAAGCTGAAGGATGAGACTGCCTCTGTGCTGTGTGCTGTTTGGGGTTGGCCTGCAGTGGTTACTTATTGCCAAGGAAAGGAGAAAAGGAACTTTGTGTCTACTTTATCTTCTTGAGGAAGATTTCCAAGGGCTTGAAGCTGAGCTTGCCTCCTGTTCTGAAGTCTCAGGAACACAACAACTTCACCCCTTCTGTCTGCCTGCATCTGGAACTGCTGTTTCAGCTGCCACAGAAAGAAATTGCAACACTGACGCCAGTGAGCGACCCCGTAACCTGCATCCAAGCCGTGGGCACCGCTCGTGAAGAGCACGACGTACCACCCCAACTTGCACCATAGGCCTGATACCACGCCGACTCCGAAGCCGACTTCTTCATTGCGGAGTCGATCCTCGACGTGGGTGATCGCGAATCTATCGCCATCGCGCCATCTTAAGGAACAGTGGTTTCGGCGCCATTGTGACGTCACCTCCCTGACACGCACGGAACCGTTGTCTTGCCTCCCCTGCGCTGCAGTAAGGAACACAGGCTGCACCTCCCATGGGGTTATAAGGAACTGATGTCACGCAGCACCTACGAAGCTGCACCTCTCCGACGCCTTGAACTGTCTTTGTTTTTACCATCTTCCAAGGTACTGTTCTTTGTTGGCCCCACGCCGCACACCTCGCGTTCAGCACCGCACTTTGGGATTGTCACCGCTCACGACGTTGTTATAGCTCCAATTGGAGTTATTTGTTGCTACAAGCTTGATTTAAGTGAATAACCTATTTTTGAGAATACTTTGATAACAGTACTGTGGGGTTTTGCCATTTGGTCTTGTTTAGATAAAGATCATTTATTTTTCTAATCTGGTGTAGTGTCCATTTGTAGTGCTTTCACTGTGTTACTGTATGTGTTCACAAATGCTTTACACACTGCCTTTGAGATAAGTCTGTCTGCTCGTGAAAAGCTACCAAGGGGGTGAGAAGGGGTTATTTTAGAAGTGTAGCCCCCTTTCCCTGAGTAGAAGCAAGGGGCCCTATTTGGACAAAGGTGCAAGCCATTGCCAACTAGAGACCCCCATTTCTAAACCTGTGTAATAGGAATTCAAAATATTATGATATAAATATTCCCTTAAACTCATGCAGCAGACATGTCATTTGAAAGTAAGATGAATCAAGGTAAGTTTTAAAAATCCTGCAATCTAGGAGATTAAGATCAAAGTTAACAATCTACCCCTGTGGTGCCCCAGTCTAGAATAGGCCGCTGGAGTTGATACTGAGACAAACCTGTCAATATGTACTGTCTTACAAGCCCAGGTATCTTGTAGACTACTAATATGGAAGTTCCTTATCAAATCATTCCAATCAGCACTATTAAACTGTGGAAAGACCAGTCACATTCCAAAATTGACAGTCTTCCTCAGATGCTTCATTCTGTGGGTTAATAGATGATAAAATCTCAGTTTGCTTTGGCAAGTCCACGACCACAATATAGTTCTCAACAGTGTTGCTCATCTCCTTGACAGTGAGGAAAGCTGTGTCATGATAAGAAGATGCTGGCAGAGCTACGTCCCTTGCCGCTTGCCTTAATGTCTGAGTGGAGCTAGAGACCAGGCAAGCCCTGCTTATATGCAACTGTCTCTCAGCTCTCAGTATAAAATCCTGACTTATACATTGGTTTAGTTTAGACCTTGTACCCAGCAGGATGGAGCATCATACCATCGAGGGAATTTACCTGCTCAGGAGGTGTGAAGTGGGTGTGGGTCGTGATTACAAACTTTTCGATCAGGTATGTGCCCTGGCAACTTCCAAATGAAAAAGCACCGTTTGAGCCTTATAATCTAACATTGACACAGAAAGCAATGGCTAAAATAGAATCCACATATACTTTGTTGAGTATTAAACAAATGGAAAAAAACACAATTTTTGGTTAGTGAAAATCCCCTTGTGGCATGGCTAATACAAGCCATTATTTCCCCCTTATTACAACTCTTCATTTTCATGACTGTCAGAAATATAAATCTTTAGGCTGGTATGAACCAATGCACAATTCACACCACAATAATTTATGGAAATTTCCTTTTTCTTACATGCGCTTCAGTGCAGATGACCCTGTGTTTATCAGTGCTTCCAGCTCAGAAATCCTCTAGGTCATTCTCTCTTATGTGTTTCAATTTCCTTACATGGAATGTGTAATGCTTTGATGCACGGCTTAGATTGTGTACTATCAGTTACTCCCATTTCATCCTTCAAGCGATCTTTATATACTACAACAACAATGACATTAAGCAGAAGAATTTCAACAAATAATTTTTCTTTTTCAAGCCACAATATCTTTTATTTGGTATATACAGTATCATGCCTGATCTGTTTAATCACCATAATGCATCTCTCGTAAGCCGAAATAATGCTTTAGTATGTTTTTAGAATAATGTCTTTTTATAACACTTCCTCTATATTATACCCTGTTGACTATTTCTCTGCATGAAACATACAAAGTTTAAGGAAAGTAATCATACACAGCTTACTGCACTATTTCTTGCTATTGTATGCTATCATATCTTTTATGAAGTTACATTTATTCCCTTTGCTTCATATTAGACACCCCTATGGTAGGCCCAAGGGCAGGGTGCGTTGTAAGTATAAGGTAGGACATGCTTTGATGTGTGTAGCATGTTCTAATAGTGAATTACAGCCATTTTAGTTTTTCACTGTTGAAGGCTACCTGTTCTCATAGGCCAGAATGAGCAGCTAGATTATTACATGCTTATAATCTTAACTGACTCGGGGAACATGGTAGAAATTCGAATTTAGTATGCCTGACCTCAGAATAATAAAATACATCTTTTAGTAAAGTTTATTTTAATATTCTGTGTTTGCAAATACCACTTTTAGGAAGCAGGTATTTGCTTGCCTAACCATTTGAGCCCGCCTCTGTTGGGTTGTGTATTCCTTGTCTGGGTTTGTGAGTGACAGGGCTGGGGAATTCCAGGAGACAGGCTGGGGCAGCCCGGTGGTGAATAGAGAGATCTGCATCTAGATGGAAGGGAGGAGTCGCACCTGGGACCAGAATAGGGCTGGGCCTTCCCTCTACAATGCTGGCTCCACCACCTGTGGCTTGTCTGATATCTCTGCCCTGCACTTTGAAAGAAGAGAAGGAATCATGTCAACAGAGGGCTCCAGAGCTGTATCTTTGCTCCCCTGTGCTGGATCCACCTCCTGTGGGGCGGCTGATGTCTCTGCCCTGCACAGTGAAAAGAAGAGGAGAGTCATGTAAACAAAGTATTCAGGAACTGGTTTGGACTAGGCAGAGGCCTCTCTTCCTTCAGAGAACAAAGGATTTTGGGGTATAAATATTGGGACCCTTATCCCAGGAAATTAGATCACTTCTGCAACAAGAAACCTTTCTGCCAAGGAGAAGACCAAGGAAGCTGCAGGAGTATGGACTGCCCCTCTACCAGTGTGCTGTTTGCTGCGCTGGCCTGAAGGGCTTGAACTGTGCTTGCCTCCTGCTGAAGTCTCAGGGATAAAAGACTTCACCTCCAGCTCCCTCCTAAATTTCCTTGCTGGGAATTCTGACTCCAGTCACTTGCCGCTGGGAGCTGGAAGTGCGACGCATCAAGAAGAAGCGTGTCGCCGCCGCAGCTGAAATCATAGCAACGCCGGAGAAGCGAGCCTTCGCCGCATCTCCCTGGAAGCGTGCGTTCATCGAAGCTGTCTGCTGTCCGCACCGGTAAGGCTCACGACGAGCCCCCTACTCTGCGCAAGCATTGAGGAAGGACGCAACCGTTCCCCCGGGTCACGGAACCGACGCATCTCCCCTTTTGCGGGCCTTTTGTTCACTTTGCGTTATGCATCCAGGCACTTTGTTGAGAACTTTCTTGCATTTACCAACAACTTGAACTAAGAGACTTTAATCATCTTTTAAGTAATCTTAAGTGTAGTATTGTGGATTTTTGTTGTTTATGGTCTTGTGTTAAGTCTATATAAAGAATACTTATTTTTATAAAACCTGTGTTGTGTCCATCTGTAGTGTTATCAATGTATTACTGTGTATATTCACAAATGCTTAACACACTGCCTCCGAGATAAGCCTGTCTGCTCGTGCCAAGCTACCAAGGGGGTGAGCAGGGGTTATTAAGGAGTGTAATCCCCTTATCCTGACTTAGAAGTAAGGGTCCCTATTTGGACAAAGGTGATAACCATTGCCAACTAGAGACCCCCAGGTCTAACTATCCCTAAGAATAACTCTGCCCATTACGTCACATTCAGATGTACAAGCCAAGATGACGTAAAGTCCATAAGGCCAGAACCCATCTTGAGTAGGCTGAGACTCAATTTTTTCTAGTTTTACCAACTCATTGGCATGGCTGTCTTTGACACAGATGCCGTCTGTCCTTGCATTTCTAAGAACCTGTGAAAGTGTCAAGTCATGTCATTCAGACAATTACACTGATAAGACACCTGATATGCAGACAATGGTATCGGTAAGACACCTAATGCAACATCAATTTCAGACAAGATCCTTGTTATCTCTATTTCAAGGTCAGATAATAATCTAGTATTCAGTAGTCTAAATTGATGGTTTTTCACCTTATTTGTTTATAAAAATGCATCTTACACTAGTATATTAATGCACACAGGTAATATCAGACATTCCTAAGGTTATGTCAGAAAATCCAGTATCAGAAAAGGCACAATATGAAAGGCCCATCAAGTGACCCCTTGGGAAGAGAGTTCCTTCGCCCCATAATATTGCGCAAGACACTGCATTACTGCCACATCATCCAGTTCTGCACTTAAAGTTGATACCAAATCAAGTCAGGGAGGAAAAGAGCTGATAATGATGAATGTTTTCTTTTGAGGTAACACTTTTTCTCAGCTACTGATAACTACAGCCCCATGCTCTAAACAAGTATGCAGTGTGTTGATTCTCCCTAAGAATTTCTAGATGCAAGTTACCTTTCTCAATGCTCTCATAGTATAGTGCACAGAATTATGTTTTAGGGTGTTAGGTTGCTGGATGATATTTCCACACTAGTGCTGTTTTAATAATACTCTGTGTGATTATTTTAGATGTGCTGACTAACGAGGCGACCCTGTTGAAATAAACACTTTTAAGCATAAAGTGGCTTTTCTAAGTGCATTCATTGTGAGTGATATTGTAAAGAACAAAATTGGGCTTTTAAATAACCAATGTGTCCCTGAATTCCTATTGTAGGGACTGTTAGTAATAGAAAGCCAACACTAGGAGATGATGGATGGAGCACTGAAACTTTTCAGACACTCACCCCAGTCACAGATCTGGGTTGAATCCATCATTGTTCTATAGCTCACCTCACCACCTCAATTAGGACCCAGCTTTATGCAAATCAGTCTCGACCCTGTGCCTCATGGGAACAGTCCAGCCCGAATTGCCAAGCCAGGTCTTCCCTGAACCAGAAACAAGCATCCTGGGAGCGGTTTTGGGGTAACACCCCTCTTCAGCCAGGCTAGCTTGAATCTGGTGGCAAAGTGTGCAAGGGACACACGTCTGGGCATACCCTGCCAACTAAGGGCAAACAAAACAAACACAAGGAGATGATGGACGGAGCACTGAAACTTTTCAGACACTCACCCCCCAGTCACAGATCTGGGTTGAATCCATCATCGTTCTTTAGCTCACTTCGCCACCTCTGTTCAGACCCAGCTTCATGAAAATCAGTCTTGACCCTGTGCCTCTTGGGAACAGTCCAGCCTGAACTGCCAAGCCAGGTCATCCCTGAACCGAAAACAAGCATCCTGGGACTGGGTTCGGGGTAACACCCCTCATCAGCCAGGCTAGCTTGAATCCAGTGGCAAAGTGAGCAAGAGACCCACATCTGGGCCTACCCTGCCAACTAAGGGTGAACAAAGCACACACAAGGAGATGATGGACTGAGCACTGAAACTTTTCAGACACTCAACCCCAGTCGCAGATCTGGTTTGAATCCATCATTGTTCTTTAGCTCACTTCGCAACCTCAGTTCAGACCTGGCTTTATGCAAATCAGTCTTGACCCTGTGCCTCACAGTAACAGTCCTACCCGAACTGCCAAGCCAGGTCTTCCCTGAACCGGAAATAAGCATCTTGGGACCGTTTCGGGGTAACACACCCCATCTATCAGGCTACCTTGAATCCAGTGCAAAGTGAGCAAGGGACCCACATCTGGGCATACCCTGCCAACTAAGGGCGAACAAAGCAAACACAAGGAGATAATGGACTGAGCGCTGAAACTCTTCAGACACTCACCCCCAGTCACTGATCTGGGTTGAATCCATCATTGTTCTTTAGCTCACTTCGCCACCTCAGTTCAGACCCAGCTTTATGCAAATACATCTTGACCCTGTGCCTCATGGGAACACTCCAGCCTGAACTGGCAAGCCAGTTCTTCGCTGAAACTGAAACAAGCATCCTGGGACCGGTTTCGAAGTACCACCCCTCATCAGCCAGGCTAGTTTCAATCCAGTGGCAAAGTGAGCAATAAACACTTTTAAGCATAAAGTGTCTTTTCTGGGTGCATTACTTGTTAGTGATATTGTCAAGAACAAAATAGGGCTTTTAAATTACCAATGCATCCCTGAATCCCTGTTGTAGGGACTGTTAGTAATATAGAAAGCACAGACACAACATCTATTATGTATTGAGTGGGGCTACAACCTTTTTTGCATTACATTCAATGGCTGGTGAATAAATAACTAAGTTCACTTGTGAGTGTGAAAGCAAACCATGTAGAGCTATGGTAGACTTATGCAACACTGTGTCTCTCAGAGCCTCCACCCTCTGCACATTAATGGTGACCCATTGCCTATACTTTTTGGCATTGTCAGGCATGTGAGCCTTTGGCACCATCTTCTTTTCAATCAGGAACCTTACGGTAAACTCTGCACTCCCCACAACGTTACCTGAGGGAAACTCCACCCCTGCACTATACTGGCCATTCTCAGATAGACCCATTAGCAGGGGGTTGCTTTCTACAGAGGCAGATGGCATCCCCCTTAAAGTGTCCATTTGAATACTACTTTTATGGCACTTGGGTGCTGTAGTGCCCTGGGGACTTCTTCTCATTAAAATCACCCATATTCTGTTCAAGAAAGCTCTTTTAGGGGGCTTTAGAAAAACTCCTTTGGTTTTTCTTTATGAACCTCCACTCTTTAGGCCTTATTACAAGTTTGGTGGCCCGACTGCTGTAGGACAGTGTCCACCCCGCCAGCAGCCCATGCTACTGGCGTTCAAAGACGGCTGTATTACAAGTTGACCACGGGCCGGTGGTGTGGAGGCTGTGATCTTGCAGCGATGGTGAGTATTTTTCAAAAATATATCGATGTCTGTGTGTGCATTTCAATTGCAGGTGTGTCAGATACACACATATGCATGATATATGTGGGAAAATATCATACAACCATTATTAGGTTCAGCCCATATGTGGGAATGGGTATATGGTTCAAAAAGGACCCCTATGAAGATCGGCGCAAATAGAGTCACAATTCTAGGGGTAAAGACCCTGTTGCGAATGGTGACCTGGAGAAAGGGATCCACATTGGAATCTGCGTGAAAGAAGAAAAAGGGGTGAGTACGCACCCCAAATTCTTTGTCACAGCCACCTTGAGGCAGATGATCATACCGCTGCAGTCCACTCATGGAACAGGCAACTCATAATTATGGACAGCAGCTGCCTTTACCCAACCATGAACCCCTTCAGTCTGCTGGCTGTCTTGCCGGTCAAGCGGCGGTTTCGCAAAGCCGATCTGCCCAACTCATAATATGGTGGTAGGACCCCAGAGCTCGCCGTGCTCGGAATGCCCCCGCCAATATGGCAGTCCATGGGACAGCCAATCTCATAATAAAGCCATTTGTGCTAGTGGGGACCCTGTATACTCTTCTAGTGAGCCCCCCAGATACCTACTTGGACACTGTGCTACTAATCCACAAGTAACTCCTTTGTAAGCTCTATAGGTACAGTGAGCGTTGAATCAATTAGATGTTGGTGCAGCTCTGTGAAGCAAATACTGAACATGTGCTCTCTCAGAATTAGATTATACAGTCCATCATAGTCACTTACTTTGCTGCCGTTCACCCATATTTTTAGTGCCTTACAGAGTACTCCATGAAATCAAACAACAACTAGTTTCTGATTGTCCCTGAACTTTAAATTGATATCTCTCTGGAGTGAGACCAAACTTGACAACAAGGGTTTCCTTCATGGGGGCATCCTGTCAGCCCTATCCAGGACCAGTAGGGTATCCCTCCCAGAGGCTGGCATATGCTTCGGGCGACAAGGCCCAAATCCTCTTCTGGGACTCTGTGCATACACTTGATTACCTCATAGGGCTCAAACCACTTGTCAATATCATCACCCCCCACAAACCTAAGCACCAGATCTCTCGGGCATAAGGACACCTTTACCTCCTCCGGGCACTGCTGTGTAGCTGCCAACATTTTTTTAACTGGACTCTAACTGGAACTGGCTTTCAGGTCCAGTTCCTTTTGACTCACTGCATAAGCCAGTATGATTTTCTTCTCTTACAAAGCCTGTCTTCTTCTCTCCAGAGCCCATTTAACAGCTGTCTCTGCTTTCCCTTCTTCCATTGCTAGAGTGGCCAGTTGTAGCCTTAAAGCCTGCTCTTTGTTGGTCCTCTATCTCTCCTGGGGTCTGAATGTGGGAGGAGACACTGCTTGCTGCTCAGGACAAGGTAGATGACCTTACTCCGGTGGGCCTTTCTCTCGCCTCTGGAACGGTGTCCTGACAAAATATCAAATAAAAAATATTGAGATGCAGACATATGAAGTTTTTAATATTGTGATCTACAAATATGGTGATGTGAATATAATTGACAAAAATATCAATTTTCTAAGGTAAGTAATAGCGATGCCAAAATATCTTTGTTGCTAATATCGTTTACAAAAATATTGTTGTTAATAATGTCTCTTTTTAATCATTTTTATGTATTTTAGTATACGTTTTATTGTATATGTTTTAGATTGTTTGTATAATTATTGCTAATGTTTTTAATATCGCTTGTAAAGTTTTACATTTTTTTAATTAGATTAATTGTTTTAACTTTTACTGCTGTAGTGGATTGTGGGTACTGTAGGGGTATAGGGTAGAAAGTAATTTAATTATAATTAGTTATTAATTCATTGTTTAATCATTTTTAATCGTTTAATTGATAATTATGTAAATTGTGTAATTTGTTTATAGTTTCAGTCATGTTTTAGGTGAGGGTTGTGGGATTTGTAGGTGTATAGGGTGGTAAGTAAATTAATTAGAGTTAATTAATAATTACGTTAGAATTATTATTAATTATTTAATTGATAATTAATTATGTAAATTATGCAATTCATTTATTTTTAAAGTTATGTTGTAGGGGCAGGTTGTTGGGTGTGTAGGGGTACCGGGTGGGAAGTAAATTAATTATAATTAATGGGAAGTTAATTAGGAAATTATTTATTGATAATTAATTATGACGTTGTTATTAACTATTTAATTGATAGTTATGTTAATTGAGAACTTGTCATATTTGTTAAGTTATATTTTTGGTGTGTGTTGTTTAGCTTGCAGAGGAATGGGAGAAGTTATATAAGTAATCATATATATTTAAAGTATTCATTTATTTAAAGAAAACATTATTATTTCATATGTTAATTGTGTTATTTTGTGTTTACTTTTGATTACATTTTAATTGTTGGCTGTTACGTTTGTGGGTATATAGTGGTCTATTTTAATTAAATTAATAATAGTTGTGTTAATTGATAATAATTAATGAAATGAGTAATATTTATGTGGTTTTTTTTAATTGTTCAAATTAAGACATTAAATTTTTATATTTGGAATTTTATACTTTGGGGTATTTAATAGAGTTGTTAAAATATGATATTTGTTTGAAGTGTAGTACTCTCTATGTGCTGTACCAGTGAATGGAGTGGGAAAAATATATGTTACCTCTTCTGAGTCCAACCCTTTCTGTGCTGTTGCACCGAATGGTGTGGGAAGAGTAAATTTAACCTCTCTTGAGTCCAACCCTTTCCCTACTATTGCACCTACTAGAGTGGGAACAGTAAATTTAACCCCTCTTGAGTCCAATGGTTTCCCTACTGTTACACACAATTGAGTCGGAATAGTAAATGTAATCCCTCCTGAGTCCAATGCTTTCTCTACTGTTGCAAACAATGGAGTTGGAACAGTAAATTGTACCACGCCTGAGTTCAACGTCATGAAGAGAGTTTCAGTAATTTGATGCGTTTTTAGTCGCAGATTAAACTCCCATAATAAATTAATAATCTTATTGGTTTTTGCATGATCTTTGTATTAATTCAACCTAGTTTAAAATTGCACACACGAACACAAGGGTAACATTATGTGCTTTTATGTTGCACATGCAAGTTTGTGAAAATTAATTTATTAACCTTGTCTATTGTTTGTCAACATTGATTGCGGCTGTTCATTTAAATGGCATGTGCTTATTTTGCCTTTGTTTATGTCGTGTCATATATGTGGCACAGGTTCGTGGAGAATGTAAATGTAAAATGTACAGGAATTTATATAGCGCAAATCACCAAGCGGTTTCTAAGCTCTTGCTTAGGGAACCCGTCCTGGTATTCCCCTGTGAGATAACCCCAGCAGGGTATCCGCAAGGTGAAAGCCAGGCATCCCGCCGCGAGCGGCCGTTGTGGAGATTAAGCAAGCTATTGCCCAGAGTCGCAGAGTGTGAACCCGTGAATAGAGTAGGCACCGGAGCGAGAATTGTCGAGTCCATGGACATTTTAGGACTCAAGACCCCGCCGAGCTGGGAATTGAACCCTGGTCCCGGGCTGACCTCTGCTTCCTGGTCTGCCTCCTCTAACCAGTGAGCCACACTTCTCCACTGGAATGAAGAGGGTTTTTATAATGCAGCATACGTGTGCTTACAGCTAGATAACATAAACTAATGGGTTAACATTAGCAAGGTGGGTGGGTAACAGAATATTCTTCATTACTCAAATTAATTAATGTCTTGTGTTTTCTTGCTTATTAGTGCTTCGAAAAAGAGGCCTGAGGCCTAGTGTTTTTGAAAGCGTGTCTGAAAAGCCTGTCATGAAGAGCCGAGCACAGCAAAAGGACGTGGTCAAGGTTGCCACAAGATGATGTCCGAAAAAATAAATATATCAATGGAACTGTGCAGGACGTGCTCGTTGTTGATAGATTTCCAAGGACAGCTTCCGGCAGAGATGCCGAGCTGAGGAAGCAGCGAAACTGTTGTTTATTAGTTTTTGCAACATTTACGGAAGACCATGTCGCATCAGGACTAAAGGCAATGGTCTCACTGAAAGGCACAAGGTTGGATCGTGGAACGGTGAGCTAATATGGCCTGACGGCTGTCAGCCATTGGCTGCGTTGTATGTCACTAATAAAGTATTCTTTTAGTTAGTTTTAGATAGTGAAAAGGTATAAAAATTGGCCCCTTGGGAGGAGCCTGCTGACTCGTTCCTGAATCCTGCTGTGCGTGAGATGCTGTCGGACTTTTGACTCACGTAAGGATAATAGAACTTATGCTTTTCCCTCAGGTTTCTAAAGAGTTAGTTAGGGAAATAGAATTTAGGGAATGAGGCCCTTTCTCATTACATGTTTTTCATGCTGATTTTCTTTGAAGTGACATTCTAATGTGCCTTTACTTAATTAATAAAGATGCTTGAAAATGCTAATAAAGATTACCTGCTTAATATGCTCTTATTTTGAAAATAAAATTAATAAATGGCTGCGTTGTATGTCACTAAAAAAGTATTCTTTTAGTTAGTTTTAGATAGTGAAAAGGTATAAAAATTGGCCCCTTGGGAAGAGCCTGCTGGCTCGTTCCTGAATCCTGCTGTGCGTGAGATGCTGTCGGACTTTTGACTCACGTAAGGATAATAGAACTTATGCTTTTCCCTTAGGTTTCTAAAGAGTTAGTTAGGGAAATAGAATTTAGGGAATGAGGCCCTTTCTCATTACATGTTTTTCATGCTGATTTTCTTTGAAGTGACATTCTAATGTGCTTTTACTTAATTAATAAAGATGCTTGAAAATGCTAATAAAGATTACCTGCTTAATATGCTCTTATTTTGAAAATAAAATTAATAAAATAGATTTTGAAATGACAAGCTGGTCTTGTTTTCTGAATCTTGTTACCATCAGTTAATTCATCGCCAAGGTGACTTAATTAAATGTTTCCGTTATATTTTTATAAAATATGTTAGTGTTATACTGCAGTTGTACATAATGTGTAAATAGTTTCTGAATTGTTAGTTAAGTCACATGATTCAGTAGCCCATTATTTGTCTCAGTAATTTATGGGCCTATGATTAATGGTGTGTATTTTGGTATTGGGTAGTGATGTTGAGACAGATTTTCCACGGGCCGCTGGATCAAACGCTTACCCTAGTGTTGCATTGACTGGAGTGGGAATAGTAAATTTAACTCGTCCTGAGTCCAACACTTACCCTACTCATTCACCGGCTGGTGTGGGAATAGTAAAGTTAACCTCTCCTGGGTCCAACTCTTTCCCTACTGTTGCTCATGCTGGAGTGGGGATAGTAAATGTTACCCCTCCTGTGTCCAAAGCTTTTTCTTCTGTTGCACACAGTGGAGTGGGAATAGTTAATGTTACCCCTCCTGACTATAATGTGTACCCTACTGTTCCACTGACTGGTGTGGGAATAGTACATTTAACTTCTCCTTAGTTGAACGCTTTACCTACTGTTGCACACACCTGAGTGGGAATGTTGCATTGTATCCCTCCTGAGTCCAAACCTTCCTCTACTGTTGCATTGACTGGAGTAGGAATAGTAAATTTAACTCATTGTGAGTCCAACACATACCCTAGTGATGCATTGACTTGAGCGGGAATAGTAAATTGAACCCCTCCTGAATCCAACACTTTCCCTATTGTTGCACCTACTGGTGTGAGAAGAGTAACTTTTGCCTCTCCTGAGTCCAATGGTTTCCCTTCTGTTGCGCACACTAGAGTAATAAAAGCAACGTTTATCCCTCCTGAGTCCAACGCTTTCTCCACTGTTGCACACAGTGGATCAGGAATAGTAAATTGTACCCCTCCTTAGTCCAACTCTTACCCTACTGTTGAACCTACTGGTGTGGGAATAGTAAATTTAACCTCCCCTTACTCCAAAGCGTTCCCTACTGTTGCATCTACTGGAATGGGAATAATACATTTTACCCCTCCTGTGTCCAAAGCTTTGTCTACTGTTGCACACAGTGGAGTGGGAGTAGTTAATGTTACCCCTCCTGAGTCCAACGCTTACCCTACTGTTGCAACAACTGGTGCAGGAATAATAGATTTTACCCCTCCTGAGTCCTTAGTTTTCCCTACTGTTGCACACACTGGAGGGAGAATAGTAAATTTTATCCCCTCGGTGCCCAAAGCTTTCTCTTCTTTTGCTACATAGTGAAGTGGGTATAGAATATTTATTATTCTTGGAGTGTAATAGTTTTTTAGCAATGTTTACATATTTATTATTAATATGTGTTTACGTATTTAATTCTAGATTTTAATGTATATACATTTATGTAATTTTTTGTAACATATTTTTATATATTGTCTACAGTTTTATGTATAATTGACTTTTTTGTATTTTATTTGTTCTATTTAGTAATTATTTGCATATGTGTATATATATATATATATATATATATATATATATATATATATATATATATATATATATATATATATATATTGTTACATTGGTATATTTAAAAACATTAGAAAATTAAAATATATATTATTATTAATATATATTTTTTATTGTTTTATATTATATGTGTATATAAATATACGCACATTCATATATGTGTGTGTTTCTTTAAATAAGTGTGTATTTATATAGATGGTTAAATATTACTTAAACACATTTCATTTACATTATATCAATGTTATATGGTAAAATATTTATTATTTACTGTTTTTAACTATATATTAAAACTGTTATTATTGTATATATTTTTTCGATATTAGTGTACAACTACACTTTTCTTCGATATTTTTGTGCTCACCATTATTTGTATTGAAAAACAATATTTTTGTGATTGATATTTTTGGAACAATATTGCTGTCTCAAGATATTTTTTGCCTCAATATTGTGTCAGTGATCTTCTGGATCTGGGGCAAAATCCAGGGAATTCTCTTTATCCTCCTCTATTCCATTCCCTTTCGGTGCACCATCATCCTCCAGCCCCTGTCGTGCAGACTGCAACATGCAGACCTCTTCCCAAGCTCTGTGGGCCATCTGGTATTCCAACTTCTTGGATTCCTTTGGTAACTTCAGCCTGCTTTCTTTAGACAACATTTTCAGATTTGCCACAGTGAAGCTTTCAATGTTGCTGAAATCCATCTCTATTCTTGCAAAAATGACAGGTGTAAAATATGATTGAAATTTAATCCCTTCACTGCAGCAGCTATTCCGCCGCAGTGCTAAGGGGGTGGGGGGCCGCGTGGCGGTCTTGTGCTCGTGACGGAACCGCTCCGTCACGGCACGCGGGTGAGCTGTGCTTGTGACGGAACGGTTCCGTCACGGCCCCGCCCGCGCTACAGAACATTAGCGCAGGCGCGGCGAGAGGGCCGTGACGGAACCGTTCCATCACCAGCACAGCCCACCCGAGGCTCGTGACGGAACGGTTCCGTCACAAGCATGGGAGGGGTTAAAGGAAAGGAAAACATGGGCAATTAAAAAACTAAGGAGAATTTAAAATCTAAAATCGATTTTGATGTCAGATTATGAAGGGATTTTTTGTTTAACCCAAATCACTGAGTGGCACAGCAAAATACAAGTAATGAATACCACTGCTGAACACCAATGTATGATATTGAAGTATTAGTTGAACTGGGTGAGAACCCACCTCACATAATGATCAAAATCATTATCAGAGTGAACTACTAAAGTCACCAATTAAATTGTGCTTAACCCTCTGGTAGCTTGGCACAAAGCAGCCAGTGAGTACTCAAATAGTAATAAAGTAAAAGCACAACACAAGAAAAATACCAAACTAATTTGAAAAATAGAGAATATTTCAATAAATGACACTAAACAACAACAAAAATCAGTAGAACCAAAGATATGAATTTTAAAGTTCAAAATAGTGCCAAAACGCCTCAAGCGCCAACCATGGTCATCTTTTTTCTTTAGACTGAGATAAAGTCAAAGGTTAAGGCTGGTCACGATGAAACATGGTTTGGATACATGGACCAGGGTCGCCCCAGAAGAAAATGTACCTTCCGATGTGGGGCCTGATTTAGATGCTGGTGGACCACAATGAAGTGGCCTGTTTTGGTGGGCTTCGCGCCCACCAACCTGGTGTCTGCTCACCCTATTTAGCTGTTGGCTGGCAATGGGAGTAAAGACCGCTGTGATCCTGATGACTCTGCCAGGGCTTCACTCACCACCTCTATGGTTGGATGGGGATGGGCTGCAGCAGGCGGTGGTGGGACTCCAACCAGGAGTCCTACCTTCCAGATTTGGATGTGGCCTGTTTCTAAAGGAATTCAGGCAGGAATTCCTTCTACTTAGGATCAGTGGAATAGTAAGAAAAGGGGTGTAAACTCACCTTTTCTTGTGGTACAGGTTGCAAGTTTGTCCTCTTCTCCTTCACCCAGGTTCGCCTTACCTACTGGACCTACACTGCAATGGACCGGTACCCCATTTTGATGGACCCAAAGGTATGTGTTTGTGGAGTGTGCATGTATTCATTGCATACTGTGTGTATGTTGGTGGGGTGAAATGCAGAATGTGCACAACATGCTTGCTACACATAACCTACATACACAACATATATGTGTTTTACATAAAAAGAAATCCCCACTTACCTGTCTTCTCACCACTAAGGTCTTGAATTGCAGAGGTCCGCATACCTGGAATTAGCTTTCCGTGCCTGAGCCATTGTCTGGAAAGGAACCCTTAATTAGGTGAGTATTTGGCGTATTCTACACAGAGCTCTTTCAGACTGACAAGGCGAACTTGAACTTGTTCTCCCTTGCAACATCGCTCTAGTGTTGAAATTTAATCCTTACTCCCTAGGTGTAAATCTGATGCACTATTGTATCTTTCTCCATTAACTTGATACCGGAATTTCTGTATACAAGATATTCCGCTGGTGGCCTAGACCGGCCCAATTTTTAGGTAAATCTTTTATATAGTATTTGGACAAACGATGGGAAGAGTTTTTTTTTTTCTCTTAGAAAAGTGCAGCTATGCTCGCTGTAGGGACTTGTACAGATTCGGAAAAAACCTGCACCAATATGACTGAGAAGTATGAGCTGTTTAGAATGTGAGATTTATGGCACCAGTGTGAATGTACAAGTGTTATGTGACTAAGGGGTTTTTCTTTTCTTCGCCCAATGTGTGAACTTTCCTGTTAATCACTTTTATCTACTATGTATGAACAACTTCTGAGCTCACTACGTCCACAATCCAAATGTTTGTACTAGGATGTCTTTTTGAAATTATAAATCTCTCATGTTCGCATGTCTCTATCAATTACATTTTAATCCATTGCAAATCATGGAACTAGAATAATACAGAAATGTTGTCAATATAATGTGTCTCCATGATGTAAATTGTAAAAACGTGTTTTTTATATACCACAGATTGGCCACTGGTTTGATTGTTTTGTTTTACCCCACCCCACCGACGCAAAAGCCCTGATGAAGGTGCAGCCATAAGATCGGGCCAAGCACCGAAACGCGCGTCGGCGTTGTCTTATTGGATCCTTCTAGTTTGATCTGGGGTCTCCGGACTCGTGCCGAGAAGACCCTCCTGGGTCCCTAAATGTATCACTCTGTTAATTGATGATGAGGATGGTGTATGAACTTTGTTTCGTGTGTTTAGTTGTGTGAATGTGAAAGGAGGTATAAGTGAAGAGAAAGGATGATGTTGGATGATTGCTGAGAGGGTGAGGTGTGGTCGTTATGAAACCTTGTGAAATGTGAAATGTTACAAATTGTATTGTTATTTAAATTTTTGATGCACTAGGAAACTAAAATGAGAATAAAAATATCTATTTTTCTATATGTAGTCTGATCAATCGTGTGGCCTGATTGTGTGTTGTGGTGAGCTCAATGTTGTTAATTTGAATCCTCTGGACTCCTTGTGAGCCGCTAACCTGCATTTATCAGGGCAGACTGTTTCTAGTTTGGTTTCTCACCACCAAGGTCACGCCCCATCAGTACTCGACTGACAGGATGCCGCCAGCCCAATGGGAACATCCAAATCTGCTCAGCGGGACCCCGCCGTCCAGACGGGGACAAGGGGCTGTTCGTCAGCACAGAAGACCACCACCGCTGCAGACTTACGTGTATTGCATATGAATCTAAATATGACGGGCGGAAGACAGTCAGCTAAATAGAGTACTTGGGCCTGCCGCCACGGCAGGGAGACGGCAAGACTACCAAGATCTAAATCCAGCCCCAAGTCTCTGCAATGGAATTCAAAAATCCTAAGTGGCGCAAGGCACCAGACTGTGGCTTAAGAGGGCTCAATGTCATCAGATAGCCTTTGAATGAGATCTCGGTAAAGCAGTTGACTTTTGTCAGGAAAGCTCCACGTGGGAAAAATTTTAATTTCACACCCCCAGACAGTCCCTCACTGGCTGGATACTTTTTGTGTCTTCGCCCAGTAAAGACTTCTACTTTTGGATTTGGTCACTTTTTTGGAGCTTGGATTCTTCCAGCAGGGCAAGGCTGCGTGCTGTAGCCAAAGAGGGCTCCACAAGGAAGGATACCTTCTCTAGGGAAGTCCTGGTAGGTTGGATTTACTGCTGTGGAGAACGATAGCGGGAGCAAGTTGAATCTTTGGACCAGCGGTGATGCAACTTAGTTGGATTGGCTCGGCAGGTTGGTCCCTGTTCCCAGTCGGTTTTCAGACCGAAAATTTGGCAACAAGTTCCTAACTCCTAAGAAAACTTTAGAAGGAGTACACTTTAATATCAGCCATTGGGGATCAACACTCCCTCCAGCAAAGGCCAACAGCAAGGTCTAAGGTAGGTCTAGTTGGAACTGGTCAGCTAGGCAGTAGCAGGACAGTCCTCTGGAGGTTTGTTGTGTCTGTGTAACGCAAACAGGCGGGCAGCCAGAAGACACTTGGAGTCGATTCTGGGGTTCTTGATTCAAGGCAAGTGTTCTGAGAGGAGTACTAGGAATGCCTCTTTAATGCTCAGTGCCAGTCTGTGAGTGGGGAAACGTTTGGTTACTTCCTAACCAATGGGGGAAACATTCTCTTGGGTGACCGTACACACTTTTTTCAGCACTTCTTGTGTGTTATACTGTAAACTATCCCATTGTGCCCTTCTCCACCTAAATCCATAATCACAGAATCTTTCTTCCCCTGGTTAGAACTCCCTGTGCCCACCCACGGGTGTGCTATGATAAGGGGAAAACTCTCCCTTCTAGTCACTCCAAACTAGTTCTGTGGTAACTTCCCCTGTCCACTGAGTTTGGAACCAAGCTTACTAGTAAGACAAATGGGGCAGGTCTAGGAGGGTGCCAGTGACAGTGTAGGGAAAATTTGAAGCTTGGGGAGAGGCTGAGCACAACACCCCACGCCATCTTGTGCAAGAAAAAAAACACCTCTCCACACCCAAGCCTTTTAGCCACTCTCTGGGAACAATCTGCATCTCACCACAGGGAAGCCATTCACCAGGCAGGTGAAACTGGACACTGGCAGAAAGGCACATTTGGGTTAGGCAAAAAAAATACAACTTTCTGAAAGTGTCACTTTCAAAACAGTTATATGAAATCCAATTTTAACAATAATTGGATTTTAAATTACTATGAAAATAAGACCTTGAATCACTTTTCGAGCTGCTTCCAAACAGAAATTAGGCATTGTAAGTTGTTATAACATAACGCAGTGTTTCTCTATGGGAGACACAATTTTGCAACAGTGGAAAATGCACGAGGAGGTTTTCGCTGCCTGGACATGCAAATCTTTCAATATACATGCCCTACTTTTTCAATACCATACATATTAGGGGCATACCTTAGACGTAACCTATATGTATTAGAAAGGAAGGATAGGGCCTCTCCAAAGGTATATTTTGCCAGTTCGATATGGCAATTTAAAACTGCAATGTCAGGCCTGTAGACATGTTTTACAGTCCTACTTTAGTTGGTGGCACAATTAGTGCCAATGAGGTCACTTTGGATGCCATTTGCCGTGAACCCTGACATTGAATGCTGGAGATCACTGTATATAAATTTTAAGAACAACACAGACTAAACTTAATACATCAATTCAATGCGAAGTGTCACAACTGTTTATTGACTTTACTGTCCTGAAGAAGGTCAAAAGGATTAGTTCAACCGAAGACCAAAACGTCGATCGTACAGTCCTTCTCCTGATCTATGATTAATTTTCATTGATGATTATCTTATTGTGTACGAATAGATGTCATCTTTTTTCGATTGGTTTAGGATTGGACTTTTTTGCAAATTAATGATAGTTTGATGTGACAATTCTAGATTTCATTTGTATAGTGTTGTGTATCCACCAGTAATTGTTGATTTGTAGCGCCTTAATTGACCTGAATAAGCAATGTATAAACTAAAGAATTTTTATGAAAAGATTTATCACTTTGTGTCTTACTCATTTCTTAATTTGAGTGTCCACACATTTAAGATGGTTCAACATTATGCCTCTCTGTATTCAATTTACAGACAAATTGTTGCAGTTTCTGATTAGTCGGACAAGATTGAATGATAATTTTAACATAGAATCTAAAAACTGGAAAGCAATTTTTTTTTTTTAAATCAAGTCCCTTGCTGGCAGAAATTATTTTGTATTGCAATTCACTAGTAACATTTAATTTACAGGCTTTGGGTACATGTTGTACCATATACCAGGACTTACAAGTAATTTTAATTTTCCAGTTAGGTATATGGAAATCGTGTCATCTTTATTTCTTTTTTTTATTACATTCCCTGAAAAGATCACAACAAACAATCATCAAGAGCTCACAATGTACAGTTGATATGAGACAGTTCAATTGTTAGGTTGAATCACAGTAAAGTATATACTATCCCGTGTGGCCCATAACACAGAAGGTTTGCCAGTGCCTACCCCGCCTCTCAGAGAGCAAAGTACAATGCAACTATCTGGCATATAGCGCAACCATATGTTTTGAAGGTTAAGGGAATGTCTGTGTGCATTAGCAGGAGTCTTCCAGGAAGCACAGACGCAATCTCGACCTCCCCACTCCCACGCCAGTTAAGGGAGTAATGGGCCCTGTTCAGTCACTAGGAGAGTAATAGACCTGTAGTGGGTGCCAAATGTCCTGGGGAATCGGCATCGGGGGTGACCGTTCCCCATCCCACACACAGGCCATGCACGACTTGGAAGGAAGGAGGGTGATGGAGACAAACCACCTGATGCCCCACTCCATTGCATTGGAGCAGCCCAGGAAGGCTATATTCGCCGAAGGTGTAAGTTTGACTCCTACCATACCCAATAGTGGACGAAACACCTTATCCCAAAACGTATGAATACGAGGGCCTTGCCAGCCCATGTGGGAAAAAACAGATTCCAGTGCAGTGCACCACGCACAACGGGAATCTGCTATCAGTTTAAACTTGAAGAGGGGTGTGGTAATTGCAGTGCAGGAATTTGAAGTACAAAAGTCAGACACGGACATTGGGGGAGAGTTCCCCTATCTGGATGCAGCAGTATGTCCACTCATTATCCTGAATTGTGGCTCACAGATCCGCTTCCCGTTGCGCTCTGGCCTGTGGGATTGTGACAGGGGCTTCAGATTGCATGGTGATATATCGGCTGGTCACCAAGTTCCTTGAGATGGGGGCAATGAAGAGAAGGGCCAGAGTTTTGGAGCTGGGGTTCTCTAGGGGAAACGTGGGGTATTTCTCTTTGCATTGCATGCATCAAGAGCGGAGAAGCCCTCCTGGGTGGAGATTGGTGCATGGTCCACAAAAGTGTGCCCCGGATTGTCAGTGGCCATGTGGGCAATGCCCCAGTTCCACAAATGGTGCCGAACGGCTTTATCCTCAGCAAGAATTGCCACTGGATAGTGGATGATGAGCTAGTCGGGAGAATACAGAATAGGGTGAGCTTGGAATCAATGGAGGCCCACCCATGCTACTTGTGTACTGGAGACTGAGCTGATATTGATGTAGGGACAGCGGGGTACCGCACAAATCAAAGAGAGCAAAGTGGCCAGATGAACAGTGTCATATCCTGTCACCAGATAAGCCATGTGTGGGGGAGCCACAGCCAGAAATGGGCAAAGTGTGCTTTGGCGCGATTATACTATAAATCAAAATCTGACGCTGTCAGTCCCCCTTGGTCATAATCAGTACTTCCCAGGAAGCCGGGGCTTCCTACCCGCCAACAAAAGCTTCATTGAGTAAAGAAGTACTGGGATAGTGGGAGTGGAATGCTATTAAATAGGTACAACAGTTCGGGGAGTATAATCATCTTTATGAGGGCTCTGCTGCTCATCAGGGACAATGGTAGATTCTTCCATTTATTGACTTAGTCCTCTATTTTGATCATGAACACTCCATAATTTTTGAGGATTATTGTGGACCCATCTCTAAGAGCCAGATACCTCAGGGATATGGAGGTCCCAGGCAGAGGGAAACCCCGCACCCTGGTGGTTGTGGCTGGTGTTAGTCGGAAGATGGTGGATTTGTTCCAATTGATTGTAATGCTAGACCAGGGCTCTCCAACCTTTTTACTAACAAGAGCTACTTATGTTCATTGAAAATCATCCTGAGTTACTAATAATATTAGTGTTGTATACATCAGAAAAGATTACATTAGTGACAACCCTATGCAAGTTTACCAGCCATGATCTCCGCACTGCAGGATTGTCAGCAGTAATGTAAACAAGCATTGGCATAGCCAATAGGTCTCGTCTTTGGGACCTTATAAGTGTTTAGCCATGCAACAGTTGATGTTGTTGCAGGAAGGATATGGTGCTGCATAACTAAATACTTATAAGGCTCCAAAGGTGAGACCTATTGGCTATGCCAGTGCTTGTTTTTAGTGATGCTGTATAGCATCTCTGCTGCTATGCATCCTGGGTGACAGACTAAAGTATATAAAACATTTGATGGATGGATGGAATGTTTATATTTATCTAAACTACTGGTATTTACTTTGGGCTGCATCCTTGTCCACCATTATTTTGCACACCTTTCCTCCTCAGTTTGGACCCAGCCGTATACAAATCAGTCTTGACCCTGCTCCAATGGGAACAGTCTAGACAGAACTGTCAGATGAGATCCTCTCTGAGTGGAACACAAGCAACATAGGGCCTGTCTCGCCCTAGTTAGTGTAGTCTAGGCACACCCGTCCCAATTAGGGTGACAGACTAAAATACAAAAAAAGTGACAGCTGCAATGTTTGAATCATAGCCACTAATTACTCTTTAAAGCATCCCAGTGCATCATTATTTTGCACACCATGCCACCTCAGTTAGGAACCAGCCATATGCAAATCAGTCTTGACTCTGATACAGTGAGACCAGTCCAGCCCAAACTGACTCATTATGTAGGCACACGGAAATACATAACAGCCACAGATGCAATGCCCCCTGGCACCAAAGTAATATTATTAGTAATAAGTCTCTCGCGGTTGAATGATTTATCATTCAAATATCAGATTTAAATAGATTTTGGAAATTATGGTTTTCTGAAAATGCACACATTTTCACATCAAATGCATACTTTTCAATTTTGGTATACATATATTAATTCAACCAAACAAAAGCTTCTACTTTAGTAGGCTGGACTGCACACAGGAGACCTACTCACAGGTAGGTGAGAGCTACCAGTAGCTCACAAGCTACTCATTGGAGAAGCCTGTGCTAGACAGTCTTAAAAAGTGTGAATTTCCTGATGACTGAACTGAGGTTCCATGCTGGTTCTTGTAAGCAGAGGGTTATGTTATCCACAAACAGGGAAACCACATGGTTCCATGCTGCAACTGGTCAATAGCACACACACACCAAGTGTTCTGAGGCTAGGACATAAAGCAGGGAGAGGAGACAGCCCTGAAACGTGCCCCTCTCGATGGGAAAAGGGGTCAGAGAACAGCCCGCTTAAGGGTATTGGGCTGGTACAGCTGGTGTTTAGCAGTCGTATTCAATTCATAAATGTGTTTGAGAGTTCTAGACTGGCCAGCATGGCAAACAGGAATCTCCACTCCAAAGAGTCAAAGGTTTTTGTGGCATTTTAAAAATTTGCTATAGCGTCAAAATCTGTCTGAAGCTGATGTAACAGAGCAAAAAGCGTCCAAAGATTGTGGGACCTGGAACTACTTGGGACGAACCCTGGCTGGTCCAGTAGCTGCAGGTTTAGGATTAGCAATAGGAGCTGATTTGCAAGGATTGCGCCAATATTTTTGCACCTGTCTTTATAGGGGAAAGAGGCGTTAAGAGTCTATAAGGGACAGTGGTTTATCAAGCTTTAGGAGAGTAATGTTTCTCTGAGGGATTCGGGAAGGATGCCTGTTCGCATGCCTTGTTATACATTTGGAGTAAGCAGGGGTGAGGTTAGCAGCATATGTCTTGTAGAATCCCAGGAGCTGTACACGTAGGAAGGTGTAGTGACCTCTTCTAGAGCTATGGGCACGTATAGAAATTGTCGATGGGGGTCCTGGATCCAGGCAAGTGCTATGCGCTCAAAATAATCAGTATACTTCTCAGGGGATCTGGAGTCACAGGATGAATAGAGGTCGGTATAATATGAGAGGCATTTTCCCAGAATGTCATCAGCATCCTGAAGGGTTTCGCCCCTATCCATGTCTAAATGGAGAATGCCCAGTGGTAATGTCGACTGCTGCAACAAATAAGCCAGTGTTCTGCTCAGCTTCTCTGCCTCACTATACATCTGGGCCACTGAGTACTTATTTGAATGTTTGACCTCTAGAGCGGCTAAGTCAGTGAATTCTGATAGTTTGGTCCTAAGCTCTGTCAGGGTGTGAGACTTAGGCGCAAGTGTGTAATGAGTTTATAGTTCACATAGCTTCCTTTCCAGTCCATCAAGATTAGCATGGAGCGTTTTCCACATACCATATCACTTGGCGATGCAGACGCCGTGGCTATATGCTTTAAACACCTCCTAGACCATGCCACCGAGTTTAGTGAGGCCTTGTTATCCTGAAAGTAAATAGAAATTCAACTTGTATATTGCCCATTAAAGCAGGGTCCATTAGTGCTGAGGATGACAGGCACCAGGAGAAGGCGCTGTGTTAGGAAGCAGGGCAAAGCACAATATGAAAGGTGAGTGGTCCAAGAGAGTGTGGGGAGATGCTTAATGGAGTGGAACCAGCTACAGAAACAGGCATACCCAGCCAATAATCTAGTCTTGCCCAAGAATCGTGTGCTGTGGAAATATATGTGCCCTCATGAAGTGTAGGATGCTTGCGCCTCCATATGTCCACCTACCCACTTGCGCCCATTAAGTCAGTGAGAGAGAGCAGTTGCATGATATTTACGCATGGCGGGATTGGAGAAGTTTAGGGTTTTATTTAATACCAAGTTAACTCCTTCGACGCTCATGACGAGCTCAGCTCGTCATGATGTCCACCTCCATACACTCATGACGAGCTGAGCTCGTCATGAACAATGGTATTCAGAGAATATCAGCACAGGAGGAAAATAACACTAGCATCGATGGTGTTAAAGTTGCTCCCATCACACATACTGCGCATGAGGAATGCACTGCACATTTAGGTCACACATTTTTCAAGAATTAGGGTAATCTCTGTTGGGGCCATACATGTCAACGAGTTTGAAATATTGCTTACCCACCATGAACTGAATTAGGTTGTATCTCCCCTGTGTGTCAGTGTCCTCATGGAGGATGCGAATTGGCAGGCCTTAGCACACCAATATGGTGATGCCCTAGGCATAGGACGAATAGTTGACCTGCAGTCTGTGGCCACTCCATTTCTGGGCAAATGTGGAAGTTGAGCATACCAGGGTGGTTCTTCTGCAGGAGGGCTATGTCGACCATATGTGGGTCAGGGTAAGAGAATATGTGCTGAAGTTTGCGGGGGTTACTGACACTGCCCATATTGCATGTCAAGAGGCGGATGGAGGCTTCTTCAGGTGTGGTCAGGGTCATAAGGAGACTAGCATAAGGTGTGTGTTCACCAACGTATATAGATTATGGACAGAGATTACCAGAATAATTCTGAGAAGAGGACAAGAAAATGTAGTGCATGCTAAACAGGCCGATATGCACTCTGGAAGGAAACACTCATAACACAGTAGACCACACACAAACAACCCACATTCCAACACTAGCCAACCCAACCTGCCAGTAGATTTCACCCAAAAAACACCCAGAACAGAAACAATATGAGCATCAGATGGGCACCCTGCACATGTTATGCTATGGAAGAATCAATAGGGATTACCTCATGGGGGATCCCAGAGCACCAGCTGAAAGACTCCACCACTGAACAGGCTGTGTCAGCGAAGCAAAAAAGTGTTGTGTGGCTGCGATGCAATGGCCATAACAGTGTCTGACCCGTCACTCAATGTCACTCAAGCCACCATCGGGTGAGGTGGTGCTGTGTTGTGGGGTAGCCCATGAGTCCTACAGTATTTTTTTCACAATCGGTGATGTGCTCTGCTGTGTAGACAAGATGTGGGTTTTGTCTCCATGAGAGATCCGCTGTGAGTGATCTGGAGGAGTGCAGAGTACAGCATGGTGTAAGGTACACCTTCTTGTGGAAGCTTACACTTAAGGGGGAGAAACTCCTGGCGTGCCTCTGGGACAGAGAGGGTGAAGTCTGTGTAGATAGAGAGTTTGGAGCCCTCCTCTTGTAAAGGTTGGTTCTCTTGTGCCAACAGTAATGCAGCATCACAGTCTCTGTAGTTCAGCAGTTGAGGAATGATGGGCCGCGGTAGGGCTCCTGGGGGTGGCCTGGGGCCTAGAGATTGGTGGGATCGCTCAACCGCAAAAAGTGGTGAGAATTCTGTGGAGTCAAATAAAGACTTTAGTAAGGATTCTACATAGTATGATATATTTCCTGTATTTGACTATTCCAGAATCCCCACAATGCTAATATTATTCGCCGGGACCGGGTCTCCAGGTTCTCATTCTTAGCTTCAAAGAGGTTCAGGACTTTGGCCATGTTAAGGATCTTTTCTTTAGGGCTCTCTATGTCGTCATATAGCGTGGAGATGAATGTCTCTGCAGTGGCAAGCTGCTTGTCCTGCTTATTTAGGGTGGTAGTCAGCTTCTCCACTCTGGAGTTGAGAGCATCCAGAGGTCTGTCAATGGAGGTTGGGCTCCTCAGCATGTTCAGCAAAAATGTCTTAACATTGGTAGTGTGCTACCCTACAGCATCACCAGGGTGGGCATTGCCGGTGGGCTGCCCCCAGGCCATATGTCTGTTCCCAAAGTACAGTTAGTACTGTCTGGTGATTCCGTTGCCAGTCTTGCTCCCTGCCAGTCAATGCAAGGCTTGATGCTGAGGTTCAAGGCAAAGCAGCCAGCCCCCAGTAGAGGAGGGCAATCGGTCACCTGGGTGCCTGGCCAGCTAGGTGTTGCAGAGAGGTCTTCACAGGAGGGGGAGGACACCACCACGAGTGTCCACAATCAGTGTGTCTCTGGTACAGTAAGCTCACGTGGCTGGGAAAGTGTAGCTGGGTCTATTCCTGCCAGGGTGAGACAGCCAGGGTTAGACTGACCTGGAGTACAGTAGAGCCAGGGTAGCATTTGTGCAACCCCGCCATTGTAGGGGGCTGTGAGAGGGCCTCAGGGCCCCAGACGGACTTATGCCTCACATGGGACAGGAAGACACAACTTGGGGAGGGCCGCGTGCCACAGCAAAGCTGTCCAGACCGGGCACATCCAGTGCCTCAATCCAGCTGCCCAGAGGCAGGCCACTCATCAGGTCCCGGGCCTCCTCCAGGTACTATGTCACCACCGCGGTCTGAAGAACACCTTGTTTGTTGTCCTGCAACGGTGGAGGGCCCTGGCCCATCTGCACTCGGCTTAGGTGCGCACTGCATAGTCCAAGGGCCACTGATCTCACCCAGTCCGGGCCATGCAGCCCGCATATTCCGCAATCCCTGCTCGGGCCACCAGGTGTATGCTGCTGCTGGGGGTAAAACACAGCCCCTAATCTCCACTCAGCTCGCTTCATGCTGGGCCGTCAAACTGCTCCGTCGGCTGTGGGCACGGCTTTGCCAGGGATCTCCTGAGTCAGCCAGTGGCTCACGCCACCATCTTGCCATGCAGCAACTAAGGCGCGGCTAAAATAAAGAAGCAGTGCTCTGGGTTTACAGAGGTCGGCAGTAGTCATCGGCTGTGCCTCTGGGGCTGTAAAGTTACCCCGCTTGCTGCCTGAACGCCTGAGATTTTCAGTGGTTTCCCGTATGGCTCGGTAAGAGGAGCCTCATTAGAGTGTGGCCATCTTGAGGCCAGGCACTCTGGTGCACCCATCCTATGTTTAGAAGGGAGAGCACAAGAACACTACCACTCTTTAGCAGGAGTAAAGTGTACAGAGTTATACGGCCAACAAAAACAGATACAGGTACGGAAGGCAAAAATCTGGGGGAACATGACACCAAAGATAGTAATTTCCAACAATGAGTTAGAAGGCATCAGCATGTCAACGAAAGAGGACAAAGTGCTGACGTCATGCCACTCTGCCAAGTGAAGCTCCTGTTACACACACTTCACTTCCAGCGCCTGCTGTTTTTGGGTATGGCTGTGGTGGCATGAAGGATGCAAACTGCCAGCTCTCCACCAGAAATCTTGTTTAAACACTGCGAGAATTGATATAACACTCTCATTGAGACTGCATTCCGTCTGTATTCCTGAGAAATGCATTCTAGGTTGAGCAAGAGCATGGCAGAGTGTACTGCAGCAGTTTATGCATGAAATGGATGGGAAGACAATACTTTTAAACATACGGTAATGCATTCAGACACTTCCCGATCTGCTTTGGGTAACTGGAGAAATTAAGGATAATGATCCACACCATTAAATAAAAATTATTTACTAGATGCGATGTGTGCAAATATGTCCAGGCTTCTAAAGTCCGGATTTATATTTGCAATTCCAGCTGCCTGATAAGATGAATACAAATGGAAAGCAGAAAAATATCTCTTCTCTTGCTTGGCTTCTTGTTATTCCTGTCGAATTCTCACCTGCTGCACCTTAATGCTGGTAAAACAGATCACTGCCTACAATGGCACCCCAGAGACATGCAAAGCACTTTTTTTCTCACAGCCGCTCGTTGCAGTCTTCATTACTGATAACCTGCTCTGGGGGGCCTAGCTAGCAGTGGCATCATTTCCAGGGCCCCTTGCGTCTCTTATCGCTCCCTCACCTCCTCTTCAGAAGTGCGCAGACAATAACACCGGGTGCAGGTTTCATTTGTACCTTTGGAATGAAACGGCAAGCGAGTCAAAGGGTGCAATTACAGAGAAAACCCTTTATGCGCCACTGAGGTGCGGCAGCAACAAGAACCGCAGAAGGGATTTTAATTGAAAGAAACGTTACGCTGAATGAAAACAGTCAAGATCCGAAATGGAGAGACATGGATGGGGGGAAAGTACCTACGATATAAAAGAGTGTAATGCAAAGAAAAAGGCGATTGAACAAAGAATCAAAGGAATAGAAAAGGATATCGAGCAATGATTTTCTTTTCGATTGAAACAGAAATCTCCGTTAAGTTGACAGGTGCATGGCTTGGATATGATGCGCTAAAGTAAAATAGCAAATATGTTTCAATATGGATTGATTTGGTCTGGAAATTAGAGTTTTGTAAGAGTAAATGCCACTAAGTGGACATGCGGCTTTCAAACAGGACAAATGGCTGACTGCTTGACATATTTCAGTGTGTTATCTTTGCATTATCTATTTAATCGCAAGAATGGTTTTTGTTTCGATTAGCCACATACTATTAGAATGGATGTCTTGTCTAAAAGACACAGGGCAGTGTTAATTTAATCAGCAACGTGTAGGAAATCCTCCTTTTCTGGTGGTCTTCCCAGAATTTCTGCCTTCTGCTGGGCCCTATATATTTTTCGCTGGCTTTAGAACTCTGCACTGTACCACTGCTAAACAGTAGCAAAATGCCTGTGCTCCCCCTTTTAACATGGTTGAATTAGCCCATTCCTGATTGGTATATTTAACTTACCTATAAACCCCTAATATATGATACAAGGTGTCCCTGAGGGCCTGAACGTTAAATGTCTGTAGTGGTCAGCAGCACCTATTGTGCTTCAATCTTAGTGCATGCATGGCTACAGTCTTACCTTGTATATTCTGACTTTAACAATGTAAAAACTGCATTTCGACCTATCAAAATAAAAGCCTTTTGACAGGCCAAACCCTCCCTTTTAAATATTAACAAGTCACCCCTATGTAGTAGGACTTGAAGCCCACATGACTTGGGCACATGGTATTTATATGTCGGACATGTAGACATTGAACGTTAACATGCCCTTACAGTAATTAGCACTCAAAATATATTTTTCACAGTGGCAGTCCTAGCTGTCCCGTGTAGAAAATCAGAGTACAGATTAAAATCCTAAAACTCTATCTCAGGAATGGAACTAGCTAGAAAAATCATTATACAACTAATTTTAATAGTTATTAAAAATCTAATTTAAAGATGAAGTAGAAATTTTGATAAATATTAAAGACAAGTAACTTTCAGAATGTTACTTTTTACTTGTCTGTAATTCCTGGTGGCTAATTTTCATTTGCTTTCCAACTTCTCCATGCCAGTAATTAGCATTTAAACAGGTTGGAAAAGGTGTGAGATTCCTCCCAGGAGCTACACAATAGGTTACTGTGTTTTTCAGGCTGATGTGAGTGGGCAGGAATGACACCTTTGAGCTCAGCAGAAAGGTAAGAGCTGCGAACATCCATTATTGACACTGTATTATCAAATGATGCTTGACAGGTCTGCTGGGTTCGAACATTATACTTGGGGTGCACTTGAAAGGAGGGAACACGATACAAAGACAATTCTTGTGTATCCATTGTCTTGGTGCTGAAGGAATCTGCCTTGTATTATCAGATCTCCGTTTTTGCGGTTTACATATAACACTTGGAGTGCACTTTATGGGAAGCAAACAGAATGCCAAGACAATTGCTGTGTATCTACTGTCTGGTTGCCAAAGAACCCTGCATTTGTCCTGTGAGATTTCTCTCTCTGGGTTAATTGTGATTCAATGGCTGATTCAAACTTCATTTTAGCGTTAGAATTGGGAGGACACTAGAATTAACATAGTACACTCCCCACATGCACACCCAGACATCACAACTTTAGTTTAGTGTGGTTGAAGACTTTTTTGTTTCTAATCTGTTTATTGAACACGTGACACAGAGAAAAGCTCAAACAAATTAAGTGCAATGTAACCCCATCAAAAAAGCATAAAAAGAATATCACCTCCCATTTGGATGTCAGAGTATTTCGAGTAAAACTGAGAAAAATGAGTCAGTACATTATCACCCAAACCAGTGGTGCACAGGTAAGGAGGAAAACTAAAATAGAAAGCATAACAATATGTTACAAACCTTTCTAAGGTAACAGGACATCTCTCTGAATTCGAGACAGACCAAAGGAAAACATCCAACATCGCAAAAATTGTATGAAACATTGTCCTTGTCAACACAATTGGGTTATCTATGTGAAGCAGTGTATAACATACCCTGCTCATCTGTTTTGTGCGCTAGGCGGACTAATCTTTCGAACGGGGCGATATCGGGGGCACATCACCCAAATTGAACAGAAGGAAAGGAAGAAGCGAAAGAAGGAAGGGTCAAACCACCCATCAAAGAGGGAGAGCAGGGGAAGATGATTTAGAAATAACCTGCTGTTGGAGGGGGTTAGAGGTCTCGCAATGAAGGAAGAGGTAGGCCTCACCTACGAAGGTGGTGGCTCAGGGGACGTTAGCCGGTGACCCCTCACATGAGGTTTAAGAGAATCATCAAACAGCTGCAGAGATTGTAGCATAGGGGGAACCAATCGGGAGTGTTCCAACTTAGAGATGTATTAGTGGCAAGCAGACATGGGTGAATTTGGAGTCTGTGTGGTTGATACGTGCAGTGAGCAACTCAAGGGCTAGAACGTGACACAAATGGAGGAACCATCTGGCCACCAGGGAAGGGGGGTTCTTCCAGAATAAGGCTATGGATTGCTTGGCTGCTCCCAGCATCTGTAATATCAAACGCCAGTATGTATACTTCATTGCAGTCAATGTCGGGGGCCTAATGCCTAACAGGGTAATTTTCGGGGAGGAAGGGATAGGGAAGCCCACTACATCCTTAATATGACTGAGAATCTCCTTCCAAAACATCGAAAGACAAGACCATCAAATATGTAGAATATCCCCTCTGCCACCCTGTCATCTCCAGCAGGTTGGGGGGAAATTTGGTAATATCTGTTGTAGACGGGCCGGGGTTAAGTACCATCGCGACATACGTTTGTACGCTGATTCACATTTCGATATGCCACAGTATATTTTCGGGATGTTCTGCTATAACTGGGCCCAACACTCTGGAGATATGTCTTCGCCTAAATTTGTGTTCCATTGCTTTTGATAAGTGTGGAGTAGGGGTCGGTGCGAGTGTTGCAAGACGATGTAAGTGTGAGAGATCAGGCCCCTTGACCCATCAAATTGGCTCACTTTCAAAGGCCGTTAGTTGTCTAGTGGCTCCTTTGGAGATAGGCATGGGAGAGCAGCCAAGCCGTATCTAATAGTATTGCATCCGAGCCCCCTCCGTAAGGTGAAAGGACTATTTGTATTGATCACAAGTGAGGAGTTTGTCGCACTGAAACATGTCTTGATTGACACAGCATTTGCCATCAGACCACGCACCGAATGCTCGAGGCTGCAGCGCAGGAGTGAACATTGGATTGTGCACAATAGGCGTGTTAGAGGAAGGGAAGGTAGTCATACCACAAGAGACCGCCACTTTATCCCAAATCTCCAGGACCGTTTTAGTAGGAGTAGCATGTTTGAACTACGGGTACGAGCTCCATGAGAAAGCCAAGGCAAATCCCATAGAGACCTACAGGAGACCGCCGGGTCCGTATGGAACCAATGTTTTTCGCTCTCGCGAACCACCCATCTGATATATACCGATGATGACATGCCTAGTAATATTCCAAGAAATTGAGACATGCAAGACCACCCCGGTCCTGAGGCAACATCAGGATCATATTAGAGAAATGCGGACAAGACCTTCCCCATATAAAAGTGGTGAAGTCATGCCGGAGAGACAGGATGTCAGCGTGAGGTATTGGGGGGGGGAAGGGATTGAAATAAATATAATATCTTCGGGAGAATTAACATTTTTATAGAATTAATACGTCTTAGCCATGCAAGAGGGAGACCTCTCCACCTATGTAATGCCTTCCAAATCGCCCCCTATACCTAGGCCAGTTAGTCGATGTCCAGGAGGAAAGCGAGGGAGTCAGATTAAATCCCAGGTACCTTATTGACTTGTCAGACCACTGTAGAGGAAGCAAAGTTTCCAGATCCTGGACCTCTGAGGCTGGTGGTGTAAGATTGAGGGCATGAGATTTAGCAAGATTAATCTGGAATCCCGGAGCTGTCTCAAAAGACTGCAAAAGCGTAGCTAAAGCTGGAAGGGAGAGGACGGAGAGGAAAGAGAAAGAAGGAGATCATCTATGAAGAGGGAATCTTTGTGATCCTTTGCCATAAAAGGAATGTCCCGAATCTCAGGTTTACGTCGAATAGCGATGGCAAGGGGTTCCAATACGAGGGCAAATAACAAAAGGAATAGCGGACAACCATGTCTGGTGCCGCGGTAAATCAGGATGGAAGCGATGAGACATCCATTAAAACGGATGCCAGTAGTGGGTTGTGTATAAGAGGCCATCCACTTAGAAATCATCACAGGACCCAATCCCACCCTCTGCAGAAACTCCCGAAGAAAGCGCAAATCCATCCGATCAAAGTTTTTTTCAGCGTCAAGGGACACCAGACAAGCCGGTATACCTCTGATCTGTGCCTTTTCCCCAAGATGGGTGATCCGGGGAATGTTCTCCACCCCCTGCCGATGGTGGATGAACCCAACCTGATCAGGATAAATAAGGCCCGGAAGGTGAAGTTCCAGTCGGTTCGCTAAAACCTCAGTGTAGATCTTAGCGGCAGTGTTTAAGAGAACAATAGGGCGATACGAGGTAGGCAAGGAGTGGTCTTTTTCTGGTTTTGGAATGAGGATAATCTCTGCTTCCGCCATGGTTGGAGTAAGGCCCAAAACCTCTGTAAAGCTGTTAAAAAGGCGTAACATATGTTCTCGAAGCTGCGGGTAGAGGACCCAATAAAAGGCTACCAGCAAGACATCAGGAGCCGGAGTTTTCTCCACTGGAAGCTGTTTCAGAGCTTTCGCTATTTCCTCGTGCAATGGGTTCCTCCATCAGACCCCTATGATGGGCACCGAGGGGCAAGAGTCAAGAAATTCTGGGACTGACTCTAGAGAACAGGGGGCCTCTGCTTAAAGTGTCCTATAAAAACCCGACGTAACCGAAGACTTGTTGAGCTCTGAAATAGCCCAAGTACCATACGGGCATTTAAGTTTGGCGATGTGTGCCCTTGTATTCCTAGACCAAAAGTGCTGCGCTAGACATGGCCCTCCTGCATGAAATTTCTGTTTAAGGGCAAGCAGTAGTCTCTCTGCCTTATTAGTGTGGTGCAAACATAGTTGACCCTGGGCCTCTGCAAGTAGATGTTTATTGCCGAGATGGTTGGAGGTGATCCTTGCGTTCTAACGCAGAGAGTGAATTTTCTATGAGATGGGATTCCTGGGTTCTCACAATTGACATAATAGAAATAACCCCGAGAATGGTAGCCTTAAAGGCGTCCAACCGGATAGCTTCAGAGGTATCTGTGAGGTCATTCACTACAAAAAAAGCCTCAATCTCCTTACGAACATCTGCTACATCAAAGGTCTTCTCAAAGAACCTGCGGTGGTAGCCTTCAGTGGGGGATGGTCTCCGTATGGGGTCTAATGGGTTGTACAGAGTGTGTAGTAATGGTAAAGAAAGAAAATAATAGTTGATTCAGGAGTATGATAGATGTGCATCGGAAAAAAAAGGTGTAGTCTTTAGAGTCTAGGTGTAAGTACCTCCATGCGTCAATTAATCCTAAATCCGTACTAACGTTTTCTAAAGTGGCAGATATTGCTCCAGCACTTTCAAAGGCTTGAGCCATGCAATCCCAATCTGGGTTCCATACCAAGTTAAAGTCTCCCCCCAAGAAATATCGGTGTAGTGACTGAGTGAAGGAGATCATGAAGGTGGAAGCGTAAGAATATATCCTGGTTCCGTTTAGGAGTACATATATTTACGAAAGTCAGGGATCCCCCACCCCAGGATATTTGGATTTTTAAAAACCTTCCTCTCTTGTCCAGCCCCCCAACAGCAGCACATCTGGAAGAGGTAGGAGAAAGAATAGAGAAAGGAAATCTCTGACCCAGTCCTGAGGCGGAAGCCGGGAGCTGGAGGTACTTAGCAGTCATTGGCAAAAACTTGTTTTTAATCATTGTATTCATCGTGTGGTGTCACTATTATTACCAGCACTGTGTTCTTAAACCTTAGCTGACAAGACAGCAAAACCCTCTTCTAGCACACAGCTGAGCAAACGCTGTCGCGCTATTCTCTAGACTCGAGCGGCCGCCATTAGATCAGGCGTGCTCGCCGACTACGCCCACTTGAGGCCACGCCCCCCGGCCCGCCTACTTAAACGCTGATCAACAGCGCAACGAAGAAATCTCTGACCCAGTCCTGAGGCGGAAGCCGGGAGCTGGAGGTACTTAGCAGTCATTGGCAAAAACTTGTTTTTAATCATTGTATTCATCGTGTGGTGTCACTATTATTACCAGCACTGTGTTCTTAAACCTTAGCTGACAAGACAGCAAAACCCTCTTCTAGCACACAGCTGAGCAAACGCTGTCGCGCTATTCTCTAGACTCGAGCGGCCGCCATTAGATCAGGCGTGCTCGCCGACCACGCCCACTTGAGGCCACGCCCCCCGGCCCGCCTACTTAAACGCTGATCAACAGCGCAACGAAGAAATCTCTGACCCAGTCCTGAGGCGGAAGCCGGGAGCTGGAGGTACTTAGCAGTCATTGGCAAAAACTTGTTTTTAATCATTGTATTCATCGTGTGGTGTCACTATTATTACCAGCACTGTGTTCTTAAACCTTAGCTGACAAGACAGCAAAACCCTCTTCTAGCACACAGCTGAGCAAACGCTGTCGCGCTATTCTCTAGACTCGAGCGGCCGCCATTAGATCAGGCGTGCTCGCCGACCACGCCCACTTGAGGCCACGCCCCCCGGCCCGCCTACTTAAACGCTGATCAACAGCGCAACGAAGAAATCTCTGACCCAGTCCTGAGGCGGAAGCCGGGAGCTGGAGGTACTTAGCAGACCCAGTCCTGAGGCGGAAGCCGGGAGCTGGAGGTACTTAGCAGTCATTGGCAAAAACTTGTTTTTAATCATTGTATTCATCGTGTGGTGTCACTATTATTACCAGCACTGTGTTCTTAAACCTTAGCTGACAAGACAGCAAAACCCTCTTTTAGCACACAGCTGAGCAAACGCTGTCGCGCTATTCTCTAGACTCGAGCGGCCGCCATTAGATCAGGCGTGCTCGCCGACCACGCCCACTTGAGGCCACGCCCCCCGGCCCGCCTACTTAAACGCTGATCAACAGCGCAACGAAGAAATCTCTGACCCAGTCCTGAGGCGGAAGCCGGGAGCTGGAGGTACTTAGCAGTCATTGGCAAAAACTTGTTTTTAATCATTGTATTCATCGTGTGGTGTCACTATTATTACCAGCACTGTGTTCTTAAACCTTAGCTGACAAGACAGCAAAACCCTCTTCTAGCACACAGCTGAGCAAACGCTGTCGCGCTATTCTCTAGACTCGAGCGGCCGCCATTAGATCAGGCGTGCTCGCCGACCACGCCCACTTGAGGCCACGCCCCCCGGCCCGCCTACTTAAACGCTGATCAACAGCGCAACTAAGAAATCGCTGACCCAGTCCTGAGGCGGAAGCCGGAAGCTGGAGGTACTTAGCAGTCATTGGCAAAAACTTGTTTTTAATCATTGTATTCATCGTGTGGTGTCACTATTATTACCAGCACTGTGTTCTTAAACCTTAGCTGACAAGACAGCAAAACCCTCTTCTAGCACACAGCTGAGCAAACGCTGTCGCGCTATTCTCTAGACTCGAGCGGCCGCCATTAGATCAGGCGTGCTTGCCGACCACGCCCACTTGAGGCCACACCCCCCTTGCCCTAGAAATGTGCATACACAGGACGCGCAGCGGACGAGCGCAGCGGGAGCGCCGGATGCGCGCCGAAGGCGCGCCAAAGGCAAGCCCGTCTGTGCCCGTCCGGGCCCGGACGGACCCAGGCCCAGGGACTCTGCCGGATCTACCCCTCAGTCGCCTGATGTATACAGCAGACACGCTACTGGATCTCCGACCCGAAAAAAACCTAGGTTGTCGTTACATTCACGACACAGATAAACCCTTCACAAGCTGTACGCGCTGTTATCCAACCATCCAGACCACAGCCAATCCTAGATTACAACTGGGTCTTCTTAACTGTCGCTCCCTCCCCAAGCATGCACTCGAAATCAACGAGATGATCCAAGATCAAGGCTTGGATGCACTATTTCTTACAGAAACCTGGCTTTCTGACAGCACCGATGCGGACGCCGTATCCGCTCTTCCCCCAGGCTACCTCATCCAAACCATCCATAGACCGAGAGGTAGAGGAGGTGGGTTGGCCATAATCTACCGGGAACATCTTACCTGCAGAACGAGTGACGCCCAAATTGATAATTCCGAAAGCTGCCACTTTTCCCTTCAATCTTCCCCGACGCACTCCCTTTCGGGACTCCTGATCTATCGGCCTCCAGGCACTCTTGGGAAATTTCTCAATGCAGTCACCGAAACGGCTTCTCAACTAGCCGCCTCCGTTTCCCACTTCCTCATCGTGGGCGACTTGAACCTTCACTTTACAGATCCCACCGACCAGTCTGCCTCGGACCTACTAGCGGACCTTCTGTCACTTAATATCAGGTTAGTCAACAAGGAGCCCACCCACGACAAGGGACACCTGTTAGATCCCGTCCTCACCAATGCCAATATCACCACCAGTCCACCTTTGCCACTCCCATGGACTGATCATCTCCTAGTCCCTATTTCATGGGAGGCCCCTACCGTGACCACCCAGCCTGGGAAAATCAAAGTCACTGACAGACGATGGCATAAACTCATTCCATCAGAATGGTCGGACATCCTCTCTAATACCACCCCAGTGCTTTCCTCCGACGCCACAACGGCCGATGAACAGTTTTGCTCCTGGATCACTTCCTCCCTCGACACCCTTATCCCCAAAACTTCCATCCTCAGACACAATAAACGTATACCCATGGTATACCCCAGAGCTCAAGTTGCTGCGGCAGGACTGCAAGAGAGCTGAACGGTCATGGAGGAAGGAGAAATCCAACGCTAATAAGGACGCCTACTCCACCTCCTTGTCAGCTTACAAATCTATGATCGACAAAACAAAAAGTCGATTCTTTCAGGAACGAATCGAAAAAGCGGCCTGTTCAAGTAAAGAAACATATACCATCCTCAAAGAACTCCTTAAGGTCCCCGACCCTGCCCCTAGAAATCCCCCAGATCCAAAGGCAGATCAGGAAAAATGTAATCAGCTAGCCAGCTTTTTCCAAGGAAAAATCCCAAAAAATTCTGGACTCCATCCCTCCGACTAATTCGAGCGAGACCGGCGATCCCCCCGACACTTCGATCACCCCTCGCCTAACTTCCTGGGGACAAATAACCAACGAAGAAGTAGAGAATACGCTCACATCCATCAAAAGCGGATCTCCTAGGATCCCCGCCCCGCTACGAATCCTTAAAGAAGTCGCTCCCATTATCATCCCCCCCCTCACCCAGCTGATCAACGCTTCTTTTCAACAGGGAGTCGTCCCCCCTAGCTGGAAAGCGGCATACGTTAAGGCGCTGCTAAAAAAACCCTCCTTGGACGCAGCAGAACTGGCCAACTACTGACCAATATCCCTCCTCCCCGGGACCAGCAAGGTTGCAGAGAAACTGGTGAATAAGAAACTCTCCCAGTTTCTTGAATCTAATAATCTGCTAAAAAACTCGCAGACAGGTTTCCGCCCAGGACAGGGCACCGACATCGCCCTCCTGGCTGCAGTGGAGGAGGCCAGAGCGCTCTTAGACGAAGGAGGATCAGTGGCAGTGATCCTCCTCGACCTGAGCGCGGCCTTCGACACTGTCAACCACCAACTCCTGGTCAAACGGCTCAAGAAGGTAGGAGTAGAAGGCACCGCTCTATCCTGGCTTTCCTCCTTTCTGGCCCAACGCTCCTTCCAGATCTGGGAAAATAACACCCGCTCCTCCGATACACCCCTCCAATGTGGAGTGCTTCAGGGCTCCTCCCTGAGCCCCACATTGTTTAACATCTACATGTCCCCATTGGAGGAGGTTGTCATCCCGTTCGGAGTGAGCATTGTCAGCTATGCGGATGACACACAGCTAGTTGTCTCCCTTTCCCACCCTAGTCAACAGCCAGCGGACCTATTCAACTGCTTGACGCAAATCCAAGGGTGGATGAATAACTCAGCCTTAAAGCTGAATGGTTCTAAAACTGACATTCTCCTTCTGGGTCAGAAAGGATGCACCTTCCCTTTGAACACCTGGCCACCCTGTCTGGGCCCCCCCCTGCTCCCAAACAGGAAGTAAAAAGCCTGGGAGTATGGATTGAAACGGATCTTTCTTTTACCACACAGGCCAAAAAAGTAGCAGGCACCTGCTTCGGCCTACTCAAATCGATGAGAAAGATCCTGCCCCTCCTTCCACCCACATCGCAAAGACTTCTCATCCAGGGCCTTATTCTGTCCAGGCTTGACTATAGCAATGCTATATACCTGGGCGCACCCGAAGCAACCCTAAATAAACTGCAGAAAATTCAAAATGCTGCCGCCCGGATCCTCACGCATACTCCTGCCAGAGCTTCAGCCAAACCTGCTCTGAAGCTCCTTCACTGGCTTCCAGTGAGGGAACGAATAACATTCAAAGCCTTAAGCCTGGCTCATAGGCTAGTGCAGAATCAGGGCCTCCCCATTCTGAGGAAATTCATACAACCCTATAAAGCCCCTAGATCTCTCCGATCGGACAAGGAGTCCCTCATCACCGTGCCCAGATTTCAAAAAGCCCGCACGGGTGGAAGACGTTTCTCGATCCACACAGCGCGCCTATGGAACGCCCTTCCTCGAGACCTGAGGAAAGAATCGAACTACCTACGATTCAGGAAACGTCTCAAAACTCACTTGTTCCCTTAAAACAACTTTTAACCACTTCTATTTTTTAATTGCTTCTGTTTAAAATTGCTTCTATCTAAAACTGCTGTCCCCCTCTTTTACCCCCGCCCCCACTGGTGTAGGGATTTTTAGCGCTGGGATACCTCAGGGTGACTACGCGCTCTATAAAATGTTTTAATAATAATTAATGATAATAACGCAAAGAACACAATAATACATGGCCAAATGGGCCAAACAGTGTCAGAGTCGGTTAGGAAAAGCCCGGAGTCCAAAGGACAGGACATTCTGGAAAAGTCACTCTCCAAAGAGACCCTGAAAAAGAAGTGGGGGCGGCAAGTGCAGGGCATCTTGTGGGTCTCTGCATTCAGCGTCCCCTGGTAGTACAAGATGAGCAGTAAGGCCATACACCACCAGGGCGCTACCAAATCAGCCAAAGTCGACTCAAGGAACTTCATTGCCCAGCGGGTCATCCCAATAGGGATTACATTTCTGGAGGTGAACTTGTAATATTACAGTGTTGCAGCCTTCATCCAGATACAAGCGGACTAGGGTCAGATAGGGAAGAAGATCAAGTCGAAGTGACCAAGGGCCTGATCATAAAGGAGTCATCGAGATGTCAAAGAAAAAAGGTGGAGGTGGAGTATGTGCACATTATTCCGTGTGGGCTGGTGATCAAGATGGCCGAGAGGAGTCTGTGGCTGATAATTTCCTGTTTGGACTGAGAAGAGTCCCGTTAATGGAGTCATCGTCTGTGCCTAGGTGGCCCGACCATAGACCATTCTGGGCGTAAGGGCCTCCGAGTGCCCCCGTGGAGAAGGGAGATCAACACTATCCGGTTCAAGCGGGAGTTGCAATAGCTTCTTTGCTTCCATCCGTGAGCGGAGAGCTCGTCGCTTCCCCTCCCAGGTGAACAACAAGGCAAAGGGGTGGTCCCATTGATATTTGATATTAAGGTCTTGGAGCTTATCTGTGACCACCTTAAACTATTTTCGCCTTCGCAGAGTAGCCGGAGCCAAGTCTTGGAAGATCTGGATTGATAGGCCATTAATAGAGATGTCCTTGGCCCCCTGAGTCTTTCCCAAAATAGCCTCTTTATCTGCAAAGAAGTGAACCTTGTAAGGATATCTGGAATGAAATCTGGTCTTTATCGAGGACCCTGTACTCGATGAGCTCTATCCAGCACAGGAGGGTTCGCCTCCTCACCCTCTTGGATGGCCTGTAGGAGGTCTGCTGTATATGCCATGATACGCTCCCAGAGGAACTCCTCAGATACGTAGATTATTTCGTCTACTGTGATTTTTTATGTCCTCCTGCTTCAACTGTAGGCTGAGTTTGGGTCCTCCAGCTCCCAGATCCTTCTCCACAAGCTCTTGTGGTCCTCTGATCTAGCATCCATACTCAAAGACCTTTGCCATCTTGAAAATGCCCTAAGTGTGTAGGGTTGGCCCCAGGAACCTTTACCTAATTTGTTAGGGCGTGCCCGGGAGTCATTCACACCTGCTAGCTTGTACCAGACATAAATGTGGCATCTCCAGACCAGAAGAGGACTGTATTATAGACCTGCTCTGTGTGATTTGAGAGAAGCCCTAAAGGACTCGAACTGCACCCTCTTGTACCCAGGAAAAAGAAGTGGGCTACAAGGGTCATAATGCTGACCTTCTGTTCAAACTATAGAGATACAACAAGCTACATGAGGCCTTTTCCTCTATGTACTCAGCTGACTAGTGGCACTGGACCTGGACCTGGACTGGACCTTGCTGAAGGCCTCTGTTTGACACCCTGTGAGTCTCTAATTGTATCCCCTGTACGGCTTAAGACCTGTACTCCTCTGATAGATTAGGACTTAAAGGACTAAGTCAGAAGGTAAAATCATTGACCAAGATGAACCTGGTCAGTGAATACGACCACGCTCCATAGCGATAAGACTGAAGTTGTGCCTAAGTCAGAGTCTACAGCGTGGATTGACTATCATTTTGTCTCTGTGCTTGTTGGTACTATTTCTACTTAAAACTTTAAAAATTAATTTATCAGGTTCACCTTCTTGGATTTTTGTCCTTTTGGTGTCATTTTGTTTATTATATTTTTCTAATTTAGTTTGGGATTTTTATTGTTTTGCAGTTTGAATGTATTACTTTTTTGGTACTACATAAACACATTTCTCGAAGTTAATCCTGTCTGCTCTGTGCCATAGCTACCAAGGGGCGTCCACAGTTTTAGTTAGTGACTTTGAGGGATCAACCTGCCAAAGGTTGTGATTAATCCATGATGTATCCACCTCAAATGACAATCCAGTTTCCTACAGTATGTGACTGCTGGTGAGGCCAAGGAGGGTTTTAAGAATGCCAAAGCCAGTGCAAGAAAGATGCAAGGGAAGCCCAGTTTTCACTTTCAAAACATAGCCCCTCTTTGTGAGCCCCAGGGAACATCACTAGTAAAAAATAATTATTTTGGGGCCTTTGTCATTATGTAATGAATGTATGGTTATTTAATTACTCAGAATTCAGTGTCTCATAGATATTCCAATTCAGGCTTTCTCTCTCATAACCCCTGCCACACACCCAGGGTCAATAATGGGGAGTGGGCATTTCCTTTGTTTTTCACAATACCCGCCTTATGTCATACTATTATTGAGTGCAAACTCTGAGATTTCTATTGCATTCTGTTTGGTGAGAGGACATGTCCTTTGGAAGCCATTGATCTCTGTATTTCAGATTTCTGTGAGATGTCTGTGGGTTGCCCATATTTGTTAAATATGATGTGAGAGTTTTAGGTGTTACAGTGATGTTATCAATCATGTTAAAGTATTCAATGCCCTCTAAGCTCAACTATTGGGAGTTGGAGTTGGCTCTTTGGCTAAACTGAATAATAACACTGCTTCTGGTGGTGTTGGGTTCCAAAATACTTTTACATGAAATATCAAAATATTGTTTATCTTACCACCTCTAGTATCTCTGTAGCGTGTAGATCTAGAATGCTTCACTCATAACAATGATTAAGCTGCTAATTGTTAACGGCTTTCGTGCAAAACAAATCTATCATATTTCTAAATGGAGCACACATTGAGAGGGTCTACAAACCACTAGGCAGTCCCATAGAAATAGAATAGAAATAGAGCCGTAGTGTTCCAGAAATAGAAAAGGTTGCAGACTAACTCGAACCAGAGCTGTTGAAGAATAGCTGCATTCTGGAAGACATAAGTGAAAAGATGGAGGTTAATGAAGTCTCCTTTGTCATGCAGGTCATACAGCACTAACATTAAAGAGACACAGTGATAATTATGGAAATGGAGCAAAAGCATATGCTCCCAGCTCTCTTAGATAAGCAGGTACACCTGATTCAGTGACACCTGTGAGGGGTGTGTGTGTGTGAGAGAGAGTATGAGCGACAGCCTTCAAGGACAAGAGTTGCTCTCTGATATGTCCTGATGGACACTACAGCAAACTCACAGCAGATGTGTTTTACAAGTCGTGGAAAAGTCATCTCTGTGCTATAGAGACAACTGATAATGACAATCTTTCTTTATTAATGCACTTCTAAGCCTGTGTATGATGACTTTGCTTTGAGCATAAGTCTTCAGAAGTAAATATACAAGGGAAATGCTTAATCAAAGTCATCGCCCATGTCCCTAAGCATAACCTAATGTATGAACCTGCCAGGCTACACTTTCCTTTGCACAGAGCAGCAGAAAACCATACAGAGAAAACAAGCGCCAGGAGGAAGAAATGCATTTTAGCTGTTTGTTGTCATAAATTCTACCAACAACGTTTGAAAGGGTATACAAATTCAGACCTCAAAATCTTTTTTATAGAGAAACATACAGATAAATAACAGAGACCAGCTGCAAGCACTGTTACAATTTTTGGGAAAGCTAGGTGAAGTAGGACAGGAATGATAACCTAACCTCCAAATAAACCCACATAACTGCCTACAAGTCTGATCTGGACTGTTTCCATTGGGTGAAGGGTCAAGGCTGATTTGCAAATGGCTGGGTTCAAACTTGAATGGCATGGGGAGCAAAACAACAATGGATTTCGGCAAAGATCTTTGTACTGGGGTGGATGTATGACATTGTTCTGCATTCTGTCCATCAATTGTTCTTTTTGCATTTGTCACCCGAGTGGGATGGGTATGTCCAGACGTGGGTCCAGAGCTCTCCATGCCACTAAACTCAAGCCATCCTGGCTGATGTTATGTTATGTTACGATGAGGGGTGAAACCCCGAAACTGGTCCTAGGATGCTTGTTTCCAGTCCAGGGAGGACCTGGCCTGACAGTTCAGGCTGGACTGTTCCCATTGGTTACAGGGTCAAGATTGATTTGCATATGGCTGGGTTAGAACTGGAATGGTATTGGGTGCAAAAAATTTATTGATTTAGGCCCAGATCTCTGTACTGGGGTGAATGTATGACATTGTTCCGCATTCTGTCCATCAATTGATCTTTTAGCATTTGTCACACCAAGTGGGAAGGGTATACCCAGACGTGGGTCCTGTGCTCTCCATGCCACTGGAGTCAAGCTATCCTGGCTGATGAGGGGTGAAACCCAGGAACCGGTCCTAGGATGCTTGTTTCCAGTCCAGGGAGGACCTGGCCCGGCAGTTCAGGCTGGACTGTTCCCATTGGGTGCAGGATCAAGACTGATTTGCATATGTCTAGTTTCAAACTGGAATGGCATGGGGAGTTAAAAAAATTATGGCTTTAGGCCCAGATCTCTGTATTGGGGTGAATGTTGCAGTTCTGAAAATTGTGGGCCCTGCTATATTATGGTATCTAGGTCCAACACCTGTGTCACAAAATATCATCATACCATGACTAATTTGGTATCGGCAGACCGGTAATGATCAGGTCTTTATGCCTGTGCATTTGCGTCACGATTGAGTGACGCAAACACCCCTAAATTGCACTTCCTGTGTTGAACCCTCAGGTTCCATTTTGCGGGCGGCATCCATCTTGTGGATTGCCCTCACATAGTCAATTGACCAAGGCCAAAATCGAGCTGGAAGGACACGTCCACCTTTGCTGACTCCTCTCTGACCTGGGCGAGCTGCCTCCACTGCCTCCAGCCAAACCTGTTCGGACGGTTCCTCGCCCAGTGGCCGAGTAAGATAGCATCAAGGCACAACATGTCATAAACCATTCACCGCATACAAACCATGCTCTATCATACACACACCTGTCCCTATTTCTTGTTTATGGCTATTTTTACAATGAGGAGGTGCCCGATTGTTTTGGGGTTTCATCGATATCTGATGGGAGTTTTGGGCCTGGCTGGGTGATCCATCACGAACTGGACATACGAAATGTGGGTTTGCCATCATGACTTCGCTTTTTTCATTATTTTGGAAATATGTATATGACCACACCATAAAGTAAAGAATTCTTGCCCGCAGCTAATATTTTTGTATAAAAGGACAAGGCTGGTTCTGTAAAAACGAACAGTCTCCTGAGAATATACGATCCGTGCTGTTGTACTTCTAGGACACTTGTTACTTGGTTGCAGCCAATAAAACTCGATCTTTGACATCACCTAGAAGACTCCGTGTTTCTGTGATCCAGAACAGGAAGAACTTAAGAGGTCTCTGGGTGTTGTTCCCCTGGCACCACCGGGTTCCTAAAAACCCGGTACCTCAGTTTGGCGCCCAACTCGGGGCGGTATCAAGCGGTGTCGGTCCAAGCCAGATGTTCGTGAGGAGCTTCGTGTGAAAATTCCAGAGGACGGCCAGCCACTTCAGCGACCCCTGTATGTCGACGTGGTTCCGAAGGTCTTTGCTGCGAGGTTCCCCGCGTCCCGACGGCGACGAAGGACTGCTGCCCTGACTATCCCCCTGTTTTGGACCCATCGATACTTGGTAGAGCGAAACGATAGACGAGTCTTCTAGTGACGTCATCAATCATCAATACTTCAGTTAAGTATAAGTGGAGCGTCTCCCAGTCCTTAGTTTTGTTCTTAGTTTTGATATCCTTGCGATATGCTTTGATTTGGAACTTGCAAGCGCCAAAGCCGAGGGACTCGTGTATTCACGAGAATATCGTATTCGATAATCCTTTGAAGTTTGAAGCTAGACTAGTGAGCGAAGATGCCTGGTCTTAGCAGACTTGGAAACTTGTTTTGTCTTGGTTGTAGTAAGGACTCCCGATTAGAGGATTCGTGTCCGGTTCCTCCGATTGGAACTCCAACATATGAGCTCTATATCAAGCACGGAGTAGGCCCCATCACATACAATGACGTGTGGATGAAATACACCAGAAAAGATGGTGTTTTAAAATGGCCCCAATATGGTAGCTTTGACACAGAAATCTTAGATAATCTCGAGGTCAAACTGTTCAAGAAGAAAGCCCGGCCGGCGATGTTTGACTCTTTTCGCTTATGGCGCAAAGAAGCCAAACAGAAAGAAATTAAATTAGCAAAGAAAAATAAAAGAGGTATGTCAATGGTACAAGCTGCCGTTGCATACAGGGATACTGAGGAAGAGCAAGAGAGTGAACAAATGCTTAGAAGCAAGAAGTTAGCAGTAGATAAATGCTACCCAATGTTGCCACGTAGAGGACAAGGATCAACGGAGAAAATTGATAGTGATCCCCTAATGTCCCACCTGTTGAGTTCACCACCCCCCTATGCACAGGATGCTACTGCACGAACGCCAGTTCTTACACGAGCACCAGCTCCTCTTCAGCTGGTTTCTACTCCTCCGGCGCAGCCCTCTCAAGGGCCGCCGCCTTTGCTACATACTGCATCTGCTTTTCCTACGACTTTGCCTACTGCTCCAACAATTTCTCCTGATACTTCTTCTGCTATTGCCTCGACTTCTGCTTTCCATCAGCCTGGCTTTTCTGACGTTTCTGCCTTTCCCCGTTTCTCCTTCTGTTCGACAGAGAGTGACAAACACTGTCACAGGTCTTTTCTCACCTTTCTTTGGGTCGCCTAAGACGACCCCTAAAACTGGACGTAGACAGCTACGAAGTCGACTGCCTGATTATCAGGAAAGAGAAGTGCTGAATGAGTTAGCACGTAAATGGGTTACTGATACTGCAAAGTATGATGTTGAGTCTGTTATGGAAGTTTTCCGTCAGTGGGAAGCACCCACACAGAGATATGTATTCGAAGAGATGTGTGTATATCTCTACGAAGATTTGCAGACAAATGATCCAGAACGCAACATGAAGGAATTATTCCGTATGCGTTTCAAGTTCTATGAAGGCATGATTGTAGGTGCCGATGTTGAACGAGCAATAGATCTGTTGTTATCTTACAGGAGTAAGGGGAACAATTCTAGGTCATTGTATGAGGATGACATTCCAGGTAGGAAAAAGGCGCGACAGTACCCCATGAGAGAGGTTCCTCCAGTTTGGAGGGAAGGTGATGCGAATGCGAATCCAGAGATTCCGCCGCATTTCCAGCGTGTATGGGTACATATTCCATGGAAAAGATCTGAAGTTCTAGCGCTAAAACAGACATTGCCTGATCCTCGCAAAAATCCGGCAGGGTATTATAAGGAGTTATCACAGACTGCCAGCTCATGTATAATGAATCTAGCGGATATAGACATGTTGTTTGGAAATGTTGTTCCACAGCCTTTATGGAGCAAGATTCGTCATGCAGATCATGACCAAGAGTTAGGTGATACATGGACTAATATTTCCGCTGCTGATGCTAGACAAGTTGGTGGTGCTAAACCTGAGCCTGTAGTTGCAGAACTTCCTGGTAGAATTATCACGTATATGAAGACTTTAATGCCTGAAGTGCGTGTGATTTGGGACAAGTTGTCTGCGTGCAAGCAGAAGAAAGATCAGAATGTGTCTGACTTCATCACAAGGTTTGAAGAGACTTTCGTCGATCATAGTGGTCGGGATATGGCTACCGAGGGTGGCCAAAGATTGTTTGTCGACAAGTTTGTACATAATCTGCTTCCTGAACTGTGTAATAAATTGAAAGATTCAGAGAGTCCTTGGTCTGTTTCCACGTCAGCGCAGATTTTAGCCACAGCCCAGTACTATGAAAATAGACGCAAAGATTAGCTAGATAAGGCAGATAAAAAGACTAAAGATTTGAAAACTAAGGTCCTTCTCCAGCAAGCTTGTCCACCTCGTAATAACAATCAGTAAGATTATCAGCAACCACAGCAGTCTTCGAGAAGCTCGCAAAGAAATGAGTCTTCTCGGCAGCGTTTACCGTATGGTCCGAATCAGTGTGCGTATTGCAAAGAAGAGGGTCATTTCAAGAATAGTTGTCCAGCTTTATCGCGACGTTTGAATGGTGTTTCTGGTACAAGAGGTAGAGGTGTTCAGCAGGCTCCTAGAGGTAGGGGTCGTGGAAATTTCCCCCAGAATGCTACTTCTTTTCCGCCTCAAAATTCCATGAACAGCTTTGATCAACAGAGTAATGCGTCTTCTAGGACAGCTAAGTACTATGCTGATGACTACTGTGCAGAAAACGAGAATGAGGGTAATAATTGCTAGGACAGCCATGGACAAAGAGAGGGAGTTTTTCAGTTCCAGTAGATCAGAATGGACCTTATGTTGAGGTGATTACATCAGGTGTGTCAGAACCCTTTCTGCTGGATACTGGTGCTACGAAAAGTTCTATTATGCACTTGAAACTTCCTGGCGCAGCTTTGTCTGGCGAAATGAATGTTTCAGTAGGTTTTTCTGGTGCCCCGGTTAGGAACCCGACTTCTAGTCCTATGTCACTTTCTGTTGGGCCATGTGAATTGGAAGCACCCCTCATTCTTACAACAGGTTCTGGTGAAAATTTGTTGGGATTGGATCTGTTAAAGAGATTATATGCGACTTTGTACTGTTCTCCTTCGGGAGTACAACTTACCCTAGGTAAGAAGGTGGTGTCTCCAATGTATTTGTCGAGAGAGAATACTCCAACAGAATTGTAATTTCTTCCAGATATACTTTGGGCTACTGGTTGTAATGATGTGGGTCTTCTGGAGATAGCGCCATATGTCATAACGTTGAAAGCCAATGTTAGGTTGCCACGTATTCCCCAATACAAGATCTCTAGCGAAGGTGAAAAAGCGTTGTTAGCTATCATTTACGACCTGATTGAGAAAGACGTCATTGAAGAGAACACAGGCAACGTTTGTAACAGTGCGGTTTTGCCTGTCCTAAAGCGTACTGACCCTTCACAGCCACCTGTCTATGGATTTGTGATTGATCTTAGAGAAGTGAACAAGATTGTTGTGCCACAGTTTCCAGTTGTTCCCGATATCACTGCGCTATTAACCCTGGTCCCAGCTTCAGCCACTTGGTTCTCGGTGATTGACCTGAAGAATGCTTTCTTCAGCATCCCGATTGCCGAGGAGAGCAGAGATATTTTTGGCTTCAATTTAGGAGGACGATGCTTCCGCTTCAAACGCGCTCCTCAGGGCTACTGTGAAAGCCCATCTATATTCAGTCAAGCTCTGAAATCACAACTTGGCACGATTGTTCTACCCGATGGTGCGACGCTTATTCAGAATGTAGATGATTTGCTAGTCGCTGCAGATACTGAGGAGATTTGCAAGCAAGCCACATTGTCATTGTTGCGTCATTTATGTGACATGAAGTACAAAGTCTCTCTTTCAAAATTGCAATTTTGTCGACAAGAAGTGACCTACTTAGGTCACATCTTATCGAAGGAGGGAAGGAGATTGACCCCAGAGAGAATACAGGCAACTGTAAAATTGGGTGTCCCAAGGACACAGAGAGAAGCGCGTGCGTTCTTGGGCATTACATCATATTGCAGGCAATGGATACCAAATTTTTCATTATTGGCAAAACCTTTGGTGGCATTAACTTGCAAGGATACACCGAAACCCCTTCCATGGTCTGAAGATTGTCAGAAAAGCTTTCACGAGTTGCGTAATGCGTTGTGTTCGGCTCCTGTGTTGGGCACCCCTGACTACAGTAAGCCTTTCACATTATATGTGCATGAGAAGGGAGGTTGCGCATTATCAGTCCTGACACAATCCTTTGGGGACAAACAGCGTCCATGTGCGTACTTTTCAACGACTTTAGACCCCGTAGCTAAGGCATTGCCAAGTTGCTTGAGGGCCACTGCGGCAGCAGCTGTCTGTATTCGAAGGTCTGCTGGGATAGTAATGAACAATACACTAGTCGTTATGGTCCCACATGCAGTAGACATTTTGCTTAATAGAACAAGGACACAGCACTTAACTAGTGCTCGACTGTCAAGCTATGAGCTGACACTGTTAGCGAGTCACGTACACATAAAGAGGTGTGATACCCTCAACCCAGCCACGTTATTGCCCATTCCAGCAGAGACAGATGAGGTTGAACGACATGATTGCTGTTTTAGGACAGAAGAAGAGACAAAAGGGAGAGTAGACTTACAGGACACTCCCCTTCCTGAATATAATGATGCTTTATGGGTTGATGGTTCATGTTTCAAGTTGCCGAATGGTGATACGACTGCAGCATATGCTGTGACGAATTTGCACACGATTGTTGAAACTGCACGTATACCACACAATTCTGCGCAAGCAGCAGAGTTAATTGCACTTACAAGAGCATGTGTGTTGGCAAAAGGAAAACGAGTGAACGTGTACACGGATAGCCAATACGCCTTTGGCGTGGCTCACAGTTTTGGACGATTGTGGCGTGAACGTGGGTTCCTGACTTCGCATGGTACGAAGATACAACATGGTCAGCTAGTGAATGAGCTTCTCGAGTCACTGACATTGCCACTACAAGTTGCGATTGTGAAGTGCAGTGCACACAGAAAGATTCAAGATGATGTTGGTCGTGGGAATGCATTTGCAGACAAAGTTGCGAAAGAGACTGCAAGGAACGTGATGAGTCGAATGTATGTTGCAGGTCCCGCAAGATGGATTGGTGATGTGGGAATGTGTGAGGACACAATTGAGAGTGTGAAGTCCATACAATCCGAGGCCACTGAGAAAGAGGTGAATGAATGGAGAGAAAGCAAGGGAAGATTGGATGCGAATGGTTGTTGGGTCGAATTGTCAGAGCATCAGAGATGGTTGCTACCCGATGCATACGTGCTTGCAGTGGTGACAATGGCCCATGGCATGGCTCACATCAGTGTGAAAGGGATCTGTAAGTTGTTGGCTCCAGTATGGCAGAATAGTGGCATCCCAAAATGTGCAGAGAATGTAGTCAAAAACTGTATGGTGTGTCTGAAGTACAATCCTGGTAGGGGAACCCCAACTCCAGCTGGTCATTTTGCGCCTCCAACGTATCCGTTCGAGGTTTTGCAGCTTGATTTCATCCACATGGAAAGGTGCAACAATCTGAAATACGTACTTGTTGTTGTTTGTGCCTTCTCCAGGTGGGTGGAAGCGTACCCCCTTAAGGACAATACTGCCTTGTCCACAGCTAAAGCCCTTGTCAAGGAATTCTTCCCCAGGTTTGGTATGCCTAGAATGGTCTGGAGTGATAATGGGAGTGAATTTGTGGGACGAGTGATGAAGAGAGTGTGCGAGAGTCTAAGTATACACCAGAAGTTCCACGCTGAAATTACCCCCAATCAGCTGGACTAGTAGAGTGCTACAACGGCACGTTGAAGTTAAAATTAGCCAAGATTCAAGCCAGCACAGGTCTTAAATGGCCTGACGCCCTGCCTTTGGCACTACTATCTACCAGAATGACTGTCCATTCCAGAATGGGACTTAGCCCCCATGAGATCGTGTTTGGCCGCCCGGCCAACATATGGGGAGTGCCAAGGCCCAAGAAGCTCAGCGAGATAGAGCACCCTGTACTGCTTGACTATATGCACGAATTGACAACTAAATTGCGTGTTTTACACCAACAGGTCCACAGTTCCTCTCTGCCAGCGTCTGATGATCCAGGCCACGCAATTGAGCCCGGCACCTGGGTCCTGGTGCGGAATTTCCAGCGAACAAAGAACGAGCAGCCTCGCTGGTCCGGACCCTTCCAGGTGTTGCTGGCTACCCGCTCTGCAGTACGTGTCCACGGCAAGAAGAACTGGGTGCACGGCACCCATTGTAAAAAAAGTCCCGTTACCCCTCCCTTACGACCGGTGGGTCCAGGAGGGAATTGCTGACTCAGAGACCGAGACCGTTTTTCGCATCCTGCCCTTCAGTGATGCACGTTTGAAAGGAACTGCTACAGACAAGGAGAGCGATAACCTTCTGCAAGGATCTGTGCCACCGTCAGTGCAATTGGACACTACTGAGCCTGAACTCCTGTTTCAAGACAACACAGCACCTGGCCGAAACCGCTATAACTTGAGGCCAAGACCTATAACTAAGGACAAATAAAAACGTTTTTCCTTTTTGATTGTGCAGCTCTCTCGTCCGGGAAACTTGCTCATTTTTGATTTTCGAACCGCCATCCGGTTCTGCTGCTAGGGTCGCGGTTGCCACAGTCTAGGGAGTGCAGCTGGAGACGGTTAGGTCAACAGTTCTGGTTGGTCTAAGGGAATTACCCTGGACTGAACAGAAGCACTCTTTAGCAGAATCAATCTCCCACCGCGGGCAGCAACATAGAGGATGGAGTTTCCAAAGATGGGGAGACCTGCTAGATCTACGAATTTCGAAAAGACAATATGCACTGTGATGGCAAGAAAGCAATTTTTAGTAATATGCATTTTAATGTTGTGTAGCATAATGATGTTTTTGGTGGGCTATGCTCTGTTCATTTTTCGAGTTCCATTCATACACAACACTCAGCCCACACCTCCTCCTACTATTTCCCCACACTCCTTTCACCCTCTACCCGAACATGAGTCTGCCAGAAGATTAGAATTTGTAAATAACTTTTTCGTCCAGCACCTGCACCAGCACCAGTCTGTAGTGAACACCACAAATTGCTGGGTATGTGGACTTATGCCACACACGACAGACAAGGGTATACCGTATTTTGTCCTGCCATTTGGCTACCATGGTTCTCTGTGGGCATTTCAAGCGATGTTCCTGTTTGCCCTCGAACCATATGTCCCAGGAAAAACCTCAAGTAACAAGGCACTAGTGGCGGGAATTAGAAATATGAGTAGGGATGTCGACACAGTTAAGACGATTTCCAGAGATGAATTGACGCCTTACAGCAGATGGAATGTAACCCAATATGGAATTTCCTTGGCTGAGAGTCAGAAATCAAAGAAATCCTCCCCCATCTGGATAGTACCCCATCAGGGTCACCTGTGTCTGCAGGGAAATGGCAAAAATTTTGGAGCTCAGTTAGGAAAGAGTGTCTGCACTGAGACTTATGTTTTCTCGTCTCAGACCTCCCCCTCATTCCTAGCAGCTAAAGGCACCTACTTCGTCTGCCACGATAGAGCGTATACATGGTTGCCCCCTGACTTCTCGGGCACATGTTTCATCTCGTTTCTGCTGCCATCCACCTACACGGCCGAGGCAGATTACCACCGGACAAGGACAGTTAGGGGTGTTGTGAGTAAAGACGACACTGCGGAACAAGAGTTTGGAGATTTGCAAAAGGTTTTCTGCCGTTTTGGGGGCCTATGGTGAACAGCAGGAACATTCGCCAACTGACGAGGGTAGTTGAATCCGCCGTGATTGAAACGGCTGGTGCCTTTAGCAACTTGACTGCAGAGCTCCAGTCGGACCGCCTTATGACTCTTCAAAATAGGGTTGCCCTGGATGTCATACTTGCAGACCGTGGTGGGGTATGTAGAGTGATCCAATCCAGTTGCTGCATTTTCATCCCTGATAATGCTCCGACAGTGTACCAGGCCATCTCCAAACTGCACAAGATCTCCGAGTCCATTCACATGGATAAAGGGGACTGGTCCTTGCTGGGGTGGTTCTGGGAACTGATATCTGCCTGGGGATGGAAAATTCTAATATTCATTGGAGTGATCTTAGCCATTCTGTTTATGTTCTGCCTGTTTGTACAGTGCGCTCCTGCAATATGTGGCCTCTGTGCTGCATCATGTGTAAGGAAGCCTGTGTCCAGGGACGAACTGAGCAACAAGATGATGCTACAGCAGCATCTCCATGACTTCATGAATACAGATTTGGACTCAGATTAGCGTGAGTTATTGCCTATATAAGGGCAAAAGAAGGGTCTGTGGTTCTGAAAATTGTGGTCCCTGCTATAATATGGTATCTAGGTCCAACACCCGTGTCACAAAATATCATCATACCATGACGAATTTGGTATCGGCAGACCAGTAATGATCAGGTCATTATGCCTGTGCATTTGCGTCACGATTGAGTGACGCAAACACCCCTAAATTGCACTTCCTGTGTTGAACCCTCGGGTTCCATTTTGTGGGCGGCATCCATCTTGTGGATTGCCCTTACATAGTCAATTGACCAAGGCCGAAATCGAGCTGGAAGGACACGTCCACCTTTGCTGACTCCTCTCTGACCTGGGCGAGCTGCCTCCAGCCAAACCTGTTCGGACGGTTCCTCGCCCAGTGGCCGAGTAAGATAGCATCAAGGCACAACATGTCATAAACCATTCACCGCATACAAACCATGCTCTATCATACACACACCTGTCCCTATTTCTTTTTTATGGCTAGTTTTACAATGAGGAGGTGCCCAATTTTATTGGGGTTTCATCGATATCTGATGGGAGTTTTGGGCCTGGCTGGGTGATCCATCACGAACTGGACATACGAAATGTGGGTTTGCCATCATGACTTCGCTTTTTTCATTGTTTTGGAAATATGTATATGACCACACCATAAAGTAAAGAATTTTTGCCCGCAGCTAATATTTTTGTATAAAAGGACAAGGCTGGTTCTGTAAAAACGAACAGTCTCCTGAGAATATACGACCCGTGCTGTTGTACTTCTAGGACACTTGTTACTTGGTTGCAGCCAATAAAACTCGATCTTTGACATCACCTAGAAGACTCCTTGTTTCTGGGGTCCAGAACAGGAAGAACTTAAGAGGTCTCTGGGTGTTGTTCCCCTGGCACCACCGGGTTCCTAAAAACCCGGTACCTCAATGTATGACATTGTTCTGCATTCTGTCCATCAGTTGTTATTTATGTATTGGTCCTCCCGAGTGGGAAGGCTATGCCCAGACGTGGGTCCTGCGCTCTGCATGCCACTGGAGTCAATCTATACTGGCTGATGAGAGGTGAAACCCGGAAACCGGTCCCAGGATGCTTGTTTCCAGTCCAGGGAGGACCTGGTCTGGCAGTTCGGGTTGGACTGTTCCCATTGGGCGCAGGGTCAAAATTGATTGGCATATGGCTGGGTTCAAATTGGAATGGCAGGGGGAGCAAAGAAACAATGGATTTAGTCCCAGATAGCTGTACTGGGGTGAATGTATGACATTGTTTTGCATTCTGTCCATCAATTGTTCTTTTTGCATTTGTCACTCGAGTGGGACGGGTATGTCCAGACGTGAGTCCAGTGCTCTCCATGCCACTGGCGTCAAGCTATCCTGGCTGATGAGGGGTGAAACACGGAAACCGGTCCCAGGATACTTGCTTCCAGTCCAGGGAGGACCTGGCCTGGCAGTTCAGGTTAGATTGTTCCCATTGGGCGCAGGGTGAAGACTGATTTGCATTTGTCTGGTTTCAAACTGGAAGGGCATGGGGAGTTAAAAAATCTATGGATTTAGGCCCAGATCTCTGTATTGGGGTGAATGTATGACATTGTTCTGCATTCTGTCCATCAATTGTTATTTGTGCATGTGTCCTCCAGAGTGGGAAGGGTATGCCCAGACGTTTGTCCTGTGCTCTCCATGCCACTGGAGTCAAGCTATACTTGCTGATGAGGGGTGAAACCCGGAAACCGGTCCCAAGATGCTTGTTTCCAGTCCAAGGAGGACCTGGCCTAGCAGTTTGGGTTGGACTGTTCCTATTGGGCACAGGGTCAAAACTGATTTGCATATGGCTGGGTTAAATCGGTATGGCATGGGGAGCAGAAAAACAATGGATTTAGGCCCAGATCTCTGTACTTGGGTGAATGTATGACATTGTTTGGCATTCTGTCCATCAATTGTTCTTTTTGCATTTGTCACCCGAGTGGGAAGGGTATGTCCAGACGTGGGTCCAGTGCTCTCCATGCCACTGAACTCAAGCTATCTTGGCTGATAAGGGGTGAAACCCCGAAACCAGTCCAAAGATGCTTGTTTCCAGTCCAGAGATGAACTGGCCTGACAGTTCAGGCTGGACTGTTCCCATTGGGTGCAGGGTCAAGATTGATTTGCATATGGCTGGGTTCAAACTGGAATTGCATTGGGACAAAAATGTATGGATTTAGGCCTAGATCTCTGTACTGGGGTGAATGTATGACATTGTTCTGAACTCTGTCCATCAATTGATCTTTTAGCATTTGCCACCCCAAGTGGGAAGGGTGTTCCCGTGCATGGGTCTTGTGCTCTCCAAGCCACTGGAGTCAAGCTATTCTGGCTGATGAGGGGTGAAACCCGGAAACCTCTCCCAGGATGCTTGTTTTCAGTCCAGGGAGGACCTGGCCTGGCAGTTCAGGCTGGACTGTTCCCATTGGGCGCAGGGTCAAGACTGATTTGCATATGTCTGGTTTCAAACTGGAATGGCATGGGGAGTTAAAAAAAGATGGCTTTACGCCCAGATCTCTGTATTGGGGTGAATGTATGACATTGTTCTGCATTCTGTCCATCAATTGCTATTTTTGCATTTGTCCTCTCGAGTGCGAAGGGTATGCCCAGACGTGGGTCCTGTGCTCTCCATGCCACTGGAGTCAAGCTATACTGGCTGATGAGGGGTGAAACCCGGAAACCGGTACCAGGATGCTTGTTTCCAGTCAGGGGAGGACCTGGCCTGGCAGTTCGGTTTGGACTGTTCCCATTGGACGCAGCTTCAAAGCTGATTTGCATATGGCTGGGTTCAAACTGAAATGGCATGGGGAGCAAAGAAACAATGGATTTATGCCCAGATCTCTGTACTGGAGTGAATGTATGACACTGTTTTGCATTCTGTCCATCAATTGTTCTTTTGGCATAAAATCGCAGGTAAACAACAAAAGAATCTAGCCCTGTTCAAACTTTCCAACCTTTCTGCTCTAGGAACTTCAAAGTGTTCTCTTCCATGGCTCCAATGACCAGCATAATACAATTAAGGAGACACAGAAAACTTGAGTCGGCTATGTGAGGCAACATTCAAACATGAATAGCAATATTGTCTATCAGGTTTTAGTGTTTTTCTTATTTGTTGATATCAGCACATGCTGTACCTTCCATTATTACCCCCAAAAATATTCAACTGCAGGCTTGTAATTATGACATAATGGCATTAGCTCCGGGTAGCATCACCTCAGTTAGGTGACGTCCCCCTGAGCACCGATGATGGATCCCTGTCAAGGGGATTTGAAATGTTGAAGTAGAAAGAACACCGAATGATGTCATGTCATGTATAGAGGTGAAGTTTGAAAGATGTTTATTCTTATGCTGATAATATTCTTTCATATCAAGCACAAATTCTTCCAAATATGCATTACATCATTCTGAATTTCAAGCGTATCTCCCGATGCATTTCGGGCTGAAATATGCCCTTTGTCAGGGGAGAGTATCTATATGATAAGCAAGGCAGAGGTAGTGTGAGGACACTACTCGTAAGAAGATCTAATGCAATCAAAGTGTGTAGTTGTGTCAATAAAGAAAAAATTTTAATGTGCAGGTTAGGAACCAAGAATGCAGGCCCTGTAGCAAAAGGCCACCAGGTGATCAGTGAAAAAAAGTCCCCCAATCATTAAGAATAAAGATTAAATGAATGGATGACCATGAGTGAAAGGAGCTGTTAAAGTGAAGCTTGAAAAAAGTGATGAAACCAACAAAACTGAACATGATAGTGAAGTTAATCTAGATGCGGTCAACTATCGCAAGTCAGGATTCCCAGTCCGAGAGAGAACCCAGCTTGCGTTGTGAAAAACCAACAAGAGGAGCGTACAAGATGGTAAACAACTGCATCTATCCAAATGTGAGTTGAGTGCACTCACGGTCAGTGTTAAACGCTGAGCGCATATAAAGTCTGTTTGGCCACCGAAACGGAATGCAGCTGCGGTAAGAAACACAGAAAATGACATGTTCATTAACAAGCTTGGAGTGTACTTACTTCTTCGAACATGTTGGACTTAGCGTGTCTGTGTCGAGCAACAAAGACAAAGCTCATTGTGTCTCAGAAATTAAGAAACCGAGGTGTGGAAAGTGTGAAAGGACTATAGGTTACTACCGCGGCATGAGGCAAAACCGGGTGCCATATTGTAATGGATAGAAAATAAATGGATGGTGGACAAACAGAATGTGGGGGACTGTAGCATATAGTGCAAGTGCGTGATAGACCAGCGTGATCAAAGATAGTACCAACTTTGGCATAGTGCACAGGATCAATAAAAAAATAAAAAAGTGTATGGAAATATGGGAAGGCAAGATAAATATGAGTGAGGGAAATAGATGTTAAAAATGCACAAAGAATAACATCTGTACAGTTTTATTAAATGAGGAGAGAACATGAGATCAAAAGATAGTGAAAATCACAGGGTTACAAATAACATGAAAATTACAATTGGTCATTAAAGAGCTGCGCAAAGGATGACATGAGGAAGATTTCATAGAACGAGGAGAGAACATTAACATGAGGATAAATGATAGTGAATGTCGTTGGGTTACAAATAGCATGAAAATTTCATGCAGTCATTTAAACCATGTGGTTTTAAAGAGTCCAGGAATTTAATCCAATAGTTTTCTCTCTGTAAGAGTTGTTTATTGTTATCTCTTCCTACCTGTTAGCCGTTTACTAGATGAGAAATTGCAGTTGACTGATATTGTGGTGGCGTTCTATGTAGTGTGCTGCAATTATCGATTTCAAGTTCTTGGTCCGAATATTGCTCTTGTGCTCGTGTATCCTTGTCTTGATCTTTCTTTCTGTCTTCCCAAAGTACACTAGGCCACATGGGCACTTTAACATATAAATGAAGTTAGAAGTGTCACAATGGCCATTGACTTTGAGTTTGATGTAGTGCCTTTCATTGGGTGTGTTATTGTGGCCCCTTCGCTAACATTGTTACAATTGCTGTAGTTGTAGCATGGTGTGGTTCCTTTGAAGGTGGTTTGCGTACTGGCTGTGGACCATGGAGAATTAGTTCCTTGAGGTTCCTGCCCCTTTTGTAAGCGCATCTAGATTAACTTCCCTATCATGTTCAGTTTCATTTGTTTCATTGCTTTTTTTCATGCTTCACTTTAACTGTTCCTTTCACACATGGTCACATTACTGATCACCTGGTGGCGTTTTGCTACAGAGAGTGCATTCCTCATCTGCACATTCATTTTTTTCTTTATTGGCACAACTACACACTTTGATTACATTAGATCTTCCTACGAATAGTGTCCTCACACTACCTCTGCCTTGTTTATTTTATAGATACTCTCCCCTGACGAAGGGCATGTTTCAGCCCAAAATGCATCGGGAGATACGCTTGAAATTCAGAATGATGTAATGCATATTTGGATGGATTCGTGCTTGATATGAAAGAATACTATCGGCATAGGAATGAACATCTTTCAAACTGCACCTCTATACATGAAGTGACATCATTTGGTATACTTTCTACTTCAACATTTCAAATCACCTTGACTGGGATCCATCAGCGGTGCTCAAGGGGACATCACCTAGCTGAGGTGATGCTACCCGGATCTGATATCCTCGTCACACTCATTGATCAGAGAGTGATACTCCAGACATACGCTACAACCTCTTCACCATAAACATTTTCGCAGTGCGTGTTCTAAACACATTATTATCATAATGGCATTAGCATCAAATTGTTACAGTAGCTCAAAGTATGTGCATTGAGATGGCAAAATTCATGTTAATTGCACAAAAAAGTTTTCAACATGTGTGATCAGTTAAAGAGCACAATGAGTTTTCTTTCTAGATATATTAAAATGTGCGATACAAACATTGGGGTTTCTACACAAAAGTACGTTTGCATGTGTAGGACTACTCATGAGTAGATCTACTCTGCCACCTAGGTTTAAATCACTTTTTTGCTATTTACCATTTCTGAGGAAGATTTACACCTACCTACATGTAGATTTTGGAGTCTTGACCCCCTTAAATGAGGGATGGCGGGTGGAGACTCCTGCGGCTGAATTTACAAGTGCTAAATTACTATTTGTAACCATGCAGAGACATCCCTAGAGGAAAATGCTGGAAAATTTAGTAAAGTGTATCTATTTTTTTTAAATACAATTAATTTAATATAAAATAAAAACCTAAAATTATGTAAAAAAGAATATTAACCTATGGCTACTTAAAGGATAATATACATTACACTACATCCTAAAATTAACTTTGTATTAGGTTGTAAATTAATTTAAATATATGACTCTTTTAATTATTAATGGGCCTCATTTACAAGGTTTTTCCGTAGGGCAGCGCCACAAGCCTACGTCAAAAAAAGGGCAGGAGTGCACAGTATCTACAAGGTACGGCACATTCCTGTCCTTTACCCTCTGCAGATGGACAATGGGGTGCCATATGCCAACACAGGCACCCATGCACAATGGTGCAAGGGTTCCTGCTTTGCAAAGGATGATTGTTTTTGTGCAGGAAGGGACACCTTCTTGCACAAAAACAAGAGAGTATTTTCCTCTTTCTCTGTGTGCTGTAGAATATAGCACAAATAGCAAAAGGAAATACGAGTAGAAATAAAAGTATTCTTTCCCCTTGCACCTCGCTTAGGCCTCGCCTGGGTAGGCGTAGGCTTTGGACTCAGTCCCAAGTTTACGAAATTGCTTAAGTCTGGGAATGTGTCAAATGCCATGAGTGTTATGTGTGAACACCCACAGTAACGTCCATGACACGCCTCCCTGTTGCTGGGTGAGGCAAGGCAGTGGCTTGCGCTGCGTTGCCTCAGCCCATATCTACAAGGCCACGTAAAGCCACGCAGGCCCTGCAATGTTTTGCTGCCAGACATCACCAAAAGTGATATGGCTTTGTCGCACATGGCTTTTTAAATGAGGCTCTATTGTTTGAAGAATACTTCCAACTTAAAATCACCCACCCACACTAACATTTTTATTTCATGCACACAAAATTTAGTGAAAATGTTTCTTTTTAATTCATTTAAATAATGGATAGACTTTTTAAACTAAGTAAAAAATGCCATTATATATTAATAAAATTAGCATTTAATTATATTTAAGTTAAACTCACAATTGAATATTTATACTGCATTGTATTGAATTGTATTGTATTATATTATACATTAGTTTATAATATAGTATTTATTCTATAATATTGTTTGTTGTGGTGTTAATGTTATAGACTGCTTCAATTGTTTTTCATGAGAATGTGTTGCAGTAACAGTGAGATGCCATGAGTGGTGTTGACGTACGACAAGGCTGATCTAGAGTACATTTAAGACTGTTTTGCCACTATTAGGTCTACAGTAGAATTACAAGTATGTTTTATGAATAGCAATAGCCTTACTCTTATACGGGTCTGTGTTTTGTATTAGCATGTCATTGCCGAAGTTCATTCCTAAAGTTCTCTTTTTATCCACACATTTTGAGGCAATTATCCCACATTGTCCTACCAATTCCCCTTGTCTATCGCACATTTGAAACAAAATTCTATACTTACTTGTGTGCTGATATCAACCACCGAGTAAGAGATATCTGCACAGAAAAGACAGGAGAGGCAGAGGTGGAAATCTCCTACCATAGGTTTGTGAACTACATTTGGAGCACATGAAGTACTTCCGGAGTGCTACTTTAAATACTCCAAAATGCCTTATGTGAATTGGGCCACACAGCTCATAATCCTTTGCCCTTTCCTGATGATGGAGGTGGGATCTGAAGCAGCGCTATAAAGTCCCTTTCAGAGACTGACTGCACGGGATGCACCCAGACGATGCCCAGCCAAGACTGGGCCCATCAGCTTAAGTCTGTACCTGGAGGAGGCTGGGCTGGACCACATCTCTTTTTTTTTACTCCAGTTTACTCTACCCTTAGGTGACGCAATAATGGGGAAAAAGAGATAAATACCTCTGTACACGACTAATTCCATAGATAACTTCTTAACTTCTTTGGGTGCAATTGAAAGGAGATCACATGTGCTGAAAAAAAGACTGGCTGCTGCACACTACACAGTGAGTGATTCACAGTTGGTTATTGAGACCAATGTTTTAAAACAGCAAGGGACGGGCTACAAACAGTGCCGAGCATATAAATCCAATTGTGTCACTGGATTGTTTATTAATTACACATTTTTCCTCATCTCCCTCAAACATTCTGCCACCTTCCAAAGGGAAAAGAAAAGGGAAAAGAAACCTCTCAATGGTAAATCCTCACAATTGAGTACAGATGCAGCACACTGAGGGAGCAATGGCTATAGTTATAATATTGACAGACTTTTGACCCTTGAAAGAACCTTCTATCTCAAGTCAACAACCTCACTATATCAAGCAGATAAGATGTGGTGCAGAACTATTGCCGCCAGATGTTTGGTCTCTGTGAAAGATCTGAAGTATAGCATTTTGCCATTACAATCAGTCAATATGAGTTCCACTATGATTAACATGTTTGTCATTAGGGAAAATGAATCTTCGCGGACCACAGATCTTGCCACAATGCAGAGTCAGTCTTCATATTTGCAGTCAGGTGAGGGAAAATCATCGAATTCTGGAAAGGGCATAACATTTGCTAATAGAAAAGCGGCACATTGTGGTGCTGTCGAGATCAAGTACTTCTTCCCTAACCAGCAAACAAAAATGAGATGTGCCTCCCCAAGCCACTTATTACATGCTAGTACTGATGAATGTGGCCATTCTCACTCATTAAAGGTAATCATAAACAAAATTGCCATGATCTGAGATATAAATGTATACATTGCTTTTTGAAGAGAATAGGTCTTATCCGGGAATGTTTTAATGATGTTGTTATGATGCTATGGGCTGCTTGCGTATGAAGAAGGTAAAAACATGCCCAGGTGACTGTGTTATTTTGAATTTCATATCTCCAAGTTTGGTAGAGAGTGAGTTATCAGGGCTATGTTTTAATGTATAACACACAAAAGGGAGGTAGGAACGTATTTTCCAATGGTGGCCACATGCTCAGTGAGTAAACACTGCCCTCACTCACAAATTTGTTACATGCTTTATCATCAGGCTTGCTAACTGACACTCCTGAGCAGACCAATGCTTGGGGTGCAAAAGGAAAGGGGAGACAATACACACAAAGTTTTTGGGATCAGCAATGAAAAAGTGCAGCTTTGTGAAGTCTAAAACTAGCTTGGATGTGTCCCTGTTTATAATTTTATTCCTGGGCCACCAGGCCAGGGTTAAAACATGAAGGATGGTGGTGATAGAAGAAAATAAGGATCGTCCTGCAAAGGTGTTGACATGTTTTTGCTGCTACAACTGCGCTTAGAATGTTGGGTCACTCCGGCATTCATCAGGACCTTCAGGATCCCAAGACACACCTTCTCTTCCCAAATAGAATTCTCAGGGTCTTTTACCATCCAAGATAGGATTTATAGTTATATACACTCTCTTTCAAACCGAGTTTCATCAAACGAGTAGCTTGAACGAGCGAGGGCAACAAGCGACTCCATGTAGTCACACATTCATCAACGTGAGACTGCTGCCTGGCTATTGCGCGCCTCCTGCCTTGTAGGTATTTTAATGTGCCTTATTGTTTGCAGATTAGAGTGGTTCTGCAAGACTTGTTTTTATTTTTATAAGCCCATTGATCAGGTTAAGGAATCAAGGGCCATATGATTCATGGCCGAGCCGTTTGCGACTGCAAAAACGCAATTTGGTATGTATGAATTCCAATTTGGGATTCGGTAACATGTTATTGAATCGCAATTTGGAATTTTGAATACAAACGGATTCGGTTTTAGGAAAGGGCCTGTTTAGAGTGTCCCTTCCTAATACCGAATTGCAGCGGTATGTAGGAATGTTTGTGAGAGAAATGTGGTCGCAAAACATTGCATTTTACGACCTACTTGATGTAGGTGGTAACCCATTCAAGAACTCCCCTCTGTTAATGGCAGGGAAAACGTTTTTTTAGAGCAGGCAGTGGTCCCAAGTATTATTGCCTACTCTTAAAAAATGAAAATAATACTTTTCATTTTCCTTTTTTTAAATGTGTCCCATTTTCCTTTAGGGATATGACCCCAATTAATTTACAACCTACAACCTTACACAATCAGCTGCCAGGGTGGGTTTAATGTTCCAACAAAGAATGATTTCTACCATTATATGTTTAGAAGACATAGAATGGCTTGAGGAGTTCTTGTGTGCTAACTTCATCAGGCCAGAGCCGTCACCACTCGCCGTTGACCGTGGATGGTAATGCGTGTTCGTCAGATCATAGGGTTGTTTCTCCCCCAGTAATAGCATCAATACACTCTGGCCCAGATTTTTGAAGGTGTCCTGGAACACAGCTCAGCAGACAAAAATGCTGCACTGCGTTGCATGACAGGGAGAGAGCAGGAAAGCATCATGCTCATAGAGATACGGCCCTCTCTTCCCCTTCCCCTAGCGCTGGCTCTGATTCTGCCGTGCGCCAGGCCCACACCTTAGTGCCATGGTGTCAGGGTGCTTGCCTGAGTCTATCACAGGTTTTCTACAGGAAGGTTAACCTTCCTGTACAAAATACTATGGCTAGACAAGTGAAAAACCTTTTCCTACTTTGTGTGTGTGCTGCACAGTGCAGCATACAATCAAAGTCAGAAAAGAAAGGGAAATTAAAACATTTCTCCTAGTAACGCCTGCTTTTCAGCAACGTTCATTTTTGGCACTAAACCCGGTCTACTACTGTTAGTAAATAGCATTTAAGCATCGAAAAGCATGGGTGGTTGCATGGGATTGCCCATGTACCACCCATGTAACGTCCTCTTGATGCAAACTGATGCAAAGGAATGCAAATCAGCATTTTGCGCTTCTTTAGGTTACTTTTCAGGCAAAACAAGTTTTGTACTGGAAAGTGACTCGGGAAAAAAAACATTTTGCACTTGTTAGCGCTACTTTTGTGACGCTAACCCAGTGCAAAATGTTTGAGAATCTCTCCCAGAGAGTCTGAAGGCAAGGCCTATGTATCATTCAACCATTTGATTAACAAGCTGTATGTACTGCCTCAGAGGGATGATGTGCCTGGAACTATATACCATGGACATGAAGTCATACATGCTGTTCCTAAATTAAGTATTTGGTTCTTGAATGTGGCAGCGACTAAAAAGTAAAGTGCAGAATTAAGAATAGTCAGCTTCCATTTAACGATGTTCTGCCTCTGTTTTGAAGAAATTTGGGAGGTAGACTAACTTCACATTAATGGGTATAATACCATCTATACAGCAGCATCATGTATCAATACCAGAGAGACAAAGGGGTCTAACAACCTCTGTCTCAACAATTTCCCTGACTGTGTGATCAAGAGTTTTCTTGGGTCACCATATTATCAGAATATTGGTCTACAGCCGGAGATACGTTGTTGTTTTTCAATATTAACTTCTATTATAATACCCTCTTCAATTTCAACAGAGCTGATGTGAATTGCAGTTTGGACAGACACCTGGAAGGGTGTGTCAAAGGAAGGACTATGAAATGGTCATTGTTTTGATGGATGGCGACTTAAATGTGCATCTTAATTCATTATCAGGAAAGGAAGTATTTGGGTAGGTGGATTTCCATAATGATAGGCAAACAAATTTCACTTATGATGGCTATAGTGTGGCAATTAACAATGTGTTTTTATTAAGAACAATTTCTCCTTTGACAATGAACTTTGTGTCCCTCAAGCCCTTTTTGTGCATACCTTGATAAGCTGAGGTGTAGGGAGTATAACTGATTTTATTCTGGCATCGACAAATCTTAGTCCTCTCTCATTTATTTTAAATCTCACAGTAACTAGTTTAGTGACCATCACCCAGTAAGTATAGTTATTGAGGTTCTGGGAGTCGATGATAGAATCCGAGCAGAGGATCTAGTAACTGACAGAGAGGTGGCTAAAGCAGATGGTCGTAACTTAAGATGGAACAGGGTCAATCTTGATGAGTTTCCAATTAAACTAGTTCTGGAGAACAACAGGCACTTTACAGTATGCTAAGATGAGAAATCCAGGCCTGTGAATGTTAAGTCTGCATTCACTGAAATATCAAGAAGCTTTATGGAGGCTAAAGCAGATGGTCATAATTTAAGATAAAACAGGGTCAATCTTGATGAGTTTCCAATTAAACCAGTTCTGGAGAACAACAGGCACTTTACTGTATGCTAAGCTGAGAAATCCAGGGGTGTGAATGTTAAGTCTGCATTCACTGAAATATCAAGAAGCTTTAAGGAGGAGCTGACATTTGCACAACAAGACATTAGGCCCTGCCCGACTGTCTGGCATATTTAGTAAAGATTTGCATTACCCTTGCTCCACACACCGGAGCACGAGAGAGACGCAACTCTTATTTGATTTCTCAAGCCATGCAAGTCAACCTTGTGTGGCCTTTCCTGGCGTAATAAATCTTGAGTAATGCAGCGTAAATCGGAAAGGTGACTTTCTTTGCTGCATGACAATTTCTTAAATATGCCTCCCCCCCCCAATATACTAAGCAAACGACACACAGATGAAGGATGGAATGCAAAGCAAATCAAACATTCACCCTCAGTCAATAGATCGGAGTTAAATTCATGCTCACCATGCCACCCCAGTTTCGTCAAGACTGATTTTCATATGGCTGGGTCGAAACTGGGGTGCATGGTGAGCAAATGAACAATGGATTTAACTCAGATCTATCGACTGGGGGTGAATGTTTGATTTGCTTTGCATTCCGCCCATCATCTGTGTGTCTTTTGCTTTCTCGCCCTAAGTGCACTGGATATGCCCAGACGTGGGACCCGGGCTTACTGTGTGTAACCGGGACCCTCCGTTGCGCCCCGCACTAGGGCGCGAATTGACCATGTGTGACCCCCCTCTTCTTTCCACAGCACCAGCACTCCACGATATGGACCGGGCAGGAAAAGTATAGCTGTGATGAGGAGAAGTATGTGCCCTTTAACTGGACCGAAGGTCTGATGGAGGAGGAGGAGGAGGGAACTCGGATAAAAGGCGGGACCGATAATCAACAGGTGTGTTTCTACACCGGAGGAGCGGTCAGAGAGGAGCAGAGTGGAGTGGCGGGAAGCAGCGAGGAGGAGTGGAGAAGAGGAGAACGAGAGAGCAGCGAGGATGAGTGGAGAAGCGGAGGACGAGGGAACGAGAGGGAGGAGTGGAGCGGCAGCATACGGTGGATCACCGAAGACTGCCTAGCGGAGGAGGAGGAACCGCCGACCCAGGAACGGAGAGCGGACCAGAACGCTGAGGAAGCAGCTGGTACCTACGAGCAGTCGGGAGGAAACGACGGGAGCGCAGCGGACGGAAAGGACACGCCCGGAGGCCAACACCACGATCCGCCCAGCCGTACACCAGGAGGGGTACGGCTAACCGAGGTGCGTAATCGCTTCCTGGGGTGGTTTAGAAAGAGAGGAAGACGCATCACCTAGCTAGTGATAATTCCCCTGTACGAACCCGGGTTACCTGGACATCACACCCCCCCCCTATCTTGTTACTATTGAGTCCCCGACTTTGTGTGTACTTTCACTGGGTGTTTCCCCACGGTCCCTACCTTGTGTATTGTCGGAAACTACGCCTGTTGACTGATACCCGCCTCTCTTCTGTTTTCCCTTTCGGTGACGGCGAGGGTGGACATCACGGAGCCTCCGGAGCCCAGGAGAAGTAGGAGCCCCGTCCGAAGAAGGGAAGAGGGAGTACTCCGGAAGACCCAAAGAGAGCGTAGCAGATCTCCACGCAGAGGAGCAGCCAGAAAGACCTGTACCGATACATTGCTTGAACGAATAAACCCTGGCATAACCAAGACACGTCTCCTGCCTTTTCATAGACCTGCTGTTACACTGTGCCACTGGATTCAAGCTAGCCTGGCTGATGAGTGGTGATGCCCCGAAACCAGTCCCAGGATGATTGTTTCCGGTCCAGGGAGTACCTGGTTTGGCAGTTTGGTCTGGACTGTTCCAATGAGGCACAGGGTCAAGACTGATTTGCATATGGCGGGGTCTAAACCGGGGTGGCATGGTGAGCAAAAAAGCAATGGATTTAACCCAGATCTGTTGACTGGGGCTGAATGTTTGTTTTGCGCTGCATTCCGTCCATCATCTGTGTGTCTTTTGCCCTCAGTACACTGAGGCATACAGGACCCTAAAGATAGCGCTCAACAAGACAAACAGAAACAATAAAGATGTAGGTTGAAGAAAAAGGTATAAGAAGGTTATGAATGATAGGATGAAAGCCATAACGGAGGATGCCTGGCCTTTCTATTCAAGGCAATCAAACTTAGCGATAGTGCAGTGTTTGGACAGGTGGTAAGCAGACTTTACTTTAAAATTGTGGATGCCTCTATGATTGAGACTGCCATTCAGCCCAATGAGTGAATGGCCCACTTTGGCAGCATCAGTTCTGAAGCCTCCAGCAGGACTGTGGGTTATGATGCAATGACAGAATCTTTGGATGCTTGCTGCATAGTAACAATATAGTTCCTTTGGAATTTTCATTAGAGGCAGGGTTGTGTCCTTGTGCTGTTCCTCTTCACGTTATATATTAATCTGTAAAAGGTGTTGGTTGAGTGGTGCAGGGACATGCCCCAGATAGTTCATCAACCGTTGGCAACTTTCCTGTATGCAGATGACCCCAATTGGACTTCAAGCCTTATTAAATGTGTTTACAGAATTTATGGCCTATTTGAAACTTAACGCTAACCTAGGAACCTATTGCCATTCCGTCCAATGAGTGAGTGGCCCACTTTACCAACATCTATTCTGATACCTCCACCACTACTGTGGATTAAGAGGAGATGGCAGAAGCTTTGGATGGTTTGCCTAATAGTAACAAAATAGTTCCTTTGGAATTCTCATTAGAAGAGGTTACAGTGGCTTCAGGGTCTTACGAAATTTCTACTGATCTCTTTAGCAATACTATAGATCTTTGTGTCCCTCTCCTAAGATCAACCTGGTCAAAATTCCTCGTTGCCCACATTTTTAAGAAAGGAATTCGCAATTATCCTAAGTGCTATTTCCTGATTTCCTTATTGGGCTCCCTAATTAAGGTGGCAGGCAGAATTTTATTTTGTTATCCAGGTTAGAGCAATGAGTGGAAGAACACCATTTGTTTCCTATCATTCAAAATTGCTTCAGAAAGGGTATTTGGACTGTAGAAAAGTGCCTCTATCTTAGCGTGCTCTTAGAGAAATATATGGTGGCTAAGAAAGGGGACATGTATATTGCCGTCATGGACCTGTCATACGCCATTTTGGGGCCTCATGTAGGAGGTTGGGACTGAGCAACCTATTGTTTACCTTCTTAGAAAAGTTTATACGGGGACAATGGCAAATGTCAGATACTGGATTATTGGGGAATGTTATCAATCGCTTAGCAAGGACGGTGGGGCATGGATGTGTTCCGGTTGCTGTTCCTCTTCAACCTATATATATTAACAACCTGGAAAAGGCAGTGCAAGGACATGCCCTAGCTAGGTCATTGACCAGTTCCAAATTTCCTGTATGCCGACGATGGCGAGGGTGAAACACAGGTAAACCCCAAATGCTGATGGCTAGAACCCCAATTAGACTTCATGCCTTATTAAATGTGTTTACGGAATTTATGACCAATTTGGTAAAGTTAACCTAGGAAAATCATTCATTATGAAGTGTGGGTGTAATCTAAATAAATCGTGTCATTTTAAATGAAGGGGTGTACCACTGATGTAGGTCTTATTTGATGGTTGTATCTAATGCACAATGAACCTGGAAGCAGCTATAAGTGGCAAGGAAACATCAAACGTAACAAATCTGTGGCTGCTTTGTTGAGCTTTTTCAGCTAAATTGGCAATGAAACCTTTATGGGTATTATTTACTGGGCAAAAAGTAAATCTTTAGCTACCTATGGAGGGTATTTGGGGGTATGTTGATGTTATGACTTTACAGACAACGAAAAATGCCTTCCTCGGGAGACTCATTGCAGTTCCAGTGAGTTGTTCAAGTTATATCTTCCACAGAGTATTGTTCTTTCCTTGTCTGGAAGACCATGTTAAGCTTCACTCTCTTCTTTTGTGGCCTAGGATACGGACACAGAGAGAAGCTTTGTTGTGAATGTATCGAGGACCCTAATTAGATATTCCCGATTTATGCCCTTATGTGGTTATAATAATTCATATCCTTATAAAGGCATAAGTATCATATCCATATTAAGTCATAGCCAATGCAGTCCAAATACAACATGGCAACTCCCATAGACTCCTAAAAAGTACAACGCGTTCTTAAACAAACCAAGCCTCCCGCAGGTCGGGAATTCCCCCTGCTTCTGTTTTGATTTGTCCAAGAACTCCTGAGAGTCCTGAAAGAACTGCCAGTTCTAAGTGACGTCTTATGTCCAACCTTACGTCAAACTCGGCACCTTCGAGGTATAAATATACCAGCATCTGCCTTAAGCAACACACGGTGGTTTGGAGCAGATCGGCTATCTACTTGCCCGACGCCCTGCTGATGCAAGTGCCGAAGGAAGCTGACCCTCCCTGCTGACGCACTGAGAGAGACGCTGTCTTTTCTCCTGCCGAGAAATCCAGCTCCAGTGTTTTCCGGTCACCCTTGCGGGTTTCTGGGAGATCGAGTCCTGAGAGATAGATACAAGACCTCCTTCATTCTATACCTAAGGTACGGAGCTGATAAGACCCATAGAGAATTCTTGATTCAGATTTTTGGCAAAAACTGTAACTCATCTACTCGTTCCCACGTAGTATGCTTAAGTTAGGTACACTGGGGTAGGCGTATCTTAGAAACACCAGTTGAGTACGTTTAGTCATTATTTTTATCATTGTATGTATTTTATCCATTTTAAGTATCATATGGCTTAGAAACCATATAAATGCTTTTACAGTATTATTTCATAATACTCCTTTTACTGTACGCACTTTACTTTATGACAAGTATTGCAATTGTGGCAATTCATTTCTCTTGCATGAGAAAGAAGACTGCTCAATAAATAACCCTTTTATTCAAAACGCCTGTCTCTCTATTTCTCTGCATCTCTGGTGAAACGAAGCATGCACGATTGACTGAGTAAAATAGCTATCTATTGTTTCCGCGACTCTAGAGATATATTCCTTATTGCAGGGGGAACAAAGTTGTCATGTTATATGGTTGTCAGAAGCTAATCCCTTCTTGTCTATTCAGGAAAGCTAAACACCTTCTTGTTTACTCGAGAAAGTTTCTAGTGACCTCTGAGCTAGCTGGCACACACAATTAAGTCTACCATATTCAATAGAGACCTAGTCGACCTCAGTCCTACGTCTAAGCTATTGTTTATGTTATTCCAATGCGCAGAGCCTATTGGGAATACAGGAACTACACTACATGGCGCCCAACGTTTGGTAAGGCGATAATTTAACGCTAGATACTAGAGTAACTCAGTCGTGCTTTTCACACAGACCCCTTTTCCCGTAATAACTCCAATAGACGTCTGGAGTGGGTCAAAGGCTAATATCCGCAAAAACTTAGTGGGAAGAGATTCCTATGTATTAGTTTTTGATTTATTCAACGTTAAAGGTTACAGTGTTCCAAAATATTGTGCACCTAATCTTTGTTTCCTTGAAACTTGTTCTGCAAACTTTCTGTCAGAAAAATGTCAGAGAGTGATGACGAAAGGGAGAGAGCTTGACTAGCAGCTCAACTTTTGACGGAAGAGACAAGTCTCCAACAAGATCAACCGGATGCAATACTCATTCCGGTAAATGTAAGGAAAACCTTAACTATAAAACTCATAGAAAATGGTGTATCATCAGTGGTACAGTCATATTTGTTGTTGAGGCACATGAATATCGGCGAGAGGTATTCTATTCATGGACAACTTTTCCAGCAGCAAATGCTGTAACACACGAGTTTCACTACTACAAAGTAGGGGAACCTCCAGCGGAGTACACGCCTTTCGAGGAAGTTGAAATTCCACTAACTTACCAAGAGCATGAGCTCTGGTTCAATGGCGCCCTAAAACATCAAAATCACATTACCAGGCTCGGTCCACTAGGTAGACCAGGAGCCACTTGGCCGGTTCTAGCCAGCTATACACCACATCCTGACATTGAAAAAATGTCCAGCGAAGAAATTTTTTAGTTCGAATAAAAGAATTAACAAATGCATATAGGCAATTAGTTCAATTGACAATTGACGGTACAACCTACCGCCAGATATTAAAAAGAAACAGATATAGCAGACCAACCTTTTGAACTTGCCAGAATAATTGAAAAATCCTTTGAAGAATTAGGTAGAGACAGTTTGGGTGGGAAACCACTAAAACCATAACTAACTGAAAATCCTGAAAAGACTTTCATTAAAAATAACTTAATAAATCCTAAAAAGAAGTGGGAGGGTAGTAAGCAAAACACTCCCAGGGAATAACAGTCCCATACCAGAGGAAGATCTCCCCAACGGAGGGATAGATCTCTAGAAAGGGGGGGGGGGGGAAAGTCTCCCCAACGGGAACCCTCTGAAAAAAGATATAACCTTAGAAATAGGGAAAATTTGAGAAGACCTGACAGATATCAAGATATTGATACACGTCCCTCTCGATATTTTCAGACTTCCTCACAGAAATCGGTAAGAAGAGGACGGTCAGAACATAAAGAAGAGCGTGTCAAGTCCAAAGACAAAGAACCTGCTCATCAAAGTAAAAAATTACAATTTCCCCAAAAAAAGGTAGCCAGTATTAAAGTAAAACATGCCAAGGATCCTGAGGACACAACTCAAGAACGGAGAGTGGGCCCAAACAATGCTAGACAGCGCAGCAGAAGTGACAATAGCTCGCAAGATCCTGATGAATCTTCTGGAGACAGTGGACACGAATGAATACATTCAGGTGGAAACTGCAGACACCAGAGTTAGCGTGCCCCATAAACTATATGAAATAACATTACGCATAGAGGGGGACAAAACTAGGAAAATAAGAGGTCTCTTCTGGGAAAACCTATCTAAAGGCTATGATATCCTTCTAGCAGAAAAAGACTGGCCACCAGAGTTTGTAAGGGAGTGCCCACATGGCGAAGAAATGATTATGCCTGCCTTCTCAAATCACATTCCAATTCATAAAAAATACACATATGCTAGAAAATGGGAGACCTGACAGATATCAAGATATTGATACACGTCCCTCTCGATCTTTTCAGACTTCCTCACAGAAATCGGTAAGAAGAGGACGGTCAGAACATAAAGAAGAGCGTGTCAAGTCCAAAGACAAAGAACCTGCTCATCAAAGTAAAAAATTACAATTTCCCCCAAAAAAGGTAGCCAGTATTAAAGTAAAACATGCCAAGGATCCTGAGGACACAACTCAAGAACGGAGAGAGGGCCCAAACAATGCTAGACAGCGCAGCAGAAGTGACAATAGCTCGCAAGATCCTGATGAATCTTCTGGAGACAGTGGACACGAATGAATACATTCAGGTGGAAACTGCAGACACCAGAGTTAGCGTGCCCCATAAACTATATGAAATAACATTACGCATAGAGGGGGACAAAACTAGGAAAATAAGAGGTCTCTTCTGGGAAAACCTATCTAAAGGCTATGATATCCTTCTAGCAGAAAAAGACTGGCCACCAGAGTTTGTCAGGGAGTGCCCACATGGCGAAGAAATGATTATGCCTGCCTTCTCAAATCACATTCCAATTCATAAAAAATACACATATGCTAGAAAATGGGCAGTGGCCCAAGCTCCTGCACTATATAAAAATAATGTAGGATGGGATAAGGATTCTCCTCACCATAAAATCCAGTTAAAAAATCATCCTACTACACAAAGGCAGTATCCTGTTAAGCAAGAAGCTAAAAAACAAGTCAGGGAGATCATGGATCAACTTGAGTACCAGGGGGTGATTGAAACATGCACCTCACAAATGAACAATCCTTTGTTTCCTGTCTCCAAGCCAGACGATTCATATCGTCTAGTTTTGGAGTACAGACACCTAAAATCTTGTTGCAAAACATTTGCAGTACAAAACTCACACAGTGCAGCACTAATGAATAATATTGTGCGCAAAAAATATAAAACGACATTAGATATTTCAAATGTTTTTTTCTGTCAAAACATTGCACCAGAAAGCAGGTATTTGACCGCTTTCTCCAGCATGGGGGCCCAAAAGCAATTTTGTCGTCTCCCACTGGGATTCAAGAATAGCCCAGGATTATTTTCAGCCAGGGAAACAGAGTTACTACAAATATATGATGATGAGGCATTATCCTATGTCGATGACATCTATCTTACAGACAATGACCTGGAGACACACTTGAAAAGAGTGAACACCATCATACTTGGGTTCGCATCTGAAGGGTACAAATTTAACTTTAAAAAATCACGAATTGCCCACCTCACAGTCCTATTATTAGGATATGAGTTATCAAGTGAAGGCAAAAGCCTAGCAGACAACTTCTTAGAGAAGTGTGCAGTACTCCCAGCTCCAAAAACGCTGAAAAACCTTACAATCAATTCTAGGTTTCCTGAACTTCGGAAGAACTTACATTCTAAATTATGCACAGAGAGTTAAACCACTTTACGAATTAATAAAACCTGATTTCAAACCAATTAATTGGACTCAAAAACACACAGAAATTTTACGATCATTACAAACAGACATGTTAACTAAAACAAAACTGCAAACACGCGCAAACGAACGCAACCTTATAATCCGAGTCATCCCAGGAAGATGCGGATTTACATACCTGACCTATAATGAGGGAGAAACTGTACTAATAGCTTACAAATCACACTTGTACACACAAGCTGAAATGAAATTCAGTTCTACTGAAAGAATTCTAACTGCGGTTCAAACGGCTGTAGCAAAAGAAAAAGCCCTAGCTCATGGGAAGAGGATATCTGTTTTAACAGCAGTATCAGCCCTTGAAGCAGTAACAAGACCGAGCATTCCAAAAGCTATGGCATTAGATCCAAAATGGATACAATGGGTTAATTCTCTTGATACAACCGAAGTGATACACGTATTTGATCACAGAATGAAAAAGCTAGAACATCTAGAATACGAACAAGAATGTCCTGTATCGATCGAAATTCTGCCTCTGGAACAGTACACCTGTGTAATATACGCAGATAGATTTGCACAACACTACGTTGTGGATAAAAAAGTTTACAATGCCGCGTGCGCGATTGTTAAATGTCGCTGGCGCTTAGGTACATTTAGACCATTGGTCACTAAAACTCAATCACTAGGAGATTGTACATCTCAGCGAGCTGAACTACAGGCTTTTAAAATGGCGCTTGAAAATACTGATCGCGAATTCCCCACACTAATAGTGTGCGATTCATATTACTGCGTCCAGTCCTACAATGAATACTTGCAGAACTGGGTTCAAAATGGTTTCAAAGATGCAAAAGGTGGCACAATCAAACATAAAATGCTTTGTGAACAAGCAGTTCTTTTGCAGAAAGAACTACAAAAGACTCACGTGATACATACACTGAGCCATCAGCGTGATGGCGCTCACGTTACAGGGAATTCATTGGCTAATAAAGCCACAGCGGCAGCTGGTCACTCGGCTTCCGTAGCTACAAAAAAGCGTTCTCTAAAAAACAAATAGATAGTGAAACGCTGCTTGCAGTAAAAGCCTCCATGGAAGGCAATTATGCGGCGTTACCTCTAAACTATCCACTCGGAAATACATACATAATTGATGCGAACTCCGTTCCGTTTGCTCAAATCCCTGGATTGGGGGATAGAGTAATTCCAAACACGAACCGGAGAGTCTTCTTGATTCAGAAAGCACACATGGGATTGGGTCTGAGGCACCAAGAGATCCTGAAATCTCTAATAGAATTGCAATCAAAATACTGCTGGCCGGGAATGAGCGTGCAAGTTTATAACTTTGCAATGGATTGTCAAGACTGCAATAGAGATCGCAGTTATGAACCGGACCAGATATCTGACTCTAGCACAGTGATATCAGCCCAGACACCTCTATTAGACAGCATTAGACTATCTACACGCAGGCGTCTGACCGGACAAATGCGATCCCATAAATATTAAGACGAGATTCATTTGGATGTGGCCCCAGTGCTCGGCTGACGGCAGAACTGTTGTAAAAGATTTGCGAGTCTTTATCGGCACATACGCAATTGGCATGCTACATTCTGACCAGGATCCTGTGTTTAGCTCTCGAGCTTACAAGGAGGCCATGGCCAGCATGGGCATTGCATTGTGGTACTCTAGTCCATTCCATCCTGAGGGAAATGCCGTAGTGGAGAGAAAAAACCGTGACATAAAGCAATCTATAACAGCGAGGGTATTAGGTTTGGGTGATGGGTGGGTCAAACATCTAATAAGTGTCCAACGTAGTCTTAACAATCTGCCAAGAAATTCTCTGGGTGGAATCACTCCGTATGAACTTTTGTTTGGTACAAGAATGATAATCGAAGACCTCGATTGTCAGACTTCAGTGGTGGAACAAAAAGCTTTTGATATCAAAGATCGTTTGGCTGTTTTACAGGACTTGAATGAAACAAGAAGAAGTCTAAGTAACACAAAGCTAAAGCTCACTGAAGAGAAACCACCTGTCCCAGCAAGACCTGTCTGGATTCCAAAGATTGGGGATCTGGTCAGAGAAAAAATCGCGGTGAAGAAGGAATTTGAGCCTTCTTACAGAAAATCAGTACCTGTCTTAGCTATCAGCGGAACAAGATCAACATGCCGCCCCTTGCTGGTAAAAAGGAGAACCTAGTTGTATCAATCGACCAGGTAAAACCACAACCATGTGGCCAATAATAAGTAGTAGGCCCAGTGGACTCCCAAGAAGTAGCAGAAGACCAAACCTTGCTACAATCCAAGAGGTTCAAACTGAGAGACTAATCACATTTGATAAACCTGCAGTGAATAAAAAAGGACTATGCAACAAAGCCATGGAACATGTGCCTCTTGAAACCCAAATTGCAACAGTTCGTCAAGAAACACCTGTCTACAATGATGTAGCCTCAGACTATTCAAATATGAAAAAGGAAGAAGCAACTACAAAGATTAATAACAATCCTGATGCCATCCAAACAATTGACAGAACTGTATCTGGCTACTTTATCAATTTCGATGACTTTTCCGATGATCCAAGTGAACATGGAGACAAGCCAGCAAACAAAACTTTCAAAGACAAAATTGCAGAACTCTTTCATCAACTTGGAGAAACATACCTGATTTCACCGTGGATTGAAATGTGGATTGTGTTAGGTGTACTTTTCCTCCTGCTCTAGCTCATCTTAGTTTTAAGCTTGGGAAGAAAGATTGATGTAAAATACAGTACAATGGACACAGCAAGTCAGAACATCAACTTGTTTCTAAAACCTCACAGATCCTCTCACGTTGAAAAAAAGAGAACTATCATCAGTGAACATCACAGCCATTCCTATACCTGGTGATGTAGCATGGGCCAATACTGATTACGAAATCTATGGCCCGGTTGAACTCTTGAAATATCCACACCAGTTCAAGATTTCTTTGAGTGACTTTGTATCACCTAGTACTTTCTCTGATGATTGGGACTTTGAAAATATTAATATTATGATGTTAGATTTAGAAATGTCAGCAAAATTTACAGAACATGATTATTTACAGGGTTCATTGAATTATGAAGAAATGTATTGCTTCAATCATTTTGGGCATCATTATTTGCATAAATCTGCTAATCCTAGAATTGTATTCAGTTATAATCAGTGGGAACATTGTCCAACTCCGCCAAAAGGCAGCTCGAAAACATTTTATGAAAAATTCCCATACTTCTCAGGGTTTAATATCACTGATCCAGAAACGTTTTATTTTAAAATTATGAATAAGACAGGAATCAAAAACATGTTGACACACACTAAACTGATTTATTCTGAAAAATGTTATGAAAATATGTCTACATTTGGTTTTGAATTTTGGAAAAACAACATTGAGACAAAAACTGTCTGGGGTACAAAAGAATGGCAGGTACAAGGGTTAGAATCATTTTTCAGAGCCTGCATGTTCCCAGAACAAATAATGTTCCTGAATGACACCATTCAACAAACAACCTGTCTTGGTCTAGCCAAGATATAAGATTTAAACAACCCGTCTATACCAAAGCCTATGCCTGATAAAAATAACACTACAGATGAGGGGTTAGACGTGTCCTATATTTTAAAACAGAACAGAACAAATCCCGATTGGAGAAAATGGTTGATCTGGCCCACAGACACTAATTACGGTCAAGATAGATTCCTGAACAAAATACAGGGGTTCAAACAGAATAGGCCAGACCCAAGATATTCCCAGAGACAACATCCAGGGATAATTACAACCTATAGTGTAGGAAAACTATGCCTTGAATGGCTACAGAAATCCACACTACCCGAAATTAAGCAACACTTAACTTTACTAAAAGAAGGTGCTGACTTGCGAGATTTCTTACAAGGACCTTGCAAACAGCATCAAAAACGTTTCATATACGCCGGTATATACGCAGCTTACAATGAAGCTTGGAAAATAACACAAATTGAAACTGCAGAAAAAATACGAGAAATTGATCGTATTCATTTGGAAAAATCACTTTCTGTAGTGGACAATGGGTTAACAACTCTGTCCTCCAGAATTTATTCACTGGACAGCATTGTATCTTCTGCTATTGATGTAATAGAACAGGATATGCTAATGTTACAACATGGCCAGTCCCAATTACGTTCTATTGTACAGTTAGGCTGGACGTTACAAAATTTGCGTTCAGGCAACGTGCCATGGCGTCTAATCAACACAACGTCATTATTTTCTATCTATAACCTTACTGATAGACAAATCTCTTTGGCAAAGAGAGGGGCAGACTATATGGTGCTGAGCATTGAAAAACTAGAAAAATTACCATTGACAATGTCAGAACGACCGGTGATTGAATGGATAATACATGGCACCATTACAATCCCGATAACAACTTTTCAGTTTCAATACTGTCAAAAGTATATACCAGCAGGCCTGTAGGAAAGGTTGGGTAAAGGATACATCAAGTCAACCTGGAATTTACCTTATACACATAGATGTTGGAGTGGGGGCAAGAAAGAGGTATTTCTTAGTGGTAACAATTGTAAAAAGTCACTAAGCGGTACACTTCTGTGTCAAGGAATTAACTTGCATGGAGCCTACGAAGGTTCATCAAATAACCTTTCATGTCACCTGCACGGCACCCCTGCTACACAGATAGAGCCTTTTTTCAGACAGCTTTCCAACGGCAGCTACGTTCTAATAAGTGACCACAGCTGTTGTGGCATGGTGCCAGGAAAAGCCTATCTCGTGAGCGTTACTTCCATGGTCACTTGTTGTATGCAAGTATAGTATCCAAATAGCAAACCAGACATGGAGGCGGCAATATGGCCTTCTTTGAATATCTCTTCTATTCAAATTGATACTTTAAGCAGTATGAAGTCTATTCTTTTACAAAAAACTGTGCCTTTAACCTCGTCTAGAGAAACGTATGATCTGCAAGTTGCAAGGACAGCAGCAGAGATACATGCATTATTATCAACAAATTGCCCCGTACATTTCGTAGAAATGTTAAGTCAAATCTTAAACATGTCAGATACTAGTGGCATCGCACATGTATTTAAGACAATTTTTTCGGGACTGCTAACACCCTTCGAAACAGTTCTTGGCATCTTCCCGAATGTTGTGCATTCTGTGTTCAACGGCCTGCCTCTCAACTTGGGACTCGTAGCAGGAATCTTATTTTTGTTCCTTCTGCTCCAATATGGCAAGTCAAGTCACAGACAAAACTCAGGCTACAATGGAAGACATGATCCTAGCAGTACAATACCGAGAGTGGATTACTAAAGTCCTCGGCTTGGCTCGGCTAAGAGATCTGAATACTACCTGGTTTCTTTCATTCAGACAAATCTGGCAAGATTGCATCCTACCTGTTCTATGATGCTTGCTTTGCGGAGAAGAATGCGTGTTAGACGTCTGTCTCACACTCCCATCAGCAGTACCTATGGATGTCGATACTTTGCTTGGTTCGGTAACGGCTCATGCAACATGTTATCCCCAGCGGCTACCCATTCTGATGACGGCATTTGTTGAGACCTCACCATTACGATTAGGTGGCGGTGAGGTACGAGATGAAAGCGGCACACAGGTACAACCTTCCGTGACCATTGCTGATCTAAACACCGATGATGGCAATGCATCGCACGTATGCACTATTTTCACTTTTTCGGATTTGGCCCAACTTTCACCTACTGTTGTAGACAAATTTTTTACCAGCCTATCTGAGTTAATGTTCTCTCCTAACAACAAGAATAATTTTTGAAATAGCGAGCACACAACGTTCCTTGAACTTTGAATTCGGCCTTCAGTTTTGATAAACAGATCTTCTGAAAAACATTAGAACTATTTTTCTTCCCGAAAGCGAAATTATTTTTTCTCCAGTTCCCAAAATATTTACCCTTTTTTTTGGCACATGATACTCTGCTTAAAGTAGAACTATTCTTAGAGAACAAGATTTCTATTTTTAAAATATCTAGAGACAATATTTTGACTTAGCCTCTAGCACATGTACAGTCTTGTATAAATATGTGATGAAATGGTCTCGACCTTCTCTTCTGCATTAAGAGCCATTTCATAAATGTAAATTTTGTGATTCATTCAGTCAACATTCTAAATGTACAAAAATATGCATTATCTGAATGACACCACTGCTTACTAAAAGCATACAGTATTATACTCATTTTTCGTGTATATACCATTTCAAATGCTAACTATGTATTTTGGGGTGGGCTGAAAAACACATGCATCGTTATATGTTTAGTATTGCTAAGTATTTAGTAATGATGGACATTATACGTGGAGTGGGTGTTGTGAATGTATCTAGGACCCTAATTAGATATTTCCGATTTATGCCCTTATGTGGTTATAATAAATCATATCCTTATAAAGGCATAAGAATCATATCCATATTAGGTCATAGTCAATGCAGTCCAAATACGGCAAGGCTACTCCCATAGACTCCTAGAAAGTACAACGCGTTCTTAAACAAACCAAGCCTCCAGCAGCCCGGGAATTCCCCCTGCTTCTGTTTTGATTTGTCCTAGAACTCCTGAGAGTCCTGAAAGAACTGGCAGTTCTTAGTGACGTCTTATTTCCAACCGTACGTCAAACTCGGCACCTTCCCGGTATAAATATACCAGCATCTGCCTTAAGCAACACACGGTGGTTTGGAGCAGATCGTCTATCTACATGCCCGACGCCCTGCTGATGCGAGTGCCGAAGGAAGCCGAACCTCCCTGCTGACGCACTGAGAGAGAGGCTGTCTTTTCTCCTGCCGAGAAATCCAGCTCCAGTGTTTTCCGGTCACCCTTGCGGGTTTCTGGGAGATCGAGTCCTGAGAGATACAAGACCTCCTTCATTCTATACCTAAGGTACGGAGCTGATAAGACCCATAGATAATTCTTGATTTAGATTCTTGGCAAAAACTGTAACTCATGTACTCCTTCCCACGTACTAGGCTTAGGTTAGGTACACTGGGGTAGGCGTATCTTAGAAACACCAGTTGAGTATGTTTAGTCATTATTTTATCATTGTATGTATTTTATTCATTTTAAGTATCATATGCCTTAGAAACCATATAAATGCTTTTACAGTATTATTTCATAATACTCCTTTTACTGTACGCACTTTACTTTATGACAAGTATTGCAATTGTGGCAATTCATTTCTCTTGCATGAGAAAGAAGACTGCTCAATAAATAACCCTTTTATTCAAAACGCCTGTCTCTCTATTTCTCTGCATCTCTGGTGAAACGAAGCATGCACGATTGACTGAGTAAAATAGCTATCTATTGTTTCCGCGACTCTAGAGATATATTCCTTATTGCAGGGGGAACAAAGTTGTCATGTGATATGGTTGTCAGAAGCTAAACCCTTCTTGTCTATTCAGGAAAGCTAAACACCTTCTTGTTTACTCGAGAAAGTTTCTAGTGACTTCTGAGCTAGCTGGCACACACAATTTAGTCTAACATATTCGATAGAGACCTAGTCGACCTCTGTCCTACGTCTAAGCTATTGTTTATGTTATTCCAATGCGCAGAGCCTATTGGGAATATAGGAACTACACTACAGCTTGTTTCAACAGAATGATAGACAAAGACTGTTTAACTCTGTATTTAGCCCTAGATGTTTCATGGTTACATTATATTGGAAACAAATGTGATAGGCTTTAAAGAACAGCCTTTTTTAATGATCCGGGGTCTTTATCTTTGATAAGTAAAAAGGAGTTTAAAATGTTATGCTTGGAGAAGCTTGAAGGAGAAAGATACATCAAAACCTTAGTAAGGCTAGTGTCACCCTACACCCTGTGTTACTAATAAGGGACAGTCTGCATCTGTACTTAGAGTATGTAATTAACACCTATCATAGGATTGGACTTACAAGGTTTAGATGTAATATGGTATTCAACCTCATCAGTTTTCCAAAGAGGTACGATTGGTCAAGGATACTCGATAAATGTCCCTGTAATGGGGTGACAGAACAAACCACTTTGCACTTTTTGTTCTTGTATGGCTTTTATGGCAAGCCCAGGAAAAGAACTGTTATACTAGTGTACCAGAAGAAAAATGTTAGACAATGCAGAACAGCCTTAACGTTTGTTTTTACAACTGCCCACAATTGAAATAGGTGCCGTTGTCTCCACCTTTCTCAGGAAACCTATAACATTAGGAAGAGATTGGGAAACGTGATTGTTTTGGTTCATTTGACTGTAATAAGATTTTACAGGTTTTAAATTGGTTTTAAATGCGACACAACTTAACAATCGAAAATGTCCCCGAGCACAAATAAGCAATTTCTTATATTATCTCAAGAGAAAAGATGACCAAAGTCAAATTAATGTTCTTTCAAAGTCCATTAAATCAATTTGTTTTATTTTATTTTATTTTATTTTCATACATCAGAATATTCTTCATCTCAGTCTTCATAATTCATCAAATTCATATAGAATGTAGCCAATAAAGCAAAAAACCAATGCCAACACGTGTTTCGTCATGGGGTACAGTCACCCAAATGACTTCTTCAATCGGAACCCACTTGACAGTGTAGGCAGTACTCTCCCGGATTTAATCATAATATTACTCCACAAGAAGAACTCTGAGATATGAAAATGAATAGAAATCTAATTATTATCTGAGAAACAACTTTCTGGATTGGCTCGTATGAATTCGAAACGAATTACGTTTATGCCCTGAAGAAGTCATTTGGGTGACTGTACCCCATGACGAAACACGTGTTGGCATTGGTTTTTTGCTTTATTGGCTACATTCTATATGAATTTGATGGATTATGAAGACTGAGACTATGATGAAGAATATTCTGATGTATGAAGAGAAAAGAGATGGAATTGATTTAATGGACTTTGAAAGAACATTAATTTGACTTTGGTCATCTTTTCTCTTGCGATAATATAAGAAATTGCTTATTTGTGCTCGGGACAATCTATCTTTTTTCATTGAATTCTCTGTCTTTACAGAGGAGTCTTTTGGGGACGCAGGTGGCCGCCTTCCCCTGTTCCCTTGAGCCATTTCACTTGGAGAACACTGAATCAGTTGGTGTTGCGTAAAAGTTACCCAGCCACTATTTGTCTCGCTACTCAAAGAGTTACCACAGCTCTGGTCAGGGTGATACACATGTAAACCCCAAATTAACCTGTGCTTAACCCTCTGGAAGCTTGGCACAAAGTTAGGCCCGCTGAACAAAGCACCTTAATTACTTCTTGTTTCCTGGAGCTGTATGAGAGGCTTCACATCATCCGGCGTCGGTTCCGATGAAGCTGTGCGACAAGGCTTTGCATAGCTTTCATTCTGGTGTTTCTGGGTTCAAGATGCAGATGCAGGCCTTCTCAATCAGGCAGGAGGACAGCAGAGTAAAAGGATAGCAGCATAGGAGTCCTTCTAAAAGCAGAGCAGCCCATTAGTCCTTCTGAGCTGCCCAGAGGTGTACAGAAGAGTTAGGTCGGAGGGTCCAATACTTATACTTGGTGCCAGCTTTGAAGCAGGAGAAGGTTCTGGAGGTTTCAACCCCCAGAGGTGTTTGCAGTTTCCTACCTCCCTGCCCTGGCCCTAGCTTTTCTGTGAGCAGTGGCCGCTCCTCCGCTAAGGTAGAGGAGCATCGGCCCACTGCTTTTTAGCAGTGAAATAAAGGAAAAATAAAACGATAATAAATGGACGTTATCATTTTATTTGTTCCTGCTGTTGCAACTTTGCAGGGTGGGGCTGCTCTGACGACAGACTTTGCAGGGTGGGGCTGCTCTGACGACAGGAGAAGGGGGAGTGGTAGCACACTTTTTAACTGTGCATTAATGTTTGGCCAGCGATCTCGGGCCGGCCAAATAATCATGCGCACTTTGCATGTTCTCCACCCAGACCGTACTGCAGCCTGGGTAAAGAACATGCCCAGGCTCTCATTGCTTGTCTGAGCACTGAACCTCGGTGCTCAGACCAATCACAATGCTGCATTGCAGCATTGTGTTTGGTTGTGGGTAGCCTGGGTGTGCTTCCTGTTCCAGGCCTGAGGTTCCGTGACGATTTGAACCCGTGTTTTCAACATTGTCGTAAATACATAATTTTGGTATCAGTGAACCGCAAATGATCCATTTAGCATATCCTGGTGTTTTCGCTATGCTACGAGCAAGAGCACTCCTGTTATGAACACATTTCTGATCTACCCATGGCATCCATCTTAGATCACGGAAGCCATTTTGTGTTTCTTGCCCTCACGTAGACAATGGACGCGCAGTGACCCCTTTCACCTAAGGACACGTAAGCTTTAGCCGGAGATTCACCTTGCTAGTAACACGTGCACCTTAGAACAGAACACGCCAAGGCTGCATGACTCGGCAGAAGCTGCCTCCCCAGCCTGAGGCCAGTCCTGCTATACTGGTTCTCGTATTCGTTGGCCTGATCATGATTAGGCGGCCGAAGCTGGTAGCCTTGCCCATTTACGACCCACAAACATCTCTTATCCTGCTTTTCTATCTTCTGCACCTGGCTCTGCTCCTTTCCTTCTGGGCTTTTATTAGGGGGAGGTAACGAAATTTACGATGAGGCGGTCCGGGTCTTGAATGAAAAGTTGACATGGGATTATGATGGAACAGTGGGAACCCCTCGTTCGTAATGTTTTGACATCAGATATTGTTGACGATTCCTGTGCAACGCCAAATATTTATTGTTTAGGACACAAAGGTTTGGGAATGTACTAACATGTAAAGAATTTGCCTCAAGCCCAATATTTCGTATATAAGGAGCAACCCTCTTTGTACAAACCGAACAGGCTCCTAGATTCTGCCCGTGTGTAGTTTCTGTGACTTCTGTGTCCCTGCAGTAATAAACCTTTGGTCTTTGACGCCACCATCGAGAAGCCCGTGTTTCTGTTTATTTGTGCACCGAGACAGGTAGAACTCCGGGGTCTTCGGGTGTTATCCCTGACACCTCTGGACGGAACCAAAAAGTCCAGAACTCCAATTGGCGCCCACGTGGGGCGACGTCATTCGGTACCGGTCCAAAAGCCTGAAGAGTTCGAGAAGCTTCGTGTGAAGATTCCTGAGGGAGGCGCCCCACTTCATCGATCCCGGCATATCGCAAAAGTGGCCCAACGTTCTCTTCCACGAGGGTTCCCGTTCAGGACGGCTGCAGTGGTCCGTTGCCTTGACCGTCGCCCTGTCTTGGACCCGAGGTGCAGTCCTTAGTACGGCGAGACGAGACGGGTTTCTCCTTGGTGACGTCTTCAGTGCCTCAGTTAAGTATTAAGTGGTTGCTAGTTGGTTATCTCGTAAGGGTTGTTCCTGTTAGGATAAAATCCTTTTAGTTCTTGGTTTGGTTTGGTTTCGTAAGATTATCACTGGTTATACTAGTCACGATAATTATTTGGTTTAGTTTGGGTATCGATACATTTGTTCGCTTTGGTAGGCCTAAATTCTTGGTTCGAGTGCGCACCTTTGTTCGTGTTTTTGTTTGTTCTGTGTTCCGGGTTATAAAATGGTAAGTCGGAAAAATTGTATGTTGTCGTGTTTTGGTTGCAACAGTGATTCCCGGTTGGAGGACTCATGTCTGGTTCCTCCGATCGGAACTCCTCTTTATGATCTGTATTGTAAGTTTGGAGTGGGTCCTATATCTTATAATGAGGTATGGGTCCGATATACAGAGAAAGACGGTGTCCTTAGTTGGCCACTGCATGGTAGTTTTGAACCCCAAGTTATTGATAATTTAGAAACGAAATTGTTCAAGAAGAAAGCCCGGCCGGCAATGTTTGATTCTCTTCGTTATTGGCAAAAAGAATCTAAACAGAGAGAAATTAAAAAGTTGAAGAAAGAACAGAAAGAGCAAGAGTTGACTTTAGAACAGTCTGCCAAGCAGCTGCAACTCAACGAATCCGAGAAAGCAATGGAGGTGGCCAACAGAGAGCGTAATTTAGCGATAGACAAGTGCTATCCTGCCTTGCCATCGAGTACAGCTAAGATAGTAGAGGACCCCGAAAATGATCCTTTGTTGTCTTACTTGTTACAGTCACCCCCACCGTATGCACAAGGTGCTACGGTTCCACCTTTACCGGTTGCTGGACAGCCTGGTATTCCTGCTCCTGGTCCCCAGAATCAAGCTCCTGTACCTCCTGTGGTCAATGTTAATGTTCCTTCGGCACCCCCTCTTCCAGGGTTGCCGGCTTCTTTACCTTTACCTGTATCGCTTACACCTGTTGTTTCACAGGCTACTCTGCCTGCTACTCCAACTGTTCCTGTTCTATCTGTCCCAACTGCTACTGTGTTCTCTGCTTCTGCTAGTATTATGACTCCACTTTCTGTTCGTCGGAGAATCACTGATTCTGTCTCTAATATTCTATCTCCCTTCTATAAAACTCTAATTAAGACTCCCACTTCTGACTCTGTGCAGAGACGTAGTCAGCTTCCCAGTACTGAAGAACGGGGAATATTAGATTCCACAGCTCTTAGATGGATTTCGAAGAGTAGGAGATATAGTACTAGAGATGTATTAGATACATTTATGCAGTGGAAGGAACCGACACAAAGATATGTGTTCGACGAAATGTGCTCCCTTTTATGTGAGGAATTAGAAGAAGATGACTCTGAATCAAATTTAGAAGAATTAATTAGTGTTCAGAAAGAGTTTGCTGCTGGTACGATAGTTGGTCAGAATATAGAAGAAGCGATGGAACTAATTTTAAGTTATAGGAATGATCCATCACTTCGTTCACCGAGGGAGTTAGAGAAACATAGTACGAAACAGAATCGCCAATATCCAATGAGGGAGGTTCCTCCAATTTGGCGCGAAGCTGTGCAAGCAGATGCGGTTAATGGTATTGCAGCCGCTCCGGCGCAGTTCCAAAGAGTGTGGATACACATTCCGTGGAAACGAGCTGAAGTATTAGCAGTAAAGCAGGCCTTGCCAGATCCACGTAAAAATCCAGCCGGATATTATAAGGAGTTAGCACAGACAGTTGAGGCTTGTGTGATGAATCTAGCGGACATTGACATGTTATTTGGGAATGTAGTGCCACAACCAATTTGGGCTAAAATTCGTAAAGAGAATCATCCAGTTGCTCTAGGTGGTGATTGGGCAGCTATAATTGCGGCAGATGGTCAGCAAATAGGTGGTTCCAAACCTGAACCTCTAATTGCTAATTTACCTGGTAGAATAATTGACTTAATGAAGACTCTGATGCCGGCATTGCGCGTTAACTGGGACAAGTTGTCCGCATGCAGGCAAAAGAAAGACGAAAGTGTTTCCGACTTTTTCACAAGGTTCGAAGAGACCTTCGTAGATCACAGTGGTCAGGATATGAGCACAGAAGGAGGGCAGAGACTATTCGTTGATAAATTCGTACACAATTTGTTGCCAGACCTTAGTAATAAATTAAAAGATTCCGAGAGTGCGTGGGCTGTCTCTACGACTGCGCAAATTCTTGCGACTGCTCAGTACTATGAAAATAGGGATGAAGAGGAGAAGGAAAAGTCAGAGAAGAAGACGAAAGATTTAAAAACTAAAGTTCTTTTACAGCAAGCATATCCGCCTCGCACGAATCAGACTAACATGCAGCAAGGGTCATATCAAAGGACAGATTATGGCTCTCAGAGACCGCAATACCAATGGAATCAATGTGCGTATTGTAAGAAATGAGGAAATATAAATTTTTGGTCATGTTATGTTCCCTAGCGCGTACCCCACCGACTCCATGTACCAGCTTAAAGTGCATGTAACTTCCCTCCTGTGTCAGCTATGAAGACGCAAATACATTTGCGTCCAACGTTAACTTGTCCTCTTTCAGATCCACCATGAATGGATTAAATGGTCCATTCTTAAGTATGCTATGCCACCGTCTTTTTGTAGTGTACTTTACATGTTTTTCTGCTCTGGCAAAGTAGGCCCTGAATTTCTGCCATCGAGCCTCTTTTCTGGCTTTTGACTCTGACAGCCTCTGCCCAGGCTGCCTCTGTACCCGTGAACTCTGACTTACTTCCAGCGCGGCCCCTCGCGCTCAGCTCAGCCTGCTTTCTGCCAAAGCTGACTATAACCTTCGAGTTATCTGTTCCGCTCCTCGAAAATGCATTCCTGCCTACTAGCTTCAGTAAACATCCTCCCCAGCTGCAGAGCCAAAGGGCCGACCCGTCCCAGTGCAAGTAATTCATAGCCTCTGTTACCATGCTTCCATGGAAGGCCCCGTGCCCCCACGCTTCTCATGCAGACACTTAGGCGCTTATACACGCATCCACAGTTAGCATAGAATAGCTTCTGCCCTAGAGACCTTTCCGTCTAGATAATATGGTTCCTAAACATCAGATATCAGATATGATAGAAGTACAAGTTGATCTGACATGCCAGACTTCTGTCTCTTTCCGTCAGTGTAAATGTCAAGTCCCCTGCACCCCTCCAATCACACGTCATGCAGCTGCGCGCGCATCCAAGCTTCCGATTTCTGCTGACATTGCCACATTTCTGCTTGGTGCCACCCACCTGTGCCACCTATCAGTGACGTTTCTAGCACACACCTCCAGTTCACGCCTCTTGATTACGTACTAGTACCACGTGTATACTGTTATCTTGTCTTCTCTCAACTGTTACGCCTCCTGCACTGTTGCTTATGATATGAATTAAGTATATAAGCTATGTATTGTCAATAAAATGTAGCGCTCTATCCCTTCTGACACCCCTGTGGTGGTCAGAATCAGATATCCTGGTCATGACCATTCCTTTTTAAGGAATAAAAACCCCTAAGAACTCTAACACCACGGACTCTGGTTTTTTCTTTCCGATCTGAGTTATTATTGATTAAGTACTTACCTGCATAGAAATTAAGAGAGTAAATTAATTATTTACGTCATTTTGGCGCCCGAATAGGGACCCCTCCCCCACCTCACGCGCCGGTTGGCGCATTGCAAGCTCTGTCCCCTGCCATCAGTTAGATGGAACCTACGCGTACCGGCAGGATTTCCTGCATCTCCCTCTGACCCACGGAGGTGACGAAGACTGCGATCAGTGCCCAGACGAGGCGGTGAGGAGTGCGGAGGATCCCGACCAGAGCCTAGCCGAAAGAAGCAAGGTCCGAGGTGTCAAGAGGCCCACCAGGTTTCCGAGGTTTTCCGAAGTTTTCCGAAGTTTTCCGAAGTATCGAGTCGAGTCCAGTCGAGTTTTCCGAGGCCTTCTCTTTCCGTGCTTCCCGGTGAGTACCATTGCTGGGACGTATCTAGACGGGTTTGGGTACACAAGTCCGGTCTGCACTGTTTTTAGGCAGTGTATCTGTACTGTTTAGCAGTATATCTAGTATTCTGAATTCCTGCACTGTTACACCAGTGTATCTGTACTGTTGAGCAGTACATCCAGTATAGGGGGTAGTCATCTATGTCTCAAATGTCTTCTTATGTGATTAATGTCGTGGTATGAATGTGACCGTTTAATGTGCATTATTGTGTTTCTCGTATAAACTAGCTGTAACCAGTATTAAGGAGTAAGGATTGAGTATTCAGTAACAAGTAAACAAGATGCCGTTTTTCAACAAGTTAAAACAGATAGGAACTAGGAAAGGGATACTGGAGGAAGAAATTCCTATTCCCCCTAGGGACACTCCAGGTAACTTTATGTATCATAAACATGGCATATTGTATCTAGACTTATGGGCCGATTATACCAAGCATCTAGACGAAAGACACAGATGGCCCACTACCGGAACATGGGATGCCGAGTGCATCATGAAGGTAGAAGAAGCATTATGGAAAAAGAAAGCTAGACAATCTCAGAAAGACGCCATAGAATTTTGGCGTAAGGAATCCCATAAGCGTGCTGAGAAAGCACTCCGTAGAGAAGACAGACTTAAAGAATCAGAAAAAGCCCAAGAAAACGAATTAGTTATTGAAGGGATCCGAGTAAAAACAGAACAAATAGACCGTGCCCGAAACAATCTTGTAAACGGTATGTATCTCGCGGCCGAGGGCACATCTGAAGCCCTATCAGAAATACCGAAAAACCTACCGCCACCATTAGTTCCAACTAAAGTAATGCATAAGACTACTAAAGACATATTCCTAAATTCTTATCTAGAGGATGTAGCACCAGCTTACACCAATTTGCCTGTTCGTGCCCTGCTTCCTGACAGGGACGGGGGTGGCACTCCGCCCCCAGATCATGTTCCGCCGGTACCGCGACAGACCTCCCCCGCTCCGCCAGCTCCGCCACTTCCCGCACCCAAAATTGACCTACCGAAGCAAGGTCTACCTGATCCTACTAAACGACAAATTCAAGTTCAGATCCAGACTTCGCAGGGAGATAATGCCCAAGCATCCGCTTCAGGTGCGACCGCGGGTCTTCGGACCCCGCCATTAACACGCAGATTCAATATCAGGGATACGCAGAGTCCTCTCACGTTCAAGTCTCCTCGCCTTGACGCACTCAGAGAAAACATTTCCGTTTGTAGATATGATCCAGTACCCGGTAAAGACGATCTAATGATATTGGCATCACTACGGTTGAGATCTGCTACTGATATCTTGCTATGCTATGTAGGAATGAAGGACCGTCTAGATAGAATATATGAATTTGTTCAGACAGGGAAAGACCCTGACAGTATCAAGGATGCCATGGAGAAACAGAAGGTTGACATTCAAGCACAGATACTACGATTTTTCATAAATTGTCTAATAAGAGAACGAGACAGGCCTGGGACAGATCAGAGTGAATTAGATGCACTGAACAAGTGGGGTCAAAATATAGCCGATGGAAAACATGACAAGGGGACTTGCATAGCCAGTATGTATAAGAAAATTAGAAAAGCAGTGATAACGGTACACCAGAAAGGGAAAGACAAAGCTTCCTCCGAGGAGGAAGAAGAACTTGAAGAACAAGAACGAGCTACAGATACCATAGCATATGTAGGTAAGGGAACTTACCTTAGGAAGGGCATCCGTCCGGAAAACAAGAGAGTTTTTCTCTCTGCTTTAACAAATCCGAATTCTTCTGAACATCAGTTCCAGGAGACTGATAAAAGACTACGAGAAAGAATGGGGTACCATGTACTCAATTCGATGGATGAACAAGAACTAGCCCGGTCAGCCATCTTATGGGCCGAAAATCCAGACATATATAATGATGATACCTTAGCACAGACGTTTCTAAACCTTTCCCCAGACGAACAGAAATTAGCAGGTGTATACATGATTCAGCACCTCCTCACGAAATACAGAAATAAACATTCCGATCCAGGTCCCTTACACGAAACATTAGAAGCACTACTCATGGATAGATGGAGAGGTTTCAGTACCAAGTTAATACAAATAATTCTAGAACAACGACATAAATATAACACCTTCATAAGCTCTGAATATGTTCCCGCCCCACCTCCAGAAAGGAAAACGTACCACATGCAATGCGGGAGTGGCATTGAAAGTCAGAACCCCTTACGAGAAGTACACCCAGTTATGGGTGCGGATCACGCCTTGAAACGTGTATATGTGCACACGCCACTGACTAAGTTAGAACTGTTAGAAATGAAGAAACTAGTTCCGTGTCATGATAAAGACCCTGCAGGTTTTCACAGAGAGCTTAAAGACATGTTACTAATGGGGGATTACACGTATGATGATATCATGAAAATGTTGAAGGTGCTGTTGCCCACGGGCATTTACGAGAAATTAAAGGAAAAAGAATGGGAGGTGGGGGACACAAAGATTGCATGGGCAGAAATAGAAGACGAAGAAAGCAAACGGGTCCCAGGGGTAGGCCTTGGGGACAAGACTAAAGCATTACCCGGATTAATAGTACAGGTTCTGCCAAGATTATTGACAACTAGAAAGGAAGATTGGGACGCCATCTCGTCCTGTAAACAGAAACATGATGAAGATACTAGTGACTTCTATTCCAGATTTGAGAAATGTTTCATTATAAATAGTGGCCTACAACCAAGCAGCGAGTCATATCCACACCTTTTTGTATCAAAACTAGTCGAGAACTCCCTACCATTAGTTAAAAACAGAGTGTATAAAGTTGAAAGTACTTGGCAGGCAAATACGCCATCCCAGATGTTACAAATGTTACAATATCATCAGAACAGAATTAGAGAAGAACAAGACCAGGAACAGAAACGTATGAAAGACACCAAGATGAAAATGTTAGTAGCTCAGACGGTCCCAGCCGACGGCCAGAGAAAAGGTGGGACCCAGACAAGTCACACTACAGCTCCCGTTAAAGGGACATGTAATTACTGTAAACAGCCAGGTCATTACGTACATGAATGCCCAGTCCTGAAACATAACATTTCAACAGGTAAAACTAAAGAAAGACCGCATCCGACTAGACAAGATCAGGCCCAGCAACAGACCTCGCAAAATGTACAGCCAATGCAGAATACACAGCCTATGCATGCTCCATCTCATACAGCGCAGACAGTAGCAGGACCACAGCCCATTGCCGCGACTCAGCAAGTTTCGCAACAGATGTACCAGTATGCCCAATCTGCATATCCAGATTACCCCCGATATACATGAAACAGCCTAGAGAGGGAAGGTGGTTTGCCTCTTATTGAAATTCCTGTAGATCAAGAAGGTCCTTATGTACACAGTCACGTATTGGGAAAAGACAGAAAGTTTTTAATTGACACAGGGGCAAGCCGCACCACCATCAGTCATAATGAAGTCCCAGGGGCACCCCTCTCAGGCTCACAGAATGTTTCCCTTGGTTTTTCAGGACAGCCTATTGTAAATGAAGTATCGGAACCAGTACCCTTGGCTGTGGGTCCATTATCACGAGTTACAGATTTATTACTTACGAACTCATGCCCAGAAAACTTGTTAGGAATTAAAACTCTGAAGGCTCTAGGAGCTATAATATGCTGTTCCCCGGAGGGAGTTAGACTCTTTCTACGGGATTTCAAGGGTCATTATGTTTTACGAGAATTTGATGTCAGATTGAAAAATGTACCAGATCACCTATGGGCAAAAGGCCCAGCTGACGTAGGTTGTATGCATATCACTCCATACCGTGTTACACTCAAGACAGGAGTTGTTCTACCCAGAATCAGACAATACAAGTTACCACCCGATGCTGTAGTGGCTTTACTGAAAATAATTGAAGAGCTTATTGCCCAGGGAGTGGTCGTAGAGACCGACTCCAATATCTGTAATTCACCCATCATTCCAATTCTTAAACGTACAGACCCCAATGCACCGCCAGTATATCGGCTGGTGATTGATCTTCGAGAATTGAACAAATGCATTGTACCACAGTACCCTGTGGTCCCCGATATCTCTTCCCTATTGACTGCTATTGATTCAGAAGCAACGTTCTTTACCGTAATTGATCTCAAGAACGCTTTCTTCAGTGTACCTATTGATCCGGAGAGCCAATATCTCTTTGGATTCAGTTTAAATGGACGAAGTTTCAAATTTTCCCGCGCACCTCAAGGATTCACAGAAAGCCCCAGCATCTATAGTCAAGCACTGAAAAGACAACTAGATTGTATTCAAATGCCAGTTAACACCGCTTTACTGCAATACGTCGATGATCTGCTGATCACCGCACGAAGTGAGCCCGAATGTGAACAAGCATCACTGACAGTTTTACATTTCCTGGCCGACAAGGGACACAAGGTGTCTCCTTCGAAGCTACAATTCTGTGTTCAGCAAGTTGTATACTTGGGTCACTTGCTGTCCAAAGTGGGGAGACAGCTCACTCCCGATCGCATTCAGTTAATTGTAAACATGCCACGACCCCAGACACAAAAGGAAGTGCGGGCCTTCATAGGCCTCACCTCGTACTGCAGACAATGGATTCCTCAATATGCATTTCTAGCCAAACCACTCATCCAGTTAACGACGCAGGAGGCAGCAACTTCGATTGCCCTCCCTTGGACTCAGGAACACACACAAGCCTTTGAGGAATTAAAGAAAGCATTATGTCAAGCACCAGTTTTAGCGACACCATGTTACAACAAACCGTTTACACTTTTTGTTACAGAACGTGACGGTACAGCATTGTCTGTCCTCACTCAAGATCAGGCAGGTTCACATAAGCCTTGCGCTTATTTTTCAAGTACATTGGATTCCGTAGCACAGGCACTCCCTGCATGCTTAAAGTCAGTAGCTGCAACAGCGTTAGCAATAAGACAAAGTGATTCAATTGTTTTAGGACATTAGTTAACAGTACAAGTACCACACTCTGTAGAGGTTCTTTTAAACAGAACCCAAACTCAGCACCTGACTATAGCACGACTGACAGGTTACGAATTAACACTATTCCAGCCACACATAGAAATCAGACGCTGCAGCATCCTGAACCCAGCAACACTGTTACCTACCATTATGACAGATCCAGCCCCGCATGATTGCATAGAGATCATTAATCCAGTAACAAAGCCCCGACGAGACTTAACAGATGTTCCATTGACAAATCCTGACCTGACACTTTATGTGGATGGTTCATGTATGAGAACAAGTACAGGAGAATTAGTGGCCGCGTATGCCGTGACCACTGAAACTGAAGTTAAAGAAACACATCGTATTGATACACTGTCTGCTCAAGCGGCAGAGCTCATCGCTCTGACCCGAGCCTGTATTCTAGCCAAGAACAGAAATGTCAACATATACACTGATTCCCGTTATGCGTTCGGAGTTGTACACGACTTCGGCATGTTATGGCAAGAACGAGGTTTCCTGACCTCTCATGGTGCCAAGATCCAACATGGCCCCCTCATTCAAGCACTGTTAGAAGCAATACATCTGCCTTCAGGCATATCCGTCATGAAGTGTAAAGCACATACTAAGGTCACAGATTCTGTTTCCCAGGGTAACGACCTGGCAGACCAGACAGCAAAACATACAGCACTGACTCACACTCAGACAACTGATATGACAAAGACAACAGGACTGACACACTGTATGACAGTCAGGGATCCCACACTAGATGTTATCGATATTCAGACACATGCTACCCCAGAAGAAATAAAGAAATGGATTGAACAAGGAGGGATCCAAACAGATCAAGGTTGGGTGACGAAGGGAAAATCTACATGGTTTCTCCCTGACTCTATGGTTCAAGTCATGATAAATACAGCACATAGCCCAGCACACCTAGGAGAGAAAGCGATGTTAGACAGTTTACAAAATCTTTGGAACAATAAACACTTACGAGCAGCAGCGAAACAGAAAGTGCGTACTTGCATGATCTGTTGTCAGTTCAATCCAGGTAAAAGCGTCCCTGTAGAGCAAGGTGGATTTCATCCTCCCGATCACCCTTTTGAAGTCCTCCAGATGGATTATATCCAGATGGACCGTTGTCGAGGATTTAAATATGTTCTCGTAGTTGTCTGTGCTCTGTCCCGCTGGACCGAAGCATACCCAGTCCCAGATTACACTGCTCCGACCACTGCCAAGCAGCTGGTTCGTGAATTCTTCCCACGATACGGCTTGCCTCGTGTCGTGTACTCAGATAACGGTCAGCCATTCTCATCTGCATTAATGAAAGAAGTTTCTTTATTACTGGGATACCAGTGGAAATTCCATTGTGTCCGACATCCTGAAGCCGCAGGCCTGGTAGAAAGACATAACCAGACACTAAAAATACGCCTTGCAAAAATATGTCAGGAGAAAGGGGTCGACTGGATAGTCGCCCTGCCAGTGGCACTATTCTACATGAGAATGGTTGCCCATTCGAGATCAGGGCTATCCCCGTACGAGGTGGTCTTTGGCAGACCACCGAATATGTGGGGGACGCCCATTCCGAAAAAGATTACTGATGTTGATTGTAACATGTTGACAGATTACCTTGCCTCCTTGATGTCTGCACTCCAATCATGTCGTTCACAGGTTGCCGCAGCCTTCCCTGACAACACTGATGTAAAGCCACATGATGTCCGTCCTGGGGACCTCGTATTAGTGCGCAACTTTGATAGAAAGAGTCCGTTGGAGCCCCGCTGGAAATCGCCGAAGACCGTCCTTCTCACCACAAGGACCGCCGTGAAGATCGAAGGGAGAAAGGGGTGGGTTCACACGAGTCATGTGAAAAAAATTTTTGGACTGAAACCTGATCGAGACTCGTCCACCCCCACCAAAGACTGTGTTGAGCCAAAAGACTTCACAGAATCTGAACGAGAAAAAACTCCCCAAGAAGAGTACCGTATGAAACTCCGATCTAGCAAGTCAGACAGTTTAATTGTTTAAGTCCTCCCCTAGGTGAATCGGTTAAATAGTTTCTGACATGTATCCCCTAGATCGAGATAGAGAGAGAGAATATAAGAAACGTACATATTGTAAATCACTTCGTAGTCACTGTATAGTGACACTATTAATCATGTTTATTCTGAGTATTTTAATTATTGTTGCTAGCATCTTATTACCTATCTACTACCCTATTTTCAAGCGTGAACAATCTGCCTACAATGTATCTGCTGAACACACTTTTAGTGAGTTACCTCCACACGAACTCTCCTACAGACTTGCGCTGCGCAACAACACTTTTATTAATATGCTACACCATTCTCATCAAACTAACAATGCTACAGATTGCTGGATATGTGGCCGACTCCCTCCCTACCAGAATTACAAGGGAGCTCTGCCCCTCTTTCCGTACCCGTTCACTCATAATGGCTCCTGCGGCGCATGGTTTAAAATAATTAATTCCTTAGATCCTGATATTGCTGTTTTCGATGTGGGCTGGGTTTGGGGAAACCTGAACTTAGTCCTGCTCGACGTCTGTTACCCTGATAAGGAGGGACTCCCCACTAGAATAGGAACTGATCTAGAGAATGAAGTGTATGGATTAGGTAACTATACAATTAGCCTTATGATTCTTACTGTTGAATCCGAAGCCGCACCTGTTATACCTACTATGTCAGTATTGCCAGTTACTGGTGAATTATGTATCAGGAAGAAAGGTTCAGTACACTTAGGTCATAGTAAATGTACTACTGTAGTCGAATTCAGTGATCATGGAAAATCGTCCTTTAAAGCTATTCGTCATTCTTACTTTGTTTGTGGTCATACCGCATACATACGTCTACCTCCAGATTGGGATGGTACCTGTTACATTGCATTCCTTCTGCCCCCTGTTTTCCTAGCTCCCCCTGATTACCATAGAAATACCAATCTAGTAAAAAATAGACCCAGAAGAGATATCCCACTTGTCGACTACACAGAAACGGCATGGGAACAGTACACTGATTTTAATAAAGGATTCTTTTTCTTTTTAGGACCTGTTCAGAATAGTAAATTAATACGCAGATTAACTAGAACACTTGAAGCAGTAGTGAATGAAACTGCCTCCGCCTTAGGTAACTTAACAGAAGAGCAGTCCGCCATGCGGGTTGTTGTCCTTCAGAACCGTCTTGTTATTGACGTCATCTTGGCAGATAGAGGTGGAGCTTGTAAGGTCATCGGGTCAAGTTGCTGTGTTTTCATACCACAAAACGCACCATCTGTATATCAAGCTATCACACGTCTCCATAAAATTGCAAATCAGATACATCAGGATCCAGGCACCTGGACTTGGTCCGGTTGGTTCTGGACAACGTTAACAGCTTGGGGATGGAAGATCCTATCCTTCCTAGGCATTGGCCTAGTCCTAGTATTCAGTTGCTGCCTGTGCCTGCAGTGTGGGCCAGCGATTTGTGGACTATGTGCCACCTCTTGTATTGAACATTCCAGTTTTCTCTCAAAACGTAAACGAAAGAAAGAAGAACAAATGATGTTACAAGAACAAACTGATGGATTCATGAGGATTGAGATTTCATGAAGGGTCCGTAGGGAACAAGGAGGGAATGAGGAAATATAAATTTTTGGTCATGTTATGTTCCCTAGCGCGTACCCCACCGACTCCATGTACCAGCTTAAAGTGCATGTAACTTCCCTCCTGTGTCAGCTATGAAGACGCAAATACATTTGCGTCCAACGTTAACTTGTCCTCTTTCAGATCCACCATGAATGGATTAAATGGTCCATTCTTAAGTATGCTATGCCACCGTCTTTTTGTAGTGTACTTTACATGTTTTTCTGCTCTGGCAAAGTAGGCCCTGAATTTCTGCCATCGAGCCTCTTTTCTGGCTTTTGACTCTGACAGCCTCTGCCCAGGCTGCCTCTGTACCCGTGAACTCTGACTTACTTCCAGCGCGGCCCCTCGCGCTCAGCTCAGCCTGCTTTCTGCCAAAGCTGACTATAACCTTCGAGTTATCTGTTCCGCTCCTCGAAAATGCATTCCTGCCTACTAGCTTCAGTAAACATCCTCCCCAGCTGCAGAGCCAAAGGGCCGACCCGTCCCAGTGCAAGTAATTCATAGCCTCTGTTACCATGCTTCCATGGAAGGCCCCGTGCCCCCACGCTTCTCATGCAGACACTTAGGCGCTTATACACGCATCCACAGTTAGCATAGAATAGCTTCTGCCCTAGAGACCTTTCCGTCTAGATAATATGGTTCCTAAACATCAGATATCAGATATGATAGAAGTACAAGTTGATCTGACATGCCAGACTTCTGTCTCTTTCCGTCAGTGTAAATGTCAAGTCCCCTGCACCCCTCCAATCACACGTCATGCAGCTGCGCGCGCATCCAAGCTTCCGATTTCTGCTGACATTGCCACATTTCTGCTTGGTGCCACCCACCTGTGACACCTATCAGTGACGTTTCTAGCACACACCTCCAGTTCACGCCTCTTGATTACGTACTAGTACCACGTGTATACTGTTATCTTGTCTTCTCTCAACTGTTACGCCTCCTGCACTGTTGCTTATGATATGAATTAAGTATATAAGCTATGTATTGTCAATAAAATGTAGCGCTCTATCCCTTCTGACACCCCTGTGGTGGTCAGAATCAGATATCCTGGTCATGACCATTCCTTTTTAAGGAATAAAAACCCCTAAGAACTCTAACACCACGGACTCTGGTTTTTTCTTTCCGATCTGAGTTATTATTGATTAAGTACTTACCTGCATAGAAATTAAGAGAGTAAATTAATTATTTACGTCAGAAAGAAGGTCATTATAAAAATGAGTGTCCTGTCTTAGCGCAGAATAACGCTGCGGCAGCTCAGAGAGGTCGTGGTTGTTTTGTGCAAAATTCTAGGGGTCGAGGACGAGGTGCTATGCCTCCACAAACGAATGATCGCCCTTCTAATCACTTTGATCAGCGAAATGGACAGTCTGCTCAACAAAATAGATCTCAGCAGTATCATGTTGAAGACTATTGTGAAACGGGTAAGGGATTTCAACAAAGTGAGTACTAGGACAGCCAAAGACAAAGAGAGGGAGTAGTATCAGTTCCAGTAGATCAGAGTGGGCCTTATGTCGCAGTAGCAACATCAGGTGTAGTCGAACCGTTTCTGTTGGATACTGGTGCAGCAAAAAGTTCTATTATACATGAGAAACTCCCTGGCGCACCTTTGTCTGGCTTAACAAATGTTTCTGTAGGTTTTTCAGGCGCCCCCGTTTACAACCCCGTATCTGGTCCTTTGTCTATTTCTGTTGGACCCTGTCAATTGAAAGCCCCTTTGATTTTGACGACAGGTTGTAATGAAAATCTGCTTGGTTTAGACTTGTTAAAACGACTATATGCGACATTGTACTGTTCTCCGGAAGGAGTACAGCTTACGTTGGGTAAAAGAATCACCTCTCCAATGTACTTGTCGATGGATGCGCTCCCACCAGAGCTGCGTTCTCTCCCTGATACTCTTTGGGCGACTGGTCCTAACGATGTAGGTCTTTTAGAAATTCAACCATATGTAGTTACTTTGAAAGCAAATGTCAAATTTCCACGAATCCCACAATACAAAATCTCTAGTGAAGGTGAACGTGCACTTCTATTAATTGTGCAAGATTTAATCGAGAAAGGTGTAGTAGAAGAAACTAGAGGAAATGTCTGTAACAGTCCTGTATTGCCAATTCTGAAACGTACTGATCCTTCAAAGCCTCCAGTCTATAGGTTTGTAATAGACCTTAGAGAGGTTAACAAGATTGTGATTCCACAGTTTCCTGTGGTTCCAGACATAACTACATTGTTAACGTTGATTCCTGCTACAGCCACATGGTTTTCAGTTATCGACTTGAAGAATGCCTTTTTCAGCATTCCGATAGCCGAGGAAAGCAGAGATATTTTCGGCTTCACTTTAGGAGGACGAAGCTTCAGGTTTAAACGTGCTCCACAAGGGTATTGTGAAAGTCCGTCCATTTACAGTCAGGCATTAAAAGGTCAGTTAGACTCCTTTGTACTTCCTCCTGGTTCTGCTTTAGTGCAGTATGTAGATGATCTTCTAGTGGCTGCCGATGACAAGGAAACTTGCAAAGCAGCTACAATTTCGTTATTGCATCATTTGTCTAATTTGAATCATAAGGTGTCACCTTCAAAAATGCAATACTGTTGCCAAGAAGTGACCTACCTAGGTCATCTCTTGTCAAAGGAGGGAAGGAAGTTGACCCCAGAGAGAATAAAAGCAATTACGCAGATGAATGTTCCCCGCACACAGAGAGAAGTACGTGCCTTTTTAGGTATTACCTCTTACTGTAGGCAGTGGATCCCAAATTTTTCTCTTTTGGCAAAACCGTTGGTAGCTTTGACTGGGAAAAATGTTCTGAGTCCGGTGCCATGGTCTGCTGAATGTCAGGAGAGTTTTTCTGAGTTACGAAATGCACTATGTTCAGCTCCTGTATTGGGTACACCCGATTACAGTAAACCATTCACGCTCTATGTCCACGAGAGAGAAGGTTGCGCGTTGAGAGTTCTGACACAGAGATTTGGTGATAAACAACGCCCTTGTGCGTATTTTTCATCAACATTAGATCCGGTAGCTAGAGCGTTGCCTAGTTGTTTGAGAGCTACAGCGGCAGCTGCGGCTTCCATTCGACAATCTGCTGGTTTGGTGATGAACAACATGCTAGTGGTCATGGTTCCTCATGCTGTAGACACACTCATGAATCGAACCAAGACGCAACACCTTACCAGTGCTAGATTATCTGGCTACGAGCTGACACTGCTAGCGAGTCATATTCAGATCAAAAGATGCAATGTATTGAATCCAGCAACATTGTTGCCGACTAATCAGGAGTCGAGTGATTCTGAACCTCATGATTGTTGTTTCAGAACCGAGGAAGAGACAAAAGGACGAATTGATTTAAAAGACACTCCGTTGTCAGATCCAGATGGCACGTTGTATGTTGATGGGTCTTGTTTTAAATTGGAGAATGGTGATGTGACTGCTGCCTATGCAGTAACGACTTTGAGTACGATTGTGGAGACTGCAAGAGTGAGTCAGAATTCTGCCCACGCTGCGGAATTAATTGCCCTAACGAGAGCGCGTGTTTTAGCTAAGGGAAAGAGAGTCAATGTGTTCACAGATAGTCAGTACGCGTTCGGCGTGGCCCATAGTTTTGGCCGTTTGTGGAAAGAGAGAGGTTTCATTACGTCCCATGGGACTAAGATTCAACATGGTCAGCTAGTTAATGACTTGTTGGAATCTCTAACCTTGCCGACTGAAGTTGCGATTGTGAAGTGCAGCGCTCATAAAGCAATCACGGATGATGTTGGTCGTGGGAATGCTTTTGCTGATGAGACTGCTAAACAGACAGCTAGAAATATGATGAGTAGAATGTATGTTGCTACGTCTGCAAGATGGATTTCTGAGTCTGGAATGTGTGAGGACACAGTGGAAAGCGTGAAAGAAATTCAGAAGGAGGCGACTGAGGAGGAAAAGCTTGCGTGGAAAGAGAGTACGGGTAAATTGGACTCGAGTGGGTGTTGGATTGATTTGTCGGAACAACAGCGTTGGATGTTGCCTGATGCGTATGTGCTTGCAGTAATAACGATGGCACATGGAGCAGCGCATATTAGTTCTAAAGGAATTTGTAAGATGTTGGCTCCAGTCTAGAAGAATGATGGAATTAGTAAATGTGCAGAGAGAGTGGTGAGAAATTGCATGGTATGCCTGATGCATAATCCTGGCAAGGGAATCCCCACACCTGCAGGTCACTTCGCTCCTCCTTCTTGCCCCTTTGAAGTGATTGAGTTAGACTTCATTCACATGGATCGTTGCAACAATCTAAAATACGTCCTAGTGGTAGTTTGTGCTTTCTCCAGATGGATCGAAGCATATCCACTGAAGGACAATACTGCCTTGTCCACTGACAAAATTCTTCTCAAAGAATACTTCCCTAGGTATGGAATGCCACGGATTGTATGGTCAGATAACGGAAGTGAGTTCGTAGGGACAGTTATGCAGAGTGTGTGTGCCGGTCTAGGGATCAAACAAAAGTTCCACAGTGCTAACCATCCCCAGTCTGCTGGTTTAGTTGAGGGTTACAATGGCACCCTCAAACTAAAACTTGCTAAAATACAGGCATCCACGGGTTTGCCTTGGCCAGATGCACTGCCTTTGGCTCTGTTATCCACAAGAGCGACTGTACATTCTCGAGTAGGGCTTAGTCCTTATGAGATTGTATTCGGTCATCCCGCCAATGTTTGGGGGGTACCTAGGCCAAAAGAATTTAGACAGCTGGAATATCCAATGTTAATTGATTACCTTTTCGACTTGACTGCTAAATTGAGTCTTATTCATCAACAGGTTTTCGATGCATTGCCAAAGCCACCGGAGAGTCCAGGTCATCAGCTGAAACCTGGGGATCAAGTCGTCATCAGAAATTTTGCAAGAACGAAAAATCTTCAGCCCAGATTCGTTGGCCCCTTCCAGGTGTTATTGGCGACGAGAACTGCTATTCGTGTGGTCGGACGGAAGAATTGGATACATACAACACACGTCAAACGTGTGCCTCTGCCACTTCCTTACGATAACTGGGTGAAGAAGGGAATCGGTGCCTCTGAAGCAGAACAGATACCCAGGTTTCTTCCTTTCAGCGATGCAGAACTAATCACTGATACATCGAACTCTGGCTTTCCTCCTGAAACTGCTCTTTCGAACTCTGAACATTTGCCATCTGTAACAAAAGAACATTTGCCACCTGCGAACCTGAACATTGCAACACCTGCTGAAAATACACTGTTTCCAGATCAAACAGCTCCTGCAAAACTGAGATACAATTTACGATCTCGCAATATGGACAAATAAAGCAGGAAACTGCCTATTTTTTCACATTTTGAATTTGAATACCGTACATTGCCTCCAGCCAGGAAGTTTGCTATTGTTTTATTGTTTTAAAATTGCCTTGCCGTCTGGGTAGCCGTAGGGTCGTGGCTGTGTGCCTAGTTGAATCTGCGGGGGTCAGACACAAGGTCGATCTTTCTGTTAGTTCTGGGAACTCCCAGGGCTGATAGAGGCATTTTCATCTACGTACACATCATCAGTGGTCGCGAGCGGATTGTAGAAGATGGAGCTTCCTGAGCTGCAACGAGAGAATGTAATTTATGTTCGCAGAAATAGACTGTACAGAATTCTTCACAGCAAATGCTTTCTAATGCAATGTGCAGTTACGTTTTTAATTGTTTTGATAACATTGGTGGGTGGAATCGTTTTTGGTGTGCATTTGATTTTTATGCCGGTAACTACAGTACCTCCCCTTGATCCTGCTACTTCTAGTGTTTCTTCTATGCATTCTTTTCACTCGTTTCCTGAACGCGAGCAAGCTCGACGCTCAGAATTTATTAATAACACTTTTGTACAGCTCTTGCATCAACACCAACTGGTAGTTAACACTACAGACTGCTGGGTGTGTGGCTTGATACCCCACACTATGGATAAAGGCATTCCTTATCTAGTCTTGCCTTTTAGCTATAATGGATCATTTCAGGCCCTTCAGACCATTTTTGCCTATGCCCTTGAGACCTATCCTCCGCGTCCACCACGTTCCACGAAATACAACTCTGCCAACAAAGCTTTAGTCCAGGGAATTATTGACATGATTAAGGACGTCAATAATACTCCATCTTACCCTAGAGATGAATTACGGGTATATTTGAGTTGGAATTCTACAGAGTATCGCCTTAGTTTGGGAGAAAGCAAACGTAAAAGCTCCACTCCAGTCTGGGTCGTGCCTCACCGAGGTCAGGTCTGTTTGCAAGGAAATGGGAGAAATCCGAGAGCTCAGCTAGGGAGGAGTGAGTGCGTTGAGACTTACGTGTTTCCGTCTAACTCTTCCCCTGCCTTTTTACCGCTAGGGGTACCTACTTCATCTGTCAAGACAGAGCATATACATGGCTGCCTGCTGACTTTTCAGGTTCATGTTATATTGCTCGACTGTTACCTCCAACGTACACTGCTTCTTCAGACTATCACAAGACCAGAGTAGCGAGAGGTGTTTTCAGCAAGGAAGATACCGCTGGTCAGGAAGCTGGAGACTTCTTCAAAGGTTTCCTTCCGTTCTGGGGGCCTATGGCCAATAGTAGAAATCTACGTCAGCTAACACGGGTAGTTGAATCTACTATTACAGAAACTGCTGGTGCCCTTAGTAACCTAACAGCTGAGCTTCAGGCGGATCGACTCATGACGTTGCAGAACCGTATGGTTCTAGACGTAATACTTGCAGATCGAGGTGGGGTATGCAGAATGATCCAATCGAGCTGCTGTGTTTTTATTCCCAATAACGCTCCAACTGTTTATGAGGCGATCTCTAAACTACACAAGATTTCCGACTCTATACACGTAGACAAGGGAAACTGGTCCTTTATGGAGTGTTTTGGACTCTGATATCAGCGTGGGGATGGAAGGTTCTGATGGTCATTGGTGTCATCTTAGTATTTCTATTCTCATGCTGCCTGATTATCCAGTGTGGTCCCGCTTTGTGTAGTCTCTGTGCTGCAACATGTTTCAGAAAACCACCTGCGTTTGGAGAAAAGGCGCGAGATAGAATGATGATGCAGCAACATGTCACTGACCTGATGAGCATAGAGATAGACTCGGACATAGAGTAATTGCCTACGTTAGGGCAAAAGGAGGGTCTGAGGTTCCGTGACGATTTGAACCCGTGTTTTCAACATTGTCGTAAATACATAATTTTGGTATCAGTGAACCGCAAATGATCCATTTAGCATATCCTGGTGTTTTCGCTATGCTACGAGCAAGAGCACTCCTGTTATGAACACATTTCTGATCTACCCATGGCATCCATCTTAGATCACGGAAGCCATTTTGTGTTTCTTGCCCTCACGTAGACAATGGACGCGCAGTGACCCCTTTCACCTAAGGACACGTAAGCTTTAGCCGGAGATTCACCTTGCTAGTAACACGTGCACCTTAGAACAGAACACGCCAAGGCTGCATGACTCGGCAGAAGCTGCCTCCCCAGCCTGAGGCCAGTCCTGCTATACTGGTTCTCGTATTCGTTGGCCTGATCATGATTAGGCGGCCGAAGCTGGTAGCCTTGCTCATTTACGACCCACAAACATCTCTTATCCTGCTTTTCTATCTTCTGCACCTGGCTCTGCTCCATTCCTTCTGGGCTTTTATTAGGGGGAGGTAACGAAATTTACGATGAGGCGGTCCGGGTCTTGAATGAAAAGTTGACATGGGATTATGATGGAACAGTGGGAACCCCTCGTTCGTAATGTTTTGACATCAGATATTGTTGACGATTCCTGTGCAACGCCAAATATTTATTGTTTAGGACACAAAGGTTTGGGAATGTACTAACATGTAAAGAATTTGCCTCAAGCCCAATATTTCGTATATAAGGAGAAACCCTCTTTGTACAAACCGAACAGGCTCCTAGATTCTGCCCGTGTGTAGTTTCTGTGACTTCTGTGTCCCTGCAGTAATAAACCTTTGGTCTTTGACGCCACCATCGAGAAGCCCGTGTTTCTGTTTATTTGTGCACCGAGACAGGTAGAACTCCGGGGTCTTCGGGTGTTATCCCTGACACCTCTGGACGGAACCAAAAAGTCCAGAACTCCAGGCCGGAGCGAGGGACTATGGAGGAGCGACACGGCAAGAAAGTGACAAGAAGATACATTTTTTTACACTTGCTTCCCCCATCTCCCTCCTATCCCCCACGCCCTGCACCTCAATGCCCATACCATGCCAGCCGCCACTGTCTGTGAGCACAAGACTAGTGTGAAACCCTTTGTGAGTGAGCTGAGGCAGAGCCTTTGTGATGTGCAAGTGTGGTAGGTGACAGCTCCTCATCCCATCAAGTCAGAGATGGCCCATTCTGCCAACAACCTATTCCCCCTTTGTTTCACTGTCTGAGAGCAATGCACAAAGACCAACTGCTAGCTATTCATGTGACCAAGGAACAGGCTGCAGGCACCAAATGATTAGGACAAGAAAAGGCCAACTTCCTAAAAGTCGAATATTGGAGCGAAGTAACACCCCTTTCCATGATGCACAGCTTAGTCCATAATTCTTGACAAAAATACCACACTTTTATCCATGTTTAATTCACTTTATTTCATGTACTCCAAATTAAACTGCTTATTTCTTTAGTCCTGTCACAGATGAGGTATTTATATAATCCACAGTTTCAAATGCAACAAATATGACAATTCAGGCCTTTTTCTGGAGCATGAAGTATACATAAATGGTCCTCAATTAGTTGATCTTAATACCCAATGCATTTCAGGCATTCCTTAGCCCTTCATCAGGGGTCACTACAAATTGAAAACAACACCATTAGATTTGATTTTAAAGCCTCTGTGCATTTTCTGAATTTTGATTTCAAATCCAACTGTACCATTAAATAGGGTTTTAAATTACAATTCTTAAGACACCAAATTCAAAATTCCTACTTGCACCCAATTGAAAGTTATTACTTCTTAAATATAAAAAGGTAACCTGATGTTATCCTATGGGAGAAGTAGCCTTGCAGTAGTAAAATGTTTCCACTATCAGGACATGTAAAACTTAAAAGTGCAAAAGTGTCTTTTTAAATACACTGCTCCCTGCCATATGGGCAGTTTAAGGCCTACCCTAGGTGTGACTTATATGTGTTGTGCTTGGGAACAATAATCTGTTTACTGTTTATACACTGTGTTCCACACCGAGGATTTTTTGGGACGTGGGTGGCCGTTGCCTTTTTGTTCCCTGGAGCAATTTGTTATGAAATCTGTTACTTGAATATTGGCTTGCGCAAGGTGTAACCTAGCCACGCTTCGCAGGTCAGTGAGAGAGTCTGTCAGTGCGTGAGTCTGTCAGTGAGAGTCTGTCAGTCAGTGAGAGTCTGTCAGTGAGAGTGAGTCTTTCAGTGCGAGTGAGAGACTGAGTCTGTCAGTCAGTGAGTTTGTCAGTCAGTGAGAGTGCGTGAGTCTATCATACAGTAAGAGTGAGTCTGTCAGTCATTGAGAGTGAGTGAATCAGAAAGTGAGAGTGAGTGAGTCAGTCAGTGAGAGTGAGTCTGTCAGTCAGTCAGTGAGAGAGGGGGGAGTCTGTCAGTGAGAGTCTGTCAGTCAGTGAGAGTGAGTCTGTCAGTGAGAGTGTGAGTATGTCAGTGAGAGTGTGAGTCTGTCAGTGAGAGTGTGAGTCTGTCAGTGAGAGAGTCTGTCAGTGAGAGTGAGTCTGTCAGAGAGAGTGAGTCTGTCAGAGAGAGTGAGTCTGTCAGAGAGAGTGAGTCTGTCAGTGAGAGTGAGTGAATCAGTCAGTGAGAGAGAGTGAGCCGGTCAGTCAGTGAGAGTGAGGGTCAGTCAGTCAGTGAGAGAGAGTGGGGAAGTCTGTCAGTGAGAGTCTGTCAGACAGTGAGTGTGAGTCTGTCAGTGAGAGAATCTGTCAGTGAGAGAGTGACAGTGAGTCTGTCAGTCGGTGAGACATTACAACATTTGAAAAGTGAATACAGTTAACTTTATCCACTTATTAAATTATCAGCAAAAATGGCGTTCAAAACAGTTATGTTTCTTGATTCCACAGATGTAATTACCATTTGCTCCATTAACCTCGAAAGACTGATGCAGATGGGTTATTTGTGCAAAGCTTTTTTGCTATGGCTCCAAAACGTGTGACTTTTAAGAAGTGGCAAACACAAAGAAACAAGACGGTTTGATTTACACACTGTCCCTAGTAGGAAAAACTGAGGTTTGCACTGTGAATTAGGACAATGGTGTACTTTTAACCTGGAGCTGCCGGTGAAGCCACCAGCTATCAATCAGCGCACTCTGCTGGCACGAATAGGACAAAGCATCAGTTCTTATATTAACCCGTTAAGTGAGTGCGTCGGCCAATGGCCGTCGTGAGGTCTACCTCGGTAGAGCTGCACACGTCCGTTGGCTGACGCGGCCCCACCCGCGCAATAGAACGCCCGCACTGTGGCTTATTTTACGCAGCGGTTAACGGGTTAAAAATCACAGCGAAAAAGTAAACAAGGAATTTGCGTGAGAGGGGGAGCAGGAGGTGAGCCTGGGAGTGGTGCGTGCGCAGTTTGCTAATTTTCAAGCAAACACTTGTGCTTGTGGCGCCCCCCTGCTCGCCCCCGGAAGGTGGGTGCTGCCACAAGCATGAATGTGTGCTTGAAAAATAGCAGAGTGACTGCTAAAGGCCCTCCTAAATAGCGCATGCGCGCTGCGTAGGCGAAACCTAAAGACTGATGTTGCCAACACGCCCAACTTTCACTTGTTACCCTGTACAGAAGTGCAACAATCTCAGAGGTATCAATACAATTCCCATTTGTGTCGTTAACTTTTGTCCTGAATTTTGTTTGACCCTTCGTACTGAATTTTTAGCCACTGATCAAAATTTTCCCCAATGTCAGGTGTAATCAGACACAATTTGTTAGGGTTAAAATGCGTAGGTTCGCTTATGGTGCATAATCATGAACCAAGATTATGATTTCCAAAATGTAATAGGTTGCTAAATAAAAAGAGAAGACTTGAACATTGTACAGCTAGTACCGCAGAATTTGTGTACCCAATGACAAAACTTACATTTCACCCAAATCCTTCTCTACGCAATTTATTTTTACGATATTTTGCTGCACTACTCTAAATTTCACAGAACGCTCAGAACCAGCTTTATACCTCCGCTTCAGATAATACCAGCGCCATGACAGTATACCTCCTTGCAAACTGCCAGCTCATAGAAACAACATTCTAAAAAGAAACATTGGAGTAGAGAATAAAAAAAAAGCCTACGTTACGTACGAACGCTTCTCCACCAGGAGGATGTGACGTTTTTGTCACATGGTGTTATGTTGTTGTTGCTATGGGATATTCCTCTAATGTTAAACTAGTCACTCAATTTGCCAATGTTGCTCTCGCGATAGGACAGGGAGTTTATAACCCGCAGGCGGAAGCCTGGGCCGTCTTTTTATCGTAGACACTTAATGAGGTAAGGTCGTTTGTTTCACTGGCTCGCTCACCAGCAGTCTGTCCCACGAGGGCGGAAAAGTTGAGTTTGGTTAGGGTTGTTTAAAACGTTTCTTTCGTGGTGAACACTCCTCGAGATGTTTGTACTGAACAACTAGACTGAGCACCATTTTACTTGGAGTTTGTTCTTCGCGCTTAAGTTGTTTTAATTGTATAAGTTTATTTTTATAATTTGCGCGTTTCATCGAATCTAGCGACTCCCTTATTAGTGCGCATTCAAAGCTTAATGTGCTTTGTAATGGCCAACACAGGGGGAAAGATCATTTCTCACTAAAACCTGGAGACGGTGATTCGCACGCCTCTCCGGATCCTGTCGTGGGGTACATTATTTAAATATTTAAGAAAAATGGTCAGTGATCCTTTAGCTTTCTGCAAACGCTGAAAAAGTATTTTTTTCTGTAGGTGCGGGTTTCCTTTTGCTTTGGACTATAAGGTATGCATTTCTAGCTTTTAATAGCGGTTTGTTGTATTTTTGGGGCATTACATAATTATCACAGCGAGTGGCATCTGAACTTGACCGTCTAACTGGCAACTTTAAAATCCGTAATTTCCTTGTACCGACTTGTTATACTTTGTAACTTAAAGGAACATAATTACTTTTAATTGGATTGGCAAGATTGCAGTAAGCTGTGTAGTAAATGTGCACGGTCACTGCAGTTTAATCGGTGCTGTAGGTGGACATTGATTGCAGAGTGTAGCTTTATTTTGTCTCAGTATTAAGATTACGGTATCTGTGCTCCTTTTCTATTTAGTCTTGCTAGTTTGAACCCCTCTCTAGCTTTGCCCACTCAAAGCGTATCATGCTTTGTAGTGGCCATCTCCGGGGGGGAGAGCATCTCTCGCTAAAATTTGGAAGGAAGCTCCAACCTTCACTCCGATCTTGTTGTGAGGCACATTTTTTTAAAAGTCAAATCTTAAAAAACATGTGGCATTTGTCGGAGTGGAGTTTTTATAACCCATGGGCATATTCTGATGTTACTCGGAACAGGTTACTTCGTTCTATGATGCTGTTAAAAAGGTTTTTGCGGGAATCACTTGATGCCTTACTGGTCCTTGGATTGCTTTTTGTAGGGAATTTGTAACTCCACTGACTTGACAATATTCTTTTTTCTAGGCACGAGTCTGCGAACGCTGTTATGGACCAGTGACCAGAAAGATCCTATTGGAAGATAATTACATGCATGTAAGGCAAGCTGCTTTGCAGTTGTCGAATATTGGTGTGAGAGCAGATCTTGTGCTCTACCGTTGGCGGGGTTTGAGTACTTAGTTACTAAGGGTACCATGTTATACATTTCTGATTGGTTGTCCTTTGGAGAGAACTGAGGAGTATCGTTGGCCAAAATATGCACTGTATTGGGGTTCTATTTACAACCATTGTAATCACAGGTTTCAAATTGAGTATAGGCGTCACTGGAAATATACCTAATTTCTTGCATATTCTGGATCTGCAGATTTTAAGTTTTCCATCTCAAATGGTTCCAAAGTTATAAATGCAGCAGTAATTGTTGCTGCGCAGTTTAAGGCCCTATGCAAAGGTTAACTGATCAATTTTGTTGCATATTGTCCTAGCAAAAGGCTTCATATTTGCCTAATCTTGCTAGAACATTTTGTCCACCTGCAGCATATTTTGATCCTGCTGCATAATTCCAGTGGCATTGGGTATAGTGCTTCTGAAAATTACAGCACACCAGTGCCTTAATCACTCATGGTAGGTAATATCCCTATGTTTTGTGTGAGGGTCCCCGAATCCCCTTTACTACTTTGCCACTACCCAAATCATAAATTTAGCTTACCTGTATAAAGGGCCATTAATTGTGCGACAGGGTTTAGTGAAGTCTGGACATTGGTTGTGCCTCATTCGTTAACTTTAACACCCAAATGAAGCCTAGGGAACCGAAAGGTGTCCAGTCATGGGCCTTCCACTGCATGGCAACGTGTTTTTTCGGACTTTTGAATTGTTTGAGCTATGAACTCGGCCCTAAGTTGCAGGAATTGAGTAGGGTATTGCAGCAACACTTGCTGTGCCGCACTACGCCAAAAGTGAAAAGGCAGGAATGCACTGTCTTTATGCACTTGTGCCTTTTGTCCTTTTCCCCTATGCTGGCATTACATTAGTGGTTATATAGTTGTGTACGTGACAGTGTGGGTGCATGGATGACTATGCAAGTTGGGTGTATAGGTGAGTAAATGGGTGATTGCTTTTTGCGGGTGTGACCGTCACTGTCTAGTTCAGAGTGCTTTTGTGGGAGTGCTACTGGATGTGTATGTGCCTGACTGCATAGATGCAGATTACATACTATTACATTACATACTGCAAGCACTTGCCTCTAATCTCAAATTAATTCATACTGGCTTAAACTATTTTCAGTAGCAATTCTTCTTTGCTGCGCACTATTTTAATTCCTTTTGTCAGCTGACCTCCCTTCCATTTTATTTTAAATATAGTGTCTAGAAGTTGCATATTCTCTACTTTTTTTTAAATAGTACAACCTGATTAGCATGTCTGTAACATTTCTGCTGTCCAACCTTAATATACCTGCACTTAACAAAAATCACAATTCCTTTAATCTTTGTAATACAATTTATAAATTATCAAATAACCCATTCCAGGTTTCTTCACAAGTCTGCTCTTCAGTTTTGTAACTCTTTCCACGTACTCTGTTTTATCCAACATTTGCCAAAGGCAATCGGGAGTGGTTAACCCAATGTTGTCCGCAGCTACGGAAAACCAGGAAACTAGTTTATAAAGCAGGTTTCTCTGTTCTTAGACCACATATACCTTAACTTTCACTTCAACATGGGCAGAATGTATCCAAGAATGAGTCCTTTTGACAGACCAGTTAAGGAACAGGGTGTCCCCAGATGAACTGGGTGCATGAGGGGCTATATGGGTCTGTGTGACTGGCCGTGTTGCTGTCGGAGTAGACCTGTGTGGGTGTGGCTTTTGGAGTCTGGCTGGGTCTAATTTCAATTTGTTTCATTGGTTTCTGGATCTGTTGAAGATTAACACAAGGGCCATGCAGTGGAGGATTCCTGTGCATGCTAAAATGTCCCCACATTTCCTTTCCCACTGCAAGAGTGCCGCTACACACTTGGCATTTGCAACTTTCTTCTTATGGTGTGGTCACTCATGGTATTCCTGGTGACGTTCAGATCTGCATCTCTACCATACAATTTTTTTTTTTAATCTCCGAAACCACTGAAAAGACTTACCAAATTACAAAAAGCACTTTTTGGAGCAAGCTGTAGCTTTGTCAAACTAGCTTTAATTCATTCACCAGTTTAGGATGTAGTCCTACCTAAAATCCATTGGGGAGGGGCGTGTTTTGGGACCCCACCCATTTTTTTTCTCAGCCCACTGGAATCCGCCCGCACCTTCCCCGACAGTAGCTTAAGTGACTAGCGCACTATTTGTGAACTTTTTTTTAACAATGCTCAGTTGACTACCGGCTTGCTGGTTCTTCAGGTATTTTTTTAACAGGGATTGTTTATTAGGTTATTGCAGTGAATGTATGGCGTAAGCAGTTTGTCTTTATAATATAAGTTGGGGCTTTGAACGAACATGTAAGTGTACCATCTGTCTTTGTCATAATAAAATATATTAAATAAGTTTTGTCGGTGTGCTTTTTCTTATCCTAGTACAACTTATTGAACTACAGATCTTTACAAAATGCTGAAGTTTAGGCACTTGTGTTTTTTGGAAATCTACATTTGAGCAGACCCAGTGCCCATGGTGTACACACGTGGTGTAGCTTTTAACACCTCTTGCCCCACCCAAGATTGTATGGAAATCTGTGCCAAAATAGTCATGTATATGTACTTTATACATGCTTTGCTCCCATTCTAAACCGTTTCCCTTTACCGCTTATAGTCTAACAAATGAGCACTCTGAACCGACACTTAGTGCAAACGTTTTCTCCTCCATTAAATACTCGACACCTAGAGACTACTCTTGTAAGTATAACCACACCAAGAAAGCAAACTAATTATGGAACTCTTGGGCATAGCCAACAAACCTGCTAAAATGCCCCCGCCCCTATTCATACCTTGCCGGTACAGCCATCTCTCCTGTGCCAAAATGCATATGGCTCTTGTCATGTACCTAAAGCTTGCCTTGTCCATTATCCTGGTCTTTCCATATGAACAAGAAAATCAAAGACTACACTGACGTGAAGTGACATGCATCTGGACTATGCAAACAAATAAGATGTTGCTTTGACTACAATGTCTCCTGAATTTGAGATGTTGTTTTCCCCATTCAAGCATGGGGATGATACGCAACTAGCTGGCTACGTCTGCTCACCCAAGGGGAATGGTGTCTAAATTTCTTTTTTTTAAAGCACTTTAGGGGTTTTCTGTCATGTTTCCAAAGTACCGAATTGTTTCTGCCTCCCGCCATACAACTAAGCTATTAAATCCACTGCCATTCCGTTTCTATTTTTTCCTTTGTTACAATTCTCCGTTTAACTGATAACTCATTCCCCTGGTTCAGGCCACTATTTTGCACATGAATTTTCTCCTAGAATATGTCCTCACCACAAGATAACGTGCATACCAGTCTCCATTGCCACAACTGCATGCGGAGCTTAAAAACACATCAGTTGTGAGATGTTTCACTCTGGATTTTTGTTGTACTTCAGTTGCACACCTGGCCATTGATTGTAGTGGCACACCTAAATAGTAACTCCTTATTCCAGTGCTTGTGGCCTGCCCTCTGATATTGGTAATTCAAGTTGATTTAAAAGCTGTGTTGGTATGTTGGCAAACGATAATGTGTGGTTAATTATTTTGGTAAGTAAACAGCATTCTGCCTAGTACTACAGGAGACAACTACGGTTACAGGTTTCTGCAGATCCGGTATGTCTATTTGAGCCCCAGTAAGCACAAACTCGAACTGATCTCGGATCCTGAGATCTAGGGGCTTACAGAGGCCTCATTTAAACCTGCATCCCGACAAGTCTGCAACACGTTTGCAATGACTCCAGTTTGGTACCGGCCATTCTCCGTTTCTTACAACAGAATATCGTCCATGTAGAATAGATGGTTTGTTCATAGTTCCTTTTTGTGGTACCTTCTAGTTGAAATATTGCTGACAGTGGTTCCTTTGTCAAATCAAATTGAAGGTAAGCGGTTGGATGCATGTTCCTTGATGTATTGGCTAACCTTCAGATATTTCCCTGCCATCCCTAATTTTGTTGTACGAAAGTAAAATACTCTGCCAACTTCCGTGTAGTTCTAATCCCATCTCCAGCATTGCAAACCATTATCCCCACACAATGTCAGATGCTGCTTCCATGGCAATGGGTGCCCTCACCAGTGGCAATGTTTCTGGTTGACCGTGCTCCTGATGTGGAAGATTTCTATTTACTGTAAAAGGTAAACCCTGACTGATCCGTGTGTACTAGACTAGGTAAAAGCAGCGAAATTCAGTTAAGCATTGAACATGGATGGTACAAGGGCACTTTCATTGGCTGCTAATGTTTTTTTTTATAAATTCCCTAAAGATGGAAGGTGCAACAGCACATTTGTGTGCCGTCATTAACATGAATAGCACTCTTAAGAGCCAACAAGGTCCTATAGTTAAATAGCGATTGTATTGCTGGACAAGTTGAATTAAAGTTTAGGATCCCCTGTCGCTTTTGATGTTTTCGGCACTTATGTGCATACTTTGCAAGTTTTCATTTGGACTGCCTGGAGATTTGGAGTAAAGTTGTTTTGTACTGGGATGACCTAGCCTGATCTACCTTGTTTTGAGAGCTGGTCTTTTGGGAAGCTTAGACACGAATAGGCGAGCTGGTCTTTTGTGAAGCTTGGACACTAATAGGCTCATTACAGCACTGTGTTATCTGGCTCACTTCAAGGAAAAAGTAATTTTGGTGTGAAAGTATAGCAGGGTAAAATGCAGCATCTAACTTTGCCTTCATACCAAGGTGGTCATGTAGAGCATCTATAAAAGTGCTGCAGTGTAACCTTTGTAGAAGTTTCTCTGGCTCAGTCGAAATGTATGTAGACCTCTATATGCAATGTACGTGAATAATTATTGATATAGACCATAAACTGCATTCATTTATTTACCGCATATTAAGTGATTGTTCTTTAAAAACCACTTTGTAGCAATAGAAGTTAGATTCATGCCACGCTGGGTAAATGTAGAATTTTTTTTTTTACTGAGGCCACACTAACTGCCATTTTACACGGCTCATAACTTATGACCTGCCAGCAACGCAAGGATATCCACAACCAACTTGTGACCCCATTGAGGTATCTTGCGCTAAAGGGACATTTTAGACCCGTGCAAAGCTCTGCAGCAGCCACGTTAACCTCTGAAAGGGATCTTTTCAAGTTTAAAAAAAGAACCGCCAAGATTTTCCCTCCTGCACAATGGTAAAGCAAAATTTTCCTCCAAATTTTATCTTTTGCAATACAGCTTGTGGTTACAAAGTGTGAGTTTTACACAGAACTCAACAAGGGCATTGAGAGAAACACTGCACTTTCCCCAATGTATGAGGCCAGTGTTAACCCTCAATGTGTGTAGTAGGTTTAAGAGTATTGTATGTACCTTTAAGTATGAGCATGTTGAGGGTGTTCTGTATTATTTCCAGTTTGCTAGTTATAAGAGGTTATGTAAGACTGGTCACATGGAGGTCATGTGTATGCTGAATACAATGAGAAACCTGACTATTATTACAGGAGACTGCCAAGTAGCCAAAGAAAGGGAGACGGTGAGGAGAATGTGTAAGATAGAGCTATTGTGTGCGTAAAAGAGAGGATGAACTGGGTAGCTGTTGGAAGCCGACAGACGCTGATGGAAGCTTCTGACATTATTTCACTTTGGTACGACACTCACGAGTTAACTCTGTTTTGGAGTTAGCCTTGAGAATGGAGGGCACTACCGCATAGTACACCGGACACAGTCCACTTGGGTGAGATTGCACAGCGCACTGAGACTGGGCACAGTGCAGAATAACGCACTACATTGCAGAGTATAGGTGCTGAGCACACTGCATTGGAGACTGCACTGGCTCGCTCATCAGCAGACCCTCGAGGATGGGACAGGTTTAGTTTGGATAGAGTTGTTTCAAAATTTTGTGGTGAACACCCCTCGAGATACTTGTACTGAATAACTAGACTAAGCACAATTTTACTTGCAGCTTGTTCTTCGCGCTTAAGTTGTTTTAATTGTATATGTTTATTTTTATCATGTGCGCGTTTCCTCGAATCTATGTGACTCCCTTTTTAGTGCGCATTCAAAGCTTAATGTGCTTTGTAATGGCCAACACAGGGGGAAAGATCATTTCTCACTAAAACCTGGAGATGGTGATTCGCACGCCTCTCCGGATCCTGTCGTGGGGTACATTAATTCAATCGAAGTTCTAATAAGGGCGTCTGTCAAGTTGTTCTTGAGTAGTTATCCCTTGCCGACTTTACTTTTTAAGCTTTCAATTCAAATAGAATTTGCATCGAAAGTAATTGACGCAAACAGGATTGTATAAAAATATATATCGAATATTAATTGTGGTTGAGTGAAGGCAAGGAATATCATTGTTTTCTCTTGCCCCCCCTTTTTGTACATATTTTTCATGTATTTTTCTGTTTTGCTTACTTACCTCTTTATTGTGTGTATGTAAAGTGCTCGGATACCCACGGGTCAAGCTAGCACTGTATAAAACGTTTATAAACATTGCCATATATTGCACTAGACTTCAATTCCACTTGAGTGAGGTACCTCAAGTACATTGCATAGTGAAGTGGCATTGGGCACGGTGCAGCAAACACATTTCTCAGTGTGGTGGCATTTGGTATTGTGCGCAGTGACTGCACAAAACACACCACTGAAGTGCATCAGGACTTAGTGCACTGCACACATCTGCAAGGAGGAACAAGTCACACAAAGTAAGCATACTGCTGGGCAAGATAGCGGGAGCAAAGTGCTCCAGTGAGTGTACAGAGAACTGCAGTAAAAAGCATCGGAACTGATTTAATTTCCAAAAATGCTGCCCATCCACCTTTTAAAGCGCCAAGGTGCAAAGCTGCCACCTAGGAAACCCGTATCTCAAAAAGCCCAGGAGAAGGGACTGCTCACAGGGTGCGGTGCCCCTCTGCCGTAGCTTCGAGGGTCTACCTTACTGCTGTTGTTTTAATGTTTCATTAGTTGTATCTTCTATGTTTCTAGGCTCTAATCCTTTTTTGCCTGTTGGTAAACTTTCATGCACTTCATATGGATGTTCATATGTATTGATTGCAAAAACGAAACTAATTTTCAAAATAAAACGTCAGTACTAGACGTTTGTTAACACTCTTCCTTGGAAACAGTGCAACGGTTTATTTTTATTGACTTGCCACTTTTATTGATTTTTTTTTTATTCAAACTAACCAGTTTATTAACTTCTCATTCTGTTTACAATCATTTAACAGTTTCTCGTCAACACGAATTCCTTGTCTACTAGACAGGCAAACTGTCAATATATTGCTTTTCGATGTTTTCATGGCCCTTGTTATGGGTTTGACTACTATACTATGGAAGAACTTCTGATTAAGTCCTTGTTCCTTTTCAGTGCCTTCGTTTTTTTTTAAAATGAGCTACTTTCTTAAACGGGGATACATCTTTTTTACAAGTGAAACCTGCTTGAGAAATAGTACGAGGTAATTCTTTTCAAATTAAACATTGGGTGCTCCTATAAGTTTCTATTTTGTTTTTAACCATTTTGTGCAGACGTCTTCCTAATTTGCTTTGCTTATTCCTCCTGTTATTTTTTTGGCATCTTGAATAGATCCAGAGGCCTAGTTATAACCAAACCTATTAATTTCTTTCTCTTTGTTCAATCTGGTATCGATGGCTTAATTTCTCCTGACTTTTTGCCTCCTGATCTCCTGTTTTTGGACTTAATTTTGCTGGCTTTAGGATTCTGGACAATTTACCACTGCTAACCAGTACTAAAGTGCATATGCTCTGCACTTTAAAAATGGTAACACTGGCTTATCCACAGCTGACGTATTTAATGGACTAAAAGTCCGCAGTAAAGAGCACTATGTGCCCAGGACCTGTAAATTAAATGCCACTAGTGGGCCTACAACACAGACTGTGCCACCTACTCAGTAGCCCTTTAAACATGGCTCAAGCCTGCCATTGCAGAGCCAGTGTGTGCAGTTTTTGGACTGCCATTTTGACCTTTCAAGTAAACTATGTGCCATGCTCAAACCTTTTTATTATATGCAAGTCACCCCTAAGGTGAGCCTTAGGTAGCCCCCTGGAAAGGACACAGTATATTTTAAAGGTGGGGCATGTGCTTGTACATTTTACATGTCCTGGTAGTGAAAACAGCTGAATCTTTTAAGTACTGCAAGGCTGATCTCTCATAGTTTAACATGGAATTGTAGTAAAGCATGTTTTTAAGTAATTTCCAATTTGTAGAAATTTTATAAAATGGGACTTTGGTGTCTCTGGATTCACAAGTTAAAAATACCTCTTCTAGTAAAGTTGGTTTTTAAATTGCAGGTCTGAAAATCCCACTTTCAGAAAGCTGGCATGTTCTTACTTTACCCATTCTGTGCCTCCTGTTCTTTAAAGTCTCATGGTTACAAAAAACTTCTTGCAACGCTGCTGGACTCTGCAATACATGAGTCTTAACTTTGCCTGAGGTGTCCCCTCCAGTCCCGGGCCTCAGAAGTGAAATTCCTGCACTTCAGCCCCTTTAACTCAAGCTTTTGGGCTTGTGAGTGCAACCTGGCCACTTTGCTTGCTCGCAGGATCAGCATGAGCAGGCGCAAGTTTGCCTTTGCACAGCAGCATTGGCGCTAGTGACCGTGAGGCCCCATCCCTTCTGTCCATGGTCCCCGTGGCTCTTTTCATGCCACTCACTGTGCTCCCGGCGAACTCTTTCCCTGCGAACAGAAGTCTTGGCTGAACTTGAGACTGTAAAACTTTCAACAGGACCGGTTTTCAAACTGTATAGACCCATGCTCCATTAAGGCTGGTTTGATATTTCAGATTTGGCTCGATCTAGCGTGACCAAGTAACCCTCTAGCACTGACTTCTAAGCACTGTTTTGGGATATAATTTAAAAAAAATCATATCTCCACTTCTACTATCTTGGACTCCTGATGTTTTGGTCTTGTTGCAAACAGGAGCCTGAATGAGGCTAACCAGGAGGGAGAGGAGAAGGGTGAGCGGGTGAATTGAAGCACATTTGCCCAAGATCAATCTATGAGGTTTAGTTGGTAGGCGGGGACTAGGAGCACAACCACTTCACATCGACTTTCTAAAAAGTTGACCATTCTGGGGCTATATTCTGTAACAAGCCTCTGGGCGCAGCAGCATCTGCTCTCCGGTTGCAGGGTGTAAGGGAGGGGGGCCTGTCCAGCCCTAGTCACATTGAAGCCATTTTGGTATTCTGTTTTGCTTGCATGGGTGTTGCATGCGATGCCAATCACTGGCTGCTTTTTAGATGCCCAGCGACTGAGGCCTTTAAGTTCCCCTTGCCTGTGACATTACTGAAACGCAGATGGGAACACTTCTATCTTAAACTTTTTTTGTATAGGATTTGCAGCAGCCCATCTTCTAGTATGTTTAATGCAAGTTTAAAATGCCCAGGAAAAGGCCTGGAGTAAAAGTTGGGCACATCCACGTCACGAAATAAAAAAAATAGAATATGGTCACCTGGGTATTGTATTTTGCATGCGCAGCTAATTATTGTAACCATCTCAAACCTTGCCTGTGTAGAATCACAAATTAGTAGACCTGACTTACACTTGTTTAGGCCATGAGCTACAAACCTTAAAAACAAAGTGAAAGAAGCCTCAGAAAGCACACCTGCATGCTCTTTCGCATTATTTATAAATGGTTATTTGAAATTGGTAACATTTCCCCCTCCTTAAGCGGGCCTCAAAAATGTGATCTTTTGCATTGCCTCTATTTATTCAAATGCATGGCAGGGCCGTGTTTACTCAAAAGTCTCATTGTTTGCCGTGCGAGTGGAACCAGTGAGCACTGGGGGCAGGGAAAGAAGGCAGCCTTTGCTCAAGTGTTCCTCTAAACAAGCATTGGCCGTGAGCAGGCGCGATATGTGGTGTTTGCGCGTGTGCGCAAAAAGCTAATTGAAAGAAAAAAAACATGCAGGCTGGCGAGTGCTGTGCGTGCAGCAAGTGGGGGCAGAGGACTCGCTGGAAGGAGGGCCCTCCCTTGGGAGTAAGTGTGGCTCAAGTTATGAGTGGTTGACTGTGGCCAGGGTGTCCTGGGTTCAAGCCCTTATGTAGGTGGGACGCGGGGATATCTACAAGTGGGTACTTGGCAAACTCAATTATGCTTGTGATATAGGGGAGTGGTGATATTCTTCTCAGCGGTGTCAAGAGGCAGCTGGAATTCGCTTGTCAAACGGAAGCATGGATGTGGCTCATTGTATAGTGGCGGTTTATTTTATTTTGATGCTAACTGGGGTAAGACCTCTATTGCTTAGTTTTTTTCAGTCATACGATTGGTTTGTTTCGGAATACTAGCAGTGTCTTGGTGAGACAAGTCTTATCCACTGCCAGGATGCGGGCCGCCATGAGAGCACACAATCGTCATGTGGGGTATGGTGGTCTTTTAGGCAGAATCGGTCCAGTTCATTACAGAAGTTCTATAGCAGGAGCGTTAGAAACCAAGCACAAGTGCAAGCTAAGCTGGGAAAACAAGCATTAGCCGTGGGACGTGGTGGGGGAGAGGGAGAAGCTGTGAAAACCAGCACCGGCCGTGAGACGGGGAGGGGGAGAAGCGGGTGTTTGCTGCGCGTGTTCATGTGCAAGCAAACTTAAGGCCAGGGTAGCACTTCCAAAAGCCACTTACTAAAAGTCGAGCAACAGCGCATGTGCTGTGTAAGCTCGACCTAAAAAGAAAGGCAGTTTGTCAGGAGCCTTTGCCGGCCTACACTCTGCCCCAGCTGCTCATTCGCACCCTCTCGCACGTATGCCAAAGGCTGGTGTCAGCGGCAGGGCCACGACTGCCTTCTGCGTGGGAAGGAGGGGTCTGTTCCCGACTTTCGCTTGTCCTGCTTGGTTGCTGAGTGGAGATAATAACCTTTGGCCTCCTCTGCCTCGCCTGCCTGACTGAGCATCTTCGGTCCCCTCCCTGGGTGTTCGACCATCTTTATACGCAGTGCAGGAAGGTGGCATTGCAATCCTTTCAGAAGTACCCAAATGCCCTCTGAACTCTTGGAAGCTCCCCCTAAACAGTTGCCTTTGACCGTGAAGCTTCTTGGTGTGGATACAGTTCACACAAAATCCACCTGACAAGCCACCCTGCTCGAGCATTAATTAGTCAGTTACCATCGATCTTCGAGGGGTATGCTGACCTGTATGCCGACATAACTCAACTGGAGAGCAAAGAGCAGCAACTCTAGTAATATTTTCTATCCGGTTATAGAAAACAAGTGGTGCGTGCGCGCCACAGCCACACGTGGTTCCAATTATCGTGCCCGTATTTTGGCACGATAATTAAAACCCCATGGTCTATTGGTGTTTATTACACGCACCAAGTGTATAATAGACACCAATAGGCCATGGGCGAAGCTATGCTCCCGCCTCTGGCCAATTGGGTGCAGTCTTTTAGAATTAGATGCACGCAAAGGCCAATGGGGCAGCACAGAAGGAAACGCACATGCGTGTGCAATACCTAGGTTAGCTTCATATCCCCATTTTTTTTAACCTACTAAATGTCTCGTGCTGGCGAGCACTGCTACGCAGTGCAACACTAGGCGCAAGACCTAAAAAGGCTTTTGCTAGGAACTCTCTAATATACAAACATCTTTTCTCTGAATGAACGGAGTGTATGGTTGGGTTTGGTAACAGCAGCCACTCTAGTGACGCCTCACCATAAAGTCTCTCTGTGGAAGGTATAAGAAATAGTAGGCCCTGTTTTATCAGTTTAACAACGTGGACATTCTCTATGGCGGAAACTAGTGCGATTGACCTGTGTATAAAAACTTGGAGTATTAGCAAAGATAACACCACAATTTTAAGATAGCTCAAAGATAGCCGCCCACCCTGATCAACCTGGTGTAAGATACTGTCTGCTGCCACAATAAGGGCAGACTGTATTGTGGCCACTTCAAAACCCATTTTGAAATGGGTCGAGGATACCATGGGTATCAATGAATTGGACTAATACTTTATTGATAAACCTTTCTTGGATCTTGGCAGGGGTTGGCGCCTGGCTTATGGGATGGAAATGTTTAAGTTCATAAGGATCTGCATTAGGTTTCTCCAGTAGCGGCATGACTTTTGCTTCCTTCTAGGAGGTAGGGGAAATTCCTGATTGAAGCATGAGATTAAACTCATTTTGCAAAAAATCATCACTAGGGTTCAGGGCCAGTTTTAATGTTTTAGGGAAACTGGGATCAGCAGGAGGCGCAGATTTATGCTCAGCAATAAGTCCTTAGTTTGCTGAAAGGAAATAGAGGGAAATACAGAAAGCTGATTAGAATGAGGGCAAGCGGTTGGGTTTTCGGCAAGTTACAGTGAGAGTAGATATGAATTTTGTCCCACAAATATAGTGCTGGTTTGTCACAGAACACTTGGGATGAGTTAAGACTGCTCCGTAGGAGGAATACATTCCCTTAACTACTTGAAAAATGTACTTGGAAGGGTTGGTAGCAGATCTGATTTCTCTCTCTCTCTCTCTCACCCTCACCCCCATCTCCCCCCCAGAAAAGACGCTTCAGTCGGGGCAATGGCCTGTTTGTAGTGCAGTAGGAGGGTCTTATGTTTCTCTCTTTCCTCAGTGCCTGGGTTAGCCTTCCATGTCCCTGCTTGTCTGTGCGGTGGGTTTACAGCTGTTAAAGTAAAAATCTCTAAGTGGGGCTACAGTATAGAGAGCTGCATTTATCAAGGCTTGAAAGCCTTCTTAAGAATAAGCGAAAGGACCATCATGTCTGGCTATGGAGATGTTTAGCGCCTGTTCCAGGCCCTCAGAGGTGATTGGTTTGACTTATGATAGGTAACCATGTAGAGTTTTGTAGACCGTGATCTTCCTCAGTTTCCTGCATGATATGTGTTTGGGGAGGGGGGGGGGGGGGGGGGGGGGGTAAGCCTAACAAAGCTCCTGAGAGACTTCATGATACAACTGAAAGAAAGACTGGATCTCTTTCATACAACTTCGTACATGGTGAATGCTTCAGTTTTATGACCAAAAGACCTCTCTGCTGAGAACTCTGAGGTTAAAAGCTGGGTATGGAAGGATTTCGTGAGATATTCATTCATCTACAGCTGCATTTCCTTTGAGTGAACAGAGTGTATGATTCAGTTTGCTAACAGCAGCCAGTATAGTGACACCTTGACACAGAGTAAAGGCACCCTATTGAAGATACTAGAGAATCACTAAGCCTCACATTTAAAAAAGGTGCAGATTTTGTATGGTACACTTTGATACAAGACTAGCTCATTTTCTTAGAATTTTATACAAGGTACTTACTTGAGTTTTGTGACAATATACCCACTCTACAGGCCCTGCTCTGAGGGTGAGCCAGGGTGTGAAAAGGCTCTGGTGATAAACTCCCCCACCTCAACCCCCCCCTACCCTTCCTGCCAAAGACTTTTTCTCAGGGTGTATGATTGGGTATCCTAACATCACTTTCTTTAGTGGCACTTCAGCACGGAGTAAAGCCAAGAACTGTTTGCTTTGAAACTGTTCATTAAAAGTGTTGCTGAGTGCTGGGCTGTGCCCCTCTACAGTTTCTAGAGAGTAAAAATACACCAACCACTGAACAAAGGGCTGATGTTGGTTTTAGCAATGCTCCAGTGTCTCCCTCTTGTTGACTCTTAGTGAGTTGTCTTGTGCGCTCTTGTGTTAATGTCTCCTCAAGTGTGCAGATATCACATACAAAGGGAGAATATATTCTAGGTAGTCTTATGAAACCTACCCTTTTATACTCTTAACCCATGAAAACTTTCCTGAAGTTAGCTAGTGAGCGGTTTAAACAAGCATTGGCATAGCCAAAAGGTCGCGCCTTTGGGACCTTGTAAGTGTTAGTAAGGGGCATCTGAAAGTGCTCCAAAGGCTGCAGGCGGATCGGGTACAGTGCATGTGCGCCGGGGGTGCGCTCCATTTGTCAGCTGGCATGATCACTTTCGCTGCCGCTTTGATGTTCTCAGTGAGCCGCGCGGCCACTGAATATCGAAGCGGCCGCGAAAGTAACCACCGTTTGTGCGCGCACCACTCGCGGGCTTCCCCCCCCCCCCCCCATATTACTTTCTCTGCCGGCATTCCCCCCCCTCCCTTCTTGCCCAGTCCTTGTCACCTTGGCGTGCACTCACCCCTCCCTTCTCCCCTTTCGGCCGCTTTAATGTTCTCGTGCTTGTTTCAATAACAACCCTTGCCTTTGGCTCCCGGGTATTCGTATAATTGGACGCGACGTCTGATGTATATAAATCAAACCGTCATTTCGGAGCGGAGTGTGGTTTCTAAGATTACACCCTTTTACAGACGGAAAGTGCGTGTTCCTTCTATCTCGGTTTGACGCCCTTTACCAGCACGCTCATTTCTCAAGGCCCTGCTGCACATTCAGCTCTCTAATCCCAGACCTGCCCTACACCTCGGAATTAAGTGCAGAGCCGAGCTGTTGCTTCGCATTTGTTGTTTTCACTGAAACGCTAGCAGTGCAGCAGCCTTCAACAACAAAGAACATGGCTTTCGGTCAGCATCGACTCAAAACCTTGTACTGAGAGGCGCCATTCTCTCTTCACAGGATGCAGCCGCCAGAAATGATTGCGAACACATACTGATAAATATTATTTCGTTATGTTTTAAAGTTCATTTGTAAAGGAAAGAGTGGTTCTGTCCTGCCGCCATTTCAAAGCGCCTGTTACAGGCACTTTGTTCCCAGACAACCGAAAACCACCGACCACAGAAGACCAGGATAAGAAGACTATAGCACGACACATGAGGAGATACTTGCATGCAATGAAGGGGGTTTCAATCATGCACAGTGTCTTGGAGGCAAAACAGCAGGGCTTAATTTGTAAAAAAAATAAAATATGTGCTTGGGTCCTTGTTAGGAGGCCACTGCAGCTTGCACCAGCTATTGCCCCAGCCAACGGTGTCAGTCCCAGCACAATTATTAACCTTCACACTCCTACAAGTGTGAAAATCCATACTATTCCAGACCTCCTAAAACTATAACAATGGTTTGTTTAGTATGTTCTACACCAATGATTCACAGCTATTCACCACTTGATCCTCTTTCACTTCATCTACTCATGAAAGTTTCCCTTCAGGTATTGGTTGGCTTTGCATGTACTCCACCAAAATCCACTTGTACCCTACTGATTCCTATCATTTCTCCTTGCTGCCTTCATCTACCTTTATCCATCTTTCCCTCTCTTCACCCATAATCTGAACGGCATTCTTGGTTTCACTTTCACGTTTCCTTTCAATATCACCTACCGTTTACTGGTCTTGCCGTTGGGAGTGCTACAATGGTCATAAGATGCAATCTTTTCTGACCTTTCAGGTCAGCAAAACTCACATATTCATTCTCATTTTCTTCCATCCTGGTTACTCTTTTTCACTACTGTTTGCCCTTCCTGCCTATTCCCTGGCACCTCTAAACTCGGTCCTTACCTCTGCTCTTTGACTTCTCTTCCAACTGTGCCTCACTCCTCGTCTCTTACCTCTTCTCTGGCTTCCATTCACATCTCTGCTTCAGTTCCACTTCTTTTGTACTCCACTTAAAGGTGTCCATGATCTATTCTAGCCCCTCGCCATTTTTCCTCTGCGGTTTAGCTATGCATTCCCTCTCGTCCCTTACACTTCGCCCCTCAATGCAGGCTGGCTGCACCTCTCCTCCATGTGCCCCGTCTAGATTCAGATCATTTCCTTTCTTATTCCAAGGCTTTGCAATTTGTTGCATTTGGCTGTACTCGCCTCCCTTTCCTTAAACTCTATTCATGATTCCCTTGCAGTTGTCAGTTCTTCTAACAATTTATTAATTTTTACAACTGTTTCTGCCTGGTTTTGAACGTGCTTGCAGAACAAAACCCTTTCACCCTACGGGCGAGTTTTGTAAAATTAGGCAAGATAACTGCAAGCTTGGTTGAAATGACTTTTAAACAATAAATAAAAATGCTTTCTAAAAACGCCTCAAACGTGCTTTTAAACTAAATAAACCCATACTGTAGTATTTGTTTGTGTCTGCCTGTTTTTTTTTTTTTGTAATGTAGCCTTCACCAGACTTCTAATGCCATTGTAAACAGGGAGGTGAATCATGTAATCTCGTCACATCGCTTTAGACAGTGCAGGAAACGGGTGGCTGCGCAACACAATGAACGTCGGGGGGAGGGGGTAATCAATTCAAAGTCCCATAGAGAGAATCCAGTCTTAAGAAAATAACATAAGAATGTGGTTAGTATGACAGTGTACCAACTCCATTCTAAATTGGATGTGAATATATTTTATATTTTATTATACCTGGACCTTACTGTGAAATTTCTTTTTTCTCCTATTTGCTTACATTTTCTTTCAAAGGCAATGGTTCTGTTCACTTTTAGCAGCAGATCTCGGTGAACTACATTTGGCTTCTAGTGCCCTGTGGACGATAGTTCTCACAATGTCTTGTGCAGAGACCCCCTTCCTCCAGTGTCGAAGAGCTCATAAATTCACAGGCCTGGAGATTGCCCTTGGTACAGTTAACATCATTGGGACTTTATGCCTGTTGTTCTAATTTGCATAGAGCATTATTCTGATTTAAAGCCAGAAGCTTTTGAAAGCATCGGGGAAGTCCATCGCTGTAGGCACTCGATCACAAGTATTCCGTTAATATGGCATATTTAATTATGTACTCGGCTAACGACCATTAGAGTTTCCCTATTACAGAGGCAGTTAATTTATTATAGGAGTGAAGATAGCAACATCATGGAGTCGGCTTTTTCAAATTGTTTCTTAGCAACAAGGGGTGTCCAAAGTTTCTTTCCTCATAAAGCACACGTATTTCTTGCAAGATCCCATGAGAACTACACAAAGCACGAGTTTATCACCAGTACCACTTTGCATGTAAATGTAGTGTTTTTTTTTTACAGTAGTTCGCTGACCGTGTCCCCCTGTTGAGTCTGTCATGAGGTAAGCACTCGTGAAGTAGAGGATGCTGGTGCGTCGAGAGAAACACGCCTAGACCCATCACTTTCTGTAAATTGGGCAGACAGTTGCTGGTACAGCCGACTTAACTCAATTTCACAGTTCTCCAAGATATTTCTGAGAAACCAAATGTAGCGTGACTAAACTACATAACCTGTGTATCAAAACCATTCAACCAGTATGATAGTGTAACGCTAAACTAAGTGTAAGTGATAAAAACTTGGTATGGGCCTACTTGCAATCCTTCCTTTCAAACCAGTGGAACGCAGATACAGATCCTTTATGCTGGCATTGCTGATTATCGGCTCTTGAGTGTCCACACGCACACAACCACCACACAACCCACATACAAACACACAACCGCACGCACTACCACACATACAACCACACAGAACCACATGCACTACCACACAGAACCACATGCACTACCACACACAACCACACGCACTACCACACATACATCACACACAACCAAAACCACACACAACCACTCATACAACCACACACACAACTACTCACACAACCACACACATACACATAAACACACACACACAGCCACACACAACCAACCACAGCCACACACACACACTACACACAACCACACACATAAACACACACATACACAACCACACACAACCACACACGTACACAACCACACCAGTGGTGCACACTTTCACCAGGCACAGACACCACCAGCTGTCAGTGCACGCTTTCACCAGGCACACGCACTACCAGCCGTCAGTGCACTCTTTCACCAGATACACCCACACCACCAGCCGTCAGTGCACGCTTTGACCAGGCGCACTCACCACCAGCCGTCAGTTCACACTTCCACCAGGCACACACACCACCAGCCATCAGTGCACATTTTCTACAGGCACACACACCATCAGCCATCGGTGCACACAGCAATTGTTAACGTATCCACAATTAACTATTGTAGCAATCGCAGTATGGCGCACTTTACTTTTAAACCTATTCATCTAAAGCGCAGCATGCCACCATTGCTACAAAAATAAATAACATTTTTTTTGGCCTACAATTTATAGACTTTTGTTGCAATTGGTGTTGCAATACTTAGCAATGCCAATAGCTCAAACGTAATTAATGCGAGACCTATTGCATTGCAAATGCTTGTTTTGTCTAGTCTCGTAATGAGGCAATCACTGTAGCAAAGTTCCAAGTGTATCTTGAGCAACAGCTGTCAATGCCTAGAAAGCATCTCAGCATGGTAACATCCTGGGGGGGGAGGAGGGGCAACAAAGTGATTGTCTTCATTGATATATTTATATGAAGCTGCACTTTCATTTTCTTGGCCGTGGAATAGCGACGTAAATAGGCTTGTGATCTCAGACTGAGTACAGAGGATTTAGTTGAGGGACATCGGCCTCATATCAGCAGCGAAAGTAAAACTGAACAAGCATGCACTGGACACGGTCCCTTGTAGAACATGAATGGTGGCCTGCATTGATGTCATTTTGTGTGGCATCTCTGAACAACCTTTCCGATTGTAATAGTTTAGAGGTGGCCTAGGAATATATCTTGGTGCCTAATGGAGGGAGGAAGGGCACAGAGATGTTGAACCTTTCCACAGGCATGATATGAATTGATGCCCCATGTCTGTAAGGAAGCTTATCGGGTGACCATTCACCTTCAATGTGATTTTGGGACAGAGTCCAAACAAAGTTTGTTGCTTTCCTTGGTGTGTTTTCTGTAAACTGTGATCTTTACAGTCAGCTAACGCCACATAGGTACGCCGTCCTGTAGTAGTAGCGCACACCTATCTTCTTTGCTGGTACTCAATAGTGTCGTTAAAGTACCTGTGTACGATAAACTTGATGACTATTGATTTTGTTTGGTTTCTATCTCATGGCTGAAGTTGCTTTTTAGTTTTGTGGGAATGGCAAGAGTGCTTCTGGAATGTTCTAATTTCCATCTTTTCTTTCCATCGTGATGCACTTTAACTTTCCTTAACTCAGCACACAGTTATAAAATGGCTCTCTTTTCCACAACCGTTGCAAACTTGTCATAGTGCTGGACACTTAACTTCATAGGGAAACAAAAACCTTGGAAAAATAGCTTGATTTCTTTGAAGATGTTGACTTATGTGCATCTTGTTTGTACTTGCTTTTCACGGTCAATGCTTGTTCCTTTTGTGCTGTTGCTGCTTTCATATCCGCAGCTTGTCGGTCTGCTCATTCTTCTCATGCAGCCATAAGCATTTTCTCTAGACTGTTTCTTTTAACATGCGCTTTCTAGAAGAATCTGAAAGGAACCCATCTATGACTCTGAGGCGCATTACTTTTTTGCCAATGAAGTCTCAGAACTTGCAATGCTTAATGAGTACATCGTCTTTCAACAAACATCCATTGTTTTACCAACCTGTTGTCGTGCTTTGTTGAAGATGCACCTTTCCTGATCAACTTTCAGTTTTGGATTTAACTTGGCTTTGAGCTCCTCTTTTACTTTTCGATACAATGGTGCATCAGTCTGTGGAATTTTCTTTACTACATTCACTCCATCACCTGAAAGGTTTTCAAATATTTTATCTTGCCATCTTCTTCCTGTAGCACATCCATGAAGTCGTTGAATGTTTTGATCCATGCACACCGCCTGGCACCAATGAGCTGCTTTTTAGAAGCATTGTAAGTCGGTGGCGGCTTCAGGAACACAGCTGCATCGTATTTCATGCTCCCTTCCTTCACCATTGTGTCTGCACATGACATTCAGGTGATCACAGTGCATGTTGGCTACTGCAGCTTCTGCATGCAGAAGTCGCTTTTGAAGCATGCATCCCAGTATGCTTCAATCACCCTTAACAGTGAGTACGTCTCTGTCCTGTACCTTATTGATGTTAGTTATTTCTTGCTTTGTCTGACTACTTTGCTCTTTATTTGGGGTGTGGTGCATCGTCTGACTACCTCACCTGCGGTTTTGGCGGGCATCTAAACATGCCCCTCTGCAGGGCCTTAGATTCTTCTGTGGACGTGAATGGGCTGGAGCAGGGGTTTGCCTCCACATGTGCTGGTCGCAAATCTTGTTGCATCGACTTTGGGCACACGTGGCATATGCAAACAGTTTGCTGTGCCATTACAAACTCAGGGGGAGCAGTCTTGTTTTTCCAGGGCACGTATCCTCTACTCGTCGCCAGTTGAAGTCTTTCCTAGCCTTGGAGCATGCAAATAGATCATGCCACACATGAGCTGCGGTTGAACATTGCTTTATTCTCCAGCATTCACTCGCACACTGTATTACATTATACTTCACCATAATCACACCGTAATACCTCCCTGCAAGTTCCTGTTCAGGGTCTGCTCCATAACCACGAGGGCCCTAGTGCGTATGACATCAAAATTTGACTGCAGTATTGGAAGCATGGCATTCCTGTTTGGTGCTATGACTTGACCGCCTCTGTGATCAAGTAGAACTACTACCCCGATGTCCATGTGAAATGTGACCCTGATGAACTCTCCTCCATTTTGCTGGACCTATTTTAGGATTCAATGTACTTTATTACTGCTAATCTGTGCTAAAGTGCCTGTGCTCACTCCCTTAAAGCATGTTTAAATTGGCATATATTCCATTTACTTATAAGCCCCTTGTAGAGTGGTATACCACATACCCAGGGCCTGTAAATTAAATTCTAACAGTGTGCCTGCAGCACTTATTGTGCCACCTACTTAAGTAGCACCTTAAAACATGTTCCAGAAGTGCCACTGCAGCCTGAGCACAGTTTTAAACTGCCATGATGATTTAGCAGGAAGACTCCCTTGCCAAGCCTTAAACTCACATTTTATTACATATGTCACCCCTCCGATAGCCCCTAGGTAGCCCATGGGGCAGGGTGCATTGTTTTAAATTAAAAGGTGTGATATGTACTTTTAGGTTTTACATGTCTTGGGACCCTCTGCTGGCTGGACGTTGTGCTTCATGGACCCTTGCTTCTGGACACCTTGTTCTGGGCTGTTGTCCTGTTCTCTGCCCTACTGCTCGCCGGACCCGCTTCGCAGGGGAAGTTGTGCAGCAGCTGTGTAGCCTGAGGAGTGTTGGGGCATCTGTGCAGGGCTGCGAGCGTTTCCGCAGGGACTCCATTTCCCAGGAGTCCCTGCCTGGCCAATCTACATCACCTGGCCTCCCTGCCAGACCCGCCCCCTGCGCACAGATCGTGTAAAAAAGACTCCCTGCCTTCCATCTGTGGGACCCTCTGCTGGCTGGACGTTGTGCTTCACGGACCCTTGCTTCTGGACACCTTGTTCTGGGCTGTTGACCTGTTCTCTGCCCTACTGTCCCGCTTCGCAGGGGAAGTCGCCGGGGAAGTTGTGCAGCAGCTGTGTAGCCTGGGGAGTGTTGGGGCATCTGTGCAGGGCTGTGAGCGTTTCCGCAGGGACTCCATTTACCAGGAGTCCCTGCCTGGCCAATCTATATCACCTGGCCCGCTCTCCCTGCCAGCCCTGCCCCCTGCGCGTCATACTTATCCTATAATAGTGGTGTCTACTTCCGCTGCGCGGTAGCGTCCCGGGAGAACCCCGGGCAAAGGGTGGGCCCTCTGAGGCCCTCAGAGACCGAGTGAGGCCGGGCAGGGCCTATCCTCTTTTATCGCTTATATCGCCATTAACAGTTGGCGCACCTGTCCGCAATGAACCAAAGTCCTGACCAAGCACTCCCTGAGAAGACTGGGGGGGTCACAATAATGGCAAACTTGACAATTATTTTACAAGGGCTCTCACTGTTCCAGATAGGGAAAAGTCACTGGCAGAGCGCCGGCGCTCTGTCGAGTGTATGAAGAACAGGGCTTCCACAGATCCCACGCTCAACGCCCTTTCCCTTACCGTAGGATGTACTGGCAACAATGAAGACCTTCTATTCTTGGAGAGTTTTCCACTTTTGTGACGTGATTGTACTCCAACACCTCTGGTCCCCACAGACCAGCCCATAAGTGACACTCCTCTTTCCAGTCCGATTTTGATAGATTAACCTGACTACCCGGACTCCGGTCCGGGTTAAATCTGTTCAAAATAAATTTTAAAAAACAGTGCCTGTTAAGGTACATGGCCCACCACCTGCCAAAAGAAGACGGAAGGGGGGGGGGGAACCCTCAAAAGCCCAAGAATAGTCATACTGACTTTGGTAAACCTTCAAAGGCTAGTACTAGAACTGCCCCGGCCCATATGGCCGCCCCAGTTAACATGTCAAACTCGCCACCTCCTTACTCACTGGTACCAGTTGTACAGGCTGTGAACACTACTGATCAAATTGACATCCCTGATGACCCCTTCCCAAATGACGTCCCTACTGCCGTTTCACTGGATAACATGGAACACCGAATAAGGTCTTTCATCCTACCCATCATAGAGAGGCTGAGGAAAGGCTTGTGGACATCGAGTCTGCAATTAGTAATCATGAGGGATTAACCAAGGTACTGGTGAGTGGGGCTGTCCCACCCCCAGCCTTGGTGACATCGTGCACTCCCAGTGCTTCTAAAGGTATAGTCCAATCTATCAAACCAACAAACCCCAAGCAACAGAGGGCTCCACCGCCTAAGCAGGGTAATAATCTAGTTCCTAATCCAGTTAATGCACCTCCGAGGGGACCTGGAAAAGTAGCTGCAGGAAATACATGGGAGACCATACGGGGTGCCACCAAACATACCAGGTCACCTCCCCGTAAAGGCCCCAAGTAGAATTACGCCCTGGAGCTGTGCCCTATGTGGTTGTTCTGACAGGGGTCCCTAGATTGCCAGACAAAAGAGGGAAGGGTTCCATCAGTTGAAAAATAAAAGTATGCACTGGCTTAGCCAATTTAGACCACTCACGCATAACATCAATGGTAACATTGTGCATGTCCGGCTTCTGTCTTGGCTTGATAGTAGGGTCATGGATAACGAGGGAGATCTAGTTGTTGTGAATTTTAGAGACCCTAGAGCGGTCAATTATATATTAAATTGGCCCCTAGGTAGTGGCAGCAATTCCATCGTCCCTCGCCCCTTGACTTACTTCTACCCCAGATCCCTAGCGTTCCCCCCGCTTATATTGGTGGCCAGGCACCCAATCAGATTATCCCTTCATTATCTTTCAATACTAGATACCCGCTACAAGTTCCACACCCTTTACCCGCTGCTGACCCCTTTGGGTGGAATATGGTACCTCCTAGGCTTAATAGAAACTCCAACAGGAGAAAGGATCACCTGAGACCTTTTACTCCCCTGGAGTCAGTAAATAGGTTTGATGTGTTCTCAGGTATGGACAATTGTGATTGAAGATTACAGTCTGTCCAGGGCATGGGTGGCCAAATAAACACCATGGACGAGGGTGGGATCGGTGCGGAAATCCAATCTATCGAACCTCTCCCCGAGTTGGTGGACACTACTGTGGCTACTATTCCTGACTTTCCTCCTACACCACCTGGCAAGCATATATCCTGTTTGTCCATTCTCTCCTGGAATTTGGCCGGACTTCAGGGTAAACTAGACTCCCCCGAATGGGGGTCCTTTATTGACACACAGGATGTATGCCTGTTTCAGGAGACATGGGCATGGGAGGACAAATGGCGATCAGGCTATGCAACCTTCTCAATCCCTGCTAAATGGGAGGGGAAAGGACGGCCCTCGTGGGGCCTCTGCATATGGGTGGCATCCGATTTGGGATGCAAGGCTAGGGCCCTCAAAACTAACTCATTGGATGTTCAGTGCGTGCTGTTGGAATGGTCGAACCATACCCAACTGGCGCTGATAAATGTATACTCCAGACCGATGGGTTTAACGAAGCCCTCACCCACCTTTGATGAGCTCTCTCTATTTTTGCCCACAATACCTCAGGGTGCTAGGATCCTGTTGGGGGGAGATTTTAATTGTCAGTATTAGCCGCTAACCCTGATTATGGAGGGAGCACTTCTGGAGGAGGATGATCAGTGGGGAATTCCGCAATTAGTTGGTCCCCCAGCTAATCCATGGTCTCCCCCAGCAACACAAATTCTGGCAATCACTCTCAGTAATTCTCTGAGGGCTTGTAATGGCCGAATTAAGAGTGACATCCCTTCAAAACCCACTTTCAATAAACCAGGGCAGGAGTCTCATTTGGACTACATCCTTGTTCAGACATCGGACTGGAACAAGGTCTCGGACTTTGTGGTAGTCCAAAGAACTGACAGCGATCATAACACGCTGATTCTTTCGCTGGTTTCGCCTAGTGGTTCCACGGGTGATCAGCCAGCAGAGGTAATTCCAGATCCTAAATTAATTTTAACTAATGATAGGCGCAGAGTGTGGTGGGCCAAGCTTCTGCATAATCCTGTACACATCTCTGAGCTCTATGCATGGATCCTCCCTATATTTGAACGCGTTGGGGCCCTTATTATTCAATCCTCTCCAGAAGAATTGTTTCCCAAGTTGGGTACCCTCCATACGGAATTGGTGAATATCCTTGTGGAACTTTTAAACCCAATTGTGCAGAAAGGGTCCCGCAGGGGGCAAAGACCCTCCAGGTTCAACTCAGCTTGTAGGAAGGCAAAGGCCGACCTCCTCGCTGTATTGAAGCACCCTAGGGACATAGAGATAATCAAGACTAGGAGGGCGGAACTGAAGCAAGCTATCCACCATGCAAAGGTGGAATGGGATTATTCCAATTGGGAAAACATGTTGGCCTCCCTCCAGACTAGAGATGCTCGCAAATTTTGGCAGATAGTGAGAACCGGCTCTGCTGAGCCGACTCAAGCAGTGGAGGCCAATATAGTGGCTACGGTGTGGGAGGACCACTTCCGCAGCCTCTATGAAGAGGTCAGCCCTGGCCTGGGCAAGCTCCAAGGTGGGCTATTGTTTGAACACCTTTTATTCCCCGGTGGGTCAACCGCGCAATCTAAAACTTTGGAGGGCGTTGTGCCAATGCAATTTTCACTCGGGGAGGTTTTCAATGTAATATCTAAACTGCCATCGGGTAAAGCCCCCGGGCTAGATAAAATCCCGGGAGATTTATTTAAGCATCAACCTAGGGTCTGGGCCCCCTACCTGTTGGAAGTTTTTAATGCAATCCTAGTGGGAATGGCGGTCCCTAGTACCTGGCTGGGAGCAGAGATTGTACCTATCTTCAAGAAGGGCTCTCCTCTGCTCCCAGCCAATTACAGGCCAATCAGCCTCATTGATGTTTCACAAAAAACCTTTGCGAGGCTGATACTTGACCGCCTGCAGGAATGGATGACGGACCATTCAATCCTAAAAACGTACCAGGCTGGGTTTAGGAGCAAGGTGTCAACCACGGACCAAATTTTTCGTTTGGCCCTCCTCTTTTGGAAAACGGTGCGGGTGGAGGGGGGGACGTTGTATACCGTCTTTGTTGACCTCCGCTCAGCCTTTGATTTGGTTCCGCGGAGTAAACTTTGGACGGTACTCGATAAACTCGGCACCACGCCGCTCTTTTAGACATTATTGTTCGTCTACACACACATAATTATGCACAGGTGCGATGCGGGAGGATGGGTAGCCTCTCAAAAAGATTTCCCGTTGGCAGGGGGGTAAGGCAGGGTTGTGTCCTTGCACCGACCCTGTTTTGCCTCTTTGTCAACGGGGTAATCGATTATCTAAATAATGTCCCTAACACAGATGCGCCTAGGCTCGGCGGCAGCAGGGTGACCGCAATTATGTTTGCTGACGACACCCTGCTGCTGTCGAAATCCCCAATGGGGATTCAGCGTATTCTGGAGGGCTTTGAGGCATTCTGTGGAGAGCATGGTGTCGAAATAAATGCCCTGAAGACCAAGTAGATGATTTTTAATCCCCCCCAAAAAACACGCCCCAACCCCTCTATAGGCCTGAATAGGCTAGAAAGAGTTTTTACGTTTGAGTATCTGGGTGTGACCTTGAATGATAAATTGGAATGGGGCGATCATCAAGTTAAATCCCAGCTCAGATTGGCCCAAATAGCAGGGGGAATAATTAGACTAGTCAACTCTAATAAATCATCTGTTAGACCGTTAGCCCCCCGTTGAAGATCTATAGACTCCAGGCCAGAGGTGCGATTCTCTATGGAGGTGAACTTTGGGGACACGCCTGCAAAAAAGAGTTGGTCACTGTAGAAAACAAGTTTCCTAGACAACTCTTAAAGTTACTGGCTAGTACCCCCCTTCAGCCCCTCAGGTTGGATTTGGGTCTGAAACCTTTGGATGAAGTAGTGAGTGTAAAGCCCCTAACCTTTTGGAGAAGATTATAGTCAACTCCTGAGTTAGTCAACTATAGGTAGGAACTGCAGGAAATTCTTGCTCATCCTGCTATAGAAAATATCCAGTGGTTTAAATATCTAAAAACTGAGTTTGCCCGGCTGGGCCTTTCGACCCTGTGGAGTGATCCTGAAGTGGCCTGTCAGGGATTGTCCCGCAAACATCTGGTGGCAACTTTTCATGCATGTAACCTTGCTTCTCACACACAGGGTACCCGCCCAGATTCCTTGGCTAACACTTTTCTTGGGGTGAAAGATTTTTACAAGTTTGAGTCAGTTCTTGATGATATCTTTCCGAATCTGGCCAGGAAATTATATCTGTAATGGCGGTATGGTACTCTCCCGCTAAGAGCATTTACCAGTAAATGGAAGCAGCACTCCCAGGAAAACTGCCCTGCCTGCAATTGTAGGCTCGAAGATGAATTACATTTAGTCTTCTTTTGCCCTGCCTACATTGCGGCTAGAAGGTTTTGGATAATTCCCTTATGTAAAAATCTAGGGTTTGCTAAATGCTCTGAGGCCCTTAGAATTCTTAAAACTGACCTCTCAAAAGTAACTGTGTTTGTAATGGCCAAATTTCTCGAAGCAGCATGGCACAAGAGATTGCTTCTAATTCCTAGGGTACTTCATCCCTGATTTAGTTTACGTATTAGTTAGTGTGTAAACTTCTTGTATCAGGTCTTTTATGTAATATTTTAGCCATACTGTTAAATTGCCTTTATTTGTAATTCACAATATTATAGATTGTTTTAACTAATCAGAACTGGTCTAATTGATTGTTTTTATAGTATAGGTTGATGTGTATTGGGGCATTCTTTCTTTTTTATCCGTGTGCTATCCCGCTATTGATGTAACACTGATGTCTGACTTTTGCTTGTATTAATTCTATGCTGATCTTTTATGGCATTTGCCAAAATAAAGATTATTGAAATGAAATGATTGAAAAACTTTTCATTTTGTTTTTCACTACTGTGAGGCCTACCCGTCTCAAAGGATGACATTGGAGATTCCTTATTACATTTAATAAGCTGTAACTTCCAATTCGAAGCAGGTAGCTATGTCCTGCTTGGTGACTTTGGAATTGTAATGAAATCCCCTATTTAATGGTAAAGTCAGATTTTATATTAAAACTTGGAAAATGCTACTTTTAGAAGGTTGGCATTTTTCAGCCTTTAGCCCTTTTGTGTCAGCAACCTGTCTTGAGCCACATGACTTGGTGGAACTGACAGACCGTGAATTCATCCCAGACGCTCATTAGTGGGACTAGGTGTACCTGAATGGGGCATCTGCTGGCAGGATGGAGGGGTGGAGCTGAGCACATCCCCACTTGCAACTGATTAGGGAGTGCTCTGTCTTTGCATAAAGACTTATCCTCTCCCCATCGTCACTTTTGCCAGCTTGGAACCAGAGCAGGGGAGTCAGAAAATTCCATGTAGTTCAAAGCTGCTGTCTAGAAGCTTCTGTCACCTTCCAGAAGGAGGGCATCAGGGAATAAAAATATGACCTAAGACAACAACCCTTCAGTTCACTCCTAGACCTACGGAAGGACTCTGAGTACTCCCCGCTGTGCAATCTGCAAGACTGCTTTGCTGTACCTGAAAGGACTGCTTTGCTGCCTAGAACCCTCAGAAGCCAGCCCTGTTGTTGAGCTATGCATCTTAACCTGAACCCGGAACTACCAGAGTGACTCCAAGTGCTAGTTTTCTGGCCTCCTGTTCATAGCTACAGGGACATAAACGGCTCTCACAATCTTGAACCTCCACCAGGACTCAGTCTGAGTGAATCATGAACACCCAAGTGGTATCAACACCAGTCCTGGACCCTTGGTTGTGGTGCTTAAAGTGACCAGATGGCCAAATCCCATAACTGCGGACTTAAACATTTTTTGGCCAAAAACTGCTCTGAGAACCAGGAGTCCGGGACCAATCTGTTTGCCTATCCGCCAGAGGTGCATCACCCATGGGATTAACTTTGCAGCTTCTCCCGCTATGTTCTTCTCCACAGCAGCAAATCCGATGAGCGGTCCTTTGCCAAAGGGGTATCCGGCCTCATGGAGCTGTCTCCGGGTATAGCCCGCTCGTCTCACTGGAGATGTTTTACTTCAAAAAAAGAGACTAAGTCCAATGTAGAAACCTTCATTGCGACTTCGGCCCAAGGCGATTCGGCAATGCCGCTCCCTTCTCTGACACCTCTTGCTGCCTTGCCCCATTGAACTTTACCTTCTCAGAAAATTTTACTCTAAATGTCTTCAATGTCCCAAGGTAAGTGCTGACCGGGACCAATCCACTTCTTGTATTCGAACTGCCATCCATCGCAGTAGGTCATATTTTTTTTAACTTTGATCTGGTTTCGGGCAACTAGATGTCCGCAGTTTGGAGCTTTGATCTTTTGTTCGCTAGATTGTCCTAAAAACTTTAGAAATTCATAACGCCGGCTCTACTGAAAAGAGTTTTTGTTGCTGTGGTGTAAAATAATTTAATAAAATATACCAAATGTTTGTAAATTTGTGTGGGATTTTTCTTCTATTGTGTTTTCACTTCTTTAATGTTTGTGTGCTGCATAAATACTTTACACATTGCTTCTACGTTAAGCCTAACTTATTTTTGTGCCAAGCTACTGCGAGTAAATCAGGTTAATTGACTGACTTTTTGTGGTTCACCCAGCAAGGGATTGTGGCTGTTGCCTGACTAGGGCTCAGACTTCAGTTAAACGACAACCCAATTTCTCACACCTCATCAGCTCCCCAGCAGACTGAAGAAATAACCGCACAATCTGGTGTTGGCAGATTACCTGCCCACCTTCTCCAGTCTGGTGGCTGACACCAATTTGACCCCTTCCCATGGACCCATAGTAAAGCATCCTCCTGTAGCTGCCATACAATTTGCCCACCGTAGAAGCGAGGAAGAAGCTTTTTCTGGAGGAGGATTTTTAGCCAGATAAATTAGGAAAATGCTCCACGCCCTGGCCTGGCTTAGAGATTGCTGTGAAGTGACTTGGTTAAAGCCTCTTCCTTTACCAGACCTTTCTAACTGAACACATAAGGATGGATGAAATTGTCTACAATGACATTTGAAACATGTTACTAGTTCATGGAATATCATCACTAATTGAAATCGAAATCCTGATGGTAACTTCAAAGAAAACAATCAGTCCTTAATTCCAATTTATACTATTATCAGGTTTAAACAAAATGCTTTCCCATATGTATCAAAGGTATGCAAGACCTTCCAAAGAATAGCACAGCATCCCCATGAATTCGCTTTTTCGTGTGTCCTTTCACAACTTAGGGGTGTTGGGCAGTCATAGAAACGTGATCTTCGTGAAAGGGAGCTGAGGAAACCCGATAATGGCCGCGTCCATTTCTTTTTACCATGATCAGTAACTGTAGCAGACATTTACAAGAGGATATTCAAGGTTAATGTGACGAAGTATATAGTTTAAACTCGCATGCCTCAGTACACAGGAGAAAAGATTCTCTCGGTGAAAAAGCTGTCATTCAGTGACATTGCACCTACTGCAAAACAACGATTAAACTCCATACACAAATGACATGTAAAATCACCCAGCTTTTTCAGTCATAAAAACATGAGGTCTGGTTTTATCGAGAAATCTAAACTTGCAGCTGGACAAGTGGGAAACCGTGCATTTGACTGTGCATCCTAACATGTCCATCTCGGGTAAATTAACCCACCAAAATGCACAAATTTGCGAGAATTGGTCTTAACGTGGGGTTGGTATTTCCCATAGTGATGCTGCACTCCTAATTAAAGCAGAGATACACGCCACTGAGCATTCCATGACAAGCTTTCTCCTGGAGCAATTCAGATCCATCATAGATTAAAGTTTGAGGCACTCGGGAGTCAGTTCTGAACACTGTTAAGTCGTAAGTTCTAAGGTCGTGATGTAATATTTTCATTCTAAAACCAGGGATGTGCAGTTTGCACACTGACTGGCTTGTAAATGAGAATGCAATTTACAATGTGACTTATGTATTAGTCGGTAGTTCACAAATATTCCAATCGCTACGGGGCTTGCAAAACGATCTTAATCACACGGGTTGCGATTTACAAACTGTTGTGATTGCCTACAAAGGCAGGGATATAGGTGTAATTGTTGATTGCACTGTAAGCTACCTGACAGTCGCAATGTAAAACAATAACATTTGTAAAAAATAAAAAAAAGGGCAGGGATATAGGCCAGCAAGAAACAACACCTCTGTCTTTGCAGTTCTATTCCCAAACAGGAGGCATATTTTTAAAAGCAGTCTTTCTACTTTGTGAATTAGTTACTATCACAACTGGGGGATTGTAACTGATAAATGTTTAGCGACCGTAGTTGCGGTCACAAACCAAAGTAAAATTCTATCACATCCTAGCTCAAATCTTTATAAACTGGTGACTTGTGGACCAGTGAAGATTACATGATAAAATGCATATTGTAGTTTGGTGATCCTGCAAGGTAGCAGCAGGACCACCCTTCAGCCCATTAAAGACTCCTACATTTGGGGCGTGGCTTGGACGGCAGTGGAAATGGCCGCCTAACCGAGAGCTATGTGGATCAGGAGAGCGACTTTCGTCTTTCCCTGTATTCCCCACATGTGCACGACCCAAAAACAAAGATCCAGCGACTGAAAGCATGAGGAGCCTTCCGGTAAAGTGAAAACCGTCTGCAGCTGCCAGTTTGCTGTCTTTTGCTAACTTTGCTAATCGAGCGCTCTCTGACCTGGGTAGAAGACAAAATGGCGGCACCAAGTCGCGAAAACAGTGCCTGACATCGAGCGCCGGAAAAGTAAACCATAATCGGCAGCCGCCCACCACATGTCTGGACAGAGAAGCGGACACCTAGAATCGACCTACAGATCTACCATGCGGTGAGAAGAGCCCATTTAACCGACTCGACAGCTCGTAATCGGCCCGACGAGCCTGACCCCAAAATGGCGGCGGCGGTTCCTCCGAGAATGCACTTCATAAACACGCAATGAGCTCCTGCCTCATACAAACTGCCCAACTTTCTCATCCTAGGGCAGAGGTCTTCAAACTTTTGTGTGCCGAGACCCCCCTGTCGATTTAGAAAAGGGGGGTGGTGATGAACAAAGTGTCTGAGTTAAACAGACCACTCTTACCCAGTCCAAAGATCAGGGCTTGATCCATCACCGTTATTTATCTCACTGCCCCATCCCAGCTCAGAACCTGGCTATATGCAAATCAGTCTGTCCCTGGCCCAGTGCATCATGGGAACAGGGCAGACTAAACTACCAAGCCAATTCTTCACCAGAAAGGAGACAAGCTACCGGGGACCGGTTTCTGGCATTTCAGCCTTCTTCGGCCCGGCTTGCTTGAATCCTGATGGAGCAGTGAGAAAGGGACTCATGTCTGAGTATACCCTGCCACACCTATAGTGGCCAAAAACGATTTAGAAAAGGGGGTGGTGATGAACAGAGTGTCTGAGTTAAACAGACCACTCTTACCCAGTCCAAAGATCAGGGCTTGATCCATCACCGTTATTTATCTCACTGCCCCATCCCAGCTCAGAACCTGGCTATATGCAAATCAGTCTGTCCCTGGCCCAGTGCATCATGGGAACAGGGCAGACTAAACTACCAAGCCAATTCTTCACCAGAAAGGAGACAAGCTACCGGGGACCGGTTTCTGGCATTTCAGCCTTCTTCGGCCCGGCTTGCTTGAATCCTGATGGAGCAGTGAGAAAGGGACTCATGTCTGAGTATACCCTGCCACACCTATAGTGGCCAAAAACGATTTAGAAAAGGGGGTGGTGATGAACAGAGTGTCTGAGTTAAACAGACCACTCTTACCCAGTACAAAGATCAGGGCTTGATCCATCACCGTTATTTATCTCACTGCCCCATCCCAGCTCAGAACCTGGCTATATGCAAATCAGTCTGTCCCTGGCCCAGTGCATCATGGGAACATGGCAGACTAAACTACCAAGCCAATTCTTCACCAGAAACCCCCCTGTCAACATTTTCAGTTGTAAGGACCCCCCTCCTGACAAACATTTCTAAACCTGTAGGCAGGGCTCCTGGAATTCTGAGGCAGGTGAGGACCAAATTATACGACAGGCTTGACTAAATTGTGTGGGAAGAAAATTTAAATGTTATGTGATGCCGCGTTATATTATGATAGAATTACTTCGTTATTTTGACATTTTCTGCACTCTGTAAAACTGAGGAAAGATTTCACCCCATCAGTACCAGTTTATAACCAAAATACAGCAATTAACATCAGAAAGATGTCTAGTCAACCTTTGTGATGGGCCTTTCAATCCGCAGGAATACGTGCTACCACATAAGAAGCTCACCTGGCCCTGGCCGAGAGCAGCAGGGGTCCCTTAAAACCCTGGCTGTCTTGTGCAGAGTTAAGCAATTTACTCATGCCGCTTTCCTCTCATGCCTCCCTTCCATCCCCCTCTCCTCTCCCAATCCCGGATCCCTCTCTCACTTTGCAGGCCATTTTCTTTCACCCCTTTTTACAACTTCTGAACTCTCCCCATTCAACTTCTCATTTCACCCTTAATCACCTCTTGCCATTCTGTCTTTTCACTGCCTTCATCTCTAGCAGTTTCTCGCATTTATCTCATGGTCCCTCTGGCCCCGTCACTTCCCGTGCCCATCTGCACTTCTCATTCACCTCAAGTCTCTCCATTCAAATTGTTGTCTATTTGTATCTTACACCTCTCCAGTCCCCCATTCGTCTTTCACATCTCTCCTTTGTTCTTTCACACCTTCTTGAACCAATGTCCCTCTCCCTTGTTACCTCAGCACCAGTGCTTAATTTGAGCAGGTGGTTTCCGGTGCTCCGCACTGGCACCTACTTCTGCACACTGGCACTATGACCGTCTGCCACATTGTGGCTCTGTCTGTGTAATTTAGAGATGAGCAGAACACCTCTTGTTTATTTATTCAATATACATTAGAAACGATAAACTCCTGACATCTATGCCATTCTCATAGCTGTGGGGGCTTGAAATAGTCACACTTGCACAGTGTTATGGCTGGAAGTTGCATAGGTATTGTCATTGGCCACACAGTCAAGGCAATGGGTGGGTGGTTAAAGTTGCAGTGGCCTACTGGTGAGGTCCCTGGCACATTAATCAATCAATCAATCAATCAGTGACACTTATAAAGCGCGCTACATACCCGTAGGGTCTCAAGGCGCGGGGGGGGGGGGCCGGGTGCCGCTACTGCTCGAACAGCCAGGTCTTCAGCTTCTTCCTGAAGGAGAGGTGGTCTTGGGTCAGGCGCAGGTCGGGAGGGAGGGAGTTCCAGGTCTTGGCGGCCAGGTAGGAGAAGGACCTTCCTCCTGTAGTCGCTCTTCGGATGCGGGGGACGGCGGCGAGGGCGTGGTTGGCTGATCGGAGGTGGCGTTTGGGAGCGTAGAAGTTGAGTCGGCTGTTGAGGTAGCTCGGGCCTTGGTCGTGTAGGGCTTTGTGTGCGTGGGTGAGGAGGCGGAAGGTGATTCTTTTGTTGACGGGGAGCCAGTGAAGGTCTCTCAGATGTCCGGAGATGTGGCTGGTTCGTGGGATGTCGAGGATGAGTCTGGCTGAGGCGTTCTGGATCCGCTGGAGTCTCTTCTGGAGCTTGGCGGTGGTACCGGCGTAGTGGGCGTTGCCGTAGTCCAGTCGGCTGGTGACGAGGGCCTGGGTGACGGTCTTCCTGGTCTCGGTGGGGATCCACCAGAAGATCCTCCGTAGCCTGCGTATGATGTTGAAGCACGCCGAGGAGACGTTGTTGACTTGCCTGGTCATGGAGAGGGAGGAGTCCAGGATGAAGCCCAGGTTGCGTGCTCTGCTCAGCACCTACCCCAGTACTCCCTCTCTTCCCCTATCGCTGCTGTCCCTCACCCATGTTGCATCAAATTACTTTTTAGATCATCTCTCAGCTATCTTCTCTCACAGTCTGACAGTAGCCCTCCTCTGTGCCCTCAACTTTCCATCACACTCACTTCTTGCGTGTCCGCACTTCCCTTTGCCACTTCACATTTCTCCTCATCCCTGACCTCTTTAATCAAATTCTCTCACTCCCTTGCTGTCCTTTCTCATCCTATCATCTCTCCTCACTTAACACACGGGTTAGACCTGTATGCTCCTCTTGGCCTGTGCCACTCTGCTTATTGTTCCCTAATTCAGGAAGGCACAAATTGTCTGTCTTGCTGTTTTGGTGCAGGCTACATAGTTATGGAACGTGCACCCTCCTTTGCTTCGCTCCACCAAGAATCCGTTATCCTTTAGGAAGATATAAAATCCGGCTCTATGCTCTGTAGGTCACCCCATTTGGCTGGTTCTCCTTCCCCTTCTGTATGTTTCTCATTTGCCTTCAGGCAGAAGATGGCTATTAGCCCCAGGACACCTTTTGGTAACAGTAGCACACTACAAATTTAAATAATAATAGTAATAGGCAGAAGCAGGGAAGCCACTAGACCCAAACTTCGCGGGGGCCTACACTCCCAGGCAGGGCTTGCCCTAGCACTGGTCACACACAGCGCAAGTATTTTTTGGTGCCCCATCCCCCGTTTCCTCCTTCTCCATAAATTCCCTCACTACCACTCACCAACAATGCACCTCATCTCTCTGTAGCACCTTCCTGACAAACTTTTTTTTATAGTGCTAATCATAGTTTACTCACACTCAGTTCTGTGATCTGCATAGTATATGTTCTTTGTAGCAGGAACATTAACCCTCTGCACTCTGTGGATAACAAGAGTGACCATGTGAGTGCGCGGTGAGCGATGCAACATTGTGAGAGTAGGGAAAGAGGAGTGACTGCATGGTGAGTGAGGGGAACATATGAATTTGGGTGCGGAAGTAAGTGCAGAGTGGGACAAATGAATGCATGGTTAGTGATGGGCTTGTTTGAGCGAGTTGCAAATTGAGCAGTGAGAGGGCAGGTGAATGAGGTGTCACATGAGTGCAGGGTGAGTGCAGATCAGTAGTGTGACTACAGGCTGAGGTACAGGGTGAAAAACGCAAGTGCATTGTGAGTGCAGAGTGATCACTGTGAGTGCAGGGTGAGAGGGTGAATGATATGAGTGCATGGTGATCAGTGTGAGTGCATTCTGATCTCTGTGAGTACAGGGTGAGCGTGAAAGTGAAGTGCGAGAATGAGAAGTGAGTTCTCTGAATGCAGGGCGCATTTCCAGAAGCTTGAAGTAACTCAGCATATTATTGACGGCGGCGTAGGGTTTAAGATATAAGGTAAACTACTGCTATTATGACATTAATCAGGGACTGAGGGTGGAGGAAATAAATATTATGCTGATCCTGCAACACATTTCCAGTCCTATGGTTAGGGTTGCCTGCTCATTATTTTGATGTCCCAGACGGTACAAAAATAAGCAGTCACCTAAAGCTGTATATTTCAGCACTGATCTGTGCGTACTTGGAACAACAAATATAAATAGAAAGCACGTTTAATTGTGTTCTATGGATGCCTCAATGATCCATGACTGATAATTAAAGGGAACAAAGACAGAAAAGTCACATTACGAATGAATGCATATGATTTTATTTACAATCCTATTTAGTGTCAAGAGGAGACCTTTGCAGGCTCTTTAACTATCAAATGGCTGGTATTTTTCTTCTGGCATCCCTACTTTATATTTCTTTTCATGTAATGCATTCTCACGCTACTGCAGTAAATGTAAAATTCAAATGTAAGGAATAGGCAGAGTTGGGGCCCAGGGGGTACTGGAACTAGAAAAACGAGCATTGGCATAGCCAATAGGTTTCGCCTTGGGACCTTATAAGTTTTTAGCCATGCAACAGTTGATGTTATTGCACCAAGGATATTGTGCTGCATAACTAAATACTTATAAGGTCCCAAAAGCGAGACCTATTGGCTATGCCAATGCTTGTTGATCCTCCATGCAGGAAATAAAGTAATGGTGGGGAACAGGTCTTTGATATTGAGACCAGGGTGATCTCTTTTACTAAAGCGTCAGAAGGATAACTCAAAGCAGTTTTAAATAATTATGCAATATTTTCTCACAAAATGTATAAATTAACACAATTAGTGTTTGTGTTTAGGATTCAAGGCCAAGTTATGCAGTCGGTGATAGGTTACAATTTGCTAATGTCGTGAACAATTTCTGTTTTGTACAAAGCTGTTTTGAAAGCCCACTAATATTCTTAACTCTGCAACATGTTTCCTAGCAACACGTATTTAATTTCGGGACACTGCTTTCTGATATTCTGAATGCCCACAGTAGATAAAGGGCTATTAGTTTAACATATGGCGAAAACTCATCCATTGTGGCATAAACCCTTAGTCTCTGCCTGGTAATTATAATGTAAGTTTTATATATTAAGTGGTGTAATGTCTTGCATTCTAATCATGCATCTTCGAGAGGAAAAAAAATCTTCAACTTGGTTGTGTTTTTCTTTTGCCGATATGCAGTTCAGGTTTTCCATTAAGGAACTGTCACGGATCCTCCTCGGTAGAGGAGGCTGTTCATCCACGGAAGCAAAGATGAAATGTCCCACACACTTCTAGACACCAACGACCCAAGCGAGAAGAGAAAACTCGCTCAAAGTCAGCTGCTACCAAAAAGTGTGGGGGGAATTTTCCCAGGGAGTATACCACTCTCCCCCAGCAAGGAAGATGTAGCTGCAGTCTCGATGGCAGGAGATGGCTGGAAATAAAAGTACAACAATACTAACCTCACCAACACTTTACAGGACTGATACATAAGTGTTCAACATAGTATTCCACTTACCTCACCAGGTGAGCGTCAGGGCTTTAAATCTAGCAGTCAAGGCGAGTACCAGGAGGTACCAAGGGAACTTGAGTGACTACCAGCAAGGGTACCTTCGAGGCAGTAGATACACAAGGGGTACAATTCCAGTCTGGCTCATAAACTGAAGACAGAGCAAGACTGGGGCCACAAGAGCAGCTGATGAGAAACTTGTGCCACTTATAGAGCTAAAGACAAAGTGACACAGAAATTCCCACTTCCAGCTCTTAAACTTAAGACAGAGCGGAGTGAGAAAGAAAGAACACACTACACAGACACTCCCCACTTCCAACTCCTAAACTAAGACAGAGCGGAGTGAGGAACGAATAACACACAACTAAGACAATCCCCACTACCTGCTCTTAAACTTAATACAGAGCGGAGTGAGGAACGGAAATACACCATACAAACAATTCACACAAAAATACACACTGCGTCCAACTCGGGGTTAATGGACGGAGCGGAGCGGGTGTATCTAGAATACTGAGCGGAGCGCGTAACACAAACAAACAAACCCCGTTGATCAATCTGCACGGAAAACAGAAATGATCTACGAGCAATATCAAGTCTGAGGAAACAAGGAGCGAAGGAAAATCTGTGAAACAATGCGAAAGGGAGAGAAGGCACCGGGGAAGGGCGTGCCGGGAAAGGAGCAGGTAGCGGGAAAGAGCGGGAGGAATTGACAACGGGCAGGAACCGGGCAGGGGAAGGAAATACCATAACTCAAGGAAGATACCACAGGAACAAGAAGGGGTCAATAAGGCATAACAGGATCTCGGGAAGCTACAGAAACCTCACGGAGCAGGACGCTGAGTAGAGGGGGCGTGGTCACTAACAAAACAGTAATCCAAGCATGGATTCGCGGGTGAAACGTCCTTTTCTGTCAGTTAGGGAGCGTCACCAAATACCATTGCAAAAGGGTTTGTCAGAGATTTAGGGAATGTCACAAAAGAAGCTCAAGGGCACAGAACAATTGTAAAAAGGAGCATTCTATGCGACCCTGAGGAATCTACGTTGAATACTCATGAATGGGGTCAAATCCGACCACCCCTAACAGGAACTTTGGGAATGTCTGGCTCTAAAGCCGCATTTCTGAATGGCCACTAGTCAAAAGATAGCTCAGCGGGCAGTGCCTACACTTTTACAGCACATAGGTAAATATATAAATGGTCTTTAACGACCTGTGAAAAACTCTGGCGTGCTGGAGATAAGACTGCAGACACAGCCCAGCGGAGCTCACAGCAGCTCGAGCTGAGACACACTATGGGGGAGGAGAGGGGCTGAATCCCTTGTTGTCCGATGGGCAGAAGTGTGACCGGGAATGAGCGACCCCCATTAAATCACTCCACGGCCCCCCTGGGGGTCGCGCCCCACACTTTGAAGACCCCTGTCCTAGGGGTATCTATCTGCATCAGAGCGATTCCACCATGCTCTACCAAGCATAGGAGCGGCTGCCCCACGCTCAGCGTTACCAGACACTACATCAGGATCTGCCCTCACAACCGAGCGTCTCCTCGTGGTCAGAGTCACAGCCCGCCATCTAATGCACCGCTGATTCCGCCTCTCGCTGAAAGAGACCACAGATACTGCGCTTTCATAAACACTCCGCGCTTCTGTAAGACTGTGAACCACTGTCCTACCAGCCATAGTTTCTGTGCCCTGGCCCTTCATGAATCCCCAAGCACAACAGACGAGCAACGGCCCTGTCTTATTTGTGTGAAGGGTCAGTACCATTAGCCCACAGTGTCTTCTTGCCAGATCTACACGGGACCGCCCTGCTTCCCATAGCAAACAATTCCACTCCGGAACTGAGTTACACACCACTACAAAAGTGGGGTTTTGCCTAGCAGCCACAACCAACATCCAATCCAATTGGGTGAGTCAGACACGTCTCCTCAGCACATCGTGCTGGCGAACAGAGAGGACAGAAACACTACCAAAAAGGTGAAGCCAGACCCACTAATCTCGGACTCCCCCATTAAGAGCAAATCGGACATGGCTGCAACGATGGAAATAATCCTTAGAAACTTGCAGACCTCCAAAAACTTTCTAAATCCACCAAATCTAAAACTGACTCTATGCAACTAGAGCTCGCAGCGATTAGAGCCGACATGAATGCAATAAACACAGGTTTGGAAGCAGCCGAACAACGTATTAGCGACGTGGAAGACCTGGCACGACAATCAGCGACTAGGATCCAACGTCTAGAGAACACCACGGACGAACTCAAACGCCACAACGCGGAGTTAGAAGATAGGAACAGAAGAGGGAACATCAGAATTTTTGGCGTTCCAGAGAACTCCGAAAAAGACGCAGAGTCATGCGAGGCCTTCCTTGAAGCATGGATACCTATGATCACCAACATAGAATTCCCACACGGTCTTGAGCTGGATAGGGCACATAGGATCCCCACCTTCACTACTAGAAACTCCAAAGGCCCCAGGCCGTTGATATGCAAACCGCTCAGATTCCAACATGTCGAAATGATCCTCCAATTCGCAAGAAAAAACCACTCCATCACGTGGGAAGGTCATAGAATTATCTTTACGCAGGACTTTTCAAAAGACACGGTAGCGATCCGTAAAGGTTTCCTGGAACTCCGAGACAAACTCAGATCCAAAAACATTGCCTTCTTCGCAGGTCCTGCAAAATTCAGAATCGTAGTAAATGGCCACCCAAGATTCTTCACGGACCCCAGAACCCTTGCGGACTTACTCTAAGATCGACGCGAACAAGAAATGGATCTATCGACCGGCCTCTCGAACAAAAGGAAAACGTGAACTCCAACTGCTCATGTGACATCATCTTGTCTACCTGTAATCAACGCCAACAAGCCTTTGCCTGTTCCCAAATGGGCTTGATATTAATCTAGCGCCATGTCTCCAGTCTGATATCGTCCGCTTCAACATCGAATCCCACCATCTCACCTGAACACTCTCCTGTATCGTGAGTTTATACTCTTAAAGTTGTGTCATATGTTTTCCATGAGCCTACAACACTACAACCTAAAAGACTATGCCATCCATGAACTTGTAGGTCTTGTGTTTCACTACAAAGTCACACTAATGTTAATATTTAAAATCTTAGCTTATAATGTTTGTGTTCTCATCCCACTACTGCTTACAACTGCTAACTAATGACATACGCATATATCCACCCTTAGGCCAGACCCTTATAGTGAGGCTCATTCATCCCCGTGTGTTCTCATATTGGGTCGACTCCTGTTAGCCTACGATCAGTCTCCCATAGTGGCACTTACTCACACCCAAAATGTTTGCTATATGGGACATGTTACATGTTTATTGATACTATGCTGTTTTATATTTAGGGACTATTACTAGCTAGTAGCCTACTACTCCTGTTCCACCTAGCACGGTACTGCTGTCGTACTCCCTATGTACGATTTTGGGGGGAGGGGGAATGCGGGTGGTTTTGACAGGGGGGGGGAAACGGAGTTAAAAGAGTTCAGAGAATAACAGATTTTCTATGTTTTGTACTGCCTTTTGCTTATGTTTATTTCTTACAGGTACGACACCCATCTTTCACTGCATCCTCAAATCTTATTTAAATGCTGTACCCTACACCCTGTCCTTAGAGTTGCTTCTCCTCACACTGACCTACGCAACCTTAGCACAAAGTTCCAGTTTCCACACCGACCACCCAGTCGTTGTGGACAATCCATGACACCCTACACCAGTAGCGTCCGATTGCCATTTTACTATTCAGCGATAAAGACCCACTCCGATGTCTAATACAAAATCATTAGCCGACGACCTTCACATAATCTCTCTTAATGTCAAGGGCTTCAACCATCCGGTAAAAAGAAGGAAAGTTTTTGAATATCTCTCCAAATCAAAGGGGGACATTATCCTACTCCAAGAAACCAAATTGTCCGAGGAAGATTTACAGTTCCTGAACATACACTGGGCGTCACATATATTGAACTCGCCAGCGGCACACAAAAAAGGAGAGGTAATCACCTTACTAGCGAAAAAATCCAATCTGACACTAGTTTCACACTCTCACGACAAAGAGGGAAGGCTATCCATAACACACCTACTAAGGGAAGATGATCCCATGAATGTAATAAATATTTATGGCCCAAACGCTGATGACCCGGAATTCTGGGACTCGGTCTCCCGTTCAATAGAATCCATTCCTCAAGACGACTTGCTGATAGTAGGGGGCGACTTCAACCTCCCCCTTGACCCGATATTAGACAGACAATCCAAATGCACCTTCCACCCCTCCCGTTCGCACGAAGCCCTCCTTCGCCTTTGTGACAGATATTGTCTAAAAGATTCTTGGCGCCTCCAAAATCCAGACGGAAGGGACTAAAGATCCAAAGCGATCCTTTCCCCCCAGAAGATGGCGCTTCAACGATGAAACCTTATCCGATCCCGCAAACAAATTGCTAATAGCAAAGGCCACTGACGAATACCTAATCTTAAACGACTCCCAAGACACTACACCCACCACCTTATGGGACGCTCTCAAAGCCACAATCTGAGGTGTCATCATCAATATCAGAGCCAAAACTAACGAAACCCTAAATAAAGAGCTGGAGTCGTTAGAACAACAGATTGGAACCTTAGAATCCCAACATAAATCCAACCCACTCGACACTAAAACACTAGAAGTACTAACCAAATAGAAATACGAATACAATACCATTACCAGTAAAAGAGCGGGGGTGTGGATTAACCGATTCAAGGCCCTAAAACTTTGTGAGGGTAATAAAGCAGGGAAACTCCTTGCTTCCTATCTTAAACACAAGCAGAAGTTATCCACCATATCATCCATAAAAGACTCCAGAAACAACACACACACAAAACAATCTAATATCCTTGACACATTCAAAACATTTTACGAAGACCTCTATAAAAACGACAAGCCATTAGATGTGTCAGCCTGCACTGATTACCTTGAATCACTTCATCTCCCCAAACTATCAGAAACTGATAAGACTCAACTGGGTTCCCCCATCACAAGCGCAGAGATCAAGGCAGCAATCAAAACACTGAAGAACAATAAGGCCCCCGGACCGCACGGTTTCACAACAACATTTTATAAGGCCTTCACAGACCAACTCAGCCCCCCGCTCCTAACGCTTTTTAACTCCACAGCATCCAGCGGAAGTATTTCCCCATCGATGAGCGAAGCTACGATCATAGTTATACCCAAAGAAGGGAAACACCCTCTCCTCACCAAAACTACCGCCCCATTTCTTTGATAAACCTTGATTGCAAAATGTACGCAAAAATCTTAGCGACCAGACTAAATTCCGTTCTTCATAAACTAATTATCCTCACGCAGGTTGGCTTCCTAAAACATCGGATGTCAAACGATAATACAAGACTACTGTGCCACCTTCTGGAGAAAGCAAAGGCCTCTTCCTCTCCAATGGTAGCGATAACCTTGGACGCAGAAAAAGCCTTCGACAAGGTCTCGTGGTCCTTTCGCCGGCACTGTATGCACACCTTCAACCTTGGCGACCCGTTTGCCAAGATGGTGATGGCCCTATACTCCGCCCCATCTGCCAGGATAGCTATAAACGGTACCCTAGCCAATCCGTTCCGACTTCACCAGGGAACCAGACAAGGCTGTCCACTTTCCCCAACGCTTTTCCTCCTAGCCCTTGAACCCCTCCTTACAGACATCAAAAATAACAAAGACATAGCGGGTGTTTCCTTCGGGGACACACGAGTAAAGTTGGCAGCGTATGCTGATGACATTTTAATTGCAACAGAAGACCCTACAAATTCCATTGCTGGAATTATGTCCTCAATTGACAAATACTCCTCCCTATCCGGCTACAAATTAAATAGGGATAAATCCGAAGTCAAACCCCTAAACATTCACACCACTAGAGAAGTTTTAGGTAACTCAGGTCTTACTTGGCAAACTGACATGATTAAATACTTGGGGATAGAATTTACTGATGACCACTTAAGTACCCTCAGACACAACGAGACCACAACCTTTGCCAAAATCAAACGACTGCTTGACGGTTGGTCCCCCGATTTCATCACATGGTGGGGCCGCATAGAAACCATAAAAATGATGATATCTCCCTTAGTTAACTACCTCATCACAATGCTTCCACTTATCCTTTCCAAAGAGTTCCACAGTAAATTAGATAAGCTGATTTCTTCCTTTCTCTGGCAGGGCAAGAAGGCCAGAATCAGTTTGAAAAAACTACGATTAGATAAAAGCCTGGGGGGAGTCAACTTGGCGGATTTCAAGCTATATAAAACTGCCTTTTTGGCAAAACAAGGGTCATACTGGCTAACCCCAGAGACGGATTACACCCCGGTGTGGCTAACCGTGGAAAGATCCATCATACATGGCATCGACCCCTCCGCTCTGCTCACCATCCAACTTCGACCCAACTTAGGCTCGGGCCCTATTTTTAATAACACCAAAATGGCTCTCCTCCTAGTCAGCAAACACTTACCACACCAATTCCAGAAATCAAATTGGGAATCGCTCTGGCACAACAACGCTTTAACATATAATGGGAAACCTCTAAACTACACTCCTTGGATAGCAAGAGGTGTACATTTCCCTCACCAACTCTCTGAAGGGACGTCGCCACTCTCCTTCAGTGAATTACAGAACAGATTCCCCCTCCACCACATAGAATTCTACAACTTTCTACATATTAAAGTAGCACTAGCGAAAGCGGACCTGAAAGACGTCACCCCCTCCCTCCCTGGATTCCTCACTTCACTAAACAAACTTGGCCATCAAGTATCGAGAATATACAAACCAATTCGACCACAATCATCCTCCCTAACCAAACCACTCCAGCTCTATTGGATTCTTTCTCAACCACACCAACTTCAGAATCGGAGTGGGCCAGAACCTGGGAATCCACCACACGCCACAAAATAAGCCCCACACTCTCACAAACCAAGTTCTGGCTACTCCACAAAGCCTTCTGGACTCCTAAGAGGCTTTTCCTACACAACATCAGGAACGATGACACCTGCTGGAACCGCAGAGAAGAGGGGGGACCTTGAACACTTAATATTCAAATGCCCATGCGTCACCTCCTATTGGGACAGAATCTTTGATCTCATTTCCAAAGCCCTACATATCACGCTCCCAAGGGAATTCTCAACGCTCGTCCTGGGATTTGCCAAAGCCGCCACACTCAATGATAACGATAAAGCCCTACTCGACCTTCTGCTGACGGCAGCGGTTAAAATCATACTGAATAATTGGAAAGACACGAACAAGGCTTCTTTCCCCCATTGGCTTAACTGGATCACCAATTTATGAGGAGCCGACAACATAGCCCTCGCCTCTACCCCTTGGCGTCCCCCGCTCAGAAAACTCTGGTCCTCGCTAGATGACTACTTCGACCTACACAAACCACCTTGATTACGCGATGGAATCGCGACCCTCCTGTACACCCACCCATCTAATTAACATGCTGCTGTGTGGTAATGATATTACTATACGTCTCTGTACGCTTACCTTCATGTCAGTGACTAGATGCAACTCTCCTATGTATAATTTATGCATATTGTATAACTTATGTATAATTCATATGTACTCTCCATACGTCAATTTCTTTTATTTATTTTCTTTGTATACCCCTTACATGTATATTTTTCAAATGCTTTACTCTGTTAAAACATTTATACAGATGTATATCTCTTAAACTCCTAATAAAAAACTTCTGAACAGAAAAAAAGACGCCTACATTTAACAAATTATAAAGCAAGTATTCCATCTGTTGAACCACTCTTGGCAATACCAATAGCAATAAATCATTACTGTGTTGTATAAATTGCATTGCCCTGAGTAGATCTCATAAGCACCAAGAGGAATAATACATAGTGTACCTCTTTGGAGAAAAGGAGACATGGCAGGTGTCTCTCACTCTTCTTATCTGCATGAGTAACTTGTTGTAAAGGAGTGTTCTGAGCCAGATCCAGTAATATTTTATCTGCAGCGGGAGTATTGTACACACATAGAGATCTCCATCTTGGCTCCTAGAAAAAGTAGATCTACACAGTTTTTTCCAACAAAACAGCTATTTAATACGTGCTATATGTTCCTCAAACTTGTGTAAGAAAATTATGATAATTATGGTAATCACAACAGTCACAATATTAAACAAAAGGAACATTAGGAAAAACCGAGCATATCTCTTCATACATCTCTGCAGTCCATATTTCATTAGTCTAGTCTCTACCTAATATCTACATATCTACATATCTGTTCTGAGCCTCATGATTATTCTATTGTCTGAATGGGTATTTGGACTCCCTGAATATTTCAATGGGAAGCCTTGCAAGTACCCCTGAACCGCCAAGCATATTACGGGTTTCCTCTTCATCAGCAGTTCTCATGGCATGAAAATGCTGGCAGTGAGGTAACATAGGGGGCCTTACAGGGCCCCTGTTCCCTCAGGGGCTAGGGAAGCATGCAGGGGGGCACACGGTGTGCCCCACTGTCTATGCACCCACAGTCCCAGCACTGCATGGACTTCACAGTCCATGCTGTACTGGAACGCGCTGTTGCGCGCCCACGGTACTACCTTTCTAAGTCTCTCATATGAGCTTTTGAAAGGCACCGCCGTGGGCCTGCCACTGCAAGACCGCCCACCCGGATTATAACTTGTAATCCGGGGGGCAGTCAGCAGTCAGCTTTGGTGATGTGGGAGCGGGTCAGAGGCGTGTTGCCCCGCTCTCACACTACCAAAGTTGTAATCAGGCCCATTGACAGGTACAGATTGTTAGAGTACCTTTATTTCAGTAGAGTAGAGACGGTATATGATAAATATCAACTGAGGAGCAATGTTATTTAAGACCTTATTACAGATTTAGACACAGTCTTGTCTAGGAACACACACAGATGTCTGTCTATCCCAACACATGTCCAAGTTCTTTGTCACCTTCATCTTTTATCACCATGCAGCTATCAGGGTGTAGTAGCCACAGCAGGAGGTGTGTACTATAGCTCACTTTCCTGGTTTTCCATAATCTCCTTGATGAAATGATGCTTCACATAAACACACATTGTATTTCCAAACAATCCACGAGAATCTAACAAAAAAATAGATTTATTTTCGTTGCAAAATGTTCCCAATTTATAGGCTGTGTGCTTTATTTTGTTCACTGGGTGATTCCTATATTTATATAGGAATCAAAAAAGCCAGCACTCTTTAAACATACAAATAGTATGCAATGCACGCTGTTTAACCCCTTTGCTGCGGCGGCAATTCCGCCGCAGCGCTAAGGGGTGGGGGGGCCGCACGGCGCTCCCGTACTTGTGACAGAACCGCTCCGTCACGAGCCTAGGGTGCGCTGTGCTGATGATGGAGTGGTTCCGTCACGGCCCCGCCCGCTCAACAGAACGTCCAGCGCAGGCGCGGAATCCGTGCCGCGCAGGCGCGCCGAGCGGGCCGTGACGGAACCGCTCCGTCATCAGCACAGCGCGTCTGTGGCTGGTGCGGAGCGGTTCCGTCACCAGCAGGGGAGGGGTTAATTATAGACCTTGTAGCTAAACCTTCTGTGTCTACACAGGAATCTTACATTTTCAGGCAGTATGACCAATGGAACTGATTTTCTAGAGGAGACTTTGGAGATGACTCAATAGTAGGTATTTACTTAATTCTAGAGATTATTAATGTAAATCTGTACTTGCAATGTTTTTAACTGTAACAGTATTCTTATTGTAGGCCGCAGTGCATGTGCTTTCCGTACTTGAATAATGACACCGTATCTAAAATGCCTCAACACCTAATCAAAGAAAATATAATGTTTCTCACACACGAACAAGGGCAGTAATAGAGTGTATTTTTGGACTTCTGATGAATAGATTTCTCTTCTACATAAAAGTGGTGGTGCTTCTCAATATTTCCCTGTAGTGGATGCTTGTGCAGTGTTACACAACATTGTCGATGGAGAGCAGGCTAGCTACAGGATGCAAGCAAGGCCAGCCAAGAAAGTACCTTTGAAGGAGCAAAGCGTTGATGCTAAGGGCTCGATGTGTCAATCGTTTCCATTCAGTTGATTGCTGCGTCATGGTTGAGCTTTGCTGAAGTGAAGACAATGCACTGTCGTCGAGCCGCACAGAGCGTCGTTGTCAGGCTGTAGAACTGCTGCAGTCGAACAACCTCTGCGTCGGTATTGAAGGGCAGTGTCGGTTCCGATTGGTGCAGTGGTGATGAATGAATCATCAGTTTGAAGAAAGCAGCTTCAGAACCCACTTCTATGGCTCAAAACTTGGAGAGGGCGCCTCAGGCAAGGGCAGGACTCACAGACAGCAGAGTCCAGCAGCACCATAAAAATTGCTGGAGGTCTTTTGTGTCCCTGAGACTTCTGAGAACAGGAGGCAAGCCCTTGGAGATCATTTGAAGGGAAGTCAGAGTCCAGCTGTCCTTCCAGCAGAGGCAGGGAGCAGCATGCAGCATGCAGCAGGGAAACAAGCATAAAGGTAGTATTTCCCAAAAAGCAGTCCAGATGAGTCTTTTAAGCAGCACAGAAGTCCTGCCAGGGTTCAGTTCAAGATCTAGAAGTGTCTCATTTGGTAGGGCCAGAGCCCCACTTCTTCTACTTAAAAGTGCCTTTATTGTAGGGAGTGACTTCAGAGAAAGTCTCCAAAGTGCACAAGGACCCCTTTCAACCCAGTCCAGTCTGCCAGGCTAACCTTTGGGGCTAAATCAGTGCTTTGTGTGAGGAAAGGACACAGCCTATTCAGATGCGAGTGAGCCACCTCTACCCACTTCCTGCCCAGCAAGGCTATCAGAATGCAGATGAGTTCTCTGCCACACTCAGCCTTTCCTGTGTTTGTAGCTGTCTAGAAGGAATGTACAAAGTGTATCTGTCACCCGGCCCAGACGTGTGTTATAGACAGACTGTCAGGCACAAAGGGCAGTAAGTACAGTGACATTTTCACTTTCTAAAAGTGGCATTTCTAAAACAGTACTGTTAAATTCAACTTCACCAGTAAGAAGGATTTATCATTACCATTCCAAACCTGTCAAACATGAAAAAGCTATTCCTCTCTGATCAGCAAATAAGAGCTTAAAAGTATATTAAGGAATTTTCCATTCTGGCCTATGAAAGGGGTAGACCTCACAGTAGTGAAAAATGAGATTGGTTATTTGTCACCACTAGTACACAAAGGTACATGTCTTCGTTTTGCTTAGCACATTGCCCTTAGGGTTACTTAGAACCTAACTTCGGGGTGACGTATATGTAATAAAAGTGGAGTTTAAGGCTTAGCAAGCAGTTTTAAATGCCAAGTCAAAGTGGCAGTAAACTTCACTGCACTGCACACCGGCACTGCCATGCCATGCCTGAGATAGGTTTGAAAGGATACTTCTGTAGGTGGTACAATCGGTGCTGCAGCACACTAGTAGCATTTGAATTACAGGCCCTGTGTATATGGTATACCACTTTTCAAGGGACTTACCAGTACAACAAATATGCAAATCAGGAACACACTAATGTCATCATGTTTAGGGGAAAGAACATGCACCTTCGCACTGGCTATCAGTGGTAAAGTGTGCAGAGTCCTAATGCCAACAACAAGAGTTCGTCAAAAAGAGGAGGAGGAATGAAAAAGGTTTGGGGTTACCCCTCGGAGAGGGCTATTTTACAACTCTAACAATGTTATACACATAACTGCTGAAACATCAACAGGTCTTGGCTAATACCAGACCTGAAAAAAAGCCAATTGGTTGGCCATTGGCTGCTAGCCTCTTGTCTTTAACACTTTTTTGCAATGTTTTTGGACAACATTCTTACTAACAGACGGAAGGAGAGGCTTGCACAGACAGACAAAAAATGAGGTTTGCACAGGCAGAGAGACTTCCACAGACTGGTAGAGAGCTTGCACAGACATTCGTGCACAGCTAGACAGAGAAGCTTACACAGGCAGAGAAGATTGCACAGACAGACAGAAAGAGATACTAAGAAGACAGAAAATGCTTGCACAACCAGACAGACAAAGAGCCTTGCACAAACAGACAGACAGACAGACAGACACAGAGGCTTGCACAGATAAACAGACAAGAAGACAGACAGGTTTGCACAGACTGACAAACAAGCTTGCATAGACTGACAGATGGGCTTGCACAGACAGATAGAGAATCTTGCATAGACAGATAGATAGATAGAGCTGCAAAGATACATGGACAGACAGATAGATAAGACAATGTGAAAGTTTGGCAGAATTAAAATTTGTAATATAATATTTTAATGTCTATATAAGCAGGACATATCAAGGCAGCTATGGTAGGCAAAATACCACTTGATTATTTAAGAACAATAAAGGGGCACTTGGTAAGTAGTATAGTTGAAACCGATAGTCCAGCTAGACAAGGGCATTACTGGGCATCAATAATAGATTTTCTAGTTTGCGATTCTAGTTTTTACTTTCTAATGACTGAAGTGAAAATGCATTTCCCTGATGTTAGTGACCATGTTATTCTTCAAGTAACAATCAATTGTCAATTGCAGCACATTTTTAACTGGGCACTTAAGGTGGGAAACGGACAAATGGAACTAGGATTAAAGCTCGGCCAAATGCACTGGAATGCTTCTAATATAATTCTTTTCAATAAAAAATGTGTTCAAAATGTAGACCTTTGCAGGAGGATGAGATAATTCTTGCCTTTGAAAATTGGATATTTTATTCTGTAAAAGAAGTAAAAACAATAAGCCATCCAATCAAAAGGAAGGTAAAACCTTTAAGAGACTCTTTCGATGCCAAGTTATCTGCAAAAATACATCACAGCATATGGAAACAATTTCTGCAGTTTTGTACTTTTCGAAAAAGAGATCCAGCTTAGGAAGAAAAGGAGAAGATATCGGATGGTAGAAATATTTGACACAAATTGGCATGTTCTCCAGCAGACTGTCCTCAAGAAAAATCCAAACCAATTTGGAGAAATGTGCTTCAGAAAAAACTGCAGTTACCGTGTCATACTACCTAATTCCTGCAAAGGACTATGGGCCAGATGTAGATAAATGGCATTTACAGATTCGTAAATACCGAATTTTACCGATTCGGTATTTACAAATCGGTAAATGCTATGTAGGTATTTTTACAGATTAATTTACCGAATTTGTAGAATTCGGTAATTACCGAATCGGTATTTACAGATTCGGTAATTGCCATTGATTCCTATAATGGCAATTACCGAATCGGTAAATACCGATTCGGTAAAATTACTTCACTCTCAGTTTACCTTCCAGGAAGGTAGCCAAAATCAGGCACGAGATCCGACATACCTTGGCAAAACAGGGAACCTCCCTGCGTCAGATCGCTCGGTTGGTAGGCCTCTTTTCAGCATCGATCCAGGCGATCTTTCTGGGGCCGCTGCATTACCGGGCCCTGCAGCGCCTGAAGGCGCACCACCTGCGGAAGGGTCTCACTTATTCACAGGTGGTACCTCTGACGGAAGAAGTACACGAGGAGCTAGAATGGGGGCTTTCCCACATGGAGGCGTGGAACGGGAGAGCAATTTTCGGCTCAGCACCAGACTAGGTGATAGAGTCGGATGCCAGCCGGGTAGGCTGGGGTGCGCGATGTGGAGAGTTTTCCACCGGCGGCAGTTGGTCACCGCAAGAACAGCTGCTTCAAATCAACTGTCTGGATCTTCTGGCCAGATCCTTTGCGGTTCAGTGCTGGACCAAGGACCGGGTTCAGGCCTCAGTCCTGTTGAAGATGGACAATGTGTCGGCTGTGAGATACATAAACCACCTAGGAGGCACACGATCCAAAGTATTGGCGATCATGGCAAAACAGTTTTGGGAATTCTGCCTAGCGCACCAGATATCAGTGACGGCGGAATATCTCCCAGGAAAGGAGAATCTTGTGGCGGATTGGCACTCCCGTTACCTTCGGGACTCCAGCATTTGGAAGCTGGATCCGGAAATTTTTCATCATCTGCAAGAGAGGTGGGGGCCTTTCTCAGTCGACCTCTTTGCGTGCCGTCTCGATAGGCAGCTTCCCCGGTTCTTCAGTTGGAGGCCGGATCCCCTGGCGGCAGCGTGCGACGCGTTCAGTCAGGATTGGAACCAGGAGAGGGGATACGCTTTTCCCCCGTTTTCCATGATTACCAGGGTGACGGCCCAGGTTCACCAACAGTTGGCGTCTGTGGTACTGATAACCCCGTGTTGGAGGTCTCAAGTTTGGTTTCCAGTTCTTCTGGGACTTTCTTGGGATTTTCCAGTCCGACTCCTCCCAACTCCCCATTTTTTGTTGAGTCCGGAAGGGACTCCCCACCGCCTGGTGGAAGACGGCTCCCTGTAGATCATAGCATGGTGGATTACAGGCAACGTTGGCGACTGCCGGGTCTTTCGGGACACGTTGAACTCTTGCTGTCCCAGGCCTGGGCAGATAGCACATCTAAACGATATAAATCCGCATGGACGCGATGAGTATGCTGGTGTTTGCGACAGGAAGGGGATCCCGTGGTCGCAGATTTAACCCATGTTCTGAATTATTTGGCAGAATTAGCTCAGAAGGGTTTGGCGTTTATGTCGGTGAACGCTGTTCGTTCGGCAATTTCAGCGGACCACGCTCCAGTGGACGGGGCTCCCTTGGGAGAGCACCCTTTCGTTTGCAAACTCTTGAGGGGCATCAGTTTGTCGCTACCACCAGAACCCCGTTATTCGGTTCTTTGGGATGTGAACCTGGTTTTGAACCTATTGTTGTCGTGGCAGCCTAACCCTTTTCTTTCCAGGAAGTAATTGTCGGCTAAGTTAGCCGTGTTATTGTATTTGGTGTCTTGTCAGAGAGTATCCGATGTGCGTGCTCTAGATGTCATGGCCAGAGTTTTGTCCCCGGATGGGGTCACTTTTACGGTGAGTAGACGCACGAAATCGAACACACGCACAATTTCTTATCCTGCTTTCGGTGAATCTCCTAAACTTTTTGTGGTACAATGCTTAAAAGCCTATGAGGAAGCTACGAAGGAAGTTCGCCCCCCAGGCAAACGACAACTCCTTATAGCCCTCAAGAAGCCTTTCAAGGCGGTGTCTTCCCCCACTATAGCCCGTTGGGTGCGGTGGGTCATGCAAGAAGCTGGTATTGACACCAGGACATTTGGTGCACACTTCGCTCGGGGTGCGATGGCTTCCAAGGCGTTTAATCTCTGTGTACGTTTGGAGGATCTTATGAGGGCAGCGGATTGGTCTTCAGATTCGACCTTCAAGAGATTTTATTTTAAACCGCTGCTCAATATGGCCCAGGTTGTGGTCGATAAGCTTTGAAGCAGCATAATCCTCGCCTCCGGTCCTGACATAGAACAGAAATTTGCCTAGCCTACGAGAAGGTAAGTTTCAATTCTATTAAGGACGCGGAGGCGAGGATTATGCTCAATTCACTCTTCGCTTTATGTGTTTGCGTCCTTAATAGAATTGAAACTTACCTTCTCGTAGGCTAGGCAAATTTCTATTCTACCTTCCAAGCGTATTCCAACTACACATTCGTACTCGGACTCTCCCTGCGGTGGTCACCAAATGGAAGTTACCCTATAGCGGTTGACCGATGTTAGAATTGGGGGTCTGTAGTTGGCACAGGTAGGTACTTGTGACAAATAGGGACCCTCTCCTCTAGTCAGAGTAAGTGGGATAACACTCCTAAAATAACCCCTGCTCACCCTCTAGGCGGCGTGGCGCAACCAGTCAAGACGTATTTCAGAGGCGTAAGTTAAGCATTTGTGACCACATACAGTAACACAGTGACAACACTACAAATGGACACCACACAAGGTTTTATATAAAAAATAAGTATATTTTGTGTAGAGTTACCACAAGACAATAAACAACAAAAAGAATCCACAGTACTATTAGATTTCAAGAGTTCTGGTTAAAAATGCTTAAATCAAGGTTCTGTGCGAGTTGGTAGCCGAGACGGGCTACAGCGTTGTTGAGAATAACAGAGTCTAGCAAATCCAGCTAACCGCATCGGTACGGGCCCACTCAAATGTCGACAGACTCAGTCACAGAACCTTTTACTTGGGGCAGCCGGCACGGATGTGCGGGCCGGTTCCAGTGATTATTGCAGTGTAGAAACAGGACGCGTTGTCCCTCGATGCGGTGCAGTCAGCGGCCCGTTGACAGAGTCGGTGGATCCAAGGCTTGCATTGCAGGGCGAGACAGTGCTTCGATGCGGTGCTTGCAGCTTGCAATGCGGCAAACGAGCCGGAGTTCGGGAGCTGGCGTCGGTCAGTCCCGACAGCGGTGCGTGTAGGGCGGTGCGACGCAAAGTGTGTGAGGCGGTGCCCCTTTCCGGTGCGGTCACAGGACTCGAAGTCAGCAGCAGTGACCCCGTTGGTTAGACCAGTTCGATTCGGTGTAGCGAGGCGTTGCACGTCGCGGTGTCCTTCCAATCCCAGTGCAGGCTACGGCTCGTTGACGAAGTCAGTAAGCGCAGAGCTTGGTTTGTTTGAGGCGGACGTTGCTTGGTGCGGTGCCTACAGGACACCATTCCAGTTGTTAGAGTCAGTCACATCTCCCTGCCTCTGTAGCCACTTGTTTCCAGCAGCAATTCGCAAAGGCTGGTGAAGTCCACTGGTCCTGGGACTTCGGTCAGGGGCAAGCTCTCTTCTAAGCCCTTGGAGATCTTTGCACAAGTTGAAAGAAAAGTCCACTAAGATCTTTCTTCTCTCTTTGGCTGTCTCCTCCATGATGACAGAATCCGGAATGATTTAAAAAAAAATGGAGATCTCTGGCAAAAACAAGTATCAGAAGTACGTGGCTGCGTTATGGTCTGCACTCAGTAAGTAGTGTGCACCAATCACTGACCATGAGTCACAAATGCAAATTTGAAATCCTTTCTGCTTGGCTTCCAATGTTAAAATTGGGGGTCTCTAGTTGGCACAGGTAGGCACTTGTGACAAATAGGGACCCTCTCCTCTAGTCCGAGTAAGGGGGATTATACTCCTAAAATAACCCCTGCTCACCCTCTAGGCGGCGTGGCGTGAGCAGTCAAGACTTATTCCAGAGGCGTTGTAAGTTAAGCATTTGTGACCACATACAGTAACCCAGTGACAACACTACAAATGGATACCACACAAGGTTTTATATAAAAAATAAGTACATTTTGTATACAGTTACCACAAGACCAATCAACAACAAAAAGATTCCACAGGACTATTAGATTTCAGGAGTTCTGGTTAAAAAGGCTTAAATCAAGGTTCTGTGCCAGTCGGTAGCCCGGACGGGCTACAGTGTTGCTGAGAACAACAGAGTCTAGCAAATCAAGTGGACCGCATCGGTACGGGCCCACTCAAATGTCGACAGACTCAGTCACAGTACCATTTACTTGGGGCGGCCTGCAGGGATGTGCAAGCCGGTTCCGGTGATTGTTGCGGTGCAGAAAGGAAGCTTTACAGGACGCGTTGTCCCTCCATGCGGTGCAGGCAGCGGCCCGTTGACATAGTCTGTGGATCCAAGGCTTGCGTTGCAGGGCGAGGCGGTCCTTCGATGCGGTGCTTGCAGCTTGCGGTGCGGCGAACGAGCCGGAGTTTGGGAGCTGATGTCGGTCAGTCCAGACAGCGGCGCCAGGCAGTGCCCAACTCCTATACGGTCACAGGACTCGAATTCAACAGTAGTGACCGCGTCGCTCAGACCAGTTCGATTTGGTGTAGCGAAGTGTTGCACATCGCAGTGTCTTTCCAGTCGCGGTGCAGGCTAAGGCTGGTTGACGGAGTCGATGAGCACAGAGCTTGCGTTGTTCGAGGGGGATGTTGCTTGGTGCGGTGCCTACAGGGCACCGGGCCGGTCATGAGAGTCGGTCACAGCTCCCTGCCTCTTTAGCCACTTGTTTCCAGCAGCAATTCACAAAGGCTGGATCTTTGCACAAGTTGAAAGTAAAGTCCACAAAGTTCTTTCTCCTCTCTTTTGCAGTCAGGCAACCACTGCTTGCCAATCCCCCAAGCAGCGCTTCAGCTTGGGAATAGTCTCTTCTCAGTTTCGTCAGGTTCCTTCCCCTCAGCAGAGATTTTATCTTGTAAGTCCAGAAGGGATCTAATTTCATGGGATCAGGGTCCCAATATTTATACCCCTAAATCCTTTGTTCTCTGAGGGGAGAGGGGCCTGTGCCCAGTTCAAGCCAGTTCTGAAGCACTCTGTTTACCAGACTTCTACTTCCCTTTCACAGCACAGGGCAGGCACATCAGACGCACCACAGGGGGTGGAGTCAGCATTGTGGAAGGCAAGTACAGTCCTGGAGCACTTTGTTGACAGTCTTCCTCCTCTTTCAGTGTGCAGGGCAGAGACATCAGACGCACCACAGGAGGTGGAGCCAGCATTGTAGAGGGAAGGCCCAGCCCTGTTCAGGTCCCAGGTTCAACTCCTCCCTCTCATCTAGATGCAGATCTCCCTATTCACCACCGGGCAGCCCCAGCCTGTCTCCTGGAATTCCCCAGCCCTGCTACACACAAACCCAGAAAAGGAATACACAACCCCGCAGAGGAAGGCTCAAATGGTTAGGCAAGCAAATACCTTTTTTCTAAAAGTGGTATTTGCAATTACAGAATATTAAAATAAACTTCACTAAAAGATGTATTTTATTATTCTAATAATGGTAAAAAAAAATAATAACACATATTTAATAAAAATAATAATATTTACAAATCATATATAATATATACTTACTTAACAATAATTACTATTCCCACTCCAGTGGGTGCAACAGTAGGGAAAACTGACCCTGAACCCAAAAAATATCCCTTTACCCAAGAACTGAAAACTGACCCTGAACCCTAAAAATACCCTTTTACCCAAAAACCCAAAACTGACCCTGAACCCTAAAAATACCCCTTTACCCAAAAACTAAAAACTGACCCTGAACCCTAAAAATACCCATTTACCCAAAAACCCCAAACTGACCCTGAACCCTAAAAATACCCCTTTACCCAAAAACTGAAAACTGACCCTGAACCCTAAAAATACCCCTTTACCCAAACACTGAAAACTGACCCTGAACCCTAAAAATACCCCTTTACCCAAAAACTGAAAACTGACCCTGAACCCAAAAAATACACCTTTACCCAAAAACTGAAAACTGACCCTGAACCCTAAAAATAATACCCCTTTACCCAAAAACTGAAAACTGACCCTGAACCCTAAAAATACCCCCTTACCCAAAAACTGAAAACTGACCCTGAACCCTAAAAATACCCCTTTACCCAAAAACTGAAAACTGACCCTGAACCCTAAAAATACCCCTTTACCCAAAAACTGAAAACTGACCCTGAACCCTAAAAATACCCCTTTACCCAAAAAACCAAAACTGACCCTGAACCCTAAAAATACCCCTTTACCCAAAAACTGAAAACTGACCCTGAACCCTAAAAATACCCCTTTACCCAAAAAACCCAAACTGACCCTGAACCCTAAAAATACCCCTTTACCCAAAAACCCAAAACTGACCCTGAACCCTAAAAATACTCCTTTACCCAAAATTAATTAATATTACAATTAAATTACTTCCCACCCTATTCCCCTATAAACCCACAACCCGCTCCAGTAGTAAAACATATAATTTAGTTAAAAATATACATAAATTATCAATTAATTATTCAATTAATCAATTAAAATAATTCATTGCCAAATAATATTTAATTGCAAAATAAATTAATAATTAAAAAATAATTATTTAATTACAAATAAATTACTTCCCACCCTATTCCCCTATAAACCCACAACCCGCTCCAATAGTAAAACATATAATTTACTTAAAAATATACATAAATGATCAATTAATTAATCAATTAATCAATTAAAATAATTCATTGCCAATTAATATTTAATTGCAAAATAAATTAATCATTAAAAAATAATTATTTAATTACAAATAAATTACTTCCCACCCTATTCCCCTATAAACCCACAACCCGCTCTAGTAGTAAAACATATAATTTACTTAAAAATATACATAAATTATCAATTAATTAATCAATTAATCAATTAAAATAATTCATTGCCAGTTAATATTTAATTGCAAAATAAATGAATCATTAAAAAATAATTATTTAATTACAAATATATTACTTCCCACCCTATTCCCCTATAAACCCACAACCCGCTCCAGTAGTAAAACATATAATTTACTTAAAAATATACATAAATTATCAATTAATTAATCAATTAATCAATTAAAATAATTCATTGGCAATTAATATTTAATTGCAAAATAAATTAATCATTAAAAAATAATTATTTAATTACAAATAAATTACTTCCCACCCTATTCCCCTAAAAACCCACAACCCGCTCTGGTAGTAAAACATATTATTTACTTTTATATCTTTTTTATTTATAAAAACATATTAAACACATATTATAACAATTAATTTAAATACTTAACTAAAATTTCTAACACATTAGTAAAGCGAAATTACTTACATCGATATATATGCTATCGATATAAGTAATGTCGATATTACTTACATCGATATATATGCTATCGATATAAGTAATTTCGATATTACTTACCTTAGGGTCGATATTCTGGACATCGATATTCTGGACATCGATATTCTGTCCCTTCGATATTAGCAACTCGATATAAGTGTAAGTCGAAATTAAAGATTCGATATTTTGACTGTATACCACTGTGAAGCCCCTAACGGATCAATGAGCTCATCAGCTCTGGGGATGGGGTGCGCGTCGGTCTTCGTGACCGAATTGAGCCTTCGGTAGTCCACACAGAGCCGGAGTTTGGGTGTGGCACCCGGTACCGTAGCCTTTGGGACCAAGACCACTGGGCTGGCCCAAGGACTGCTGGAGGACTCTATCACCCCTAGTGGAAGCATCTTTAAGACCTCCTCACTGATGAAAGTCCTTAATCCGTCAGTTACCTTGTAAGACTTGTGCTTCATAGGTAAGCTGTCTCCTGTATCCACATCATGGACGCACAAATCTGTGATACTAGGAACCAGGGAGAACAGATCAGAAAACTGTCCCAGCAACTGGCGGCAGTCATTCTGTTGCTCAGGGGTCAGGGTGGAAGAGAGGTTAACACCATCCACTGACCCATCTTGCTCTGTGGCCGCCAGGAGGTCTGGAAGAGGTTCAGTCTCCTCTTCCATTCCAGCATCTGTCGCCAAGAGCATGCCCACTTCAGACCTCTCTAAAGGGGGCTTAAGGCAGTTGACATGTAGGACCCTCAAGGGGTTCCGGGAAGACCGCAAGTCCACCAAGTAGGTAACTGGACTCTTGCGCTCCACAACCTCAAATGGTCCGGTCCACTTATCCTGGAGTGCACAGGGCTCCACTGGGGCCATGACCCACAATTTCTGACCAGGTTGAAGCTCCACCAGAGTGGCATTCTGGTCGTACCCCCGCTTCATCTCCTCCTGGCTGGCTTCCAGATTCGCCTCAGCGAGTTGCCTGAAACGCCTAGTCTGGTTTCTGAAGGCCAGCATGTACCTATGTACATCCTGGGGAGGTTTCCTGGGAGATTGCTCCCAGCCTTCCTTGACCAAACTCAGAGTTCCTCTGACCGGGTGTCCATAGGGAAGCTCAAAGGTACTGAACCCTAGAGATTTCTGTGGCACCTCTCGGAATGCAAACAACAGGCATGGTAAGACGACGTCCCACTTACGCCTCATGGGTTCCTCAAGACCCATAATCATGCCCTTCAGGGTTCGGTTGAACCTTTCAACCAACCCATTTTCTTGGGGGTGGTAAGGAGTGGTGAACTTGTAAGTTACCCCACTTTCCTGCCACAGGGACTTCATATACTTGGAAATGAAGTTGGTGCCCCGGTCAGACACAACCTCTTGAGGGAATCCTACTCGTGAGAAAACTTCAGGGTTTGGTTTACCGCGCCCCCTGCCACTTCTCCCTAAGGCGGGTTCCTGGGTCTCCCTCTCAGACTCCAGGTCCTCTTGAGCACCCCTACTGGCTGCCATTGACGGGGTGGTCACGCACGCCCAGTCAGGCAGACCCACCTTCCTCAGGTGAGTACTCTTTTCCACCTTCTCCCTAGGTGAGCTCCCCAAGTCGTTCCCACACAAACAGTCAACAGGCATGACTGGTCTCACAGCTACCTGAAGAGTACCAGAGACCCCCTCCCACTCAAAGGAAACCTGATCCATTGGACAATGACTCTGTGTCTTGTCGAAGTTAACAACTCTGCAGAATGCATGTGGGACAACCTGCTCTTGTGACACCTGACAGCTGTCACACTGTCTCTAAGAGCCTCCACCTTTTGGCCATTGATGGTCACCCACTGCCCATATTTCTTAGTGTTGTTGGGCAGTTGGTTCTCTGGGACCACCTCACAGTCTCCTAAAGAGACAAGGGACATCTCTGTGGGACCCCACCCACCTTGGACTTCCACCTCCTTCTTCAAAGGCTACACTAGCCATCTGCCAGGGCGGGCCACCAGTGGGTGCTGGTTTACCAAAATGGGGCACCTGGTATCAGTCGCCTTATGACCCAGGTCCCCACATCTGTAACATTTTAGGGGTCCCTGTGGAACAGGATTACCTGTCGGGACCATTGGCTTTTTCTCAGGGGGAGGCTGGGAACCTTTCCCTTGGGAATTACTTTGGGGCCCTCTGCGGAACTCCCTCTGTTTACCCCTGTCCCCCCCACTCTTCTGCTGGGGACCCTGCCCACCCTTGGCTGAGTCTCCCACGTGACCCTTGTGGACCCTGGTACTGACCCAGCGGTTCGCCTCCTCAGCAAGCTTCCTAGGGTTAGTCAGCTTGCTATCAATCGGGTGCTGGTGCAGCTCTGGAAAACAATTATCAGACAAGTGTTCGTATGCAATCAAATCCAAGAGAACTTGAAAATCATTAACTTTGCTGCCCTTTACCCAACCATCCAATGCTCTGCAACAGAATGTGACATACTCAACCCAGGTACTATTTTCTATCTTTTTGCACTTCCTGAACCTCTGCCTATAGAGTTCAGGGGTCAAACCATGCCTATTCATGAGTGCCTCTTTCATGTGGCTATAGGAATTATGGACTTCAGAAGGTAAGTCCAACAGTGTGTCCCGCCCCTCACTAAGGAACCTTCCCCACAACCCCGCTCCCCAATCTCTCTCAGGGACCCAGTGGGAAGACATGGCTACCTCATAGGCTCTGAACCACTGCCCAATATCATCATTCTTAAAAAAACTCCTTTACCACATCTTTGGGGATGTGCACTCTACCTTCCCCAGGTGCTGACAGCATGCTGCTTCCAGAGGGAGTAATCTCTAGGCTCCTCGCTTTCAGATCCAATTCCCTCAAAACGTTGTCATGCTCCAATTGCAATCTCTTTTCCTCTATAGCCATCTTCTTGCTTTCTAGCTCCAGTTGCCCATTCAATTTGAGCTTGGCCATCTCCATTTCATGCATCCTGTTTTCTTTTCTGTCTGCCAACTATTCTGGGGACAGACCTCATGCAGAAACACTGCTACCCACTGGGGAGGGTGTACCCCTCTTCTCAGGACCCAGTGGCCCACCAAGCTGCTCTTCTGCATCCTCATAATTCACTAAATCACCAGGGGCATTCCTTGCTTCCACCCAGGCCCTCAGCGCCTTGTGGTATTGCTCCTTTTTGGTGATTCCGGCAGTGGGAATTTTAAACTTCCTGCAGAAGCTCTTGAGTTGCTTGTTGGTGTAGCTTTCTATTTTCTCTTCCTCCCAATCACAGTCAACAGATGTGACTGAGGCTGTCTCCTCCATGATGACTGAATCAGGCATGATTTAAAAAAAAATGGAGATCTCTGGCAAAAACAAGTATCAGAAGTACGTGGCTGCGTTATGGTCTGCACTCACTAAGTGGTGTTCACCAATCACTGTACATGAGTCACAACTGCAAATTCGGAATCCTTTCCGCTTGACTTCCAATGTTAGAATTGGGGGTCTCTAGTTGGCACAGGTAGGTACTTGTGACAAATAGGGACTCTCTCCTCTAGTCAGAGTAAGGGGGATTACACTCCTAAAATAACCCCTACTCACCCTCTAGGTGGCGTGGCATGAGCAGTCAAGACTTATTTCAGAGGCATTGTAAGTTAAGCATTTGTGACCACATACAGTAACCCAGTGACAACACTACAAATGGATACAACACAAGGTTTTATATAAAAAATAAGTACATTTTGTATACAGTTACCACAAGACCAATCAACAACAAAAAGATTCCACAGGACTATTAGATTTCAGGAGTTCTGGTTAAAAAGGCTTAAATCAAGGTTCTGTGCGAGTCGGTAGCCCGGACGGGCTACAGCGTTGTTGAGAATAACAGAGTCTAGCAAATCCAGCGGACCGCTTTGGTACAAGCCCACTCAAATGTCGACAGACTCAGTCACAGTACCTTTTACTTGGGGCGGTGGGCACGGATTTGCGAGCCGGTTCCAGTGATCGTCGCGGTGCAGAAACGAAGCGTTGCAGGACTCATTGCAGGACGCATTGTCCCTCGATGCGGTGCAGGCAGCGGCCCGTTGACAGAGTTGGTGGATCCAAGGCTTGCGTTGCAGGGCGAGGCAGTGCTTCGATGCAGTGCTTGCAGCTTGCGGTGCGGCGAACGAGCCGGAGTTTGGGAGCTGGAGTCGGTCAGTCCGGACAGCGGTGCAAGTTGGGCGATGCATCGCAAAGCGTGCGATGCGGTGTCCAATTCCGGTGCGGTCACAGGATTCGAAGTCAACAGAAGTGACCGCGTTGGTCAGACCAGTTCGATTTGGTGTAGAGAGGCGTTGCACGTCGCGGTTTCATTCCAGTCGCGGTACAGGCTAAGGCTCGTTGCCGGAGTCGGTGAGCGCAGATCTTGCGTTGTTCGAGGTGGACGTTGCTTGGTGCGGTGCCTACAGGACACCGGGCCAGTCGTGAGAGTCGGTCACAGCTCCCTGCCTCTGTAGCCACTTGTTTCCAGCAGCCATTCAAAAAAGCTGGATCTTTGCACAAGTTGAAAGAAAAGTCTACAAAGTTCTTTCTCCTCTCTTTGGCAGTCAGGCAACCACTGCAGGCCAATCCCCCAAGCAGCACTTCAGCTTGGGAATAGTCTCTCCTCAGTTTCTTAAGGTTCTTTCTCCTCAGCAGAGGTTTTGTCTTGTGAGTCCAGAAGGAACTAATTTCATGGGATCAGGGTCCCAATACTTATACCCCTAAATCCTTTGTTCTCTGAGGGGAGAGGGGCCTGTGCCCAGTTCAAGCCAGTTCTGAAGCACTCTGTTTACCAGACTTCTCCTTCCCTTTCACAGCACAGGGCAGGCACATCAGACTCCCCACAGGAGGTGGAGCCAGCATTGTGGAAGGCAAGTACAGTCCTGGAGCACTTTGTTGACAGTCTTCCTCCTCTTCTTTCAGTGTGTAGGGCAGAGACATCAGACGCACCACAGGAGGTAGAGCCAGCATTGTGGAAGGCAAGTACAGTCCTGGAGCACTTTGTTGACAGTCTTCCTCCTCTTCTTTCAGTGTGTAGGGCAGAGACATCAGACGCACCACAGGAGGTACAGCCAGCATTGTAGAGGGAAGGCCCAGCCCTATTCAGGTCCCAGGTGCAACACCTCCCTCCCATCTAGATGCAGATCTCCCTATTCACCACCGGGCAGACCCAGCCTCACTCCTGGAATTCCCCAGCCCTGTTACACACAAACCCAGACAAGGAATACACAACCTCGCAGAGGCAAGCTCAAATGGTTAGGCAAGCAAATACCCTTTTTCTAAAAGTGGTATTTGCAATTACAGAATATTAAAATAAACTTCACTAAAAGATGTATTTTATTATTCTGAGTCCAGGCATACTAAACTCTAATTTCTACCATGTTCTTTGAGTCTGCTAGGATTATAAAGTGTAATAATTCTAACAGCCCATTCTGGCATATGGAGAACAGGTAGCCTTGCAATAGTAAAAAACGAAAATGGCTGTAATTAACTATTAGGACATGCCACACACATCAGGGCTTGTCCTACCTTGTACTTACCATGCACCCTGCCCTTGGGCCTACCATAGGGGTGACTAATATGAAGAAAAGGGAAGGTTTAGGGACTGGCAAGTGGGTGCACTTGCCCAGTCAGCATGGCAGTACTAGACTACACGCAGGCTATGCAATGGCAGACCTTAGACACATTTTACAAGGCCGCTTCTGTGGGTGGCACAATCAGTGCTGCAAGCCCACTAGCAGCATTTGGATTTACACGCCCTGGGCACACTCAGTGCACTGTACTATGGTCTGACAAGTAAACCAAACATCCAATCATGGAACCACTAATCAATACATCAATTTACAGTAGGGAGCACTCGCACTGTGGCACTGGACAGCAGTGGCACAGTGCTCAAAGCATTTAACACCAGCAAAAACACATGAGGCAACGGCAAAAAAATGGAAGAGAGACCCACGCCAATGGTGCCAGGTCTAACAACCGACGCGATATGCGCCAACAAATACTAGACAACAATGCTGATTGGATGGATTTAAAAACAAACTACACACCTGATGTGCCTTAAAAAGAGAACATGCCTACAAATCACACTATAAAACACACCCCATCCATGACCAGCATTTTTGCTTCCAAACCGTAGCCCACAAGACAGGCATCAATGTTTTCTGCGTTTAACTTGTTGGTTTTTCATTCATATATTTACTCACATTTTATTTTTTCACCAGGCCAGGGAAAAATAAAACAAGCTTCATTGAGCAAGAGTTGACCTTCGTGGTGGATGAAATCATTAAAGTAGAGCCACGCATTATTGGAGCAGGCTCCTCCCAGTAGGAAAACTGAAATGTGGGACAGGATAGTGAACAGAGTTAATGCTTTTGGTAACACCCTGCACACTCAGGGCAACTTTAGGAAGAGGTGGAATGACCTCAAGCTGCGGGTATGTACCAGGTACAACAGTCACCACCTGGTGGTGGCCCATCCTGTGTACTCTTACAACATCTTATCCTGGGAGGAGAAGGTCTTGGCCATCCTGCGTACTGAGGGCTTGACAGGAAAAGAGGGGGGAGTGGAGTCAGGTAAGTTACACTTCAATAACTGCCACAATAGCACCATTTCCAGTTTGCTCTCAACTCTGCTTTTGCTATTCTGTTCTTTATCTATTTTCCTAACATTTAATACTCAAAGTATCTGAGATGTTGGTTTGTCTGTGGCAATGTGTATTGCTGCATATAAGACCACATGTATCCAACTCCATGACAGGCCACATGTTGTGATGCTGCCTGTAAGCACATTACTATTATAATATCAATCCTGGACCCGTGATATGTGTTAAAATGTAAATCTGTGGTCCATCCCAAATACATGATGCTAACAGCATCGGTACACTAACTTTTCGTCAAGTGTTGGTAAAGTGAGATTGAAGTGACTACAAATACCATGAGGCCATCTCACTCCAATTCAGACATAGATGCTACACTCCTTTTGCCCCTTCTTACTTGTCTGCCATCTTACAACTGATCTACACTAGTCATGTAGGTTACCATTAGTCAAGTGTTGCTAAAGTGACATTGAAGTGAATGCAACTACCATGAGGCCTTGTCACTCCAACTCTAACAAAGATCCTTTTGCCCCTTCTAACTTGTCTGTCCTATCACTACTGAAGTTCATTCATTATTCAGGTTACCATTTGTCAAGTGTTGTTAAAGTGATATTGAAGTGACTACAACCACCATGCGGCCTTGTGATTGGAACTCTGAACAAGATATTACACTCCTATTGACCCTTATCACTTATCTACCATATTACAACTGATCTACAATCATCATGGACTGTGCAATTTCCAGACAATGCTCCACTCAGATATATGTCTGAATACGTTGCTTGATGGTGTAGTGGACCCATCAACTCAAACTATTGATAGCATGATAGCTTGAGTGACACCATAACAATGGTAGACCCCTCATATGTGTCATCCATAAAGGAGACTCAACTCAGTAGTGCCAGGTGACCCCTTGACTCTGCACTTCTCACACGATAAGCAATGCTAAATATCCAGCCAAGCTGGGTGTTTGCCTGTATTAGACATAACTAGGCATTGGAATGGACAACTACACGACATGTGTTTGTAGCAGAGATTTGGAGATTTCATGTCTATCACTAAAGCCAAAATGCCACATATCTTCACATCTAATGAGTCAATTAAATCTACTACATCTATTGAATGACAACAGATGTCTAATTACTAACTTCAACCCCATGCTAATATATGACAATACTAATCTCTATCTATTTGGTTCAATTCTAGGTCCTTATTTACTTTCGACACAAACAATGTGGATGTAGTTACCTCACTTCTACCATTAACAATGTTTTCTATCTCTCAACAGGTCGTTCCACCACTGCACCTGCACAGAGGTTGGAAACCGAAAAGAGTTCCTCTGCACCCCGGGATGAAGCTCTCAGCGATGACAATGCTTCTGAAGAGGTCAACGTGAATGACGGTTCTGGCCCACCTGGTCAGCCTGGGCAGACGCAAATAGTAGGTCTCACTGTGCCCACTATAACCCCTCTCACCACTGCTGCAACATCAGTCAACCACTGCTCCCCCAACCTGTCTGCCTAGCACAGTCAATTCTATCCTGTGCTCCCCCAGTCCTGGAATCTGGGATGGCTAAGGCACCCTAGTCCTACCGGATGAGCCTTACATCTTACGCCGACGACACCCAATTGGTGATCGCGATCAAGAACGACGGCGAAGAAGTATCTGCCAGCTTCCAGGAAGGTATGATAGCCATTAAGGATTGGATGGCCGAGAACTGTTTGCGCCTCAATTCCGACAAAACGGAGGTTATGATCTTCGGAAAATTATCCCCACACTGGTCTAATAAGTGGTGGCCAACCTCGCTTGGAGCCCCCCCAGAACCGGTACACAAAGTCAGAAACCTGGGAGTTGTCTTTGACGACAACCTTAGTTTCATCAACCACGCCAACCAGGTAGCCTCTTCTGCTTTTTACAAGCTTAAGATCATCAGGAAAATATTGCCATTTTTACCCGAAAGTACAAGGAAAACAGTGGTGACCTCTTTAGTACTCTCGTCCCTCGACTACTGTAATGGTCTCTTTGTAAATGCGCAGGCAAAGGTGGTCGCCAAATTGCAGCTCATTCAAAACGCTGCGGCAAGGCTGCTAGCACGCATCCCCAGATTCCAGTCGACCAAACAGGCAATAAGAAACTTGCATTGGTTAACTGTGAGGAATCGCATCAGATTCAAGACCTTGTGTCTCACGTATAAAGCCCTCAAAGGCCAAGGCCCAGCGTTTCTTAAACAGAAACTATGTTATTATCTCCCGAAAAGACCGCTCCGATCGGAACAGAGACTTCTTCTGGTGGTGCCTCGCACCAGGACGGTTAAATGGGGCGATCGATGCTTCATAAACTCCGCAGCCAAACTCTGGAACACGCTTCCAATGGAACTAAAATTGGCACCCTCACTGATCCAATTCAGAAAACTTGTGAAAACATGGTTATTTGACCAATAACTGTCCAATTTCCCTCCTTATAAGGTAGATTGCTTGATTAACTGAGATTGCCAGCTTAAGTCGCAGCGCCGAGACACCCACGGGTATTTGTCGCGCTTTAGAAATGTTTAAAATAAATAAATAAATAAAGAGGAACCAGGACTCAGTGGGAGGGTGCAGTCTGTGCAAAGTGCTATGGGGTTAGGCCACGGAGTGATACCACTGGGGGCCACGGACACCTAGGCTGCCATCACCCAAGTCCTGGAAGTCTACCAGGTCTCTCAAAGTGTCATGGGGCAGGTATTGGCTGAAATCTGTGAAATGAAGGAGCTGCAAAAGGACACATACCAGGAAATTGCTGCTATCTACATTAGCCGGCATCCACACCAAGGTGGCCTCCCTAGTTGGGGTGCTGCAGGACATAAACACCACCCTGTGCAGGGCCCCTGTCTCAGCAGCTCCATATCCCCCTTCTGTTAGACAGAGAGGTCAACCATGCAAAAACCCAGGAGCTCAGAATGGCAAGACTGACACCACTGCCAGTTAGAGATCTCGACCCTAATGTCCTCCTGGGTCTGCTACACAGTCATTGTTGAACTATTCCTGCCTACTTTTCCACACCTAACGCAGGCCTCAAAGTCTACTCGCCCACTCGCAATTGCGAGTAAAAGTTTATCAAGTTGAGCTATTTTTAGCACCTACTAGTCCCATCTGGCCAGTAAACTTAGGCTGGAAAGGAACAGGTGTTCTGTTCATTCAGAAAGTGAATGAGCAATAAAGAGGCTATTAAATCTTGTTTTTATCTTGACACATTTGCTGTCTGTTCGAGGAAAGGTCAAATGTCAGTTTGTCTTTTCACTAATTACTGCTTGGAAAATGAGGCTTATTTTTCTCTCTCTTACTAAAGTAAGAGGTTGTCATCAAGGAAGCTGTTGGAAGATGTCTGTTATTTTTCTCCAACACATAACATTTAAATAAATAGCAGGTAAATTAATATTACAAATATTTCAAAATCTATCAGGAATTACAAAAGCAATTGTTTTTGTAATTAAGTGTGATGCAAACAAAGAGTTAAATAGGAGAAAAACAAGCCAGAACACTTTACTTGGTGATGTGAAAATGACACACATTTGCAGAAACTTTATTTCCAAGCAGTGGGCCTGAGTCACAAAAGAAAACTTAGACCTAAAATCTAACTATACTACTACTAAAGTTAGACTGTTGGTCTAAGTTAGACTTTTGGTCTAAACTTAAGCCAAAATTCTAACTTTAGTAGTAGTAAAGTTAGACTTTAGGTCTAAGTTAGACTTGTGGTCAAAACGTAGACCTAAAGTCTAACTTTACTGCCAGTAAAGATAGACTTTTGGTCTGAGTTTGGACCAAAAGTCTAACTTGGACCAAAAGTTTAACTTTAGTAGTAATAAAGTTAGATTTTGTCTAAGTTAGACTTTTGGTCTAAACCTAGACCAAAAGTCATGATGCTAAACTCGCACATTTGAAGGTGCTTTCATATGTGAGAACGAAAAAAATAGCGGCTCAATGAATTAAACCATTTGCCTACAATCACATCATTTGAAATCAGTTTATGGGACAAGAGCATTACAAATATGTCGAGTAGATTATTTAAGTCATTAAACATTTTTTATGCTTTTTAGAGGCCTGTGATGGGAGGAGTATGTTGGACATTGGACCCCCGACCGTTTGGACTCTACTGCAATGATTTCATCCACCATGACTGAAGACTTCACTTTTTGTTTGCACTCGTGAATGTAAAGTTAATTTCTTGACCATATTCTTGTTCACTTCATTAAAAATACACATCACCAAAGCATTGTCTCCTGTTGTAATTCTCACATATAACAATATGAATGTACTATCATGTGAAATTGGCAATGTCAAAGCCAGGGACATCGGGAAGCATGGATATGTTGTATGTAAACAGTGTTCAACTCAGGATCACTACCATGTCACAACAACACATACATACACGTTTCTGGGCTGAAAACATCATTATTCCATTGTTCTCATCATAGGCTGACATGATTTCATACATGTAGCAAATAAGACGTGACTCAGTTTTACTGTGTCCGAAATTGCAGACTTTCGCAACATGGAAGGAGTGGACACATCTGATAATATCCTTCAAAATAGACAACTATAAAATAGGTCTACATCATCAGTTGGATCCAAGCAATATAATAGGTCCACATCATCAGCTGGAACCAAATTGCGTACCTCAAAAAAAGGAACCCTACATCAAATATACAAACAAACATGTCAGTACAATAGTTTTTGAACACAGGGTTATTTCAATCCAGTGTTGCTTGCATCTAGTGAAATGTCCCAAACATATGCCAGTGGTGTGCTACAAGCACTTTGGCCTACAATGAGGAGACACATCAACAGCTACATACAGTTCATATACAAGTAGAAATTAGACAATGAGAAGGCATGATCACATCAGTTGGGCACAACATTGTGTTGGATCACATAAAGGCACACATATTGGATTTGGACCAACACACCACAAAGAAAAAGTACATTGGAAGGCAGGTAACTTCCATTTTATTGCTGTGCAAGCTGTCTTGGTACCAGATTTGTATTTCCAAACTCTGTGGCAGACATTCCCAGGACCAATCCATGTCCACTTCGTACGTCTGACCCGCATCGTATACCTGTTAATTTCACAACTCTGAAATGTTCAAATGAAGATGACACGGTGAAGGTACCTAAAACAAACTAACAGAGAGAAATTAGCTAAAAAAACATACATATGACACCCATCACACTAGAGAACACAGTCCAAAACAACATTTAGAGCTGAACACATCTACACTAACAATACAAACACCTTTCCCCAGAATTTTCAAGACTCATATATTCCTAGTATGTGACATTAACATCCTCCTCACAACATCACTACAAGAGTTGCAATAATAGTCAGTCATTAAACCTCTCACCGTACTTACACTGGGTGAGTAGATGAGGGCTCCTCCAGTCCAGTCCTGACATCTGAATCTGGCTTGCAGGAGTATTAAAGCCTGCTCCACTGCCGCAGTGTTCTTCCTTGGGCTTCATTGAAGAGGACTTCCCCTGACATAGAAGGGTTCCTCAGGGGTGCCAACAACCATGGCTGGTTGGGATATGCTGAGTCTCCTAGATGAAAGATAGACAGAAGGGTAATATTTAGTTACACATTTTCAGATCATGCTACCTGACATTTCCCACGCAGTTTGGACAGATCACACTTACCCAAAATAGATGAGTGCAACAGTAGGACCAGGGTGATTCTATGACTGCAAGGATAGTGCCTGGGCTATTACATGAGTGCATAGGTAGCAACTGCATGAATCTATAACTGTAGCGGTAGTACACAACTAATGTCTGTGTGATTGTATGATTGCAGGGATAATATTTGGGAGATTACTAGAGTACATAGGAAGTGAGTGGGTGAATTCATAAGTCCATGAGTACTGCCCGGGTGATTACAGAAATACTAAGGTACTGTCTGAGTGATTAGAAGAGTGCAAAGGTAGTGCATGGGTGATTTTATAAGTGCATGAGTACTGCCTGAGTGATTACAGAAGTACAAGAATAGTGCCTCTGTGATTGAAAGAGTGCAAGGATAGTGCCTGGGTTATTGAAGCAATGTATAGCTAATAAATTGGCGATTGCATGAGTACAGAAATAACCTCTGGGGATTAAAGCAGTACATAGGTAACACCTGGGTGACTGCATAATTACAGAAGTAATATCTGGTAATTTACATGACTAGTGATTTTATAACTGTATGGGTACTTATGTAGGAAGGTGGCTACCTGACTATGGTTACCCCAGATTTTTTGCCTTGTGTTTAGCTGGTTTTCGACTTAGTTGGCCTGGTTCCCTGCTAATCAGGGCCTCAGGCTATCTGCTCTCTCTGTAAAATGGATTCCATGTACCCTAGGTGCATAACTAGATTGGCTTGGGTCACCTTATCAGCCCCTGTACAGAGCACTATAGGTGCCCAGGGCATAGGTGAATCCAAGGCCTACCAGGGGCTGCAGCTTATCTTTTGCCACCCCTGGCTGGCTATCTAAAATTGACACAACTGGCGGATCACTCAGCTGGGGCAAGGTGGTGTAATCACCCCTTGCTTAGATATAGTATGCCTATATCTAAACCTATCTGGACACATATATACCTCTCAGTCACTCCTATGGCAGGCCTTAACAATCCTGGAGGCAGAGTGCTTGGTTTTATGTGAGATGGTGCTCTAGCATGAGCTGAGCCTGTCTGAAGCTGTCGGGACCAATTTCCTAAGCTGTTCTGGGATAATGCCATACCATATACTATTAAGTGCATTATAATCCTCGCGGTTATATGTTAACTTTGGTTTGGCTTTATCAAAACATGTTGTGTAAGGTGTCATACGATTTGGAATACTACCCCCTCGCAAGTCCTGGCGACGGGGGTAGCATTCCACCCCTCTAGAGGGAGACGACATGTTACTTTGCTAAAACACGGTTGATTTTAAAAAGAGCCTCAGATCCACAAAATGGATGCTTCTGCCACAGACACGAGTCTGACCTCCTGCAGCTGACCGAAACTCAGCCAAGAAGGCCTGGACAAAGGGTGTCCTGTCACAGGGAGGTGTCACACCACCCCAGACAGGAGATAGTGGATTGTAGAAGGGAGGTTTGAAAGAAACCAGACACTGCCTGGGGCGCACAAGGCTGCCCCTTGCATAATCCGGCCAAACCGGTTCTGGGGCACACCAGCCCTTGTCCCAGCGCGGCCTGGATCAAAGGAAAGGGGTGTATCCACCCCCTTCCTGGGTCCCACCCATAGGAGGGGACCTAGCAGGTAATCCAGCCCCCTAGATTGGTATAAGAATGGGAGCAGTGCCAACGCACTCAGATTATCCTGATGAAACATTTGAAACAAAACTCTGGACCCTTTGGCATCCTACTCAACGTAGATGACTGAAGAATCTCCCTTGTGGTCAAGGGGTGACCACCCTGTGCAAACAGGCACCATCCAGCACCTCAACGTCTGCTTTGTTGCAGTTCCCGCCGGAACTCGAGCGACATAGATCAACGAGATCAAGCTTGCCTGCCTTCTTACAGCCCAATCCACAGTCCCTGCAGAGCTGATACCCGTGGAGGTGACCGGAAGCGTGGGGCACGCCATCTTGAAAAGACCACACGACGCTGACCGCGCAGCCCACGAGTGACCCTCGAAGCTGTACACCGGGGCCTGAGAAGCCCCAACCCTGAGCCACTCTTGCATCGAAGCTCACCCCTCTACACTCGACGAGTGCTGCGTGGGGCCCTTCTGCTTCATTTGGCTCGACACGTTGGCCCAGTCACTTGCCAGCTGGCTTGTGGCCCCTGTGTCGGCGAAAACCTAAATACGACTTGCGATTCCGGTTGCTCCAGACTTGCACCAGCTCCTCTGAAAAGGAGCACCCGCTCTGACCGTCCTGGTCCGAGTGAGAAGCAATCTTCCAGTCCTGCATGGATTGCTCTTGCCAAGTGTTGTTTGCTCTGATCTTGAAGCCGACAACGCCAACGGTGAGAGCCTGCGTGGGACAGCTCGTGACCCGCTCCTGGATGTTGCAGATGCCCCAGAGCTCACGTGGCAGCAGAGAGAAGCTCCTCAACAACCACCTGATTGCGCCCGACATTGCCTGGTTCCACCCTGGTCACTGCTGAGTGACCCAGACTCTGTCCCCTCTGCTTTCAGGTACTTTTTTACTCTGATCCACCCTTGGATCACACCGGACACTTCTCCTTCACATCGCCTGCAGCATCTTCAGCTTCAAGCACCAAGAACCTGCGTGACGAAACCCAACGCCACTTCGACCCTATGCACCCGCTTCCTGTGGGTGAGGTAACATTGCAACGCCGGTTTTCCCACACTGGTACACACCTCTAGGGTCTGTGTCTAAAGTTTTGTCCATCTAGGTTCAGCGGAAGTATCCTAAAACTCTAACTGTGTAACTTTTACGCACCATTGACTTAACATTGGTGCATGCGTGTGCTTTAAGCGCTGCACCCGAATCCCGCGGGCTTTTCCCCAACTTCAGCATTGCTTGTCCAAACTGCTCCCAGCGATTCCCTAGGCCCTAGGCCTAACCACTGTTCGATTGAAATCTCTCATACCACTTTCTTAATATATGGTTTGAGTGGCCACCCGCCCTCATCCATAATTGTGCAACTTTGTATGTTATACTGTGCTTTTGATTTAACGCTTGTGCCCCTTTGCTCATAAAGAGTACTGGGGATTATTTTAGAAATAAATACATATATTTTTATGATATATACTTGTGTGGTGTCCTTTCATTTGATATTACAGGACTGTGATTGGTAAAACAGCTCGCTTAACACGACCTCTTGAGTTTAGCCTTTAAGGCTGCTTAGTCTATGCTACCATTAAGATAGTTACAACCAGACACCATAAGGGTTGTTTGGGCTGATACAAGGTGGTTCCAGAATTGGAAACATATATCAGGCCAACTTCTCACACATAGGAAGTGAGTGAGTGAATTCATAAGTCCATGAGTACTGCCCGGGTGATTACAGAAATACTAAGGTACTGTCTGAGTGATTAGAAGAGTGCAAATGTAGTGCATGGGTGATTTTATAAGTGCATGAGTACTGCCTGAGTGATTACAGAAGTACAAGAATAGTGCCTCTGTGATTGAAAGAGTGCAAGGATAGTGCCTGGGTCATTGAAGCACTGTATAGCTAATAGATTGGTGATTGCATGAGTACAGAAATAACCTCTGGGGATTAAAGCAGTACATAGGTAACACCTGGGTGACTGCACGATTACAGGAGTAATATCTGGTGATTTACATGACTAGTGATTTTATAACTGTATGGGTACTTCTTGGGTGATTTCATAACACCATGAGTACTGGCTGAGTGATTACATAAGTACAAGGCTAGTGCCTCTGTGATTGAAAGAGCACACTTTTAGTGCCTGAGTGATTATATAAGTGCATGAGCAGTGGCTACATCTTTGGGTGATTGCATGGGCAATGCCTGGGTGAGTGCATCAGTGTATATGTACTGCCTGGATCATTTGAAGAGTTCATGGATAGTACTAAGATATTTTATAACTGCATGAGTGTTGGGCCTAACCAAATATTAAAAGCAGACTATTAAATGACTCAAAAATAAGTCTCTCCATATTGTTAAAAGCTTGCATACATATGTCTCTAAGTTTTCAAATCATAATCATATCTAAAAGAAATATGTATACAATATTTCTGAAATATAGTGAAACTTACAACTGAAACATGTAATAGATCGGCCTCAGTGATTGCATATCTTCATGGGTAGTGCTTGGGCGAATGTATACATGCAAGGACAGTCACTGGGTAATTGTTGGAGAAGATAGATAGTGACTGGCTAATTCCATGAGTGCACACATAAACATTGAGTGCAAGGATAAGTGTATGAATAGCACCTAAAGGTACAGATGACTCATTGGCTAGTGCCTAGGTGAATAGATGAGTGCAACAGTATTGTATTGTATTGTAATTGCATTTGTAAGGCACTTACTACCGCTGACAAGGAATCAAAGCGCTTTTTTGGCGAGTAGCACGCTACTCCGGGACCCATAGATGATTAGTGTTGAATAAGTATAGTGAAACATGCAAGTACATTTTAAGTGGTGAATAGGTTAGTCAGTTATATGGATTTAGAAGGATAGCAGAAGGATAGAAGAGGAAAAAAGGTTTGTATTTATATAGCGCTTGTTACCCCTGATGGGGTGTTGAAGCACGCTACTCCGGAAACCCATAAAGGATTAGTGGTGAATTAGTATGGTGAAATATGGAAGTAATTTGAGTGGTGGATATTGGTACGTTATTTGGAGTGAGAAGGATAGCAGAGGGATAGAAGGGGAAGAAAGGTTTCCATTCATATAGCACCTTTTACCCCTGATGGTTGTTGAAGCGCTTTTCTGGCGAGTAGCACACTAAAGGATTAGTGTTGAAAATTAATATTGTGAAATATGAAGTAATTTGAGTGGGGGATATGTTATTCAGTTATGTGGATAGAGAAGGGTAGGTGGTGGGATAGAAGAGAGAAAGAGGTTTGCATTTATATAGGGCTTGCTACCCCAATGGGGCTTTGAAGCGCTTTTTTGGCGATTAGCACGCTGCCCAGGAAACCCATAAGGATTAATGTTGAATTAGTATGATGAAACATGAAATTAATTATAGTGGTGGATATGTTAGTCAGTTATTTGGATTGAGAAGTGTTGGGGATGGTAGAAAAGGGAAAAAGGTTTGCATTTATATAGCAGTTGTAACCCTGATGGGGTTTGAAACGCTTAATTGGCGAGGAGCACACTACTCTGGAACTCATACATGATTAGGGGTGAAAAGGATAGTGGAGGGATAGAAGAGTGAAGGATTTCTTTTTATTTTTTTATTTATTTTTTAGGTCATAGCAGTAGGAGGAGGCTTTTGGATGAGTAAAAAGGGATTTTGTAGGGGGGAGTCAGAGGGAGGAGTTTATAAAGGTTTGTTTTGGTGGATCGGTATAGTAAAAGAGGTGTCAGATGATGCAAGCAGGGATAGAGTAGGAGATAGTCTAGAAAGGGTTTTTTGGGGGATCATAGTAGTGGTATGGGGAAGACCTGGCTTGGCAGTTCGGGCTGGACTGTTCCCATGAGGCACAGGGTCAACACTGATTTGCATATAGCTGGGTCTGAACTAAGGTGGCGAAGTGAGCTAAAGAAGGATGGTGGATTCAACCCTGATCTGTGACTGGGGGGAGAGTGTCTGAAAAGTTTCAGTGCTCCGTCCATCATCTCCTTGTGTTTGCATGCTTCTATTTATATCTATCTCCAAAAGCATTGCACATATTAGAATACATGTGCAAGTACAAACATATATCTAAACAAAGAGATTCTATCAATGTGTGGACATGTATTTTATTTGTTGGTTTTATAGTGATGAGAAAATAGTGAAAGTACTCTCTCTTAGGGTGATAAAGATGAGAGCGCTATGTGCTTTTTAAAATACCCCTCACACACTAAAAAAATCCAGTAGTGTCATGCTTCATCATTGGGGTCTTCCCGTCCCTCTACGGGGCGGGGCGTGCTACGACCTGACCGACTACGCGGGAGCACTAAAGTGGTGACAGGACTATGTGATGGTGCAAGGTGTCAGTGAAAGTGTAGGGACCTAACAATGTGTGTGAGTACAAAAATTAAAAATCCTCTGGCTAGTAGAAAAAAACAATTTATTAGCTTCTCTAGCTGGGGACATTAAGAAGGGGGTTTTGGGGTTGAGCCGATCGCTACAACCTGGTCTACATGTTTCGTAGGCAGTCCCCTACTGCCTACTCATCAGGACCTTCTACTGGTCCCTACGGGAATAAGCTCAGTTGCTAAGTATTGTCAGCCTGTCTTCCTAAAAACTAACAGTAAAATTCCACTGCTAGTTTTATGCTTCAGGGCATGAGCTGGCCCCCTGGGAAGCAAAAATTGTCAAAAATAGGTGACCCAAATATGGTCCCTGTAAAGAAAAAGGGAAAAAAAAAGGGAGACACAGATATTTACATTTATAGCTGTGAATTTTGCGCTTTCATTCTTGTTTGCGCCACAATTTCACTCATCAAATCCATTCACCCATTATACAGAGAATGACTTTTGAACTTTTATGGACAGAGTGATGGTTCAGTCTGCCATCCCCTGGCTGTACGTAGGTGATACCTAACAGTGGACAAAAAACACACAGATGTTCATAGTAGGAACTGTGGTTTGTCACTGCGCTTACATAATTATCTGCGCCACAATTCTTCATTTCAAATTTCATTAGCCCATTGCCTAAAGCCCTAATACAAGACTTTATGGACAGAGTGATGATTCAATCTTCCATCCCCTGCCTGTCCGAGTAAATTCCCGAACTTGTACGCGCCCACTGTAATTTGGGCTGGTTCTATCTCCACACACACACATCAACGCGACTCAATGCATACAACAACATTTCACAGGATTAAAAAAAAGAGGAACCCGATCTTTCATATTAGTCATAAGGTTACGGTCAATGAGACAATAAAACAATGAAAGTCCCCACAAACCAGGGCGCACCCCTGCGTTAGAATGGTAACCATACATACTGTTGTGGCAAGTACGTGGTGCCCCATGAGCTGACAATCGGTAGGATTTCACCGCGGCGCTCTGCAAGAAAGAGAGCCACGCCCTTAGCGTTTTGGTCGAACTGCTTGGGAAGTGGAAAAAAGTGGAAAAAAGTGTCTCAAAACCCACTCGTTTTGAGACCTGGGGTAAGGGTCTGTAACTTACTTTGTCCGCATAATCACTAAGTCTTACTTCTACCGATGTTGCCGCTCTGCTGAATGCTCGCGTGTTAGGAGCACTGGATCATTTAAGCGTCAATGCGCGCTGGTGCCGGGTGTGTCTAAACACTAGCGCGCTAACCCAAAATGGCTACCCGTAATGGAACATTGGAGGGTCAAAATGCGGAAGTCTCCCTTCTATGTCTATCGTTACCCACGGTAAAGTGAATTTGATTGCTGTTCATGAATTATGGCAGGGAAGGTTGTACTTATACTGCACAATGACAATCTTAATGCAGAACAGATCACTATTCACAAATTATGACAGAGGAGATTATTCAACAGAAAAATAAAGCGGAAGTCATAATATTATGAAAGGGTCACTAGTGGTGGACCTAGATTGGGAGGTATTGAAGTTCTTGCAAGTTGCTGGAAACATGTATGAAGAGTAATAAAATTTAGCTTGGTATTTTTACGCAGTTCTCTACCTTGAATTATTAAAAGTGTACAGATTAAACAGCGAAATTCGCTGTGGAATATATTTATGAAAATCATAATTATTAGGTGGGTTGAGACTTGACCCCTGTGCTAAGGTTAAGCACAGTAGTCATACACCCGTAGTGCTGTATTCCAAAGGGGGTGGGTTCCACATGCCAGTAGAGGACCTCTGTTATTATCTTTGCCACGGTTGGGGGTGCCTTAGAGAGTGGGGGTTCTTTAGGGGTACGGGGGTTCTATAACTGACCCCACGGAATTTCATCGTTCAACCCATTTTTGTTGGACTGGACACGAAAAACCCATCTCTGTTCTTTTTCAAGGAGATGTCTTTCGTTGTCAATCTGTTCAATTACAGTCCACAGTATGTCTTCAGGTTTGTGACCACTTACCAAGAAGTGGTTTGTTAATTTGGTACTGGACTTTTTGCACTTGATTGTGCTTTTGTGTTCACCTATTCTTAACTTCACTGCCCTGCTCGTCATGCCAATGTATTCGAGTTTGCAGGGGCATGTGATAAGGTACACAACATTGGAACTATTGCAATTGCTGAATGTTCTTTGTTCCCATGTTGTCCCGTTGTTGAAGGTCAATTTTTTGCTTTTCCTGGTCAGGCAGCATACCTTGCATCCACCGCAGGGGTAGTGCCCTTGTACAAAGTTAGGATTACCAGTGTTGTTCACCCTGTTGGCCTTTGGCCTAGTATGGACCAAAATATCCCTGACACTCTGTGCTCTTTTGTGCGAGAACATTGGTTTTGGAATTTCCAGGCCCCCGCTGTTAAGGATCTTCCAGTTTTTGTTAATTATTTTGCTCACCTGGTCAGAGTTGGTGTTGTACGTGGTCACACATATGGGTCTCTGCTCTTCCACTTTTTTGACTTTCTCCTCCAGGAGGCTTTCTCTGCAATTGTTCCTTGCTCTCTTATAGGCTTGATCAATGATCCTTGATGGATAGTTCCTCATTTTCAATTTTTTCTTTAGCTCTTCTGACTGAGTTTTAAAATTGGCAACTTCCGTACAGTTCCTGCGGAGTCGCAAGAACTGGCCGTAGGGGAGGTTATCCCTCAGGTGTCTCGGGTGAAAGCTCTGATACATCAAGAGACAGTTCTTGGAAGTACTCTTAAAGTGAGTTGTTGTCATCAATCTGCCATTCTTGGGGAAGATGTTCAAATCCAGGAATACCAGGTTGGTTTTTGTTGTGACACTGGTGAATTTGAGGAATTCATCCTGATAGTTGAGCCATGTCAGGAACTGTTGGGCACTCTTATCATCGCCATCCCAGATGATAAGGATGTCGTCAATGTACCTCTTCCAGGTCAGGATCCTTGGCCGGAAAGGGTTAATGTTGTTTAGTATTTTTGTAACCTCCAGATGGTGAACATAGAGACCAGCTATGCTTGGAGCAAATGTGCTTCCCATGCTGGTCCCATGCTTTTGGAGGTACAAAGTGCCGTTATACTCAAAGAAATTCTCCTTGAGAGCCAGGGTGCAGCATTCCATCACCACGTTTCGTGGTGTTTGGTACTCCCAGTCATCTGTGAAGAGGACATCCTCAATTATCGCCAGTGTTTCATTGTGAGGCAAGCTTGTATACAGGCTCTCTACATCACAGCTAATTAGTAGCTGTGTGTTAGGGTCAAATGACACTTCTTCGAGCAGATTAAGTACATCTTTCGTGTCTCTGAGGTATGTTGATGTGCTTTGTACCATTGGACGCAGGAATGCATCTGCAAACCTAGAGACTGGTTCGAGGATCGACCCGATCCCCGATACAATCGGTCTGCCCGGTGGATTCACAAGGTCCTTGTGGATCTTGGGTAGGATGTACAGGTAGGGGGTCTTTGGGTTTTTTTGACACAGAAATTCCCCTTCTTTGGTGGTGATCCAGTCGTGCGACAGTGCCTCCTCAACCATAGTCTTTATCTTGATTGAGATCCTCTCAGTTGGATCAACAGAGCGGCAACATCGGTAGAAGTAAGACTTAGTGATTATGCGGACAAAGTAAGTCACAGACCCTTACCCCAGGTCTCAAAACGAGTGGGTTTTGAGACACTTTTTTCCACTTTTTTCCACTTCCCAAGCAGTTCGACCAAAACGCTAAGGGCGTGGCTCTCTTTCTTGCAGAGCGCCGCGGTGAAATCCTACCGATTGTCAGCTCATGGGGCACCACGTACTTGCCACAACAGTATGTATGGTTACCATTCTAACGCAGGGGTGCGCCCTGGTTTGTGGGGACTTTCATTGTTTTATTGTCTCATTGACCGTAACCTTATGACTAATATGAAAGATCGGGTTCCTCTTTTTTTTTTTTAATCCTGTGAAATGTTGTATGCATTGAGTCGCGTTGATGTGTGTGTGTGGAGATAGAACCAGCCCAAATTACAGTGGGCGCGTACAAGTTCGGGAATTTACTCGGACAGGCAGGGGATGGAAGATTGAATCATCACTCTGTCCATAAAGTCTTGTATTAGGGCTTTAGGCAATGGGCTAATGAAATTTGAAATGAAGAATTGTGGCGCAGATAATTATGTAAGCGCAGTGACAAACCACAGTTCCTACTATGAACATCTGTGTGTTTTTTGTCCACTGTTAGGTATCACCTACGTACAGCCAGGGGATGGCAGACTGAACCATCACTCTGTCCATAAAAGTTCAAAAGTCATTCTCTGTATAATGGGTGAATGGATTTGATGAGTGAAATTGTGGCGCAAACAAGAATGAAAGCGCAAAATTCACAGCTATAAATGTAAATATCTGTGTCTCCCTTTTTTTTTTTCCCTTTTTCTTTACAGGGACCATATTTGGGTCACCTATTTTTGACAATTTTTGCTTCCCAGGGGGCCAGCTCATGCCCTGAAGCATAAAACTAGCAGTGGAATTTTACTGTTAGTTTTTAGGAAGACAGGCTGACAATACTTAGCAACTGAGCTTATTCCCGTAGGGACCAGTAGAAGGTCCTGATGAGTAGGCAGTAGGGGACTGCCTACGAAACATGTAGACCAGGTTGTAGCGATCGGCTCAACCCCAAAACCCCCTTCTTAATGTCCCCAGCTAGAGAAGCTAATAAATTGTTTTTTTCTACTAGCCAGAGGATTTTTAATTTTTGTACTCACACACATTGTTAGGTCCCTACACTTTCACTGACACCTTGCACCATCACATAGTCCTGTCACCACTTTAGTGCTCCCGCGTAGTCGGTCAGGTCGTAGCACGCCCCGCCCCGTAGAGGGACGGGAAGACCCCAATGATGAAGCATGACACTACTGGATTTTTTTTAGTGTGTGAGGGGTATTTTAAAAAGCACATAGCGCTCTCATCTTTATCACCCTAAGAGAGAGTACTTTCACTATTTTCTCATCACTATAAAACCAACAAATAAAATACATGTCCACACATTGATAGAATCTCTTTGTTTAGATATATCGTTTTGGAGGGTGATTCTATCAACTCCTCTGCACTTCCCTGATTGTTTTGCAAGTACAAACATAACCACACTCTCAAGATAATAAAGGCCTGAACACTTGACAGAGTACACTTAACATTTCAAATACACCTAAATTAATGCGGCATATTTCAAGTGAACTTTTACTCTGACTCTCATAAAGTACTGTAATTCCTCTCCCAACATATCTTAAACATCACTTTTCTACTACTACTGCTTCACTATTCTAGTACTAATCAGGTATCTAGCATAGCGAACAGCAAAGCAACCCTTCACTTATCTTTGATGAAAGTCTCCCCATATTTCTAAAAGGATGTATGCAGATCTCTGTACCTTTTGCTAGCAGCATCATGTATAAAAGTAATACAAAGATAAATGTATACCTGTATTTTATACATCTATCATCTTCAGACACATAACACATACCATAATATGTGCAAATAGATACATATCTCAGTCACAACACCATCCCCAGCATCATAACTTCACAGATACACACTTCAATTTTCGAACAGACACTGAAAGTATGCGGTATATAAGAAATATAACTTTCCTCACATCATACAATTTACTCTAATAAATAACATCTCTACAAACATCTCAAACCTCACTTTCAGGCTGCTGCTTTACCATTCAACAACTAATTATAACATTACAATGAAGGACACCTTTGCACTATGGATGTTGCTTTTACCTCAAACTGTCTTAGTATACTCTAATATACGCCAAAGACAGAAATGGAAGTGGTTAACTCAATTCTGTCCACAGATTAAGAAAGCTAGAAAAAATGTCTAAAGCGGTTTCTGCTTACTTCAGAGACCATAGGATGGGCTCCATCTATAACAACATCTATGTTTTGATATGGATGTCATCAGTGATGTCACTGACCATGTCATGAAGGATGTAATATGTGACATCATCAGCAGTGGATTGCGGGCGCACAGGTTATAGTGAGTACAACTAACTATAACGGGGGAATTTCAATGGTTTTGTATGAGTAAAATGTCCAGCTAACTATAACTGGTGTGAAACCTATGGTTTTTTCAGTGAATTTCAAAGGTTTTTTGAATGCTAATTCCTAACTATAACGAGTGTGAAACCTATGGGCCTTATTTACGAGCCCCTTGCGCCTCCTGAACGTCACTTTTTGTGACGTTCAGGTGGCGCAGAAGACTGAGTGATATTTATCAGGCAGGACTAAGCCAGTTTTTGTGGCGTAATCCTGCCTGATAAATATCAGTCCCTTTATCACAGTGTCCTGCGTTAAAGGGGCGTGCAATGGGTGTTGCTGGGGGCGTTCCCTGCAGCATCCATGGACTTGAGTAATTTATAGCATCCTCAAAGTCAGTCTTTCAAAAATTCCAAAGTATAGGACATGATAATCCAAATCCAAATGTTTCTCAAGAAAAGTCATAAACCATGTACGTGGGTCATGTCTACCCAAACTCCGATATTCCGAACGTTTGAAAATGACTTTTCTTGAGAAACATTTGGATTTGGATTATCATGTCCTATACTTTGGAATTTTTGAAAGACTGACTTTGAGGATGCTATAAATTACTCAAGTCTACCCGAATTGTGTGGGTAAAATTGATACCTGGTCACTTTAAATAAGAATGTACTTACGACTAACATTTGGAAGAAATATCTAGTTATATGACAATAGGATACCGACATAACTTGAAGGAAATAAGAATGCCCTGAAGAAGTTCTGTTGTACAGAACGGAACGTGTCGGCTGGCTGTGGTACATAAACTTAAGGAAAATAAAAGTATTTGAATATACACCAAGATTCAGCGCTTCAATAAGGACTCTAAGTGATATGATTTGTTTGGGCTTGTTGTGCAAGTGGTGCTGTGCCAAACTTTGGAATATTCTCCATTACTCTCTACTACTCACTCTCTACTACTCCACTGCTCTCTAATACTCACTCTCTACTACTCTACTACTCTCTACTACTCTCTCTCTACTACTCACTCCCTACTACTCACAATCTACTTCTCTTTACTACTCACTCTATACTCTCTACTACTCACTCTCTACTACTCTCTCTCTACTACTCTCCCTGCTACTCACTCTCTACGTCTCACTCTCTACTACTCTCTACTACTCACCCTCTACTACTCACTCTCTACTTCACTCTACTACTCACTCTACTACTCACTCTCTACTACTCACTCTCTACTACTCTCTACTACTCATTCTCTACTACTCTCTCTCTACTACTCTCTACTACTCACTCTCTCCTACTCTCTACTATTCTCTCTCTCTGCTACTCGCTCTCTACTACGCACTCTCTTCTACTCTCTACTACTCACTCTCTACTACTCACTCTCTACTACTCACTCTTTACTACTCTCTACTACTCCCTTTCTACTGCTCTCTACTACTCACTCTACTACTTACTCTTTACTACTCTCTACTACTCACTCTCTACTACTCTCTACTACTCACTCTACTATTCACTCTAATACTCTCTACTACTCACACTCTGCTACTCTCTCTACTGCTCTCTACTACTCTCTACTACTCACTCTCTACTCTCTATTATTCACTCTCTACTCGCTACCTCTCTCTCTGCTAGTCTCTACCTCTCTATCTCTACATCTCTACCTCTACACCTCTACCTCCCTACCTCTCTCTACACACACACATATATATAGGCATATATATATATATATATATATATATATATATATATATATATATATATATATATATATATATATATATATATATATATATATATATATATATATATATATATATATATATATATATATATATATATATGCAAAGAAAGCACTCCTTCCACTTCCACTGGAACAGCGGCGAAGAAAAGAGAAACGAACCACTTCCTTCTCAGGCAAGATGTTTATTTACAGCCTAGCAGCAGTCAAACAGATGACGCGTTTCGGGCTTTGGCGCCCTTGTTCACATAAAGGCTGTGAATGATTTTCGCCAATTTAAAGTGAAATGCCCTTCCCACTAAAGGTCACATGTTCTACAAGTTAATGACAAACATAGTAAAAAGACTACATGATGCGCGTGTAATCAGTAGCGTATAAATAATCCTTTTAGCGCCAACAATTTCATATTCGCCTTGTACATCTCCACATTTCCTATTGCAACGGAAAATTGTAACATTGTAAGAAGATGTTAACACAAATAAAACATATTGAAATTACAGTCAATTTCTGAAAAAAGACCGGCTTTTGGCATTCTAAAAAATTCCTGGATAAATCCAGATACCGTTATAAAAAGTATCAAAATTTCATTATAGCTGCATAAATGCATGCAGTCACTAACAGATCTGTGACTATAGTTTGGAAGTAATGTGCAATAATTATATAAAGTGCATAGAAGAACTAATTATAACCAACATTCTATAAATCAGTATTATGTGAGTTGATTGAGTGTAAGTGAAGAACAAGGGGTGACATAAAGAAATTCATCGTGTAACCCAACTCCGGTTGAGACGTAACACTGAGTGAGACAGAGTAAAATTTATAGAGGGATGAGATCCGCCTATTTCTAAAGAGTTCCCTTATCCAAGGTAAACTCAGAGCTTAATTTGAGTTTATCAAATTATGCAAATACAACACTACAATCTGTCCTACCTATATTGCCCTATCTCTGCCGAAGTATAAATAAGTGAAAAACCCACTACTAATCACCCTGATAGAAGGTTTGTCCCGGATCACAAAACATTTTTATCTTGACCACGGAATTTACCACTACCAACACACATATATACAATATCTAGAATCAGATCAGAAAACACAATTAGATGAAACTGTACAATGTCAAAAACTACACTGCTCCGGGTTACACTCAGAATACCTATTTACAAACACGTATACATATCTTCGGTGTTGTTCAGACCGTTTGGGCATTTGCTATCAAAGTTCAAAATAAACTTAGTCTCTAATTTTCTGAGCAAAGCCTCTCTATTCCCTCCTCTGCGAAGTTTTGGTACAGACGATACCACATAGTATGATAGACAAGATAAATTATTACCATGAACCTGTTTGAAGTGGCGCGCCACTGGGTAATTGGGATCACTGTGCAGAATAGCACGAAGATGTTGAAGGATTCTCTCATGTACCTGTAACTTGGTGCTTCCGATGTAATTTAGCCCACAGGTACAAGAGACAACGTATACTGCAAATTCTGTTTTGCAGTTATAGTTTCCCATTATCTTGTGTGGTGTGGGACTGAATGGTGTACGGTGTTCCGTTGTGTTCACCCCGAACTTGCACGCCCGACAAGAAGAGCATTTATAAAAACCATCTTTGGGTTTTAACCAATTAGATTTGGTTCTTATCTCAGGGCTGGTAGGATCTAACACAGCTCCCATGTTTCTTGCTCTGCTGAATGTTATGGTGGGGCTAGATGGCAAACTCATTCTAAGAACGGGGTCAGTGAGTACTATTCCCCAGTTTTTATTGATGATGGATCTGATTTTTCGTTCGTTCTCACTAAAGGCTGTGATTAATCTAGGACATTGGGCCCTGTCAATTGCCCCGGAATTGACCGGAAGGTCAGGTGAAATATTCGGGACAGAATTCTCAACTATGGCGGCTGGAAGTAAGCTCGCTCTAGATCTGGAAGATGTTTTGTTCAGAGCTGATGTTAGGATCTTTTCTGAATAGCCTCTAGCTCGCATGCGACACATGGATTCTGCAGCGCAGATGTTGAATTCAGTATCTGTGCTGCATATCCGTTTTAAGCGTAACAATTCCCCATAGGGGATGCTTGCAATCAAGTGCCTAGGGTGGGCACTGGAGGCATGGAGTGTGACATTGCCAGCGGTGGATTTTCTGAATAGGGTACTTTCTATTCTCCCATTAACTACATACAGTTTGACATCCAGAAATTCTAGGCTGGAATTGTCTATGTGGTGGGTAAAGTGGAGATTCAGGTTGTTGATGTTGATTGTTTCAATGAATTATATATATATATATATATATATATATATATATATATATATATATATATATATATATATATATATTTATGTATGTGTATATGTATGTGTATATATATATACATACATATATAAACATATATAATCTGCATATCTATATAAATACAAATATAAATGCATGCATATATATACATATATGCATACATATGCATGTTATTTACATGAAAGTTTGAAAAACACTAATAAAAGCAAAGCTAAAAAGCCACCTCTTTACAAACAGAATTGCGTTAACTTAAACGAGGGTGAGCTCTATTGCATTTTCAATGCTTGTTTACTTTGGTTCCAGCAAGAAGGCATTCAGATGTGTCACACATTTGCCATAAATTCTGAATGTTAGCACTCTAGTTGCTCATTAGATCACTGTAGTAAAGGCACTGCTCACCAGGGAACTCTGCTGCTGGTATTCAAAGTGCATGTTTCAGTCTTCATGTCAGAATTTTTTTAATGAAATAGGAGAGGATTTGAAAAGTCAAAATGTGCCCTAATTTGTCTTTCTTCAGCACTAATCATAATTTCTATTGCAAAATGAACCCCCTCATTTTGTTCCTTTGCAAATTAAATGTTTTAAGTGTTACCACTTTATTCCAATCAAGATGACTTCAGGTGTGCCATACATTTGTCATAAGTAAGACTGTTAGCGCTCTAGTCATTCTTTAGAACACTCTGGGACATTCTGTCATTGGGCTACATCTGGGGGATATTTGTGCTACATTTGGGCTCTTTTGTCTTTGGTGGCCATCTTGGGAGACTTATTTGTTATGAAGATTCCTAATTTCCTCATTTACTACAGTCTCCTCAGTAGGAAATACTTTCAGTTTTCTACTTTGATTCCATCAAGATGGCAATCAGATGTGACACACATTTGCTATAAATTCAGAATGTTAGCATGCTAGTTGCTTATTAGATCACTGTAGTAAAGCTACTGCTCACCAGGGAAGTCTGCTGCTGGTTTTGAAAATGCAAGTTACAGTCTGCATGTCAGACTTTTTAAATGGAATAGAAGAGGATTTGAGAAGTCACTCAAATGTGCCCTTATTTTTCTTTCTGAAGCATTAATCATACTTTCTATGGCGAAATGAACCCCCTCATTTTGTTCCTTTTAAAATTAAATTACCACTTCATTCCAATCAAGATGGCTTCTGGTGTGCCATACTTCTGTCATAAGTAAGACTGTTAACGCTCTAGTTGTTCTTTAGAACACTCTGGGGCATTCTGTCATTGGTCTATACATGGGCTACATCTGGGTGATGATATTTGGGCTACATTTGGGCTACATTTGGGCTCATTTGTCTCTGGTGGCCATCTTGGGAGACTGCATATCAGATTTTTTTTATGAAATATAAGAGGATTTGAGAACTCACTCAAAATGTGCCCTAATTTTTCTTTCTGTAGCACTAATCATACTTTCTATGGCAAACTATACCCCCTCATTTTGTTCCTTTTTAAATTAAATGATTTAAGAGTTACCACTTTATTCCAATCAAGATGGCTTCAGGTGTGCCATACCTTTGTAATAAGTAGGACTGTTAGCACTCTAGTTTTTCTTTAGAACACTCTGGGAAGCTGCAGTAGAACACAAAGGAATCAACTGACAGTCTCTATCCTTGTTGGATGTACATGTTTTACTGAGAATGTCAGACTTCATTCTCACATGACTGAGAAAGATAATGTGAATTTACAGAAAATATGCTTTCAGTTTAGCTTATAGATCCCCTTCCAAACCACTGTGGGAAAAGCATGAGATAATAGTTTTCTTTCAAACATGATTCATGATATTCCAGCAGAAGGCTTTTTCACATGGTAAAATCACCTTCGAACACACCACAATTCCTAAATTGAGTATGGTGCCATCAACAAATGATTTATAATGTAACTAAATTCCTAAAACCTTCTATTAACTGCAATGCTTTTTATTGTGGTGCTATCATGTATATTGGTCCAAAAATGGCTGCCAACACTTCTTGGATGAAGTGCTGACAGCCAATCAGATCTCACGATGAGATGTGTGGTTAGGCCCCGCCCAGATATATATATTTTTTCTTTTGATTTTCTCAGGAACTACTGGAGGTATTTACACTATTTAACCAAAAGAGTGATCTGCGTACCAGACCCTACCATTTTCCAAAATTTGGTGTAATTCCGTTCAGCGGTTCGGGCTGTAGCCGTGTCTAAATCGTCCTATGGAAATTAACATGGGGAAAACACATTTTGGGACCCCCCTTTTTTCTCAGCCCCCGCTTGACGAATCTTCCCGAGACTCTCAGGGAAGGAGCGGGGCGGAGCGGGCCATCTTCTTTGAGAAATTTGCGAAGATTCAACAACCAGCGCCAAAGTTATTCCCAATAGAATGTTGCCGATTTCCTATGGAAACTAGGTCCTAACTATAACTACCTACTGGCAACTGCCAGTAGGTAATATATACATATATATTTATATATATATTTATATATTCAGAAGAAGGTTAAACTCCGAAATGCATCATGCCGAGCACTGTGAATAAATGGTCGCCCTGTAATCCCCGCTGTGTCCTCTGGTCATTAGGTCTCGTGACCTACAATGCGCGCAAGCGCATTGAGGGAACGAGAATTCAAGTGGCTAAAATTATCGTCAAACCACGGGCTTTCAGCCGTGGTTTTCTTTAAGTTCACGTGAATCACGTGATTAAACATGCACGCGCATCGGCAGAATTTCTCCTGCACAAGGCTTGCAAAAGGATCTCCTCCCTCCCCACATCAAAGGCATCAATCACCCTCCCACAGGCTTCCCCAGCGCTGCCCCGCCCCCTGCTTCACAGCCAGGCCATCTGTTCCCTGCCAGACCTCTCACACCTCCGTCACAGCATGACTGTGTACTTCAAAGGCTTATCACTTCACACGGCCGCAGGCCGTGCAACCAGAGCACTTCAGTTGGTACTTAGCCCCCCTCCCAGCACTGCCTTGTTACTCTCGGCAGCCGTGAGTCCCTAAACACTTTTTATATTTAATTAGCAGCAGCAGCATTTCTCCTGCGCCAGGCCACATCAAAGGCTCTGTGCCACTTTCACCCACACAGCACCACTTACAGACATGCAACGCCACTCACACCCACGCAAGCCCACTATCACCCACGCAACACCACACTCACCCACGCAACGCCACTCACCCAAGCAACACCACTCACACATGCAACGCAACTCATCCACGCAACCCCACTCATCCACGCAACATCACTCATCCACGCAACCCCACTCATCCATGCAACGCCACTCATCCACTCAACGCCACTCACACATGCAACGCCACTCACCCACGCAACACCACTCACACATGCAACGCCACTCACCCACGCAACGCCGCTCACTCACTCACTCACGCAAAGCCACTCACACCCACGCAGTGCCACTTTCACCCACACAGCACCACTTTCAGACACGCAACGCCACTCACACCCACGCAAGCCCACTATCACCCATGCAATGCCACACTCACCCAAGCAACGCCACTCACCCAAGCAACACCACTCACACACACAACACAACTCACCCACGCAACCCCACTCATCCACGCAACCCCACTCATCCACGCAACGCCACTCATCCACGCAACGCCACTCATCCACGCAACGCCACTCATCCACGCAACGCCACTCATCCATGCAACGTCACTCATCCACGCAACGCCAATCATCCATGCAATGCCACTCACACATGCAACACCACTCACACACGCAACGCCACTCACCCACGCAACGCCACTCACCCACGCAACGCCACTCACCCACGTAACGCCACTCACCCACGCAATGCCACTCACCCACGCAATGCCACTCACTCACGCAAATCCACTCACACCCATGCAGTGCCACTTTCAGACACACAACGCCACTCACACCCACGCAAGCCCACTCATCCACGCAACCCCACTCATCCACGCAACCCCACTCATCCACGCAACGCCACTCATCCACGCAACGCCACTCATCCACGCAACGCCACTCATCCACGCAACGCCACTCATCCACGCAACGCCACTCATCCATGCAACGCCACTCATCCACGCAACGCCAATCATCCACGCAACGCCACTCACACAAGCAACGCCACTCACACATGCAACACAACTCACCCACGCAACCCCACTCATCCATGCAACGCCACTCATCCACGCAACGCGACTCACACATGCAACGCCACTCACACATGCAACGCCACTCATCCACGCAACACCACTCACACATGCAATGCCACTCACACATGCAATGCCACTCACACATGCAACACCACTCACACATGCAACGCCACTCACACACGCAATGCAAATCACTCACGCAAAGCCACTCACACCCACACAGTGCCACTTTCACCCACACAGCACCACTTTCAGACACGCAATGCCACTCACACCCACGCAAGCCCACTATCACCCACGCAATGCCACACTCACCCACGCAATGCCACACTCACCCACGCAATGCCACACTCACCCACGCAATACCACACTCACCCACGCAACACCACTCCAACACGCAACCCCACTCACACGCAACGCCACTCATCCATGCAACGCAACTCACCCACGCAACGCCACTCACCCATGCAACGCCATTCACCCACGCAACACCACTCACCCACGCAACACCACTCACCCACGCAACGCCACTCACCCACGCAACAACACTCACACACGCAACGCCACTCACACACGCAACGCAACTCACTCATGCAACACCACTCACACGAGCAACGCCACTCATCCACGCAACCCCACTCATCCACCTAACGCCACTCACACATGCAACACCACTCACACATGCAACGCCACTCACACATGCAACGCCACTCACACATGCAACGCCACTCACACATGCAACGCCACTCACACATGCAACGCCACTCACACATGCAACGCCACTCACCCACGCAACGCCACTCACCCACGCAACGCCACTCACTCACTCACTCACGCAAAGCCACTCACACCCACGCAGTGCCACTTTCACCCACACAGCACCACTTTCAGACACGCGACGCCACTCACACCCACGAAAGCCCACTATCACCCACGCAATGCCACACTCACCCACGCAACGCCACTCACCCAAGCAACACCACTCACACATGCAACGCCACTCATCCACGCAACGCCACTCATCCACGCAACGCCACTCATCCATGCAACGCAACTCATCCACGCAACGCCACTCATCCATGCAACGCCACTTACACATGCAACGCCACTCACACATGCAACGCCACTCACACATGCAACGCCACTCACACATGCAACGCCACTCATCCACGCAATGCCACTCACACACGCAACGCCACTCACACACGCAACGCCACTCACACATGCAACGCCACTCCCACATGCAACGCCACTCACACATGCAACGCCACTCACACATGCAACGCCACTCACTCACTCACTCACGCAAAGCCAGGTTTTGAGGGTCACCAAAAGGAGAAATAAAAAGGGTGATAACAGACTTTAGTTACATTATAATTCATTTGTTGATGGTACCATACGAATTTCAGGAATTATGGTGTTTTCTAAGGTGATTTTACCTTGTGAATAACCTTCTGCTGGGATATCATGAATCATGTTTGAGAGAAAACTATTTTCACATGCTTGTCCCATAGAGTTTGGGAAGGTGCTCCAGAAGCTAAAATGAGAGCATATGTTCTGTAAATTCACATTATCTTTCTCAGTCATGTGAGAATGAAGTCTGACATTCTCAGTAAAACATGTACATCCAACAAGGGCAGAGACTGTCAGCTGATTCCTTTGTGTTCTTCTGCAGATTCACAGAGTGTTCTAAAAAACAACTAGAGCGCTAACAGCCTTACTTATGACAAAAGCATGGGACAGCTGAAGCCATCTTGTTCGGAATAAACTGGTAACATTTAATTTAAAGAGGAACAAAATGAGTGCTTCATTTTGACATAGAAATGATGGTTAGTGCTGCAGAAAGACCCTTTAGGGCATGTTTTAAGTGAGATCTCAAATCTTCTTCTATTTCAGTAGACTTCAAGTTAACTCCCTGGTGAGCAGTAGCTTTACTACAGTGATCTAATCAACAACTAGAGTGCTGACATTCTTTTCAAGTGTGATCTCAAGTATCTTCCTGTTATATTTCAACAGGAACAGCCTGGCAGTTGATGCCTTTGTGTTCTACTGCAGCTTCTCAGAGTGTTCTAAAGAACAACTAGATAGCTAACAGTCTTACTCATGACAAAATTGTGGCACACCTGAAGCCAATTTGATTGGAATAAACTGGTAACACTTTAACCCGTTTAGCGCGTCGAACATTCCGCCCCAGTGCGGACGTTCGATCGCGCTAACGGGATTCGGACGTCCAACGGTCGTGCGCAGCACTAGCGAGGTAGTGCACGCGACTACCGTTGGACGTTCGCAGCACTTAAAGGGTTAATTTAAAAAGGGAAAAAAATGAGGGGGTTCATTTTGCCATAGAAATTATGGTTAGTGCTGCAGAAAGAACATTTAGGGCATATTTTAAGTGAGATCTCAAATCCTCTTCTATTTCATTGGAAAATTCTGACATGCTGACTGAAACAATCACTTTCAATACCAGCAGTAGACTTCTACTTAACTCCCTGGTGAGCAGTAGTATGCCACATTGATCTAATGAACAACTAGACTGCTAACATTTTGAATTTTTGGCAAATGTGTGACACAATTCAATTCAATTCAAATGATCTTTATTCGGAATTTTGATACATCCATAAAAGTACATACAGAATGAAACACATTAAAACACACATAAAAACCTATATAAAAGTTAAAAGCAAAATTTCCAATTGGGTTTTGAGCAGCATAAATATCGTAAAGTGCATAATACATATGAGGAAAAACATTGGTCCATTAGTATAATTTTTACCATGAATTTCAATTTATCTACTCCTAAAATAATCATACAGATCCAAACACACATATAGTTGTTTCTTTGTGCAAATTGTATTGGAATGGTAAAGTGCAGTGTGCGTTCACCCGAAATAATCATACAGATCCAAACACGCATATAAATGTTTCTTAATGCAAATTATATCAAAGTGATAAAGTGCAATGTGCGTTCAAATACAATACCATTATCCATTATGCTTGTTCCATACTTGCCCTTGATTTTACACAGACTTTTATAAAACAGCTTACAGTGTAAATGATCTCGTCTGTTGACAACATTTGTAGGAACCTCAATGCAGGATTAAAATCCCTTAAGTTGTGTTTACGGAGAATCGGCATTAAATAATGACGAGTGTATAATTTGTAATGGCCACAGAAAAAGAAATAATGCAGCAAACTTTGTTTCCCACCTGCGGAGCAGGGGCAATCCAGCTCTTCTAAGCTTTTGTTATAGCCAAGGGGGAAGCTTAGCAAGTTGACAATGCTTCCGTCCCGGAACCTAAATAAAAGGCTCCGTTCCATCTTCCTTTTGGGGTTGTCAAATATCTGCAGGGCCTATTTAAGTTGTCATTGCCTGATTCTGTAAGTGGCAAATATTTAATAACAGCAGGTTTTACAAATTCGGATCTCATTTGTTCCTCCTTGTATAAATCAAGTAATGCCCGTTTTACGCTGTTCTTGTGAGTGGGGTCAAGGGTATTAGGGGAACTGAACAAGGAGCCATGTCCCACACTCAGCAGGCTATTCTTAACAGCATTTAACCATGGTATATGGTGAGATCTTTTGTGTAATAAACAATCAGATATTATGCTGCGTGTTAAGGATGCTGCTGGGTTTGACCATATTTTTATCCAAAAAAGCGCGGGCCTTGATCTGATAAAATCAACAATATATGGCAACCTCAGTTCGCTGTGACAGATAAATGTGGGAGCACAGGGAACTCCCCCAGCACCTTTCTACAGAATCTATTTTCTTCCACTTGGAGAGACGTGATGTTGCAGTATCCCCACACTTCTGCTCCATATGTCCCTGTAGGATGACATTGGGTACGATAAATATTGAGCAGGGGGGTAATAACGTCGGCCAATTTGGGTTGTCGGAGGAATAAAATTGAATTTATTGATTTGCCAATTTTATTCCTCGCATAGGCAGCGTGTGGCTGCCATGAGCCTGTATTAGAAAATAGTAACCCTAAGTAAGGGAAAGTGCTAGTGCATTTTAATGTATTATCACCTGACTTAATTGAAGTAATATTATATTTTTTTGGTCCACAGTTCATGATAAAAGATTTTTTAAAATTGGTGTTTAGGCCCAGATCGGACATAAAATCAACAAACCCAGTAATTAAAGTGCGTAAGGCTTTCGGGGTACGCCCCATTAATACTGCGTCATCCGCATACAGTAGGGTAGTAATGGGGAAACCGTTTATAATTGGTACATCCTTAGTAGTCTTGCTCAAGGTGCAGCTCAACCCATTAATATATAGAATAAAAAGCAGTGGGGCGAGTACGCAGCCCTGTCTGACTCCTCTGCTAATTAAAATATCATCAGATAATTCGCCATCATTATTAATACGTACTCTCGCCTTTAAATCTCTATGTAAATACGAAAGAAAATATACCAGTGATTCATCCAAACCATAATCAAGCAAAAGTGACCACAACCTAGAACGATTAACAAAATCAAAAGCGGAACTCAAATCCATAAAACCTAAATAAAGCGGGGACTTTTTAACAATTGTATATTTGGCCATGATCAAATTCAAATTAAGACATTGTTCGACAGTGCCCACATGGCTTCTAAATCCCAATTGACTGTAATGTAAAACATTATTATCCTCAGCCCAATCCCTTATCCTTTTAAAAATTACTCTTCCAAGGACCTTTAGTGTATTATCGATCAGTGAGATCGGACGGTAACAGGCAGGGTCCGCCCTGTCACCTTTTTTAAAAATCGGTACGATGACACTGTTCGACCAAGATTCAGGAATGGAGCTGTCAGTCAAATTGTTAAATAGGTTACATAATAAAGGGCCCCAGAAATTAATTTCGGATTTAATCTGATCAATAGAAAGGCCATCCGGGCCGGGAGCTTTATTACTAGCGCTCTCGAATATAGCATCCTCGACCTCAGGTAATGAAAAGTTCAGTCGTTCTGCTGTACTAGATAGGGAGACAGTATCTAAAGAAGTTGCTGATATAGCATAGATATTAGAAAAATGCTCTGCCCACACCTCGCCAGTTATGTTACAATTGATTGGTTGGATGTTAGAGCCAAAAGATCTGAGGGACTTTACTTCTCTCCAGAAACCTGTTGTGTCTTTTAATGAGGCAGTACGTGTGAGAGTTTCCCAATGATTAATCACTAGGGCCTCAGATCTAGTGCGTAGCACGGATTTGTATTTTGATCTTAATTCTCTCACAAGCTGGGCGTCCCTAGGATTACTTTTTAAGGCCGCCCTCAGGTCCCTATTAGCCTTGGAGCAGGAGGAGTCAAACCAGCGTGGGCCACGATCTATATTGGGCCTAGCTGGTTTAGAAGACTCTCTTTTAATAGCCCCACAGAGATTACCAAAGGCAACAACCACATCATCGCTTGGGCTAGTGTACGACAGGCAAGTCTCTACCGTCTTTGGGTGTTTTTTAATTACTCTAGCTAAAATATCTTTATTATCCACCCCTTTCCATATTAATCTTACTCTATCAGTAGATAATGACAGATTTTGTGCCCCAGTCTCTACTCTCACAGCAGCCTTTGGGTTCTGTGGGTTGTCAATATATATTCTAAGCGGATAGTGGTCACTATATGCGGAACAGATGACTTCTGCTTTAAAAATTATGTCACTCAATATCGGACAAATAAAAATATAATCTATCATGGAGGAGCAGCCCTGGCCTATATATGTAGGTGTTAATATATTGTTTAGACTGGAACCAGCAATTTCCATTGCGTTTACTAGGTCACGGGAGGCTAGATGGTTTTTCAACTCTTCACCGTTTCTACATAAAGGGCTGTCACGATACATGTGAGCATTAAAATCCCCTCCAATGCAAATGCCATCAAAGGGCCCATACTTCTGCCCCTCCATAATTTCATCAATGAAGTTAAACAATAAGATAAAATTGTCATTAGGACGAGCAACAAAATCATTATTGTAAAAGTTAATTATACATAGTTTCATCCTTTTAGTGCACTTCATAGCCATAAAACATTTACCCGGTGTAGGGATCAATTTTGTTTGTACCCCGGATTTTATTTTGGTCCAGATGGATAGACCCCCACTGGGACGACCCATAGGTGAGGGGGAAGCCTGTAAATTATAGCAACAAAAACCCTCCATTGTGGGTGTAGTAGTGCACCAAGTCTCTTGTAACATCAGAATGTCACAGTTGTTATTAACCCAGTCTGACCATTCTTTAATTTTCAATTTAGAGTTAAGACCCGCTATGTTCCAGCTCACGAGAGATATATCAGAATCCTGGAGCATTAGTCTTTGGTTCAAGGGTTTTTCTCTAACTACAGTCCGTTGCATGGGTTGTGAGACTTCCAAAGTTTCAATGATAGGTGTCAGTGATGATTCAACTGAATTAGACATTGTGGGTCAGTCTAGCATATCCAAATCTGACAAGGGGGCAAATCTATTAAACATGTTGAGTGGGAATGGAGCTGGTTGAAATTGCATAGGGGGTGGCTGAAAGTGCATAGGTGGTGGTTGAAACTGCATTAGGGGTGGCCGAGATTGCATTAACGTTGTCTGTGAAAATAGCTCAAAGGTAACATAGTTACAACAGTAGAGATAGCAGAGCAGTTACCATTTCTACTGAGTAGGTGTCTTACAGTTCCGGGGTTCTTAAAATTGAGAACTATGCAGTCACCTTCCTTGTCTTTGAGTAAGGGCCCAACCCAAGACACCCTGCGAGCCGATAGAATCTCTCTTGAGATGTCATATCCGACACCTTTGTGTTTAGTTAGCCAGTCTATGCATTTGTTTTGCAGTTGCCCCTGTTCCTCCCTCAACGATGGTACTCCTGCAAGGACCAGGACAAAAGGACATGCGTCCGGTGGCAGATGTAATGCAGGCCCTTGATGTTTAAAAGGCCTGATTGTCCCTGCCTCCCCAGTACCTTTATTGCTAGCAGCAGTTGATCTTATTGCTGTGGTGGGTTGGGTCGGACCGTTGTGATTGGTAGTGTTTTTATTAGCAATAACAGGAGGGGCCGTTTTTCTAGGTGCAGGTGTTGGAACAGATTTTGAGGGTAAATTAGATTTTGCCGAGTTCTTTCCTTCATTGGCGGGTCGAGGTTGAGTTGTAGGTGGTACAGTAGACTGTAGTGATGTTCCAGGGCTACTTATGCTCCCACCCGGTAAGGAGGAAGTTTCCTGTTTCTTTAGTGACAGTGTGTTGCTTACAGATTCAAGTTCTTTTAAGAGACGGTCAGCTCTGATTTGATCCAAGATAACAGACCCCTTTCTTTTTACTTCTTCGTTTTTAACCAGGTTATCTAGTCTATCAAGTCTTTTAAAAACATTATTAACCTGGTTGATCATTTGTTTCTCTAGTCGATTAAAAATAGTGTCAACTATGGTTTCTATCAAATTCCCATTCTGTTTCGTGAGATAATAATTGTCTCCCATTAATGTTGTTTGGGTCCATATCATTGGAAGTCCCATTTGAATTGGTAGTAGTTACGGTAGGGATATCATCTGCATCCACTAAATCTTTATCCACAGCAACAGTTTGTGCCCCAGTAGGTTTTCGTTTATTCCACAGACTCTGAGGCGTGGGCTGATTCTTGCTTATTAGTGGTTGCTTCCTTTTATTGGCACTTGGCTTAGCGATGCCTCTTTTGCGTTTTTCCCCTACCTGTTTATTACCAGTTTCCATAGATCCCGGGATAGTAGCTTCATCCTGGGAGGCAATTGTAATGGTGGGAACAGTTCCAGACAACAGGGGCAGGGGAGGTGTTAGTACTAATGCCGGTTTTGTAATGACAACAGCTGGAGATAGTGGAATACCAGGACTATTTGACAGTGATATTGGCTGTGTAACATTATTGGTACAACTCATAGACATTCTTCTTTCGGTGTCAGCTATTTCATTTGAAACCAAGGTCAGTGCATTTTCGAGTAGGGACTCAAATGTAGCGGGAGGAAAAGGGAAATCATCCTGTGTAACAACAATGTTAGCAGACTCCATACTAGGAGAGGAAAGTAGGAAAGGGAGGTAGACTCACCACGGGCGAGTTGAAAATGTTAGAGGGGTGGCCCGACCGACCACTGCAGACCACTGACGGCCACAGACGGCCCGCCCTCTGCCCGGGCTCCGCCCGGCGTCGCCCGCGCGCGTCCCGCGACGCGGAGGGATAGGCTGGGCTTTGTAGCGCCTCCGGGCGCGAAGACAGCGGGACACAGGAAGTCCACGCAAAGCCCGCTGGGAGCTGTAGTCTCCAGCCGCTCCTGGATGGATGATGGCGGCGAGACTTGCAGCGTTCCCAACCCAGGGGCAGGAGCTGCGTGCTGGCGTGCTGTCCGGTGAGTGAGCCTGCTGCCGTTTGACCCCCGCTCCACCGAGGGATAGGCTGGGCTTTGTAGCGCCTCCGGGCGCGAAGACAGCGGGACACAGGAAGTACACGCAAAGCCAGCTGGGAGCTGTAGTCTCCAGCCGCTCCTGGATGGATGATGGCGGCGAGACTTGCAGCGTTCCCAACCCAGGGGCAGGAGCTGCGTGCTGGCGTGCTGTCCGGTGAGTGAGCCTGCTGCCGTTTGACACATCTGAATGCCTTTTTTGATGGAATCAAAGTACAAAACTGAAAGTATTTCCTACTGAGGAGACTGGAGTAAATTAGGAGACTTCATAACAAATAAGTCTCCCAAAATGGCCACCAGAGCGAAAGAGCCCAAATGGAGCACAAATATCACGATTATGTAGCCCAAATATAGCCCAATGACAGAAGTGTGCAGAACACTTTTTATTTTAAGGTTTTCTGCAGTTTTATATAGTACAGACTGGTCAGGTATTGGAGCATTACGTCTTACTTGGACCCCTTATTGCGTATTTTGCACGAAGTACATGAGATTGATCTTGCAAAACATTGAACTTTATGATTCTGTTAACCTGAAGTTGCTATGAACCCGGCTTTGTAACACCTGTTTTTACCTACTGGTTTTAATTAATTCTCACTGTATTGTATTAGGAAAGAGGATTTACGGTTTTTATGTACACTTTTATGATCTATGGGCCTCATTCATGAGGCCTTGCGTCAGTTTTGCGCTTCTGATGCCTCACTTTTTGTGACGCATTGGCGGCATAAAACATGCCTCCTGTTGCGCACTATTTACAAAGTGACTCAACTAAGCAGATGTGTCACTGCTGATGATGTCACATATTACATCACTCATGACATGGTCAGTGACATCACTCATGACATCACTGATGACATCTCAAATGACATCACTGATGAAAACATCCTTGTCATAGTGCCAGACCTCCTCTCACCCTAATATAACCTTTGATACACACATAAAAAAATATAAACTAACATTTTCAAAACAATGGAAACTGCAAACATTACCGTTTGCTATGGCAGGGTAGGAGCACGCCTGCCGTAGCAAACACTGCTTTGCTTCTTGGAAGCGAGAGCAGGAACCCTGTTCTCGCTTCCAAGAAGCAAAGTAGAATTGTTTTTGGGCAAGGAGAGATGCAGCTCCCGCAGGAGTCGGGGGCCGGCTGGAATCGTGGGGGGATTGGGGCTTCCCCCACAGTCCCCAACATGAGGCCAAGCCCCGGGCATGGGCTCCCAGGGCCAGAAGTGGCCTGGGAGGGGGGGGGCACTCGGCTACTTCTCTTTTGATGCTTTTTTTAAATTAAGGCTGGGCCCCATGGGGTGGGGCCCCGGGACCTTAATTGCCCACAGGAGGGGGGCCCCCCTCCACAAAACAACAGGCTGGCCAGGCCCCTGGGGATTTGGTCCCTGGGGCCAGAAGTGGCCCACGGGAGCAGGGCAACACGCTCCACCACCCAGGAAAAAAAGATATTTTTAAAAAACAAGGCCAGGCCCAGGGGGATGGGGTCCTCAGGGCCAGAAGTGACCCAGGGGAGGGTGGCCATGCTGCCCCCCTCCCAGGTAGAAAAAAATAAGGCCAGGCCCGGGGGATCGGGTCCTTGGAGCTAATAGTGTCCATGCGCCCCCCTTAACTTTTTTTATTAAATAATAAATGCCCAGGCCCTGGGGGATAGGGTCCCCAGGGCCCAAAAATTACTTAAAGAGGGGGGCCACACAGCCCACCTCCTAAAAATATTTTTTTAAAGAAAAAATCGGCGTCTCGCCGGATGCGCTGTCCCCTTCCTGCACTACTGTGCAAATGCACCTCCTGGCTCATTCTGAATTGGGGCATTAAGTGCCTTGCCTTCTGAGGGTCCCTGGGGGCCTCCACCAGGTACCTCCAGTAAGCCCAACACAGTGGGATTGCTGAAAGGTGGTCCAAGGTCACGCCCCTTTCTACACCACTCTGCAAACATGCCTCTTGGTGCACTGCTGGTGGGGGGATGAGGTCCTCTTGTGTTCTGAGGACCTCAGGACACAAGCAGACTTAATTCCTTGAGGAGCAGTGCACCAGGAGGCGCATTTGCCGATTGGTGGGTGTGTCCCAAGTCCACCTAACAGCAATCCCACTATCTGGGGTATACTGGCGGTATCAGGTAGGCTAGTTGGTCCCTTAGGACAATGAGCTGCAAAGTGGGCTTTAATCCCCATCCAAGAGAGCGCCAGGGAGCACGTTTGCAGAGTGGTGGAGGAGGGGGCGTGGCCTGCTATGACAACTTAGCAATGCTTCTGTGTGGGACTTACTGGAGGTAATAGGAGGGATTAGGTGACCCCCAAGGTTGTCCTGGGGTCCAACTACCCCTTCTGTTACCTCCACTAATTCCCACACAGTTGGATTGCTGAGAGGTCTTCGGAGGACACACCCTCCCTTTCTCTACCACTCTGCAAATGTGCCTCTTGGCACAGTACTGGTTGGGGGATGAAGTTCACTTTACTCCTGAGGACATTTGGGGGTCAAGAAGCCCTCCTGGGCCATCCTGTAAGTCCTAAGCAGCGGAATTCCTGAGCACTGGTTGGAAGCCCTAGCCCCCGTTCTCCACCACTGTGCAAACATGACTACCAGTTAAAGACGCATTTGAAATTTAATAGGTCTCGCATTTGCAAGAGTTAGAGCTATTGGCTTGGTAAATGTAAACTTTTTTACTAATGTTTTTAGGAGTGGGGTGGATGTACATTGTGTGTAGTGGAATTATGTGGTATGTTGAGCAGTGAAATTATGTGGATAGAAAGTATGTGGTATTTAGTGTATTGGAATTATGTAGAGTGGAATTATGTGTTATGGAGAGCTGATATGCGAGTATGTGTTGTGGAGTGGTAACCTCAAGTTTAGTTTTCCTTGTTTCCATAGAAGCTAAACTAAGAACTCAATGAGACAAAAAAAGAAGGAATCACTGAGAAGCACTTCTGGACCTAGTCATAGGTATGAGCAGGGGCCACTGTAATTATTCGACTTTTTTGCCACACCAACTTTCTCACAATTATACATTTTCCACATTAGCCACTTAATCCATCATCTGCTGCCTAATCTGTAGATTTGGACGTAAAAAAAGGCTTTTTTTCTAGCTCAAACAGCTCAAACATTACCAAAAATGCAGTGACAAGTTTTACAGCATGGTGGAAGGTCCTTTGTAAACCTAGAATGGTCACCTGTTAATGTTTGCTAAATGTGGGTGTTAAATTGGTACAAATGGTGTACAAGCCACTCTTCTTTCTGCGCCTCTCTTGCCTCTTTCTGCATTTCTGTTGCTTCTTTCTGTACCTTTCTTTCTTTTTCTGTACTTCTCTTACCTCTTTCTGTACCTCTGTTGCCTCTTTCTGCACCTCACTTCTTTGTGCACCCCTCTTGCCTTTCTCTACCTCTCTTGCTGCATTCTGCAACCCTCTTCCCTCTTTCTGCACTCTCCTGCCTTTTTCGGCGCCTGGGTTCCTTATTTCTGCACTTCTTTTGTTTCTTTCTGCACCTCTCTTGCTTCTTTCTGCACCCCTCTTACCTCTTTCTCCACCCCTCTTGCTGCTTTCTGCAACCCTCCTCCCTTTTTATGCACTCTCCTGCCTCTTTCGGCACCTCCGTTTCTTCTTTCTGCTGTTCTTTTGTTTCTTTCTGCACCTCTCTTGCTTCTTTCTGCGCCTCTCTTGGCTCTTTCTGCATTTCTGTTGCTTCTTTCTGCACATCTTTTCTACTTTCTGCAACTCTTTTGCATCTTTCTGCACCTCTCTTGCTTCTTTCTGCACCCCTCTTGCCTCTTTCTCCACCCCTCTTCCCCCTTTCTGCATGTCTGTTGCTTCTTTGTGTACCTCTCTTCTTTGTGCATCCCTCATGCCTCTTTCTACACCCCTCTCCCCTTTCTGCACTCCTCTTGCCTCTTTTTGCACTTCTGTTCCTTCTTTCTGTACTTCTTTTGTTACTTTCTTTACCTCTCTTGCTTCTTGCTGTACTCCTCTTGCCTCATTCTCCATCCCTCTTCGCTCTTTCTGCACCTCTGTTGCTTCTTTCTGCACCTCTCTAGTCTCTTTCTCCACCCCTCTTTCCTCATTCTGCACCTCTGTTGCTTCTTTCTGCACCTCTCTTGCCCCTTTCTGTACCCCTCGTCCCTCTTTCTGCACCTCTGTTGCCTCTTTCTGCACTCCCTTTCCTTCTTTCTACACCTTCCTTGCCTCTCCCTGCACCTTTGTTCCTTCTTTTTGCACTTCTTTTGTTTCTTTCTACCGCTCTCTTGTTTCTTTCTATACCACCTTGCCTCTTTCACCACCCATCTTTCCTCTTTCTGTACCCCTGCAGCCTCTTTCTGCACTTTTTTGCCTCTTTCTGCACCTCTGTTCCTTTTTCCTGTACTTCTTTTGTTTCTTTCTGCACATCTCTTGTTTATTTCTACACCCATCGTGCCTCTTTCTGTACCCATCTTCCCTCCTTTTGCAACTCTGTTCCTTTTGTCTGCACTTTTTTGTTTCTTTCTCCACCATTCTTTCATTTTGTGTGCATCCCTCTTGCCTCTTCTGTACTTCTCTTGCTTCTTTATACACCTCAGTTGCTTCTTTCAGCAAATCTCTGGCCTCTTTCTGCACTTCTCCTGCGTGTTTCTGCACCTCTCTTGCATCTTTCTGCACCTCTATTGCCTCTTTCTGCATCTCACTTGCCTCTTTCTGCAACTCTCTTGACTCCTTCTGCACTTCTCTTGCCTGTTTATGCACCCCTCTTGCCTCTTTCTGCATTTCTCTTGCCTCTTTCTGTTCCTCACTTGCTTTTTTCTGCACCCCTTTTGCCTGTTTATGCACTCCTCTTGCCTCTGTTTGTACTTCTGTTCCTTCTTTCTGCACTTCTTTTGTTACTTTATGTACCTCTTTTGCTTCTTTCTGCACTCCTTTTGCCTCTTTCTCCATCCCCCTTCCTGCACCTCTGTTGCTTCTTTCTGCACCTCTCTTGTCTTTTTTTCTATCCATCTTCCCTCTTTCTGCACCGCTGTTGCTTTCTGTACCTCTGTTGCTTCTTTGTTCACCCCTTGTGCCTCTTTCTGTAACCCTCTTCCCTCTTTTTGTACCCCTCTTGCCTCTTTCTGCACCTCTGTTGCATATTTCTGCACTACTGTTCCTTCTTTCTGAACCTCTCTTGCTTCTTTCTACACCACTCTTGCTTCTTTCTACTCCACTCGTGCTTCTTTCTGCACCCTTCTTCTATCTTTCTGCACCCCTCTTGCCTCTTTCTGCACCCCTGTTCCTTCTTTCTGCTCTTCTTTTGTTTCTTTCTGCACCTCTGTTGCTTCTTTCTGTACCCCTCTTACCACTTTCACCACCCCTGTTCCCACTTTTTGCATCTCTGTTGCTTCTTTCTGCTCTCCTCTTGCCTCTTTTCCAATACTCATCCCACTTTTTGCACCTCTGTTGCTTCTTTCTCACTGTTTGGGCTTCTTTCTGTACCTCTATTGCAAATTTCTGTACCCCTCTTGCCTCCTTCCGCACCTTTGTTGGGTCTTTCTCTACTGCTCATGCTTCTCTTTGTACCTCTTTTGCCTGTTTCTGCAACTCTTGCCTCTATCTGTACTTCTCTTGCCTCTTTCTGCACCTCTGTTGTTTCATTCTGAACTTCTCTTGCATCTTTCTGCACCCCTCTTGCGTCTTTTTGCACCCCTCTTGCCTCTTTCTGTACCCTTGTTCCCTCTTCCTGTACCTCTCTTATCTCTTTCTGCACCCCGCTCCCTCTTTCTGCACATCCTTTGCCTCTTTATGCAACTCTCTTGCCTCTTTGTACAGATCTCTTGTCTCTTTCTGCACCCCTGTTGCTTCTTTCTGTACTTCTCTTGCCTCTTTCTGCTCCACTCTTTCTGCACTTCTCTTGGTAGTTTCTGTACAACTCTTGTTTCTTTCTGTACCTGTCTTGCTAATTCCTGCACCCCTCGTACCTGTTTCTGCACCCCTTTTCCCTCTTTTTACATCTCTCTTGCCTCTGTCTGCACCTGTCTTGCCTTTGTCTGCACCCATATTCCTCTTTCTGCATCCCTCTTCCCTCCTTTTGTACCTCTCTTGCCTGTATCTGCACCTCTGTTCCTTCTTTCTGTGCTTCTCTTGCTTCTTTCTGCACCTCTCTTGTCTTTTTTTCTATCCATCTTCCCTCTTTCTGCACCGCTGTTGCTTTCTGTACCTCTGTTGCTTCTTTGTGCACCCCTTGTGCCTCTTTCTGTAACCCTCTTCCCTCTTTTTGTACCCCTCTTGCCTCTTTCTGCACCTCTGTTGCATATTTCTGCACTACTCTTCCTTCTTTCTGAACCTCTCTTGCTTCTTTCTACACCACTCTTGCTTATTTCTACACCACTCGTGCGTCTTTCTGCACCCTCTTCTATCTTTATGCACCCCTCTTGCCTCTTTCTGCACCCCTGTTCCTTCTTTCTGCTCTTCTTTTCTTTCTTTCTGCACCTTTGTTGCTTCTTTCTGCACCCCTCTTACCACTTTCACCACCCCTGTTCCCACTTTTTGCATCTCTGTTGCTTCTTTCTGCACTCCTCTTGCCTCTTTTCCAACACTCATCCCACTTTCTGCACCTCTGTTGCTTCTTTCGCACTGCTCTTGCTTCTTTCTGCACCTCTATTGCAAATTTCTGCACCCCTCTTACCTGTTTCCTCACCTTTGTTGGGTCTTTCTCCACTGCTCATGCTTCTCTTTGTACCTCTTTCCTCTTTCTGCACCCCTCTTGCATCTTTCTGCACCCCTCTTGCCTCTTTCTGTACCCTTGTTCCCTCTTCCTGTACCTCTCCTATCTCTTTCTGTACCCCGTTCCCTCTTTCTGCACATCCTTTGCCTCTTTCTGCAACTCTCTTGCCTCTTTGTACAGATCTCTTGTCTCTTTCTGCACCCCAGTTGCTTCTTTCTGTACTTCTCTTGCCTCTTTCTGCTCCACTGTTTCTGCACTTCTCTTGGTAGTTTCTGTACAACTCTTGTTTCTTTCTGTACTTGTCTTGCTAATTCCTGCACCCGTCGTACCTGTTTCTGCACCCCTTTTTCTCTTTTTTTCTTCTCTCTTGCCTCTGTCTGCACCTGTCTTGCCTCTGTCTGCACCCATATTCCTCTTTCTGCATCCCTCTTCCCTCCTTTTGCACCTCTCTTGCCTGTGTCTGCACCTCTGTTCCTTCATTCTGTGCTTCTCTTGCTTCTTTCTGCACCCCTCTTGCTATTTCTGCACATCTATTGCCTTTTTATGCACATCTGTTCCTTCTTTCTGTACTTCTCTTGCTTCTTTCTGCACCTCTTTTGCTTCTCTCTGCACTTCTCTTGCCTCTTTCTGCACCCCTCCTCCTTTTCTCTGCACCTCTTTTGCTTCTTTCTGTACTTCGCTTGCTTCTTTCTACACCTTTCTTGCTTTTTTCTGCACTTCTCTTGCCTCTTTCTGCACCCCACTTGCCTCTTTCTGCACCTCTGTTGGTTCTTTCTGCACTCCTCTTCCGTCTATCTGCTACTCTCTTGCCCATTTCTGCACCCTCTTGCCTCTTTCTACAATTCTGTTGGTTCTTTCTGTACCTCTCTTGCCTCTTTGTGCACCCCTGTTCCCTCTTTGTGCACCTCTTTTGCATGTTTCTACAACTCTCTTGCCTCTTTCTATACTTTTCTCGTCTCTTTCTGCACCTCTGCTGCCTCTTTCTGAACTTCTCTTTCTTCTTTCTGTACCTCTGTTGCTTCTTTCTGCACTTCTCTTGCCTCTTTCTGCACCCCGCCTCCTTCTTTCTGCACCGCTGTTGGTTCTTTATGCACTTCTCTTGCTTCTTTCTATAACTCTCTTGCTTCTTTCTGCACCTCTCTTGCTTCTTTCTGCACCTCTCTTGCCTCTTTGCAAGTGCAGAAAAGGGCTGCTGGCCTCTAAACTGCCATGCCCTATTATATGCTAGGGACTTCGAGGTAGTTTTAATCCCCCTGTCCTTTATGTACTAGGGCCTTACAGGGGAGGTCATGCCAATCACAGGGGTACCCCAACCCATAGTATACCCTAGTGTACGTAGGTGTTTTCACTGTATTCTAAGTGTCTTTCAGTATAGCACTGGTTCCGGGCCTGGCTAGGCAGAGCCCAGTTGGGGGTGCCCAGGGCACCGGATGACATTACAACAAGGCCTCTTTCTGCACCTCTGTTGGTTCTTTCTGCATATCTCTTGCTTTTATTATCAGGACATGTAATACTTAAAAGTGCATATCCTACTTTTGAAATGCATTGCACCCTGTTCACTGGTCTGTACAGGGTCTACCTATGGGGCACTTTTATGTATTAATCAGGAAGGTTTTGGCCTGGCAAAGGTTTACTTTAACAGGTCGAAGTGGCAATGGCAGGTCGGAGACGTGTTAAAGGTCTACTTAAATGGGTGGCACTATCAGTGGTCCAGGCCCACTGGTAGCATTTAATTTATAAGTAAATTAAATATGCCAATTGGATATGAGCCAATTCTACTGTGTTTTAAGGTGAGAGCACATACACTTGCACTTGTTAACAGGGGTAAAGAGTACTAAGGCAAACAAAAACAAATTCAGCCAAAAGTGGAAGGGAAAGGCAAAGGTTTGGGGTTGACCCTCTACAGAGGGCCAGGTTCAACATTCTCATTTTCTTCTGTCCAAAATATGTTATTGTTTTTAGAAAGAGGGAAACAGCTACATGTGAAAGAAATAATGCAATTATCTCGTACTTGTCGTAGAGTAAGCGATAACAGGTGGAGTTAAAAAAAAGAGCATTTGAGATTCAGATAAACATGAATATAGCATTGTTAGTTGCTGTTTCAGGAAGGGTAGGGATAGAGATAGAAAAAGAGAGAGGGAGATAGGGGAGATATGTCGGCGCAATAAGCCAATCCATGCCAAGATTTATATAGATGTAGAAGTTTATTTGTGCATGTCAGTTTTAGGCAAACATTTATCATGATATATGTGTGCATAAAGCCGGTTTGTTATGTTCATGGTGCTTTTATCTTTTTAATATTTAGGGTTTGAAGAGCCCCAATAATGTTTTTGATAATAAAGTAGGAGTGTTGAATTTTTTTTTCCATTGTTCGAGTTGACATTAAAAAAAAATGGTTTTAAGAGTTCTTTTTCTACATATTGCGGTAAGGGTTTGTCCTACTGTTTACGGCAAGTCAATCAAGTGACTTGCCTTACCTAAAAGGTAATCTGGTATTTATAGAAAGACTAATTCCACCCTCAGATTTGTGTATTCTAGGTTTAGTCAGGCCTCTCCTGTGCCTCCTACACTTCCATAGATAATCAGGTTTTTAAAGAGGTTGGTTGAGAGGAGAGGGAGCATGGAGGTGATAAAGTTGACTTGGGGGCAGTTATCATTTCGACACATTCTGTCATGGCCCACAATGCCAGGAATTTTGTGGATCAAGTGGAAGGTAGATCTTTTGACTATTTGAACAAGGGAGCCTTCAGCTATCTTTCATGTGTCATCAAGGTTAAGACTAAATTATATTCTGAGATATTTGATTGTTGTTCATTGCCATTTTAATTTGATGTTGCTTATTATAGATGGTATTTACAACAAGGGGTGGTGAGGGACAGAGTCTCTGAATTAAGCAGAAAGCTCTCACCCAGTCAAGAGATCAGGGCTAGATCCAACACCGTTTTTTAGCTCACTGCACCATCCCAGTTTCAGAACCTGGCTGTATGCAAATTAGTCTGTTCCTAACTCAGACACTCTGTTCATCACCACCCCCTTTTCTAAATCGTTTTTGGCCACTATAGGTGTGGCAGGGTATACTCAGACATGAGTCCCTTTCTCACTGCTCCATCAGGATTCAAGCAAGCCGGGCCGAAGAAGGCTGAAATGCCAGAAACCGGTCCCCGGTAGCTTGTCTCCTTTCTGGTGAAGAGTTGGCTTGGTAGTTTAGTCTGCCCTGTTCCCATGATGCACTGGGCCAGGGACAGACTGATTTGCATATAGCCAGGTTCTGAGCTGGGATGGTGCAGTGAGATAAATAACGGTGATGGATCAAGCCCTGATCTTTGGACTGGGTAAGAGTGGTCTGCTTAATTCAGACACTCTGTTCATCACCACCCCCTTTTCTGAATTATTATAGATGGTAGACAGAGATTGTTGAGAGGGAAAATGTTGGTTTTGCCTAGATTTAGTGAGTATCCCAAAACCTTTGCTTGTAGATTAATTGTGTCTAGAATTGCAGGTAGTGCAGCTTCTGCATCTTAAGCGAAAATTAGCACATTGTCTACATAAGCCTCAGCTTTATATACATATTTCATAAAAGGGATTTCTGGAAAGGAAGTGTTTGTCCTTATTGCAGAGAGTAAGGGTTCAATTGCAGGGAGGAATAGCAGAGGCAATAGAGGACATCCCTCTTTGATTCCTTGAGACAAGTGTATTTTATTAGCGAGGTATTCATTAACTCATGTGCGGGCAGAGTGTTGGGTATATAGGGCAAAGACAATGCATGTAAAGATATCACCCAAATTAAGCTTGTGCATGACTGAGCATAGGAAAGGCTAAGAATCCTTATTGAAGGCCTTCCCTAAGTTTAGAGCCATAGCCATCGTGGGAGAGGATAGTGTTTTGGCTTTCTCAATTACTCAGCAGAAAAACCTAATATTTTCAGATGTGAGCCTGCATTTTGCAGAGCCAATTTGGGTCCGATGAGTCAGCTGGGGTAGAACGTTTTCCAGTCTCAGATCTAAAATTTACACATACATATTCAGTCTACATTTAACAATGAGAGAGGCCTAAGATGTTTAAATTCTAGGGAATCTTTCCCTTCCTTATATATAACTGCGGTTGTTGCTTCAGATATTAAACCCAAGCTCTCCCAGGTATAGGGACAGGAGCTGATAATTTTGTTGAATTTATATTTGAGGGGCTTTAGTTTGTGTAAGTATTCAGGATTCAATGTTATAAGTAAAGTCTTCTCTAATTGTGTTACGGTATATTCTAATTTGTTTAACTATTTGTATGTGGATGTATTTTCGCATGCCATTATTCTAATAACTACAGCTCTGATTGTTGCTTTCATTGCATCCCATAAGGCTTTAGTGGAGATATCATCAGTGGTATTTTCAGTGAAAAGATTAATCATAGCAGTATTTATTATGTCCCCAAGCGTATGGTCTGAGATGATCTCCTCAATAATTCTCCATTGTTTCTCTCCAGGAGTATTGAGAGAGACTCGAATATCAAGGATGATACAAGCATGGTCGATATTAGTATTGGTTCAATACTGGGATTCGTAATATGTGGTGTGCGGATGCTATTAGATAGGATATCGTTGATTCTGGAGAATTAATTGTGTGGGTGGGCATAGAATGTAAACTGGCTCCCTGTTGGGTTGTGTAAGTGCCAAATATCATTTTGGTCATGCTGCTCACATAGAATTGTGTTTTGTTTATGTGATTTGTTGGGTTTGTAAATGCAGGAAAAACTCCTATCTAGTATCACATCTATAGGGAGGTTAAAGTACCCAGCTACTATGATACCACCATCCTGGGGTAATTTACATAGTACCTTGTTAAGAGTGATCCATAATTGGAAATCATCCACTGGTGGAGCATATATGTTTACTATATAAAAGATAGTTGATGCAGAAATTTGGAGAGCTTAGATGGCTCATCCCCTGTTCACTGAGAACTAATGAGAATGCTCCTTGTCTAATGACTGCATCACTCAACCACATGTCTGCACAGCTTCTGGACAATAATTCTGTCTCCCATCCCAGACTTCTCAGAAAGGATGTTTATTACTTAGACAGATCAGCAGGGCTTTCTCAACCTACTTGGTAATTTGAGACTATTGATGATACAAAATAATTCAGCTGCAGCTTCCTAGTTCAGAATACTTATTATGGGTTATGATGATTTCCTCTCCACTGCCTCTGCAACACAAACTTTGCTTTACACTTCACCCATCCCCTATCTGGGATCCAGTAGGGAAATTGCAGTCCATAAGGGTTTGCTAAGTCTCCTCAGGGGAACAATGGAACAGAGTAGAAGTAGAAAACTTAACTTGGTTCCTTGGCATGTAATGGCTAACTCCCGCATGCTGAGGTTCCTGAAAAGACTTATTCAAGACAAAGTATTAAAACTCTTTAAGCTATGCTGGGAAGAAATCCTTGTTAGCAAAGTGAAGTGGGCTTGGAATGTTCGGCTTAGGGTAAGGGACATTAATGCTGTGCACTATATTTGAGGTACAATAGAAACATTGTTCCCTGCCCTAGTAAGCGAGCACTGAGGAAATCATCCAGCATTGGATATGACCTACCTACTGGGGCTACCCTCAATAAACTTCATGTAGATCTGGAAGATGATTTTTTTCCTATTTGTTACAGCTGCCAGGTCTCAGCTTTATAAAGATTTGTTTGAAAATGTGACAGGTGTAACCCCATCTTTTCTAGTGCAAATTGGTATAATGGTATACTCAATATAAATGGTGCTTGTGTGTGCCCTCTTAATGCAAAATGTTAATTATGTCTCATTTTGATGGATTAGATTTATTTTATAAATCTGCTCGCATTAAGTAAGATGCACTGTGTAGAAAAGTTATGAATTTTATAGTCCAGAAGAATTGCCCTAGATCACATTTTGACTAATTGACGACATGAAACATGTTGACCTTATAAGTCACCAGGGATCATTGTCCCCACTGGTGACATCACGTTTTTAATAAGTCAGGCATACTCATGGAGTAAAATTAGATTTGAGACTTGCCTAGCCTTTTGTAAGTCACTAATCACTACATCAACACCTGTGTTTCCTCAATCTACACAAAGTGCCCTTAACTTGCACTTCACATCATGGCTTTGGGAAAAGATCTCCGATAAAGAGCCCCCCTGAGGGTGCCTGTCAGGCATTGCAGCGCTGGCCCGACAAGGAGAAAACCCAATGATGAGGCGTGACACCCGCAAGGGTGTGTGAGGGCCCCATTTTCAAAAAGGAACTACTCCCCTTCTAGTGGCTCCTTTTCTCTGACCCACTCTCCTTTAGGAACAGCAAAACACACATGATGATGGACGGAATGTTTCACAATGGCAAAACATTCACCCCCAGTCACAGATCTGGATTTAATCCAACGTTATTTTGCTCACCAAGCCACCCCAGTTCAGACATGGCCATATGCAAATCAGTCTTGACCCTGTGCCTCATGGGAACAGTCCAGCTCGAACTGCCAAGCCATGTCTTTCCTGGACCAGAATCATGCATCCTAGGACCGGTTTCTGGCAATCAGCCATCTTCAACCAGGATAGCTTGACTCCAGTGGCTTAGTGAGCACGGGACCCACATCTGGGCATACCCTTCCCACTTAGGGTGAACAGCAAAACACAAGTGATGATGGACGGAATGTTGCACAATGGCAAAACATTCACCCCCAGTCACAGATCCGGGTTTAATCCATCATTATTTTGCTCACCAAGCCACCCCGGTTCAGACATGGCCATATGCAAATCAGTCTTGACCCTGTGCCTCATGGGAACAGTCCAGCTCGAACTGCCAAGCCATGTCTTTCCTGGACCAGAATCAAGCATCCTAGGACCGGTTTCTGGCTATCAGCCATCTTCAGCCAGGATAGCTTGACTCCAGTGGCTTAGTGAGCACGGGACCCACGTCTGGGCATACCCTTCCCACATAGGGTGAACAGCAAAACACATATGATGATGGACGGAATGTTACACAATGGCAAAACATTCACCCCCAGTCACAGATCTGGTTTTAATCCATCGTTATTTTGCTCACCAAGCCACCCCAGTTCAGACATGGCCATATGCAAATCAGTCTTGACCCTGTACCTCATGGGAACAGTCCAGCCCGAACTGCCAAGCCATGTCTTTCCTAGACCAGAACCAAGCATCCTAGGACCAGTTTCTGGCTATCAGCCGTTTTCAGCCAGGATAGCTTGACTCCAGTGGCTTAGTGAGCACAGTACCCACGTCTGGGCATACCCTTCCCACTTAGGGTGAACAGCAAAACACATATGATGATGGACGGAATGTTGCACAATGGCAAAACATTCACCCCCAGTCACAGATCTGGGTTTAATCCATCGTTATTTTGCTCACCAAGCCACCCCAGTTCAGACATGGCCATATGCAAATCAGTCTTGACCCTGTGCCTCATGGGAACAGCCCAGCCCGAACTGCCAAGCCATGTCTTCCCTGGACCAGAATCAAGCGTCCTAGGACTGGTTTCTGGCTATCAGCCGTCTTCAGCCAGGATAGCTTGACTCCAGTGGACACTTATAAAAGGTAATAATTGTCAGCCTGCTGATACCTTGGTATGGGTTCGCTGCACAAAAAGGGTCCACCTCCCAATCACCTCAATTCTGCTTGCTCTTAAAGCACAGAATCTTTAGATGATTTAGAGGGGAAATGAAATGTTGGGGACAGCAGGGAAGGAGACCTAGAAGCAAATAACACAAATAATGATAGTTTATCTCAGAGTTACATATATTCATAATTTCTCCCTGTGCAAATACCTGTAAAATAATATAAATATCATCTGTGAAGTCTGTAGAACTATATATGTCGATAGATATATCTAGAACATGGAAGTCTGTTCCAAATTAGATATATGAATTATGATTATACTGTGAAAACGAAAAAAAGATACACAAGATCAAGAATTAGAACAATATAAATGTCTTCCTCTTTTTGTTTCTTAGTAAAATATTCTGGGAACAATTCATATTGAGCATTACCCACCATAAGAATGCACTTGGCAGGCTTCACGGGGAAGGAGAACAAAAATCTCACTCTATTGGCACCCACTGTTAATTGGCAATATAACAAACAAAGCAAATTAATGCTCCTGTAACTGAAGGCTCTTGATACTCCATTTACAAGTGCTCATAACCATATTTCATAGTGATTTTTTTTCCACAGTTGTAAAAAGCTATTTTATTCATCATAGCTTTATCTGTAAACCCCAGGAAAAGTATATTTCTTTCTAAAAACTTGTTCATACTGTTCCAAACAAAACACAGCCTCAGAAATGGCACTTTATTTTGAATGTATTACAATCCTGCCCTTTTTGTTTATCCACACAGCTGTGTTTCCATAAAGGAAAAACATTAAATCCAACTTCAGTTTCTTTAAGAATTGTTTCCATAAATGAAAGAAATGAAATACAACTTGAGTGTCTTTAAGAATTGTTTCCATAAATGAAAAAATGAAATACAACTTAAGATTCTTTCAGTTTGACTCTGATAAATCCAAAGGTCACCTGAAAGGGCAGACTGCCCATTAATCAATACTCGATATGAATTCATTACAGCTGAAAACACTGCTGTCTTTTTTATGCTTTTTGAGTAATACAAAATAGAAAGAGATTGAAGGAGAGAAATGGAACCCTTCTACCAAGGATTCCCCTCACCTTCAAGCAAGGCAAAAATAAAACCAAACAAAATAGAAAGAGATTGAAGGAGAGACATGGAACCCTTCTACCAAGGATTCCCCTCACCTTCAAGCAAGGCACAAATAGAACCAAAAAAGGTGCAATCGCACCCTTACCTCACCACAGATGATTTAGGAGTATCCACTGCCTAGATCCATGCTGAAGAGACGAATAACTTGCAACGTGCTGCGGGCTGGAAGCAGGCTTTATAGTCCTGCCTCTTCCACTTCCTGCTGAGGCTTACTGAAGCATGGAGGAAATGTCTTCACAGCATCATGGGACATGTAGTTTTACGTGATCACATAGTATTTTTCACCTATTTATATAATCAACACTTCTGACTCCTGTTTATATATTGTCCTTGATGATAGTGGGAGCTTTTGTTTCATCAAAGTTAGACTGCCCATGTTTACAGGTGTTCATTCTTAAAGGCCTATGGCAGCGTTAAATTTTCAAAGCGCATTGAACGTGACAATAATGTAACAACAATGTTATCCTATGGGAGAGGTAGGTCTTGCAGTTTTGATTAAATAATTTAAGAGCTTTTCACTACCCTGACATGTAAAACTTAAATGTCCAACTTTTTAAATACATTGCTCCCAGCTATCTGGGCTGTTCAGGGCCCAACCTAGATGTGCCTTTTTTGTATTAAAAATGATAGGTTTGGGTCTGGCAAAAGCCCATTTAGTCCACCAAGATTTTATTTTGCCTTTTGATCACAAGGCTTTTGATCTTTTACTGTAGGTGAGTCTCATTGCTAGATTCTCAATCATGGTAAATACATGGCAATTACACTGCGTTAATCACCAGTGCCCACTTTTTTGATAAGGCCACTGCGGTTCAGCTAGATTAAGGGGCACTGGGCTGATTACACATGAACATAGCGCAAAAGGGACCCTAGCAGTGTAGGAGCTGATCTAGGGTAGGCCTTATAATATCAGTGCACATTCATACATAGGTCAGTAGAGTTTACTGGGTCATCTGTAGTCTCCCTATATTATATATATAGGTGGAATCTGCATTAAAGTGCAGTTTTGCTTAACTTAGTTCTATACAGTCCAGTGATATGTTAAAGTGGGGTGAAACATGCACACTGTGATTGAATATGCAGATCCCAATAAACTACATGTACATCTCATGGGTCATCCAGAATTGTCATATTTCCCTTGTTCAGCTCAGATGCAGATTCCAGGCTTTTTCTATCCCTGCTGGGCTATGTTAATTACTCTGCTTTCCAGCAGAGGTAACAAAGGCCTCCCCACACAATTATCAATGTTTGACTTACTTACTGAGATGGTAATAGTGAGAGGATAATCTCAATCTGATAAAGAAAGCAATTGGTTGGCCGATCTCAACCTGTTGACCATTCCAAAGTTCCAGAGGAAAAGAGCTGGTTCCTGCTCCTTTTGAGTTTTAGCTCCAGTCCTCTGGAACAGTCTGCCCCTTCAGCTAAGGAGTATTCAGAGACATTCTGATTTTAGGAAAAAGCTCAAAACCTGGCTCTTTACCTACTAGAGATTTGATAATCTCTCTCTTGGGTAGTTATACTTGTTTCAATGGGTAGTGCTGGGAAACCCTTGTTGCTGGGGCAGCTATGCACTTTATCAATGTTATTAACATAACATAATCAGCTGTCACACTGTACCTGGGTTGGGGCAGCCCAAGCTCACCTAACAAAGGAACAACACCATGCATTTGAAGGCAACACAGGAGGGGCTCCGGTTAGAGGTTTTGCTCTGCACAGTGAAAACTTGAAGAAGTCACATTGGATTGTCCCAGATTGCTGTGAAGGAGGGTTTGGACAAGGGTAGAGAGATGATGAGGCATCCTAGTAATGGCCAGGGGTAAGAGGTATCTAGAACTTAAATCCACGCTTATAAACCCTGCACAAGGGAGAGAAAAGGAGGAAGACCAAGTGCGTGAACAGGATAGCGGCAGCACCATAGACAGCTAGAAGAGCAAGACAATTGATGCCCGTATGGACTAAAGGCTCTGTCTGCAACTGACCCTATGGACTAGATGGGTATTTCTAGGGCCTGTGGTGCTGGCCTATTACACCCGCTGACAACTAGTTGGTGGAAGACCAGGAGCCAGGAATGCTATTGCAGGGAGCTAATAAAAGCATCTCCTTGCAAGGTGCACCCTCTGAGAGGCAATAATCCTGGTGGTTTCAGCTCACCGCCAGGAGTGCAATGAGAACAAGAACAAAGCGATTAGCTCAATGGGGCCTAAGTTATGCACATTTAAAGATTTTTACCTTTTACCGTAAACGTAGCATGTGGGTCTCTACCTTATACTCGAAAAATGCCCCTGGCGTGGGCCCGTGCTCAGGGGTCAGTACAACTTTATAGATTTGGAAGGAATAAGGTGTGCTTGTGCCCCTGCCAGAGGCTCATTTAGCCAGAGAGCCCATCCCCTGGCCCGATACAACAAAAAAATCCTGAACAGGATTGAGCAGAGTCCTGGGGCCCCATCTCTGAGAAGACTCGAGGGCCAGAATGTCAAACAAAGGACCCCGGGACCCCAGCCTGGGACCCGAGCATTAGAGGATCAAGTGCTCCTGCCACAGGTGAACCAGAAGAAGTGATGTCTCAATACGGGAGCAGACATGCTGGCTCCCGCACACGAGGATCGTGCATTAGATGGGAGCCGGCGGGGCAGTGGGGTGTGGGCTCCCTATGCTGCCCCTCCACAAGTGTCTGCCACCTGGGTGCCCAGTAGGCACGGCACCCGATTAAAAAAAATCAAAAGTAGAAAACCCTGTGGCACAAGGACGCAAAATCATAGCAGGAGGGCCTGCAAGTGAAGCATTCATCGCTCTTAGCTTGGGACATCCCATAATGCTCTGCTGGGCTTATCTGCGCATGATTTGGGTATCCCAAGGAGGGGAAGGAGCACTACCACTGTACATTTTGAGTGCAGTGGGGGATGCAGGGAGTGTAGCCGCTCCCCCAGAACAGATTTGAAAGATTAACCGTATAAGTCCCAGGTCAGGTGATGCATGACCTGGGGATCCTTTCACAATACGTTTAAAGCAGGGCCTGGGGAGGAGCTTTTGCTGGATAGCTCAGGAGTGCAGGGATCAATAGTGGTTGGTCTTATGGATGCATTTTATGTGACCTGAGTGTGTAAAAGAGACACAGGACACATGCATATTTGATTTTAATGCTTGATTTGAAATATATGTCTGATAAAGATTCTTGGTAAACACTGAATGCTTTTATCAACAATAAAAATTGCATTACTAACTCCATTGATCTGAGGGTAATTTTTTAACATGAGTTTACTGTTCCTATAATGTGGTGACCCCATGAAAAAGCCAATAGACTTGCCTTATAAATTGGTGTTATGACCCCTTGACAAAGCCAACAGACCTGCTTTATTTCAAATGACACCCCCTTATATTGGGGTGTGCTTTCTGGTATGGGTGGGTGGTATTATGACTTTGGGAGTCACATCTCATTAGGGGTCAAATGTGGTTTCAGAATGTCACCAAAGGTAATTCCATCTGCCTGATGTATATATTCATAATTTAATGCATAGCATTTAGTAGTGTGTGTAATAAATGTACATGTGAACTGCTCCCTTGATCTAGGAAATGAACATCTAGGAAAGGAACATTTGCAATCACCACTGCATGGGCTTGAGGTTACAGGAGCCTCAAGCACCTCTATGCTTGAGGTTATGTGGATCCTCCAAAAAACCCTGCAAGGCTTGCTAGAGGTTTCCATTGTAAATAACGATCTTTTAAAAATTCAGGGGGACCAGTCTAAAGCAGTCTTGGGTGAGCTGACCCAAATTAGAGGTTTAATGCCAGCCCTGGCTAGGCCAATAAATGGAAGCCAGGTGGGGGACGGCAGTAATAAGGCGGAGGAAGATGTGCTAGGGGCCCCAAACTTAATGAAAGAGGAACCATCAGTATATATATCTAGGCAGCCAATGATTGTAAAAAAATGGGGGGAAATGAGATATCATACGGGTAGATTCCCGAGAAGGGAGGCTACTCGTATAAAAAGTTGCCTAGAAAAAAATCCTACAAGGATCTTGAGTAGAGGGAAAGGAGAAACGAAGGAAGTAGGAGGTAACAAGGGGGTAAAAATTCAGAGATCAAAGGTGAATAATGTAAAGCCACAAATGGAACAGAAAGAACAATGGAACAGTTCAGTAAAATCAAAGCCTAATAAAAGTGGGGTGGCTCCTATAACAAGGGAGTTAGAGGTTATAGAGGAGGAAAGTATGAAAAGGAAGCCCTCAGGATCTCAAGAAACGCCAAGGTGCAGCAGGGCCGCGATTGATGACAACAAAAGGAACCAAATGTCTATGAAAAGGGAAGCTACCTCAAAGGGGGTTAACCACGGGGTCAGGCAAACAGGCTCTAACGATCTATGGATTTTCCTAAAACCCGAAAATGGTGGTAAAGGGGGGAAAAAAGCTAGGAAACTACATCCATTAAATCGATCTCAGCTTTTATACACAATGGGTAAATGTGCAAGTCTTAGGAGTATTGGTACATCGGACCTCAAAGAAGTAGGTTTTGTTGCAAGCAGCACAGGAGAAGAGGCGACTAAAGTCCTCTTTCATTCTGCTTGGGTGAAAGAAGCGGTGGAAAAAGCGAAAAATGAGTTACAAAAGGAGGGGATCAGACTGATAAGGAAGGAGGAAATTCAGGGACAGTACTTCCTGACAAACCATGCTGGTCTAGGGTTACGGCAGATAAGATTAATTAATTCGAACTGGAATAATAAGGAGAATATTGCAATCACTGTAACTGACTGTGAAGCTGCAGGGTATGGGGAAGGTATATATGCTAGAAATAGATATGAAGTCCTAGCACCCCTAGAATCTAGGGAGTACGATGAGGAGGGATTTCTAAGCGAAATCGATTAGGAGAATGGGTCGTCACACAGCCTTTCAATTCTATCATGGAATATAAATGGCTACAAGGAAATATCGGCACAGATCGAGTTCGATAAAATTATAAAGAGTAATGACATTGTGTGCCTTCAGGAGACATGGCTGTGTGACGATACCCTAAATTCCTTGGTTATGGAAGGATTTGCCCAACACTCTAAAGCAGCAAAGAAAAATAATTTGGGGAGGCCATCAGGGGGTCAATTAACGCTAATCTCCACACAGATAGTCAGGAGGGTTGAAAGGTTAAAACTACTTAGTGATTGGGCACTAGGTTGCAGAATATTATTGCAGAAGGCAGATCCTAGATATGAGGGAATATGCATTATAAATGTGTATATACAGAAGGGAAAGGCCCACGAATATAAGGAGAATTTGGGTAAACTGAAAGAAGATCTGGAGTCAACTAGTGCCAAGCATCTGAAGGATTTAGTACTAGTAGTAGGTGATTTTAACCATAGATTGGACCCCAAAAAGGTAGATAGTTGGCACAAAGAATTGCTAGAAGCATATAACATTGAAGTGGCACTCTTTCCAAGAGGGGAGCTCTCACAGCAGGATGAGTCATTTAGTCAGCTAATGGGGTCCTTGGGCATGGTATGTGCAAATGGTAGATTTCAGCAAGACCAGCCCGCGGGAAAGACTTTTGTGAGGGGCCAGCAACCTTGCCCAATAGACTATATGTTCTGTCAGGCCTGGTGCTTTAATCAAATAAGAAATTTTGAGGTGGCGAAAACGACAGGTAGTGACCATTTCCCTTTGAAGTTAGAAATACGCATCCCGAAATGTAAACGTAGAGAGAGAGTTCTACAGGTCCATGTGGATTTCCCCAAATGATTAACAACCTGTATATCAGACGAACAGATAGAAAAGCTTGGGCTAATTCAACAATCAATCCCAACTGAAGAAATTCAGTCTAATGCAGGAATCCCGTGGTTTGAATTGACCATAGGTAAGCTGGCAGATTCTCTCAAGAAGGAATTCAAGGTAAAAAAGTCAGGACTGAGCAGCTATGTAGTTAATAAAAATAGGAAACCCTGGTTTGACGAAGAATGCAGGATAGCTAAGGCCCTGATAAGACAGAAGGAGAGAAGAGTAAGGGCCATGTTTAAAGTGGACCTATATCAGACACTTCAGCAACTAAGGTTAAAGTATAAAACATTAATACGGAATAAAAAAAGAAGGTATGAAGAGAAATGTTGGGCAAATATGTTGGAGGTGATTGAATCCAAGGATGTGAGAGGGTTCTGGAAATTAGTCCAAGAGAGTTTGGGCGGTAAAGCCGGTTCCCTCGCTTGTAAGGTCCCGGAAGATGATTGGGTAGGCTATCTGGAAGAAATCTATGGAAGATGGCCGACACAACCAATACCGGGAACCTTAGGTTGGCCACGGATGAGGGATGAGATAAAGGACCATTTTACCCCAAGGTATATAACGGAGATTATAGCTAGTTTGAACCTTACACGTGCCGCAGGACCAGATAACCTCCCAGCAGTGATAATTAAAACGAGGCCTGAATGGTGGGCAGAGTTCTTTGCAAAGATGTTCCTGGTAATCCTGGATACGGGAATCATCCCAGAAAGTTGGAAGGGTGCAATTATTAGGCCTATTCATAAAAAGGGTAGCCACACAATACCGAAAAATTATAGGCTTATAAACCTCCTCGATATAGGGGAAAAAGTCTTTGCAAAAGTAATTTTAAATTTATTAAAAGATTGGGCAGAGGAAAACCAAACCATCCCCCCGGAACAGGGTGGGTTTAAAGCCGGCCACTCTACTATCGACCATTGTTTTGTTCTTTGGGCCATAGCACGGAAGTCAATGGAATCGCGGGGTAGGTTGTTCTGTTGTTTCGTTGACTTCCGTGCAGCCTTTGATCTAGTGGACCGGGAGCTGCTGTGGGAGGCCCTGATTAGTCAGGGAATTCCTAATGATATACTGCGGCTGCTTCAAATGCTCCACACTAAAAACTGGGCACAGATAATTTTAGACATAGATGGTAGTCTATCAGGGAAAATAGAAATTGGAAATGGTCTGCGTCAGGGATGTGTATTAGCTCCCCTATTGTTCTCCTTGTTCCTAGCAGACCTACCATCAATGTTGGGGAACACAACTGGGGCAAGCCCAAAACTAAATGGCAAGCAGATAGCATGCCTACTCTACGCCGACGATCTGGTGATTATGGACCAGACCGAGGTTGGCTTGCAAAGAAAATTAAATGCTTTCAATGACTACTGCTTAAGAAAAAAACTTGTGATAAATATGGACAAGACCAAAACATTGAGCTTTGGCCGGAGGAAAACTGAGTTCTCATGGTGGATTGGGTCAGAAAAAGTGCAATCAGTATCAGAGTATAGATACTTGGGGTTATGGTTCCAGCAGAATTTGAAATGGAATACCCACTTAGAGGCATCTAAAGTAAGAACCTCTGCATCGATTAGCGGTCTGAAATTGTTTAACAAAGCCTATGGTGCTATGACCGACAAACCAGTACTAAAAGCCTATGCTGCTATTGTACCCCCACAATACTTGTATGGTGCTGAATTGTTGTTCCTAAGTGGTAAGGAAAACTGGGATGTGGAAGAAGGCAAAAACCTAAAAAAGTTATTTACGCTCCCTCGGTCAGCAATGGTTCAGGCAGTAAGACTGGAACTAGGCCTGACTTCATGGGGTATACAAGTTGGTATGGCCCTTTTGCGCTTTTGGCAACGCCTAGAAATAGGCGCAATTACCAAAATATCTCAATGGGGCAAAAATGAAATACAGGACAGCGAACTAAAATGGGCAAGAGAGACCAGGGGGAAAGTAACAAAGCTATGCTTGAAGATGAGAGTTAATGTGTGCCCTACTGTCTCCGTGGCTAATATTGATAAAAAGTTACTCAGGTCAACGGGAAAGGAAATATCGCATGCACAGGACAAAATCTATCTTGCAAGTAAAACCTCGACCAGTTTTATGATTGATGCATGGAATAATGTTTATTGCTTCCCCTACATAGATAAGTTACCGGACCGTCAATTACGAAATGAGGTTCTGAGGGCTAGAATTGGGGTTAACCCTTGTTATATGAACAACTCGGTAAAGCGGGCCATGATCAATGAGGAGGGAAGCTGTACTTGCTCTTTAGGGTCCAAATGTGATATGCTGCATATCTTATTTGATTGTCTGAAGTTTTTGGACTTGCGTATCAAATTTTTAAAACCAATCCTTATGAAATATGAGATTAAAACTAGGACCCAGGCTGTGACACTGATGACAGAAATGTCCCACTTAGATATTGCTGTGGCAATGGGGAAATATATGCAAAAAGTGAAGGCAGTTTTATACCTTTTAAACAAGTTTTAATAATTAGCATTTTTAAAATATGTTTTTAGGGTGTCTGTGTGTAATGAAATGTTTTATTTAACTTTTTGGATGAACTTTTTATCGATATGTATTGTTTGTGGACCAACGGTCCAAATAAACGTGAAATAAACTTGAACTTGAACTTGTGTAATAAATGTATTTAAAAAAAGCACTGCCAATTATTTATTGAGTGTTAATTATTGTGTGCCAGTGAATTGTTATTACTAGCTCACACCACCTACCCTGAGTAGGCATTGAACTCCTCTTTTTTTTGCGATCATTTGGTTTGTCCATCTTGTATGGGTTTAATTACCTATGACATGAATAAATTTGAATTTGAAAACCTTGGACTGCTCTGGTTCACTACCCCAAGAGAGTGCTACAATGGGGTGCCTGGTTCCCAGAAAGGAGATAAATGTAGACCAATTACTTGCGCGGACTCGCTGTTTCTGCTCCTGCACACCAATATGCCATGTTGCTCCTTGCTTCACGTGCCCTGTTCCTTTATGTGTATGTGCCCCTATTCCAGGTATATTTCACATTTGGTGGAAAATTCAGCATGAATAAATGTGAAGCATGTGTATTTTTGCCCTTACGTTCCTCTTCAGGAAGGAAATATATTTTTTTTTTTGTAAAATTTTTATTTATTGCATAGTAAAGAGAAGAAGGAAACATAGAGAGAGAGAAGATAGAAGAAAACAGGCGGCAATATTGCAATATCAGATATACAGGATTTGGGAAGAGTCTCAGACAGAAGCATCTGCAGTGATGTTCTCTCGCAACTGGGCAGGCCTGGACGCAAGGAGAGCCAGTAATAGTCAAGGAACTGATATTCAGACGGTTCCGAACGTCTCGGCTGCCTCCTCCGAAGGGAAAGTCAATCCAGCCAAATTCGAGAATCTCGGGAGCCCCCGGTTAAGCAAAATCCTCCAGCAGCTATGCAGTGCCGCAACAAGTACAAAACACCCCCCCCCAACTCCCACCCTACCCGCCTCCCCGTACTCCCCCTCCCCCCAAGGTGGTGGCGTCAACATACATTCTCACTCTCAGTCGCACTATCACGCAGCCCACTTAAATCTGGAAAAGGTGCAGGGCCGATGGGCAGACCGCAGACGGCAAACCTCGCGATAGAAATCGGACCAAAGGTCCCCACCGAAACATAAAGTTCTTAAAGTTGCCCAGGAAGATGTCCGCCATTCTCTCCATGCTCATCTACCTCCATAGCTTCGCGTGCCATAATGACGGAGCCGGGGCTGTTGGTTTCTTCCAGGCCGCAGCCAATGTAAGCTTAGCCGCTCCCAGACAGAGCCATAACATTTGTTTGTCCGCCTTCGTCTGATGCTCCAATAGCGGATCCCGCAGGCCCAAGATGACAAAGGCCAAGGAATCCTGGATTGGATATCCCAATATGTCTTTGATATGAGACAAGATCTCGGTCCAGAAGGGCCGTATAACCGGACAATCCCACCAAATGTGGCTAAAATCTCCTAACAGACCACAGCCCCTCCAGCAGCGGTCCGAGGTCGCCGGAAAGATGCAATGCAGTTTTGAGGGGTATAAGTACCAGTCGAACATAGTTTTAAAATGGGCATCCCGTAAGTCCACTGATTGATTGTGAGTCCTAATGTCTCGCCAGAGCCCCTTCCATTCTCCTTCCGTTATGTCCCTACCTAGAAGGCCCTCCCAGTGGTCCATGTAACGGGGACGGGGAGAGATCACCGTACGAAGCAAAAGTTTATATATAAAGGAAATCGTTCCCTTCATCGTGGCAGTTCGTAAGAGAAAGGCCTCGAAGAGGGAGAACGGTCTAGTTGCTGCTTCTCTCAGTCCCGTCGAGGTAGCCCAGTGGATCAGCTGGGCATACCTGAAGTGCTCCGTAGAAGGAAGGCCATAATCACGCATGCAGTGAGGAAATGAGAGAGGCTCCGTGCCATGAAACAAGTGCGTAAGGGCTCTACAACCTCCCTCTCTCCAGAGTCGAAACGGTCCCTCCTGCAACGCCGGCCGAAAGGCCAGATTAAAATACACAGGAGTGAAGGGGGAGGGGAATGTCGTCCAGCATTCATCTCCCGTCACCGCGTCCCACACCTTCAGGACAGTGCCCGTGGGTGTGCTGATGTAGGCGTTTCTGGGCCTGTCAACTTTTGGTTTCCAGGCCAGATCCCAGATCGACCTTCCAGCCACACTCCTGTCCATATGCAGCCAGTGTTTCTCAGACTCTTGCTGCGACCATTCCACCATCACCCGCAACTGAGCGGCTTTATAGTACAGGTGCATATCAGGGAGTCCAACTCCCCCCTCCTCCCGCGGGCGCCGCAGAGTCGCAAAGGAAAGGCGTGCCCGGCCTCCCTGCCAGATGAATTTCAGCAATAGAGTCTTAAGGCGCCGGATAGAAGTCCATCTCTATAGGAATGGGGAGAGCCTGAAAGAGGTACAAAAACCTAGGGAGGAGAACCATCTTAATGGCATGAATCCTGCCCAGCCAAGAGATGTACTTCGGCTTCCAGCGGTCCAGTTCTCCGCGTACAACCGACAGCATAGGAGGGAAGTTTGCTGCGAATAGGGATCCAATGGAAGGTGTCAAACGGACACCCAGGTATAGCAGGGAGGCCGGCACCCACGCCAACGGCGTAAGCGGGCGCAGTCGCTCCTACTCGGCTGGCGGGAGCGTCAAATTTAAGACATACGATTTGTCAAAATTAACTTTGAATCCGGCCACTTCCTCATAGTTGGACAGCAGTGATTGAATGTGTGGCAGAGATTGAGCCGGGTCCCCCACCGAGAGCAACACATCGTCCGCGAAAAGGGAGATTTTATGCTGTTCACCCGTAAAGGGGATTCCCTTTATTCGCTCTCTCTCACGCACCGCAAGGGCCAGCGTTTCAATGCTTAAAGCAAAGAGGAGGGGCGAAAGAGGGCAGCCCTCTCTAGTTCCCCGGGAGTGAGCGAAGCTGGCGGAGCGATGACCATTAATTACCACCCTGGAGTTGGGAGTGCTGTAGTTCGCACGAATCATGGTGATAAAGTGGTTTGAGTAGCCAAAGGCCTCCAGGGTGCGGGACAGGAATCCCCAATCCACCCGGTCAAAGGCTTTTTCTGCATCCAACCCCACCAATGCTGCTGGGATACGGAATCGAGAGGCCTTCTCTATGAGGTGTATAACCCTTCTCAGATTGTCATGCGTCTGGCGGCCCTTAATAAACCCTGATTGATCCGGGTGAATTATGGCCGGCATCAGGTCCTGGAGCCTGCGCCCTATGATGGTGGAATATAGTTTAGCATCAACATTGAGAAGAGCTATCGGGCGGTATGACGAGCAATGAGACAGGTCTTTACCCGGCTTGGGAATCACTGTGATCACAGCTTCAGCCATGGAGCCCGAGGTTCGTCCTGTGGTTGCCATTTCATTGAAGAGGGGCACCAGAAAATCACAAAGCTCCGATGCAAATGATTTGTAAAACAACGCCGTGTAGCCATCGGGTCCCGGCGCCTTGTGGAGCTTCAGATCCCTAATAGCATCCAACACCTCTGATCTGGAGATAGGGGTAGCAAGATGTTCATTCCACTCCTTCGACACCCGCGGGATGGGAAGGTCAGCCAGAAAGCGATCCTGAGCCGCTTGATCTAGGGAATCACCCCTATAGAGTGCCTCATAAAAACGGCCAAAGATATTGGTCTTGTCCACATCTGTATGGTGCAACGACCCAGTTGGGTCCAGGATGCCACCGATATAATCCCTCTCCCTCTTATCCCGAAGCTGACGAGCCAAGTGCTTGCCTATTTTATTCCCCTGTGAGTAGGAGATACGCCGAAGCCGAAGAAGGGTAAACTCTGCACGGTTGTTATAGTGGGCCTTCAATTTGCCCCGTACGGCAGTCAGTGGTCTAAGGGTCAATCTAGACGGATTGGTTTTGTGGGCTTGCTCTAAAGCAGCCAGCTCCGCTTCTAGGTCTTCTCGTTCCTTCCTCCTCAACCTATTGAGGTTGGCGTTGAGACTGAGACAGGTGCCCCGCAGGGAGGCCTTACACGCATCCCAAGTGTTAAAGAGGGAAGTGTCCGAAGCCGGGTTGAGGGCCAGGAACTCCCCTATCGCTTTACGCAGTTCCTTGCAGGAGGTGTCATCCCGAACAAGGGCCGGCGGGAAATACCATTTCCTCGTCCCATCCCCTCCAGTCGGCCAGTGGAGCCCTAGCACCAGTAGGCTATGGTCAGACACCGAAAGAGGGAAGACGCTAGAATCCCGGACATCTCCCCTGAGGGCCTGGCTTACAAAAATATGATCGAGTCGGTAATAGGTATGATGAACATGAGAGAAGAACGTGTAGTCTCGTGTTTGTGGATGCAGGAATCACCAGCTGTCAATCAAACCAAGGTCACCAACCATACTCTGAGTGTCAGTAGAAAAAAAACCAGTGCCCGCTCTCTGAGCTCGAGAGCTGCCCAAGTCCTTGTCCCACACCATGTTGAAATACCCCATAAGAACCACATGCCCCTCAACAAAATCCCCCGCCCTGTCCAACAGGTCGCGGAGAAAAGCTTTCTGCCCCAAGTTGGGGACATACACCACCACAAACGTACAGGTCGTGCCATGAAGTACACCCTTGACCATCAGCCAACGCCCTCCTTGTCACAGCTGATCCCCATAGGTTGGAAGTGCCGGGACGCTCGGAACATGAGTGCCACCCCTCTATGTTTAGTAGATGCAGAGGATCTATAAATGAGCGGGAAATGCCTATGACGCAATCAAAGCTCATCTTTACGCGCCAGGTGGGTCTCCTGAAGCCCCACAATGTCTAAGTGGTGATCGGATAGATATTTTCAAATTTTTTTGGCGCTTCTGGGGTGAGTTGAGGCCCCACACATTCCAAGTCCCAATACTAAGCGGCATGAGAAAGAGTCAGAACCCACCCCTGCATGTACGACCCGACAACCTGCCCACTCCCCCATCCCCCCAAAGGCAGCCAAGCAGACCCCCAAGCCCCATTCAGCACCCGATCTTAACTGAACATCGTACACCTCCCAGATCTCGGAAACCCAAGCTCAGCAACAGCTCCCACCCAGTTAGCAAACCCTCCCAAAGGCCTGACAAGCAAGATCACAATCAAAGCAGATGAAGAAAGACAAAAGTAAACTACACATTCATTCCAGACGCCACCACCGTTCAGTCCAGCTCCCCCCCAGTCTCCAACAACCCCCCCCGCAAAGGCCCCAAAGTGTCCTCCCGCCTCCCCCCCCAAGACCAAATCCCAAACCAAAAGCAAGCAAATGTACTTAGCAGTCCCAGTGGATGGTAGTTCGTGAAAATCCTCCTGGGTTGGGGCCGGGGAACCATAGTTGGGACCCCAAGAGACCACGGACCGGGGTGTCTTCTCCAAAAGTACAATCAAACCCACGGTACCTGAAGTCATGTGCCCCTCCGGCACCTACCAGCTGGCGGCTGAAAGATCAAGCAGCTCCTGAGCTTTGCTGGGAGGACGCAAAGTCGCTGAAGCTACCGAGGCCACCGCATCCCCCCTCTCCAGCAGGCTAGCCGAACGGTCAGGACGTCTGGTGTCTGGACGTCCAAATCCGGGCCCACTCTCTGCCATGAGGAGGAACGCCTACGCCTCCGCGGCGGCGAGCCGCCAGCTCCTTGTGAGGGGGTCACGTCGTCCAAACCCAGGAGATCCTTCGCCACTTGGAGGGAGCGAATCTGCGCTAGCCTGTTCTCCCACCGAAAGATGATGCGGAATGGGTGACCCCACGAGTAAGAAATGCCGCGTTCCCGGAGGAAGGCGGTCCCCGGACGGAACTCCCGCCTTTTCTGGAGAGTCGAAGCTGCCAGGTCTTGGTAGAGCTGCGGCCGGGGGTTCCCTAAATTGCAGAGAAGTGATGGTCCGTGCCTTCCCTAAAATGCTTTCTTTTAGTTGGAAATCGTGAACACAGACTAGTATGTCCGGGGGCGGCCCCCCTCTCTTCGGAAGACCAACTCTATGCACCCTGTCCATTCTGATTTCCTGGACGTCATCATCGCCCATCACCTGCAGGAAAAGGGCCTGGACATATCCCCGCAGATCCCCTGCTTCTCCGTCCCATGGTACCGCGCGGATATGGATGTTGTTCCTGCGGGAACGGTTCTCCAGGTCTTCCGTGTGAGACTGGAGGTCCAGGTTTTGCTCCGTGAGCCGAATGATGTCTTGCTGTAACTGGAGGACATCGTTCGCCATACTTAAATCGTGATCCTCCAGGGTAGCCACCCTCTCTCCAAAACCGTCCACATCTCTCCGCACTTCACGGAGGTCCGATGCAAGTTGGGTGCGTAGTTCCGAAATGTCTTCTTTAATGGAAGCAAAGAGCTCCGTCATAAAGGCCTTATTCGCTGGGGCATCATCATCCGATTTCTTGGGCGACGTACTGGGTCCAGGGGACGCCGTTTGCTGAGTAGATTTTGTTGCGCCATCTTTCCCAGGCTTCCCTTCATTGCGGGATGCGGTTGACATCGTGGCACCTCTTAACCGGATGCAGCGTTTCTCCTAGCTTCAGGTGGCGTGTCCGGCACCCCAATGATCCGTCACCTCCCGTCGATGCCTAATGCAGGTGCACCTCACAGGCCGTGCTACCAATTCTTCTGCTCCTTCTCAGGGTGGGCCCAGCGCAGCTCCGCGAACCTTCACCTGCAGCCACAGCGGGGGAGCGCGGCAGTCCCCATGCGAGACCCCTCCAGGTGCCAGGCGGCCACTGTTGTCGAGGCAGACCAATGCGGGGGCGGTGGGGAAGAGTCCATGCAGTCACCCAGTCCGCTCTGCTCTCAGGCTTCGGTTGGAAGCGCCCACTCCTCCACTCCAGTAGGCCCCGCTTCAGCGTGGTCTCCCCGCAACATCCAACGCAGTACAGTTCCCCCAGCAATTGGCGAGGCCCAAAATCCGTAGACTCCTCCAGTCACCACTCCGCGCCCGCCTCCGGCACTCTCCTTAGCAGCGCAGGAAGACCGGGCCCAGTAGCAACGCAAGGCCGGGGATCACAGGCCTACAGGTCTCAAAGCGCCCCGGTGCCCAGTTCAGCCGTCGCCGGCATCGTACACTTTGCCAAGTCCCACCTCACCACCTTGGGGATCACCGTCGCTGGGGGAGGAAGCCACCCGGCACAGCAGCTTTGCCGGAGCAGTCGGTAAAGACCGGGAGGAGGGGGGGGCAAGGCGTCGTACCTCCGCCAGACCACCCCGCCGGAGGACACCTGGTGGCCGCGGCCCCCGATTCCAGCGCCGTCTCACCTGTCCAATTCCTTACTAGCAGACTTGGTAGGCAACAAAGCTGGGGCCGCGGATGTCGAAGCCACCTCCGCTCTGCCTCAGAATCTGCGCTGGGTAGCTGCGTCAGGGATCAGGAAGTCCAGCCCCTCCAACACACTAGGCCGGGCGTCGCCGCTCCAGAGACCTCGTTCAGCCCTCCAAAGGTCCCGTTTGTGGCACCGGAGCTGACCCCCCACTTCAGGGAGCTGAATCAGTCCAAGTGGGACCGTAGAGCATGCCGCTAAATGTGCTAAACAAAGCTAAGCTGGGCTCGGCGCCGGAGGGACTCGGAAGACATCTTACTCCGTCGCCATCTTCAGGAAGGAAATATTTAACTCATTGAAGAAACGCTTTACTTTACTCCGCTATTAAACATAAAGAAGTCCCCTCACCTGCACCTGCATTATCGCCCTGGAAATGGCTTTATTCTCACCTTGGAAAAAAGCACATTTGAATGTGTTTCTCAAGAATGCCTCCATGGACTCCCTAGCCCAAAAGAGGCAATATAGAGTCTTGGGATGTCTCACCATGGACCACCAAGCAACAAAAGTGGCGGCTAACTACTTTGGTGTCTTAAGGAAGGTATTAAATCTACTCCCCTTTCAAGCCAGTTGTACAGGTGCTGATCATCTCCTGCCTTAACTATGGCAATTTTTTGTACCTTATGTCACCTACTTATGTGACAAAAAGGTTACAATCCATTCAGAATACTGCTACATGGCTTCCGATGAACCTTCTGAGATATCAATCGGCTAAAACCACCCTGAGGAATCTTCACTGGCTCCCCGTGGAGAAGCGAGTTCAAATTAGGGCTCTATGTATTTTACACAGATCCTTTTTCAATAGAGGCCCTGACTTTCTAAGACCCTTGGCTGCTCCCTACATTCCTAGAAGGTCACTCAGATCTACATTTGGTCACCTGCTACAGATCCCCAAGTTTGGTAGATCTCGGTGGGGTGGCCGTTCTTTTTCCTGTCAGGCCCCCAAGCTCTGGAACACCATTCGCCTTGAACTTTGTCAACAGTCTAATGAGCTTTCCTTCCGTATGGCCTTGAAGACCTGAGCCCAGTGTAGGTAGCTCTGCAGGTTAAGCAAGCTGTGCATTGGCTGACGGAGTGCTGGGATGTCTTCGGGTAGCTACTTGCTTTATACGTCTACTAGAATAAAATGGAATAGAAAGATGAGAAATTACCTACGAACGAGAGGTATGTGAACGTCCATAAAACAATAGTTTATGGATATTGACCTACCTTTTCATGGTTACCCAAATAGAATGGCCCCCAGTTGCGCATTGCGGCCAGCACAATTCTGTATTTGTAAGTACACCATATGAACATACCATTTCAATCGTTCAAATCATGCAAGTTCGACTGCATCAGGACCCACACCAAATCCATAAACTTCAAACACTAACCACCTGAAGTGCATCCTACTCAACACCCGCTCGGTCCACAGTCACGCCATTGAACTTTGGAACCTACTCGACACCACATCGCCGGACGTCGCCTTTCTTACAGAAACCTGGATGAACGCCTCATCAACGCCCGACATCGCCATAGCCATCCCGGCTGGCTACAAAATTATCCAAAAGGACCGCATCAACCAAACAGGAGGAGGCATTGCCATTGTCCATAAGAATACCATCCGCATCACGACCAGTTCCGACGATCACCTTGCAGCCGCCGAACACCTTCACTTCCAGATCTACACCGACCCCAAGACCACACTCAGAGGCACCCTCATCTACAGGCCACCAGGACCCCGCACACAATTCAGCGAAGACATCACTGACTTCATCAGCCCACACGCCCTCCCCTCCGAGGACTACATTCTACTGGGAGACCTCAACTTCCACTTGGAAAAGAACAACGACAGCAACACCACCACCCTTCTTGACAACCTCGCCAATCTCGGACTCAAACAACTAGTAAACACCCCCACCCACTACGCCGGACACACACTCAACCCAATCTTCACCTCCAGCAAGCACATCTCCTTCAATCACACCACAGCTCTCCATTGGACAGACCACTGCTGCGTTCACTTCAACTACAAAAAGACTACGGCCCACAACCACTCACAACCAATCCCCCGCAGAAACTGGAACAAAATTACCACCGACCAACTCTTCACATCGCTTCACCAAAACCCTCCTGTAAAATCATCGGACCCAAACCTTGCAGCCACCAACCTCACACAATGGATCACCCATAGCGCTGACAAATTAGCACCCTTGAAAAAACATCAAATAAAGCAAGGTAGCAAAAAAGACCCCTGGTTCAACAATGACCTTAAGAAATCCAAGAAGTTCTGTCGCACCCTCGAGAAAGCCTGGAGAAAAAACCCAACCACTGACAACCTGGCCACCTTCAAGAACGCCACCCGCAAACACCACCAACTGATCCGATCCACCAAGAAATGAGTATTCAAGGATCGACTCAACACCAACGCCCACAGCAGCAAGGAACTATTCAACATCGTCAAAGAGTTTACCAACCCCACCGCCGGCACCAACGACATCACTCCCTCCCAAGACCTCTGTGACTCCCTAGCCTCATTCTTCCACAACAAAATCGCTGACAAACATAACAGCTTTGAAAACCAGTCCGGAGACCAGTCCACCCCACCCACCTCCGAACTAAAACCCCCTCCAACAACCTTTACGCCTGGAACCCAATCACCACTGAAGACACCATCCGCCTGATGAACTCCATCCACTCAGGATCGCCAACCGACCCTTGTCCCCACCACATTTTCAACAAAGCAGACTCCATCATCGCACCCCATCTCCGAGACGTCATCAACTGCTCCCTCAACTCCGCTACCTTCCCGGAAAGCTGGAAACATGCCGAACTCAGCGCCCTTCTGAAGAAACCCACAGCAGACCCCACTGAACTTAAAAACTACCACCCCATCTCGCTCCTCCCATTCCCTGCCAAAGTCATTGAGAAAGCCGTCAACAGTCAGCTCGCCGCCTTCCTCGAATCCAACAAATCCCTCGACCCTTCACAGTCCGGCTTCCGAGCCAAACACAGCACCGAAACCGCCCTCATCGCAGCAACAGACGACATTCAAACACTATTGGACAACGGAGAAACAGCTGCCCTCATCCTACTTGACCTCTCCGCAGCCTTCGACACAGTCTGTCATAGCACCCTTATACAACGCCTCAGCAACGTCGGAATACAAGGAAAAGCATTGGACTGGATCATCTCGTTCCTCGACGGAAGAACCCAGAGAGTCCGCCTCCCTCCTTTTAGATCAGAGGCCACCGAAGTCATCTGCGGCGTACCACAAGGATCATCACTCAGTCCCACCCTCTTCAACGTATACATGAGTCCCCTCGCATCCATCGCGCCCCATCACAATCTCAACATCATCTCCTACGCCGACGACACCCACTGATCCTCTCCCTCACCAAAGACCCAAACACCGCAAAAACCAACCTACACGAAGGGATGAAAGAAGTAGCAGAATGGATGAATAACAGCCGTTTAAAACTGAACTCGGACAAAACGGAAGTCCTCATCTTAGGTTCATCCCCCTCCACCTGGGACGACTCATGGTGGCCACCTGCCCTAGGAAACGCACCCATACCTACGGACCACGCACGTAACCTGGGCTTCATCCTGGATTCCTCCCTTTCGATGACCAGACAAGTCAACGCCGTCTCATCATCAAGCTTCAACATCCTACGCATGCTCAAAAAAATCTTCCGCTGGATCCCCACCGAAACTAGAAAGACAGTCACCCACGCACTGGTCACAAGCCGACTAGACTACGGAAACACCCTTTACGCCGGAACCACAGCCAAACTACAGAAAAAACTCCAACGCATCCAAAACGCCTCAGCCAGACTCATACTAGACATCCCCCGCCAAGCCCACATTTCCGGCCACCTGAAAGACCTCCACTGGCTCCCCGTCAACAAGAGAATAACGTTCAGTCTCCTCACCCACGCACACAAAGCCCTCTACGACCTAGGACCCGAATGCCTCAACACGCGCCTGTCCTTTTACACCCCTACCCACCAACTTCGATCATCCAATCAAGCACTCGCCGCAATCCCACGCATCCATAGATCCACCATGGGGGGAAGATCCTTCTCCTACTTAGCGGCCAAAACCTGGAATTCTCTCCACACCCACCTCCGCCTTACACAGAACCATCTCTCCTTCAGAAAACAACAAAAAACCTGGATATTCGAGAAGTAAAGTACCCCCCCCCCCCCCCCCCCCCCTCAAGCGCCTTGAGACCCCCTGGGTGAGTAGTGCGCTATACAAATGTTAAACTTGAACTTGAACTTGAACTTGGTCTGTGAATTTACATTCGGAAGTACTTTTCTTTTGCACATCTAATTTATACTAGTGCAAAATGATTGAAAAACTTGCCCTATGTTTATTAATGGGACCACTTCAGTGGTTAAAAAAATAAATGTCTGGACGAATCTGTAATTTGATCTAGCTAAGAAACCATTTAAACTCTAGTTGGGAAAAATAATATATTCCCTAGAAGATGGAACTGACAGAGTTAACCTAGTAACTGTCTCCTACGCATTTCACATCCAAACAATAGGTGTTTTATAGTTCCAATTTAATTGTTTCAATGTCAGCCAAAATTTGCCATTTCCTTTACCTCATTAAAAATGAAAGCTAAGCTTCCCGCAAGATATATGGTGTCTTAGAGAAGTATGGTGCTTAAATTACATCTCTTGATGACGGATGATCAGTTGGATTTGCCGTCAGAGGGCACCATTCATTAGAAAAGACAAGGGGAACCCAATGGGTAGCTAGGGACCATGGGTATCAAGTATTATAAAGGAAACAAGCGGTCCTCAGCATAAAGGAATAAATGCAAACAATATTATATAGACCACAGTAGGCTGCTATACATTTCTCAGTCCCTTGTCCAGCCGGACAGGGAATTTAATGATCAAACAAATTGTTCAAGGTAAGGGTACATATTAGCAACAAGCATTATGGTTACAGTAGGGTACAGTCCTGTACCGTACAGGGGAGGGGAAAGTGAGGAAGTAATAGAGTGAAAGATTATCAGGCAAACAAGGTGAGCTTACAGGCCACTGTCATGAATCTGAATTAGCAGTGTGTCCTGGAGTAAACCATACATACAATAATATAATAGGGTGAAACGTATGTTTACTCAAACGAGTCGACGTTTCGATCCTGCGCTCAATTTATAAAGGGATCATCTTCAGGACTTAAAGAATCGTTTTGCCTGAATGGGAATTAAACGCCTGTTGAGGAAAAACAGGGAAGGAAGCAAAAGCTAGACAGATACAGTCAATTTTTGAAGGATTAGAAATGACAATCAGCTCTAGCCATTTACTTACAGTATTAGGATCCGCAGTGAGAGGTGTTGCCTGATGGCATGGGCATTCAGTGCAAACATATTTAAAAATTGTGAGTTGACCGCAGTGCTAGAAGAAAGGTGTCGGTGATGGTGATCTGCTGGGGGGCATAGTGCCGATTTGGGGTGACGCCGTGGTGTTGAAAGTGAGCCGGAACTGTGTTTCGATTCCGGTGGCAGGAGGGAGTTGTTGTAGCCAGAGAGGCGGCGAAAAAACTTTGCCACGGGCTTAACTTAGGACCGTGCAGAAACAAAACCGGTAGAGACTTTAGTCCGGTGGTGTTACATGTTTCTCGTGGAAGGAAGTAATATCAGGGGGGAGTGGACCTACCAATTGCTGTCGAATTGGAGGACTTCCGATAAGTTTGCATCAGACAATTTTTAAATATGTTTGCACTGAATGCCCACGCCATCAGGCAACACCTCTCACTGCGGATCCTAATACTGTAAGTAAATGGCTATAGCTGATTGTCATTTCTAATCCTTCAAAAATTGACTGTATCTGTCTACCTTTTGCTTCCTTCCCTGTTTTTCCTCAACAGGCGTTTAATTCCCATTCAGGCAAAACCATTCTTTAAGCCCTGAAAATGATCCCTTTATTAATTGAGCGCGGGATCGAAACGTCGACTCCTTTGAGTAAACATACGTTTCACCCTATTATATTATTGTATGTATGGTTTACTCCAGGACACACTGCTAATTCAGATTCATGACAGTGGCCTGTAAGCTCACCTTGTTTGCCTGATAATCTTTCACTCTATTACTTCCTCACTTTCCTCTCCCCTGTACGGTACAGGACTGTACCCTACTGTAACCATAATGCTTGCTGCTAATATGTACCCTTACCTTGAACGATTTGTTTGATCATTAAATTCCCTGTCCGGCTGGACAAGGGACTGAGAAATATATAGCAGCCTACTGTGGTCTATATAATATTGTTTGCATTTATTCCTTTATGCTGAGGACCGCTTGTTTCCTTTAAAATAAGTCAGAGGGCACCATAGCAGCAATTAAGACAAAGGTTTGTTGGCTTTTCAGCATTTGAAGGGCTGCTCCATTTAGGGTGAGCCTTCTGACACAGGCACTGCATGGCGGTCCCAGCAAGGAAAAAATAAATAAATACCCAAGACACAAAGTGAGAACTCGCTATGCTTTAGGGACGTTGTTTTTCTGTTTGAGTATTAGTGTATATATAAGAATCCCACTGGGCCATCATGCTCACTTGCTATAAAATACCAGTTGGCACTCACATTTACTGTGAAAGCGCTACTTACATATCCGCCAGAGTACGGTGGCCAAAAATTCCACACCATAATGGCAGGGAACTCAAGATATGGGGAGCCAACTTTCTGAAGGCTGTCAGAAGCACAAGCAGTGCTGCTTTAAACGAGCATTTGCAATGGTATAGGTCTTGCATTTACGAGAGTTTGAGCTATTGGCATTGTAAATGACAATGCCTTTTTATGTGTTGTTTTTAAAACAGATAAATAAAATGCATTGTCATTTAAAATGCTAATAGCTTAAACTCTTGCAAATGCTATTTCAGAAAATACTGCTTGGAGGCTGTAATTGAAGCCTACAAAGTAACAACACATGTAATCGGGGGTGTCGCCAAGGGCGGAACCAAGGAGGGACTACTATGACTATTGACCAAAGGATAGCCACAGTTTACAGTGGACATTGATACAGGCCAATGAAAAATATAGGCAAAGAGTGGGAGGGGCTTCAAGTCCCTACCTGAATACATCATGCCTTGCATAGCAGCACATGTGCTGACCAGGCTCAACCTAAAAAGCAATTTTTACCAGTGATCTAACTTTATGGTAAATTAGTGAATACAATTTCTTTCATTGTGCTGGTCAATAGTTTACATTTTCACAATCAGTCCTTTCACATGTAAATGCAACTTTACCTACAGGTGGACAAACAACATTTCTTTACGTTATGTGCACGGTGACGCTGCATTCATGTCACGTCATCTGCGCTGTTTCCCTACAAAGTGAAGGTGAAATTGGTTACAATGGAGTATTTAGCTTTTCAATAAGTTCATGGAAAGATGATTTAGGAAATGCAGCAGTAGCATATAACTTGTCACACACACAAATAACTTTCTAGGAACATTATTGCCTGACTGGCTACATTTTAAAAATATTCAGTACCATGCCTTTTGCCATGTAGAAAAAAATATTGTAGTACTTTAGCTGAGCCCCTACCCCCACCCCTCATCCCAAATGTAGTCTACAATCCCAATATCGTGACCTCTTCACTTCTTTTAATTGTGGACACTTTCCAGTTCTGGGATTTCTATCTACAAATAGTTATCAGTCCTGTTAGTCTAGTTAGGTTAATGACTGCATATTGTAAATGCATCAGGTTGCCACACAAAAGCCGAGGCCTGTACACAATGTCCATAATGACTAAGTATGGGCGAATTTTGCGAATTCGCGATCCGCGAATTTGCAGAATTGCGAATTCGCAATCCGCAAAATTTGCGAGTTCGTGCGAATTTGCCGATTTTTTATTTTTGCGTGTTCGCGGGGAGCTTTGCGTGTTCGTGGGGCGCTTTGCGTGTTCGCGTTTTTTTTTTTGCCTGGTTCATCATTGCCACCCTCTCGTTTTTTATGCCTGTACCACTTGATTTTGTACCTTTCTGCCCTCTGCCCCACTCTTGTTTGTGCCCTTTTGTCCTCTGCCCCACTGTTTCTGTGCCCTTCTGCCCTCTGCCTAACTCATGACCTCTGTGCCACTTTGTGCCCTTCTGCCCTCAGCCATAAGTCAGCTTCAATAGGAAGCACTAATAGATAAAGTAAAGCAGGTGCTCGAGTTGAAGGTCAAATTAAGTTACACAGTCATTAATCACCCCAAGTTTGGGGTGATTAATGATTGTGTAGATGAATTTGAGCTTCAACTCTAGCACCTGCTTTACTTTATCTATTAGTGCTTCCTTTTGAAGCTGACTTTTGTAACTATTTTAGAGGCTCTGGCAGCTTGCTGGCACCATTCTAAAATAGTTACAAAAAGTCAGCTTGAACTTTAGACCCAATCCGTTCCGCTCGCGGATTTTGCATGAAATTCGCGAATCTCGCGGATTGCGAATTTACCGAAAATTCGCAAAATCCGCGAGCGGAATGGATTTTCCGCCCATGCTTAATAATGACATGGAGTGAGGTGGTCACCCTAAATCCCATAGGGGTGGGTGTATAGTGTATAAATGTAGGACATGCTACATATTCAAGATAAGGCAGCTCCAACAGTGGACAGAAATCCCAAAAATGGGGGACACTCAAAAAGATGTCCTTTCTCAAAGTATTCATTTGCAGAGCACATTTGCTGAGAAGAGTTCTACATTCACATGCAAAACTTCTAAGGACTTGGCAGAGGGCGAGGCGCTCGACTTCTCCTTCACTCTATCACCACATTTTACGCTGGGGGGCACATTGGTGTACCGCGCCCCTGGCCCGCCCGGAGTTTTCTTGAAGACTCTGGGGGATGCTATTGCCCCTCTTGTTCTGCGCTTCTCCAAATGTCTTTTTCTTGATGATTTTAACATTCATTTAGATGCACCGGAGGCTCCGGACTCTGCAGCCTTGTTGGACCTATTTGCCCTGACTCAGCTTACCAAGTGGGTCTTGAAGCCTACACACTCGGGGGGCCATCTGATCGACCTGGTGTGTTCTAATTTTGCTCTGCATGTTGCAGATCTGCTTCCTGTCACATGGTCTGATCACTCCTTGATAAGATTCTTGTGGGATATGGGGAAATCTTTTCCCTCTCCGACCTTGACTTGTGGTCTCCCCACCTGTAGGATCAATAACCCTGCGCTAGCGGAGGCCCTGATTCACTTCTATGTGGCTCCAGCAGATGACCTTAAGGGCCCGGTGGACCGCTTTAATACTTGGGTTAGTCAGGGGGTCGAATCCTCCTCTAAACCTCCGGCCAACAGATTTCATCGGCCTTCCCCTTCTCAGCCCTGGTTTTCTCCGTCCTTAAAAGAGGCGTAACTGGGCTGTAAAACGTTGGACGCCAGTGGTGGGTGGCATACTGTCCAGCAGCTAAATCTGCTCTTCGCCCACACAGAGAGATTATTGTGCAGCTGTTATGAAAGCTAAAAGCGACTTTTATGCTGAGAGAATTATGAAAGCCAATAATAATAGCAAGGAGATTTTTTCTATTGTCAGAAGCTTTATGTCCCCTTGCACGGAGCATAAAACCTTCCTAGTCTTCCCACTATGGTGTGACGAGCTTTCCGCTTTTTTTATTAATAAAATACAATCCATTCAAAATAGCTTTGGATCTCCGGTGGCGATGCAGAGAAACTCTTCGTTCATTGCTCCCCCTCCATATAAACTTACTAATCCTCTGTTCTCTCAGTTTGCGCAGGCAGAGAATTCTGATATCCTTGCCATTCTTAAATCTCTCAAGTCAGGTTCCCCATCGGACCCATGTCCTGCTAGAGCTTTAGCTTCTTTGGAACAGCCTTCCTGACGTGATCCGCCATACTCAGGATTTCCGTATTTTTAGGAAACTACTCAAAACTCATCTTTTTAATCAGCCCATTTAATTCTTTTCTGCTTTCAGACCTCAGTTAAATCCGCGCCAGGACACTCATGAGTATTTGTGCACTCTACAAATCATATATAACATAACATAACATTAGGAGTATTCTTTACATATGAGGGAATTAAATGATAATGCTGATGCTACATTACAGAAATCATTTACAAAGTCATGAGCCCTCGTCCAGACAGCCAGTGCAGATTGAGCTTGAGCACCCAGTTAAAAAAATATGCTGTCTCCCCAATAGAGGTGCAAAATCACCCAATTCATGCCTGCACGGCTCAGTCTTTTACTACCAGGAAACCGTCTACATTCAGACGATAGGGAAGGGAGACCTTCACAGAGAAGTGCAATGAGTGGAAGCACGTGCCTGCGGGGAGATGGCTGTCGGAACCCAGGGAGCACTTTGCCCTTCTCCAATGAGACGCCTTTTGAGGGTGCACTTAATGTGCCATATGTGAAGCATTATGAGTGCTACTCCAGGCAATTTGCAATTTTCCCACATCTGTCATACAAGAGTGCAAGAGTATAGGCATACCTTTAGAATAGCGCCGGTTCACACCTTGTGCCTGCACGATTGATATTACAGATTGTGCTGCTCGAACGTCTGTGGCCCCATCTGTAATTCCAAACTGCCATTGGTGCATACAAATACAGAGAAATACCTATTGTGCCCCAGGACACCATATGTAATATATGCCTAAATGGCCAATAAAAGCTCCCAATGCTATGTCCTTCTGTACCTCAACAGATCAATAAGGTAAATAAATCAGCAAGTTCTGAAGTATTGACCCATTGTCGGCAGAGTGTATATACTAGATTAGCACGTCACTGTTCGGCGTGTCTGCAAAACAGATCACGAAGGCTGTTTGTTTTGACGATTTTTCCATTTTGAGCTTTTTAGAATCAATAAAGATTGACCCAGAACATAATAGAAATATGTATATGGAATAAGCAAATGGGCAGAAACTGCCCGGAACTGGTCTCAGAGCTGAATGCTGAAATGCCTGACTAGCGTGTATAACTTTTTGTACAAATATGGGACTGAAAGTTCCATATTAACTTGCCTTAATTTCCTACCAAAATCGAGGGAATCCACACTTGTGGTGATCAAAAAACGAAATCCAACTCTCCTTGCCAAGCCTACCAAAAGAGGCTGCACTGGTCTTGTTTTGAGAGAGGGATATGACTGACTGACTGCTCAGGCGGGGCTTTGGAGGTGTCCATGCATGAGGAAGATGTTGCATAGAAGGGGGAGGCTTCCAAAGAGGCATCCTTTGCAATTAAAGGAAGGAAGGAAGGAAGGAAGAAAGCTGCACCACTGTGTGAAGCATCCCAGAAGTGGGGACTACAAACTGCCATAAAACTCAACCTCTGAGTGTTGAGCAACCCACAACCTCTTATGCAAAGACCTAAAGTACCGGCAGAGCTCTTACATCTGGGACTACATCCATCCAGAAGTACTCACTGCTGTGACCTGGAGTGGTCACCCAAGTTGGTTGAGCGATGGGTTTGCGATTGTGTCTGAGGAAGAACTCAAACAGCAAGATTCATTGGATGGTAAGTACAGCAACTCAGGTGTAACTTCCTCTTCAACCTCTACCGTTGCAGCTACTACTTACCTGAGCGTGAAGGTGCAATAGTCATGAACCTCAAACACATTCGTAGTCCACCCATATATGTTTAAGCATCCCTTAAGTGTTGCATTAGCAAACGACTGGCATGGACAGTTCTTGCACTATCCCCCACTACATCAAATTGGATGGGACAGCATTTTGGCCAAGTCCCTTTTACACTACTCTCAAATATTCAACCCAATGCAGGCTCCGTTCTGATCATTTTTTGCCTGCGTCCTGGAGCAGTGCTTTTGGTCTCGGTGGTCTAGCAGTCATTGGGTATGTGCAGTCCAGCAGTTGCATCAAGTGCAGTTTCTGCAAGATTTTAATCTCTCGCAAGAGTCAATTGAAATCTTGAAAGATGTTATGGAATATCATTGGCTATCTTGGATGCACTTGTATATGGACTGTGCCCATTTAAAAGACAAGTTGGACAAAGAATAATGGATATTCCAGATATGTAATTGAGCATTACCTCTATGTCCCTAGCCCTTGCCCCAGTTCTTACTTTTGAGGTACACCATAGTATTGAAGGACTTTCACAAGAACTGTTGGTTAATAATCACCACTTAAGCTATAAGTATACACACCTAAGAGTTATTTAATGCACTCCAAAAGACAAAACTGAAATATGACATTCTACAATTACCAGGATAGTGACATAAACCAACATTTTAGTCAGAACTGATTTCAGAACTGTACCCCTAAAATACAAGCAGAAGGGTGCAAGAGAGCTGGCCAAGGAAACAGCAAGAATCCTGGATGAGGGGGAAGCTGAGGACTTAATCCTGGCAGGAGACTTCAACTTTTTTCTCTTGGAACCGCTGCGGACGAGGAACTATCACGAGAACTCGACAGAGCATGGGGAATCCCAGCGCAAGCACAAGTGCCGGCAACTAAACGAACAAAGTGCTCAACACAATTACTAAAAGATCTAGAGCAATTAAACTTAAGGGCGCTGAACGGACGGTTCACAGAAGACACCCCCCCCGCATCAACTTACCACTCCGCCACAACCTCCTCCTATTTAGACTATGCATTTGTAACGCTCCCGCTATTTGACGTCATAAGCTCATATCAATTGGGTGCCAGTGACCAAAGCGACCATCTGCCACAAGAAATAGTCTTAAAGCCTTTTAGTGGGAACCCCAATGAAGTCAGGGCAACTGCAGGCTCTGAACATACAACAGACTTCAAACGCATTAGATTCAAACAAGACAACATCGAGGCGCTGTCTATTGACGCGAAGGTACTAATACATCAAGGGCCCTCGGCCGGAAACCAAATAGAGGTCTGGGAAGGGTTCACGATGGCCCTTGGGACCAAATATGCAACTAAACCAATGGCGTCTAAAGGCAAACCCTCGAAGGCTACATCGAGAAAGACAAGCACACCGGAGATAAAAAGCCTCAAAAGGGACATCAAGCAAACTTTGAAGCAATTGCGCATACAGCCTACAAAAGAGCCCCTACATTACATCCTACGCGGTTTAAAAGCAAGTCTGAAAAAGGCAACCTGGGAAGACACAAGGCAGACGAATGACGAACTTTGGGCAAAAATAAAGCACGATTCAAAACAAAAAAACAGTGCCAACTTTTGGAAAAGAATTCATAGCCTGCAGCGGCCAGGGCACCACAGGATAAGCTCATATATATCAGAGCCAGCTTGGGCAGATTACCTGCTCAATCACTTTAATCAACCCAACGAAGACAACTCCACAGGTCCAACAACACAAGGAAACAAGCTTTTTACGGACATCAGTGAAACAAGGAAGGTAGAAAAAGGGCTCAGAAAGGCAGGAGAAAACATCAGAGTACAACATGACCAACAGAAGGCAGGGGGAGAAAAGAATAACAGCACATCAACATTCAACACCGAAAACGACATCAAAATAACCATTAATCGGATAAAAACTCAAATAAAGAAGGGGAAAACGGAAGGAGCCCCGGGCCCAAATGGGATACCACCGTCAATATTCAAGTATGACATCGAGTTCTGGAGCGATATCTTAGTGCCACTCTTTTCGAGCACACTGGATTTAGAGACATGCCCGGAATCCTGGAAATGATCTATCGTAAACCCTATCTATAAGCAAGAAGATAGGAGCAATCCTGCCAATTATCGGCTGATAGCCCTACTAGATATAGAGCCCAAATATTATGCTGGCATACTATTAGAAGAACTGACTTCATGGGCAAAGACATTGCATATAATTCCACCGACCCAAACAGGATTCTGCAGAGGACAGGGTACTTCCACAAATATCATGGCTCTATCCCTACTTACAGATGCAGCAAAACTAGGAAAAAACTCGCTGTTCCTGTGCTTCATAGACTACAGTTCAGCCTTTGACCATGTGGACAGGGGTAAATTATGGCAAAAGCTTGAAAAATGGGGGATACCCCACCCCCTCTTGAGGCAACTCATCCTACTCCACACCAACACGTGGCTCAAGATCAAGCTGGGAGACGGGACGCACCTCTCAAGGCAAATTATCACCTCCAAAGGCCTGAAACAAGGGTGCGTCCTAGCCCTGACCCTGTTCAACCTTTACCTGGCAGATCTACCAGGGGAACTGGACAGTACTAAATCGCACGCCCCGCGGCTAGGGGACATTACGCTGACCAATCTCCTCTATGCCGACGATCTTGTCCTAATAAGCCGCACTCCAACAGGTCTCCAACATCTCTTGAACACTACTAGCTCATTCTCGCATCGTAACGGCTTAACCATCAATTTGAAAAAAACAAGAATCATGGCTGTGAATTACAAGAAGGCCAGGAAGAACAATTGGCTCCTGGATGGTCACAAATTGGACCAAGTGACATGCTACAAGTACCTGGGTGTCCTACTGGATAGCAGAGGGTCGTTTAAACCTCAACTAGAGTCGCTACACCGAAAAGGAACCATGACCTTCCTTGCGATGAAATCCTTGAAGAAGCTTCTGCCTGACCACACGCTCGACCCTTTTCTGCAGGTACTGAGAGCTTGTCTCCAACCGACACTAACATATGGGAGCGAATCAACGTTTGGAAAAGATGCTCTGACAATAGACAAAGTAATCACCAGAACTTATAGGTCAATCTTCCAGCTTCCTAGTTATGTCTCACCAGCACAAATCCATCTGGAGTTCGGGGTACAAAAGCAAACTGTGGAAAGAAGGGGCAGCTTCATAAAATGCTGGCACAAGATCAGAAACGCAGAGCCAGGCACCCTAAATTCCCACCTCTGGACTGAACTGCAAAGACGTGAACGATCACACGCTAGAGAGTATCTGACGGAATCTCTACAAAATCTTGAGCTGACTGGCCTTTGGAATAGCCCAGCAGACCACAAACACTTTAAAAAGCTGGTAACAAAGGTAACTAAAATAAAATCCCTGCTGGAAGACAAAGAAACTCTGGCAAAAAGGGCACATGGATGGATAATCTTAAATGACTATAAAACTCTAAAGCCTCAAGTGTATTTAGATCAAGGATTTAAACAGAAGACTAAGGAAAAATTCCTAAAGCTGCGGTTAGGCATTCTTGCAATTCTCCCTCATCTGGCTCCATGGAAGAGGACTCAGGACGACCAAATTTGTCGACTCTGCAAAACAGGTCCTGAAGATCTAGTCCACACAATAAGTATTTGTCCCAGTTTAATGGACTTAAGGAGAACACTATTGCGTGCAACATGGAATCAGAAGGGGATTAGATCCTGCCAACAGGCAGTCAAACTGTGTTTCAATCCACAAGAGATCCAACTAAACTGCAGAATCACAAAATACCTCAACGCAGTGGCAAAAAGAATTAATGAAGCACAAAAAGATGTAAATGTGCAATAGCCAGACATTGCCCTGAGCATCTCTGAGCTCAGGATCTAAACGAAGTACATTAACTGACTAATCGACAATACGTACTACGCAAATTATTTTAAATGTTTGATAACCAATTTTTATGTATTTTAAATTGTGAGTTTTAATTAACTGTGCAATAAATTTACTTACCTTCTGTACCTCAACAGATCAATAAGGTAAATAAATCAGCGAGTTCTGAAGTATTGACCCATTGTCGGCAGAGTGTATATACTAGATTAGCACGTCACTGTTCGGCGTGTCTGCAAAACAGATCACGAAGGCTGTTTGTTTTGACGATTTTTCCATTTTGAGCTTTTTAGAATCAATAAAGATTGACCCAGAACATAATAGAAATATGTATATGGAATAAGCAAATGGGCAGAAACTGCCCGGAACTGGTCTCAGAGCTGAATGCTGAAATGCCTGACTAGCGTGTATAACTTTTTGTACAAATATGGGACTGAAAGTTCCATATTAACTTGCCTTAATTTCCTACCAAAATCGAGGGGATCCACACTTGTGGTGATCAAAAAACGAAATCCAACTCTCCTTGCCAAGCCTACCAAAAGAGGCTGCACTGGTCTTGTTTTGAGAGAGGGATATGACTGACTGACTGCTCAGGCGGGGCTTTGGAGGTGTCCATGCATGAGGAAGATGTTGCATAGAAGGGGGAGGCTTGCAAAGAGGCATCCTTTGCAATTAAAGGAAGGAAGGAAGGAAGAAAGCTGCACCACTGTGTGAAGCATCCCAGAAGTGGGGACTACAAACTGCCATAAAACTCAACCTCTGAGTGTTGAGCAACCCAAAACCTCTTATGCAAAGACCTAAAGTACCGGCAGAGCTATTACATCTGGGACTACATCCATCCAGAAGTACTCACTGCTGTGACCTGGAGTGGTCACCCAAGTTGGTTGAGCGATGGGTTTGCGATTGTGTCTGAGGAAGAACTCAAACAGCAAGATTCATTGGATGGTAAGTACAGCAACTCAGGTGTAACTTCCTCTTCAACCTCTACTGTTGCAGCTACTACTTACCTGAGCGTGAAGGTGCAATAGTCATGAACCACAAAACACATTCGTAGTCCACCCATATATGTTTAAGCATCCCTCAAGTGTTGCATTAGCAAACGACTGGCATGGACAGTTCTTGCACTATCCCCCACTACATCATATTGGATGGGACAGCATTTTGGCCAAGTCCCTTTTACACTACTCCCAAATATTCAACTCAATGCAGGCTCCGTTCTGATCATTTTTTGCCTGAGTCCTGGAGCAGTGCTTTTGGTCTCGGTGGTCTAGCAGTCATTGGGTATGTGCCGTCCAGCAGTTGCATCAAGTGCAGTTTCTGCAAGATTTTAATCTCTTGCAAGAGTCAAGTGAGATCTTGAAAGATGTTATGGAATATCATTGGCTATCTTGGATGCACTTGTATATGGACTGTGCCTATTTAAAGGACAAGTTGGACAAAGAATAATGGATATTCCAGGTAAGTAATTGAGCATTACCTCTATGTCCCTAGCCCTTGCCCCGGTTCTTACTTTTGAGGTACACCATAGTATTGAAGGACTTTCACAAGAACTGTTGGTTAATAATCACCACTTAAGCTATAAGTATACACACCTAAGAGTTATTTAATGCACTCCAAAAGACAAAATTGAAATATGACGTTCTACAATTACCAGGATACTGACATAAACCACCATTTTAGTCAGAACTGATTTCAGAACTGTAACACTAAAATAAGCTTCTGAGTCACTGACATTGTTCAGTCAATATCGGTGGTTGGTCATGTGTGGTACTTGATTTACTGCTGCTCCTTTCTGACTGTACTAACTTATACTCGTACATTTTGCTCCTCCTCTGTTTCCGGGTGTGGTGACATGTAGTCTATACTTTTGAGTAACTTTGCACTTGTAATTGGTGAATCACCAAAAGCAGTAAAATTACTCAAAAGTGTATCACTAAACTTACAAGTGGAACTTACTCACAGGTGTAAGTAACCTTTCTAAATAGCAAACCAGTGTTTTAGATAAGCTGTTAAGTTAGGTTGTCTCCTGAATATTTTCCGAATATTTTCAACTAACTAAATTGGAAGAACGTTCTTTAACATACTTAGCCTTTCAACTTCCAAACCAATAGATTTAGATTTCGTTATGTGGTTTAACTCTATGTAATTGTAGCCTCTGCGAACAGCCATATGCAGTGGAAAAAGTATGAAAGCAGATGACCCGGCTGTGCAGAGCTTAAGAGTGTGCAATCGGCTGGTACAGTTACAATTTAAGACAACATTAAAGAACTATAACAATACCCCCTCTCCGAAAAGAAAGGAAAACGATAACACACCCCGTCCACTGTACTCGAGTTATCATGATAGGCTAACGAGAAACCTCTCACTGAGGCTGTGCCTGCTGGGAGGAAGTATCTGGTGCGGTGAGTCGTAGGAGGCGGAGGTATCTGGGACAAGTCAACTCCCAAATGTCCTGTGCTAAGAGAGTCAGGAATGGCTGTCAGAGCTCGCTAAATGTCGAGCCTTTCCCGGACACCGTGAGTGACATCTTTTCCATACCTAGTATATGCCACAACTGCTGAAGCCACCCTGTGTGTGTAGGGATTCGAGGGGACCTCCAGTGTAGCAGTATGTTTTGAGGGGCAGTGCCAAGTGCTATTGCTATCTGTCGCCCTCTCCTAGACCTCAAGGGGTATGTAAACCGATTCAGAACGCCCAAAAGGACAATATGCTGGGAATCTAGGGTGTTCTGTGTCAATGTGCTTGTTGATTTCGTCCAGGATTTGGGTCCAGTAGGATCATAAGTGGTCGCATTCCCATAAAAGGTGGACTAGCATTCCCATCCTCCCACACCCTCTCCAACAGTCCAGGCTCTGTGTGGGGTTGGCTCGATGAAGCCTCTTAGGAGTATAATATCAATAATGCGCTAATTTGGTTAGGGTTTTTGTGAGACCCATTTAGCTCGTGGAGTGGCGTGCCTTATAACAGACCCCCTCTCACTCTTTGCTGCTGAGGGCGCAACCTAGATCCTTTTCCCAATGCGCGCGGCCTGCATGATATGCGTGCGTGTATCGAGACAGAAGCATTTTGTATAAGTCCAAAGTCAATTTCTTGTCTGAGGTCCTTGTGATTAGCCATCTTTTGTATGGAGTGAGGTGTCTCTGCACCTGAGGCATGTTGTCACGATCCATGGCCCTGTGTCGCAGCTGTAAGTAGTGTAAGCGTTCAGATTCGGGAAGACCATAGTCAGCTCAGAGCTGAGTGAAAGGGATAATGCCTTCCACATCAAATAGAAGGCCCAATGGGAAAGACATAGGGCTGAAGTAAGAGTTGTCAAAGAGTGGTGTGAGAGGAGAAGGGAAGGTCGTTAACCCATGATGTTGGTTAGTCTGATCCCAGACAGAGATAGCGGTGCCTGTTACTTGTGAGGCAGAGAGGATGGCAGTCTCTGCTGTTTCCTAAGAAAGGGGATCTTCATCAGAGAAGTACCCGCCAACGTGCAATCCTGAAAGAGCCAGTGTTTCTCTGATTCAGCGCGTCTCCAGTTGACCAAGTGCAGCAGCTGTGCGTCCCTATAGTAGAGCATAAGATTCGGAATCCGGAGGCCCCCTTCGTTGGGCGGGAAAAAGCTAACCATCCTCTTCATTCTCGGTTTGCGGCCTTGCCAGATGAAAAGAGAGAGCTCAGACTGAACCTGTTAAACCAGCCAGTGGGCGGCTGCAAGGGGAGCATCTGGAAGAGTCATTTTAATGGCAGCAATACGCCCAAGCCACGAAACGCTTAAGCTCCATGCGTATCTGAGTGCGTACTTTGGCGTAATTGATATAGGGGCCAACTGGATACCCAAGTATGGCACCCTCTCAGTAGACTACTGCAGGGAGTGCTGGTCCTGGAGGTCCGCCACCATCTGTGGTGATAGTGAGAGGTTCAGGGCAGTGGATTTGGCAATGTTATCTTTAAAGCCAGAGGCCCTAGCAAAGGAGTCCAGCTCCCCCAAAAAGGCTCCCAGTGCCGTCGCCGGGTCCGTCAAAGTGACTAAAATGTCATCTGCATATAGGCTTATGGTGTGCGGGCCCCAGCCAAAGCGGATTCTGCAGATGTGTGGGTGGTCCCTAACTCTCTGCGCCATTGGTTCCATATAGAGGGCAAAGAGCAGGGGCGACAAAGGGCACCCCTGCTTCATGCCTCTGCTGATGGGAAAAAGAGTGGAGGTATGCCCATTGACCCTCACCGTAGCAGTAGGGGAGCTGTAACAGTTGTGGATAAGTGTCCCCATCTTTTCTCCCAGACCAATGCGAATCATAGCTTGCTCCAGATAGGGCCAGTGGACGCGGTCGAAGACCTTTTCGGCACGAATATTGAGGATCATATAATTCCCTAGGATGCGAGAAGCCTTCTCTATGAGTTGCATAACACTCTTAGTGTTGTCTCTAGTCTGCCACTGAGGGATAAAACTGGCTTGGTCTGTGTCTATGAGCCCTGGCATGTAAGGCGCGAATCGCACTGCCAGAATCCGGAGTAAAGCTTCAGATCAATGTTCAAGAGGGACATAGGACCCGCAGGCAGTCTTGTCTTTTTCCTGATTTGGGGATAACCGCAATGGCAGCCTCCAACATGGACAGGGGAATCGATCCCGGGGTCGTGAAGGAATTAAAAATCCAGGTGAGTAGTGGGGCGAGCTTAGAGCAAAATGGTTTGTAGAAGGCTAGACGCCAGTGCTTGGAAACGTTGAACGACAAATGATATGCTGAAAATACACGGAATACAGGTCGTTGTGATATTTGGAGAAAATCGAGATTTGATAGCCATATTCTGGACCAAGAGACGACAACGACCCTGTGTACGCTATATTTGAATATTTACCGTTGAATGAAGTGGATAAAGTGAAGTTTAAGATAATAAGAAATTGAACACACCAGATGATATTGACTGGTGGTAAATATAGGTGATTGGAGAGATAAATATTATTTTCGTAATGCTGGATGACATGAGATGAGAATACGAAGATTAAATAGTGGTTTACGCTGTGAGGACCATATTAGAGTGAGAAAATTACTGACAAATCCAGAGCCCTGAAGAAGTCGAGGTATTATTATATGCACAACGAAACACGTGTTGGCTGGCGTAATCAACATTGGAAATAAATTACAAGGACTTTTGATACATACTGAAAGTTGACTCTTTTTGCATTGACTTTGGAAACTATCATTGTTAATCCGACTCCGGAGAATTGGAGTTACTTGCCATATATACAATTGAAGTGTACTAGTGAATTGTGTGTGTGCTCAGAGACTATTGTACATATTGAACGCTTCTAATGAAGCTAGTGATGTAGGATACGCATCATTTCTCTAGAAGCACCATCTTATTATTGTTGATGATTATAATTCTGTACCCTGAAGTTAAGGTAGTGCGCCCACAATAGGTTGGTATCCATCATTTGATAGTTGGTTTGTAGAAGGCTGCTGTGTAGCCATCTGGGCTAGGAGATTTTGCTAATTTCAAGCGGGAAATAGTTGTTATAACTTCTTCTGTGCGGACCTCCCTCTCTATATGTTTTGCCTGTTCCAGGGTCAGTGTGGGGAGATGAGCCTAGGCTAGACATGCGTCTATGTCTTCCATCGCCAAGTGTTGCCCATCATTAAGGTTGGCGTAAAAGTTGAGGATTGTCTCTGCAATAGCCACATCCTCTGTAAGCACTGCTCTCTTTTGATATTTAACCCCTTCTTGCTGCCGGGCCTCCCTGAGTTTGTTTGCTAACAATCGCCCACATTTGTCTCGTCCTACATAGAAGGAATGGCAAAAGTGCAGTGCAGCGTATTCTGCCTTATCGCGATCTATGGCAGCCAGCTGTGAAAGGGCCATAGTAAATAGGCGCCAGATGCGGGGGGCCCCAGTGCGCCAATGCATTTTATCCAGTTTGCGCACTTTCTTTGTAAGGTTCTCTCTCTTACGCTTGCGCTCTGCATTGTCAGCGAATGATAGGGCGATGATTTCTCCCCTGACGATCGCCTTCAGACCTTCCCACCTAGTGGACATGGGTGTATCAGGGTTGGTATTGTGTACTAAGTAATCCTCGAGTGTACATTGCATCTGGGTGACTACATCCGCTCGGTGCAGGAGGGCGTCTCGCAGACGCCACCTCCGTGTTGGCTGTTTGGTCGTCGGTAAAGTCAGGGTGACCACTACTGGGGCGTGATCGGATAGTGCAGTGGTTAGGATGTCTGCAGATGTTTTTATGTCCCGAATGATGTGGAGCCTAAGAGGTAATCCAAACAGGAATAGATTTTGTGGGCACTATAGTAATAAGAGTAATCTCTAAGCCGGGGATGATGGTATCTCCATAGATCCACTAAGCCCAGATCATCTAGTCTGGCGAGCCCTGCGTGGAAGGAACCTACCTGGCCTGAACCTTTCTGGATCATTGTCGAAGTCTAGGGTTAAGGTCACCCCCAGCAGAATCTTATGCTCTGAAGTGGCTGTGGCTTCGCTGAGGGCGCCATGTAAGAAGTGTTCCTGGCTATCATTAGGCAGATACATGGACCCTATGATGAGTGTGTGTGTCCCAATCGTGAAGTAAGCAGTCTGCCCTTGATTTCAGCCTCCTTCTGTATCATTTTCCCTTTGAACGTCTTAGAGACCAAGATTGCCACCCCTGCAGTTTTAGAGGACCCAGAAGAAAAAAGCTGTATCAGAAAAGTGTGTGACCTAAGCCTATGACAGTCTTTTGGAAGCAAATGTGTCTCTTACAAGAGGCAGATATCAGCCCTTGTGTTGTCCAGGTAGAAGAGAATCGCCCAGCACTTGACAGGGTTATTAAGCCCTCTCACGTTAAGTTTGAGGACTTTGAGGGTGCTAGGTGGCATCTAAGTCAGAGGAACTGCTATATGCTGAAGCACACTGGAAAGGAAGGAAAAGTGGGATGAAAAGAAAAAAGGGTCCCTGAAAAAGAACTATGGCAAAACGGGTGCCTGGATAAGTCTGAAGTTCGTATCTCAGTCCATCATCCTTGGATGATCAGAGGAGAGTGTCTACTGGAGAAAAAAAGTGGCCCAACCCCGCCCACTCGCCCCCCCAACCGCCCAAGATATAAAGTAAAAGAAAGAGGTACATGGTCCTGGCCTTTTTATGAGGCCTGTGCTTTGGCAAGGGCCTCTGGCAGGGCAGCCTAGGCCGCCTGCCGTCCTTTTATGATTTTGACAGGGTTCGGACGAGTAGGGCCTCCAACGCTGCTGTCTCCAACGCTGTTGAGTATCGCTCGACCCTCGCTCCGGGTTATCGATGCCTTTATCTTCATGCGGAATGTCAAATCCTAGCATCCTGCTGGCCTCAGATACACAGCGGAGTTGATAGATCTTGCCATTGGGTCGAAAAATTAGTCAGAATGCGTGCCCCCATGAGTATGCGATGTTACGTTGGTGCAAGGCCATTGTGATGGGCCGGAAGGACATGCGTTTATGAAGCGTGAGGGCGGATAGATCTTGATAAAGCACCGGGGTCTGATCTCTGAAGGTAATCGGGTGAAGCGTTCTGACTTTTACGAAGAATTTCCTCCTTGGTGAAGAAGTCCTGAACGCAAACCAAAATGTCTGCCGGCGGAGCGGCATCAGATCTGGGAGGACCCACCCTATGTGCCCTATCAATTTTGAGGTCAGTGTCCAGTGGCCTTCTCAGTATATGATTAAAGAGTTCTTGCACATATCTGGAGATGTTGCCAGCCTCTTCGTTAGTTTTCACCCCTCAAATTCTTATGTTCCGGTGATGTGAGCGATTCTCCAGGTCTTCGAGATGGGATTGTAGGTCCACTTGTTGGTCGTGTATACAAATTACTTCTTGCTGTAGGGTGGCCACTTTGGTATCCCTGGTGTCACTTTTGTCCTCGATTGTTGCTACCCGCTCTCCTATGCAGTCCATGTCTTTACGAACCTCCTTAAGTTCTGCTGTAAGATCACGTTTGACTGTATGTAGGTCATAGTGCAAGGCCGAAAACAGAGATTTCAAAAAGGCCTGGGTCACTGGTTTCTCCCTAGACACCCCCATCTGTGTTAAGGTAGTGTCATACGGCAGAGGGGAATCCCCCGTCGCTCCTCCCTTGGCCTGCGCGAAGAGGTCCTTAATAGAATAATCCTTGAGTGGTTTGTCCTTTTTGCCTCTGGTGGAGGACTTGTTCTTATCGCTTAGGGCGGGATGTGCAGTGTGAGATCGGATGCGCTGTGTGAGATCAGGGCTAGAGGCCCCCTTCGGGCTTGTCTCTGGGCGCTCAAGTGCAACAGGGTTCCACAGGTCCCTCGAGTCCTTTGTAGCAGATGGCAGCCTTCTCCGGCAGGGCAGTGGGGTGTGGGCTCCCTATGCTGCCCCTCCACAAGTGTCTGCCACCTGGGTGCCCAGTAGGCAGGGCACATGAATAAAACAATTCAAAAGTAGAAAACCCTGTGGCACAAGGACGCAAAAGCATAGCAGGAGGGTCTGCTAGTGAAGCATTCATCACTCCTAGCTTGGGGCATCCCATAATGCTCTGCTGGGCTTATCTGCGCATGATTTGGGTATCCCAAGGAGGGGAAGGAGCACCACCACTGTACATTTTGAGTGCAGTGGGGGATGCAGGGAGTGTAGCAGCTCCCCCAGAACAGATTTGAAAGATTAACCATATAACACCCAGGTCAGGTGATGCATGACCTGGGGATCCTTTCACAATACGTTTAAAGCAGTGCCTGGGCAGGAGCTTTTGCTGGATAGCTCAGGAGTGCAGGGATCAATAGTGGTTGGTCTTATGGCTGTATTTTATGCGACCTGAGTGTGTAAAAGAGACACAGGACACGTGCATATTTGATTGTAATGCTTGATTTGAAATATATGTCTCGTAAAGATTCTTGGTAAACACTGAATGCTTTTATCAACAATTTTAATTGCATTACTAACTCCATTGATCTGAGGGTAATTTTTTAACATGAGTTTACTGTTCCTATAATGTGGCCTTATATATTGGTGTTATGACCCCTTGACAAAGCCAACAGACCTGCTTTATTTCAAATGACACCCCCTTATATTGGGATGTGCTTTCTGGTATGGGTGGGTGGTATTATGACTTTGGGAGTCAAATCTCATTAGGGGTCAAATGGGGTTACAGAATGTCACCAAAGGTATTTCCATCTGCCTGATGTATATATTCATAATTAATGCATAGCATTTACTAGTGTGTGTAATAAATGTATTTTAAAAAAAGCACTGACAATTATTTATTGAGTGTTAATTATTGTGTGCCAGTGAATTGTGATTACTAGCTCACACCACCTACCCTGAGTAGGCATTGAACTCCTCTTTTTTTTGCGATCATTTGGTTTGTCCTTCTTGTATGGTTTTAATTAACTATGACATGAATAAATTTGAATTTTAAAACCTTGGACTGCTCTGGTTCACTACCCCGAGAGAGTGCTACAATGGGGTGCCTGGTTCCCAGAAAAGAGATAAATTTAGACCAATTACTTGCGCAGACTTGCTTTGTCTGCTCCTGCACACCAATATGCTATGTTGCTCCTTGCTTCACGTGCCCTGTTCCTTTATGTGTATATGCCCCTATTCCAGGTATATTTCACATTTGGTGAAAAATTCTGCATGAATAAATGTGAAGCATGTGTATTTTTGCCCTTACGTTTCTCTTCAGGAAGGAAATATTTAACTCATTGAAGAAACGCTTTACTTTACTCCGCTATTAAACATAAAGAAGTCCCCTCACCTGCACCTCCATTATCGCCCTGGAAAAGCACATTTGAATGTTTTTCTCAAGAATGCCTCAATGGACTCCCTAGCCCAAAAGAGGCAATATAGAGCCTTGGGATGTCTCACCATGGACCACCAAGCAACAAAAGTGGCAGCTAACTACTTTGGTGTCTTAAGGAAGATATTAAATCTACTCCCCTTCCAAGCCAGTCGTACAGGTGCTGATCATCTCCTGCCTTAACTATGGCAATTTTTTGTACCTTAGGTCACCTCCTTATGTGACAAAAAGGTTACACTTTATTCAGAATACTACTACATGGCTTCCGAGGAACCTTCTGAGATAACAATTGGCTAAAACCACCCTGAGGAATCTTCACTGGCTCCCCGTGGAGAAGCGAGTTCAAATTAAGGCACTATGTATTTTACACAGATGCCTTTTCAATAAAGGCCCTGACTTTCTATGACCCCTGGCTGCTCCCTACATTCCTATAAGGTCACTCAGATCTACATTTGGTCACCTGTTACAGATCCCCAAGTTTGGAAGATCTCGGTGGGGTGGCCGTTCTTTTTCCTGTCAGGCCCCCAAGCTCTGGAACACCATTCCCCTTGAACTTTGTCAACAGTCTAATGAGCTTTCCTTCCGTATGGCATTGAAGACCTGCCCCAGTGTAGGTAGCTCTGCAGGTTAAGCAAGCTGTGCATTGGCTGACTGAGTGCTGGGATGCCTTCGGGTAGCTACGTGCTATATTCATCTACTAGAATAAAATGGAATAGAAAGATGAGAAATTACCTACGAACGAGAGGTATGTGAACGTCCATAAAACAATAGTTTATAGATATTGATCTACCTTTTCAAGGTTACCCAAATAAAATGGCCCCCAGTTGCGCATTGCGGCCAGCACAATTCTGTGTTTGTAAGTACACCATATGAACATACCATTTCAATGGTTCAAATCATGTAAATCAGGTCTGTGAATTTACATTCGGAAGTACTTTTCTTTTACATATCTAATTTGTACTAGCGCAAAATGATTGAAAAACTTGCCCTATGTTTATTAATGGGACCACTTCAGTGGCTAAAAAAATAAATGTCTGAACGAATCTGTAATTTGATCTAGCTAAGAAACCATTTAAACTCTAGCTGAGAAAAATAATATATTCCCTAGAAGATGGAACTGACAGAGTTAACCTACTAACTGTCTTCTACACTTTTCACATCCAAACAATAGGTTTTTTATAGTTCCAAATTAATTGTTACAATGTCAGCACAAATTTGCCATTTCCTTTACCTCATTAAAAATTAAAGCTTCCCGCAAGATGTATGGTGTCTTAGAGAAGTATGGCGCTTAAATTACATCTCTTGATGACCGGGGGATGGCCTTTGTTTGCTCTGAAGGAGGATGCTCAGGTGGATTTGCCGTCAGAGGGCACCATAGCAGCAATTAAGACAAAGGTTTGTTGGCTTTTCAGCATTTGAAGTTGCTGCTCCATTTAGGGTGAGCCTTCTGAAACAGACACTGCAAGGCGGTCCCAGCAAGGAAAAAAAAGCAAATACCCAGGACACAAAGTGAGAACTCGCTGTGCTTTAGGGACGTTGTTTTTCTGTTTGAGTATTAGTGTATATATAAGAATCCCACTGGGCCATCATGCACACTTGCTATAAAATACCAGTTAGCACTCACATTTACTGTGAAAGTGCTACTTACATATCCGCCAGAGTACGGTGGCCAAAAATTCCACACCATAATGGCAGGGAACTCAAGATATGGGGAGCCAACTTTCTCAAGGCCGTCAGAAGCACAAGCAGTGCTGCTTTAAACAAGCATTTGCAATGCAATAGGTCTTGCATTTACGAGAGTTTGAGCTATTGGCATTATAAATGACAATGCCTTCTTTATGTGTTGTTTTAAATACAGATAAATAAAATGCATTGCCATTTAAAATGCCAATAGCTTAAACTCTTGCAAATGCTATTTGAGAAAATACTGCTTGGAGGCTGTAATTAAAGCCTACAGAGTAACAACACATGTAATCGGGGTTGTCGCCATAGGCGGTACCAAGGAGGGACTACTATGCCCATTGACCAAAGGACAGCCACAGTTTACAGTGGACATTGATACAAGCCAATATAGGTAAAGAGTGGGTGTGGCTAAAAGTCCCTACCTGAATGCATCATGCCTTGTGTTGTGAAGAAGACGCTGCCAAGTTGTGAGTACAGAGGGTTTTATTTGAAGAACAGGTACAGGAACACAAGCTATATCTAACCTGCCTCAGCAACCGCCAGGATAAGAATACAGAACATAGAATGAATGCACACTAACACTCTAGGAGGATCATGCAATGATGTCAAATAGAATATTAGGCACAACATATCTCCTCTCCTTAAAACAAAAGAAAATAAAAGAAAAACAATACAAAAACAAAGCAAGTTGAATGTAATACAAGTTCAAAAGATAACAATGACTACTAAATCAACATTGATGAGATAAGAAAACACATGTGAAACATAAAATACAAGCTGGATAAATAAACATTAATATCTAACAAAATCATTGTATTTCTTAGGAGTACGAGAAATCCTACTAGAAGCTACCCGTCCCAAGATCTGAGCATTTCCTCTTGTAGACTCAGGTGTAATAGTAGACTCTTCGGAAGAATTCAGTGTCATAAGAGAAGAATTTGGTGTCATAAGAGTCCCCTGGGAAGAGAACCTCTCCTTAGAAGACATTCCCTCAGAGGACATTCCATTACGCACCAACCGCTCATTCAAACCTTCATTCACAACACTCCCTTTAGAATACAAGGCAATTCTACGGAAATTCCAACTCTGCTCATTCTCCAAAACGACATGCAACTTATGAACCTCCTTAACTTTCATGGGATCAGAAATCTTATTCATACCAAGCTCTCTGCGACCCAACTTAACTTTAATTAAATCTCCCACTTCAACCCTTCCAACCTTACCAGGAACAACCTTAGAAACAACAGCACTCTCCCATAACCACTGTGGAACCAACTTAGTTTTAGGAAGTCTACCACGCATACGCTCAAAAGGAACTTGATCAGTAACACCATGAGCTGTAGTATTATATGACCAAACCATTTCCTCCACAGCCCTACGCACATCACCCTGTGCTTGCAGCGACATCTGTATGGTTCCTTTGACTAAACGATTCATCCGCTCAACCATGCCATTACCCTGTGGGTTGTACAATGAAGTGCACACATGTTTGATCCCGTGATTGGCTAGAAAAGAATGCATAGCCAAAGAAGTAAGTTGAGTCCCACTATCTGTGATTAAGACCTTTGGAAAACTTTCCTTTAAAAATATTGATCTCAATTGTCTAGTTACGGAATCAGTGGTAATATTTTTCATAAACTCCACACACAACCACCGAGAACAAACATCCACCAAAACCAAGGCAAATCTACAATCACACGGTAAAGAGTCCATTGAACCAATAAAATCCAAGCAAATTTTATCCCAAGGTAAATCACTCAAGCTCACAATAGAACCCTGAGAAGGAGAAATAATTTTTAACCTTTTCTCACTCTCCTTACACAACAAACATGACTCAACCCATCTTCGAACATCATCATCAAAACCAGGCCACCAAAAAGTTTTTTTAAGGCGTTTGAGAGTCATATTTTGCCCAAGATGACCTTCATGAGCCAGACAGAAGAGTTTCCTTCTGAGAGAGGTAGGTGGGACAAATCTCTCACCCCGCAACACCAAATCATTTGAAGAACCAAGACTAAGTTCCTCTTGCAACTTTACAGAAGAACGCAAAGAAGGTTTAACATCACCATCTCTTCTCCAACCCAACCGGATGGCATTAACAAGCTCACTAAAATCAGAATCCTCTAGAACTGCTTGATGCCACTCCTCTTTGGAGATAGAACAAAACTCACCAGTACAAACATCGTCAAAACCTGCAATCACACACACACTTTCATCTTCAAAATCCTCAATTACCGTTTCAGAAGGAATAGGTAAACGTGACAAACAGTCAGCCTGAGTATTCCTCCAACCCGAAATGTGTTCTAACTTGTACGTATACTCTTGCAACTTAGCTGCAAATTTCATCACGCGAGGAGAACCATTATTAGCTCCACCAGGTGACAAGATCTTAATAAGAGGCTTATGATCAGTCCTCAAACAAAAATGCATACCCCATAAATAGGTGCGAAAATGAGACACACCCCACACAGCAGCCAGTGCCTCTCGCTCAATGACAGCATAATTACGCTCAGAAGAATTGAGACAACGTGAAGCAAAAGCTACAGTTTTCTCAATCCCACCGCTTTTCTGAGACAAGATTGCACCAATTCCATAAGCACTTGCATCGACAGTAACGTACGTGTCTCTACCCGGCTCAAAAGTAGTTAAAATGCCTACATTTATAATCTCACTTTTAATCTTGTCAAAAGCTTGTGATTGTTGAGCCTCCCAAGCAAAATGCACACCCTTTCTGAGCAACATTCGTAAAGGTTCTGTTTTATGTGAAAAATTAGGTACAAATTTGTAGTAATACTCCACTAACCCAAGAAAAGATTTTAACTGGTCTTTATCAGAAGGTACAGGAGCACACCTAATAGCTTTTAACAAATCTTCTTTAGGTTTAACTCCATCTTGTGAAATCGTGTACCCCAAGTAATCAATTTCAGTCAAAAGAAATTGACATTTGTCCCTCCTCAGGGTAAGACCAGGACTAGATAAAATTTGCAGAACCTTGGACAAATTACAATTGTGCTCAAATGTCATCTTGAAAAAAATGAACATGCTTCAAATCTTTAAACAAAGAATGCATCATTTGTTGAAACACGCTGGCTGCAGAAGCCAGGCCGAATGGCAAACTCTTGAACTGAAACACACCCTCAATAGTTACAAAGGCAGTGAACTTCTTCGAATCAGGGTGTAATACTACTTGATGATAAGCAGACCTTAGGTCCAATTTACTGAAGAATTTAACTTTATCCATCAAGAGAACCATTTCAGAAATATTGGGCAAAGGAAACTTATCAACAATGATGTTCTGATTTAAAGAACGAAGGTCAACACAAAAACGGAGCTTACCATCTTTTTTTTGTGTAACAACAACGGGCGAAAGCCATTCTGAAGCTTCCACAGGTTCTATTATGTCTTGCTTTTGCATGTCATCAAGCATTTCTTTTACTTCTTTCCTTACTGCAATAGGAATTCTCCTGAGAGAATGCCTAACTGGAGTAGCATTTTCCTTTACTTTAATCTCATGCAGATAACCTTTCAATTTACCTAAACTAGGGCGGAAAACATCAGAAAATTTAGAGAGAACTGTATCAACATTATTGAAATCCTCAATAACTAGTACCACATCATCAGACCTGGGGTCAAGGATGATATGCAAATCATATTGTTGTATCCAACCCAGGATGGCTGGACCATCTTCAGAAATATAAACCATTCCAACCGCAGACCTTCCCTTGAATTGAAAATAAGTATCCATGACTCCCTTCAGTTTGATGACTTGCCCTGTGTAACCTTTGGGCATAATGTCACTGTGTGGAAGTGGAACAGAAGACCAATACTGTTCATACATGCTATAAGGAATGATGGAAAACATGGAACCAGGATCAACCAAAAGTGTAACAGGAACATCATTGAGAATAAAGGAAGCTTTTGGCCTTTGTAAAATAAAATGAGTATTATCTTCAGAATCACTTTCGACACACAAGGACATTTCTTGAGGAATAAGATCATCTTCTACAAAATTGACTCTATTAAAAGATGGAGATTTACATGCTTTGCTAATATGACCACGCTTACCGCACTTACGACAAGTTTTATCCCTGGCAAAACAACCTTGAAAATCAGCAGCATGAAACATACTGCCACAACGAAAACACCCCACAAATTTTCCTCTCCCCCCAGAAGCACTAAAAAACGATTTAGGTTTGGAGGGAAAAACTTTTGGTTTAACATCAAATTTGTCCACATTAGGAGCAGGATCCTTGTCAGACTTATTGACGACATTGACTGTCTCTTCTTTCTTCATCTCAAGAATTCGCATTTCTTCCATACACTTGTCAGACTCCTCTACAACTTTAGCAATGGCAATAGCTTTTAAGAGTGTAGGATTCTTAGCTGCCCACAATTTCTGTTGCATCCATTTATTTTTACACTGTACTATTAATTGGTCTCTAATCATTTGATCAGCCATGACGCCAAAGTCACATTTCAAAGATAGCTCCCTTAGACGAGCAACCATCTGATCAACAGTTTCTTTTCCTTTTTGTGGTGCAGTGTAAAATTTATGTCTTTGCATAACAATATTCACTTGTTTTCCAAAATATTTTTCCAAACTCAACTTAGCTTCATTATAAGGATTATCAACAAGTTCACCATCCGCATTACGAAGTTCTGGCAAAAATTTAAAAACATGTTGTCCAGCTTTCCCTAAAGAATTCAATAAAATAGTTTTTTTCCTTGTTGTAGGAAATCTAAGACAATCTATAGCTTCTAAATAGTTTTCAAAGAAACCCAACCACTCTTCCCATTCAGTGGTAGGAGTCTCTCCTTCAATTAGAAAAGCAGGCGGAGGTGAAATAGTATGGTTGGCCTTAGTTGCCGTACTGATAAATCAATGTATTTGAATTTGAAAGAAGTATGACTTCGCGGAATTAGGCTGAGGCAGGAAGAATTTTTTTTTACTAAAAATGTGTTATTATTCACCAAAAGATGAATTATACATCCCTTAAAACATTTTTGTGTGAAAAGCGCCTCTTAATAATGAGTAATACGTTTGCATGTAATCGAATTGTAATGTCCAAAAATGATTTGCCGGTTACAAAAGCGTGGTTGGCAAAATGCAGTACCTTTAGTTGTAACGTGGTTGGCAAATCGTATCCTTGAATGTAGATTTAAAATGGCCACTCGACGTTGTGCGCGATGACGTCAGAGCGCACTGAGCGACGTGACGAAGAGGCAAAAAAAATTGAAGGTCCCGACTTATGGTTGCGCGCGCTGTTAAGATTGCTCTCGCGGCTTGCTGCTTAGTAGGCGCGAGGGGAAACAAAGACTAACTGCGAGCGCTGTTGTAGTTGCTCACGCGACTTGCTGCTTTGCTGGCGAGGGGTACATAGTCTTAAAAATACCTTATGAAAAGAAATGGAAGCCGATTTTCCTTTGTCCGACTCATGGAGCTCCGCGATGATTCTCGGATGTTCAAGTCACGGACCGTGGCACAGGAAACAGGCAATCGAGACTCATCGCCAAAATGTTGTGAAGAAGACGCTGCCAAGTTGTGAGGACAGAGGGTTTTATTTGAAGAACAGGTACAGGAACACAAGCTATATCTAACCTGCCTCAGCAACCGCCAGGATAAGAATACAGAACATAGAATGAATGCACACTAACACTCTAGGAGGATCATGCAATGATGTCAAATAGAATATTAGGCACAACATATTGCATAGCAGCACATGTGCTGTCCCGGCTCAACCTAAAAAGCAACTTTTACCAGTGATCTAACTTTATGGTAAATTAGTAAATACAATTTCTTTCATTGTGCTGGTCAATAGTTTACCTTTTCACAATCAGTCCTTTCACATGTAAATGCAACTTTACCTACAGGTGGACAAACAACATTTCTTTACGTTATGTGCACGGTGACGCTGCATTCATGTCACATCATCTGCGCTGTTTCCCTACAAAGTGAAGGTGAAATTGGTTAAAATGCCGTATTTAGCTTTTCAATAAGGGCATGGAAAGATGATTTAGGAAATGCAGCAGTAGCATATAACTTGTCACACACACATATAACTCTCTAGGAACATTATTGCCTGACTGGCTACATTTTAAAAATATTCAGTACCATGCCTTTTGCCATGTAGAAAAAAATATTGTAGTACTTTAGCTGAGACCCTACCCCCACCCCTCATCCTAAATGTACTCTACAATCCCAATATAGTGACATCTTCACTTCTTTTAATTGTGGACACTTTCCAGTTCTGGGAGTTCTATCTACTAATAGTTATCAGTCCTGTTAGTCTAGTTAGGTATATGACTGCATATTGTAAATGCATCAGGTTGCCACACAAAAGCCGAGGCCCGTACACAATGTCCATAATGACATGGAGTGAGGTGGTCACCCTAAATCCCAAAGGGGTGGGTGTATAATGTATAAATGTAGGACATGCTACATATTCAAGATAAGGCAGCTCCAACAGTGGTCAGAAATCCAAAAAATGGGGGACACTCAAAAAGATGTCCTTTCTCACAGTATTCATTTGCAGGGCACATTTGCCGTGACTCATCTTACCCAGTGGGTCTTGAAGCCTACACACTCGGGGGGCCATCTGATTGACCTGGTGTATTCTAATTTTGATCTGCATGTTGCAGATCTGCTTCCTGTCACATGGTCTGATCACTCCTTGATAAGATTCTCGTGGGATATGGGGATATGGGGAAATCTTTTCCCTCTCTGACCTTGACTCGTGGTCCTCCCACCCGTAGGAACAATAACCCTGCGCTAGCGGAGGCCCTGATTCACTCCTATGTGGACAGCTTTAATACTTGGGTTAGTCAGGGGGTCGAATCCTCCTCTAAACCTCTGGCCAACAGATTTCATACGCCTTCCCCTTCTCAGCCCTGATTTTCTCCGTCCTTAAAAGAGGCGTAACTGGGCTGTAAAAAGTTGGACGTCAGTGGCCGGTGGCATACTGTCCAGCAGCTAAATCTTCTCTTCGTGCGCACAGAGAGATTAATATGCAGCTGTTAGGAAAGCTAAAAGCGACTTTTATGCTGAGAGAATTATGAAAGCCAATAATAATAGCAAGGAGATTTTTTCTATTGTCAGAAGCTTTATGTCCCCTTGCACAGAGCATAAAGCCTTCCTAGTCTTCCCACTATGGTGTGAGGAACTTTTCCACTTTTTTTAATAATAAAATACAATCCATTCAAGATAGCCTGGGATCGCCGGTGGCGATGCAGAGAATCTCTTTGTTCATTGCTCCCCCTCCATATAAACGTACTAATCCTCTGTTCTCTCAGTTTGCGCAGGCAGAGAATTCTGATATCCTTGCCATTCTTAAATCTATTAAGTCAGGTTCCCCATTGGACCCATGTCCTGCTAGAGCTTTAGCCGGGGTAGCAGAGATTGTGAGCTCAGAAGCCTCTGCCATCATTAACTGGCCACTTCAGTCAGCTACTGTACCAGCACATAGGAAACAGGCCAAACTTCTCCCTCTTCTTAAAAAACCTACGGCGGACCCCTCTGTACTTGCCAACTATCGCCCGATCTCCATATTGCCAGCACTGGCCAAAGTGTGCGAAAAGGTGTTTTTTCACCAACTTGAGACCTTTTTGGAAACATCTGGGGGCTCTTCATCCTGCCCAATCTGGCTTTAGAACATCATACAGCACAGAGACAGCGCTGGTGGAGATGGCAGAGACAATTAGGGAGTGCCTGGACGGGGGTGGCAGAGCGGCTCTGATTTTTGTGGACCTCTCTGCCGCCTTCGACACGGTGCCTCACCAGCTCCTTCTTGCCCGTCTCTCTTCCATTGGCATCTCTGGGGCAGCATGGGCCTGGCTAAAATCTTTTTTGGATGCACGGACCCGGCAGGTCTGTATGCCCCCTTTTTCATCTTTGGCCAGGGATGCATCGACAGGAGTTCCTCAGGGCTCTACTTTGAGCCCTCTGCTTTTTAACATCTACTTGACTCCGTTGATCTCCCTGGCTGAAGAGCTGGGTGCCAAAATCATGGCTTATGCCGACGACACCCAGCTTCTATTTACTTGGAATGGCTCCGACCTGAGCACGGGGGTCGCACAGAGGTGCCTTGCAGCTGTGTTTTCATGGCTGGCGCAGGCCAAACTCAAGTGTAATAAGGGGAAATCTGAGATACTGTTGTATGGCCAATTTCCTCAGGTCTTTAGAGAAGCACTGCGGCCTCCGGATTTCCCCCACCCACTATCTGAGGGTGGTCTGGCTAAGAACTTGGGGGTATGGTTCAGGGAAGATCTCCGGTTCTCTGAGCATAGTAATAGACTTACGGGGCACACTTAAGACACTGAGTAGGTTTTTCCCTATGCTTCCGCAGCCAGCGAAGGAAATGGTGGCGCGGTCACTTATCCTGTCACAACTGTACTATGCCAACGCGTTATTCATCAGTATCCCTGGATACTCGATGAATAAACTCCAACTGATTCAGAATGCGTTGGACAGACTCTTATTTAACATCTCTAAGAGATCCAGTGTGAGGCTACAGTTGCGTGACCTACACTGGCTTCCCGTCGCCCAGCGGGTACAGTTTAAGGCTCTTACATTAGCCCATAGAGCCCTGCATGATTCTGGACCTTCTTACATCAAGAAGCACATGGCCTTTTACATTCCCCATTGTTCTTTACGCTCCGCCTCCCACCGTTTGATGATCATTCCCCGATTCCGCCGTTCCAGGATGGCGGGCCAGTCACTTTCAGTTTAGGTAGCCATTCTTTGGAACAGCCTTCCTGACGTGATCCGCCATACTCAGGATTTCCGTATTTTTAGGAAACTACTCAAAACTCATCTTTTTAATCAGCCCATTTAGTTATTCTCTGCTTTCAGACCTCAGTTCCATCCGCGCCAGGACACTCATGAGTATTTGTGCGTGCTACAAGTCATGTATAACATAACATAACATTAGGAGTATTCTGTACATATGAGGGAATTAAATGATAATGCTAATGCTACATTACAGAAATCATTTACAAAGTCATGAGCCCTCGTCCAGACACCCAGTGCAGATTGAGCTTGTGCACCCAGTTAAAAAATATGCTGTCTCCCAAGTAGAGGTGCAAAATCACCCAATTCATGCCTGCACGGCTCAGTCTTTTACTACCAGGAAACCGTCTACATTCAGGGGATAGGGAAGGGAGACCTTCACAGAGAAGTGCAATGAGTGGAAGCACGTGCCTGCGGGGAGATGGCTGTCGGAACCCAGGGAGCACTTTGCCCTTCTCCAATGAGACGCCTTTTGATTGTGTACTTAATGTGCCATATGTGAAGCATTATGAGTGCTACCCCGGGCAATTTGCAATTTTCTCACATCTGTCATACAAGAGTGCAAGAGTAAAGGTATACCTTTAGAATAGTGCCGGTTCACACCTTGTGCCTGCACGATTGATATTACAGATTGTGCTGCTCAAACGTCTGTGGCCCCATCTGTAATTCCAAACTGCCATCGGTGCATACAAATACAGAGAAATACCTATTGTGCCCCAGGACACCATATGTAATATATGCCTAAATGGCCAACAAAAGCTCCCAATGCTATGTCCTTCTGTACCTCAACAGATTAATAAGGTAAATAAATCAGTGAGTTCTGAAGTATTGACCCATTGTCGGCAGAGTGTATATACTAGATTAGCACGTCACTGTTTGGCGTGTCTGCAAAACAGATCACGAAGGCTGTTTGTTTTGACGATTTTTCCATTTTGAGCTTTTTTAGAATCAATAAAGATTGACCCAGAACATAATAGAAATATGTATATGGAATAAGCAAATGGGCAGAAACTGCCCGGAACTGGTCTCAGAGCTGAATGCTGAAATGCCTGACTAGCGTGTATAACTTATTGTACAAATATGGGATTGAAAGTTCCATATTAACTTGGCTTAACTTCCTACCAAAATCGAGGGAATCCACACTTGTGGTGATCAAAAAACGAAATCCAACTCTCCTTGCCAAGCCTACCAAAAGAGGCTGCACTGGTCTTGTTTTGAGAGAGGGATATGACTGACTGACTGCTCAGGCGGGGCTTTGGAGGTGTCCATGCATGAGGAAGATGTTGCATAGAAGGGGGAGGCTTGCAAAGAGGCATCCTTTGCAATTAAAGGAAGGAAGGAAGGAAGAAAGTAGCTGCACCACTGTGTGAAGCATCCCAGAAGTGGGGACTACAAACTGCCATAAAACTCAACCTCTGAGTGTTGAGCAACCCACAACCTCTTATGCAAAGACCTAAAGTACCGGCAGAGCTATCACATCTGGGACTACATCCATCCAGAAGTACTCACTGCTGTGACCTGGAGTGATTCAGAAAAGGGGGTAACTTTTGAGTAACTTTGCACTTGTAATTGGTGAATCACCAAAAGCAGTAAAACGACTCAAAAGTGTATGACTAAACTTACAAGTGGAACTTACTCACAGGTGTAAGTAACTTTTCTAAATAGCAAACCAGTGTTTTAGATAAGCTGTTAAGTTAGGTTGTCTCCTGAATATTTTCCGAATATTTTCAACTAACTAAATTGGAAGAACGTTCTTTAACATACTTAGCCTTTCAACTTCCAAACCAATAGATTTAGATTTCGTTATTTGGTTTAAATCTATTTTATTGTAGCCTCTGCGAACAGCCGTATGCAGTGGAAAAAGTATGAAAGCAGATGACCCGGCTGTGCAGAACTTAAGAGTGTGCAATCGGCTGGTACAGTTACAATTTAAGACAACATTAAAGAACTATAACAATACCCCCCCTCCCAAAAGAAAGGAAAACGGAAAAGAGGTGGAGAAAAAAAAGAAAAAGCCCTCCCACACACCCCCGTCCACTGTACTCGAGTTATCATGATAGGCTAACGAGAAACCTCTCACTGAGGCTGTGCCTGCTGGGAGGAAGTATCTGGTGCGGTGAGTCGTAGGAGGCGGAGGTATCTTGGACAAGTCAACTCCCAAAAGTCCTGTGCTAAGAGAGTCAGGAACGGCTGTCAGAGCTCGCTAAATGTCGAGCCTTTCCCGGACACCGTGAGTGAGATCTTTTCCATACCTAGTATATGCCACAACTGCTGAAGCCACCCTGTGTGTGTAGGGATTCGAGGGGACCTCCAGTGTAGCAGTATGTTTTGAAGGGCAGTGCCAAGTGCTAATGCTATCTGTCGCCCTCTCCTAGACCTCAAGGGGTATGTAAACAGATTCAGAATGCCCAAAAGGACAATATGCTGGGAATCTAGGGTGTTCTGTGTCAATGTGCTTCTTGATTTCGTCCAGGATTTGGGTCCAGTAGGATCACAAGTGGTCGCATTCCCATAAAAGGTGGACTAGCATTCCCACCCTCCCACACCCTCTCCAACAGTCCAGGCTCTGTGTGGGGTTGGCTCGATGAAGCCTCTCAGGAGTATAATACCAATAATGTGCTCATTGGGTTAGGGTTTGTGTGAGACCCATTTGGCTCGTTGAGTGGCGTGCCTTATAACAGACCCCCTCTCACTCTTTGCTGCTGAGGGCACAACCTAGATCCTTTTCCCAATGCGCGCGGCCTGCATGATATGCGTGCGTGTATCGAGACAGAAGCATTTTGTATAAGTCCAAAGTCAATTTCTTGTCTGAGGTCCTTGTAATTAGCCATCTTTTGCATGGAGTGAGGTCTGTGCGCCTAAGGCATGTTGCCAGGATCCATGGCCCTGTGTCGCAGCTGTAAGTAGTGTACGCTCAGATTCGGGAAGACCATAGTCAGCTCAGAGCTGAGTGAAAGGGATAATGCCTTCCGCATCAAATAGAAGGCCCAATGGGAAAGACATCTCACCCATCCCAGGGCTGAAGTCAGAGTTGTCAAAGAGTGGTGTGAGAGGAGAAGGGAAGGTCGTCAACCCATGATGTTGGTTAGTCTGATCCCAGACAGAGATAGTGGTGCCTGTTACTTGTGAGGCATAGAGGTTGGGCAGTCTCTGCTGTTTCCTAAGAAAGGGGATCTTCATCAGAGAAGTACCCGCCAACGTGCAATCCTGAAAGAGCCAGTGTTTCTCTGATTAAGCGCGTCTCCAGTCGACCAAGTGCAGCAGCTGGACGGCCCTATAGTAGAGCATAAGATCCGGAGGCACCCTTCGTCGGGCGGGAGAAAGCTAACCATCCTCTTCATTCTCGCTTTGCGGCCTTGCCAGATGAAAAGAGAGAGCTCAGACTGAATCTGTTAAACCAGCCAGTGGGCGGCTGCAAGGGGAGCATCTGGAAGAGAGTCATTTTAATGGCAGCAATACGCCCAAGCCACAAAATGGATGGTGTTTCAAACGCTTAAGCTTCATGCGTATCTGAGTGCATACTTTGGCGTAATTGATCGTCCTCATGGCCTATAGGGTAGGGGCCAACTGGATACCCAAGTATGGCACCCTCTCAGTAGACTACTGCAGGGGGTGCTGGTCCTGGAGGTCCGCCACCATCTGTGGTGATAGTGAGAGTTTCAGGGCAGTGGATTTGGCAATGTTATCTTTAAAGCCAGAAGCCCTAGCAAAGGAGTCCAGCTCCCTCAAAAAGGCTCCCAGTGCCATCGCCGGGTCCGTCAAAGTGACTAAAACGTCATCTGCATATAGGTTTATGGTGTGCGGGCCCCAGCCAAAGCGGATTCTGCAGATGTGTGGGTGGTCCCTAACTCTCTGCGCCATTGGTTCCATATAGAGGGCAAAGAGCAGGGGTGACAAAGGACACCCCTGCTGCATGCCTCTGCTGATGGGAAACGGAGAGGAGGTATGCCCATTGACCCTCACCGTAGCAGTAGGGGAGAGGTAACATTTGTTGATAAGTGTCCTCATCTTCTCTCCCAGACCAATGCGAATCATAGCTTGCTCCAGATAGGGCCAGTGGACGCGGTTGAAGGCCTTTTCGGCACGAATATTGATGATCATATAATTCCCTAGGATGCGAGAAGCCTTCTCTATGAGTTGCATAACACTCTTAGTGTTGTCTCTAGTCTGCCACTGAGGGATAAAACTGGCTTGGTCGGGGTCTATGAGCCCTGGCATGTAAGGCGCGAATCGCACTGCCAGAATCCGGTGTAAAGCTTCAGATCAATGTTCAAGAGGGACATAGGACCCGCAGGCAGTCTTGTCTTTTCCTGATTTGGGGATAACCGCAATGGCAGCCTCACACATGGACAGGGGAATCGATCCCGGGGTCGTGAAGGAATTAAAAATCTGGGTGAGTAGTGGGGCGAGCGTAGAGCAAAATGGTTTGCAGAAGGCTGCTGTGTAGCCATCTGGGCTAGGAGATTTCGCTTATTTCAAGCGGGAAATAGCTGTTATAATTTCTTCTGTGCGGACCTCCCTCTCTATATGTTTTGCCTGTTCCAGGGTCAGTGTGGGGAGATGAGCCTGGGCTAGATATGCGTCTATGTCTTCCGTCGCCAAGTGCTGCCAATCATTAAGGTGGGTGTAAAAGTTGAGGATTGTCTCTGCAATAGCCACATCCTCTGTAAGCACTGTTCCCTTCTGATATTTAACCCCTTCTTGCTGCCGGGACTCCCTGAGTTTGTTTGCTACAATCGCCCACATTTGTCTCGTCCTACATAGAAGGAATGGCACAAGTGCAGTGCAGCGTATTCTGCCTTATCGCGATCTATGGCAGCCAGCTGTGAAAGGGCCGTTTTTTCAATTGGCGCCAGATGCGGGGTGCCCCAGTGCGCCAATGCATTTGTTCCAGTTTGCGCACTTTCTGTCTAAGGTTCTCTCTCTTATGCTTTGCGCTCTGCATTGTCAGCGAATGATAGGGCGATGATTTCACCCCTGACGACCACCTTCAGAGCTTCCCACCTAGTGGACATGGGAGTATCAGGGTTGGTATTGTGTAGTAAGTAATCCTCAAGTGTACATTGCATCTGGGTGACTACATCAGCTCGGTTCAGGAGGGCGTCTCGCAGACGCCACCTCCGTGTTGGCTGTTTGGTCGGCGGTAAAGTCAGGGTGACCACTACTGGGGCGTGATCGGATAGTGCTGTGGTTAGGATGTCTGCAGAAGTTGTTATGTCCTGAATGACGTGGAGCCTAAGAGGTAATCCAACCGGGAATACGTTTTGTGGGCACTAGAGTAATAAGAGTAATCCCTAAGCCGGGGATGATGGTATCTCCATAGATCCACTAAGCCCAGATCATCTAGTCTGGCGAGCCCTGCGTGGGAGATGGAACCTACCTGGCCTGAACCTTTCTAGATCATTGTCGAAGACTAGGGTTAAGGTCACCCCCAGCAGAATCTTATGCTCTGAAGTGGCTGTGGCTTCGCTGAGGGCGCCATGTAAGAAGCTTTCCTGGCCATCATTAGGCACATACATGGACCCTATGATGAGTGTGTGTGTCCCAATCGTGAACTGATAAGTAAGCAGTCTGCCCTTGATTTCAGCCTCCTTCTGTATCATTTTCCCTTTGAACGTCTTAGAGACCAAGATTGCCACCCCTGCAGTTTAGAGGACCCAGAAGAAAAAAGCTGTATCAGAAAAGCCTATGACAGTCTTTTGGAAGCATATGTGTCTCTTACACGAGGCAGATATCAGCCCTTGTGTTGTCCAGGTAGAAGAGAATCGCCCAGCACTTGACAGGGTTATTAAGTCCTCTCACGTTAAGTGTGAAGACTTTGAGGGTGCTTGGTGGCATCTAAGTCAGAGGACCTGCTGTGTGCTGAAGCACACTGTGATGAAAGCTGATCGCAGTGATGAAGGCGGAGTGTCGGGGAGAACCAGGTAAGCCTATGTCGCAGATATGTGGAGCGGAACGCAGTGGACGGGGAGCCCGAAAGGAAGGAAAACTGGAATGAAAAGAAAAAAGGGTCCCTGAAAAAGAACAGTGGCAAAACGGGTGCCTGGATAAGTCTGAAGTTCGTATCTTAGTCCATCATCCATGGATGATCAGAGGGGAGTGTCTACTGGAGAAAAAAAGTGGCCCAACCCCCCCACTCTCCCCCCCAACCGCCCAAGATATAAAGTAAAAGAAAGAGGTGCATGGTCCTGGCCTTTTTTATGAGGCCTGTGCTTTGGCAAGGGCCTCTGGCAGGGCAGCCTAGGCCGCCTGCCGTCCTTTTATGATTTTGACAGGGTTCGGTCGAGTAGGGCCTCCAACGCAGCTGCCTCCAACGCTGTTGAGTATCGCCCGACCCTCGCTCCGGGTTATCGATGCCTTTATCTTCATGCCGAATGCCAAATCCTAGCATCCTGCTGGCCTCAGATACAGAGCGGAGTTGATAGAGCTTGCCATTGTGTCGAAAAATTTGTCAGAATGCCTGCCCCCATGAGTATGCGATGTGACGTTGGCGCAAGGCCATTGTGATGGGCCGGAAGGACATGCGTTTATGAAGCGTGAGGGCGGCTAGGTCTTGATAAAGCACCGGGGTCTGATCTCTGAAGGTAATCGGGTGAAGCGTTCTGACTTTTACGAAGAATTTCCTCCTTGCTGCGGAAGTCCTGAACGCAAACCAAAATGTCTGCCGGCGGAGCGGCATCAGATCTGGGAGGACCCACCCTATGTGCCCTATAAATTTTGAGGTCAGTGTCCAGTGGCCTTCTCAGTATATGATTAAAGAGTTCTTGCACATATCTGGAGATGTCGCCAGCCTCTTCATTAGTTTTCACCCCTCGAATTCTTATGTTCCGGTGATGTGAGCGATTCTCCAGGTCTTCGAGATGGGATTGTAGGTCCACTTGTTGGTCATGTATACAAATTACTTCTTGCTGTAGGGTGGCCACTTTGGTATCCCTGGTGTCACTTTTGTCCTCGATTGTTGCTACCCACTCTCCTATGCAGTCCATGACTTTACGAACCTCCTTAAGTTCTGCTGTAAGATCACGTTTGACTGTATGTAGGTCATAGTGCAAGGCTGAAAACAGAGATTTCAAAAAGGCCTAGGTCACTGGTTTCTCCCTAGACACCCCCATCTGTGTTAAGGTAGTGTCATAAGGCGGAGGGTAATCCGCCGTCGCTCCTCCCTCGGCCTGCGCGAAGAGGTCCTTATTAGAATTATCCTTGAGTGGTTTGTCCTTTTTGCCCCTGGTGGAGGGCTTGTTCTTATCGCGTAGGACGGGATGTGCAGTGTGAGATCGGGATGTGCAGTGTGAGATCAGGGCTAGAGGCCCCCTTCGAGCTTGTCTCTGGGCGCTCAGCAAGTGCAACAGGGTTCCACAGGTCCCTTGAGTCCTTTGTAGCATATGGCAGCCTTCTCCACTAGGCAAGAGCATGTGTTGTGGCAGCGAAGGGCCCAGCCCGATGTTCAATGCTCAATGCGCCACAAAGAGGGGAGGGCCCCAGGCCATGCCTCTCCCTTCGAGTCGCAAATGACCAGCTCCGTCCACCTGCTTCTCCACAAGAGGCCTGGAAGGCAGTGTTTGTGGTGTTCTGGCTACTGCCGCCTCGGAGGGCGGTGTTTCACCCGGGATGGGTTAAGATAAGTGCTCCAGCACTGTAACATCTCCGGAGCGGAACCATGTGATTGCAGTGGGTAGGTTTGCTCGAGCCACGAACACCAGCACTCAGCACACAGGACCTCCAAGCGTGCATGCCCGACGATCTGTCTGCCCCCTGGTCTCGAAAGGATGCTCCTGCTGATGACTAGCTGGAGCTGGGAGCGAGCGGAGGGCTCTTGGCGAACCACAAACTGTACCCGGACCTAGCTGGGCTACTTCTGTGGGACGCCGAGCCCTACCCCTCGGCGACCACTCTAACGGTGGCCACGCTCGAGTATCCCAGCTCAGGGGTCAGTTCTACACTGGGGCAATGGGAGCGGCCTGCAATGTGAGTCTTCGCCTGGAGAGCGGTATGGGGTCACACCAGGAGCCCCTCCGATGCGGAACCCCAAACTTCCACGTGTCCGGTGCTGACCGGCCCGGTTCCCTCTTGTGCTAGGGACCCCCAAGGATCTGCACCAGTGTTATGTCCCTACGGCCCGCTGCAGCTCTCTGCAGGTGTGGTCCTAGTCGGTCAGGGCCCTGCTCCAATGATCCGGCCATCGGGTAAGATGGCCCGCGCTGTCCCGCGGTTGTCGCGGGGTCTAGGCAGTAAAAAAAAAAAAAAAAAAAGGCCGTGGGCTGAGGTGCCGGTCTTCCTCCCCTCCTGGCTCCGCTAGAGGGGCAGCAACCCTGCGCTCAGTCCGGGTTGTGGTGCCTCAGCGGAAAGGTGGTAGAGGGTCTCACTAGGAGCCCCGCCAGTGCAAGGTCCCACATCTCCTGTGCCTCCCGCCAACCAATCTGAATCCCTCTGGTGCTAGATACCCCCAGGTGTGTGCACCAGTGATATGCACCTCATGTCCTCGAAGCAGGCCCAGCTCCGATGATACAGCCCCTGGGCCGGATAGCAGGAGAGGTCTTGTTGCTGCCATGGGGTCTGGGCCAGGCTGGGGAAGGCTGCGGGCCAGGGCTTCGATCTGTCCCACACATCAGCTCCGCTAAGGGGTCAGCAGCCTGCTCAGCCACCCCAGATGAAAATCGTTTTTTGTTTATCTCTACTGATGAAGGATATAATCCAGAAACACATGTGTCTAGAGATGTACAGCACTAACCTGCACCAACTTTGGTGGAACACTCCAGCAAAATACCAAGTAAGCATGCACTACAAATTGCATTTACCATAATGCTAAGGGCTGAAATGTACTGGGAGGTTAGCAGTGTGCTCCCACCCCTTCCTGTTTGAAAAGGCTCCCTTGAGCCATTGAGCTGACGACCTTGTGGAGATGCACCTGTGCGCTTGTGAGAGGTACTGAGACCTGTAAGAAATGTGGCAGCCTGCTCAGCCATCCCAGATGAAAATCATTTTTTGTTTATCTCTACTGATGAAGGATATAATCCGGAAACACATGTGACTAGAGATGTACAGAACTAACCTGCACCAACTTTAGTGGAAAACTCCAGCAAAATACCAAGTAAGCATGCACTACAAACTGCATTTACCATAATGCTAAGGAGCTAACTGTGCTGGGAGGTTAGCAGTGTGCTCCCACCCCTTCCAACATAATAAAACGTACAACTTCTATGTCCCTGAAACTACGATTACACTACTTTTTCCTCCTCTAAATAAAACACATATTCCTATGTCTGTACTCAAAATTCTAATACTACCACTTTGAACAAATAGTGCACCTTAATGTGTCATCGTCAGAAATGTTGCACAAACATTCTCACATTCTAACAAGCATGTCGTTTTCTTCTCTACCCTACTCCTCTTTTTAAATAACCTCTAAGCCACTTAACATGCATACCACTTATTATTAGCACTTTGATTACAAATGTGTTTACTCTACTACCCTACAATAGATACCTTTCCGATGCTTTTGTGTTTTTTGTTTTTTTACTGTTTAAGTCTCCAACGTTTATAACGTTTACGTCATTATACTTACTTTCTTCTCAGCATTTGTTTACAAAATTTGAATAAAGCAAGTATTCATTTGTGTAATTAATTGTAGGGGATTCGTAGCTTGGGATAGTGGACAAGGTGGGAGCTAGTGGATCTGGAGTCCCATCACATTGGCTTTAACTACCCTTTTACTTTTATTTTAAGGGGGAAAACATTCATTCTGTTCTAAGCTGATAAAATGTTTGTACTTTTTGGACCCCAGAGATTTTAACTTTGAGGAACAGCATGGTAAATGTATAGTTATTTGGAGGGAGCCTGCTTATGTATTTTAAAAGCACATCTCCCTCATTAACTACATTCATTTTTTTCCATTCTTCGCGCAGACGTTTGCCCAAAAGTTGAAGGTTACGATTACATTTGGGAATTGTTTTTATTAGAGTGTCAATAAACAGACTACTTATTCCTGATGCACACAATTCTATCGCACTTTAGAGCTACACATCAAGGGTATTACTGGAAAACGATAATTGCATAAAACACCAATACGAAGCATCCTTTATGTTAGAACTTTAAGTGAAATTAATACTAATACATGTAAAACTAGAGAACAACAATGTACAATGTCTACAAACTGTTAAAATCATAAACAAAAAATGTCTTCACATAAAATTCCTTTGAAAATGTATTATTACATTTAAAGAAAATCTTGTTCGAGAGAATGAACACAGCTATAGAACATTACATAAGTTTCTTAGTGCAAAACCAATACATAATGACAATAACAAATATTGTAATAAGAAATAAATAAATGTGTAAGAGGAAAGGAGAAAATAGGGATACATAGATTATATTAACGTAATAAAGGAATGTGTTCCATTAGAGAAGATGTTATATTTGAAATGATTTTATGTATGAAAGAGATAAAGAAAATAATTGATAAAGAAGAAGGAAAAGAAGAAAGAGAGGAAAGAGAAGAAGGGGAAGGAAGGATTAAAGATTCTAGTAGAAAATGGATGTTATAAGAAAGATGAGTGTGAGGATAAATATGTAGTAAAAGGTAACCATAGTAAATCAGATGTTATCTTTAAATAAATAGAAGAGTGAGAGACAGAAGCAATTCTATGTTCATCACAAATCAAATTCCACCATGACAAAAAAGACATCTTAGAATTATCTTTCCAACATGTCAATATAACTTTAAAGGCAATAGCAATAAAAAGGTTGAATAAAATAGACTTGGAAGGATGTTCTACGAAATCTGCAGACAAAGTACCTAAGAAGATATTATGAATAGCAAATGGTATATCACAAGTAAAAATCAATAAACATTTCAATCATATAGCCTTCCAAAAGTAATAAACCTTGGGAAAATAATAAAGCAAATTCGTCAACAAACCTTCAGAGGAAAGACATGACCAACATAATGGAGAGATAGATTGGTCAATTTTGTGTAGGAAAAGGGGAGTAACTACAACTCTGTTATAAATAAAATATAGGGATTGTGTAATATTGGCAGCTTTAGAAGTCTTAAAAATCTTTTGGCATATTTGGTCTAATTGAGAAACAGAGTGTTTGAGATAAGTCTTGTTCCCAAAGCAATTCGATAGGAGATTTATTTTGAGTAGTGGTAGGTGAGGATAAGGTCTTATATATAAAAGAGGCACTTGGGGATGGGTGAGGAGGAGTTTGAAATAGGGGAGTAACAGGAGTAAAAGAATTGTGAGGGGTTTGAAGGAAAATTTAGTAGAAAGGTTTGGAGAACAGGAAATAATTTATTATATTGATGTATACAAGAGTCAGAAAGATTACATTTCTCTCGTAACTGTGGAAAGGATAAAGGTGAATTATTGACCAACAACCGATGGACATAAAATATACCCTTTTCTTTCGAGTGCTTGTAGTAGAAAGATTTGTGACAGAACTTAATATGTTTGTTAAACCAAAAGGAAGACGCTAAGAAGGATTGATGGGGATCAAAACCTTGGAAAAAAGGCTATGTAGAAGATATTGAGAGTATTTTAATATAGGTTATTTGGAAATGAAAGTGCAATTGGTCATAAGCGTAATGTCCTGAAAACAAAAATCATTCAACATTGAATGTTCAACTTCAACCCATGTTGGCATAGGAAAATCTTGGTAATCTTTAGACATAGCAGAAAATTGGCAAATCAAAAAAGCAGTATGATACAATTTAAAATCAGGAAATCGGACACCACCTTCAGATTTTGGTGTAATTAATTTAGATACAGCAATACAGGTGCTGTTATTATTCAATAGGAATTTGGTATAAATAGAGTTAATCTGAGAAAAATAATAATTGGGAATTTTAAAAGGTAACATTGAGAGCAGGAAAAGCACTTGGGGAACAATCATCATTTTATTCATATCAAGTCTGCCCCACCATGATAAAAATAATGGAGACCAAGAGGATAATAAATTGTTAAGTTTGAGTTTTAAAGCCAAAAAATTATGGGCTAAAGTATCTGGGATGTTTGCTGAAAACCATGTTCCTAAGTATTTAATCTTTTTGGGGCACCAAGTGAAGTTTGTTCCCTCCAACATACATCGATAACAGGAGGAATTTAAGGGCAAAACCTCAGCTTTGGAAAAATTAAGTTTGTAACCAGAAATAGTGGAAAACAAAGAAATCTCTTGTAAAAAGTGGTTTGGACATATAAACTAGGATATCGTCTTAGTATGCAGAAAGTTTGATTTGATGGGAATTGAGATTAAACCATTGATATTAGGGTTATGTCGAATGCGCTCAAGAAAGGGTTCTAAGCAAAGGAGAAAAAGTAATGGAGTTAGGGGACAGCCTTGGCGAGTGCCTCTTTGCAAGTGGAAATATGAGAAAAAAAGACCACTGACAAAAACACATGCACGAGGGGCAGTATATAGTAACCTGATATAAGAAATAAACTTCTGACTGAAACCAAACCATTTAAGAGTATTAAACATATAATGCCAATTCATTTGATCAAAAGCTTTTTCAGCATCAAGTGAAAGGGCAGCTAAGGAGGAGGAGTACTTTTTTCCAAGAGCAAGAATATTAGAAAACATTTGAGCATTGCCAGAGGCGTGATAACCTTTAGCAAAGCCAGCTTGTTCTGGTTTTAAGATCAGGAATAACCTTCTCAAGACAGGAAGCCAAACTCTTTGCAAAACATTTTACAATCGTAATTAATCAGTGAAATAGGTCGGAAATGTTTTCAACAGGAGGAGTCTTTGCCCGGTTTGGGAATAACAACAATGGGCTTCTAAAAAAGAGCCACATGCTTTAGAGTTAGAAATGAATGAATTATGAAGGTCCAGTAATTTTGGGGAAAAAATTCAGGAAAAAGTTAAGGAAAGTCTAATTGAAAAACCGTCCTGTTCCGGGGCTTTGGCCTTTTTTAAAGATTTAAGAGCATCAGTTATCTCCTGAAGGGAGATATCACTCACAAGAGATAAAAATTGTCAGGAAGGGAAGGAGGTTTGGGAATTCCTTGGAAATAAGTTTAGAGATCATTTTCAGATGGGGAAATATCTTCTGTATATAAAAATTCATATTATGATTGAAATGTATCTATAATGTCTGAATCAGAGGAGAGAAGTTTATTGGTTGTTTCTGAGTGGATAGGGCCATTATTAGTAGTAGAAAAGCTTTATTCGAGTTATAGACTCATAAAAGCACAACATGCATATTATAAAAACATCACACTTAATCAGGACATTATTTTTACGTTCAGCTTAGATTTTTAAGTAATTGGCTAACATTTTCTCTGCCTTATTTTAGCCTCCGTGAAATTTAGATTTAATCATAAGGAGAATGTTACATGCAGCCACAGTAGCAATTTTGTTTAAGTTAGACTTTGCTTCAATCAGTTCTTGCAGTGTGGAGGAGGATTTAGGGGAAAAGTAATTGTGTTACAGAGTTTTAATCAGTTGAAGGGTGTCGTGGTATTGAGAATTAAGGGCCCGATGTAGGTGCCCTTATACCGGTCGGAAATGTCCGAATTCGGCCGTTTCCGACCGTTATTATGGTTTTCAGATGTAGGGCATGCATTTACAGAATCGGTATTTTACCGATTCTGTATTCACCGATTCGGTAAAATTACCGAATCGGTAAATACAGACTCGGTAAAATACCGATTCTGTAAATGCAGATGTAGCTGGCACATGTCACAGTGCCACAGGGCTTTAAGAATCGGAATTTTACCACCCAATCCAATTGGGTGGTAAAATACCGAATCCAGGTGTGCATGCACATCTGTGCATGCACACCTGTGTCATGTGACACACAGACATGCCCATAGGGCATGTATGTGCGCCACATGGCACACAAGCCTGTAATTGGGGTGCTAGAGGGTGTCAAAGTGACACCCCCTGCACCCTTGCAAGAATAGGTAATTACCAAATCGGTAAATACCGATTCAGTATTCCACATTGATTCCTATGGGCTTCAAGGCCCATAGGAATCAATGGGGGATACCGATTCGGTATTTACAGAATCAGTAAATACCGAATCTTACAGATTCGGTATTTACCAAATCAGAATTACCTACATTTCCCCCCCTCTAATTTACCACTTCTTAAATACCGAATCAGTATGATTCGGTATTTTATAGGTGGTAAATTAGATTTACCTACATCGGGCCCTAAGTAATTTCTTTTCCTTAGCAGAACAAGCAATGATAAAGGCTTTAAGGGCTGCTTCAAAGGCATCTCAATTATTCTGTGTTGAAGTATCTGAAGATTTTTTAAGAAGAAAGAATTCATGAATAAAGGAGGTGGCTTCAGAAATAAAGGTTTGGTCTGAAAGCAAGTGATTATTAAAACGCCAATGACCTTGTTTGCACATATTTAGGGACAAAACAAAAGAGGCAGATAGAGGTGCATGGTCAGAAATAAAAATAGCACAAATGTCAGAGGTATGGATAGAGGGAAGCAATGATTTAGAAACTAGAATATAGTCTATGCGGGACATAGTATGGTGAACATATTAAAAAAGTGAACTCACAAATGTCTGGGTTACATGTTTTCCATACATCAAACAACGGACGAGAGGCGATGGCAGATTGAAATGATTTATGGGTTTTATCAGGCTTGAATTTGCATTTAGATTTTCTGTCAGAAAAAGGATCTAGCCAATTATTAAAATCTCCACCGACGATTATATTAGGGTTAGAGATAGAGGCCAATTTTAATTGAATACAATGCCAAAATTGTGGCTCAGGCTTGACCGGGCCATATATATTAAGGAAAGTGATCTGCTTTTTAGAAATAATAGCGTAAACCAAAACCCATTGTCCATTGAAATCACATTCAGTTGATAATATTTGTGCATTAATTGATTTAATAAATAAAGTAGCAACACCACCATGATGATCAACAGCAGGTGAGAATACAATTTGGTTAACCCATTGACGTTTAAGCTTCAAAGATTCCGTATCATTGCAATGAGTCTCCTGTAAAAAAGCAACCTGAGCATTAAGGTTAGATAAATGAGACAATACCTTTTAATGCTTGACAGGATGATCTAAACCATGTGCATTCCACAAAACAGCATTAAACATAAGAATGATTGGGGGAAGACATATGGAAACAGGAACAACATGCTGTAAGACCACTAAAAGAGAAAATAATAATATACCATTTAACAAATGTTACGTAGTGAAAGTATGAAATCAGGAAGTTGAAAAAGAAAAAATAGGGATAAAATCAGATACTCATAAAGATAACAAGATAATGATGAAAAACATCAGAAAGGAAAAATATCCAAGGAACAAGAAAAAAGGTAGAAGAAAAAGGAGGAAAAATAGAACAAGAGAATAAATAAACAGATCAAGGAAAATAATCCAAGTCTGAAGAGAGATAAGTATGCGATATGAGCCGAGCATGGTGACGTCGAAGACAAGGACGGAGGAAAGAGTAAAAAGATAATAAAAAGCCTCTTAAGTCATAAATGAGCACAGAACAAGGAACAGAAAATAAGAAAGGAAAATGAGAAAATAGATATAATTGAAGGAGTGCATAACAGAAAAAGAAGTATACTTAAAAGAACAGTAACAATCAGTTAACTATGAAGAAGTTAAACATTAGTATCCATGTTGCGAGAGGAAATGCGGTCTAGAAATATTTTCCGTTTCTGAGGGTCGTTGAAAGAACGTGCATTTCCTTTGTGAGTGATTTTGCAGAGACAGGGATGTAGAATGCCATACTGGATATTCAAGTGTCTCACCTGAGGGCGAAGAGCCGAAAATTCTTTACGTCTAGCATTCGTTGCATTGGAGACATCCTGAGAAATAAAGATAAAATGTCCCGACCAAATGAGACCTAATTTAAGTTTAACAGCTTTCAGAACATGTATAAGTTCAGTAAATTCTAGGAAGAGCATTAAAATACCACGAGGCTTGCTTGAATTAGGATGAAGATGACCCAAACGATGTGCACGCTGAATGTTGAGAGGTGGGGACAACTGAAGATCTAGGAGATCTGGGAGGAATTTCTTCAAGAAATATAGCATATCCGGGCCTTCAATACTTTCCAGTAGACCATAAAGGAATAAGTTATTCCTCTGATTTCGATTTTCAAGGTCCTCAGTGTGTAGTTTCAGTTCATGGATCTCTTGTTCTAGGAGAGGAATCTTCGTAGAGATATCTTGAAGGTCTCCAACCGGTTGTTAAAGTTCCAACACCTCTCCTTCCATGACAATCCATCGGTCCTCTATTTGTTCCAACTTTTCATTGTTGCGCTCATAAAAGGTTGAAGCCTGCGAACCTTGTCTAAGAAAGAGTCAAGTACCAGATTTTGTGAGGAGAGAAGAGGGGAGGGTGGGTTGTTTTTCTGTCTCTTTGATTTTGGAACCTGAAAAAGATGATTTGGAATTGGTGTGATGATCACTTGCCATCTTGACTCTCTGATAGGAAAAATGACTAGTAGCTATATTCAGGTAAATCCTTCCCATACACCAATGTAGAAACAGGCAAAGTCAATGAACAATAGTAACAAAATAGTTCCAGTGGGGTAACATAGAGGAGTATAAGCACACGATATTATGCCCCAAAAAGAGAATCACCACCTCAGCAGAGATCCAGCATCAGTAGGAGCACAGCATGCCAAACTATCCAATAAAAAAGAAGAAAAGCCCCCCCCCCCGCATACATAATACTCAGGTAAAAGTAGCTGGTTATGGAATTCAGTTAATTTTAGTGGATCCAAGAGATTGTTGACTAATGAAACAAGAAAAAAAAAGAAAGAGTCATGTTTCTACAGATGTTGCCAAGAAATTACAGGTACAAAACATAAGACCAATCAAGGTTCTAATAATAGAGAAGGGCATTTTACTTCTACTTGCAGACATTGCTAAATCCACTTGCATTAAAAAATGACTTGCTGTAGAATTTCATAGAATGTTCTTTTAAATATTGTAATAAGTCACAATTTCCCACAATATTCCCTTTAACGTTGTCACATAATTCAAAAATAAGTCAATGGCTTGTTCGAGGCATTTCCGGAATGTTTCCTCTTGATCAGGACAGTAAGATTAATTTCCAAATAATTTAGCATCATAGTCTAGTTTGCAGTACTATCTATGAGAAGGCATCCTCATTGTACAGGAAGCATAAAAATCTGTTCCAAGTCATAGCTTCCTTGAAGCTTCTATACCCCTAGGTGCGTGGAAGAAAAGGGGCCCTGGACTGTGCCTTTCACTTAACCGGATGGCCACATGAGTCCCTCACACCTCCAGCGAGTTCCTCAAGGCACACAACAGAGTGGTACACAAACCAGAAACTCACAGGTGAGGCAACCACGATTTAGTCTATTGATACTGACCAACACATAGTCAGCATTTTTTCTTTTACTTGACAGCAGCTAAATAGGATCCTCGCCAGAGAATAGGGTACTTGAGAATCATGGGACAGGTAGTCCTTGGTCCAAAGGCACAATGGTACTAGATTTCCTGTAACTACGGTGTGAGCTCCAGCTACTTACATTCGGAGCCACAGGAAGTTATTGCCCCCCAACCCCCACAGGGGGACCCTTTGAAAGAGGTGCAAGGGTATCATATAGATTCCGAGAAATCATATGCAGGCAGGTAAATGTTTTCACTCTACGCACCTGCAGGGGGTGGGGCTCTGTTCACTTTTGAAAGCCATACCGTATTGCTGCCTGAAAAGTAAAAGACAGGCTGGCTGCTTCAAACATCCAGTCCATCTTTTGCTAATGTGCTGCCCTGAGGTGTAGGTGTGATTTCATGGCTCTCCTTGGTCAGTGCATTTTTTGTAATAGGGCACACTGACTGGGTCCGTGCCTGGTGCACCCATTTGAAAGGATCGCAACAGCACGAAATCCAAGGCAGTTTGTCCATACACCTCTTTTGTTTATAGATAGGCAGAGCCATCTGCTGGCATGCACTTCAGCCCTGAAGCAGACACGAGTCCAAACTTCTGTGAGGCACTGGAGCTCGAGGCCTAGCAATATTGCAGCTGAGGGATGTCACAGAATCTGGGATCTACATGGTAAAAGAAACTAAAGCAATGAGGATTACAGTTCATTTTCTCAATTGGGATGCTCTCAGTTTCCTCTGCTCTTGCTAGTGTGAGGAGAGACTGGGCAGGTTGCAGGTGGAGCTATGACATATATGGGTTCTAACTATGGAGTGCATTAGAGTGTTTAGCAAGCTCGCTTGTTTTAGAAATGTGAATGGTTGCCCATTACCACTTGAATGTTACGATCTGCACATGAAATGGAATCTCAACCCTTTCACCACTTCACTGGTAAACCTTTGATCTCTTCCAAGATTAAAGGCTGAACATCATAAACTGAAACCTGATTGTTAAACGTTTTACATAGTTGCCATGTGTTCGTTTGTCTTGTGTTACTCAAGTACGCGACCAATATAAAGCAGGGAAGGCAAAATGCTACATCGAACAGTGAAGATCAGAAGCCTGCATGAAGGGATTCTTGACTCCCTGGAAGAAGATTATGGAGAGACTGAGTTCAGCTCTCCATTAAATATTTACTTCTAAAAGCTTCTTTCCGGGCTGAGATAGTCAACCCCATTCTAATCTTACAAGAACAAAGGAGTTCTATTAATACCTATTACCATGTCCTAACTTTAAAAAGGGCTGGGAAGAAGCGAGAGTTCCAAGGGACCATCAGCTGCAAAGTCATGGAGAAAACCAGGAAGTTTCCAGTCGGAATAGCACCTCAGGTTTTAATACTGCAGCGAGTGGTTGAGAAGGGTATTCTGACTGAAAATCCTTGGCCTGGTGCCCCAATAATATAAACTGAAGATCTGGGCACAATTTGAGCATCAGGACCAAAGTTACAGAACATTGGCTGCAAGTTCAGAACGTTTCTATAATTGGTTTCATCAGTTGTTCTACAACCTGGACTAATACTCGTGTTACAGGATATATGGACCTCGCTCACCCAGGCATGTCAAATGAGAATGGAGACATAAACTCCTGAAATTCATGGGCAACTGTTTCATTCATTGTAGAGGAGACCATAGCTTTGTGCAGAGTGTAGACGCTGCTTGGTTGGAAGCTTCAAGGTTGCTACACCTATACTACTCGATCCATGCAAAATCAGGTGAACTACAATTCCTGTGACTTGTGTTCTGGCTTTGTGCTTTTTCATATTTAATTTAAAAATGGTTTCAATGTTTCAGCTGCACTAACCTACCTAATTATGCAGGTCTATATACAATGTCTTATTCCATTTTCCTGCACATCGTTGGAGAGGATCTGTACTAATTGCTGACCCTGTCGGCAAAGACTGACATATTTCTCCCTTGCTTAGTAAAATTAATTTTAAATGGAATTTATCTTCTTATTAAGATTATATATGTATGTCTCTATATTGAATATGTAGTAGTCTCAAAATTTGCTTAAGTTCAACATTTGCTGCAATAATATGTAGCTACTTTATAAAACTTAGCATTGCTTTTGGAAAGGGGCGACCACTCGGTCCCCCCGAACGTATGGCAGAGTACCACGATCCCCCCGGGAAGCCATCTTGGGCGGGAGGCGAGTCTCGGCTGGTATGCCCGAAGCGGCGTAGCCGGGGCGCGCCTTTTCCCGCCCTGGAGTGGGTTGGCCTAGACACTGACGCGGCTGGCCACGCCCTAGGGGCAGGCAGGGGCGGGTTTACGCCCGCCCTGAAGACGGATAAAAGGAGAAGCAAGATCCGAAGGCATCCTCTTGTTCCTGTGCTCTGAAGCTGCACCTCCTCGCTGCACGTGAGCTCGAGACGGAACGAAGAGCCAATTTTGAGCGTTGTAATCGTTCTTGTTTGTTTTGCAGATACTCTGTTGGAGAATGCCGAAGAAGGCGGGAAAACGCATGACTACCGAACAGATGCTGCGTGTTCTCATGAAGGAGATGACCGAACTCAAGAGGCGAGTGGATAAGAACGAGGAAGGGGGACCGAAACGTCCTTTGGCGGGAGCAGCCCCTGGAGGGAAAAACAAGAGGCCCAGGAGGGGAGCAGCGGGAGAAGACATCCCGGGTCCCAGTGCCCCGCTCGAGGCACCAACTCCCGTGCCGAATGAAGGGAATCCGATTCCCGTTGTGGTCACCCCCGTGTCCGAGGAAGATATGCCGCCCGAGTTGGCAGCACAATTGGCAGCGTGGTTGGGAAAAGGTAAAGAGGGCGCCACGGCTGTCGACGCACAGGAGCTAATGAAGCAACTGCGTGAGTCACGGGAAGCAGCGAAGGTGTCCACGCCGGCTGCAGCAGTAGAGAAGCCGCAGGGGACGGGTTCTGTAGCAGAGACAACGTCCGGTGCAGGTAAGCGGCCATTGCCGATTGCGAGGGATGAGTCGGCACCCTCTCGTAGGGAAAAATTGGGTCAGCATGTTCCTTTGGCTATTAAGGAAAAGATATGGGCAGGGGAGTATGTAAACATATTCTCGTTGCTTACTGACCACTATGAGATGGAGCATGTCAAGGGCCAGAAGGAGCTCATGCATCCGAGTGTTTGGCGCGCAAAAATGGCCGCCTTTAAGGTAAATGAAAACATTGGCAATTGGGGCCAAGCATGGGGGGTTTTTACATCGATCTTGGGGGAGCGTAGGCCCGATCTGTTACCCGAATTGCCGATTTATCAATCACGAATCATGGGGTACTCGGTATCACACGAGGGTAATCATTGGTTCTGCTATGATAACCTGTTTAGAAAAGCTAAAGAACACGATAAAAACCTAACATGGGATTGTTATGATTCTGTGTCATGGTCCAAAATGAAGGAGACTGGTATGTTGAAATTACCGTTAGTGGGGAGTATCGTTGGCGAATCTTCCCGCCAGTATGCGGGGACGCCCTTTCGGTCAGGTACGGGTACAGACAATTACTCGAAGCCTGCCGGTAACACAGGGAAAAGGGGGGTTTGCTGGAACTTCAACAGGGGTAAATGTACTAGGCCCCAGGGATCATGCAAATTTAGACATGAATGTAGTGGGTGTGGGCAATCATCCCATCCTGAGTCCACGTGCAGAGCCAAAACGGGTGATAACGGGGGTAGAGGAGGCGCCAAACAGGTCTAACATAGTCCGAGGGGCGCCTTTACCTACCCCGATTGATACCTTGGCAATGATTCCTTGGCTCAGTGAATACCCGGATCGTGCATCTGCTGGGGTGTTGCGGAACGGGTTTTCTTATGGTTTCCGCATCCCAGTGGGGGACTTTCAAGGTGCATCGAAATGTAAAAATCAGCTATCGGTCTTTCAGCATACGACAGTGGTGCAGAATAAGATCAGGAAGGAGGTGGCTCGAGGTCGAGTCGCCGGTCCGTTTAGTGTACCACCGGTTCCTAATTTTGTTTGTTCCCCGTTAGGTGTGGTCCCAAAGAAGGACCCGGGTGAGTTTCGGCTGATACATAATTTATCAGCCCCACGTGGTCTCTCCGTCAACGAAGCGATAGACCCGGAAGTGTGTTCGGTGCGGGACGCATCATTCGATGAGGCCGTAGCCATTTTGAATCGCCTGGGGCCCGGGGCGCTGATGGCTAAATCTGATATCGAGTCAGCGTTCCGGTTGCTCCCGGTACATCCAGACGATCAGCGTCTCTTAGGTTTCATGTTCCAGGGTCATTATTACATGGATAGGTGTATGCCGATGGGGTGCTCTATATCTTGTGCCTATTTCGAAAAATTCAGTAGTTTTCTACAATGGGTCTTCACAAGGAAGACAGGTTTCCGAAATGTGATGCATTACCTGGATGATTTTTTGTTCCTGGGGGCAGCCGGGGACCCAGAATGTGGGCAGGCTTTGGCACAGTTTTGTGATTTGATGAATCAGTTTGGCGTGCCATTGGCACCAGGTAAGACTGTGGGGCCTTCCACGTGCCTCGAGTTTCTGGGGATTGAGTTAGACTCCGCAGAAGGTTGTTTTCGTTTACCAGCTGATAAAGTGTCAAAGTTCAGGACATCCCTGCAAATGTGTATAAGTGGATCTAAGGTTAAGCTGCATCAATTACAGCAGTTAGTTGGCCAGTTGAATTTTGCCCTGAGGGTTATACCAATGGCCCGCCCCTTTTCCCGTTCGATCGCTCAAGCCATGGTCGGCCTGAAGGAGTGCCATCATCGCACAAGGCTCTCGGCCGAGGTCCGCCAGGACATGCGCATTTGGTTGGCATTTCTGGCGGATTTCAATGGTCGAGTCGTCTGGAACAAACCAGCCGTGTCCTCTGAGGAGCTGGGGCTGTGGACAGATTCGGCAGGGAGCATAGGTTTCGGTGCCATATTCGGCACAAGATGGTCTGCACAAAAGTGGCCGACATGGTGGCATGACAGTGGACTGACAAGTAACATTGCTTTCCTGGAACTTTTCCCCATTTTAGTGGCCCTGAGAACTTGGCCCGAAGGGTTCAGAGATCACTCGGTGGTATTTTGGTCGGACAATATGACCGTGGTCGAGTGTATCAATAGTCAGGCAGCACGATGCAAATGGATTTTGAGACTGCTCAAAGAAATTGTTTTACTTTGTATGCAATTGAATGTGCTATTCAGAGCGAGACATGTCCCAGGGGTAATGAACCAGGCGGCTGATGCACTGTCTCGTTTTCGTATACAGGCTTTCTGGGGTTTCCTTCCCACAGCGGACCCGGAGCCGGCACCCTTTCCCGAAGCTCTCTGGTCTCTCGGTGCCCCGAACTTCGTAACCTCGTGGGAGAGAGTTTAGCACCCAGGACGAGGAAGGCATATGAAGGGGCGTTCCGGTCCTATTTGGCCTTTTTGGGTACTGATAGGGAGGCGCTTTGGGGCCAGGAAGAGGGGGTGGTGGATTTTCTGATGTCCTTACATCGGGTCGGAAAATCGGTGGCCACGGCTCAGAGGCATCGGGCTGCCATTTCCTTTGTTGCTAGGGCTCACGGGATCCAGGATCCGACAGCGTCTTTCGTTGTACAGAAAGCGCTACGAGGGTGGCAACGCCTTGAGGGTCGCAGAGTAGATGAGAGGCGCCCGATAGGTTTGGATAGGCTAGCCCAGTTATTATCCAGTCTCCCTGCTACGTGTTCATCTCAGTTTGAGACGGTGTTATTCCGAGCCGCTTTTACGCTGGCATTCCATGGGGCTATGCGGGTAAGCGAATTAGTGGCGAGGAACAAGCAGGATGTGACAGGAGGATTGTGCCAAGAGCACGTCCAGATCAGAGGGGAGACGATGACGGTCTCATTTGTCAGGTCTAAGACTGATCAAAGTGGGATGGGGGACTGCGTAATCATACGCAGGAGTCCCGGGTCCTCCATGTGCCCGGTAAGGTGTCTAGAAGATTATTTAGCACGAAGGGTGGCATCATGGGGGGGGACCTTGTTGAGGCACGCTGACGCCACCCCACTGACAAAGTTTCAGTTCCAGCGGGTGCTTGCGATGTCGATTGCTGCTGCGGGCATGAACCCGGGCGAGTTTGGGACCCATTCCTTTCGGATAGGGGCTGCTACAGAAGCAACAGCCAGGGGTCTGGATGTTGAACAAGTTAAACGGGTGGGGCGTTGGTCCTCCAATTGTTATAAGAGGTATGTGCGGTTGCACATGTTGTGAAGCTGTAGCAATGTACTCACGCTTCTTGTTTTTGTTTGGTTTTCAGTTACGCAAGCCTACGAGGCGGGGCGGACTTTGCAGTCGACCCTACACCGGGCCAGCGGTCAGACATCACCGGCTGTGAAAAAGGAGGTGTGGGTTGTGGGCCACTCATACGTGAGGCGTGCCGCAGACGTATTCAAGGCAGGTGATATGATTCACGTAGCTGGGGAATACGGGTACAGGGTGTCCTTCTACGGAAGAGGCGGGCTCTGTATTGACCAGTTTCAATCATTTTTTGAGGGTTTGCTAGGGCGGACGAGGTCACCGCCGTCTGTAGTGATAGTACATCTTGGGGGTAATGATTTGGTCACCACTGGTAGACGACTTCTTCTTGAGGCGATGCTTTCCACTGTAAGTTGGTTAGCGAGGAGAGTTCCAGGGTGCACAATTGCATGGTCCCATATGATCCCACGAAAGGTGTGGCGGGGGGCTATTTCGGTGCCTGCTCTGAATCATTCTGTTAGGAAGCTTAATAACAAAGTGAGTAGGTTGTTCCGTTCCAAGACTCTGCATGCTATTTCCCATGGGTGTATTAATGATGACAGTATGTATTTGGGGGATGGAGTGCATTTGTCTCGGGTGGGGAATGAGTTACTCATAGGAGACTTCTTAGCATGGCTAAAAACGTTACACCATGACCTTTAGGTAGGAGTGTTGTGGGGGGTCCGGATAGCCGGTCAACTATCCGGCCTGTGGCGGTAAGGTCGTGATCGGTGAGCACTAATTAGAAGATCCCTATGAGTGGGCGTCACCCAGCACGGATGGGAGCGCTCGGGGGAGGTGGCCATTGGCCCCTCAACGGGGAGGCGGTCCCTTCTAAGGATGGGTCGCCGAAACAAGAGGAAAGGCGGTCAAGGCCCCTTCCTGGGTAGGAGGGGTTACAGCCCCCTCCTGGGGAATTTCCCGGGGCCAGGACGTCTGCGACGGCAGATATGGTAAGTTGTGTGGGGTTTGGGGGGAGGTCTACGCTACCTTCTAGATACCTCACACGAGTCCTCGTACGACCTCTAAGTGGCGACGAGTTTTATTGGGGCCCCCGTCAAGTCAAGGGAAATTGGTAATTGCACTTGAGGTACGCCTCTGGGCCGCCCCTCACAAGTGAGGGCGATATTTCTGGGTTAGGGATCTTGACACCGGTTACGACCTTGCCGTTGGCCCTTAAACGTTAGGATGTACAATTTCAAAATTTCAAGTAAATGTTTTGCAGGATGTTAGTTCGGCTAGGAGAACCTTTGTATTAGAGACTCTGTTAAGGTTAGCCAAACATCGCAATGTGGTAATGAAATTGTACATAATATGAAACTGTTTATTTAATGTTTTAACTTTTGTTTCATATTTTAATAAATACGGCCGGGGGGGTTACTCCCTCCCGTCTTCCAAAGACTTCAGAACTGTTTCCGGTTTCCCATCCTTGGGGATTGTGTTGAGAGGGGGTGGCGGGTATCTCAGCCATATGGAAAGGGGCGACCACTCGGTCCCCCCGAACGTATGGCAGAGTACCACGATCCCCCCGGGAAGCCATCTTGGGCGGGAGGCGAGTCTCGGCTGGTATGCCCGAAGCGGCGTAGCCGGGGCGCGCCTTTTCCCGCCCTGGAGTGGGTTGGCCTAGACACTGACGCGGCTGGCCACGCCCTAGGGGCAGGCAGGGGCGGGTTTACGCCCGCCCTGAAGACGGATAAAAGGAGAAGCAAGATCCGAAGGCATCCTCTTGTTCCTGTGCTCTGAAGCTGCATCTCCTCGCTGCACGTGAGCTCGAGACGGAACGAAGAGCCAATTTTGACCCACCCACCAGCCCCTGATGACAGCAAGTGGTTTTGATTAAAGTTGATGGACAACTCCGATTTTGTTTACAGGTCGTGGTATTACCGTGATGATTTTGAGTATGTAATAAAGAATGTCGATTTGTGTTTTGCAAATAAAGAAATTCTACTTTAGTGTTCATTGGTAAGCATGCTTTTAATAAAAGTATAGTTGCTACTGTATTTTAGTTTAATCATTTAGTTAGCATTGTCGTATTTATTTTGGTCGGGCGGTAAGGTCGTGATCGGTGAGCACTAATTAGAAGATCCCTATGAGTGGGCGTCACCCAGCACGGATGGGAGCGCTCGGGGGAGGTGGCCATTGGCCCCTCAACGGGGAGGCGGTCCCTTCTAAGGATGGGTCGCCGAAACAAGAGGAAAAGCGGTCAAGGCCCCTTCCTGGGTAGGAGGGGTTACAGCCCCCTCCTGGGGAATTTCCCGGGGCCAGGACGTCTGCGACAGCAGATATGGTAAGTTGTGTGGGGTTTGGGGGGAGGTCTACGCTACCTTCTAGATACCTCACACGAGTCCTCGTACGACCTCTAAGTGGCGACGAGTTTTATTGGGGCCCCCGTCAAGTCAAGGGAAATTGGTAATTGCACTTGAGGTACGCCTCTGGGCCGCCCCTCACAAGTGAGGGCGATATTTCTGGGTTAGGGATCTTGACACCGGTTACGACCTTGCCGTTGGCCCTTAAACGTTAGGATGTACAATTTCAAAATTTCAAGTAAATGTTTTGCAGGATGTTAGTTCGGCTAGGAGAACCTTTGTATTAGAGACTCTGTTAAGGTTAGCCAAACATCGCAATGTGGTAATGAAATTGTACATAATATGAAACTGTTTATTTAATGTTTTAACTTTTGTTTCATATTTTAATAAATACGGCCGGGGGGGTTACTCCCTCCCGTCTTCCAAAGACTTCAGAACTGTTTCCGGTTTCCCATCCTTGGGGATTGTGTTGAGAGGGGGTGGCGGGTATCTCAGCCACATGAATATTGATACGAAAATTGTACTTCCCTATAATGGTATAAATACTAAGGGTGGGCGGAACTCGAGGAGTTTCACTCAGCAGAATTCTAGGGAATTACATAAAAACACATTGTGATTCTGTGGAGTTCCACAAGTAGGCGGAATTGGCACATCACGCTGATTTTTGGGAGGTTTATCCACACTGCAAAATCAGCGTGAACAGCACCAGGTGGTCCACCTGAGGGCGCTGCTTCTTTACTGCTGCTCAAGTAGATTTTCTACTTGAGTACCAGCTTTCTCACCTCGAGCAGCAGATTTCTCACCGCCAATGGTTGCTACTATCCGCAACCTCCACATTAAGAAAATCTAATTTTGTGCCATCCTAGCACCTGAAAATTGCTCTAGGGGGTGCCAATTCTTGATCGCCAACTTAACATTGGTGAGAAAAACACAAACTCTGCCATGCAGCAGTTGACAGAGTCATGCCAGCACTCTGTGTTGCAATCGTAATGCAGAGTGGGCACAACTCCTCAAATTCCACTGGCGGAGGGAAATTTATCACCCACCCCTATTAAATATATAATTTGGGTGCCAAAAGCAGATGCACACGCCTGGTGCGCCCCTGGGGCACTCACTGTAATATGACCGCGGGAGCAAAAGGTAATCGATTATCAGTTAAACAGTGGTCAGTGCCTGTCCTTTATTTTTGTACTGCATTCAAAATACTATCACAATTATTTAGTGAAACGAAAATTAACATTTCTAAGGCATCACGCATTGGTTGCAGCAACCATGAAGACACATAAATAGTTTCATTAATTGAGGGAAATATCTGGGCTACTAAACAACAGGATATGCATACTTTGCTAGAATGTATTACAGCAGCCCTGAAATCGAAGATTTACAAAATCGTATACTAAATTTAAAACTTCATACAGCACCACTGTATACTGTGGTCTACAGCTATATGCACTTTTCTTGATAGGAGTCTACTCAATAGTATTGCTTAGTATAGTATATAATATTCCACTTTTAACAGGGATGGGCATTTTTAAATAAACTACATTGTCAAAAATACATTTAACAAGAACAGTGTACAATGTCCACAAACTTCCAGAGAACGTGGGTAGAACAGCATTTGTGTCTGGCATATCAACGACTTGTACCAGCTGGTTTGAAGTCAGTCCACTGGGAGAAACCCAGATCATCTGTGCCTGTTTTAGAAACAATTGTTATGTTTCATTATAAGGAAAATCAAACTTTCAATAAATTCTGCGTTTTTAGCATGTATTTTCCAGTGTGTGTCGATATCCAAAACTATACTTGTAGAATACATTTTTTTAAACATACATTAAGAACAAAGTTAATGGTTTCTTTAACAGGTGTCATCAGGTGAATAATGTCACAAAGGTCTCAAATCCCCAGCATACATTATTAAATACTGTTAACGTTCTGGAATGCCGATTGTTGGTATTATTAATGATAGAGGATTAGTTATAGAGAACAATGGGGCATATTACCAACAACTAGCGATAATTATCGCTTTGTTGGCTTAGCGGCAATATTTTTATCGCTTAGGAACCTTGCTATTATCAAGGTTTATCTCCTAAGCGATAAAAATCGGCCGAAATGCATGAATATCGCTGAAAAGTCAGCGATATTCATGGATTACCGAGCTAATGCTCTTAGCCATGGTATCCACCTACCATTGGATAACATGGCTAAGAACTGCTCAGTGGCAGGTGTTAGCTTTTGGAGATATTCGCGCTTAGCCCGAATATCTTCAAAAGTTGGTAATAGGAGATAGCGATGTTAGCGTCTGTTTCCAGTTGCTAACATCTTGGCACGCCCACTTTGCATGTCATTAGAGATAAATTTCACTGACATGCAAAGCGGAGCCCAAGATGGTCGCTATCTCCTACTAGCTGTCGCTAACTGGTGTTAGCGACAGCTAGGTAATAGGGAGATAATTTTATCTCAGCTTTCTTGGCTTTTAAAGCCAAAAAAGCGGAGATAAACCCCCTTGATAATATGCCCCTTTGTTTTTTATCATCACTTGTTGGTTTCTTAAAGTCAATGTAATTGTAGAAATAGTTCACCTATTTTGTGAGCGCAATGCTTCTAAAGAGAAGTAGACCCTAAGATATAGATGTATTATTTTAGAGACATTGTGAAATTGGCCCTCTGATTCCTAATGATGGGGCAGAGATGTTTTCTATCATTATTATGACAATTTTTGCATTGAAAATGAATTGTGACACTATTTTACATGATAATGACAAAGTGTGTATTAGGTTACCATATTTCAAGTAACACACAAATGAAGTTCTGATTTAGATACTGCATCATAAAAGCAAAAACAACAGATGATGGGCAGAATGCTAAATCAATTGAACATTAACCCTCAGTAATAGATCTGGGTTAAATCAATTGTTTTTGGCACACTACTCTATTCCAGTTTAGACCAAGCCAATGCAAATCAGTCTTGACCCTGTTTCCCATGGGAATAGTCCAACCCGGACTGCCAGGCAAGCTCCTCCCCGGACCAGAAACAGGCATCCTAGGACCGGTTTCTGGGTTTCACCCCTCATCAGCCAGGATAACTTGAATCTGGTGGCATAGCAAGCATGGGACCCATGTCTGGGCATACCCTTCCTACTTAGGGCAACAAATGCAAAAAGAACAGATGATGGACGGAATGCTGAATCAATCGAACATCACCCCATTAACAGATCTGGTTTAAATCCATCGTTTTCTGGCCATCATCTGTTTGTCTTTTGCTTTCTCTCTCTAAGTGCGCTGGGTATGCACCATTGTGGGTCCCGGGCTGACTGTGCCACTGGATTCAAGCTAGCCTGGCTGATGAGGGGTGATGCCCCAAAACCGGTCCTAGGATGCTTGTTTCCAGTCCAGGGTGGTCCTGGCTTGGCAGTTCGGGCTGAACTGTTCCCATGAGGCACAGGATCAAGACTGATTTGCATAATGCTGGATCTAAACTGGGGTGACATGGTGAGCAAAATAACGATGGATTTAACCCAGATCTCTTGACTGGGGGGTAAATGTTTGATTTGCTCTGCATTACGTCCATCATCTGTGTGTTTTTCACTGAGTTTTATTGGGGCCCCCGTCAAGTCAAGGGAAATTGGTAATTGCACTTGAGGTACGCCTCTGGGCCGCCCCTCACAAGTGAGGGCGATATTTCTGGGTTAGGGATCTTGACACCGGTTACGACCTTGCCGTTGGCCCTTAAACGTTAGGATGTACAATTTCAAAATTTCAAGTAAATGTTTTGCAGGATGTTAGTTCGGCTAGGAGAACCTTTGTATTAGAGACTCTGTTAAGGTTAGCCAAACATCGCAATGTGGTAATGAAATTGTACATAATATGAAACTGTTTATTTAATGTTTTAACTTTTGTTTCATATTTTAATAAATACGGCCGGGGGGGTTACTCCCTCCCGTCTTCCAAAGACTTCAGAACTGTTTCCGGTTTCCCATCCTTGGGGATTGTGTTGAGAGGGGGTGGCGGGTATCTCAGCCATATGAATATTGATACGAAAATTGTACTTCCCTATAATGGTATAAATACTAAGGGTGGGCGGAACTCGAGGAGTTTCACTCAGCAGAATTCTAGGGAATTACATAAAAACACATTGTGATTCTGTGGAGTTCCACAAGTAGGCGGAATTGGCACATCACGCTGATTTTTGGGAGGTTTATCCACACTGCAAAATCAGCGTGAACAGCACCAGGTGGTCCACCTGAGGGCGCTGCTTCTTTACTGCTGCTCAAGTAGATTTTCTACTTGAGTACCAGCTTTCTCACCTCGAGCAGCAGATTTCTCACCGCCAATGGTTGCTACTATCCGCAACCTCCACATTAAGAAAATCTAATTTTGTGCCATCCTAGCACCTGAAAATTGCTCTAGGGGGTGCCAATTCTTGATCGCCAACTTAACATTGGTGAGAAAAACACAAACTCTGCCATGCAGCAGTTGACAGAGTCATGCCAGCACTCTGTGTTGCAATCGTAATGCAGAGTGGGCACAACTCCTCAAATTCCACTGGCGGAGGGAAATTTATCACCCACCCCTATTAAATATATAATTTGGGTGCCAAAAGCAGATGCACACGCCTGGTGCGCCCCTGGGGCACTCACTGTAATATGACCGCGGGAGCAAAAGGTAATCGATTATCAGTTAAACAGTGGTCAGTGCCTGTCCTTTATTTTTGTACTGCATTCAAAATACTATCACAATTATTTAGTGAAACGAAAATTAACATTTCTAAGGCATCACGCATTGGTTGCAGCAACCATGAAGACACATAAATAGTTTCATTAATTGAGGGAAATATCTGGGCTACTAAACAACAGGATATGCATACTTTGCTAGAATGTATTACAGCAGCCCTGAAATCGAAGATTTACAAAATCGTATACTAAATTTAAAACTTCATACAGCACCACTGTATACTGTGGTCTACAGCTATATGCACTTTTCTTGATAGGAGTCTACTCAATAGTATTGCTTAGTATAGTATATAATATTCCACTTTTAACAGGGATGGGCATTTTTAAATAAACTACATTGTCAAAAATACATTTAACAAGAACAGTGTACAATGTCCACAAACTTCCAGAGAACGTGGGTAGAACAGCATTTGTGTCTGGCATATCAACGACTTGTACCAGCTGGTTTGAAGTCAGTCCACTGGGAGAAACCCAGATCATCTGTGCCTGTTTTAGAAACAATTGTTATGTTTCATTATAAGGAAAATCAAACTTTCAATAAATTCTGCGTTTTTAGCATGTATTTTCCAGTGTGTGTCGATATCCAAAACTATACTTGTAGAATACATTTTTTTAAACATACATTAAGAACAAAGTTAATGGTTTCTTTAACAGGTGTCATCAGGTGAATAATGTCACAAAGGTCTCAAATCCCCAGCATACATTATTAAATACTGTTAACGTTCTGGAATGCCAATTGTTGGTATTATTAATGATAGAGGATTAGTTATAGAGAACAATGGGGCATATTACCAACAACTAGCGATAATTATCGCTTTGTTGGCTTAGCGGCAATATTTTTATCGCTTAGGAACCTTGCTATTATCAAGGTTTATCTCCTAAGCGATAAAAATCGGCCGAAATGCATGAATATCGCTGAAAAGTCAGCGATATTCATGGATTACCGAGCTAATGCTCTTAGCCATGGTATCCACCTACCATTGGATAACATGGCTAAGAACTGCTCAGTGGCAGGTGTTAGCTTTTGGAGATATTCGCGCTTAGCCCGAATATCTTCAAAAGTTGGTAATAGGAGATAGCGATGTTAGCGTCTGTTTCCAGTTGCTAACATCTTGGCACGCCCACTTTGCATGTCATTAGTGATAAATTTCACTGACATGCAAAGCGGAGCCCAAGATGGTCGCTATCTCCTACTAGCTGTCGCTAACTGGTGTTAGCGACAGCTAGGTAATAGGGAGATAATTTTATCTCAGCTTTCTTGGCTTTTAAAGCCAAAAAAGCGGAGATAAACCCCCTTGATAATATGCCCCTTTGTTTTTTATCATCACTTGTTGGTTTCTTAAAGTCAATGTAATTGTAGAAATAGTTCACCTATTTTGTGAGCGCAATGCTTCTAAAGAGAAGTAGACCCTAAGATATAGATGTATTATTTTAGAGACATTGTGAAATTAGCCCTCTGATTCCTAATGATGGGGCAGAGATGTTGTCTATCATTATTATGACAATTTTTGCATTGAAAATGAATTGTGACACTATTTTACATGATAATGACAAAGTGTGTATTAGGTTACCATATTTCAAGTAACACACAAATGAAGTTCTGATTTAGATACTGCATCATAAAAGCAAAAACAACAGATGATGGGCAGAATGCTAAATCAATTGAACATTAACCCTCAGTAATAGATCTGGGTTAAATCAATTGTTTTTGGCACACTACTCTATTCCAGTTTAGACCAAGCCATATGCAAATCAGTCTTGACCCTGTTTCCCATGGGAATAGTCCAACCCGGACTGCCAGGCAAGCTCCTCCCCGGACCAGAAACAGGCATCCTAGGACCGGTTTCTGGGTTTCACCCCTCATCAGCCAGGATAACTTGAATCTGGTGGCATAGCAAGCATGGGACCCATGTCTGGGCATACCCTTCCTACTTAGGGCAACAAATGCAAAAAGAACAGATGATGGACGGAATGCTGAATCAATCGAACATCACCCCATTAACAGATCTGGTTTAAATCCATCGTTTTCTGGCCATCATCTGTTTGTCTTTTGCTTTCTCTCTCTAAGTGCGCTGGGTATGCACCATTGTGGGTCCCGGGCTGACTGTGCCACTGGATTCAAGCTAGCCTGGCTGATGAGGGGTGATGCCCCAAAACCGGTCCTAGGATGCTTGTTTCCAGTCCAGGGTGGTCCTGGCTTGGCAGTTCGGGCTGAACTGTTCCCATGAGGCACAGGATCAAGACTGATTTGCATAATGCTGGATCTAAACTGGGGTGACATGGTGAGCAAAATAACGATGGATTTAACCCAGATCTCTTGACTGGGGGGTAAATGTTTGATTTGCTCTGCATTACGTCCATCATCTGTGTGTTTTTCACTTTCTCCCCTAAGTGCGCCGAGTATGCGCAGACGTGGGTCCTGGCTCACTGTGCCACTGGATTCAAACTAGCCTGGCTGATATGGGGCGATGCTCCGAAACTGGTCCCTGGATGCTTGTTTCTGGTACAGGGATGGCCTGGCTTGGCAGTTTGGGCTGGACTGTTCCCATGAGGCACAGGGTCAAGACTGATTTGCATATGCCTAGGTCCAAACTGGGGTGGCATGGTGAGCAAAAGAACAATGGATTTAACCCAGATCTCTTGACTAGGGGCGAATGTTTGATTTGCTCTGCATTCTGTCCATCATCTGTGTGTCTTTTGCATTGTAAAAGCATGCAGAATGTTAGAAATAGATTTCTGATAACACCTAACAGTCAATAGTTTGATGTGATATCTGATATTTAAGTGACCTGTGCTCTTATGCATAGATGAACATGGTACAGAAAAGCAAACACAGAAATTTCTATAAGAATACAATTGCTTCATGTATTAAAAAACAGATAATAACACTAGCATGTATAATGTGAGCACTGACATTGACAAAAGAAGTTAGTGTTACTCAAGGTTATGTTATAATTTGCACTTCACAAAAGTTTATTTCAAATGTGCTTTTAATTTCTGTATGATGTATTAATATATAACATGCAAAAGAGACTTACAAAATGATATGTAAAATTATAGTGAGTGTTAACATTTTATGAGTACCTTATACTATAGAAGAATTGATTACAATTTATAATGGAATGTTATTAATATACTTATTTGAAGAATCAATGCACTGTTCTATGTACTGTGATATTTATATTTTAGCACAAATTCATCTGCATGAGCTGAGTTTCATAAAGGCCTCAAACTTTGCTTACTTTCCTTGTATGAACTTATGAACTGAATATTCTGAAGCATATGGGAACTATTAGTAAATTTTCCACTTGTGCTCCAACACTCAACCGTCTCCTTTCACGCGTGTAGGTTACTTGATTTGACAAAAGTGTTACTTCCTAGAGCAATGCTTGAGAAGATGAGAGCATGGACTTGCTTACTTCCTAAATGCATCGCATGTGGTGGTCTGCACTCCTGGTTCTTCAGCGTTTAATCCGTGTCATTTTTTCTCAATGTTTCCGTAGTGCGTGTAAAGCGGGTAGTGCTCTGCCCAGAGTGCACCATAATTGTATAATGCATGTGGGGAGCGTGATTAGCGCACCACTCCCCGTTACACTGCATGAATGGATACTAGATCCTTAACCTTCCTTTTTTAACCTTAGTCCTTTAACCTTTTTACTCAAACTCGTCCAATATATTTCGCCAAATTCATCATGTTTCTAAGTGATAATGAGAAGCTGAACAAAAAAGCACTTAAAGTTTTATGTGGATTTTCGAAAATGACTTGGAAACATGATGAATTTGGCGAAATATATTGGACGAATTTGAGTAAAAGGTTGAAGGACTAAGGCTAAAAAATGAAGGTTAAGGATCTAGTATCCATTCATGCAGTGCAACCGGGAGTGGAGCGCTAATCACGCTCCCCACATTCATTATACTTCCTAAATGCAACAAATGCTACTGTGCTCCTAAGGAAATTGAATGTAATGGATTATTTATTTCTTCCGAATTTGTATACTTTTTACTTACCACGTCATCTCATCCTAATGGGAGTGACCAATGTGACAGAGTGTTCCGACAAATTTGGTGATGTCAAGGGGTGTAAACTTGGAATTAACTGAGTATAACTGCCTATATTTTGAACGAAGGGGCATCACTCCTCCACCTATCTTATGGTAAAGAATCTGATGATTTAGGGAAAGAACATAGGCCCTGGGTACCTGGTTAGCAGGAACCCAGCGTACTCCCATTCAAAGAGCATCAACATCAGGCAAAAAGTGGGCGGCAATCATTCAAAAAGTGGCTCTTACCTACACAACCCCACCCAAATGAAAGAGGATGAGACTATCCTTTTCCACGAGAGTCTTCATTGTCAAAGTGAAAGAACCTGGAAAGTCCATCTGCATTAGCATGGGCAGTCCCAGGTGTATGTTCTACTGTAAAGCCCATTCCCTGTAAGGAGATGGACCACCTCAAAAGTTTGGGCTTTTCACCTTTCATTTGTATTAGCCATTTGAGAGGTCTGTGGTCAGTTTGAACTGTGAAGTGAGTACCAAACAAGTATGGTCTCAACTATTTTCAAGGGACAAAACCACAGCAAAGACCTCCCTCTCAATGGCACTCTAACACTGCTCCCTGGGGAGTAACCTCCTGTTTATAAAAGCAACAGGCAGGTTTTGGTAATTATCATTGATCTGAGATAGGACCACTCCTATCCCTAGCTCAGAGGCACCAGTCTACAGCATGAACTGCTTGGTGTAGTCTGGAGTTTTGAGAATTGGTTCTGAGCACATTGTCTCTTTCAGGGTGGAAAAAGGCTTTTGATAGCTAACTGTCCAGTTTACCTTATTGGGCATCTTCTTGGAAGTGAGTTCTGTGGGGTGTGTCACAATTGATCCATACCCTTTCACAAGCCTCCTGTAGTACCCAGTCAAGCCAAGGAATGCCCTGCCTTGAGTCTGGGTTGTTGGAGCCTCCCAGTCCATGATACCCTGGATCTTGGGCTGCATGGTTTGTACTTGGCCTCCACCAATAGGGTGGCACAAGTTTCTGGCATTTGGATGCTTTGATAGTTAGGCCTGCAGTTTGCAGGGCCTGTAAAACCTTTCATAGGTAGACCAGGTGATCCTGCCAGGTGGACCTAAAGACAGCCATATCATCAAGATATGCTGCTCTAAAGACCTCCAATCCGGGAAGGACTTGATTTACCAACCTGTGGAAGGCTGCAGGGGCATTCTTTAAACCAAAGGGCATAACAGTAAACTGATAATGCACATCAGGTGTGTAGAGTGCTGATTTTTCTTTGGCTCCTTGGGCCATGCCAATCTCGCAGTACCATGCAGTTAAGTCAAAGGTAGGAAACACAAGATAAAAGGTCAAGGCACCCTAAACCTGCACAAGTATATTTAGTTGTTCTAAGCAGTATAAACAAACAATGGTAGTGCAGGAGCTGGGAGCCTGACCTTCCTAGCTCCCTCAATGTTTTGGATAACCAAAATTATTACAAGATTCACAAAAGCTCAGCACATACCCTTATATTTAGAATGTCAAAAATGATATAGTACAATCCATAATTTTCAAATAGGAAACAGTATCAATCACAACCATAGCAAATAAACTCCCAAATGAAAAATCAACTTTCTGGAGACTTCTGGTATGAAAAAACGTTCTTCTTCCTTTATTTTGATAGATGATGCTTCATTCAATTATTAAAAACATAATACATATTCATAGCAGACGTGGCGCGTTTCGTCTCCACGAGACTTCTTCAAGGCTATAAAGACATACAATGATAAAACTAGTGTTATACAATGATTATACATAAAGTGAATTTCTAAAGCATTTACACGGTATATTGTTTCAAGCTATTTTAGTAGCCTAAAATATACTGGGAGATTATCCTATCTACAGATGTTTATTCACACCAACAGGATATTAAGTGCTTAAAGATTAGAGACCCATATATAAAATATCTGCAAAGAAACACTCATTTAATGAATTCCATGAAGTCGAACTGCTAAAAACACAGGGATTCTATGTAATTGGTTTTTCATGGCCACAATAATCAGCAGAAAACACAGAAAACAGAGAAAACGTTAACAGTAACAAAAAAATGTTTTATCACCTCAAATACGAACATTTGTAATATCGATTTGTTCAGGAATTAAAATATGAGTAGAACATGAAAATCACATGACACTGTACACGTAACATGGTCTTCCTATTTATTCCACATATCAGAAAATGTCAAACCATTACACACCCAAATTTGTTAAATTCATTAAAAAGGGAAGAACGGGGGGAAATAGATGTCCTTTGAACTGAATGCATTATACAATTAAGACTAAAGGGCCATAGTACCTTATTTATGGTATTTTGTTCGTACTTTCAATTGAATCCTGCTTCAAGGAGGACCCACATTTAAATCACATATTCATATCACTGATTAGATCTGAAACAGAATTGAATGTCATTTTATTATTTCCCACCATTATTACAGCTTTTCACATCTAATGCCCTCTAAGGAGTACAAGGTATATGCGCCTCTGTTGGTCAAAAACTACATACCGTGTTTGTCAAGAAACATGGGGGAATGTTCTCCCAGGGCGATGTGATATTGCCTCAATCTATCACAAAGCAAAACATAATAGAGCGTTATCCCAGTACAGTACAAAAGAAGCTATATACATAGCCGCTGTATTGATGTATACATATACACTTGAACAACACTGTACCCATAACTGCTATAAAGACGGGTGCATTTGCCGCACATCTACATTTTGGGTAATGCAGCATTTTTGCATTTAATAATACCATTTTTTATAAAGAGATTTAAATATCTTTTATCTCAATTTGGACTTTAAGTGAGACATGTAAACATACTAAAAGCAATCACAACTTAGTGTTCACGTTTGGATTTTTACACAACTATCATTTATATTCATTGCCTCCACATTGAAATAAATGTATACAGAGAAAGAGAGAGGTCTATACTCAAAATTACCAATTCATAAACTTTATTCGACAGTTAAGTCATGAAAGCATTCATAAAACATACATAAAAAATCACAGTTTTTCTATATAAATCCAATAGAACAGCTCAATAATTTTCTAAGAATAGATTAAACTACTATAGACTATTGCTGAATATCAATTATTTCAATCTCATAAAATCTAAAATCATAAAACAAAGTCCATAATTTTTTTTTTTTAACAGAACAGGGGGTGTTGCACATAGGTTATATAAAATGAATGAGCCCACATATTTACACCTGATCAACAGTAGTAATTAATTAATAATCATAGCCCTGCCGCAAACAAGGCGCATACGGATTACCCAAGCCCATTTCAACACTTAGCCATAGCTATGGCAATTAAAGGGCTGGGGTCAGTACATAAATTTCTTAAGGCCTCTGCATGCCTGCGTCTGCCAATTGCTCTGCAAATAGGCTTAACCCACAAGGCTCTAGATGCGGAGTATAAGGGGCAAAAGAAGAGGAGATGGCTTATTGTCTCTCGTTCTTCCCCGCACTTAGGGCATTTATCCTTTCCGTTTTCCCCTGCCCATTTAGCTGTGAAACACCTAACTGGGAGGGAGCCTACTCTAAATTGGAAATAGAGTTCCAGTTTCGGTTGGGCCTTAAACTCTAGAAAACGGCCTGTTAGGTGTGAGGAAGAACCACTTATACATGCTTCAGCATTTACCATCTCCCAATAACTTTCTTTCAGAATTTTCTTGGAAGGGAATGCGGCATTTATCGGGATTGGGGTCGTCCCATAGTTCTCTCAATCCCAACCTAAATAGTAGGGACCGAATGGACTTCAGCCAATGTATTTTTTTTTGCCGCCATCTTTAATCATAATCTCCCTTAGTCCCTGTGCATAATGTTGGAGTTCCTCTGTGGTCCAGAGTTGTCGCCAATACAGCACGGGCCGTAGAAAGGCAAGGTCCTGGACTGCTTTTTTTCCGAGATCCCACATTAGAGGTGTTAGAGGGGTACTTATAGGGGCGCTAGTTGCTTTACGCAAAAATTCATTTTCTGCTAGCGTCAAATTTCTCAAATTCTGAAAACCCCATAGCTCGGCACGATACAATGTCGAACTTAGCACTTTCATCCCATAGATTTCCAATCGTGTAGTGGGCTAATGGGCTTTGTTGTTGATAAGCTAAACTTTTTCAGAAGAATGCCAGCCTGCTGACGGTGTTTTAAAACTGCAATATCTAATTGGCTAGTCCACCCCAAATCTCTCTGGAGTGTGACCCCCAGATAGGTGAAGGCGTCAACCCGCTCTAACGGGGCGCCATTCATATACATCACTCCTCTGTAAGGTTTAGCCGGCCCAGATGGTATACGGCCATTAAGGTAATTCCAAATAGGGGGCGAGTTCTCACCCCCAGACAATTGCACAGCTTGTATGAAGCCTCCCTTGGCTTTCATTTTATAACAACTATTTTAACCATAGTACTCCAATATATTCCATTTTTTCTCTTCTTTGTCACTCAATTTTAATCAACAGTGTTGTCTGTCCACACGCGGAAAGAGAACTGCCATATTTTCAAGTTTCTGATGCTCATTCAGTGTCCATCCGGACCTTCTCAAAGAACACGATTGAAGCAAACATCGTATGAAGCAGCGTTTATTGAATTAAAAGGCCCAATGCATTTCGGGCGACTCGCGCCCTTCGTCAGGGGTCGCTAAAAAATAAACAATAAAACACTCACTATCCCTTGTATCAACATAGTATCATGCCGTAATAAATACACAATAAATGCACATCAAACTTTAAGTAATCCATAACTCTTATACAGTGTGCTAATCATTATTTCTGCATGTTAATTCATCAAACATTACCCCCGAAGTGCGCCGGTTGTGTATTATAAAAGTTTACAATGAGCATACATCAACACATTCCACCCCGTTTTGTTGTGTAGCCCTCATCAATCTTTAGGTGTGACCCCGTTCTATCTAATGCTCTCTTTCATATCTTCCCTCCCTATTTTTCTCTGAATACTCCCTCCGTTCTAATCACATCTCTCATAATGCTGTTTAACTTTTTACTCACTTAACCAGCCTTTCCTGGCCACATGCATTTTACTGTTACCAGCTCCCATCTGCTCTGTTAATTACTAATAACGTTCTAATCTCAGTGCTATATCCCGTTGTTAACCATTCCAATCCCTTTAAAACCAGAGTCACTCTTTTCATACCTGCTTTCCTAAAACGTGAGGTTTCCCATCTTGGTCTGCGTGAATCAACATCCAGGTATACGCCCGTTGTTACCTCCCACGTGTCCCAGGATTTATTAGCCCCATCATCTTCCCATTGGCTCGCACAACTGTTTAACCACCTGGTGGTAGCGTAATCATTAGTTTCTGAATGTCAAACGAACTCTAATACCCATAATCCCATTCGTTTTGTCGATAGTAACATAAATAAAACCACATTTGGAAACCCCATGCCTAAATCATGTGTCAGCACTATTACAGCACATATAAAGGAATAGTATCCATTCAAAAGTTTTTCATTCATATTCATAAACGTCAGCATTTCAAAACGACTCGCGATGTTGTTCCGTCCGTGTGGATGACTTAATTGTTCGTCGTTGTGTTTTACTCTTCTCATTGCTTATAACGGGTGCAAACCCAATTGTGGACAGTGGGTATGAATATATCTTTAGAGAGAGTGGGATGCACACCTCCGTATTCTTCCTTGAACATACTTTTTCTTCCTTTTGTGTCATGATTGCGTGCAGATTGCAATGGCGCTCTGCCCACATGGCGCCAGAGTACGAAAATGTAATTCCAAATAGGGGGCGAGTTCTCACCCCCAGACAATTGCACAGCTTGTATGAAGCCTCCCTTGGCTTTCATTTTATAACAACTATTTTAACCATAGTACTCCAATATATTCCATTTTTTCTCTTCTTTGTCACTCAATTTTAATCAACAGTGTTGTCTGTCCACACGCGGAAAGAGAACTGCCATATTTTCAAGTTTCTGATGCTCATTCAGTGTCCATCCGGACCTTCTCAAAGAACACGATTGAAGCAAACATCGTATGAAGCAGCGTTTATTGAATTAAAAGGCCCAATGCATTTCGGGTGACTCGCGCCCTTCGTCAGGGGTCGCTAAAAAATAAACAATAAAACAATCACTATCCCTTGTATCAACATAGTATCATGCCGTAATAAATACACAATAAATGCACATCAAGGACCATAAACTTTGTAATTGCCGTGTTTATTTCAAGACCTCTCTTCAGGCAAAAAGTTTTGAAGCGCTTTAAAGCGCGCTGGAGTCCACTTGGCATTTTTGACATAATCAGTGTATCGTCGGCGAACATGAGGATCGGAACTCGCTCACCACACATAGCTGGGGCGTCAGTCGGGATCAGGGAGAGGAACTCAGCCACCCCGTTCATGAAGAGCGAGAACAAGGTCGGTGCCATAACACAACCTTGCCTCACTCCCTGCTCAACAGGGAAGGTTTCCGTTACCTCTCCCTGACAACCCCACCGAACCTGGGCAAACGTATCCTCATGTAGGCGGACGATTAGGCTCAACAGCTCAGGCGCCATCCCCAGCCCCGCAAGAACTTGCCACATAATTTTTCGTGGAACAAGATCGAAGGCCGCCCTTAGATCGACAAAGACGGCATACAGGGTGCCTTTCTCCAAAATCACCGTACGCCAGTATAACATAATAAACCTGAAGACTAGGTCTATAGTGCTTGTTTTCGGGCGAAAGCCAGCCTGGAGGTGACTCAAGATGTTATCATCATCCATCCAGGACTGGAATTTGCCCAATACAAGCCGGCCCACAATCTTTTGGATCGAGTCGATCAGACTTATCGGTCTATAATTCGCTGCTGACGACTTATCCCCTTTTTTATACACTGGCACTATCTCTGCACCTTTCCATGATTGGGGTACCTCCATCCCTTGTGCTATGGCATTTGCCATATGCAGGATATATATCCTCCAACGTGCTCTGTTATTCAAGACTACGTTTGCGGGCACACAGTCCATGCCTGTAGCACGGCCCTCATTAACTTGGTCTAGTGCCCTATCCACTTCTCCTAGGGTAAAAGTGGCTTCTTTATAGAAGGCATAAACAAACACCCCCTCATTACTATCAGCTGCACTGCTAGCATATTGGGGGCTAAACTACTCGACCCATGAGTTTTGGTCAACGTTATTTTGAGGGCTCTCTCTATGCCCTCCCCTGTCCCATTTAAAAATATTCCAGAAAAATTTGGGGTTTTTAGACTTGCATGCCATTTTAAGATCTTGGCACCAGTTACATTCCCATTCCTTCTTTGCTACATATTGCTTTTGTCTATAGTTTATGCTCAAAATTACCACTATTGAGTTCTTAGATCGCAAGTTTTTCTACACTACTATTTTTGTCCATAATCGGCCCAATGGCGTATATGGATAGAAAAAGGGGGAAAAGATCTGTATTTTACGGTACCGCTATGGTGTTCCTAAACTCGAGTATTTCTACATTTGTATAGTGTTATTGGCATAAATGTAGTTAATCGCAAAATAATTTAGTTCAGAATTTTGTTTAATAAGACCACCCTGTATTCGAACCTTCGTTCCCAAGTAATTGCTATGATAAGATAATATGACTTTCGCAGTGAACGTGGCCGCCATGTTGAGCTATTTTTATAAATCGAGTCTGCATTATAAGTCTATACTATACAATGTTGCCCTTTAAAATCTCAGCGAATATATAGTAATAAAGATAAAAATAATTATGTAGCCCATAACATCCACCCGTCCAGGCAATCTACCGAAAATTACAAAAACAAGCATATGTCATATTTTAAACAAAAATTATAGCACCCAAACAAGGATTTTCGTGACTCAATAGAGCGGCAATATATTAAAATCTCTGCCCCAATTGACTTACTAATATTTGTAGAACAAAGCATGCGATACGATGTCCGACTCGGTAAAACTGCAGGCAAGAACCGAATGATGTTCCGAACGTGTTTTATATACACGCATAGTCTCAATTAACAACACCTGATTTTACTAGCAGGACTGCAAACACCGAAGACGGTATGTTCCCGGAAAAACCCTGTGAAAAAGCGTCACCCATTTTGTAATATGTTCGATAGGGCGCCTCATCCTAGTCCTTTAAGGTCCATTAATTTTATTATGTTTATAAATAGTTTAACGAAATATCCAAATGTAGATAATGACAATATTCCTCTCCTTAAGTAAATGTATTATTCGAAACATCTATATGTAAGATGTTATATTCCCCAAAGGTGTTAAAGAGCATGTACTTTCAGTAATCATTAGAAACTGATCTGACAAGTTTGTAATGTATAATTATATAATTATTGTAATACCATATATAAAAAAATCGATTGTCGAGAGATGTAGGTGAAAAAGGACTAGTAAAATACCAGAAGTCAACAACAGCCATCTTATAGTGTTGTTCAACTGACACCCGATTCACTAATGTACAAACTATTTCGGTGTATAATTATTTCATATTCATATATATTGTAAAGGGTTCTTTTATGGGGGTTATAAAATAAAAAAGTTATACCCATATTAGTATAAAGGCACATATTATTTAATATTTATATCTAAGGAGAAGCTCGAGAGGGCATATATCGAAGAAAAGAGGACATGTCCTATATACACAAATCAATCTGCAAAAAAATCAAACATCAAAGAATAAAATCAGTCAGATATAATGGATTCAAGAACATCTACAGCTTACTTATGACAGCACAATTGTTTTAGAATTAAAAATTCCTTCAACCATGACACAAAGTCAGAGGGAAAACAGTTGAAACTAAATCCAATAAAAAGTTAGTGATATAGTGGATGTGACTATTATTGGACTTTTCATTGATCATATTTAGAAACATTGATGACCAAGACCAAGTAAAGGAGAAACTCTTCAATTTGTATTTCTTTGATGTTTTAAAGAAAGTGATGTAATTCATTATTGATATTAAGACCACACATAACAGTACGCAGACGGCGAATCCAACGCGCTTCAACTTGTCTTAGGTGATTGGTTCTACCTCCTCCTCTTTCGTTACCAGGTGTATGGTCAATGGCATGAAAGGTGATCTTGGTGTTTTCGGGATGTTCTGACTGTTTGTGGACAGAGACAGGATATCTATCATCTTTGTTTTTGATTGCACAAACGTGCTCCTGTATGCGTGTTTTTAAACTATGTACACTACTGCCCACATACCCCTTCTCACATGAACATCTGATCAAATACACAGTGTGTTTGGTATTGCAATTAATAAACGACTCGATTTTAAATTCTTTCGAGTTGTTACAGTTTTGTTTTCTCCTAGTTTACATAAGCTGGAGCCACCACATACATAACAACTAAAAGGTTTTTCCTGTCATTATTTTATAGTTGCGTGTGTCGTTGAGGAGTCTGCGGCATTCTGTATCATAGTCAGTTTTGTTCATAAGGACGATCCTACCCCCCTTATCAGCTGGTTTGATGATCAAGGTGGGGTTGTTCTGCAGGCATTTTATGACTTCTCGGTCTTGTTTGGATAGGTTGTTGAAGATTCCTTTGGGGTTCAGTTTCTCTATGTCTGTGTAAACCGCTTGCTCGAAGGTAGATATTTCCGCGGGTACACTGGCGGGTGGTGGCACAAAGGTAGATTTTAGCCTAAGGCTTGTCTCATTGGGATTGTTGTTACTGGCCTCTTCATCTATGGTGACTTTTTCAAAGAAGTAACCACAGAGACACCAGCACCACTGGTATTTAACCTATCAAGCACACCAGTGACAGAAGGTGAATTAGCAGTCCTCAACAAAGGCCTCTCCTTCATCCCAACCACCAGTCTCGACACATTCAAACTCCATGTCGAACTGGACGAGTTTTTTAGAAAACTCAAACTATTGTCCTGAGCGGAGACCCCACAACGGAACTACAGACCATTATACACACCCTGGTCAAAAGAGCTAGTGATGCAGAGCACATCTCTACTCAAGAGGCCGACTACCTCTGTACCAAAAATGCGAGAGTCCCATACTTAGTATAGTATCTGGGATCAACTCACTATTGGAACCACTGTCGAGGTACTGCGACTATTTCCTCAACCCATTTGTACAACAGACCCCCACCTACATTAAGGATACTAAGCATCTCCTCAATATAATCAAGGGTGAGAGCTTTGACCAGACCACCCAACTCCTGGTGGGACATGATATAGAGAGACTTTATACCAGCCTCCCCCAAGATGCCACACTCCAAGTCCTACACAATGTGCTTATGCAAACCACTTGGACCTACCATACTCCAAGACACTTCATTCTAGACTGCACAGCCCTAGCACTCAAGGAGAACTACTTCGAGTACGAAGGGACCTATTACCTACAAACTAACGGAACATCAATGGGCTGTGTTTTTGCTCCAAGCGTGATGGGACTATACGCCCACCATTTCGAGCAGGAACATATCATGCCACTCACCAACCCACATTCAGGGAACATAAAAACGTGGCACAGATACATAGATGACATCTTTGTAATCTGGGAGGGCACACAGGATACACTGAACACATTCCTTACCTGGCTCAACGGCCGAGACTCTACCTTAGGTTCACTAGCACCTCAAGTGCAACCAACTTTGCATTTCTGGACCTCAACAACATAGCAGAACATGGCACCCTGCACACTACCACCTACTACAAACCTACAGCTAGAAACTCATTACTGGGTTCGGCAGCTTCCACCCCAGACCACTCTGAGAGAACTTCCCCTTCACCCAGTTCTTGTGCATCCGCAGGACCTGCAGCCATATAACAGATTTCAGAAAGCAATCGCGTGCCCTATCACACAAACTAGAAGAACGTGGCAATCCCAAAGTCATAATTGCTAAAACGTACAAGAGGGCTCGCAACCAAAATAGGGAGTCTCTTCTGGAAACAGTGGTTAAAGACCCCGGAACATCACCTATGACGTGTGTAACCACATACAACATGGCTTCTAACCAAGTGTCAAGCATTATTCACAAGCATTGTAGAATAATCAATTCTGGAACCAGAGACTGGGAGACACCACGTTTTGCATTTAAAAGAGCTAACAAGTTATGAGATCACTTGGTGTGCACACATCCAAGAGCCAGTTCAAAACCCACTGACAATACCATCCTCAACACCTGGGGACTACCTAAAGTGACTCACCTCTATCCATGCAACAACTGTAGTGTGTGCCACCTCACTAAACAAACGGAAACACTCCACCTTGAGCCCGGCAAAACATGGACTCAACGTCAACACTAACTGTAATTCCAGCAATTTGGTGTACCTCATCACCTGTCCCAGTGGCCTCCGCTATGTGGGCATGACAACACGAAAAGTGAGGACCAGAGTAGTTGAACATAGGAGCACGATCAGATGGGGCAAAAACATCAATAAACTGACAGAACACTTCCTGTCAAATCACCACACTCCCAACGACCTGACCTGGACTGTTATTGAACAGTTTGCCACCTTTCACCAAGATAACAAGAGGATACTGCTGACCAAAGAGCAAAGATGGATCTACCGCCTTTCGACACATCAGTCGGGCCTAAATGACTCCATAACATGGAGTTCTTTAAAACCGTGAATCACATTACTTGGTCTGAACAATGCATGACATTATCCCTGATTCCTCTTATTTCTCCATTGTTATCTGCAGACACTACAGTGACCAACCTTGGCCCTTATGCCCCACTGTGTACTTTTATTATTACTTAGACTCCACCATTAGTGGGCCCGTCTTTCAACTTTCAAAGATCCGTCTCGAACACACATTTCGGCATTCTACCGGTGCAACCACCATTGCGCATGTGCTACACGAGCCGCATCGCGCAAATTGGCGTATGACTCAGCTAGGGCAGTCTGTTCTCTATGTTTTCGTGCTCGCAGGTGAATGAAATGAAACCAAACAATACTTAAGGCCGTTTCGCAAACCGAGGCAGTCTTACGGAGGTCCACGGCAGAACAACAGGTTCACTGCAGGTCCCGACCGACAGTCTCGTGAGTACCATGAACTTCAGCAACAGCCCGGGTAAGCCACCATTTTCTCCTTACAAGTTGCTCCTTATTCATGGACCCTTCATTCCCTTAGGTTCAAAACATCTGCCGGGCGACTCCATGAGGCATTTCCGGCAAATAGCCAGTGTGAGAATACCTACTTTTTATGCACCTACCACTCAATTATTTGTGTGTGTTGCTTACACTGTCTAGCCCACCACAAATATTCACGCATATCTTGTTAAAGCCTCACCTTAACCATACCACCATTATGGTTACACCTTTGCCCCATTTTTATCGTCTACACAGCCCCTTACAAATCGGCCTATACGCTATATTGTGACTATAAGCTACCATGCTAAGACTCTCCCCTGTATGTTTGTTTTGTCATACATGTTGTATGTCCAGTGATGCCTAAGAGGGAATCCCCCTCGCACACATATAGCACCTTAGCTAGTGCTTCACATTTTTCAAATTACACACTCACTTAAATTAATATTGCACCATCACTTATTTATTGGTCCTGAGGAAAGCCAGTTTAAATTATAAACGCCTGGCTGAAACATGTACACCACACCTGGATGCAGGAGGCCCTAATTAATACTCCTACACATCCACCAAGCTTTTTTAATGCTAACAGAGGCCCAGTTATTAAATTTTAAGTTAACCTCTGGTACTCGGACCACTGTATAGCTTTTAACTTTCACTTTCACGCCACTACACTGCACACTCAGCAAAATACCTGCTCCGCTGTATTCAGGAGTCGAAGCACACCCGGGACACATTCGGTGTCACTGGGTGGGCCCGATGATGAAGCATGCCACCAACCAGGTTGGTGGGTGAGGGCTTCATGAATAAACAAAATAGTTTGCACCTTACCATACAGCCTTGAGTCACTTAACAAATAGGCTAGTCCTTATTGATTGAACACGTCATGGGTACACCAGTGTATCTGACCAGGGATCAAGGAGAAGAGCGTAGCATACTGCTGTAAGACTTGCTTAGAGCCAGCCTGCTGCTGAGCAGTAAGGGTGTCTGAGTAGACAACTCCATCCACTGACCTATCTTTGAGGCTGTAGGAGAAGAGGTTAGGCAGAGGTTCACTCTCTATCTCCTGATCCTAATCAGTAACCATCAACATGGTCAGCCTTGTCTTAGAAAAGCTTTAGGCGGTTCACATGGATCACCCTTGTGGGAGTCCTGCTTGTGCCCAGGTGCACCAAGTAAGTGACCTCACTTTTCTTTTCTTAGATGGGGTAAGGGCTACTCCATTTGTCCTGGAGGACCCTTGGTGCCACAGGCTTCAAAACTCACACCTTGTGCCCTGATTGAAATTCCACCAGACCAGATTTTTGATAATACCTGTGCTTTTGGAGCTCCTGGCTGGCCTCAAGATTTTTGGAAGCTTTTCCATGTACTCTGCCATTCTGGACTTTAGTCCTAGTACATTGTCCACAATATCTTGTTTAGGTTCTTGGAGAGGCTTCTCTAAACCCTCTTTAACAAGACAAAGTGGTCCACAGAAGTTCAAAGTGGTAAACCCCTACCCCCTTCTGAGGCACCTCCCGGTAGGTGAAAAGAAAGAATGGCAAGGGGACATCCAATCTCCTTTTGATTATTTCAGGGAGTCCCATGATCATGCCCTTCGATGTCTAAACCTTTCAACAAGACCATTGGTTTGTGGATGATAGGGTGTAGAAAACTTGTACTGTACCTCATACTCATTCCTCATGTGTTTGAGGTATGCAGACATGAAGTTTGACTCCCTGTCTGAAACCACCTCCTTAGGAAACCCTACCCTGGTGAAGATACCAATGAGGTCTTGGCTACTGCTGGAGCTGTAGTAGTCCTACGGGGAATTGCTTCAGGATACCTAGTGGCATGATCCAGTACCACCAGTATAAACGTGTTTCCTGAGGCACTGGTAGGTTCAAGTGGACCTACTAGCTCCACACCTACCCTTTCAGAGGGAAACCTAACTACTGGTAGTGGAATTAAGAGGGCCTTTGGGTGTCTCCCTGTTTTGCCACTGGTTTGACAGGAGACACAGGAGCTGACAAACTCATTTAATTTCTGGGACATCTGGAGCCAGTAAAAATGACTAACTAGCCTGTCCCAAAACTTTGTCTGGCCAAGATACCCAGCTAGGGGGATGTCATGGGCCAATGTGAGTAATAACTCTCTGTACATCTGAGGCACAACCATTCTCTTAGTGGGACCAGGGTTGGGGTCTCCAGGAGTCGCTCCTCCCAATAGGCTCTGTGGGTACCACTGACATGTCCCTTTTCCAGTGTAGCAGCTTGCTGCCTTAGGCTTTCAAGAGTTGGACAGGTCTGCTGTCCAAGGTACAGCTGTTCCCTAGTGAGTCCCACTAGGCCTAAGAGCTCTACCTGGTAAGCTGACAAGTCCTCTCCCTGAGGAGAGGCATCCAGTATCTTTTGCTGTCCAGAAACTGGTTGACCAGTCTTTTTACCTTTCCTCTTGGAAGGCTGACCATTCTTCCAGACTCCAACACTCCTTTTTCACCCTTGCTTGGCTCTCCGCTCTTGTCTTGACACACACAATCTCAGAGATGTCCAGCATTGCTGCATGGCTTTTCAATTCAACTTCAGCCCATTCCGAGGTGTCTAGGTCGTTTCCAAGCAGACAAGCAGCTGGAGGTTTTGAAGAGACCACTACCTGTTTCAGGCCAGTGAAGCCCCCCCCCCCTCCCCCCCACCCCACGTCGGATGTTACCATAGCCATGGCCTGGTTAGTAGTAGCACTGACAGCATTGGTGACTGAATATGACTTTCCAATAAGTTATTGCTCTGGGGAAACCAGTGTGTCTCTCACCATGGTGATACTGGCACCTGTATTCCTCAGGGCTTCTATCCTAGTCTCATATATCCAGGTGTTTTGCAAATACTTTTTTAAGTTGTGAAACCACACAGTTAAGTGGCTACCTCAACTTCACCCTCAGTGACTAGAACTGCTTCGGTGTGGACCCTGATTTGCTCTGGGCACACTGTTGATACCATCTGGAGATTGGCTACACCAGTACTAACTGGAGGAGGACTAGGGGGCTTCTTATTAGGACAAGTAGCATCTCCAGTAAAGTATCCCAACTTCTTACAGTTGAAACACCAGGCCTCCTGGGGATCAAAGTGTTTCCCTTTGTACCTACCATTGGACTGGGAAGAGTTTTGGAACCCACCCCCCTAAACAGGTTTTGGGGCCCATTTGAAGACTCTTGTTTTTTGTCTTTGGGGTTCTCATCCTCTTTTTCCTGGGGAGGTTTGGTAACCCCTTTCTTTTGGTCACCTCTAGTGGCTGTTTTTGTTACCCTAGTCTTGATCCACTGCTATGCCTTCTTTCTCAATTCTTGGGGAGAAATAAGACCTAGGTCTACCAGATGTTGATGCAACTTCACATTAGTGCAATTACTCAAAATATGTTCTTTCATAAAAAGATTGTAAAGTCCATTGGATTCATGCACATTATTTCCAGTTAACCATTAATCTAGTGTCTTAACTGAGTAGTCAACAAAGTCAACCCACAACTGGCTCTGGGTTTTGTGGGCCCCCCTAAATCTAATTCTATATTTCTCAGTTGTGAGCCCAAAGCCCTCAATTAAGGTGTTCTTCATGAGGTCATAAGACCCAACATTTGCCTCAGTAAAGGTCAGGAGTCTGTCCCTGCAGTTACCAGTAAACAGTTTTCAAAGGAGAGCCCCCCAGTGTGACTTCTTCACTTTCCTCATTTCACAAGCACGCTCAAAGGCTCCGAACCATTTGGTGATGTCATCTCCTTCCTCAAATTTGAAGACAATCCCTTTGGGGATTTTAGATCATAAGATTGCTCTCTGTCCTTACTATTTAAGTTGCTGTTACCATTGATGGGTGCTAGGCCCATCTCTGCTGTCTCTTTTTCTAGAGTCAGGAGTCTGGTCTCTATCCCTAACCTTTTGGCCAACCTTAAGAAATCGTTGGTCTCCTCATTGAGACTGTCCTCAAGGGGCTGTGAAGTACCTGACCCACCTCCATGGGATCTAGGTGCTGCGAGCAGAATTCTTCGAGTCTGGGACACAGGGACCCTGTTCTCCCTAGGAAGTGAGGGGGGTTGGAAGTTATCCTCATACCCTCAATCCTCTTCCCCATCTGAGATGTCTTTGCCTTACTCAGAGGAGTGGTCCTTAGCATACCCTGCCAACAGCTTTCGGAGTTTTTGTTTGTAGTGATAGGACCCCATAGTAATGTTTTTTAAGTATACATAGAGACCTTAACTCCCTGAATTCCAGGTGGCGGTAAAGGGTGAGGTAGAGCTCCTCAATCATGTTCTTAATGTCATTTTGTAAGTTTTCACAGTTGGGTTCTTATTAAGAGACATTCTAGAAAAAGAATCGAAACCCTCTTACCACTAACTATAGTGAGTTTTTATTTTTCCCAAATTCTAAAGGGACTTAACAAATGCCCTAACAAGACTTTTAGGAATTAAAAAAAAAATGTGTCAACTAAAAAAAAAACTGAATTCTAAACACAATTTAGGAGGTTTGTCATGTGATCAGGTGTTGACGAAGTTAGTCCAACAAATGCAAAGTTGTAGAGATCACCACTGATCCACCAATGTAGGAAGCTGGCTCTGTATATACTATACCAAAGTAAGGTATAGTGTGCATAGAGTCTAGTGGATCCCCAAAGGCTTACAGAGGTAAAAGTAGATAATACCTTACTCTATTTGTGGTAGTGTGGGTGAGCAGTAAGGCTTGATCAGAAGGTAGTGTTATGCATTTATTGTAGCCACTTAGGCAAGAAATGATGTCACACAACCAAAGACTAAACTCTGACCAATTTGTTTTGTATAAAAATATTATTTAGTTGTATTTTATTTCTAGAATCAAACAAACCCGGCATAGTTAAGGGTAATATTGCTTTCAAGAATAATGCAGTTGAATACAGTTGAATGCAATTGGTTTGGTTGCAGGTAAGTCAAATGTTCATAAACAGTTGAAATAACTATACATTTACTTTGTAAATATTTTCTGAGTAGTTTTTTGTATTACTTTTCAGATTACTTTTCTTACTCAGTATGGTATACCCAGATACCACACTGGGACATTTCCTGGATAAAGGTAATTAATGCAATTTGTTATCAAAACACACTTGTATGACTTTTCATAAAATTTCTAACTCCACACTTAGAATTTTTTTCACAGAAAAGCAGTCAATGCAATCCTTTGGGAGAAAATGAAGTTATCAGTTTACAGGTACGTGCTTGTTTTTGGGATTTGGGTTTCTGGGGTTAGAACAAGTGTTCCCCCAGGGTCAAGGATGCACTCCAAGAGAACCCTCAGCTGAACTATTGCATCCGTGTGCAGAGTGTGGAGGCCCAATGTTATCCAATGGGGGACAGGGGCCTCTGATTGGTGGCTGCTCACGAGCAGGCAACAAGGTTGAGGGGGCAAAGCTCCTAGAGTTAAGCTCAGGGCAAACGGGGGTTTAAGATAGCACACAAATTGCACCCACAGTGGCACAGGGGCGGCCGCGTGCAGGGTGCCATTTTGGCTTCGGGCGCCCTGTTGTTTTCAATTGGGATTCTGCAGTTTCAACAAACACTTCAGGCTCTGGCACGAACATCTTCTAGAGGTGACCACTAGTTTTAGAGGTAAGTTGGGATGTCATGGGATGCCGGGACACTGTTGGTTGGGCCACCTAAGCACCTAAGGCCATGGGGTGTCGGGTGCAGGGGTGTCTTTTGGCATTGGGTTTTTATTACCTGCTCTGGTCGCTGTCAGGGGATCCTCCAGAAGGGGGCTGCAGGTGTCGTCGGGAGACTTGAGGTAGGTCAGGGATCTGCAGGTACCAGGTCATGATCGCCAGGGAGACCTCCTAGTGGTGTTTGGCCACCTAAACTCGGGGCGTGAGCATCGGGTGGAGAGTGGTGCAGACTTGTAGATTTGGCTGGAGCCAGAGTCTGTTGGTGAGCAAATCCGGAGCTTACAGGCCGACAAAGTATTTTCAGTGAAGGCAGTGTTCGGGGAGGGGGGGAAGGCTACTGCCTGCAGGATACACCGGGATTCCTCTGGAGCAGGTCGAGGTCGGCACAGGCCAGTAGGGCTAGTGCCAAGTCAGTTGGTGTCCTCTTCTTCTTCATCAGCACTGCTTTTTCGTCCTTCTTCTTCTCTCTAAAGTGTCTGAGGATGCAAGGTTCGGGGTTGATTTAGATTTAGAGGCATTTCAGGTAGGTACAGGTTGGGACCAATGGGTCCCTTCCTTGTTGTGGGTTCACCCCCTATTATGTCTCCCTGCAGTGGGAGCCGGGCATAAGTTTCACTTTGGTTAGCTGAGTGCCCCCATCTGCAAAATGGCGTGGATTGAGAGTTGTGCTTCACCTTAACTCCTGAGGGCAGGGGTTGACAAATGTGGGCACACCTCTCCTCTTATCTTTGTTTTCCAGCCTATTCTACCACCCAGAATGGGGGTCAGAACTGGTGGGGGCCAGTGGCTGGGAGCAGCAAATGCCTGGTCAGCTCACAAAGGTGGAAAGCCTTTGAAGCTTCCCCTTTGTGGACCCTGCCTATTCTGTGGGAGGAGGCTTGCCACTTCTGCCCAGGATGTGCTTTGTTTCCCAAGAGCGGGAGGCTCTTGACTCAGGGGTCCAGAAACATGTCTGGAGATGGCAGCTGGTGAGTAGCCAGTCTGCCAGGACACTAGATTTAGGTAGTTGTTCAGGGGGGCATATCTAAGATGCCCTCTGAGGGCATTTTTAATTTAATCCCACACTGGCACCAGTGTGGGTTTAATGTGCTGAGAAGTTTGATACCAAACTTCCCAGATTTCAGAAAACACATTATGGTGCTGTGGAGTTCGTTATGACAAACTCCCAGACCATATACTCTTTATGGCTTTACTGTACTTACAATGTCTAAGAATCGACTTAGACACTGAAGGGGTAAAGAGCTCATGCACCTGTAGCCTACCAGTGGCATAGTGCACCACGCTAGAGAGATAGCTGACCTATGCCATTCGCAGTGGGCTGTAGGCATGGAACACAAGGATGTGTGCCATGTTGACTCTTTACTTTTCTCTGCACCAAAACACTCAACCTGCAATGGCAGTGTGTGTTTGTTAAAATAAAGGACCTCAAGAGGCCTTCTGAGGTCACAGGGCCCTTAGTACTTAGGGTACCTTCTACAAGTGACTCACATGTGGCTAGAGAGGTGCCAATTTGGGGATGCACAGCACATTTTATGGAACTAACATAGGCCCTGGGTACCTGGTTGGCAGAAACCCAGGGCACACTCAGTCAAAGAGCATCAAGGTCACGCAAAAAGTGGGAGACAACCATGCAAAAAAGGGGCACTTTCCTACAGGTGGACATACAGAAATCGAAAACATTACAAAAAAGTTATCGATTAGATTTCACTGATAAAGATCTCGAGAATCGAAACCCATCAGGAAAAAGATTACGGATTGAGGAGTTACTGTTGACACTTTAAAAATGGGGTGAGTTAGAAAGATGGGAAGGCAGATGGGCTAAAAAGAAGGAAATGAAAAAGGCAGCTATGCCAATGTATCCAATGTTCGAAGGGGAAACTGAAAATTCAGAAACAAAAATATTTCCAATGAGGGAAGTGCCAGGGGGACGATATGTTCATGTTCCTTGGACTAGACCAGACATATTGTCCTTTTCAAATGATTTCCCAAATTTAAGAGAGAAACCAGTTCAGTGGTATAGACATGTTTAGAGATTTGTGAAGGTTTTGAAGGTTTTGTTGAAGAATTTAGATACCTTGTTTGACATTGTGGTCCCAAGTGATCTGTGGACTGAGTGCAAAATTGCAGTAGATTGGCCAGAAACAGAAGCTGCAAGAGATTGGAAAACTGGTGCACCATCACTTGAAGTAATGAACAAATACAATCAGGTCATTACTTATTTAAAGGGAAAACATTCTCCAAAAGAAACCGATTGGGCAAAGATTGATAGGACGACACAGGAATTGAAAAAGTCAGTGCACACATATTATGGGAGGCTTCTGAAGACATCTAAACAGTATAGTGGTATGGAAAATGTTTCTGGAAAAGAGATGGGAAATTTTGTATATCAATTTGTGTATGGATTACGAAATAAGTGCAATGATACAACAGCATTTGATTTGCTTGCACAGCAAGCCTATAGACAAGATTCTTCGGTATGCAGAATACAGTGGCGATGAAGGGTATTACAAGCATAAGAGATTGAAGGAAACATTAATGTTGGCTTAGATGAAGGCAGCAAAGAAAGGTTCAGTGGGATTTGGTGCTGATTGTTCTGTTTTAGTACAGGAAAATGGTCAGACGAATACTGGTATGCGAGGAGTCGCAGGAGGTCAGTAACAAAGTGCAACAGCTCAAGGCAGAGGAAGAGGGGCTTCTATATTGAAAAAGAGTAATCCATGTCACATTTGTGGCAGGTTAAGGCATTGGAAACACAAGTGTAGGTTTAATCCACTGAATCAGATGAATGGGCTCGCAACGCAGGGTAACACTGCACAGGACCACGCAGGTGACATGATGCAGAATCAGCAGACTCAAAGACAGAACAAGTTAATTATGCCACAAGCTCCTATGCCCCAGATAAATGGTCACGTGCGGAAATATAAAGTAAACATGGGATTACATACAAATGACCGAATTGACACAAACCCAAAGGTAACCCAACAATATCTAATACAGATTGATGACAGTGCTTCCGATGCGTCCTAATGACGGTTCCAGAGAGGGGAGGAGGAATGCTTGCTTGTCGCATCCCTAGAGGTAGACCAAAGTGGTCCTTATGTTGATGGCAAGGTAAATGGAACACCTATTTTATTTCTCGGTGGCACTACTGCTACCTGTTCCACTGTGAGAACAGCGGAAGTTCCCAACAAACACCTCTCGGCAGAAAAAATCCAAGTTGTAGGAGTTTCTAGCCGATTTATGTCAACCCCTGTGACTGAACCTGTTAAGGTACAATTTGGATTATTTGCACAAATTCATGATATGTTGTTCTAACCCCCTCAATCTTTTGGGTCGGGACCTGTTATGCAAATTGAATTGTTCTATCTATTGCACTCCGAAAGGAATAGAGTTTCATACCAATGATGAAGATAATGTATTCAAAATGGCAAAACAAAAGACGGAAGTCAAAGGGTTATTTCCCTTATTAACTAGTGATGATTTACCCTTAAAATTGAGAGACACTGTGTTACCTAAAGTTTGGAATATCACAGGAAAAGATATTGGGATGGTCAAAGTAGCTGCTCCGATACAAATCACTCTGAAATCAAATGCAGAGTTTTCTTGAATGCCATCATATAATCTTAGTCCTGAGACCGTTGCCGGTAAAACACCTCTGTCTGAGTCATTGATTGAACAGGGAATTTTGAAAGAGATCATAGGAAGCCCATACAATTAATCTATTATGGGAATTCAGAAACCGAACGGAAAGTATAGATTGTGCAGGATTTACACAAAGTTAATCAGATTGTGATACCATGTAGTCCAATCATGCCAAATCCAGCTGTGACACTATATCAGATCTCATGTGAAGCTGAAGGGTTTTCTGTCATTGATCTGCGTCAAGCCTTCTTCTCCATCCCTTTACACCAGGATAGCCAATTTTTATTTGCTTTCTGTTTTGGAAACCGTGTCCTGGCATGGTGCAGCGTTCCAAAACAGTATACAGAGAGTCCTTTAGAACTTGCAATCATTGGTAATGCCAAATCATTCTGTTCTGGTACCGTAGATTGCGGAACTGCTGGTAGTGTCAGGTACTCAGAAGGCTTACATATGTGGCACTATTGCATTACTGAATCATCTGACAGTGAGTGGGCATAAGGTGTCACCAACACAATTACAGTTTTGCAGGAGGGAGGTCCTCTACTTAGAACATCACATTGAGAAGGGAGCCAGAAAAGTGACACAAGATCGGATTACTGTCATTCTGCAGATGAATCCACTAAACACACAAAAGGAGGGTTGCATGTTTCTGGGAACGGTTGGCTCTTGCCACCAGTGGATTCCAAATTTTTCATTGACAGCTGAGCCACTTCAGAAGCTTACGCACAAGGATGTGTCAGATCCAGTTCCATGGAGCGATGAATGCATGCTCTCTTTTAACGAACTTTGAGAGAGTCTGTGTCAAGCTCCAGCATTGGGAATGCACGACTTTCAAAAATGTTTCACTCTGTTCTTCAGTGAGCACGAAGGCTGTGCATTGTCAGTTCTAACACAGATGCACAGAACTGAGCACAGACCCGTTGCATACTTTTCAACTACATTAGATCCTATTGCTGCGGCATTGCCTGGATGTCTAAAAGGAGTTGCTGTCACATGTGTGAGCTTGGAACAGTGTGAGAGAATTGTGATGGGTCACCCGCTGAAAGTGCATGTACCACACTCTGTTGAGATTTTGATTACTGGTACTTGAACGCAACATCTCACAAGTAGCTGGTTTACCAAGTGTCAACAAGTGAATCTGGGTCCTGTGAACGTGTCATTAAAAAACATATTCCTACTGCCTTCTACCTGGCTTCTGATCCCCCTCTGCTCCTTGCTGTGTTTGCCTGTGCTTATCCTGTCTCCGCTGCACTTCTCAACTGTTGACCATTGATGTTTGTATCCACTTTTATATTAACTGTGCAACTATTCACGTTCTCACCTATGTAAAGCGCTCTGATACCTCCGGGTCTAGCCAGCGCTTCATAAAACAAAAAAATCTTTTTTTAAAAGAATTAGTGAGATGTGCGAGTCTCAATCCAGCTACATTGATGCCCTTACTAGGAAATTAAGTTGTGATTGATGAAGCAGATCATGATTGTCTGGATTTGACTGAGCTATGTACAAAGCCTTTTCTGGATATTTTATATGTACTGTTGCCTGAGTCAGAGCATGTGCTGTTTGTGGATGGATCATGCTTGAGAGATGCTGGAGGAAACTTAAGAGCTGAATATGCCATATGTACTGTTACTGAAGTGGTGGAAGCATCATGGTTGAAAGGAGTGTATTCAGCCCAGGTGGCTGAACTGACAGTGCTGACCCGGGGCTGCAGCATTGCTGAACAATTGAGATTTACCATTTTCACAGACAGCTAATATGGATTTGGGGTTGTCCACGATTTTGGGCAGTTGTGGCGTCAGCGTGGGTTCATGACTTCTCGGGGTTCACCCACCCGCAACGGAGAGAGTGTGAAAAACCTACTGCTGTCATTACAATTGGCAGCCCACATTGCGGTGGTAAAATGTCCCACCCATCAACAGGGAAATGATTATATGACACACGGCAACCGTTATGCGGATGAGACTGCACGCTATTGTGCCCTAAATTTCAACATCTTCATCGGGGACCAATTAAAAGAACAACCTGATGTCACAGAAAGCAGGCTGATTTTTTCAGTTGTGGAAATATGGGAGGAAATGAAAGCATTACAGGAGGAAGTGTTAGAAACAGAAACACAGGGATGGATCAAAGCAGGTTGCACATAAAGGCAAGAAGATGAGATGTGGGTGTACACAGATGGAAGACCAGTCTTACCGTATAGTTTGTTGCCCCAATGGCAAGAAACTACCATGGTTCTGCACATGTTGGGAGAGATGCTATGATCAGTAAGTTGCATGCCCAGCCTTAGGCATGTCACCCAAGGCACAATCCTGACCCAAACAGGGTTTTTCAAATTATAATCGTTCAAAATAAACAAATTCCTCTATGGTTTGTTTTGCAAATCTGAATTGTATCATTCGTCTTATGCGCAGGTGTAAGGTTGTGATGTAGTGGCATATTGGAAGTGTTCCAGTGAAATCTCATAGATTTCACTGGAACACTTTTACGACCCTTTTTTACTTGGGAACGCCCACCCTGCATACATTATACCTGACGCAGGTATAATGTGGCCCTGTGCTTTACAAGGTGACACATCTGCCTAGATGCGTCATCTTGTAAATATGGCACAACATGACTCATTGTTTACGCTGCAGCTGCGTCACAAAAAGTGACACAACGGCGGCGCAAAACTGTTGCAAGACTTTCATGAATAAGGCCCGCAAAGATTTGCAGGGATTTATTGGCAATATTTCAAACTAAGGAAAGATTTGGCCTAATTAAAAGCTGATGGTGCATGGGAATCTATTGGTAAAGAATTTGCCTCTGTGGGAAAATGGTTTTCAACTTCGGGGGGTAGTTTAGTGGGGAAAATATTAACTTCCATACTAACCATTGCTATTGCGTATTAATAATAACAATGGTCATCAGATATTATAAACTTACAAAAACTGGGAAAGAGACTAGGGGAATAAAGAGAAAGAAAGCTGAAATTGAATGAGAGAATAGACAATGTGGGTAATACAATGAATTAAGAGCCTTAGAACAAACTAGGCTAAAGCTTATGAAGACATCTGCCTTATAAATTTGATATTGGAAACAGATAAAGATAAGAGTGTGATGGCTTGATTCACCATGAAAGGGGGAATTGATGGAGTTGAGATCTTATCAATCAATATTATGCCAATTTTTGCATAGAAAATGGATTGTGACACAATTGTACATGATAATGACAAAGAGTGTAATAGGTTACCATATTTCAAGAAACACACTTATGAAGTTCTGATTTAGATACTGCATCATAAAAGCATGCAGAATGTTCCTATATATCAAAAAAATAATTATCAAAAATTTCAAGGAAGCATGCCGTACCTGCTAAAGTTGAGTTACTTACTGTAAAGTAACTCAACTTTAGCAGGTACGGCACGCTTCCTTGAAATTTTTGATAATTATTTTTTGATATGTAGGATTTTAATCAGCACTTCGCGCACCTTTAGGTGTTTTTTGTATACAGAGGGGAGGACTAGCTGCATTTACATTTCACATTATTGGGCGCAGCATTGTGCTTTATTTCCCCATAGACCACTACTGTAACCATGAGTGATACTTGTACAAAGAAGGACTGGGGGGATATTGAGCTTAGACTAGAGTTCACAGTATTGCCATTGATGAAAGAGGTGGTGGGGCAGGTTGCCACAGAATGTGATAAATATGATTGCAGTGTCCTTTGCACAGGGTGTATATAATTGTGAATATATTGAAAACTGTATCATGTATGTGCTACAAAATTGGTATTTCTGTTATATTTTAGCCCTGATGAAGTCGTAAGGGTAATTCCGACTGCAACGGAATGCGTTGGCATTTGGCTAAAGAAAAATAAAAGAACATACAGAAGAACGGGAATATCAACTGTATCTTGTGTCTAACCCGTTTGTTGCTTCGAACGTTCTGTGCCAGTGCTGAACGTTCGAAGAAACGGGTGCGGCCGCGTCGGCCAACGGACGTGCGCAGCACTGGCAAGGTAGTGCTTGCGACGACTGTTGGCCGACGGCAACACTAAAGGGGCCAAACAACATATTTGTGTTTTAATTGTTGTGGCATGTGCCTATTGACATACATATTGACTTGGCTGAGGAGGCAGAAACTAGAAGCTGTGATGTTCAGTGTTTTTGGTAGTGTCATATACCAATAATGCTCAAGAGGTGCAATGTCTTCGTAGGTGATTAAGTGCATTGACCTATCCATAGCAATCATGTGAGGTGGTGCACGGAATGCTTTTTAGTTCAGAAAGATTTTATTAAGTTTTAAGACAAAATGAAAAAGAACAAGTACAATACAAAAAAGAGGAAGGAAGTTACAAGCGTAAGCGATCAAATAATCAATATGAAATGCATTAAACCAAAATACGCAATATTGACATATAATAATAAAAGAAAATCGCAATTAAAGAGGAAGGGTAAGGAGGAAAAGGAGGGAGAGGGGAAGGAAATAACATAATGTGTTCAGGGAAAGTGACCCTTCCATTGCTAGCCTTTCCTTGAGTATGATGTTAAAAAGCCAGCATATGATTCTAATATTGGCATGATTCTTTGAAAGATTTCAAGTCTATATCTAATATTAGTGAGTCACAAAATGATTCTGAGCACTCTATGGTGGAAGTTTTGAGATAATTCTATTACCTTTATCAATAACCAAGACTCATATCCCATTTTCTTTTTCGGTCTCACTGATGGACAGCTTTAACTATCCTTGGTGGAAGACCTAATGTCTACAATACAATATGTAGAGGGGGCTTTGGGTCAGACCTTGCTCATGATTGGATGTATTTGTTGTCCGTCTATAGTCTGTGCTCTTTTTTCAATGGCTTTCCTCCATATTCTTATGTTTGACAAGCCCGTGGAGCATTTCTGCTTTTATTACTTCAGATTGGAAGAGTTATAGTCTTCAACTACTGTCGTATGAGGACTCTTTTTATTTTTCATTCTGCACTCAATAGAATTACATGTCTTCTTTCCGTGGTCTCTGTCCATTTTCCTCTCCCTAGCATCAACACCCCAACTCCCTGTTTTTGCTTTCACCTTCTTGCCTTTTTGTTGTCCCTGTCCCACTTCCTTTTTTTACCTTTCTTGATTACTTTTCTTTAAGGCCGAGCTCTATCCCCTCACTCTCCCTGCTCCTCCAATGCTCCCCTATGCTTCGACGCTGCCCTGTCTTCTTTTTGTGCTCCATTGAACTTCATTTTTATTTCTAATTACCATCCTAAAATACCCGTCACTATGTTGGAACAGTAATGTAAATAAGCCAAAAGAGCCACTAGCACATCCCGACAAATACAATGTATGTGCACAGAACATTTATCTTGGAATTGATTTTCTTCAAAGGCAAACCATTCTAAGATGTCACCAATGACCATTTGTGTGTGTATTTTTGTTTGGCTTATGGTTTAGTAGTTTGGTGATGTCAACAAGTGCAAACTGGCATGGATGCTCAGTAAGGTAAATGCTTGTTTAGCATCTTTTGTGACCTACAGGTAATTCTTCCATATTTTCCAGGTCAGGTACTTGAAGACCACTAAACTGAGTGATAACAAAGCCTGCCATTCACTGAGCTTTTACGCATGAGACAACCGGCATGGAAACCTATATAAACACAAATTGAAGTGTTCAATAACATTTGGGTGAAACGGGCAGCACAGACAACATACTCCTCTTTTGGAGTGAAAAAGGCTGCTTTATTGAAAATAAGTGCAGCTCACAAGTAAAGCCTTAGGTCTTTGCCTTTACAAAATTAAACCTCACTATACACAACCGCCTAAAGTCACTGACTCCCAGCCCTAAAATACCCACCTCCTTACATATTTATCTTACAACATTTTAACTCCTACCCTACTGTTGATATTTTGACCTTTTACTCTCCTACCTCTTAACCTACACCTATTAACATGTAACTATCTACATTCCTACATCATAACTTGTAATTCCTTGTTTTATCCAAGTTTTATTTTTTTTGATACCTCCCAATTCTCCTGTTCCCCTATGGAAAAAACAATAATCTTGACCAAGAACCATGCCAAGTTAACGGCCAAATGCAACTCAGAAAAGCCCTGGCTTTTTTGGCCCACCACCTAGGGTCCTTCACCTCATCTGCGCACATTCAATGTCCAATGCAGGGCCTGCCTCAACTGCAAGAGGTACAGCTCCATCGTGAAGTGAGACAAATGCACCCCATCCCCCCTGAAATAATTAAACTGTGTTGTATCTCAACTCAGGATGCTCCACCATGCCAAAGCCTTCATCACTGCAGAAGGAACCTATCCACTTATTTATCTTCCTCCTAGCGTAGTCAATGGCAGAGGACCATTTTGACCCCCTCTAATCCCTCTGCAGAATGAACTTTATCCATTTGACATGACACCCTATCCACTGGTGTTTATCTCCTTTAAAATCCTTCTTCTTCTCCTTGAGCAACTTTGCCCCTTTGCACACTATCATGTAATTTTCACCAATGTGCAGCTATAACACATTTGGGCATCTATGTCATCTTCACAAGATATTCAAACACTTCAACAAATCTTGCCATCTCATGCCCCTTCTACCATGCCATGTCACTTTATACAAGCCATTGTCAAGGCCAACATTTGCTCTATAACCTCTTGGAGACTGTTTTCTCTCTGCTCAGTTGATATATGAATGAATGTCCTACAATTTAGATTGACAGTCTTCGGGCCCGCAACAGCACTTGCATAAATAAGACATGTGGGTGACACAAAAAAGACCTTATGACCTTCAACAGCCCCCTATGCACATAGAGGTGAACGCAGTCAGATGACCATCTTCCCAAACTCATAATCTTAGCCCTGCCCCAGCCCAGTCTAACCACTTCCGTGGCCACTCCGATCCAAAAGGAGTGCGTGACGAATGTCCCAGATCCTCCCCAACATGGGCCAAAGCTTTGCACAATGCTGCCAGCAGCTGAGAAGAGGTCACCCGTGCCCCACTAGTATGGCAAAACACCCCATTGCCTACGTTCCTAGAGAGACCTCTTGTTGTTCGACACACCGAATAGGACACAGTCCCCGAACTGGAAAGGCCTGGAAAACTACTGTCTCACGTAGGATTTTTGATCAGTCTTGGACATGCACAAGGACAGTGCTGCACATCCCTTTTGGCAGGAAACTTCATGCCACCGAAGCCCACTCACACCCCTTCCACTCAGCAATTGCAAAACCCTAAAGGCCTTAAAAACATCCATGATATCAAAGCAGAAAATAAAATAATCTCTTCAACCCGTCACATGTTACTGGCAAGAATTCCAAAACTTTGCAGAACATGACCCTTGTCAGTGGCATTCTCCTTCTTCCCCCACCGAACCTCTCCTTAGCCCACCCTTCCAGCATCCACTTGACCTACATACTCGCTGTCGATACCTAGAAATGAACCATCTTTTCTGGTGCCAGCGGCAACCCTAGGTCATCCATGAGCTCTTGGAACTGTACCAACTGGTGTTGACAGTCCGCAGAACCAGGTCGACCCACAGAAACGAAATCATCCAGACAATGAGCCACTGTATCCTGATCTGTGTTCCGTGTGCACACATATTGTAAGAATGAGCTGAAGCACTTAAACAGGGCGCATGAAATGGAACACCCCATGGGCTTGGTTTTGTCCACATACCATTATCCTTCAAAGTGTATTCCCAGTAATGGGAAATCCTCGATGTGTATGGGCAACAGCCCAAAAGTGGACTTTAATATTGTTTTTGGCCATGTGCGTCCCCCTTCCTACCTGTTCAACCAGTGCCATAGCTACAGCCACCAAAGAATATGACACTGAGGCCATCTCCTCCACAATAAAGACATTGTTTGAATGGCCTTCTGGCCAGGACAGTAGTTGAATGAGCCTAAACTGACACTTTTCTTTCCTGGGAAACACACCAATTGGTGAGACAAGGAAGTCCTGCATTGGCCAATCGCTAAAAGTACCTGTCATCCTCCCTTATTGAGTCTATTTCTGAAGTTTAACAGCTGCCACTCATTTATGTGACTTAGAATACTTCTAATTCTCCGCCGACCTGTGCATCCTGGGGCTCTAATAACTCAGCCTGAACCACCCCCAGTGAAACCCCTCGCTTAACAACTTAACGCCTTCTTTGTTGCAGATATTGGGCCAGCCAGAAGTCCAGTTGTCCTAAGTCAATTGGTGTATGAGCCCTTATCCATTGCCCCTCGTGTGCCCCTACCTTCCTGGAATACCTCCTGCGCATTGTGATGGGGACTGAAGTTCCCTTGGTGTGGTGTCCATTGTCCTTCTTGCTGATCCTGTCCTCTACCCCCTGCTCCCTAACTTTGCTATAGGCTGTGCCTCTCTGCACATTTGGAGCATTCGTGTTTGAATTTGCAATGCTCTCTCGTACATCGACCTTTACTAAAGTCTGAGCACACACTGAGAGCTGTTCTTTGGCTTTTAGTTGCTGGTCCCTCCCCGCCACGAGTGGGAGGGCCTTGAAAGGGCCAATATCCTATCAGTCTTCCCAAATTTGGCTGGGCCTATTGTCTGCTGCCAGAGGTCATTATCGATTTCACCACATTTTGCCTCTGAGTCTTATGACAGCTGTGCATGAAACTCATCGTATTGCACCCAGGCGTTTTCCCCATACGTGATCTGGGCTCTTCTGTTCATGTCCATATACTTGAATTATGCAACACACCTCTCCAAGTATTTTTCATAGTAAACACTAGTGAAGATCAAAAACATGGCGGTCCAGTTTTCAATGGTCATCAGCAGCATAAACCTTTTGGACAATTCATATTCCTTTTCCTTTGACCCTTCTTTTGCTCTAAGCTCCCTTTGTAGCTCCCCTTCTAGATGTATTCTTTTGTCGACTAAATTAAATGTGCACTAGGGGTTTTATCACCCCCATAGAGGGCAACTTCTTTATTTTCACCTCCTTACTCTCCTGAGCGCTACAGTCCTGCACTTCTGTCCCTCCCAAACCTGTCCATTCGTGCCCTTCCCCACGGTGTCTGCTTGGTTGCCTGCTGCAACAGGCATTTCCTTCAGTTTAGCGTTTCCACCCATACCTGCCTACCCCTGCTCATCCGTGCCACCCCTGTATCCTTGACATACAACCCTTTCCTGAACCACATCTCCCCGCTGCTCATGTCACCCCACATTTACCCCAGTGGACACCATTTCCAAGCTACCCCTACAGCTCCTGGTATCCATACCTGGTTTCAAGGTCCGACTCCTCTCTGGATCCAGTCACCTAACCAGTTGCGAAGGTCCACCATGACCAACATCCATGACACGCTTCCTCCGGGCAGTCAGTAACTCCTGCAAAACTCTAGTGACAGCCACATTATCCACCCCTCGCTCGTGACGCAAACCCCACTCTGCCACCACCTCTGCCAGCTCCTCCACCATGGGAGCTTCGTCATTCCACCACTTCGCCTTCCTCCAAGCTCATTTAATCATAATCCAACTGCGTGTCCTCATGGGTAACATTTCTCATGCAGCCCCATGATGGTGACATTGGTGGGTTGCTATGGGGCTAAAATGCATTCTCCTGGCTGCCCCTCCGTGTCTGGAAATGCTTCGCACTCTTGACCGGGGGTCATACTGCACCATCCGGTTTGATGCACTGCTGAGGCCATTCCAGACCTTCTTGTGGCAGTGTGGTGGATGTTCCACTTCACCATCCGGCTGGTTGCACAGCACCCTGCCATCAATTCACCTCTGGGCCATGAGCCATACCAAGCTCTCCCGAATCTGTTTGGCCACAGACTCACCTCAACTGCAAAGGGTTAGTTACCCTATCTTTTATATTGGTCTTTGTCTCGGGCACCTACAACCACTGCTCCCAACCCCTCTACCCCACCTCTCAACTATGCCCCTCACTCTGCAGTGACAGGTCCACGAAAGTTCCCATCATCGTGGAATCCTTCTCATCCCCGGGGGGCCTACCAGTATGTGCTCTCCCGACAAGCTTGCATCATGGCTCGACCCCTGGAAGCACACTTGTACACCCCCAGGGGTGGACTCTGCTCGAGCCCCTTTCTTGTGCCCACTAACTGCCACCCCCGCATCAGAATTGCTTCCTGCCCCCGCCTCCTCCTCCCCGCTTTTCATTCCAGCATAGCAGTGACTAGGGCAGAAGATGGGCCCCACTACTGTCACCATGCCAAACCTTCCCTCAGTCCACTCCCAAGCCGCAAAAGTAGGCCCAACGGGCCCTTACCCCCCAACATGCTTCCTCTGACCAATGTGCCATGATACCCTGCGGGCCCTGTCCAACCACCCACCTCTGTCCAAAGATACCAGAGACAGGTTTCAGACATCGTATTCCCTGCTATGCCCCCAAGCTAGGCCCCCCCACGCTGGGGCCTGGTTCTGGCCCATGCTATCACCCACATCCCTCTGAATGTCATAAGGTGCCCCTTCTATTCCCCGACTCCACCTTGCCCAGGTGCGTCCTTAAACAGTCCTCAAATGCGTTCCATTCTGGAATGGGTGCAGCCACCTAATTCCTTACCCCTCTCCCTGCCCTTAAACAATTTGTAGTGTGGGCCACCGCGCTGCACTGCAGGTGCTGCGCATGCCGCGCACAGAGCGGAGGCCGCTCCCCATAAACAGGAGAGGCCCCTGCCTCCTACCTGCTTTCTTGGGGCCTTCTGGCTGCGGTGCAGTGGTGTGCATGCCTATACCACTGCAGAAGCCCCATCTGCTGCAAACCACGCTGAGGGCACATAGTGCAATCAGATCCATGAGACGCATCGCCTGCTGCACTCTGTCATCCTCCTAGCGAGATAAGGCTAAACAGCGGACACAACTACAAAACCTAAAACTCCAAACTACTGGGCTCCAACCACCGGGGCACCCTCTCAAAAGGAAAAGAGGTCAACAGCCTTATAATGGATGCAAAAATATATTGGGCCCTATCCATAAAAGGGTTGAAGCCCAAAAATAGCACCTATGTAGCCCGGGCTGAACCATTCCCCCAATCGCGGGGGGCAGACCGCCCTCTCGTCGTCTGCCCGCCAAAACCCAATGTTAAAGAAGTTGATATGTTACATTCTTGCAAATAAATACATGGGGGCAGATTTATGAAGCCCTTGCGCCGCCGGTGCGTCATTTTTAACATGGGTAAAAGTGACGCACCGGCGGCGCAAGTCCTTCATAAATCTGCCCCATGGATTCTAGGTCTCAGACCATCGTTTTAATGGGTCCGGCAATCCTGGTATGGTTGCAAATGAGTCTGCCATATCAGAAATACGCAGAGCAATATTACTCCATAATTTTTCCAAGGCCATTTGACTGAACTCCTTGCCAAAATTGTCTAGTACTTTCTGATGAGGAAGATTCATTTGTAGGTTTTGCACATAGTCGGGAGAAATCATATAAAAAAATATACCTCGTAGTCAGTAAAATGGAATAAATAAGGTAAGTTTATGTGGAATGTAAGATAAATGCTAGTCATGGAGCAACTAAAAGAAAATGAAATATTCCCCATAAAAATACATTCAGTAAGTTTATGTGGAACAAAATATAAATGTTGGTCATAGAGCAAATAAGAGAAAACACAACATGTCCTACAGAAAACACAAATATATATATATATATATATATATATATATATTAATATTTTATAATGGCATGTTTATATCTAATCATTGTTGAATATCAACTGTGTCCGTATAACGAAATATAATCATATTATGCATACAAAGTAGATTATTTCATCAATAAAGCTACAAATGCCCAAGTAGTTTATGAAAATGTACACCAGGATTCCTCTATTGAGGTTCATTAAGATTAAACTTGAGGAATAAATTGTGCTTGTAGATAGCTTAAATGAGACTGGTATTCTCTGGGCTGTACTTTTTCTTTGCAGCTGTGATAAAACCTCTTGGCCATAGTTTTATAGCCAAGTTAAATTGCATAGTGATATAATATGGGTATCCTTAAATAATTCCAAACAAGGAGCTACCAAGAGTCACGATTATAAAGGGAACTCTTTTGCAAAATCCATGCAATATATGTAACAGTTTGCTTGACAATAAGAAGGACAGGGTATTGCCAAATAAGCTTTCAAAAGACAAATTCGAGAGAAACAACTTTAAAGGCAGGCATTGAGTATATATGATCCCGTCCCTGTCATGAGGACCTGGGAGGGTTCTCACACCTGTTTCTCACTGTACCAACAAAAGATCTGTACTGTTGTAAAAATCACATCATCTCTCAGTCCCTTAAATTGTAAACACTCTAATTATGTTGTGTTTTTCTATCAGAGCCTGAATTACCCTTTCTTAACCCCCCCTCCCAATTTTGCCTGGTTTCTCTAGTTTGACCTCAACTGACCCCAAACAATATATTGCACTAAGTTCAACATCCCACGATCAGGTGCTCGTACTGAAGTTCTTGTTGTCTCTAGTCGTCTACTGCTGCCTGCAGCTAGGCTTTGTGCCATAATTAATTTTTAAAGTCAGAAACAAGCCTTGCAAAATCCAAGAAATTTGGTTCATAACTGAAAGTTGCTCCTTGTTTTACTTTCACTGTTCCTATCTCTCTGAGGTATCACCCTTGGCCTTTGAATACCTAGTAGTGCGAGCTGGCTCAGGAAATGACGTCTGGAAGCCCCCCTCCACCCACCCCGCTGCTGCTCTTCGGTAATTGCCTGCACAACCTGGGCTCCGGTGCCTCCAAAAAGTTCCTCTTCTAAATCACAGTATGATACGACTCCGCTTGACCCACTAGCAGTCGCAGCCGCCATCATATAGAGGTGGTGGGCGGGTGGAGGGAGCGCAGGAGGTGGAGCGCACGGGGAGGTTGGGGTTGATTATAATAAAAAAATGTTTTAAGTATAAATTTACCTGGAGCTGGCTCTTGCATCGTGCTCGGTCTCTGTCCTTCCTGGTCCCAACCAGTGTTGCCAGATTTTCAGACCCTTCCCAAGCCCAAAGCCGCTCATGAATAAGCCCAAATTAAGCCTAACGCAACCATTCCAGCCCAAAAACCAGCCCAAAGTAGCAAGTCTCAAATTATGCATAAATAGTCATCAGAAACAATTTTAAGGACAAATATACATTATATTCAATATACAGATAGTGGGAGGGAGTTAACTGGGCACCTGCCTTAATGCTACTCATTTTTAAGACCAGTCCTCACTGTTTATTTGTATTTATTTATTTATTTAACTTGTAACGCGCAACAGCTACCCACAGTGGGTTTCCCGGCGCTAGGGATAGACTCAAGAAGAAAGGAACATATCAGGTAATACCAGCAAACTCAGGACAGCGGGGCTAACTAAAGACAAAGATCACTCAAAAAGCAAAGTCTTGAGTCCCTTCTGGAAACGTAGCAGATTATTCTCTAATTTTAAGACAACTGTGACTTTGTAACGTGAAACAGGTACTGCTAAGATTACAATAGTACAAAACAAAGATTAAGAAAGGCAGTGATGGTTAAAAAAAGTAGCAGTCACATATCCTACATAGCTCACTGTGCAATATTAAAAGGCTTACTAATTATTAACAGCAAGTAACAAAAGGATCTGTGTTCAAAGCAGTAGCCCACTAACCTAGCTACATTAAAAAAAATCTGTCATCTACATACAACATGAGGTGCTTTGCAGGAGACACATTAACCTTCTACACTACTTTGATTCAGATCTGGGACTACACAAACACCGAGATCTCTCCAACAAATGTTTTAACCCCCAGAGTTCTCACTAAATATTATTCCCTAATATTTACTAGACACCTCTGCAGATGCCTTAACCCCAGAAAATGTAGACTTGGCAACCAATGAAACATAACAGATCTACTACCATGTGTATTATGACATTTAACAAATTTTGCTTTAGACTTGTTCTGAAAGCGGCCTCGCCGGGTCGCCTGTACTTGCCCGATCACACTAAGGTACTCATTTATGCACAGGGAAACACGCATATTAAAACTGTATACATAAGTAATGAAAACATATACATTTGGTCTGTGGAGTGAAGTGGCATGGAGCATTGTACCTTAGCAACAGACTAAGAATCTTTGGGGCTTGAGACCCCCTGAAAATTACATTTTAGCAACAGACCTGCAACATGGGAAAGCGTGGAAAAGAAATTAAACACGAGAATATTTCAAATTTTCCTAGTCAACAAGTGCCTCTTTTGCAGATAAATTGAACGGTGTCATCTTGATCTTTGAAAATCTGCTGCCCCTATAGCTACGACCACTGCAGTGAATTTGTGCTTGGCCGCCCCTTCTTGATTGCCCGTCCCCCTGAGAATGAGATTGCATTGGCATTTGGAATTGGCACCTGCAGGGGGACCTCACGTTAAGCGAGAGGCCACGACTGCAACATACCCCTTTGACAGATTGCGTAGAGCGCACCCTGCCTTACTGGCCGGACCAACTGTTGTGTGTTGTGTACCTACCCGATGGACATGGCCCGGGGCGGCATCAATGACCTTGCTCACCTCTGTGTGCTGCAGCACACATAAAAACAGCAAATTGCCATGAATGATTGTTCATGTGCAGGAAGGTGTCCCTTCCATAAACAATCATTTAAAACAGATGATTTGCAACTTCTATGTGTGCTGCACAATGCAGGACACAGAAGTTACATTTCGCCACTCTGGATTGTTTATGTGCAGGAAGAGAAACCTTCCTGCAAATAAACAATAATTCCCTCCATGCTAGCACCCTTGTACTATGGTGCAAGGGCGCCTGCATTGGCGCTAGGCAGCTGAGTTTAGCGCCAGTGCTAGGAAAAGTTGCAGGGATGTGCATATTACGGCGCATTCCTGCATTTTCATAAAGGCAGAGCTGGGCATTAGCCATGTTTGCTTAATGCCACGCTTCGCCATGCCCTTACTAATCTGCCCCTTAGTTTGGTGTGCGTGCAAATCCTGCTTTGCCGATCCCTGGTGAGTTGCACTACTCCTGCTGAAACAAGGCCAATGGAGGCATAAATGGGTGAGGCGGTCTGGCCTCAAGGGTCCTGTGACCTTAGTGACTGAGTCACTGCTGCTCTAGGGTGTGCTGCTTTGTAGGCCTGTCTGCAAGAAGACTGGAGGTGAACTTCAGTATCGATTGTGTTGGACAGGCCTTCAAGGTACTAAGACACAGGGCTTCTAAAGGTCTAGCTGGGGCTTCTAAGTTCTACCATGGGAATGTGCTCCCTCAGGAGAGTGGTCTGGTGGACTGTTCATGAAAGCTGAACCTGGTTCCCCAGAACCAAATTCGACAGCTCTGGCGTAGTGCCACATCCTCCAATGAACACCATACTATCCCACTGAGACACCCAAACTGCCTTCAGCTACAACCCAGTTGTGCCCTGCTATATATACCTGGATGCGGCTCAATTCAAATTATGCACAAGAGTGATATGCTGCCTGGAAAAAAAAGTACCTTCCTGGAAAAAGCAAACCCTCATATGGATGCAAGATTAAGTAAAGCATGTTAAATGTAAGTAGAAGAACATGGCTACCTTAACACTTTTATAATCATTATTCTGCACTGAAACTTCAAGCACCACTACAGATCCCTGGAGGGACCAGTATCAAGGTCCATTGCTTATATCCTATGAACCGTGAGCAGTATGGTTTAAAAAGACTACATTCCTCAACACAGAGCCGTGGTACGCATTTTATAAACTAAAATAAGGAAAAAAGCGGATAAGGATCACATTAATCGGTTTCCACTCCACCCATTAACAAGGTATTGCAGTACCTCCAGGCATGGTGCACTTCATCACCCAGGGAAAACAATGCTGTTCAAAGAAAGAGGAGAAAACAAAAAGTAGTGCTTCGCTGGCAAGCTCTGTAAAGTGGCACTACTGTGTTTGGGTGTTAATAAAACTAATCTGGCCACTTTGTGAATTCCCTGTAATGCTTTAGTTATTTATTTATCGTATTTTTAACCCTGAGAGAGCAAATAAGAGGACCAGAAGGACAGAGTTCGAAACATAAGTGTAAAGATGGGTGGATATCAGGCAGTGGAATACATTTATAGACTTTTTACCTAGATACTTCATCTGTTCCACATAAGCTAGTAAGAGGTTTGAGGTAGAAGAGCTTACTCAGTTTAGTATGCATAAAGTCCGGGATTACAATTAAGGTGTTCTGATGTTTATTTCTACCAGCCGAGGACTTTCATTTTGAATCTCCACCACAGGCACCTGGCACCAGTTTTTTCTAGACCCTTTAAAGGATATCCAAAGGGCTCTGCCCGGAACTTTCAAAAAGTATATTTTGCAGTATTTTTGAAAAGATGTCTCCCCACAAACATTTCTGGATTTAAGCCACACTGATGCGGTCTCAAGCAGATGTTCCTTTTTGTCTACCTGTGGTGCAAACTTGTGCAAGAAATGCGGCGTCAATCAAAGTAAGGTCATCAAGGAGCAAGAGGCCCGAGGCTGCACTTTGGAAAATGTCAGAAACACTTCCAACAAAAGTTTTTCTTTCTTTTTCGGATCCATTTCACAAGGGAACAAATGAAGAAAAATAGAAGAAACATACAGTGTGAGACAAAGTACAGTTTCAGCGAGAGAGATAGAAAGAGACGGGGCAGCTGACAGCGGCAGATCAGGAAAAGTGGACACTTCGACCACTAAATTAATCCTACCTTAATACATTGGCACCTAAAGAACCACCGCAACAGCAACAGAAGCAGGCTGCACGATCGGCCACCGACCAGTCCTTGGCTTGCCGTTCCTGAGACTCCTCCTCCGAGTACTACTGTACGATGCGCGCCAAGAAAAGAAAATGAAAAGTAAAAAAAAAAATGATTACAGGCCTGCCCCCTCGCAAGACCATTGGTCCATACTCTCTGGGGGCAGGCCATCAACAAAAAGCAGGGCCCGAATACGTAGCGCATTCGCGCTATGAATGATTGACGGCCCTATTACCGATTCTCTGTGGGCGCCACACAACCACTTATTTTGCGCACACTAGGGCAAATGTCGATTATTGCCCGCAACCCGCCAGGGTAGTTTTTTCCCGCACAAATGGGAAAAATGTCGCCCAATTGTGCCGGAAAACACCCAATCTGGCAACATTGGTCCCAGCAAGCACTGGGGCCACGTCACGGACTCCCTGCAATTGTCGCACTGGTCTCACATGAGAGCAGCATGGGGATTGGTTGGAGCAGGCTGGAAAGAGGCCTTACACAGACCAGGGAGTCTGTGGGGTTTATCCAGCCCAGCTGCTCAATGCAGCTGGGCTGGAGAAAACCTAAGTGTGCATGTGTGTTTTGGTCGGCCTGAGATGGCCCGCTAAAACACATATGCGCACTTTGGGAATGGGGTGCATGTCGCACTTCTCGTCTCAATTCCCAGCCCCTCCCCTCGCAAGCTGGCTCAAAGGTGCAAAGCAAAAAATAAAATGATGCATTGTTTTCTTTTTTATTTACTGGCTCTGAGCCAGGCAATGGGGCGCCTCTCCTCCACCACTGCGGAGGAGCCTCCGCGGCCCACTAGTTGCTGTGCTGTTAATTTGGAATGCTCATGTCTGCATCCACAATTGTGTGCAGTTCCAGTGCTACTGGTTTGTCTGGCACCGGTTCTAATGGCAAACAATATGTAATTGTGACTTCTCAATGTACACAAGCTGCTCTTTTATACTATGTACAAAAACAGGCGTTTGAGTTAAAAGCCTAGGTGGAAACATACTGCATTGCAGTGGACGAAAATACGTTTTTTTAATAGCACTTTAATTTGTCCTAAGCTTACTTATCCATAGATAAAAGGGTCTACTTTCATAGCCTCACCCTCTCCTTAAGTAAGAAAACAGCAGTCATTAATCTAGTATTCTACTTCTGTAATAAGCTATTTTTTTGTTGAATATGCACTTAACCCACCACCCTTTCCTTAGTAGGGTACTTGAGAATAATTACAGTACATTCTGAAAATTGTTCTGAAACTCATGCACCACAGAAGCCAGTAACAAGCAGTGGCAAAGCCAAATGGTCTGGCTCGGGTTAAAGGACAGGAGTGTTTTCTTGAGAGTGGTGATGGATTTGATTAACCTAGGTGACCTTTATTCATTGATAAATCTCAATTTGACCCTGCCAAGTAGATTATGAGCAAAAGGAAAACTTTTGAGTGTGTCTTAACAAAGGTGTGCTGGGCAGTTTAGAACACGTGACAACTATAGATGAGTGACCCCAAAAGATATGAGGCTAAAGGTGGACTTGTTGAGGTGAAATGGCTGAAACATGAAATGCAAAGCAAGAGAACAGATTTAGGTAAACCTGACCATATGAGTGATTGTGGAGGCAGCACTGTGCCAGTTGCCATGCCATTGAACTTCCTAAGAATGAGCACCCATTATTAGACCTATCAACATTAAGGTGGTCTTCCCCTAAATGATTTGCTTTTATCTTCCTATTTTTCTAATTAGTTTTTGCTGTCATTAAGACTCTATGAACTTTGCCACTGCTAAACAATAGTAAAGTGCTTGTGTTCACTCCCAAAACGTGGTAAAATTGCTTTACACATAATTTGCATAATTTATTGATTAAAGGCCCTAGTAAAGTGGTATATCATATACCCAGGGCCTGTAAATTAAATGCTATAAAGGGGGTATATATATATATATATATATATATATATATATATATATATATATATATATATTACCTACTGGCTATCGCCAGTAGGTATATATAGTTAGAATTTTTTCTCTATGGGACTTCTGAAAATTCTATGTCTAATAACTTTGGCGTTTGTGGACGGAATCGGCTGAAATTTTCAGGAAAATGGCACATTTTGATTCTGAGCAGCCCCTGAAAATTTGGTGGAGTTTCGTCAAGGGGGGGCTGAGAAAAAAGGGGGGTCCCAAAACGCGTTTTTTGCATTGAGTTTTCCATAGGGCGGTTGGACTCACTTTTAGCTCGAACGGCTGAATGGATTTGCACGAAACTTGGCAAAATTGTAGGGACTGTTAGCCCGATGTGCCTTTGCTAGGTCTCAATATATGTGCTCCAGTAGTTTTTGAGAAATTAACGTTCAAACCAAGATATATATCTGTAACAGCGCTCTGGGCAGCGATCCGGTCCGCTTACTTTTCGCTTATCGGAACTTTGCGCGCAGAAAGCTGATTGGCTCTCCGGTGTCTGTCAACATTCTAAACAGTCCAGAGCGGACGCCATCTTGTCTCTCGGTAGGATCGAGAGAGAAGAAGAGGTGGAAAACGAAAGGGGAATTTAATGAAAGGGGGCAAGGTATCCCCCTCTTGACCCCCTAGGAATGTTGTTGGGGTTATTAAAGGGTCCCGTGGGGAAAATAAAAAAAAAATGATTTTTCACGGTAGAAGCGCGGCCGCGAACTGGTAGCGAAACGGGAATTTGCCATTTTGTGCTTCGTTAATTAAATTACTAGTTATAAGTGGGTGCGGGAGACGTATCCTAATCCCCTATGTTTTCTGAGGGTGGCTGAGGAGGCTGATATATGTTGATACATCTCTTCCAGCGGCTGTGCGTGAGCTTTTCTTTTTTTTTGCTGCGTGACAGTCCGGAGCGGCCGCCATCTTGTCTCTCGGTAGGATCGAGAGAGAAGAAAAGGTGAAAAACTAAGGGGGAATTTAATGAAAGGGGGCAAGGTATCCCCCTCTTGACCCCCTAGGAATGTTGTTGGGGTTATTAAAGGGTCCCGTGGGGAAAATAAAAAAAAAATGATTTTTCACGGTAGAAGCGCTTCACGGGCCGCGAACTGGGCCGCAAACTGGTAGCGAAACGGGAATTCGCCATTTTGTGCTTCGTTAATTAAAGTACTAGGTATAAGGGGGTGCGGGAGACGTATCCTAATCCCCTATGTTTCCTGAGGGTGGCTGAGGAGGCTGATATATGTTGATACATCTCTTCCAGCGGCTGCGCCATCTTGCCTTTTTTCGAATGCCACAATTTTGTCGTGCACGGCAGCCATTTTAGATGCCAGGCTGGTCCCAGGCTATCACCTAACCCTGCGGATGTAGTTTATGGCCCCAGCTGTAGAGAATTCAGACATGCCAATCCTCCTGATTCAGGCGTGTGAGTACTGATTTCAGTGCTAGTCTCCCGCCTCCCGATTTCTGCAAGCAAAAACCCGGGGGCATATTACGAACAACTAGCGATAATTTTTGTCTCTAACTTGTTTAGAGACAAAAATTATCGCCGCACATCGGCGATTTTTATCGCAGATAAACCTTGCTATTATCGCAGAAAAGTCAGCGATATTCATGTATTATCGAGCAAATGCTCTTAGCCATGTTATCCACCTCCCATTGGATAACATGGCTAAGAACTGCTCAGGGCAGGTGTTAGATTTTGGACGGATAAAAGGTATAATATGTAGGAACGCAGTAAAGATAAATGGTCAAGGGCAGTTGTGTTTTTCATGTCTGCAACATAAAGTGATCGATAAGAATCTGATAATCAGGCGTATCGGCGACTAAGACAGCAGGCCGAATCTCTTTTACTCAACGGCTCCGTCATGGAAGGAAGAAACGCCCTTTTTCTCGAAAAAGGATTATATTTTACTTGCAAGACAGTTGTAAATTTTCCGGGAAAGTACATTAGCCTGGAATATTATAACATATGTTTGAAAAAAAATATTGTTCGAAAATAATAAAAAGCGTAATTTTTAGGTCATATGACCAAGCTTTTCATCATTAAATTAACAAAAGTAAAATGAACCAATGAAAAGTTTTATTAACAAGTCACATGACCTGTTATGCTTACGTTACGCGCTGCGCGCCGCGCCTCGGATCACTTCCGGGTGCGCTAACGCGGCGTGTCATAAAACGCATTACGCGACAACGTAGGTCAAGAATATAGTCTAAATGTCTCCACCAACCAGCGTTCAGAACACAACCCCTTTCAGCAGTCCAAAAAGTTCTGTTAAATGACAACAGAGGGGACAGGCAACAAGAACCATCAGTCAAAGAGGGGAGGGCAAGTTCTTCTCTTCCGGGTCATGTTGGGGCGCTACCGGAACTGATCGAATTGGTAGTCTACAGTGTTTCTGGATGTTTCAGACTAAAGCTGGCGTCAGCATGAGACCACTACCATCTCGTAGCTCCGTCGTGGCCATTCCACGAGCAATCATGGCAGCCGCTCCCCACCAGAAGCCTGCGGGAGTCGGAGGCCCCCAAGACTTTTGTAGAATCTTCACGGCTGAGGGGACGCTTTTCGAGAATGGGACCCAAGCCCTAGCAGACAAGCGTCCGAGTTCCAAGGTGTCCCAGGGCCATTTTAGTGGACCAGGCCCAAAACCGATGAGCCGGCCGCCATTTTGAGAGTCCTGTGGCAGCCGCCTATCGCTGCACCGCAAGAGCGGGCGCATCTCAACTACATGGTGAGCGAGACGCTGTAGTCGCAAGAGCGGGCGGTAAACAGCTGAATGGCGGAAGAGGCACAGTGTAGCAAAAGCGGGCGGAATGGCAACTAAAACGATAAAGGGGCGCCCCACTACAGCTTGTCTTCAGGTCAAACGGATTGTGGGACAAGGTCCAGAATTGAAGAGTCATCAAAAGGCAAAAAGTTCCGCCGGACCCCGGGAGCCGGCCGCCTATGTCGGGGGCGATCTCAGGCTACACCAGTGCTATAAGACTTGGGGAGGGTGTCGGAGCCAAGCGTCTTCTCCGAGTCCATGGCCATCACACCGCCCCTCAGGGGCCTCCGTCAAGCTGTTTAGGAAGGTAACATATCACATTGTTTTCTAATGCAGTCAGGTCCACAAACGACACTCACTTACTTTGAGAATAGTGAAGCTGCAGTAGGTGGAAATAAGCTTCAGACAGTGTTACAAGCACTGCTCAGAACTCTTAACTATGGCACCCAACATCCAGAACTTATGCAATTTGAGAATGGTAGTGACATCGAAGCATCTCAGGGACCAAAACCATTAACGTACTTTCACGTATGAAAATCTTACTTGGGGAGGGGGCAGGAGCGAAGCGCCCCCTCCCAGTCAGCGCCACCACACCGTATGTTGAAAATCTGAAGCCATCGTTCTACAAAGTCAACCAAACTTGGATTGAAAAATCTAGAAAAATGTACAAACTGAAAACCAGTTTTGGTCTGCATAGCATCAGTAACAACGCTTGAGTCAGCTTTGTGTCAAGCCGCCATTTTTATTCAACAAAGCACAGGCATTGAAAAAGGCTGAAATTCAGAACTCTAAACTATGGCACCCAACATCCAGGAGCTTGCCATCCGGATCTTGGAGCCTTGTGCTGTTTTCGATCTATTCACACATCGGTCCACTACTGACATCATCTTATAAACCAACGTTATGTAAATAGTTTTTTAATAAAATGTTTTACCCTGTTTCTTTGCTGGTGTGTTGTCTATATTTTTAATATTTGCATAGGGTTTGTCGTTATTTTGTGCGGGATGGGTGATGGAGCCGAGCTGTCTTGCAGCCCTCATGGTGTGGAGCTCAGTTCATCTCACTATTTTCGTATTTCTCATGAAGGGTTGTTCCTAATATTTCTATTTTAGCGAGGTCAAAAAGAGATCCAATTAGTGGCCTACTGATTTTGCTCGATTACTTTTATTTTTTTACACGATTTTTCACTATCTGCAAAGACTAAACAGAGTATTGCGACTTTGTGTTTGTTTGTAAATAGAGAATGATCCAAAGAGAACCAATTCTAAAACAGTAAATGCTTGGACAACAATCAATCAAATGGAGAGACAAGGAGGCACGACGGATTACAACGGGGGTAAAGGCCTGCGTTAACTACCCTTCAGTATCTGCAAAGAGAGAGTACTACTAAGGCAAAAGAGGGGAGGGGGGGGGTGCAGCGTTCAAAGCACATCAGCGTGCATAAATACGAAAATGTTTTTATCTATCACGTACTTGACATTTTAAAGCTTTTCATATTTGCTATTAAAAAACCAATGAAATTCACAGAAAAAACCATAGGTTATAGTGGATATATAGTTAGGAATTTGCATTTACAAAACCTTGAAAATTCAATGAAAAAACCATAGGTTATAGGCCATATATAGTTAGGAATTCGCATTTACAAAACCTTATTTTACTCGCATAAAACCATTGAAATTCCATATATAGTTAGAAGCGCTAACTATATATCGTGCACCCGCAATCCACTGCTGATGATGTCACATATTACATCATTCATGACATGGTCAGTGACATCACTGATGACATCACTGATGACATCTCAAATGACATCACTGATGACAACTCAAATGTCATCACTGATGACATCTCAAATGACATCACTGATGACATCACTGATGACTACTCAAATGACATCACTGATGACATCTCATTTGTCATCACTGATCACATCACTCATGTGATAATACAATGAACCTCTTCAGACTCTAATATAACCTTACATACACTCAGTATAAACAGACACTCACAGACTGTCACTCATCCATGGAGTTACTCACACACCTAGTCAGTCATGCAAAGAATCAATCACACCTCCATTTCCTCAACTATAAAGTTATACACATCTTACTTATTCAAACATATAATAACACATATTTATTCTCTTATATAATCCCTGATACAAGCTCACAGTGATCGATACAGCCACTCACACATTCACTGGCTCTTATGTTCAGTTATTTATATATCTCAACTCTCACATGTATTGTGTTTTACATACGTACTTACTTGCACATGTAGCAATGAGAAATTCATTCACTCACCAACACACCCATGCACAGTCAACCGCCCATATAGCTGTTTCCACATGCACTCTTGAACTCATACTCCTAGTGAATCAACTGCTTACACATCTATGCAAAGAGTCACGCACCTCCCAGCCACCCACACACACACTCAGCCTCCCATTCAAATACTTGGGCAACCAATCAATAACCCATATGGCCACTCTTATAGCTACTGATCAACACATGCAGCAGCTTACATAACAACAAACATACTGATGCACAAATTAAGACTAACCCATGCACTCAGTGAGACACATTTAATCACTCACTCATACAGTCAGTCATGCACCTACTAAATCCTTCATCCAGACACTTATACATCCACTCATTCTTCAATATGTAAAACATATTTAAACTTTACAGAAACACACAGTCACTGGATGATGTCATCAGTGATGTCATCAGTGATGTCACTGACCATGTCATGAATGATGTAATATGTGACATCATCAGCAGTGGATTGCGGGTGCGCGATATATAGTTAGCGCTTCTAACTATATATGGAATTTCAATGGTTTTATGCGAGTAAAATAAGGTTTTGTAAATGCGAATTCCTAACTATATATGGCCTATAACCTATGGTTTTTTCATTGAATATATATATATATATATATATATATATACATATATATATATATATATATATATATATATATATATATATATATATATATGTGACCAAGAACAACCAGGGTTGTTCGAAGCGCATTGTCCTCGATCGCTTGCTGTGTCTGAATAAATCATCTATAAGGACTACGGGCTCGTTTGAATTCTTTCTACTTACTCTCTTATACAATCACTGATACAAGTACACATTGATCCACACAGCCACTCGCACAATCACTGGCTCTCATGTATAGTCATTTATATATGCCAACTCTCACATGCACTGTGTTTTACATATGTACTTACTTGGACATGTAGCACTGAGATATCCATTCACTCACCAACACACCCATGCACACATTCAACCACCCATACAGCTGTTTCCACATGCACTCTTGATCCCATACACCTAGTGAATCAACTGCTCACACATCTATGCACAGAGTCACACACCTCCCAGCCACCCATACACACACTCAGTCTCCGATAAAAATACTTTGTCAACCAATAAATAACCCATATAGCCACTCATATAGCTACTGATCAACACATGCAACAGCTCACACAACAACAGCATAGTAATGCACATATTCAGACAGTTTAGTCACTAACCCATGCATTCAGTAAGACACATTTAATCACTCACTCATACAGTCAGTCACGCACCTACTAAATCCTTCATCCAGACATTTATACATCCACTCATTCTTCAATATGTAAAACATATTTAAACTTTACAGAAACACACAGTCACTGGAAGATGTCATCAGTGATGTCATCAGTGATGTCATTTGAGATGTCATCAGTGATGTCATCAGTGATGTCACAGACCATGTCATGAATGACGTAATATGTGACATCATCAGCAGTGGATTGCGGGCGCGTGAGTTATAGTGAGTCCAACTAACTATAACGTGGGAATTTCAATGGTTTTGTATGAGTAAAATGTTCAGCTAACTATAACTGGTGTGAAACCTATGGTTTTTTCAGTGAATTTCAAAGATGTTTTAAATGCTAATTCCTAACTTTAACGAGTGTTAAACCTATGGTTTTTTCAGTGAATTTCAAAGGTTTTTTAAAAGCTAATTCCTAACTATAACGAGTTTGAAACCTACGGTTTTTAAAGTGAATTATTAAGTTTTTTTAATAGCTATTTTTTATAGCTATTAATTATTATAATTTTTTAAAAATTATTTAAATAATGTATATTTTTCTAACATTAATTTTTCAATGTATTTTTCCTGTGTTTTAAAAAAAAACTTTTTACCTTGGAGCGCTCAGGGTATGCGCACCCATAAATGCACCCGTACACGTAGCGAGAGCGCTATTCCCGTGTGCGAAAAAATATATAATTATGTATTTAAAGTAAATAATAATGCAAGACATTCAGTGGCATACTCATAAAAGTACTCATTTTCATTTTTAATAACCGTATTTCACCTTGAAATGCATTTAAGAAAATCTAGCAAAACGTCATTCTGACGCGCCGCGTAAGCGCCCCTGGAAGCATTCCCGGAAGCGCCTACATACGTGCCGCGTAAGCGCCGTGTAAGCGCCACGGAGCGTGTAGCGTAAGCGCGCGTCCAGCCATGTGAACTTAAAACAACACTTTTTGATTGGTTAATAACAGTTTTTTTTCACAAGTAGGGAAACACCCCACCCATTTCCTTCACAACCTCTTTGCTTTTGCTGAGACAACACCTCTTGTCTGTTCCTGCAAAAAAAAAATCTTATTCAACCATGTCTGGTTCCCAGAACCCTTCCCAGGACCAGTCCTCAGACTCTTCCGATGAATTCCTGCCTGAGGCCCCCCCACAGAGAAAAGTGAAGGACCACTTCATATGGAAGTTTTTCTCTTTTCCAGAGGGGGAGAAAAAATGCAATGCTGCCAAAGTCACCTGTAAGATTTGTGACACTGTCCTATCACGTGGGGATCCCACCCGGAAGTATAGTTTCGGGAATGCTACTTTAATCAGGCATGTTGAGAGGAGGCACCCGAATAATTATGCACGGGAGGGCACCAGGGCCCTGGCTCGCAATCCACCGCAAGATGGCCCCTCCACTTCCACCGGAGCTTCAACATCAGCAGTGAGAGGAAGACCAGCAGTGATGATCCCAAATATTCAGCCTGTTTTGGGAGATATTACAATTCATTGTAAGCAGTGTGACCAACTGCTCTGTTATGGGGAGCAGAGCATTGAACTAATTGTTAGAAAGAGGGAGGAACACCGCTGTGCCCCTCAGCCCTAATTTTTCCCTTTTTTTTGCTCCCGTTGAGCAGTTTTGCATTCCCTAGTTTTGTTTTTGTTCTGAAAAAAATACAAACATTTTTTTAAAACATTCGGAAAAAGTAAAAAAAAAATTGAAAACTAAAAAAGAAGATAAAAAAGAGTTCTTTTTAGAACTACCTCCAATTCTCCAAAAAGAGCTATATTCCTTACATATTGTGTTGTTCTTTTTTTCAATGAATGTGTACTGCATAACTGTTTGGATGAAATGACTGAATGAAGGGGAGAAAGTGACTGATGGAACAAATGACAGAAGGGGAGTGAGTAAAGGTGAGTTGATGACAGTGAGGAATGCAAGGTGAGTGAGGGTGAGTGAAGGGGGAGTGACAGAGTGAGAGGATGGAGGGAGTGAGGGTGAGACAGAAGGAATGAGGGAAGAGGAGTGAGGAAGTGAGAGGACAGAGGGAATGAGAGAAGGAGTAGGTGAAGTGGAGTAAGGTGAGTGAGAGAACGGGAATTACTGAGGGAGCGAATGAACAGAAGAGAGGGGAAGGGAAGTAAAGCAGGGGGACTGAAAGAAGGTGAGTGTGGGAGTGGAGTGAGAGGAAGGGGAGTGAACATGGGGAATGAGGATAAGTGAGGGAAGTGGAGTAAGGGAACAGGGTTGAGGGACGGTGACAGAAGGGCAGTGAGCGTGAGTAAAGAGGAGTGAAAGAGGGTGGATAAAAGCAAGTAAGGGTAAGACAAGGGGAGTCAGGGAGTGAGGGAATAGAGGGAGTGAAAGAAGGAGTGACAGAAGGGGACTCAGTGAGGGACCAAAAAAAGGTAAGTGAGGGAGTGTGGATGAGTTATAGGGAGTGAGCGTGACGGAAGAGGAGTGAGAGAGTAAGGGGACGGAGAGAGTGAGGCTAAGAGAGAGGGAGGGAGGGAAGGGGAGGGAGGAAGTGAGAGGACAGAGGGAGTGAGAGAAGGAGTGAGGTGAGTGAGGGAAGGGGAATAAGTGATGGAGCGAAGGAAGGGAAAAGAGGGGAAGGGAAGTAAAGCAGGGGGACTGAATAAGTTGAGTGTGGGAAGGGAGTAAGGGAAAGAAGAGTAAACATGGGGAATGAGAATAAGTGAGGGAAGCGGAGTATGGGAACGGGGGTGAGGGAGGGTGAGAGAAGGGCAGTGAGGTTGAGGAAAGAGGGGTGATAGAGGGTGGATAAAGCCGAGTGAGCGCAAGACAAGGGGAGTGAGGGAGTGAGGACATAGAGGTAGTGAAGGAAGGAGTGAGAGAAGGGGACTTAGGGGCATATTACCAACAACTAGCGATAATTATTGCTATGTTGGCTTAGCAGCAATATTTTTTATCGCCGAGCTGCGGTGATTTTTATCGCTTAGGAACCTTGCTAATATCAAGGTTTATCTCCTAAGCGATAAAAATCGGCCGAAATGCATGAATATCGCTGAAAAGTCAGCGATATTCATGCATTACCGAGCTAATGCTCTTAACCATGTTATCCACCTACCATTGGATAACATGGCTAAGAACTGCTCAGGGGCAGGTGTTAGATGTTGGAGATATTTGCGCTTAGCGCGAATATCTCCAAAAGTTGGTAATAGGAGATAGCGATGTTAGCGACTGTTTCCAGTCGCTAACATCTTTTGCATGCCCACTTTGCATGTCATTAGTGATAAATTTCACTGACATGCAAAGCGGGGCCCAAGATGGTCGCTATCTCCTACTAGCTGTCGCTAACTGGTGTTAGCGACAGCTAGGTAATAGAGAGATAATTTTATCTCCGCTTTCTTGGCTTTTAAAACCAAAAAAGCCGAGATAAACCCCCTTGATAATATGCCCCTAAGTGAGGGAGCATAGAAAGGTAAATGAGGGAGTGTTGGTGAGTTAAAGGGAGTGAGTGTGAGGGAAGGGGGAGTGACAAAGTGAGGGGATGGAGGGAGTGAGGGTAAGAGAGAGGGAGTGAGGGAAGGAGAGTGAGGATGTGAGAGGACAGAGGGAGTGAGAGAAGGAGTGAGTGAAGTGGAGTAAGGTGAGTGAGGGAAGGGGAATTACCCAGGGAGCAAAGGAAGGAAAGAAGGGGAAGGGAAGTGAAGCAGAGGGACTGAGAGCTGGAAAGCGGTGGAGGGGAGAGAGGGTAAGGGGAGTGAAGGAATGGGGAATGAGGGGTAGTGAGGGAGGTGGAGTAAGGGAACGGGAGTGAAGGAGAGTGAGAGAAGGGCAGTGAGGGTGAGTAAAGAGGGGTGATAGAGGGTGGAAAAAGGTGAGTGAGCGTGAGACAAGGGGAGTATAATATATATTTCACAATACAAAATGCATAATACAAAATAACTTGTACAACATGTTATATGGTTTATTTTTGCTGTTCTCAGAATATATTGAATTTCACTAAAAACAGTGAATTCAATACTACTCATCATATGACAGCGGAGGAAAAAACTCAATCAAAAAGATTGTGTTTAAAAAACCCATACAACGTTTCCATAAATAATGTAAAACTTAGAAAAAACATATCTTAACTCATTTTTAATTCACTTACTTTTCCACGAGGCCAAATAGTATATGGAAAGTCCTTTTCTTTGGAAAATACTCAATAGTACTTCTAAACTTCCATTTACCCGACTTTCTGAATGAAAAGCTCCAACATCTTTTTGATCATGTAATAATAGTTATATTTCCACCTCTGGCTCACTCATGATCAACATTTCCTATAATACTGATATCACGCACTATGTGATACACTTACACTACCTCTAAGACAACTACAAGTTTTTTATTATCTTGATCACTCTCACTCACAAAGTAATTTTGAACAGCAGACTAAGTTTTATTAACTACTCCAATCTTCATAGGCTAATTACCTTTCCTAAAATTTCGGTTGTAAAAACACTAGGTAAGAATTTCATAAGTCAAAAGGCAAACGTTGTTTGAAAGTCAATTGAGTATCATTACAATTAGTCCAGCCTTTTTGACATTTTAAATAAGCTGTGTAATGTCCTAATGTTGTCGAAGGACCATCATGGAAAATAATTGCTGCAGTTACAAAGGTTCTTCCTGAAATTGATAATTGAGATGCCACAAAATTTTTAATTAAAGTTGTCAATTTAGTTCCATCAGGTCTACATCGTTGGAACATTAAAATTACATACTGTCCATATCTTTGTATAAATAATGTTGATAGCATTGCAGATTTACATTGAGTACAGACCAGTGTGTCGCAGAGAAGACATAAAATTGCTCACTCTTCCTTTAGATATTACTGGTTGAGGAAAGCCAAAACGACATTTTGTGTAGAACTTGTCCTTGGATTGGAACTTTAGACGACAGTATTTCCCACAACGATGGCTTTGAAAGCGTAAAGCTTGATACTCCTTTCTCCAAAAGAAATTCAAAACCTCTCCAAGCGGAGGATTTGTTTTGTTTGTGATAAAAGACATCATAGCTTCAAATCTAATATTGAAATACCTGCATACATTAACTGGATCCAAAGAGCACAGTTCTCCAGGTGTCTTGTATTCTATATTTTCAATGTTTGCATTTGCCTCTCGTAGAAATTGAAGTAAGTCTTCCCAAGCATACTCAGCACAGCTAAGAGTGAGGAACCATGTAGGAGTTCCTAAGTTTCTTAGCATACATTTCAATTCCCCATGACGACGGTACCAATACTCGTTAGTACCACACTGACATGCCATGAGATTAATTAGGGGAGATTCCAAAATACTGTCTTGTAAGTTGACTTTATCCATAAAGTCCCTTGCCGAAACATTTTGCAGATGTACTCCACTTTTCAGTATATGGTTCACTGCATAAGAAAGTCCAGACAAGTCACTCTCAAACAGTAGATAAAACAAATATGGAATGCATTGACAAAACCTTGGATCTTCTGCATATAATCTTAAAGTCCGGTATTGAGATGCAGGAATTTGAACAGGTCGGTCATCATATCGTCCACCTTGCCCTGTTGGAAATAACTGAGGAAAACAACGAGCTTCCAAACTTTCTTCCCATACATTAATGGGACTTCCTTTTGCTTCTTTCATTGGAAACAAGTCAATAGCATTCCCCATTACTTCTTTGGAATGCAAAGGATGAACACTATAATGTTCATAAATTTCTTCACTTCTAGAGACATCAACTTTTTCAATTTGCCCAGCTGAGAAATCACTGTCCGCTTCTACAGTTGTTTCCTCTTCTCCAACATATACATTTTTGTAGTAGTGTTTGTTTTTTACCAAATACAACGTTGCCTTTTTGACTTTCCTAACATCCACTAATTCTTGCCAGATTTTCTTACTCTTTGTCGGAACACCATTAACTAGAATAACCAGAGGTTCCGTTTCCACTTTTTCTACACCAATTGTATCAATATTTTTCTTAAAATCTAGAAGTAAATGAACAACTCTTCCCTTTAATCCGCTCTGTAAATCTGAAGGAGGCAATTTCCCTGTCTTAGGCTCCATGCGAACAATAGCCTGAAAAGGATGCACACATTGAATCAGAATAGACTCATAGGTATTTAAATCCATCAATTCAGAAGGAATGTCTACCAACTCAAGATTATTATGAACAGCTCTAGCAGGCATTCTGTTTTCATTTAATTTATTATAACAATATTTACAAATACGTTGATCAGAACCCAAATCAAAACAATTTTCTACCAACAAGTAAGTTGCAAAATCCTTCCACTCATTATTATTTTCCATTTCACTTTTTACATATAAATCAACTAACCTAGTCTGATACTTCTAATGAGTTCGTCGTCAACACACACAAGAACAATTAGGCCTTTCACTTGAATTGACCTTAAACTTTGTTATTTCATGATCACATTTTTCTGTACTTAAAATCTGAACATTCTCTTCAACATTACCTTCTATTACTGTATCAGTTTCTGCACTGTCCTCTTTTTCACCAAAATAACAAAACTCAATTTCTTCACAAATGTTCTTCACATCTAATTCAGATCCATGCAAAAGAGCACTGTTTAACTGTTTTAGCTTAAGTGCTGGTCAATTTGCATAATACAACCTTCTCACTAATTTCCTCACTTTATTACGATGCACTGCTAACATCCTAAAATGGTGAAAAACACTCTGACATACTTTTCTTGAAAGACAAGTCAGTGAATGCCCATGCAAACCTGTTTTTTCTCTCACTCTGCAAGGACCTAACTCTTGTAACATCTTCATTTTTTGTTTAAGACTTTTCTTAGAATATGTATGTAAGAAATTGCGAAACAAATCAATTGAATCCTGTCGCACACTACAAATACTACTACAATTCCAAGTATACATTGGAGCCTTAGGACATCTCCCTAAAACTTCATCAGCTAACACCTCTTCTGCATTTCTAGGCACCATTTTTTTCTTTTTCAACCGGACAACCGTCCTTTACCTCATATGCTCGACCATTGGTGTCAACTGCATGCACCAAATCATTATCCTGAAAGTAACTCTCTTCATTAAAAAATGGCTCACAACTTGAACTATGCTTCCATTCTCCAGAAAAAACATCACAAAAATTAGTCGGATTAATTACTCTTTTCCACTTACATTTTGATTTTGAAACATTGATTACTTTATCTAGTGTACGAATTCTATTGATTACTAAAATATATAATTTGTTTTTCACTTCAAAAGCCTGATCCACAATCTTCACTATACTTTTCTTTTTCTTGTAGATAGCAGTTTTCTTTTTATAATTCTTAACATTTTTTAATAAATTTAAAATAATTCTGTTATAAAACATTCGTCTACGAATGTCAATAAATTGATTTCTCCGTCTATTACTCTAGACAATATCATCTCTTTGTACAGGTCTAATATTTTTTGGGGAGCTCTGCTTTTTCTTTGTATTTACAGATGATTTTTTCTTCTTTGAAACAATATCCAGATGTTTTTTACAGTGCGTTAATTTCCTTAAAAAGTCCTTAGTTTGCTTACCAGGAGCATTCTTTTTTTCACTGAAGATTGTGTTTTGGAGGAATCTTCTAATTGTGTTTTCTTGGACAATAAAACATGTTTATAACTTTTTCTTCTTCTTTCCTTCGTCGGCATATTCTTTTATCTTTCTATAGATGATTACAATCTGTGGTAAAGAAAAATAACATATTATAGACCACTACTAACATACTACATAGCAATGACAATAAGTAAACAATATAAACACTAGTTTACAACATAACTACGTTTATAGCACAGCAACTGTGTTTCACCAGAATAGGAAATCATGCAGTAAGTGTTGTTTCTCAGTTAATGGCAGTGCATACAGTTTCATTATTAATCTCACTCTCTGACAAGCGTGGAGAATCACGACGCGCGCACTTAGGACCCGGCCTCTCCGGACCCCACCCGCTCCTGGTCTCTGGTGGTTGGTCGGGCGGACGGCCCAATCGGCGTCCGGCCGACCCATTTCCGCTCCGGCGATATCGCGTGACCCAGGGGTCAGGGGGTGGAGACTCTGGGCCTATTTAGGGTCAACTCCCTGTGATTGGGGTCTCTGTTCCCGCTATCTTTGATACCTGACTGCTCGCCGGCACCTGGCCATTCTCGTGATCCGGGCCGGCTTTCCGAAACTATAGAAGCAGAAGACTCGAGCATCCTTCGTGTAGCCAGGTAAGGGGTCGAGTGCCTCGGGGGGCCTCGTGGACAGCCGTGAGTCACGGTGGGTGCTGGGAAGGAATAGGAGTGTCGCTGCTTTGAGGGGGTTACGGCTGTGTGCGTGGTTCCTCGTGGTGCGAACTGCTGCCGGGCGGCGTGAACGGTGCGTAGGGGTGCGGGAGCAGGGAACGCGTGCTTTAGGTGTTATACAAGGTAGCGCAAAGCGCGAGATAGTTAGCATGGTGCCCAAAAATGGAGGACAAAAGCGGAAAGATTCTGAGCCTGAATTGGCACAAATTATGAAATTACTGCTGAAAAAGTTGAGCAAGGAGGCTCCTGATAGCGGGGATGAGAGCGACTCTTCTCAGGGGGATCAGCCCGAGGTCGTAGAGCGGCCGCGCAGGGGGGTGCCACCAAAGGCCGCGGATCCTTCATTAAAGAAGAAACCTAAGGCACAGCCTAAAAAGAAAGGTGGAGCCAGGCAGGGGAAGGGTAGGCCTAGCCCTGTCAGGGGGAAACAGGACGAGGGATCAGTAGGTCCCGTCCCCACGCCTCCGTTATATGCAGAGCTGGTGTACCCTTCCGTCCCCATTCTGAATGTACCTGCGCCAGTAGACCCGGTGGGTTCAGTGTTGTCCGAGATTAGGGAGGCGCTGAAGGCGTTGGCCCCGGGAGGCCCGGGACCAGTAGTTACGGTCCCCCCGGCCCCACTCCAACCACAGCCGGTGGCCGCAGTGGCAGCCGTGGGCGATCCGTTAGATAGCTTGCTGGCGTCGGTTTCCACAATAGTGGGCCAACTATCAGCTCCGGAGAAAGTAGTTGATAGAGTGAGCGCTGGAGCGGCGGCACCGTGGGGGCCCCCTCAGGCCACAGATCAGGGCGCATTGCAGGACATTCAGAGGCAGTTGGCCCTCGTAGTCGAGTCGCGCAAGGCGTTGCCAAGTGTAGCAATTGGAGCCCACCCCCGCGACAGCGATAGCTGTAGCACCTACAGGAGGTAAGCCTGGTGACTCTACAGCAAGAAGCAGCGAGGTGGGGGTTAGTCAGGGGAACGTATTGTCCCAGTCAGGAATGTTAGCTACGCATGTGAGTGTGGAAATGCGAGAGAAGATTTGGAAGGGTGCCTACGTAGACATATTCTCCCTTATCAGGCCAAAGAGAAGAGAGGAAGATTACAAAGACAGGGAAGGGAAAGAGCATTCCTTCCGAGAGCAGAGACCTAGGATTGAGGAGACGATTACCAATTGGTTGTGCGGCTTTCACGTTTATATGACGGTGTTGTTGGAAAGAAGGCCGGAGTTGGCGATTCCACTGGTGTTTTATACCAATAAGATCGTGAAGGCTCACTCCACACATGGTGGTTCAGCCTGGTTGACTTATGATAGGGAGTTTCGCTGGGCGAAGGAAGAAAACCCCTCCATTTGTTGGGATCAGGTTGAGGTCAATGCCTGGTTGGAGAGCGTGAGCACTAGGGAACACCCGGCTAGGCAGCCCTTTCAGACTTCCCAGGGAGGGCCGGGCGAGAAGAAAGGTACATGCTGGGCATTCAATGGCAAAGGGTGCACATGGCCCCCCGGGCAGTGCAAGTTCAAGCACGCATGCGCCTACTGCGGTCACCCGTCCCATCCCGAACCAAAGTGCAACAAGAAATCCAAGGAACGGGGGGGTAATGCCTCTAAGGATATCAAGCCTCCCCAAGTCTAAACTGCCTACTCCTGTTTATATTGAGAAGCTGATCTTTTGGTTGGACAGGTATCCAGATAGGGCAGCTGCTAGGATGTTGTTCGAGGGTTTTTCCAGTGGTTTCCGTATTCCAGCATTGCGTGTCACCCCTATTACTCAGTGTAGGAACCAAGTTTCAGCAAGAACCCATCCCTCAGTAGTGGCCAGAAAGGTGGAGAAAGAGCGGGCCTTAGGCCGAGTAGCAGGCCCGTTCCCGGCTCCTCCCTAGGAGAACTATGTGTGCTCCCCTTTGGGAGTAGTGCCCAAGAAGGAGCCGGGACAGTTCAGAATGATCCATAACTTATCCGCACCGAAGGGTGCATCGGTAAACGATGCCATCGACCCGGCAGTATGCTCAGTGACGTACTCGTCCTTTGATGCCGTGGTTCAGAAAGTGAGGGAGCTAGGCCGTGGGGCGTTGTTAGCGAAAACCGACATTGAGTCAGCATTCCGCTTGTTACCGGTACACCCTGAGGATTACCATTTTCTAGGCTTTCAGGTCCAACAGCAATTTTATTACGACAGATGTATGCCTATGGGTTGTGCGGTCTCCTGCAAGTATTTTGAGACCTTTAGCTCCTTGCTGCAATGGGTGTTTTCACAAAAGTCGGGATGTACAGATGTGGTGCATTACTTAGATGATTTCATGGTGATTGGTCCCGCATTGTCGGATGCCTGTGCGCTGGCCCTAAGTCAGCTGGTGGCGATGCTAAAGGATTTTGGGGTGCCGCTGGCACCGAGCAAGACAGTCGGCCCTGACACGTACATGTCCTTCCTGGGCATCGAAATTGACACAGTAGCGGGGGAATGTAGGTTGCCAATGGATAAAGTAAAGGTCTTTTCCCTAGCCATTGAGGTAGCATTGGCGTGTCCAAAGGTGACGTTGCATCAGTTACAAGTTCTGGTGGGGCAGCTAAACTTTGCTTTGCGTATCATTCCCATGGGACGCCCTTTCTCGAGGTCTATAGTCAGAGCGATGGTGGGTCTTACCCAGAAGCATCACCGGGTGAGGTTAAAAGCAGGGGTGAAGGAGGACCTCAAAGTGTGGCGTGACTTTCTGGCAGATTTCAACGGGCGGGTAGTATGGTGTTTTGGGGCAATCTTGGGCCCTGCCTGGTGTGGGGCGGTCTGGCCAGCGGAGTGGCACTTAGCAGGCTTGACTAAGAATTTAGCCTTTCTAGAGCTTTTTCCCATCTGGGTTGCAGTTACGGTTTGGGCGGAGCGCTTCAGGGACAGGGTCGTGACCTTCTGGTCGGATAACATGGCAGTGGTGCAGGTTATCAATTGGCAAGGGGCGACTTGCCCACATGTGATGAGGTTGCTGAAGTTGTTGGTGTTGACATGCTTGAAATTGAATTTGACCTTTAAAGCTGCGCATGTACCTGGAGTTGATAACCATGCTGCTGACGCTTTGTCTCGTTCCAAGTTGCAGGACTTCCGGAGGTTCCACCCGCAGGCGGAAGAACGCATGACGACGTTCCCTACGTCACCGTGGAAAATTGGAGCCCCGCTTTAGCGGGGCTAGTAGGTGCCGCTCTGTGTGACCGCACCAAACGTGCTTATCAGTCACAGTTTAATGTTTACAGATCATTTGTGGAATAAGCCGGAGGGGTTAGGATCTTCTCAACTGAAACAATGTATGCCTTCTTACAGGTTCTGTGGGATCAGGGCAAATCAGTGTCCTATGCTAGGGCCGCCTTGGCAGCGATAGGCTTCTTCGCTAAACTGGCGGGGGAGCGGGACTCTGGGGCTTCATTCTTGATCAGGAAGGCCTTAGCGGGTTGGGCCCAATTGGACGGGCCACAGCGGGACTGTCGTAGGCCTCTGGATCTCCCGACCTTGATTGATATTTTGGGGGTACTGCCTGTTATTTGCCAGTCACCGTTCGAGGGAATCATGCTGGGGGCGGCATTTTGCCTAGCCTTTTACGGGGCCCTTCGCCTGGGTGAGATAGTGGGAGCCTCCAAGGTAGACCATGGGGGAGGGTTGCAGTTCAAGGATATCGCCCTTTCCTCGGGGGTCTAGTACTGCGGTTGGGACGTTCCAAGACAGACCAAACAGGAAAGGGGGTCACCATCCGTTTGCTGCCAGCCCCAGGGATAGCAGCCTGCCCCGTATCCCGTATGCAGGCGTACTTGGCCCGACGCCCAGCAGGGGGGGGTCGGCTCTCTTCGTCCATGAAAACGGGGATTGCCTGTCTCAATACCAATTTAAAGCAGTATTTGGGTTGGCCTTGGGGAACCTGGGTCTTGGAGCAGTGGGCTATTCCTCTCATTCCTTTAGGATTGGCGCCGCAACTTTGGCGGCAGGGGCCGGTCTCGCCCCCAACGTGGTAAAAGGGGTGGGTCGCTGGACCTCGGATTGCTACAAGCGATATGTGAGGCCTGAATTGTTGTAAAAACATGTGTGTGCAGTATCTAACGGCCTCATCTCTCTCCTTTCTGATTAGTATGCCTGCTTCCATGGTATGGGTACTCGGGCACTCTTTCGTGCGTCGCGCCGCGGTGCGCTTGCAGCGAAGAGAGGTGGTGAAACCGGCCGCATTGGGCGAGACCGAATTTGTATGGCACGGCGTTGGAGGAATGCGTATCTGACACTTGGGGCGGATCGTTGAGGAGCTCAAGGCACGAGAGCACAAATCGCCGGATTGGATTATTCTACATTTGGGTGGCAACGACATGGTCGACAGAGGGCGCTTGGCTGTCAAGGAAGCCCTACTAGCAGAGTTTGTCTGGCTGGGGCATGAGTTCCCATCGACAAAAATAGTCTGGTCTGGCATGATATCACGCAGGGCATGGGGCCCAGGAGTGCGTCCTAGATCTTTGAACGTCTCGGTGAGGCGATTGAACGGCGAACTAGCAAGGTTGTGCTCAGTGAAGGGCCGCTTGCGCTACCTCCAGCACCGGATGATTTCCGGGGAAGCAATGTACCACCAGGATGGGGTGCATTTGTCGGATTATGGAACTGATACTTTTATCCGAGAACTTTGGTCATTTATTCTGAACGCAGGTGGGGAGGGTGTCAGACCTGTGGGCCTTGGCCACCCTTGTGGCGGAGAAGAGACCTGCGATCAGTAAATAGTGGCTAAACAAGATGGATGGGAGCCCGCTTGCCGGGCTCCATAGGCCAGCTCTGAGGGGGGATATGGCAAGCTCTCCACTGGGAGGAAGTGACCACCGGCTGGGGAGGCTAGGGCGACAGATTTCGAGCCTCCCGTGCGACCCTGGGCAGCCTGGTGGTCGAGAGGTGGGCCCCGGTAATGGCGGACAAGGATAGAAGGGCGGGACCCACCACTCTAAGGGGCAGGTGCACGGCACTTGGCGTAGGATACCCAGTTGCGAGATGCGAACCAGATGGTGTTCCTCCCTTAGGGTTGGGAAGGTGATGGAGCATGATATGCTCATAAATGTAGTTATGTTATAACTTGTGAATTTAGATATGCATGTTATTGCTTGTCATGTTTATACAAAGTGGTGAATAAACATGGCCTTTTTAACCCCACCTGAATCTCTGGTGATTTCAAATGTGGGGATCTTGCATGTCTAGGGTAGTTGGGCGCCGGGGGCATATCTGGAGGGTACGGGTCCTATGACAAGCGTGGAGAATCACGACGCGCGCACTTAGGACCCGGCCTCTCCGGACCCCGCCCGCTCCTGGTCTCTGGTGGTTGGTCGGGCGGACGGCCCAATCGGCGTCCGGCTGACCCATTTCCGCTCCGGCGATATCGCGTGACCCGGGGGTCAGGGGGTGGATACTCTGGGCCTATTTAGGGTCAACTCCCTGTGATTGGGGTCTCTGTTCCCGCTATCACTCCTTAATACCTGACTGCTCGCCGGCACCTGGCCATTCTTGTGATCCGGGCCGGCTTTCCGAAACTCTCACCCACCCGTCCCTTAGATTAATGGTTTGAGGGGCGTTCTGCGGAGAAGAGACCTGCGATCAGTAGATAGTGGCTAAACAAGATGGATGGGAGCCCGCTTGCCGGGCTCCATAGGCCAGCTCTGAGGGGGGATATGGCAAGCTCTCCACTGGGAGGAAGTGACCACCGGCTGGGGAGGCTAGGGCGACAGATTTCGAGCCTCCCTGGCGACCCTGGGCAGCCTGGTAGTCTAGAGGTGGGCCCTGGTAATGGCAGACAAGGATAGAAGGGCGGGACCCACCACTCTAAGGGGCAGGTGCACGGCACTTGGCGTAGGATACCCAGTTGCGAGATGCGAACCAGATGGTGTTCCTCCCTTAGGGTTGGGAAGGTGATGGAGCATGATATGCTCATAAATGTAGTTATGTTATAACTTGTGAATTTAGATATGCATGTTATTGCTTGTCATGTTTATACAAAGTGGTGAATAAACATGGCCTTTTAAACCCCACCTGAATCTCTGGTGATTTCAAATGTGGGGATCTTGCATGTCTAGGGTAGTTGGCCGGCGGGGGCATATCTGGAGGGTACGGGTCCTATGCCTGCACCATCTCACTCTTTGCATGTGTCATATCACTCTCTGCCTGCACCATCTCTCTCTTTGTGTGTGTCATCTCTCTCTTTGCGTGCATGATCTCTCTCTCTGCCTGTGCCATGTCTCTTTGCGTGTGTCATCTCACTGTCTGCCTGCGCCATCTTTCTCCTTGCGTGTATCATCTCACTCTCTGCCTGCGCTATCTCTCTCTTTCAGTGTGCCATTTCACTCTCTCCCTGCGCCATCTCTCTCTTTGCGTGTGTCATCTCGCTCTGTTTCTGCCCCATCTCTCTCTTTGTGTGCGTCATCTCTCTGTTTGCGTGTATCATCTCAATCTCTGCCTGTGTCATCTCTCTCTTTGTGTGTGTCATCTCTCTCTTTGTGTGTGTCATCTCTCTCTTTGTGTGTGTCATCTCTCTCCTTGTGTGTGTCATCTCACTCAGTCCCTGCACCATCTCTCTCTTTGTGTGTGTCATTTCTTTCTTTGCGTGTGTCATCTCACTCTGTGTCTGCCCCATCTCTCTTTATGTGTGTCACCTCTCTCTTTGTGTGTGTCATCTCTCTCTTTGCGTGTGTCATCTCACTCTGTGCATGCCCCATCTCTCTCTTTGTGTGTGTCATCTCTCTCTTTGTGTGTGTCATCTTTCTCTTTGCGTGTGTCATCTCACTCTGTGCATGTCCTATCTCTCTCTTTGTGTGTGTCATCTCTCTCTTTGTGTGTGTCATCTCTCTCTTTGCGTGTGTCATCACACTCTCTGCCTGCGCTATCTCTCTCTTTCCGTGTGCCATCTCACTCTCTGCCTGCGCCATCTCCCTATTTGCGTGTGTCATCTCGCTCTGTTTCTGCCCTATCTCTCTATTTGTGTGAGTCATCTCCCTGTTTGCGTGTGTCATCTCAATCTCTGTCTGCACGATCTCTCTATTTGTGTGTGTCATCTCTCTCTTTGTGTGTGTCATCTCTCTCTTTATGTGTGTCATCTCTCTCCTTGTGTGTGTCATCTCACTCAGTCCCTGCACCATCTCTTTCTTTGTGTGTGTCATTTCTCTCTTTGCGTCTGTCATCTCACGCTGTGCCTGCCCCATCTCTCTCTTTGTGTGTGTCATCTCTCTTTGTGTGTGTCATCTCTCTCTTTGCGTGTGTCATCTCATTGTGTGCCTGCACCATCTCTCTCTTTCTGTGTATCATCTCTCTCTTTACGTGTGTCATCTTTCTCTCTGCCTGTGTCATCTCACTCTCTGCCTGTGCTATCTCTCTCTTTCCGTGTGCCATCTCAGTCTCAGTCTCTGTCTGCGCTATCTCTCTCTTTCCGAGATAGCGCACTCTCTGCCTGTGTCATCTATCTCTAATCCAGCATTGAATCAAAGCATGAAAAACAATTTAAAAAAAAGAGTACCCTATGAGCAAAGAGATGCAAACTGTGAGGAGACACAAGTGACATTATAGAAAAATGTGCAAATATAATTCCTTAATTCACACAGACACTCAGTGTGATCCTTGTCAAAAAATTTAAAGTCATACATTTTTCCAAAAAACATTTAGCATAGTAATTTGTTTAAGACACAGAGCAGAGCCCATATCAATGACCACTACATTACAATGCAGAAACATGATTCATTTCCAAAATACATTTCCAATATGCACCATTCATTTTTTTGCCAGCATTACATAGAAACATGAGACACAATGCAACAAGAAACAGTACCCTATAAGCTAAGAGATGCAAACTGTGAGGAGACACAGGTGACATTATAGAAAAAGGTGAAAATATAATTCCTTAATTGACACAGACACTCAGTGTGATCCTTGTCAAAAAAGTTAAAGTCATGCATTTTACCCAAAAACATCTAGCATAGTAAATCGTTTTAGACACAGAGCACAGCCCATTTAAATGACCACTACATTACAAGGCAGAAACCTGAATCATTTCCAAAGTACATTTCCAATATGCACCATTCATTTTTTTGGGCAGCATTACATAGAAACATGAGACACAATGCAAAAAGAAACAGTACCCTATAAGCTAAGAGATGCAAACTGTGAGGAGACACAGGTGACATTATAGAAAAAGGTGAAAATATAATTCCTTATTTCACACAGACACTAAGTGTGATCCTTGTCAAAATTGTTAAAGCCATACATTTTACCAAAAAACATTTAGCATAGTAAATCATTTTAGACACAGAGCACAGCCCATATCAATGACCACTACATTACACTGCAGAAATCTGACTCATTTCCAAAATACCTTTTCAATACACCATTCATTTTTTGCCAGCATTATATACTAACATGAGACACAATGCAAAAAGAAACAGTACCCTATAAGCTAAGAGATGCAAAACGTGAGGAGACACAGGTGACATTATATAAAAACGTGAACATATAATTCCTTAATAGACACAGACACTTACAGCCTGATTCATGAAGTAAAATTGCGCCCGCAATCGCTGCGAAAATGCAATTGCGGGCACAATTTCCGTAATCGGCATTCAACATCAAAAAAGCGAATTCGCAAACACAGAATAGCGAATTCGCTATTATATTCGCAGAATCCAGGCAGGTGATCATTAGTGAATCGGAAAATGCGAGAATCCACGGATTCTGCGAAAGAAATAGCGAATTCGCTATAGAATCGCTATCGGTATTCAAGAAAAATCGCTAATAGCGAAAAACCCAAAAATCGCATTTTGCGCCGCGCAAAATAAGGACAACTCAAAGCAGGTGGTAACCATAAAAGCCATGCAAAAATTACTTTTAAAAAACCGTTGTCCAATCACCAACAGGTTCTGGCCTGACCAATCACACATAAGGACAATCATCAGCAGCAGCATTAGGAGTCCCACAATGCCAGGAATGTACATGGTGGTGAGGCGTCGAAGGCTACAGCGATTAGCACGGAGGAGACGCAGGATCCAGGACAGGATATTCCGCCAGCGGGTCACCTTGCTGGGCCAAACCAGAGAGCAGATATATGCTAAATACAGGCTGAATGGGGAAATGATAATGCAGCTAATACAGGACCTTGACCCCCTGATGCAGCACCCAACAAGCCGTACCAATGCGGTGCCTACACATGTGCAGGTATTGTGTAGCCTGCACCTCCTGGCCTCCGGGAGTTTCCAGGGGATAGTAGCGGCTGCTGGGGGGATATCCCAGCCCACCATGTCACGCTGCCTCCACACTTTTGTTGACGCCATGCTCACCCAGCTACACCGTCACATCAAATTCCCCGCCAGCCAACAGGAATTGGACATGACCAAGCTACAATTCTACAATGTAGCCCATTTTCCACATGTGCTCGGATGCATAGACTGTACCCACGTCGCCATCTGCCCACCAGCTGCCATGGAGTATATGTTCCGCAATAGAAAGTCCTACCACTCCTTCAACATCCAGATGGTCTGCAATGCTAAGACATACATCACTGACATTGTCGCACAGTACCCAGGGAGTACCCATGACTCCTTCATATTCCGGCACAGCGGCCTCCACACACGACTGGTCAGGGGAGAGTTTGGGGAAGGACACCTACTTGGTAAGTACACTTTGTCGAAAATGTCACATTGCTAAGATGTAACAGCGCAGCACAGGCAATCACCATCTGCTCCTCTCATTCAGGTGACAGTGGCTACGCCCTCCGTGAATACCTCCTGACCCCATACCTCAACCCTGCTACACCCCAGCAACGGCGCTACAATATTGCACACATACGGACAAGGAATTGCATAGAAAGGACATTTGGCCTGCTCAAGAGCAGGTTCCGCATACTGCACAAGACAGGTGGGGCCATGTATTACAGTCCTACAGTGTGCTGCCGCATTGTGGCTGTCTGCGCAATACTACATAACATTGCAACCAAGCGCCGGATACCTGTCGACATCTCTGGCAGTGAATCTGAAGGGGAAACCGGCCACCTGCACATGCGCGCCATGCACGTGGGGAGAACCCAGCTGAAGGCCACAGACGTCGCAACCACATCACAGTGAACAGTTTCTAGTACACCCTCTTCCATCACCCCACAAATCAACAATGCATGCAAAATGTAATGATGACACAACGCTAATGTGTGTAGCAAAATAAATGTATTTCTTCAATTCACAAAAAAAAGGTTTCAGTACAACTATCTCCCACTAACAGTATTACAGCATACTGCTGTGTCATAGGACATGGCAGGCTTAAAGTCAGCCTGTGCCAATGAAAGTCAAATGTTCTCAAGTGCGCCTACTGCGCGTTGCGCCCAAGCGCCTCTGAGGGGCATCCTCCTCCGGGGCTTCTGGACCTGGCGTGGGCCTGGTGCTGCGGCTGTGTGGTGGGATTTGTGAGGCTGAGTGGCTGCTGACGCTGGATGCCCCCTCACTAGCATCATCACCCCCCACAGTGGATGGTATTGCTGGAGGGTGTAGTGCCGTAACGGCCGTGGTGAGGTGCTCCAGGACCCTGGTCATGTCCTCACTGCACTGGACAAGTTGGTGCTGCTGTGTTAGGGACCGCCGCGCCAACAGAGAAGTTGCATTGGCAGCAACATAATTCGACCTGCTGTAGGAGGCCAGCCGGCTCATGAGTTGACGGTGGCGGCGGCGTGCTGCACTGCGCTGTGTGGACATCGCAGCGGTGTTGGCCTCCATGGCTGCAGTCATGCGGGCCATTCCCTCACCCACACCTGCCATGGCTGCAGTCATGTTGTCTATGCGCTCCCCCACACCTGCCATGGCCGCCGTCATGCGGTCCATGCGGTCAGCGACTCCGGCCACATTGCGCCCTATCTTATGGAGCTGCAGCTGAATGGCACCTTGCTGTCGTGCCTGGCGCTGGTGTATCCTCAACATGCGTCTTTCAACGCTCAAACGCGCCAGTCCCTGTCCATTGGCCCTCCTGCTTGCTGGAGTGGTGTGCTGGCGAGACCTGCCACGCCTGCCCTGCTGGCCTGAGTCTGTGGCTGGCCGCTGTGTCGCAACTGGCGCGGGCCCAGATGTTGTAGCGACAGCTGCTGGGGGTGTGACAGCTGGCGTTGCTGGTGCGCCAGATGCAAGGGGCACAATAGTAGCTGGCCTGGCTGCGGCTCTAGGTGGTGCGGCAGTTGCAGGGGGCACAATAGTAGCTGGCCTGGCAGCGGCTGTAGGTGCTGCACCAGTCGCAGGGGGAACACTGCAGGTGGATCTGGCTGCTGGTGTTGTAGCAGCGGCAGGGGCTGGTGCCTGGGTTGGTGGTGGCGCCTCCTCCTCCTGGACCTCCTCATCAATTTGCAGCCTTTCACTATCGCTGCTTTCGCCGCCACCTGTGAGGGTAAGTGGAGGATCATTAGTTGCATGTATCTGGCAGACGTGCAGTTGCTACATGCATGCTGGTTGACAATCCCTGAATGGCTGTGGCTTTGTGTGCTTTGGGACCTGTCTGGCTGCATTGTGGTACTACTACATTGTGGCCACACTACATCTCCCACAATGCATCAGGACATTCCTTGATGTGCAACTATGGCATGCCTATGGGACATTAGGGGAGCCTATTTGGTCATGGACATTCATAGGGGGCAGGGTCGCAGTCGCAGGCCACTTACCTTGGGTGACTTGGGTGGTGCGGGATGAGTCGAGACGTGTGAAGCCTATACATGCCTCCCTCTCTAGGGTGTCCTCCACCTGGTCCTCCATGGCTGTGTTGGGAGGGACTGTAGGTCCGCCACCTCCAGTGCCCGACGACTCTCCAAGGCGCTCTGCACCTTCTCCTTGGCACGGCCTCGGAGGTCGTACCACCGTTTCTTCAGCTCCTCTAGGGACCTGTCGGCCACTCCCACGGAGTTGACAGTGGAGGCAATCCCCTGCCATATCCTCCGTTTCTCTTGCTCAGGGACCCTCCTGGAGTCTTTTCCGAAGAGTTTGTCGTGGTTGGCCACCACCCCCTCAATCAAGTGTTCGAGCTCCTGCTCGGAAAATTTGAGCTTCCTTTTGCGCCCAGAGGAGTTGCTGGGGCCAGGAACAGGTTCCTCTGACATTGTAGCAAAGTAGTAGATGTGTAGTAATCTCCTGTATTGCAGCAGCTCTCCCACTTGCTACCTCGAGGTCTGCCTCACTGTGGTGAATGGGGGTGGGAACTGGCTGCTTCCTGGTTGTGATGTCATCACTGGGCTCGAAATGCGACTTCCCGTTTTCCCGATCTCGCGAGTTTGCGATCTCGCAAATAGCGATATCGCAAATAGCGATATCGCTATTTGCGAGTTCGCAATCCCGGCGCGGGTAGCCGAAAATAGCGATTTTTCTGCGATTATCGGTAATCGCTAACGGAATTTGCAATTTTTCGCTATTACAGATTCGCAAATGCCGTTTTTCATGAATCTGGCGGTTAGTGGGATCCTTGTCAAAAATGTTAAAGCAATTCATTTTACCTAAAAATATTTAGCATAGTAAATCGTTTTAGACACAGAGCACAGCCCATTTAAATGACCACTACATTACAATGCAGAAACCTGACTCATTTCCAAAATACATTTCTAATTTGCACCATTAATTTTTTGCCAGCATTACATACTATCATGAGACACAATGCAAAAAGAAACAGTACCCTATAAGCTAAGAGATGCAAACTGTGAGGAAACACAGGTGACATTACAGAAAAATGTGAAAATATAATTCCTTATTTCACACAGATACTCAGTGTGATCCTTGTCAAAAATGTTAAAGCCATACATTTTACCAAAAAACATTTAGCATAGTAAATCGTTTTAGACACAGAGCACAGCCCATTTAAATGACCACTACATTACAATGCACAAACCTGACTCATTTCCAAAATACATTTCCAATATGCACCATTTATTTTTTGCCAGAATTACATACTAACATGAGACACAATGCAAAAAGAAACAGTACCCTGTAAGCTAAGAGATGCAAACTGTGAGGAGACACAGGTGACATTATAGAAACATGTGAAAATATAATTCCTTATTTCACACAGAGACTCAGTGTGATCCTTGCCAAAAATGTTAAAGCCATACATTTTACCAAAAAACATTTAGCATAGTAAATCGTTTTAGACACAGAGCACAGCCCATTTAAATGACTACTACAATACAATGCACAAACCTGACTCATTTTCAAAATACATTTCCAATATGCACCATTAATTTTTTACCAGCATTACAAAAAAACATCAGACACAATGCAAGAATAAAGAAGCCCAATATGCTTGTTAATCTTCCCCATAGTGCATACAGCACTCTATCTATATTAAATTAATCATTACTCATTGTTAAAAATGCTTTTGAAGATTTAGAACAGTGTCAGTCACACACACCAGATTTTCTTAAGCAGAATCTCTGAAATGCACCTCAGACACAGCAACCAAATAATGGCCCGATTACCTCTTACTTTTCACACATATGCCTGTGTATAACCAATCAAATTTCTTCCCCCACAAATTCAAAACCAAACTAACATTTTCATTGGTTCTACATTTCAACAATTTCAAAGTCACATAATCTTCAACCATCCCCCTTCTGCTCTTTCTGCCTGTTTCAATGGTAACACTCCACACTTCACCTAACTGAGCTCACAGGTGCAAAAGTTCATCATACAATGTTGCAAATGAACCCACCAAGGGTGTTTGACCTCTAAATAAACCAGCTTGTCCTGTGCAATGTTTCTTTAAATGACTTTTTCTCAACCATTAGAATTCATTCTTTCAAAAAACAAAAGCATGCACCCTAATTTTCAGTGTTGAATGTTTGAGAAACCACCAATAATTTTTCTTTTTCAAGTGCACTGAATCTCAACCACTTTTTTTTCAGAACTCCTACTTTCAAACTGCCATTTCATTTCCACAACTCATCTGAGTACAACCACATCTACCTTCAAGATGCCTAAAGTCTGGATTGTGGGACATAGCTATTATCACTGGAGTGAAAAGTATGCAGCAAACAGAGGTATTCCCAACCTTGAGTTACCAAATGTGGATATTATGTGGATTGGCCAGAGAGGATTGAGATGTCACCAATTGATACCATTGGTAAAATCCTTTATGCATCTACCACACCCTGACCTCATAATTGTGCACTGTGGTGGCAATGACCTGGGCACTTTGACTGGGGTAGGTCTGGAAATGCTTTTAAAGGACACCTTTGGGCAATTGATGTCACTTTTTCCAAAAACTGCCTTGGTATATTCTAATATATGCCAAAGGCAACAATGGAACTGGTCCAACCAATTTTGTCCACAGATTGAGAAAGCAAGGAAACATGTGAATAAATCTGTTTCCCGTTTTCCTGAGAGACTACGGTATGGGTTCCATATAACACAATAACTTGCGTTACAACATGCAAGGCATCTATAGGAGAGATGGTGTACATTTCTCAGATGAGGGGAACAAAGTCTTCCTTTTGAATTTTAGACTCTGCATGGGTACCTACTTGTAGGTACTTAATTCACCCAGATAACACAACAGCTCTTTTCAGAGCTACCCTACCTCTAAACACTCTAAATTCTTTTTTTACTCTAATTTTTTTCTCTGTTTTTCCCCTTGGTACGCTCAGGGTACACCTACCTGTACGCGCACCCGGAGCGCACTCCGCGAAATTTTCAACAAAAAAAATAATAGTGTTTTTGCCATTCAGGGTCCTCCTAGGCCCCCCTAAGAATACCTAGGGGGTCAGGGGGTCTCTACCCTGCCTCTTTCGGTAGGTTGAAGATTATGTGAGTTTGAAAGTGTTGATCTGTATAACCAATTAAAATGTTAGTTTGGTTTAGTATTTGTGTGTGAAGAAATTTGATTAGTTAGGGACGGGTATAAGTGTGAAGAATGAGACGGAATGACGGCCATTTTGTGATTGCAGTGTCTGAGGTAGATTTGTGAGGAGTTTTTGGTTTTCAGTTTCTGGTGTGAGAATTTTCAACAGCATTCTAAAAGATTAGTTGTTAATTTGTAAGGGGAACTATGTTGTACATGTTAAGTTAATAAGAATAGTGGCCCACATGCATCATTGTGACATTTTGCACTTCCTAATTTGCGAAAAATAAGGAATCGCAAATTAAGAAGTGCAAAATGCTATGCATCATTTTTTTCGGTATTTCCTTGTGATTCGGTAAAAATCGCAATTTTTACCGAATCCCAAAGAAATACCGAATTCTTAAGTTAATTCTCGCAATTCCCATTGATTCCTATGGGCCAAGGCCCATAGGAGTCAATGTAAATTGCGAGTGGCACTTAGAAAATTTCATGGGTGCAGGGGGGGGTCCAAAGGACCCCCCCATGCACCCCTGAAATGTATTTTTCGCATCATGTTGCACACACACATGTCCTAAGGACATGTGTGTCCGTAACATGAATGTTGAAAAAAAAGCATTTTCAACATTTTAAACACTTTTTCCAAATTTACTGAGTGGTTCAACCACTCGGTAAATTTGGCACCCTATTTGCGAATTTTCACTTTTTAAAATAATGATGCATTGCTTTTAAGAAATCGCACATCTGCGACTTCTTAAAAGCACCCGCAATTTTAGAACTCGCAAACATGTTACGAATTCTAAAATTGCTTCATGCATCCCAAAAAGCACTTTTGCATTCGCAAACGGCCGATTTTAAGAAATCGCACCGTTTGCGACTACAAAAATGCTTGATGCATGTGGGCCAATGTTTTTTAATGTTGAAGTTTCTTACTCTCACTGTCTTTTCTCTCTCTCTCTTTTCATACTACCCTAACAGCAATGATGGATCTTAATGAGGAGTCAGTTGACATTGGTTTTGAAATTTCTGCGACTATTGTAGACAATTTGAATGATCCAGTTGATGTGAATACACATAATGAAGACCTTATTGAAGAAGGAGATGGCATGGGGGTTTTTATAATGAATCTTTGGATTCTGACTTAATTGAATATTTGGAGTTCATTGAGTTCCAGGATTCTTCTTGGGAGACTACCGATGACGAAATTTCTGATGAATTAATGTTAGAAGTTCTTTCAAAATACGAAAATTCAGAACAATAAATTTATATTTAGTAATTGAAAATTGTTTGAGAAATTATACTTTTTTAAATGTAATTTATGAGGTAGTGGCCAAGGGATTGTAGTATGAAATGAGACTTGTAGTATAGAGTGCTACATTTTTGAGTTACATAGTAAATTTACTCATAGTTACTCCCCTTCTCACACTATACTCTCTCCTGTGTGTATCTGACATCTCTTCTCTTTTATGTATTTTTTCCATCACTGTACCTCACTTACTGTCCTTTTCTCATTAAAATCCTGAGTTCCCTTTTTTCAATCTAGTTTTCTAGTTTTGTAACACTCTCCATCCCCTCACTGCTCTTCTCTGAAGGAATTCAAAGGTTAAAAAAAAATTTATTTTAAAAAAATGGATAGGTCCGCGCACGGGGAGTGCTCGGAGAGTGTGCGGTGAGTGCTCAGAGAGCAAACCCTATCGCCACCATTTTGTGGTTTCAGAAGAGAGTGAACAATGAAAGTTGAAAACGTGGAAAGGGGGCAGGGTTGGATGTTCTTGACCCCCTAGGCCTTCTCAGGGGGACCCTGAAGGACTCCAAAGGTTAAAAATAATGTTTATTTTTAAGAAAATACTACTTGTAGGTACTTAATTCACCCAGATAACACAACAGCTCTTTTCAGAGCTACCCTACCTCTAAAGACTCTAAATTCTTTTTTTACTCTATTTTTTTCTCTGTTTTTCCCCTTGGTACGCGTACCTGTACGCGCACCCGGAGCGCACTCCGTGAAATAAAAAAATAATAATAATAGTGATTTTGCCCTTCAGGGTCCTCCTAGGCCCCCCTAAGAATACCTAGGGGGTCAGGGGGTCTCTACCCTGCCCCCTTTTATAGTATTACCCTTTTGTTTTTTCACCTCTTTTGTTTCGATTCTACCGAGACACAAGATGGCGGATTCTCCGGACTGTTTCGAATGTTGACAGACACCCAAAAGCCAATCAGCTTTCCGCTCACGCACTTCCGTGGCGCGCCGGGTGCACTTACGGGTACGCGTACCCAAAGCGCTCGCAGCACGCATATAGATATATACATTTTTTAGAAGTAACTATTCATAAAAACCACTCACCAAATATAGAAAAGGCACTTCTGCGTACCAGTCCCTACAATTTTGCCAAGTTTGCTGTAATTCCATTCAGCGGTTCGGGCTGTAGCCGTGTCTAAACATCCTATGGAAATTAACATGGGGAAAACACGTTTTGGGACCCCCCTTTTTACTTGGCCCCCGCTTGACGAATCCCCCCAAAACTTTCAGGGAAGGAGCAGAACTGAGCTGGCCAAAATTTTGGAAAATTGCACGCAAATTCCTCAATCAACGCCAAAGTTATCCCAAATAGAATGCTGTGGATTTCCTATGGAAACTAGGTCCTAACTATAACTACCTACTGGCAACCGCCAGTAGGTAATATATATATATATATATGTATATATATATATATATATTCACTGAAAAAACCATAGGTTATAGACCATATATAGTTAGGAATTAGCATTTACAAAACCTTGAAAATTCACTGAAAAAACCATAGGTTATAGACCATATATAGTTAGGGATTAGCATTTACAAAACCTTATGTTACTCGCACAAAACCATTGAAATTCGCATATATAGTTAGTTGCAATAACTATATATCACGCGCCCGCAATCCACTGCTGATGATGTCACATATTACATCATTCATGACATGGTAAGTGACATCACTGATGACATCACTGATGACATCATCCAGTGACTGTATGTTTCTGTAAAGTTAAAATATGTCTCACATATTGAAGAATGAGTGGATGTATAAGTGTCTGGATGAAGGATTTATTAGGTGCATGACTGACTGTATGAGAGAGTGATTAAATGTGTCTCACTGAGTGCATGGGTTAGTGACTAAACTGTCTTAATTTGTGCAGCATTATATCTGTTGTTCTATAAACTGCTGCATGTGTTGATCAGTAGCTATATGAGTAACTATATGGGTTATTGATTGGTTGCCCAAGTATTTGTATGGGAGAGTGAGTGTGTGTGTGGGGGTGGCTGGGAGGTGTGTGACTCTGTGCATACATGTGTGAACAGTTGATTCACTAGATCTATGGGTTCAAAACTGCATGTGGAAACAGCTGTATGGGTGGTTGACTGTGTACGAGTGTATTGGTGAGTGAATGGATATCTCAGTGCTACATGTCAAAGTAAGTACATATGTAAAACACAGTACATGTGAGAGTTCACATATATAAATTACTGTGCATAAAGCCAGTGAATGTGTGAGTGGCTGTATGGATCATTGTGAACTTGTATCAGTGATTGTATAAGAGAGTAAATATGTGTTAGAATATGTTTCAATAAGTAAGGTGTGTATAACTGTATAGTTGAGGAAATGGAGGTGTGATTGATTCAGTGCATGACTGACTAGGTGTGTGAGTAACTCCATGGATGAGTGACAGTCTGTGAGTGTCTGTTTACTCTGAGTGTATCTAAAGTTATATTAGAGTCTGAAGAGGTTGATCGTATTATCACATGATTGATGTCATCTGTGATGTTGTCAGTGATGTCATTTGAGTTGTCATCAGTGATGTCCCTGACCATGTCATGAATGATGTAATATGTGACATCATCAGCAGTGGATTGCGGGCGCGCGATATATAGTTATTGCAACTAACTATATATGCGAATTTCAATGGTTTTGTGCGAGTAATATAAGGTTTTGTAAATGCTAATCCCTAACTATATATAGTCTATAACCTATGGTTTTTTCAGTGAATTTTCAAGGTTTTGTAAATGCTAATTCCTAACTATGGGGTCGATTAGGATCGCGGACGGACTTGAGTCCGTCCGCGACCCCAGAGTATGAGGGAACGTCCGCATGGGCTGCGGCGTTCCCTCATGTGCGATTAGGATGTGACCGCCACCCTGGCGGTCACATCCTGGATATTTAACATTGCGGCGGGTGCTGCTTCAAGCAGCACCGGCCGCAATGTTAAAAGTGCATGTGCAACATTTACATGCACAAAGCGGCAGGCACCGCGCGGTGCCTGCCGCATTGTGCATGTAAATGCTGGGGGGTACCATAGGTACCCCCCATGTGCACCCCCCACCCGCCAACACCCTGGGGGCCCGCAACGGGCCCCCAAAATCAAAAGTACACATGCTTTTCCACGGCGGAAAAAGCGCCGCGGAAAAGCATGTTTTCAAATGCTTCCTAATTTGGCCGGCGGTGTCTGATAGACACTGCCAGCCAAATGAGAGCTTTTCCACCGCGGTTGTAATCCGACCGCGGCGGAAAAGCAGCGGACAGAAACCAAGACCCACCAGCCATCGTAATGCGGCGGTGGGTCTTTGGTGAGTCCGCAGAGGATTTTCCGCCTCCTCCGGGCCGGAGGTGGCTTCCGCCGGCCCGGAGGAGGCGGAAAATCCTCCATCCTAATCGGCCCCTTGATATGGTCTATAACCTAAGGTTTTTTCAGTGAATTTCAATGGTTTTTTAATAGCAAATATCAAAAGCTTTAAAATGTCAAGTACGTGATAGGTAAAAACATTTTCTATTTTATGCACGCTGATGTGCTTTGAACGCTGCCCCCCCCCCTCTTCTCTCTTAGGAGTACTCTCTCTTTGCAGATAGTGAAGGGTAGTTAACGCAGGCCTTTGCCCCCGTTGTAATCCGTCGTGCCTGCTTCTCTCTCTATTTGATTGATTGTTATCCAAGCATTTACTGTTTTAGAATTGGTTCGCTTTGGTTCATTCTCTATTTACAAACAAGCACAGAGTCGCAATACTCTGTTTAGTCTTTGCAGATAGTGAAAAATCGTTTAAAAAAACAAAAGGAATCGAGCAAAATCAGTAGGCCACTAATGGGATCTCTTTTTGACCTCGCTAAAATAGAAACATTAAGAACAACCCCTCATGAGAAATACGAAACTAGTGAGATCAACTGATCTCCACACCATGATGGCTGCAAGACAGCTCGGCTCCGCCACCCACCCCACCCAAAATAACGACAAACCCTATGCAAATATTATAAATATATACAACACACCAGCAAAGTAACAGGGTAAAACATTTTATTAAATAACTATTTACATAACTATTTTATACTTTTTATTGCCCGATCCGGCTAGCTCAATCGATCAAGCATGAGACTCATGCACTCTGATCTCCTTGGCCTCAGTCAAGCATCAATAGTAAGATTTTCATACATGAGTGTACGTTCATGGTTTTGGTCCCTGAGTTGCTTCGATGTCACTGCCTTGCACAAATGGCATACGTCCTGGAAGTTGGGTGCCATAGTTCAGAGTTCTGAGCAGCGTTTGTAACACTGTCTGAAGCTTATTTGCACCTGCTGCAGCTTCACTATTCTCAAAGTAAGTGGGGGCCGTTTGTGGACCTGACTGCATTTGAAAACAATGTGATGCGGTGCCTCTCTAAACCGCTTGACGGAGGCCCCCGAGGGGCGGTGTGATGGCGCGGACTCGGAGGGGGCGCTTGGCTCCGACCCCCTCCCCAAGTCTTGTTGCCCTGGTGTGGCCTGAGATCGCCCCCGACATAAGCGGCCGGCTCCCGGGGTCAAGCGGAACTTTTTGCCTTTTGGTGACTCTTCCATTCTGGACCTTGTCCCACAATCCGTTCGACCTGAAGACACGTCCTGCGGTGCCCTAGTCCGACCATCACATATTCCTGCGCCAGGAAACGGCGTGGGATGCACTAGAAGGGAGAGGCGGCGCGAACGAGCCTCCCCCACCTCCCCAGGTGGAGGTTTTTCAGGTACACCCCAGCGCTTTACGCAACCAGCTGAGTTGCACCCGCTCTTGCGGCTACAGCGTCTCGCCCACCATCCACTTGAATTGCGCCCACTCTTGCAGTGCAGAGATAGGCGGCTGCCACAGGACTCTCAAAATGGCGGCCGGCTCTTCGGATTTAGGCCTGGCCCACTAAAATGGCCCTGGGACACCTTGGAACTCGGACGCTTGACTGCTAGGGCATGGACCCCATTCCCAAAAGCGTCCCCTCAGCCTTGAAGATTCTACAAAAGTCACCGGGGCCCCCGACTCCCGCAGACTTCCAGTGGTGAGCGACTGCCATGATTGCTCGCGGAATGGCCATGACGTAGCCACGGGGTGCTCTCATGCTGACGCCAGCTTCAATCTGAAACATCCAGAAACACTGTAGACTACCAATTCGCTCAGTTCCGGTGGAGCCCCAACGTGACCCAGTAGAAAAGAACTTGCCCTCCCCTTTTTTGAGTGATGGTTCTTGTTGCCTGTACCTTCTGTTGTCATTTTACAGAACTTTTTGGACTACTGAAAGGGGTTGTGTTCCGACCGCTGGTTGGTGGAGACATTTTGACTATATTCTGGACCTGCGTTGTCGCGTAATGCGTCATATGACGCGTCGCGTTAGCGCACCCGGAAGTGCTCCGGTGCGCGAGGCTCAGCTTCCCGGAAGCGATCCAGAGCGCGGCGCGTAACGTAAGCATAACAGGTCATGTGACTTGTTAATAAAACTTTTCATTGGTTCATTTTACTTTTGTTTTTCTAATGATGGAAGGCTTGGTCATATGACCTAAAAATAACGCTTTTCATTGCTTTCGAACATTTTTTTTTCCCAAATGATGAAAGCCCCACCTTTTTTTTTCTCACTCTGACTTGTAAAGCAAAGGACCCAGATGCATTTACAGTTTATCACTAACAATGTTCCAGGCTAATGTATTTTCCCGGGAAATTTACAACTGTCCTGCAAGTAAAATATTCCTTTTTCGAGAAAAAGGGCGTTTCTTCGTCCCATGAGGGAACCGTTGAGCAAAAGAGGCTCGGCCTGCTGTCTTAGTCGCTGATAGGCATGAATATCAGATTCTTATCGATCACTTTATGTTGCAGGAGTAGAAAACACAACAGCCCTTGACCATTTATCTTTACTGCGTTCCTGCATATTATACCTTTTAACCGTCATGTAATTGGACTGCTTTATTTCACTTGCCTTTTACTGATTCGAAAACAGTGGCTATTATTCAAAACTTTACCAATGTAAGTACTACTACCATGTTTTGTTTTAAAAACCTTTATTGTGAAAATGTCAGTATACAAATACGGGCCTATAACCACGTGGGCCGGCCACGGAGCAAACTGGAATCGTATATGATGAGGGGACATTTACACTGTAGAAGAACGTAACGGGCGGGCCATTAGGTTGCAAGAACTAAGGTGTCTAACAGTTGCGGAATCGGTGGACGTACATTTTATAATTAAAATACGACAAGCCAGTTACAATAAAATTATCTAGGTATACATTTGCGGGCAAGTACCATGGGTGACGTTAATACGAACTTTCAATAGTACAGTAATCAATAACACATCAGAACTTAATATCAATAGGGATGTCGAAATGTTCAATCAATTCTCATCCCCGCCCGCCATGTGCTTCAAAACTGCATACGTATCTCGTGATATCAAGGTTGGGCAACCAGTACACAACAAGGAGTTACGAGTCCCATTTATACCGGCGCCATTTTGGGCGAGGCCGAGCAGGTCCAGGATATAGTCAAAATGTCTCCACCAACCATCGACTATGATGATGTTCATAAGCTCTACTGATTAGACTAACACTCCTCTCTCCACATGAAATTAATTTGCCGCAAGTTAAACATGTCATTTCCATTTGTCCAAAGTTCTTCTGAAGATTTAGAACCGTTTCCCTTGCCTCTGATGCTGTCACTGCCACTTCATTGGTGGATGTACTGGCAGGTCGGGGTTATCCACCAAATCTCGAATTTGGGCAGCACTATAATTAATCGGGTGCCACCTCTCCATATGACGATGCATGGTATAATTACCATAACTATATTTTTTTTCGGTTCCTCTGGAGAGTACATCGTGGCAGATGAGGCAGGTAACGTACCGGGCATTTACCTTTTTTGCATGTGGAGGAAAGGAAAAAAATTCGAGCGTCCGAGTTCCAAGGTGTCCCAGGGCCATTTTAGTGGACCAGGCCCAAATCCAAAGAACAGGCCGCCATTTTGAGAGTCCTGTTGCAGCCGCCTATCGCTGTAGCAGCAAGAGCGGGCGAAACTCAGCTAGACGGCGCCCCACTGCAGATGAAGTGCCTCCACCTGGAGAGGCGGGAGAGGCTCATTTGGGCCGCCTCCCCCCCGCAGCATTGTAGGATGGCCACACCAGTACGGCAACTTGCTGGACACCACCTCGGTGCCATCCAGATCTCGGCGCGTTGTGCTGCCTTCGGCCTACTGTAGCCGCAAGTGCGGACACAACTCAGCTGGATAGCGAGTGAAACACCAAGGGGCGCCCCACTGCAGCCGAGGAGCCTCCATCTTGGGGGGGAGGCACCGCATCACATTGCTTTCCAATGCAGTCAGATCCTCAAACAGCCCCCACTTACTGACGCCACCTCACAGGCCAACAGGGCACCCCACGGCGACTTTCGGCGCAGCATTGTAGGATGGCCACACCAGTGCGGCAACTTGCTGGACACCACCTCGGTGCCATCCGGATCTCGGCGCGTTGTGCTGCCTTCGGCCTATTCGCACATCGGTCCGCTACTGACGCCGCCTCACGGGCCAACGGATTATTTTGGCTTTTTATAGCCCAAAGCCGCATAACAGGTCATGTGACTTGTTTATAAAACTTTTCATTGGTTCATTTTACTTTTGGTTTCCTAATGATGGAAGGCTTGATCATATGACCTAAAAATAACACTTTTCATTGGATTAAAACATTTTTTTTCCCAAACGATGAAAGCCCCACCTTTTTTTTTCTCACTCGGCAATCCAAAAAGGTTCTGTTAGATGACAACAGAGGGGTCAGGCAACAAGAACCATCACTCAAAAAAGGGGAGGGCAAGTTCTTCCCTACCGGGTCACGTTGGGGCTCCACCGGAACTCATCGAATTGATAGTCTACAGTGTTTCTGGATGTTTCAGACTGAAGCTGGCGTCAGCATGAGAGCACCACCATCTCGTAGCTCCGTCGTGGCCATTCCGCAAGCAATCATGACAGCCGCTCCCCACCGGAAGCCTGCGGGAGTCGGGGGCCCCCAAGACTTTTGTAGAATCTTCAAGGCTGAGGGGACGCTTTCGAGAATGGGGCCCAAGCCCAAGCAGACAAGTGTCCGAGTTCCAAGGTGTCCCAGGGCCATTTTAGTGGACCAGGCCCAAATCCGAAGAGCCTGCCGCCATTTTGAGAGTCCTGTGGTAGCCGCCTATCGCAGCACCGCAAGAGTGGGCGCAACTCAGCTGAATGGCAGATTTTGGCACAGTGTACCAAAAGCGGGCGGAATGGCAACTGAAACGGTAAAGGGGCGCCCCACTACAGCAGATGAGACTCCACCTGGGGAGGCCCGATCACGCCGCCTCCCCCCCCCTCCCCGGGGCGCCCCACGCCGTTTTTCGGAGCAGCATTGTAGGATTCCAAAACCAGTGCGGCAACTTACTGGACATCACCTGGGTGCCATCCACATCTCAGCGCGTTCTGCTGCCTTGGGACTATTCGCACAACAGACCGCTACTGACGAGGCCTCCCCCCCCCCCCCGGGGCGCCCGCGCCGTTTTTCGGAGCAGCATTGTAGGATACCAAAAACCAGTGCGGCACCCAGGTGACATCACCTAGGTGCCGTCCAGAACTCAGCACGTTGTGCTGCCTTGGGACTATTCGCACAAAAGACAGCTACAGACCATTGTTGCTTCATTTTTCAATTTTTTTTTTAAATGTGTTTACTGTTTTTGTTGCGTTGTATATATTTATAAGTTATTAAAGTTTTATAATCCTACTACTTTGTTGGAGTGCTATAGATTTTTAATGTGACACATAAGTGTAAAAACTTTGATGTACAAAGAGGCATCCCTGGAATCTTCCGCTTCAGGCTCGGTCCCACACACCCTCACAGTGAGAATCCCCTCCCCAATCACAATACAGGATGGTTATCAGATAGTAGGAACACGTGTGGTGTGACGGATCTCATGGGGTGGGGGCCTTGATCTACTGTAACTCCTTTGAAGAGGGTGATTCTTTAAAGTTGGGGCCATAAACTACATCTGCACGGCTAGGTGATAGCCTGGGACCGGCCTGGACAATCAGACACAGAGGAAGAGGAATGTCAGAGGGTGCGGTAGTGAATAGGGTGAAAGGGTGGTGTCGGGCGGGCATAGGGTGTGATTCTCAGGGAAGAACAGCGCAGATGGGGTGAGGTTTATGGCCCATGCATAAGAGAGAGAGCGGGGGTGACCAGTGCGTGGGGGAGATGCTTGCGAGGGTGGGGAGCCATGCTGAGGATCGGCGACGTGCAGAGAGTGGGTCTGGTCAAGGCATCTAAAATGGCTGCCGTGCACGACAAAATTGTGGCATTGGAAAAAAGGCAAGATGGCGCAGACAATGTTTATCAATACGGATTAATTTATAAAAATTATTTTTAACAAAATATTTACTCGCAGTGACAAAATGGCGGTCAACACTTCCTGATTTCCTTCAAATCGAACGTTAACAGACGTCACGCAGCAAAAAACAAAAAAAAACGCTCACGCGCAGCCGCTGGAAGACATGTATCAACATATATGAGCCTCCTCAGCCACCCTCAGAAAACATAAAGGGACAGGATACGTCTCCCGTACCCCCTTATACCCTGTAATTTAATAAAACGAAATACAAAATGGCGAATTCCTGTTTCGCTACCTATTCGCGACCCGGTTCGCAAACCGGGAAGCGCTTCTACCGTGAAAAATCAATTTTATTTTCTTTTTCCCACGGGACCCTTTATTAACCCCAACATCAATCCTAGGGGGTCAAGAGGGGTCTACCTTGCCCCCTTTCATTAAATTCCCCCTTCGTTTTTCTCCTCCTCTTTTCTCTCGATCCTACCGAGAGACAAGATGGCGGCCGCTCCGGACTGTTTAGAATGTTGACAGACACCGGAGAGCCAATCAGCTTCGCTTCGCAAAGCTCCGTAACGCGACAAGTACGCGAACCGGAGCGCTACCCGGGACGCTGTCACAGATATATAAATTTTTTAAAACGTTAATTTCTCAAAATCCACTGGAGCACATATATTGAGACCCAGCAAAGGCACATCGGGCTAACAGTCCCTACAATTTTGCCAAGTTTCGTGCAAATCCATTCAGCCGTTCGAGCTAAAAGTGAGGCCAAACGCCCTATGGAAAACTCAATGTTAAAAATGCGTTTTGGGACCCCCCTTTTTTCTCGGCCCCCCTTGACGAAACCCCCTCAAATTTGCAGGGGCTGCTCAGAAACAAAATGTGCCATTTTCCTGAAAATTTCAGCCGATTCGGTCCACAAACGCCAAAGTTATTAGACATAGAATTTTCAAAAGTTACATAGAGAAAAAATCCTAACTATATATACCTACTGGCGACCGCCAGTAGGTAATATATATATATATATATATATATATATATATATAACATCAACTTCTCCTTCCCTCAGGCTGAAGAAAGCAAAGGACACAACGGGTTTCAGGGGTTTGCCTTTTATTGAATTCCACCGCATAACCAGGTTTCGGCTTGTGCCTTCGTCAGATGCAAGAATTCAATTGCTTGCTCTCCGTTCGTATGTTCTTTTAAGGGCTCCTCCTCTCAGTGGTTCAGGAGCCTCACCTGCTTCGAATCACCTTTTGTTGCCAATTCGGAGGACTACCAGTCCCACAGTGCAGCATTCAGGGAATTCAGCGCGGAACGGGGCTGCCTCGTTGTTAATGCAATTCTTCCTCCTGCCCCCTTTCCTTCTGCCACGCACTTCTCTGTACCAGCATCGGAGACGCCAACATTTTCCTCGCGTCTCACCTAGCAGTCTTTGGTCCGCCGTGCAACAGCGGCTTCCTGGTGTTAGATTGGTGAGTGGCGGGTCACGGCTTAAATCCGATGCCTCGGCTACCTTCAACTGTTTCCTATGTCCCCGTGACACACTTTTGACGAAAGGGTCCTTTGTCCGCCTCATAGGTCGGCGGTAAAATAACATCAACTTCTCCTTCCCTCAGGCTGAAGAAAGCAAAGGACACAACGGGTTTCAGGGGTTTGCCTTTTATTGAATTCCACCGCATAACCAGGTTTCGGCTTGTGCCTTCGTCAGATGCAAGAATTCAATTGCTTGCTCTCCGTTCGTATGTTCTTTTAAGGGCTCCTCCTCTCAGTGGTTCAGGAGCCTCACCTGCTTCGAATCACCTTTTGTTGCCAATTCGGAGGACTGCCAGTCCCACAGTGCAGCATTCAGGGAATTCAGCGCGGAACGGGGCTGCCTCGTTGTTAATGCAATTCTTCCTCCTGCCCCCTTTCCTTCTGCCACGCACTTCTCTGTACCAGCATCGGAGACGCCAACATTTTCCTCGCGTCTCACCTAGCAGTCTTTGGTCCGCCGTGCAACAGCGGCTTCCTGGTGTTAGATTGGTGAGTGGCGGGTCACGGCTTAAATCCGATGCCTCGGCTACCTTCAACTGTTTCCTATGTCCCCGTGACACACTTTTGACGAAAGGGTCCTTTGTCCGCCTCATAGGTCGGCGGTAAAATAACATCAACTTCTCCTTCCCTCAGGCTGAAGAAAGCAAAGGACACAACGGGTTTCAGGGGTAGGTAATATATATATATTACCTACTATATATATATATATATATATATTACCTACTGGCGGTATATATATATATATATATATATATATATATATATATATATATATATATATATATATATATATATATATATATATATATATATATTACCTACTGGCGGTCGCCAGTAGGTAGTTATAGTTAGGATTTTTTTCAATGTTAAATCTCAGAATTCTTTTTGGAATAACTTTGGCGCCGGTTGACGAATCTGCCTGAAAATTTCCTGAAAATGGCCGCGCGGCGCTTCGGTCCTTCCCTTAAAGTTTGGGGGGGATTCGTCAAGCGGGGGCCGAGATAAAAGGGGGGTCCCAAAACGCGTTTTCTCCATGTTAATTTCCATAGGGCGGTCGATTTCACTTTTAGCCCGAACGGCTGAATGGATTTACACCAAACTTGGCAAAATTGTAGGGACTGGTAGCCCGATGTGCCTTTGCTATGTCTCAAGATAGGTGCTCCAGTGGATTTTGAGTAATTTAGGTTAAAAAAAAATATATATCTATAGGCGCGCCCCGGTACGCGCACCGGGGAGCGCACCGGGCGCGCCACGCGACTTGCGTACGGAAAGCTGATTGGCTCTCGGGTGTCTGTAAACACTCTAAACAGTCCGGAGCGGCCGCCATCTTGTGTCTCGGTAGGATTGAGACATGAGAGGTGGCCAAAACAAAGGGGGAAATGACCATAAGGGGGCAGAGTAGACACCCCCTGTCCCCCTAGGTTTGATGTGGGGGCCAATAAAGGGCTCCACGGGGTCTCAAATTTTTTTTTTTTCGATTTTCGCCGGGGAAGCGCCTGGTACGCGCACCGGGGAGCGCACCGGGGAGCGTACTATGGGAAAAAAATCACTTCAAAAAATTGTATGTTTATTAATTGTTTTTTTGTTGTTTTTTTTATTTTATTTAAGTACCTACATGTAGGTACCAATGCAGAGACTTAAATTTAATGTACACCATCTCCTCTGTAGATATCTTGCATGTTGTTATCGAAGTTATTGTGGTATATGGAATCCATAACATAGTCTGTCAGGAAAGCAGAAACAGATCTTTTAAGCACTCCCTGAGAAGTCCTAGGGGATCATGGGTAGTCTATCCTGATCCCTTATGATGAAAAAGAGGTGTAAAATACACATAGGAGATAATATAGTGGGAGAAAGGTAGTAACTATGAGTAAACTTACTATGTAACAGAAAAAAAGTTGCACAGTATACTATAAGTCTCATTTTATAATATAATTATTTTGGTAATACTTCATGAATTACATATAAAAATGAATATTGTCTCAAACAATTTAAAATTATTAAATATAAATTTATTCCTCTGATTCTTTTTCATAATTTATTAAAACTTGTAACATAATATTGTCCGGTATTTCTTCATAATTATAAGTACGTGATTCCATTTGTTCCAAACATTCTATAAACTGTTGGTCCAAAGAGTCATCCATGAAATCAACTTTATCTTTTTGCTCTTCTGGATTTTCCACCTTTACTTCGATAGAAGTAACATTTGCTTGTTTTTCTCCTTCCATTTTCTTTCTGAAAATTGCATAAAAATTAACTATATTAGTAGAGTTAGGGTACTGTTGGGTTTAAGTTTAGACAGGTTTAAGTCCTTGACCACGGTACATAAAGCCTTCTATAAGACTGGCCCGTACTGATTCAAGCCATGTTCTCCCCCTATTCCCCTCAACGGACCCTCAGATCTAATAATAAGAATCTGTTAGTGGTCCCTAAAACAAAAAGAACACGTACAGGCGGGAGACGCTTTTCGCTACAGGCAACCAAACTATGGAATAGTCTTCCTGACTCCATTAGATTGGAACCCAATCATCAAAAATTCAGGAGGCTAGTTAAAACTCACCTGTTCGCCTAACTCTGTGAATGAATGAGCAAAGGGCGCCGGGATGCCTACGGGTAGCTGTGCGCGTAACAAATGTGTAATTCATTCATTCATTCATTCATTCAGGTACTTTTGAGTTTTTAACAGTGAAGTAATTTTTGGGCTGTGTATGGTTTCAGGCAGGAAGTAGAACTATTAAAAAGTGCATGTGATGAAGCCTAAGTAAATTCATAATTATACCAGAGAAGCCTAACTCAATCCATAACTATTACAGAGAAGTCTATCTCAATCTATAACTATTACAGAGGGATAGTATATAACTAACAGAATATTTTTTCTCAAATTAACTTAAAGTGCACAACATACTTCACTTTCCAAAATAACAACTTACCTTTGAGAAATCAGTTGAAGTTGTCAGTGTTATTTCTTTTCAAATGTACTTCAGGAAGCAGTAGTCAAAATGGCTGTGTTTCCCTCTCTTCTTTTATATATATTCTTGTACATAACCAATCAAATGTCAGGAAATAATCGTAGAAAATGAAAGAAACTTTTTAATTGGTTGTAAATTCTAACATTTCATATGTGTTTTTGTCATGTAATTTACCTCAGGATATTTAGACAGGCCTGTAGCCTAAATGTCTCAATGGAATTCCACCAAATTTGGGCAAATGGTAGGGACTGGTATGTAGTAGGGCCTATTCTATATTTGATGAAAGTGTCTCCAGTGGTTTTTCTGAAAATTAATTTCCTACCTTTTTTTATGGAGCGCTTACCGGTGCGCGCTCCGGTACGCGCACCGGGAGTGTAACGGGAGTCCTCTATTTTGTGTTTTGTTACAATCGAGACACAAGATGGAGGGCAAACAATGTTCGGTATGGCTAGAAGGGGGCACGGTAGAGACTTCTTGACCCTCTAGGTTTTCCGAGGGGGGCTTAGGAGGCTCATAAAGGTAAAAAAAAAAGAATTCTTTAATTTTTCGCGGGGGAAGCGCCCGGTACGCGCACCGGTAAGCGTACCGGGAAGTGTACTTTGGTGAAAAATTGTGAAAAAAGTTAGAAAAAGATAAACGTTTTGAATGATCAGAGGTAGGGTAGCTCTGAAAAGAGCTTTTGGTTCTGTGGTTGAGTTAGGTACCTACAAGTAGGTTCCAATGCACAGTCTTAAATTCAGGAGGAATATTCTATCTCCCTCATCTGAGAAGTGCACACCATCTCCTCTGTAGATGTCTTGCATGTTGTAACGCAAGTTGTTATTGTATATTGAACCCATTCCACAGTCTCTCATGTAAGCAGAAACAGATTTATTCACACGTTTCCGTGCTTTCTCAAATTGTGGATAAAATTGGTTGGACCAGTTCCATTTCTGTCTTTGGCATATATTTGAATATACCAAGGCAGTTTGTGGAAAAAGTGTCATCAATTGATCAAGGTGTCATTTAATAGCATTTCCAGACCAACCCCAGTCATAGTGCCCAAATCATTTCCACCACAGTGCACTATTAAGAGGTCAGGGCTTGGCAGATGCAAAAAGGTTTTCACCAATGGTATCAGTTGATGACATCTCAATCCTCTCTGGCCAATCCACTTGATTTCCAGATTTGATAAATCAAGGTTGTGATAATTTCTGCTTGCTGCATACCTTTGAGCCCAGTGGATGTAGCTATGTCCAATAATCCATACAGAATACATGATGTGAGAAGGTTCTGGTGCAGTCAGATGAAGTGTGGGAATGAAATGGCAGTTGGAACAGTAGGAGCTTACAAAAAAATAATTGTGGAGTTTCACTGCTCTTGAATCACAAGCAATGATTGGTGGATTCAGATAGTTGAAAACTGAAAGTTTGGGTGCATGGTTGTGTTGTGTGAAAGAAGCAATTTGAATGGTTAAAAAAACAGTCACTAAAAGCAATAATACCCTGGATAAGCTGGTGTATTGAGAGGTCAAACATACTTGCTGAGTTAATTTGCAACATTGTACAATAAACTTTTGAACCTGAGAGTTCAGTTAGGAGGGAGTTGCTATGGTAACAGATAGAAAGATCTGAGAGGGGGAAGGGTGTTGGTTTGAAAATAGTGAGGGAAGACTTTTGATTGGTTGAATTAAGGCATATGTGTACAAAGTTAGAGATTTCTATGCCAGTCTTGGTTTCAGTGTATTGAGTGCACATCTTTTGCTCTGCTAAAGAAAAATTGGTGTCTGTGTCTGACACTGTTTTCAATCTTCCAAAGCATTTGTAAAGGTAAGAAATTATTTATTTAATTAAGATAGAGACTTGTTTGCTCTATGGAGAATATTTGGAAGCAGATAGTTATGTTTCAGAAGTGAAATTGTATGCTAGTATATAGGTCCTGTGTTGTGTTTCTAAAATGTTATACAAAAAACGATTTTGGGTGCAAATGAATGGTATTTTCATTTGGCCCTTATTTATGATTGCCTTATGCAACTGGTGCATCACTTTATACATGGGAAATAAGTGACGCTCTTGTGGCGCAAGGCCTTCATAAATAAGGCCGAGAGTTTGTTGGCTGTTGATTTGTTATTTGCTTTTTGATAATATTTATTATGAACATTTGCAAGATAGTGGATTTGTATTTTGGGACACAGTGATGTTTCAAAGCTGATATTGAGTGGTTGTACATATGTTCTGCGCAGTGTTTCTTAAATGTTATTCAAAAAACGATTTTGGGTGCAATTCATTGGTATTTTCATTTGGCCCTTTTTTATGATTGCCTTGTGCAGCTGATGCATCACTTTAAACATGGGTAATAAGTGATGCACTGGTGGCGCAAGGCCTTCATAGATAAGGCCCTGAGTTTATTTGCTTTTGGTTTGTTTTTGGCTTTTTGATAATGCTTGATATCAACATTTGCAAGATAGAGGATTTGTATTTTGGGAAACAGTGATCTTTCAAAAGTGAAATTCTGTGCTTGTACATAGGTTCTGAGCAGTGTTTCTAAAATGTTATTCAAAAAACGATTTTGGGCGCAAATCAATGGTATTTTCATTTGGCTCTTATTTATGATTGCCTTGTGCAGCCAGTGCATCACTTTATACATGTGAAATAAGTGACGCTTTTCTGGTGCAAGGTCTTCATAAATAAGGCTCTGAGTTTCTTTGCTCTTGGTTTGTGCTCTGCTATTTGATAATGCTTGATATCAACATTTGCAAGATAGAGGATTTGTATTTTGGGAAACAGTGATCTTTCAAAAGTGAAATTCTGTGCTTGTATATAGGTTCTGAGCAGTGTTTCTAAAATGTTATTCAAAAAACGATTTTGGGTGCAAATGAATGGTATTTTCATTTGGCCCTTATTTATGATTGCCTTGTGCAACCGGTGCATCACTTTATACATGGGAAATAAATGACGCTCTTGTGTCGCAAGGCCTTCATAAATAAGGCTCTGAGTTTGTTGGCTGTTGATTTGTTATTTGCTTTTTGATAATACTTATTATGAACATATGCAAGGTAGTGGATTTGTATTTTGGGACACAGTGATGTTTCAAAGCTGATATTGAGTGGTTGTACATAGGTTCTGCGCAGTGTTTCTTAAATGTTAATCAAAAAATGATTTTGGGTGCAATTCATTGGTATTTTCATTTGGCCCTTTTTTATGATTGCCTTGTGCAGCTGATGCATCACTTTAAACATGGTGTACAACGTTTAGCACGCATTTTTTACAACACACTACCATTACAACGCAGGCATTACCACGCATACCATTACAACGCATTGCGCTGGGGGGCGCTCTAGGATAGGGAATAAGTTTAATTTTATATCCAACACCTTCCCTAGTGTCCACGGGGACTGGAGTTGGAATATAAAATTATACTTACCACTATCCAGCACCTCAAAGCGCTATGCGTTGTAACGGTATTCGTTGTAAATACCGCGTTGTAAAGGTATGCGTGGTAATAGTATGCGTGCTAACGTCATACGTCCCTTTAAACATGGGTAATAAGTGACGCACTGGTGGCGCAAGGCCTTCATAAATAAGGCCCTGAGTTTATTTGCTTTTGGTTTGTTTTTGGCTTTTTGATAATGCTTGATATCAACATTTGCAAGATAGAGGATTTGTATTTTGGAAAACAGTGATCTTTCAAAAGTGAAATTCTGTGCTTGTACATAGGTTCTGAGCAGTGTTTCTAAAATGTTATTCAAAAAACCGATTTTGGGTGCAAATGAATGGCATTTGCATTTGGCCCTTATTTATGATTGCCTTGTGCAACCGGTGCATCACTTTGAACATGGGAAATAAATGACGCTCTTGTGGCGCAAGGCCTTCATAAATAAGGCTCTGAGTTTGTTGGCTGTTGATTTGTTATTTGCTTTTTGATAATACTTATTATGAACATATGCAAGATAGTGGATTTGTATTTTGGGACACAGTGATGTTTCAAAGCTGATATTGAGTGGTTGTACATAGGTTCTGCGCAGTGTTTCTTAAATGTTAATCAAAAAACGATTTTGGGTGCAATTCATTGGTATTTTCATTTGGCCCTTTTTTATGATTGCCTTGTACAGCTGATGCATCACTTTAAACATGGGTAATAAGTGACGCACTGGTGGCGCAAGGCCTTCATAAATAAGGCCCTGAGTTTATTTGCTTTTGGTTTGTTTTTGGCTTTTTGATAATGCTTGATATCAACATTCGCAAGATAAAGGATTTGTATTTTGGAAAACAGTGATCTTTCAAAAGTGAAATTCTGTGCTTGTACATAGGTTCTGAGCAGTGTTTCTAAAATGTTATTCAAAAAACGATTTTGGGTGCAAATTAATGGTATTTTCATTTGGCCCTTATATATGATTGCCTTGTGCAACCGGTGCATCTCTTTATACATGGGAAATAAGTGACACTCTTGTGGCGCAAGGCCTTCATAAATAAGGCTCTGAGTTTGTTGGCTGTTGATTTGTTATTTGCTTTTTGATAATACTTATTATGAACATATGCAAGATAGTGGATTTGTATTTTGGGACACAGTGATGTTTCAAAACTGATATTGAGTGGTTGTACATAGGTTCTGCGCAGTGTTTCTTAAATGTTATTCAAAAAACGATTTTGGGTGCAATTCATTGATATTTCCATTTGGCCCTTTTTTATGATTGCCTTGTGCAGCTGATGCATCACTTTAAACATGGGTAATAAGTGACGCACTGGTGGCACAAGAACTTCATAAATAAGGCCCTGAGTTTGTTTGCTTTTGGTTTGTGTTCCGCTTTTTGATAATGCTTGATATCAACATTTACAAGGTAGAGGATTTGTATTTTGAGAAATAGTGACGTTTCAAAAGTGATATTGAGTGATTGTACATAGGTTCTGCGCAGTGTTTCTTAAATGTTATTCAAAAAACGATTTTTGGGTGCAATTGATTGGTATTTTCATTTGGCCCTTGTTTATGATTGTCTTGTGCAGCTGATGCATCACTTTAAACATGGGTAATAAGTGACGCACTGGTGGCGCAAGGCCTTCATAAATAAGGCCCTGAGTTTATTTGCTTTTGGTTTGTTTTTGGCTTTTTGATAATGCTTGATATCAATATTTGCAAGATAGAGGATTTGTATTTTGGGAAACAGTGATGTTTCAAAAGTGAAATTCTGTGCTTGTACATAGGTTCAGAGCAGTGTTTCTAAAATGTTATTCAAAAAACGATTTTTGGGGCAAATGAATGGTATTTTCATTTGGCCCTTATTTATGATTGCCTTGTGCAGCCGGTGCATCACTTTATACATGTGAAATAAGTGACGCTTTTCTGGTGCAAGGTCTTCATAAATAAGGCTCTGAGTTTCTTTGCTCTTGGTTTGTGCTCTGCTATTTGATAATGCTTGATATCAACATTTGCAAGATAGAGGATTTGTATTTTGGGAAACAGTGATGTTTCAAAAGTGAAATTCTGTGCTTGTACATAGGTTCTGGGCAGTGTTTTTAAAATGTTAATCAAAAAACGATTTTTAGTGCAAATCAATGGAATTTATATTTGGGTCTAATTTATGATTGCCTTGTGCAGCCGGTGCATCACTTTAAATATGGAAAGAAAGTGACGCACTGGTGGCGCAAGGCCTTCATAAATAAGGCCCTGAGTTTATTTGCTCTTGGTTTGTGCTCTGCTATTTGATAATGCTTGATATTAACATTTGCAAGGTAAAGGATTTGTATTTTAGGAAACAGTGAGGTTTCAAAAGTGATATTGACTGCTTATAGATAGGTTTTGCCCTGTGTTTTTTAAATGTTATTCAAAAAACGATTTTTGGTGCCAATCAATGGTGTTTTTATTTGGGTCTTATTTATGATTGTCTTGTGGCGCCGGTATGTCACTTTTAATATGGGTTGCAGTGGTGGTGCAAGGCCTTCATAAAGAAGGCCCTGAGTTGCTGTTGTATAAACTTAAATATGTTGCAATTTATTGTTTTTATTGTTTGCTTTTTGACATTACTTTGTTGTTTGCTAATAGTGGTCTTTCATGTGGTTTTTTCTCAGAACAACAGATTCAAATCAACTTCTGAAAAGCAAGCAAAAATGCCTTCAAGGCAAAGAATTATCAAAAATACCATACGTAAAAGGAGAACATCAACAACAGAATTTATGGAATCCTTTACAACAACTACTTCAAAAAACACCAGAAAAGCTTCTGGTAAGCCAATTAAGTCTTTTCTTCGCAACATATGTCGTACAAAAAGAAATGATATTGCTAATGTGAATATTCAGAAAGAGACAGCAAATCTAAAAAGGAAGGAGAGGCCCACAAAAAATGTCTCGATTGGAGCAGGAGAGAAGAGAATGGATAGCAATAGAAGGGTAAATCAATTTAGGGACATTCGTAGGCGAATGTTTCGCAATAGGGTAGTTTTAAATTTGCTAAAAAATGATAAGAAAGGTAAACTGAGAACTGCTTTTTACAAGAAAAAGAAAAGTGTAGAGAAGAATGTTGATCAGGCTTTTGAAGTTAAGAAAAAATTATTTATTTTAGTAATCAATAGAATTAGGATACTTAATAAGGCAATTGATGTTTTCAAATTGAACAGTAGATGGAAAAGAATTATTAATCGGAGTAATTTTTGTGAAGTATTTTCTGGTGAATGGATGCATAGTTCAAGTTCTGAGCCATTTTTCAATGAGGAGAGTTACTTTCAGGAAAATGATTTGGTGCATGCAGTTGACACCAGTGGTCGAGCATATGAGGTGAAAGATGGTTGTGTGATGGAAAAAGAGAAACTTGTGTCTAGAGATGCAGAAGAGGTGTTAGCTGATGAAGTTTTAGGGAGACGTACTAAGGGTCCAGTGTACACATGGAAGTGCAGTAGTATTTGTAGTGTGCGACAGGATTCAATCGATTTGCTTCGAAATTTCTTACGTACATATAGTAAGAAAAGTCTCAAACAAAAAATGAAGATCTTGCAAGAGTTAGATCCTTGCAGAGTGAGAGAAAGCACAGGTTTGCATGGGCATTCACTAGCTTGTCTTTCTAGAAAAGTATGTCAGAGTGTTTTTCATCATTTTAGGATGTTAGCAGTGCATCATAATAAGGTGAGCAAATTAGTGAGAAAGTCGTATTATGCAAAAAGTCCAGCACTTAAGCTTAAACAGTTAAACAGTGCTCTTTTGCATGGATCTGAAGTGGATGTGAAGACTATTTGTGAAGAAATTGAGTTTTGTTATTTTGGGAACAAAGAGGACAGTGTAGAAATGGATATAGTAATGGATGGTAATGTGGAAGATAATGGACAGATTTCAAGTACAGAAAAGTTTGACGAGGAAATTACCAAGTTTAAGGTGAAATCAAGTGAAAGGCCTAATTTAACTTGTGTGTGTTGTCGACGGACTCATTATAAGATTCAGACTAGGTTAGTTGATTTATATGCAAAAAGTGAATTGGAAAATAATAGTGAATGGAAGGATTTTGTAAGTTATTTGTTGGTGGAGAATTCTTTTGATTTGAGTTTTGATCAGCGTATTTGTAATTATTGTTTAAAAAAATTAAATGAAAATAGAATGCCTGCTAGAGCAGTTCATAATAATCTTCAGTTGATAGATATTCCTTCTGAATTGATGGATTTAAATACTTATGAATCTATTTTGATTCAAAGTGTCCATCCTTTTCAGGCTATTGTTCGCATGGAGCCTAAGACAGGGAAATTGCCTCCATCAGATTTACAGAGAGGATTAAAGGGAAGAGTTGTTTATTTGCCTCTAGATGTAAAGAAAAATATTGATACAATTGGTGTAGAAAGAGTAGAAGAGGATCCTCTAGTTATTCTAGTTATTGGGGTTCCGACAAAGAGTAAGAAAATCTGGCAAGATTTAGTGGATGTTAGGAAAGTCAAAAAGGCAACGTTGTATTTGGTCAAAAACAATGAGTACTACAAAGATGTAAGTGTTGGAGCAGAGGAAACAGCTACAGAAGAAGACAGTGATTGTTCAGTTGGTCAAATTGAAAAAGTTGATGTGTCTAGAAGTGAAGAAATATATGAACATTATACTGTTCATCCTTTGCATTCCAAAGAAGTAATGGGAAATGCAATTGACTTGTTTCAAATGAAAGCAGCAAAAGGAAGTCCTATTAGTGTATGGGAAGAAAGTTTGGAAGCTCATTGTTTTCCACAATTATTTCCAACAGGTCGTGGTGGACGATATGATGATCGACCAGTTCAAATTCCTGCAGCTGAATACCGGACTCTAAGATTATATGCTGAAGATCCAAGGTTTCGTCAATGCATTCCATATTTGTTTCATCTACTGTTTGAAAGTGATTTGTCTGGGCTTTCTTATGCAGTTAATCATATACTGAAAAGTGGAGCTCATCTGCAAAATGTTTCTGCAAGGGACTTTATGGAGAAAGTTAATCTGCAAGATAGTATTTTGGAATCTCAGCTAATCAATCTCATGGCATGTCAACGTGGAACCAATGAGTATTGGTTCCGTCGTCATGGAGAATTGAAATGTATGCTAAGAAACTTAGGAACTCCTACATGGTTCCTCACTCTTAGCTGTGCTGAGTATGCATGGGACGACTTACTTGAATTTCTACGAGAGGCAAATGGAAACATACCAAATATAGAATTGAAAACACCTGGAGAACTGTGTTATTTGGATCCAGTAAATGTTTGCAGATATTTTAATCATAGATTTGAAGCTATGATGTCTTTTATTACTAACAAAAAAAATCCTCCCCTTGGAGAGGTTTTGGATTTGTTTTGTAGGAAGGAATATCAAGCGAGAGGTGCTCCTCATATACATATGTTGTTATGGATTAAAGATGCACCCAAATTTGGATCAGATTCGGATGAAACAGTGATGAGTTTCATTGAAGAGTAGTCAACATGTGCTGTTCCAAAATCTACTGAAGAAAACAGTTTAAGGCAACAAGTTTTACGTTTTCAATCTCATCGTTGTGGAAAGTACTGTCGTCGAAAATTTAAAAACAAGGAAAAGTACTACACGAAATGTCGTTTTGCATTTCCACGACCAGTAATTTCTAAGGGAAGAGTAAATAATTTGATGTCATCTCTACGACATACTGTGACGAGGAAATCTCCCAAAAATACATACAATTTGAAAAGAAATGAAGAATCTAAGTACATCAACGATTACAACTCAGTGATTTTGTCCATGTGGAATGCTAACATGGATATTCAGTTTGTTGCTGACAATTCTATTGCTGTGGCTCGATATGTGACATCTTACATCACCAAAAAAGAAAAGACAGAACTGAAGGAAATGTGGGAGGACATTTCACATGAAAAGAGTCTAAGCAAAAAATTATATAGTTTCAGTTTGAAGATGTTGTTGCATCGAGAAATTGGAGCATATGAATGTTCTGATCGGTTATCATCAGCAAGTCTCTATGCCAAATCAAGAACAATCATTTGGGTGAGTCTAGGTCTTGCTGCAACACGAAACCGAGTTTCGAAATCTGTACAAGAAATTGAATATTTGGCGGAGAAAGAACCAAACAGTACAGACATTTTGAAGACAAATATGTTGGATACATACTATCCAAATAGAAGTACTCACCTTGAGAACACTTGTTTGTATGAAGTTCTGCAAAACTACAGCTATAAGAGGAATATCACAGAAGATATCAATAATGGAAAATATGCAGTCATTGGCTATGAAGGATGTCTAGTGAAGCAGAAAAAAGGCCATTTGATTAATCATCGAAAATTGAGTTGTGAAGCTCCAGACAAAAGAGAATTTTACTATTTTGCTCTTTTGCAACTGTTTAAGCCATGGCGTACAGAAGAGGAACTACTTGGAGATTTTCTCTGTTATGAAGACTCTTTTAATGCAACTAAGGATACCATAGAATGTCCTATTTTTCTAGATTATCTGCAAATGTTGAATGAAGAAATAGAGCAAGAAACCACAATTGCTGAAGAGATAGCTAGAGACAGTTCTCAAGATAGTCAGAGTTCTACTTCATTGAGTCAGGATCCACTAGGAGGACCTATTATCCAAAATGAAGCTGCCACTGCCATGGATGAGGTGGAAAGAGCTATGGAACAAGCTCAAGAGGATTGAGTTAACTTAGAAGATTTGGTAAAGCAACTAAACGTTGAGCAGAAAAAGATATATGATGAAGTCACAGAGCAGATTGAACATGGATTCAGACATGAGAAAAAAGAGTGCTCATGTACATCATTTGACCCTGTCCGATGTACATAAGTGGAGAAGCGGGGACAGGAAAAAGTTTTCTAATTAAAGCCATTGCAAGTTATCTGCAGAAAAGGACTGATTAACCACTGTCTTGTGGTGTAACTGCTCCAACTGGTCTGGCAGCACATAATATTAAAGGGATTACTCTACATCGTTTACTGATGCTGCCAGTTGAGCATGATAATAAATTGCATTACAACAAGTTATCTGGAGATGCGTGTTCCGAAGTTTCAAGAGTCTTGAAGAAAATGAAACTTCTTATTATTGATGAAGTAAGCATGGTCTCAAATCTAATGCTTGCTTTTGTGCATTTGAGAATGCAAGAAATTCTTAGAACAGAGTATGATGTGTTATTTGGAGGAAAACACATTATTGTTTTTGGAGATCTATTGCAGTTGACTCCAGTAAAAGGACAACCAGTGTTTAAAATGCTCACACATGAAGATACCAGGAAGTCCCTGGAAGCATTGGAAACGTTAATATATGGATACATTTTAAATATGCTGAACTGCTTCAAAATATGTGACAGGCAAAGGATGAAGATTATAAAAATATTTTACAAGACGTAAGAATTGGAAAAGTAAGCGAGCTTGGGAAAAAAGCTTTACATGGTCGATTAATTTCAAATTTGTATCCAAATGAAAACATTCTTCCAGAGAATATTTTTAAAGAAATGACTGAGAAGAAATCTGGGATATGTTTGATGCCAACTCTGCAAGAATGTTCCATCTTCAACAACAAAATGTTAGAGTTAGAAAACGAAGAGATTGTGAAACTGGAAGCAATAGATAAAATAGAGCATATGGGTGCAACAATTGTTTTGTCTGAAAATTTGAAAACTAAATTGGATTCATTAGAGAAAAGTATTTCTAAAACAGCTGGTTTTGAAAAGACTCTGAATGTGTGTTTAAATTGTCGTATCATTTTGAGAAGGAATTTAAATGTTGAAAGAGGTCTGGTAAATGGAGCAATGGGTTATGTTGTTGATTTTGTGAATTATAGAAATAGAGATGGAATTGCATTTTTAAAAATAAAATTTGATGGCATTGAGCAAGTACAACAAATCAGTCGTTGTTCTGCTAGATTTTTGCTTGTAAAAGACTTATATGTTCGCCGAAAACAGTTTCCATTTTGTTTGGCATATGCAGTAACAATTCATAAATCTCAAGGTTTAAGTGTAGATAATGCTTTAGTGAACACAGCTCTCACAGCCCACATGGCTCACACTCTCACAGCCCAAACAGCTCTCACAGCTCTCACAGCCCACAGAGACCTCACAGCCCACACAGTCCTCACAGCCCACACAGCTCTCACATCCCACACAGCTCTCACAGCCCACACAGCTCTCACAGCCCGCCTAGGTAGACCGAGGCACAAAAGAAGCAGAGCTCATAGCCCACATAGCTCTCACAGCCCACACAGCGCTCACAGCCCACACAGCTCTCAAAGCCCACACAGCCCTCACAGCCCACACAGCCCACACAGCCCTCACAGCCCTCACAGCACACACAGCTCTCACAGCCAACACAGTTCTCACAGCCCCACAGCTCTCACAGCCCACACAGCTCTCACAGGCCTCACAGCCCACACAGCCCTCACAGCCCACACAGCTCTCACAGCCCACACAGCTCTCACAGCCTTCACAGCCCACACAGCCCACACTCTCACAGCCCAAACAGCATTCATAGCCCACACAGCTCTCACAGCCCAAACAGCTCTCACAGCCCACACAGCTCTCACAGCCCACACAGCTCCCACAGCCCACACAGCTCTGGCAAAGATAATACCAGCAGAGAACAAGCACTGGCAAAGACAATAACGGCAGCAAACAAACACTGGCAAAGACAATAACGGCAGAAAAAAAACACTGGCAAAGACAATAACGGCAGCAAAAAATAAACACGGACAAAGGCAATACCAGCAGCGAACCAACACTGGCAAAGATAATACAATCAGGGGGGCAGGGGCACAAAAAACGGCACAATCAGGGTACAGAAGGCCCGACAAACGGCACAATCAGTGGGCAGAAGGCAAGAAACAACGGCACAATTAGTGGGCAGAAGGCAACAAATACGGCACAATCAGGGAGCAGAAGGCAAAAAATACAGCACAATTAGGGTGCAGAAGGCAATAAATATGGCACAATCAGGGTGCATGAGGCAGGAAATACGGCACAATCAGGGGGGCAGATGCCAAGAAATACGGCACAATCAGGGGGGCAGAAGGCAAGAAATACGGCCCAATCAGAGAGCATCTTGCTCCGGTCCAAAAATCGGATCCCTAGGGCTGCTCAGGTGGTCCCACAAGGATATTAACATATTTAAATGTTATCCGCTAATAGAATTTGCATTTTCAAAACCTTGCAAATTCACTGAAAAAAACATAGGTTTCAGGCCTTATTCAGGTAGGAATTGGCATTTAAAAAACCTTTGAAATTCACTGAAAAAACCATAGGTTTTAGGCCTTATATAGTTAGGAATTAACATATAAAAAAACCATTGAAATTCACTGAAAAAAACATAGGTTTTAGGCCTTATATAGTTAGGAATTAGCATTTAAAAAACCTTGAAAATTCACGGAAAAAACCATAGGTTTCAGGCCCTATATAGTTAGGAATTAACATATAAAAAACCACTGAAATTGCTCCTATATAGTTAGTTGAACTAACTATATATTTCGCGCATTCGCAATCCACTGCTGATGATGTCACATATTACATCATTCATGACATGGTCAGTGACATCACTGATGACATCACTGATGACATCACTGATGACATCACTGATGACATCATCCAGTGTCTGTGTGTTTTTGTAAAGTTTAAATATGTTTTACATATTGAAGAATGAGTGGATGTATAAGAGTATGGATGAAGGATTTGATTGTATAAGTGAGTAAGTATGTGTTAGTATATCTGTGAAAATGTAAGCTGTTCTGTGTTTAACTGTATAGATGAAGAAATCAAAGTGTGATTGATTCTTTACAGGACTGACTAGGTGTGTGAGTAACTCCATGGATGAGTGGCAGTGTGTGAGTGTCTGCATAGGTGTATGAGTGCATATGATAGCGTTGTAATAATGAGTGACTGTATGTACGAGTGATTGTATGGCTGAATGAGTGAATGTGTGTGTAGACGTAGGAATCAGTGAGTGCGTATGTAGAAACTGGTATTCGTGTGTCAATGGTTTCAAAAATGATACTCTGTATTTAACACTAGGTGTAACAGAGGTTATATTAGAGTGTAAGGAGGAGCATTGTATTATCATATGAAGTATATCATCAGTGGTGTGATCATTGATGTCAAATTAGATGTCATCAGTGATGTCATCAGTGATGTCATTTGAGATGTCATCAGTGATGTCATTAGTGATGTCACTGACCATGTCATGAATGATGTAATATGTGACATCATCAGCAGTGGATTGCGAATGCGCGAAATATATAGTTAGTTCAACTAACTATATAGGAGCAATTTCGCAATTTCAGTGGTTTTTTATATGTTAATTCCTAACTATATAGGGCCTGAAACCCATGGTTTTTTCAGTGATTTTTCAAGGTTTTTTAAATGCTAATTCCTAACTATATAAGGCCTAAAACCTATGGTTTTTTCAGTGAATATATATATATATATATATATATATATATATATATATATATATATATATATATATATATATATATATATTATCTACTGGCGGTCGCCAGTAGGTAGTTATAGTTAGGATTATTTTGTATAGGGAATTCGCAACATTCTATTGGGAATAACTTTGGCGCCGGTTGAGGAATCTGCCTGAAATTTTCCTCAAATTTGCCTCGCGAAGCTCCGCTCCTTCCTTGATAGTTTGGGGGGGATTCGTCAAGCGGGGGCGAGATAAAAGGGGGGTCCCAAAACGTGTTTTCCCCATGTTAATTTCCATAGGACGGTCGAACTCACTTTTAGCCTGAACGGCTGAATGGATTTCCACCAAACTTGGCAAAATTGTAGGGACTGGTAGACTGATGTGCCTTTGCTATGTCTCAAGATATGTGCTCCAGTGGATTTTGAGTAATTTAGGTTCCAAAAAATATATATATCTATAAGCGCGGCCCGGTACGCGCACCGGGGCGCGTACCAGCGCGCTACGCGAGTTCGCGCGCGGAAAGCTGATTGGCTCTCGGGTGTCTGTCAACATTCCAAACAGTCTGGAGCGGCCGCCATCTTGTGTCTCGGTAGGATCGAGACACAAGAGGTGGCAAAAAAAAGGGGGAAATGACCAAAAAGGGGCAGGGTAGACCCCCCTGACCCCCTAGGTTTGAGGTGGGGGCCATAAAAGGGCCCCACGGGGCAAAAAAAAAAATATTTTTTTTTTCGATTTGCACGGGGGGAGCGCCCGGTACGCGCACCGGGGAGCGTACCGGGGAGCGTACCATAGGGAAAAAAGAATGACAGATTTTTTAAAAAATGTAGCCTTTTTTTATAAATTGGAAGTAGTTCTAAAAAGAACTGTTTTTTTCTTCTTTTTGTTGTTTTATATTTTTTTATTGTTTTTTTGAACATTTTGTACTTTTTTTGGCTTTTATGAACAATTTGATATTTTTTTGTTATTTTTATGGGGAGAAACAAAAAACAGGGAATTGTAAACTGCTCAACTGGAGCAAAAAAAATCAAGAAAAAATGAAGGTTTTTTGGGGCAATTGTGGTTGTCACCAGTACCGTTGATGAGCTTTATGCTTTGCTCACCATAGGTAATTGTTTTACCACAAAATATACAAGTGATTTTGTATTGCTCAAACTGGGGTTGTATGTTTGGGACCATCTCCCTTGTCTCTGGACCCGATGGAGTGGGTTGCTTTCTTTTGGAGGTGCTGGGTGAAGATTGGGGAGGGTTTCTGGCCAGTTCTCGGACCTCTGATGCAGCATAGTTCTTAGGATGCCGGCGTTGCATGTGGCGAATCATGGTGTTATTGCCAAAAGAGTACTTCTTGTTAGGGTTCCCCCTTGAAAGTTCAGTGCCACAGATTAGGCAAGTAACCCTTGGCGCATTCACTTTTTTTTGGTCCTTTGGGATGGAAAAAAACTCCCAGATAATGTGCTGCTCTGGCCTATATGAGGTAATATCTTCTGGCAGGAACGTCCTCTTCCCCTCCTCCTCCTCCTCCTCCTCCTCCTCTTCTTCATCTCCACCACTGTGGTGTTGTGGTGGTCCTCTTGGTGGTGGTGGTGGCTGAGATGCTGCTGCTGCTGCTGCTGCTACTGAAGCCATTTTTCAGTCCAAAAAGGTACAGAGAGGTCTTTCAACAGGTCTTCTTCACTCAAAGTACAAAGTGAGAATGAGGAAAAAAGGTGGGGGCTTTCATCATTAGGAAAAAAAAACTGTCCTGAACCAATGAAAAGTGTTATTTTCAGGTCACAGGACCAGGGCTTTCATCATTTGGAAACCAAAACTGTCCTGAACCAATAAAAAGTGTTATTTTTAGGTCACATGACCCGACGTGCTTACGCAACGCGCCCCGGGGCGCGCGTCGCGTAAGCGCGTCGGATGTTTACGTTGCGCGATCGTATGCGCTCGAGTGCTTCCGGGTGCGTTTACGCCGTGCGTATCACGCAGACGCGGCTACGCGATACGTCACGATGATGTTTTCGTTCGCGGCAATAGCGCTAACGGGACGCTCACCGGTATGCGCCCTGGGGCGCGCCGCAAGACTGCGCTTACCGGTGCGCTCACCGGGACGCGCACCGGGAGCGCTCCAGGGCAAGAAAAAAAACCATGAACAATATACATAAAAAAAATAGTATTACATAAATATACAATATAGGATTCATTATAAAAAATATTACATTTCATAGCAATAGAAATTTGCAATTAAAAAACCTTTGAAATTCACTGGAAAAACCATAGGTTTCACACCAGTTATAGTTAGGAATTAGCATTTAAAAAACCTATGAAATTCACTGAAAAAACCATAGGTTTCACACCAGTTATAGATAGGAATTAGCATTTAAAAAACCTATTAAATTCACTGAAAAAACCATAGGTTTCACACCAGTTATAGTTAGCTGGAAATTTTACTGACATAAAACCATTGAAATTCCCACGTTATAGTTAGTTGGACTCACTATAACTTGCGCGCCTGCAATGCACTGCTGAGGACGTCACATATTATATCACTCATGAAATGGTCAGTGACATCACTCATGACATCTCTGATGACATCTCAAATGACATCACTGATGACATCACTGATGACATCATCCAGTGGATGTGTGTCTTTCTGAAAAATAAATATTTTTTATGTATGTATATGTAAAGGTCGATAGAAGAATAACTAGTAAGTAAGTGTCTAAATGGATGACTTTTTTGTAAAATTGATTGTATAACTGACTGATTAATTGTATCTTAGTGAATACATGGGTTAGTGAGTAATGTTTAAATATGTAAATATCTGTATCAGTGTCACACATTTTTTGAATAAGTGGCTGCATGGGTTGGTGAGTACCTACATGAGCTTCTATATAGGTTATTAGTTGTTTTTTTGAGTATCAGTATGAGTGTCTGAGTGTTTATATGGTTTGGTGGGGGATATTACTTAGCACATAGATGCATTAATGAGTGACTCACTGTTTATATGTGTTTTGAAGACAGCATGTGTGCAGGACTGTGTGTGGGTGGATGAGTGTGTGTATAGGTGTGTTAGTGAGTGAATGACTGTCTCAATACTGTCTTTATGACTAAGTATATATGTGTTAAACTACTATATGTGAGTATTGGTGTATATAAGTGAGTATATATGAGAGTTAGAGATTTGAAGAGTTCCTGTATAACTAAGTATGTGTTTCTATAAGTGATCATTTAAGAGTCAGTATGTGTATGTTTGTGTGTATAGCTGTATATGCAAGTAAATGGATGTTTGATAGTTCATTTGCATGTGTGAGTATGTGTGTGTATGTAAATCTATGGATGAGTATCGGTGTGTAACAGGATGTATAGATGTATGAGTACATATGATGATTGAGTACATGAGAGACTATATAGAACTGTTAGTGAATGAGTGGATGTGTATATAGATGGTGGAATTACTGAATAGATTGTTGTAACTGGTATTGGTATCTCCATTTTCTTGAAAAATTTTTGTTTCTACTTTTGAATGTGTGTATCAAAGGTTTTATTAGAGTGATAGGAGGTCTGCCACTCTTTCACAAGGATGATGTCATCAGTGATGTAATTTGAGATGTCATCAGTGATGTCATGAATGATGTCACTGACCATGTAATGAGTGATGTAATATGTGACATCATCAGCAGTGCATTGCTGGTGCGCTAGTTATAGTTAGCTGAACTAACTATAACGGGGGAATTTCAAAGGTTTTGTATGAGTAAAAAGACCAGCTAACTATAACTGGTGTGAAACCTATTTTTTTTATTGAATTTGCAAGGTTTTTTAAATGCTAATTCCTAACTATAACGTGTGTGAAACCTATGTTTTTTTCAGTGAATTTGTAAGGTTTTTTAAATGCTAATTCCTAACTATAACGTGGCTGAAACCTATGGTTTTTTCATTGAATGTCAAAGGTTTTTTACATGGTAATTCCTAACTATAATGTGGCTGAAACCTATGGTTTTTTCAGTGAATTTCAATGGTTTTGTAAATGATAATTTTTAAATGTATTAATTTTTACATTTTTTTATACTGATTTACTACATTATTTTTAATTATTTATTTTTAGATTTTTTATTTTTTAAATTACATGACATATTTTTAATATAAATTGAAAAAAAAAATGTTTTTACACCTCTCTGCAATGCAGCCCCCTGGCACGTTTGCAGAGGGGGAACTAATTCCCCTTGCATACTGGGGGTCCCTGGGGGCCAACTAGCCCACCTGGAACCTCCAGTATGCGCCAGGGGGCTGCATTGCAGAGAGGTGTAATGAGGCTATGCCCCTTTTTACACCTCTCTGCAACGCAGCCTCCTGGAACGTTTGCAGAGGGGGAACTAATTCCCCTTGCATAGTGGGGTCCCTTGGGATCAACTAGCCCACCAGGAGCCTCGAGTATGCGCCAGGGCGCTGCATTGCTTTGCCCAGGGGGGAAGCGGTCCCCGGGGCAGTGTCGGGGGGATTGAACCCCCCCACACTTCTTTATCACTATGCCCCCGCAATTTGGTCCCTCGGGGGTAATTTGAAAAAAAACAGACCGGGATTTAAAAAAAAAATGTGGGCCTTCGGGGTCCTTGTGGGACCCCCTGAGCAGGCCTTGGGGATCAGGGTGCTTCCACCCTGCCCCCTTTTTGAGTTCTACATGTTTGTTTTTCTTTCTTGTGCCTCGGTCTTCCGACCACAAGATGGCTGCCAACACTTCCTGGTTTGAAGTGTTGACAGCCAATGAGCATGCAGCTTTCTCGGGAGGGTGCGCGTACCGTACGCGTACCGTACACGCACGTACACGTATGGTACGCTCACGGTACGCGTACACAGCGATTTTTCAAAAACATTTTTTGGGCCTTGGGGGTCCTTGTGGGACACCTTGAGCAGGCCTAGGGGGTCAGGGTGCTTCTATCCTGCCCCCTTTTTGAGTTCTACACGTTTGTTTTTCTGCTTTCTTGTGCCTCAGACTACCGAGGCACAAGATGGCTGCCAACAATTTCTGTTTTGGAGTGTTGACAGACAGTGGCAGCCAATCAGTATGCAGCTTGTGCACTGGAAGGTCCACGCACGTATGCGTACGGTATGCGGACCTGTACGTGTACGGTGCGCGCTTATAGATATATATATTTTTTTCCTTTCGATTTTCTCAGGAACTACTGGAGGGATTTACACCATTTAAGCAAAAGCATGATCTGCGAATCGGACTCTACCATTTGCCAAATTTCTAATAATTCCGTTCAGCCGTTCGGGCTGTAGCCCCTGTCTTTTCCTCCCCCCACGGAGTGCCCCAAGGATCTATTCTTAGCCCTCTCTTTTTCAATCTCTATGTGAGACCTCTTGCCTTCCTGGCAGAGCAAGCAGGTCTCACGATTTACTCTTACGCAGACGATACACAAATCGTCTACTCGCTTTCCACCAACAAATACCTTCCCACGTCTTCCTTGCAATCTGGGTTGGAACGAATTGCCAACTGGATGCACAGACATAAATTAAAGCTTAATGGAGATAAAACAGACCTACTTTTATTCGGCCCGCACACTTCGCTCTGGGGCCCTCAACATTGGCCTCTCCAGATGGGCCCTTCTCCTACCCCTTCAACCTCAGTTCGCAACCTCGGGGTTCTTTTTGACAACCAGCTGTCATTTAAGCAACACGTTGTAAAAGTCTCTGCCACCTGTACTACCATCATTAGGTGGCTGAGAAAAATCACGTGGATGCTTCCAGCTGATACCCTGAGGACAGTAGTCCAGGCTCTTGTCACCTCACGCCTGGACTACGGGAACATTCTGCTTCTGGGTGCTTGTAAGGAGGTATTACAGAAACTCCAGGTGGTCCAGAACATGGCAGTCCGCCTTCTCTGTAATTTGCCTGCCAGGTCATCGGCCTCTATCCATCTACGTAAGCTGCATTGGTTGCGCATTGAGAGCAGAGTAAAATTTAAAGCTCTCTGCATAATGCACCATATTAAAATGGGTAAGGCCCCAAGATACCTTTCCTCTTTAGTCCAGCATTACGTTCCCTCCCGTACGCTGGGATCCTCCACACAAGACAAGTTTCTGATCCCCCGGGTCAACAGAGTTAAAATGGGCGGCCGCTCGTTTGCTCTACTGGCACCTTCCTTATGGAATTCTATGCCCCAATCCTTACGATCTGAAATTTGTTACTTGACATTCCGTAAAGGAATCAAGACATGGCTTTTTAATACTTAATTGGTGTATGGATCCCCTCTAAACTTAACTCATTTTCTGTTTTTCTTTAGCGCCGGGAAACCTCCCGGTAGCTGCGCGCTCAAAAATGCAATTATAATAATAATAATAATAATAATAATCGTCCTATCGAAAATAACATGGGGTAAACACGTTTTGGGACCCCCTTTTTTCTTCGGCCCCCACTTGACGAATCCCCCCAAAACTTTCAGGAAAGGAGCGGAGCAGAGCTGGCCATCTTCTTTGATAAATTTGCAAAGATTCATCAACCGGCGCCAAAGTTATTCCCAATAGAATGTTGAGGATTTCCTATGGAAACTAGGTCCTAACTATAGCTACCTACTGGCAACTGCCGGTAGGTTATATATATATATATATATATATATATATATATATATATATATATATATATATATATATATATATATATATATATTACCTACTGGCGGTCGCCAGTAGGTAGTTATAGTTAGGATTTTTTTCAATGTTAAATCTGAAAATTCTATTTGGAATAACTTTGGCGCCGGTTGACGAATCTGCCTGAAAATTTCCTCAAAATGGCCTCGCGGCGTTCCGGTCCTTCCCTGAAAGTTTGGGGGGGATTCGTCAAGCGGGGGCCGAGATAAAAGGGGGGTCCCAAAACGCGTTTTCCCCATGTTAATTTCCATAGGGCGGTCGATTTCACTTTTAGCCCGAACGGCTGAATGGATTTCCACCAAACTTGGCAAAATTGTAGGGACTGGTAGCCCGATGTGCCTTTGCTATGTCTCAAGATATGTGCTCCAGTGGATTTTGAGTAATTAAGGTTCAAAAAAATATATATATCTATAGCAGCGCTCCGGTAAGCGCACCGGTACGCGCACCGGGCGCGTCACGCGACTTGCGCGCAGAAAGCTGATTGGCTCTGGGGTGTCTGTAAACATTCTAAACAGTCCGGAGCGGCCGCCATCTTGTGTCTCGGTAGGATCGAGACACAAGAGGTGGCCAAAACAAAGGGGGAAATGACCATAAGGGGGCAGAGTAGACCCCCCTTGACCCCCTAGGTTTGATGTGGGGGCCATAAAAGGGCCCCACGGGGCAAAAAAAAAAAAAAAAATTTTTTTTGATTTTCGCGGGGGGAGCGCCCGGTACGCGCACCGGTAAGCGTACCGGGGAGTGTACCATGGGGAAAAAGAATGACAGTTTTAAAAGTAGCTGATTAGAAAAAAAAATGTTTTTATATATACACATACATATATATAAATGCATATGCACATATATATATGCATATATGTCTATATGTGTGCGTGTAGAGAGAGGTAGAGAGGTAGAGGTGTAGAGGTAGAGAGGTAGAGAGGTAGAGAGTAGAGAGTGAGTAATAGAGAGTAGAGAGTGAGTAGTAGAGAGTAGTAGAGAGCAGTAGAGAGAGTAGCAGAGTGAGTAGTAGAGAGTAGTAGAGTGAATAGTAGAGTGAGTAGTAGAGAGTAGTAGAGAGTGAGTAGTAGAGACTGAGTAGTAGAGAGTAGTAGAGAGTAAGTAGTAGAGTGAGTAGTAGAGAGCAGTAGAGAGTGAGTAGTAGAGAGTGGGAGAGAGTAAGTAGTAGAGAGTAGTGGAGAATATTCCAAAGTTTGGCACAGCACCACTTTCACAATGAGTCCAATCAAATCATATCACTTAGAGTACTTATTGAAGTGCTGAATCTTGGTGTATATTCAAATGCTTTTATTTTCCTTAAGTTTATGTACCACAGCCAGCCGAAACGTTTCGTTCTGTACAACAGAACTTCTTCAGGGCGTTCTTATTTCCTTCAAGTTATGTCGGTATCCCGTTGTCATATAACTAGATATTTCTTCCAAATGTTAGACGAGACATAAGTATATTCTTATTAAAAGTGACTAGGTATCAATTTTACCCACACAATTCGGGCAGACTTGAGTAATTTATAGCATCCTCAAAGTCAGTCTTTCAAAAATTCCAAAGTATAGGACATGATAATCCAAATCCAAATGTTTCTCAAGAAAAGTCATTTACAATCGTTCGGAATATCGGTGTTTGGGCAGATATGATCCAGCGACCCCCAGTATGCAAGGGGAATTAGTCCCCCCTCTGCAAAGGCGCCAGTGGCCTGCATTGCAGAGAGGTGTAACAAGGGTGTGGCCTCATTACACTTCTCTGCAATGCAGCTCCCTCGCGCATACTGGAGGCTCCTGGTGGACTAGTTGACCCCAGGGACCCCCAGTATGCAAGGGGAATTAGTTCCCCCTCTGCAAACGCGGCAGTGGGCTGCGTTGCAGAGAGGTGTAACAAGGGGCATAGTCTCATTACACCTCTGCAATGCAGCCCCAGGCGCATACTGGAGGTTCCAGGTGGGCTAATTGGCCCCCAGGGGCCCCCAGTATGCAAGGGGAATTAGTTTCCCCTCTTCAAACATGCAGGGGGCTGCGTTGCAGAGATGTGTAAAAAGGGTTGTGGCTTCATTACACCTCTCTGCAATGCAGTCCCCTGGCGCATACTGGAGATTCCTGGTGGGCTTTCAGGTCTTATATAGTTAGGAATTAGCATTAAAAAAACCTTTGAAATTCACTGAAAAAACCACAGGTTTCACACCAGTTATAGTTAGGAATTAGCATTTAAAAAACCTTTGAAATTCACTGAAAAAACCATAGGTTTCACACCAGTTATAGTTAGGAATTAGCATTTAAAAAACCTATTAAATTCACTGACAAAACCAGTTATAGTTAGCTGGAAATTTTACTGATATAAAACCAATGAAATTCCACGTTATAGTTAGTTGGACTCACTATAACTTGCGCGTGCAATGCACTGCTGATGACGTCACATATTACATCACTCATGACATGGTCAGTGACATCACTCATGACATCACTGATGACACCATCCTTGTGACATAGTGACAGACCTCCTTTCACTGTAATGTAACCCTTGAAACACATATTCAAAAATAGAAACTGAAATTTAAAAAAAAATGGAGATACCCATATCAGTTACAACAAGCAATTCAGTAATTCCACCATCTATATGCACATCCAGTCATTCACCAACAGTTCTATATAGTCACTCATACATATACTCACTCATCACATGAAGTGATACACCTATACATCCTGTTACACACCGACAGTCATCCAAAAGTTACTCACACACATACTCACACGTGCAAATAAACTATTGAACATCCATTTATTTGAATATAGAGTTATACACACACTTCCACCTTACTTGTATTGAAAATTACACATATTTATTCTCTTAAACAATCACTTATAGAAACACATACTTATTTAAACAGGAACTCTTACAATCTCTTACTCTCACATATACTCACTTATATACATCAATATTCACATATACTAGATTAAAACATATGTAGTTACTGATAAAGACACTAGTGAGACAGTCATTCACTCACTAACAAACACATATACACACTCATCCATCCATACAGTCCTGCACATATGCTGTCTTCAAAACACATACAAACAGCGAGTCAGTCACTCATGCATCTATGTGCTAAGTAATACCCCCACCAAACCATATAGACACTCATACTGATACTAAGAGAAACATCTAATAACCCATATACATACGCATGTAGCTACTTACCAACACATGTAGCCACTTATACACAAAGTGAAACAATAATATATATATTTAAATATTTAAACATTACTCACTAATATTTATTTTTCAGAAAGACACATATTCACTGGATGGTGTCATCAGTGATGTCATGAGTGATGTCACTGACCATGTCATGAGTGATGTAATATGTGACGTCATCAGCAGTGCATTGCACGCGCAAGTTATAGTGAGTCCAACTAACTATAACGTGGAATTTCATTGGTTTTATATCAGTAAAATTTCCAGCTAACTATAACTGGTTTTGTCAGTGAATTTAATAGGTTTTTTAAATGCTAATTCCTAACTATAACTGGTGTGAAACCTATGGTTTTTTCAGTGAATATATATATATGTATATATATATTAGTAGGTATATATAGTTAGGATTTTTTTCCTATGGGATTTTTGAAAATTCTATGTCGAATAACTTTGGCGTTTGTGGACGGAATTGGCTGAAATTTTCAGGAAAATGGCACATTTTGTTTCTGTGCAGCCCCTGAGAATTTGGGGCGTTTCGTCAAGGGGGGCCGAGAAAAAAGGGGGGTCCCAAAACGCGTTCTTCCCATTCATTTTTCCATAGGGCGGTTGGAATCACTTTTAGCTCGAACGGCTGAATGGATTTACACGAAACTTGGCAAAATTGTAGATATGGTTTGCCCGACGTGCCTTTGCTATGTCTCAATATATGTGCTCCAGTGGATTTTGAGAAATTAACGTTTTTAAAAACAGATATATCTGTGACAGCGCTCCGGTTAGCGCCCCGGTTCGCGTACCTGACGCGTAACGGAACTTTGCGAAGCGAAGCTGATTGGCTGTCGGGTGTTTGTCAACATTCGAAACAGTCCGGAGCGGCCGCCATCTTGTGTCTCGGTAGGATCGAGACACAAGATGTGGCAAAAACAAAGGGGGAAATGAGCATAAGGGGGCAGAGTACATCCTCCCTGACCCCCTAGGTTTGATGAGGGGGCTTTAAAAGGGCCTCGCGGGGTTAAAAAATAATAATTTTTATATAATTTTTTTTGCGGGGGGAGCGCTCGGTACGCGCACCGGGAAGCGGTCCGGGAAGCGTAATATTGGGAAAATAGGATGAAAGAATGTTCAAATATTGTATGTTTATTGATTGTTCTTTTTTTTTTTTTTTTTTTTTAAGTACCAACATGTAGGTACCAATGCAGAGTCTAAAAATAAAAATACATTGTTTCCTTTGTAGATATCTTGCATGTTGTTTCAGAAGTTATTGTGGTATATGGAATTCATAGCGTAGTCTGTCAGGAAAGCAGAAACACCATGGAGGCAGGAGATGATAAAGAGATGTTAAATACACATTGGAGATGATATAGTGGAAGAAAGGAAGTAACTATGAGCAAACTTAAAGTTGCACAGTATATTTAAAGTCTAATTTTACATTATAATCAATTTGCTACTAGTTTAAAAAATACATATAAAAATGAATAATGTCTCAAACAATTTTTGAATTATTATATATAAATTTATTTTTCTGATTTGTTTTCAAAATTAAAAAGAACTTCTAATAATTCTTTGTCAGAATTTGTCTCATTTTCAATTAGGAAATCCACAGATTCAACACATTGCAGAAGTTCTATGTCCAGTGATTCATCAAAGAATTCTGATTCATTTTCTGTATCTTTGTTGCATTCTGCAACAATTTCCACGTTATTTTTTTTCTCTCCTTCCATTTTCGTGCTGTAAAATGAATTTTAAAAAAATATATCAGTACAGATAGGGCACTGTTGGGTTTAGGTACAGACAGGTAGTTTTGTTTTTTAAACAGTGATTTTTTCTTTGGGCAGTGTATGGTATCAGACTGGAATTAGAAATATCAAAAAATGTATGTGATAAAGTCTAAGTCAATTCTTAATTATACAAGACAAGCCTAACTCCATCCATAACTAAAACAGAGAAGTCTATCTTATTCTATAAGTATTACAGAGGGATAGTATATAACTATCAGAAAATGTTTTCCTAATTAACTTAAAGTACAGAATATACTTCAGTTTTTAAAATAACATCTTAACTTTCAAATAGAAGTTTAAGTTCTCAGTTGAAATGCACTTGATATGTACTTCAGGAAGTAGTAGTCAAAATGGCTGTGTTTCTCTCTCTTTCTTTATATATATTCAGGTACATAACCAATCAAATGTCATGAAATAATAGAAGATATTGAAAGTAGCATTTTGATTGGTTGTCAATTCTAACACTTCATAAGTGTTTTTGTTAGGTAATTTACCTCAGGATATTTAGTGAGGCTTACAGCATAATTTTCTCAATGGAATTCCATCAAATTTGGGGAACTGGTAGGGACTGCTATGTAGTAGGGGCTATTCTATATTTCATGAAAGTGTCTGTAGTGTTTTTTCTGTAAATTACTTTCCCACCTTTTTCTATCGAGCGCTTACCGGTGCGCTCCCCGGTACGCGAACCGGCAGCGTTACGGGAGTCCTCCATTTTGAATATCGGTAGAATTGAGACACAAGATGGAGGACAAACAATGTTCGGAATGGGTAGAAGGGGGCACGGTAGACACTTTGTGACCCTCTAGGTTTTCGGAGGGGGGATTAGGATGCTGATACATGCAAAAATAAAAAATAAAAATTTAAAAATTTCGTGAGGGAGCGCCCGGTACGCGCACCGGTAAGTGAACCGGGGAGCGTACTTTGGTGAAAAAAAAAAAAGTAAGAAAAAGATAAACGTTTTGAATAATCAGAGGTAGTGTAGCTCTGAAAAGAGCTATTGGGTTCTGTCGCTAATTTAGGTACCTACAAGTATGTTCCAATGCACACTTTTAAATAAAGGACGAATATTCTATTCCCTTCATTGGGGAAGTGCACACCATCTCTTCTGTAGATGTCTTGAATGTTGTAACGCAATAATATTTACTATTAAAAAACCATTGAAATTCATTGAAAAAACCATAGGTTATAGACCATATATAGTTAGGAATTAGCATTTACAAAACCATAAAAATTCACTGAAAAAACCATAGGTTATAGACCATATATAGTTAGGGATTAGCATTTGCAAAACATTATTTTACTCGCACAAAACCATTGAAATTCGCATATATAGTTAGTTGCACTAACTATATATCGCGCACCCACAATCCACTGCTGATGATGTCACATATTACATCATTCATGACATGGTCAGTGACATCACTGATGACATCACTGTTGACAACTCAAATGACATCACTTACAACATCACTGATGACATCATTCATGTGATAATACGATGAACCTCTTCAAACTCTAATATAACCTTAAATACACTCAGTGTAAACAGACACTCACAGACTGTCACTCATCCATGGAGTTACTCACACACCTAGTCAGTCATGCAAAGAATCAATCACACCTCCATTTCCTCAACTATACAATTATACACACCTTACTTATTCAAACATATACTAACACATATTTACTCTTTTATACAATCCTTTATTGAAGTTCACAATGATCCATACAGCCACTCACACATTTACTGGCTCTTATGCACAGTTATTTATATATGTCAACTCTCACATGTACTGTGTTTTACATATGTACTTACTTTGACATACAGCACTGAGATATCCATTCACTCACCAATACACTCATGCACACAGTCAACCACGCATACAGCTGTTTCCACATGCAGTTTTGAACCCATACATCTAGTGAATCAACTGGTCACACATCTATGCACAGAGTTATACACCTCCCAGCCACCCACACACATACTCAGTCTCCCATACAAATACTTGGACAACCAATCAATAACCCACATAGTTACTCATATAGCTACTGATTAACACATGCAGCAGTTTACAGAACAACAGACATAATGATGCACAAATTAAGACAGTTTAGTCACTAACCCATACAGTCACTGGATGATGTCATCAGTGATGTCATCAGTGATGTCACTGACCATGTCATGAATGATGTAATATGTGACATCATCAGTAGTGGATTGCGGGTGCGCAATATATAGTTAGTGCAACTAACTATATATGCGAATTTCAATGGTTTTGTGCGAGTAAAATAATGTTTTGTAAATGCTATTCCCTAACTATATATGGTCTATAACCTATGGTTTTTTCAGTGAATATATATATATATATATATATATATATATATACTTATAACAATCTTGGACTTCAGCTGCTGGCCTGGCAACGAAACAGGTAGGGACCACAGGAGCGCTACAAAGATTATTTGAAATGCTCTATTCCACCACTTTCTTAGTCAACATGATGCGTTTCGGCTGCGTCTCCACATCCTTGATCACATGGCCATGTATATATATGTTTTCAAAAGAGCTCCATTTTAATGGGGGCACGACCCTGCAAGGCGTGCTCTTCAGGAATGGAAATCCTGTGCAAACAGAGCCCAACTTCGACTTAAAAACAAGCTGACCTTTATTTGTCTCCATGAGCTGAAGCACTGAACACACCCAGATAGTCCTTACGCGTTTCATTGTGTCTCCGCCTTGTTCACAGGTGAGTGTACTTTGTTGCTCCCAGTGGTCATGTGCCCATAGCTAGTAGACTACAGGATCCAGAATGCACCCAGTGAACCTTCTCTCACGTGCATTGGTATTGAAATTCCTTTCTGCTCAATAGCGTGTTTTTATAACCAATGTCCCGAATATTAATGCCATACTTTGAAGGTGCAAACTAAAAAGCAATAACAGGTGCCAAGTGCCTTTAATTGTGCTGCGGTGCTTCAGTATTTTGCTTGTAGCGTGGAGGTTCCCGAAAGAGGGTCTCACCTCTCTCATCTCCTTTTCTTTCACATGTTTCCAAATAGTCACGGAAATCCTTGCTGGCTGGAACATGTATATATATATATATATATATTACCTGCTGGCGGTCTCCAGTAGGTAGTTCTAGTTAGGACCTAGTTGCCATAGGAAAATCGCAACATTCTATTCCCAATATGTTTGCCGACGATTGACGAATCTTTGCAAAATTTTAAAAACTTATGGCCCACTTCGGTCCGCTCCTATCTTGAAAGTTTCTGGGTGATTCGGCAAGTGGGGGCTAAAAAAACGTGGGGTCCCAAAATGTGTTTTCTCCATGCAATTTTCCATAGGAATTTTTAGACACGACTACAGCTCGAACTGCTGAATGGAATTACACCAAATTTGGCAAAAAGGTAGCCCTTGGTTCAGAAAGAGCCCTTTTTTTGTTAAATGGTGTAAATCCAATCAGTAGTTTTTTAAATATTAATGGAAAAAGAAATATATGTATCTGGGCGGAGCCTAACCACACTTCTCATCGTGAGATCTAATTGACTGTCAGCACTTCATCCAAGAAGTGTTGTCAGCCATTTTGGGACCAACATACATGATAGCACCTCATTAAAAAGCATTGCAGTTAATAGAAGGTTTTAAGACTTTAGTTACATTAAAAATCATTTGTTGATGGTACCCTACTCATTTTAGGAATTGTGGTGTGTTCTATGGTGATTTTATCATGTGAAAAAGCCTTCTGCTGGGATATCATTAATCATGTTTGAGAGAAAACTATTTTCTCATGCTTTTCCCACAGAGGTTTGGAAGGTGATCTATAAGTTAAACTGAGAGCATATTTTCTGTAAATTCACATTATCTTTCTCCGTCATGTAAGAATGAAGTCTGATATTCTCAGTAAAACATGTACATCCAACAAGGGTAGAGACTGTCAGTTGATTCCTTTGTGTTCTACTGCAGCTTTCCAGAGTGTTCTAAAGAACACTTAGAGCACTAACAGTCCTACTTATGACAAACGTATTGCACACCTGAAGCCATCTTGATTGGTATAAAGTGGTATCTCTTAAAACATTTAATTTAAAAAGGAACAAAATGAGGGGGTTCATTTTGCCATAGAAAGTATGATTAGTGCTGCAGTCTCCCAAAATGGCCACCAGAGACAAAAGAGCCCAAATGTAGCACAAATATCATCCAGATGTAGCCCATGTATAGCTAAATGACAGAATGTCCCAGAGTGTTCTTTAGAACAACTAGAGCGCTTACTGGCTTACTTATAACAAAAGTATGGCACACCTGAAGCCCTCTTGATTGGAATAAACTGGTAACTCTTAAAACATTTAATTTAGAAAGGAACACAATGAGGGCGTTCATTTTGCCATAGAAATTATGATTAGTGCTGAAGAAAGAAAAATTAGGGCACATTTTGAGTGAGCTCTCGAATCCTCTTCTATTTCATTAAAACATTCTGAAATGCAGACTGAAACATGCACTTTAATACCAGCAGCAGACTTCCTGTGGTGAGCAGTAGCTTTACTACAGTGATCTAATGAGCAACTAAAGTGCTAACATTCAGAATTTATGGCAAATATGTGACATATCTGAATACCTTCTTGATGGAATCAAAGTAAAAAACTGAAAGCATTTCCTACTGAGGAGACTGCAGTAAATGAGGAAATTAGGACATTTCATAACAAATAAATCTCCCAAGATGGCCACCAGAGATAAAAGAGCCCACCCGTAGTACAGATATAACCTAGATGTCACCCAGATGTAGCCCACATGTACCCCAATGACAGAAGTGTGCAAAACACTTTTTATTTTTTTGTGTTTTTGCAGTTTTATATAGTGCAGATTTGTCAGATATTGGAGTGCTGTACATGAGCCTTGGTTACATCGCACAAGGACAAATTCATTTTGGTTTTAGACATGGGGAGATTGAGTGATTTGATCAGAATCACAGAATGTCGAGCTGAAGCAGAAACTCCAACCTGGTTCCCCAGTTGCAAAGTCTGCAGCTCTGGACGTAACCCCACATCCTCTCCCCTAAGTGCAACATTTAATCAAGTGGTCAACTGGATAAAAAAAACATAAAGATAACAAATAATTTAAAAGTGCTTTGTCGCTATTTGAAAACTCAGAAAATATGTCCTCATTTTAGTGATGTCAGGCATTCCACACTTTTGTAATAAATAGAGAATGTTAGCAATCTAGTTGTTCATTAGAATACTGCTGAAAATTGAAGGCAGGTAGGAGGGTGCAGAGGCAACAATTTGACCACCCTGGGTTGGCCGGAAGGGCAGTGGTAGCCAAACAGACTATGGAGGGCAGTGGAAAGGGGGGCAGGGGCAACAAACCAACAATACAGGACTGGCAAGAGAGGCTGTGGCAATATAATAGACCATTGTGGTCAGAAGAAAGAGGCAGTGGTAGTACAACCATACGTGCCAACAGACCCGATTCAGCCAGGAAATGTCCACTGTTTTTAAGCCCAAATGGGCTTCATTTGACCTGTCTCCTGTCTACAATCTCCTCTTTTTCAATGTAAGTCAAAGGGGAAAATCAATACCCCAATTTGTTTTCAAAATCTCCCTCTTACCAAGTTCAAAATGTTAGCAACTATGGTACATTGGAACATGGAAGGCAGGAGGAATTGGGGTAGGGACATGGACTCGCATAACAGAGGACAGGAGGGACATGGAGAGGTGCGGACTGTGTGCACCTGATTCTTACAAACAATATATTTTTGTTTAAGAATCAATACTTTAAACAACATAAGGGGACCACGTGTGCCCCCAGTCTGGCCTGTTTGTATGTAGGGAACTTTGAGGCTAAACATATTGACAATGAGTTGGCCCCTTTCTTCGAAAATGTAGCGGGCTGGTACTGCTACATCGACGATATTTTCTTTATTTGGGAAGGGACCATTGAAGTACTGGAACAATTCCTTAGTTAGATAAATAAAGGAGATCCAAATTTGAAGTTTACCGCATCTTATAGTAGAACTAAAGTGGACTTTCTTGATATTTCGATCAAAAGCTCGGAGGGGGTGTTGCTGGTCGAACTCTTTACTAAACCTATGGCCAAGAACACCCTTCTTCACTTTTCAAGCTTCCACCCTAAGTCACAAAAAGAAAGCATCCCTTTTAGCCAGTTCCTCTGACTCAGGAGGAACTGTTCTGATATTAATGACTACTATAAACATGCAGATACTCTGAAGAAAAAGTTCCAAGACAGAGGCTACCCCAGAAAACTATTAAATCATTCTCTAAAAAGGGCCAGATTTTATGATCGTGATGCCCTAGTTCAGAAAACAAAGAAAGTGAAAGAACCACTTAATAAAGTGGTGTTTGTCAGTAAATGTTCTCACATCAGTAACCAAATTAAGAACGTGGTTAATAAACACTGGCATATTTTGGACCACGATGAAGAGACAGCCCTGGAGAAACCTCTTTTTGCTTTCAAAAAGAATAAAAATCTTCGTGACCTCCTGGTACACACATACAAAGATGAGACAGTCGATCACCAGAGGACATTAGACAACACTAGAGTGGTTGGAACGACTAAATGTGGGATGTGTAATATCTGCGATCAATGCATAGTGGCTGCTGAAATAACTTGCAATAAAAAACTGATCAAATGCAAGACCCATAATAATTGCAGGAGTAACAACATTATTTACCTCTTAGAATGCCCGTGTGGGCTATACTATGTAGGCGAAACAGGAAGGGAGGTGCGAATCAGACTGCAAGAACATAGATCAGCTATTAAAACTAAAAAGATAACAGCGCCAATTGTACCACATTTTTGGGAAATGGAACATGGTGAACATGATTTCAAATGGTTCATACTGGAGAGGGTTAAGATTGGAAAGAGAGGTGGCAACATTGTTAATGTCCGTAAACAAAGGGAACAGTGGTATATTTCGTATCTAGATACTGTGAGGAATGGACTCAACTCACGCGAAGAGTGGGAGAGAATAGTTAGTCGCAAATAGATCTGCCCTAGCACTTTGCTCTGTAATTATACCCTGCGTACTATATATGTATATAATATTCTTCTTCCATTTATCTTTGGCATAGGAATTGGTGCCATTTGTGACTGTATCTATAAGAATATAATATCTGTCCACTGCCATCTCGTTAATATATGAAATGTCTTTCGTTAGGGTTAATATGAAAAACAACTTTGCCAGATACGCCGTGACGCCATTGGTTTTCTAAAAAATCTACCTACATAAATCAGAAATTTCATTTAGTCATGTCTTAGTGGGCAATAGGTCCTCACAAAATGACCCCTTGTGAGTTATTGTTCGTCTCTTTCGAGTACAAGCGACAACCCCTGTTGAAATTGCTCAAGTAAGTTTTGGGCCCCAGGAATGATATCATACATATACATATATATCTTTTTACAACCATTTCGATATGTTTGCCCATTACTGGTTAGTGTGGGAAGCATCGGTAGTATTTCTTCTTTATCTATTATAAACGCCGAAGAACACAGAGTTCAGTCTTTTTAAATTCGGACGCTAATGTACGTTGATTGTATCTAAATGCGCGCATTTTATTATGCGGTTTGTACATTTCCGCTACACTAATACTGGAAATATTAGTATTATGCTATGAGGAATCATTGCGAGTACTACTTTCATTTCTACTGGGCACTTCGATACCTTTGTCCTTCGTCTCTGTTGCTGCCACTTAGCCGGGCGGTAACATTTTTCCGCTGTGTATTTAAACGCGCGGCTACATTGTATCGCGTTTCTCTTTGTTGAAAACTGTTTGGAATGCACGCGGGACGCCTCAAGCCATTAAATGAAAGGTATTTCTCTTTCCGAGTCGCGCCTACTTACGACCTCTTTGATTTAAAAGAAACCTCAGCATTCTCTATATTGATATTTTCCTATATTTTATTCTTCTTAGAAGCTGAGGCTAAAATCTCTTTTATAAAGCGGACTGTGGATCCAGTGTCGATCTATTGAAGCTCTCTAAATGTGAGTTTCCTTAACACCTACTCAGAGCTTTAGCTATCGCTATTGTAGCACTAAAAATCTCTATTAAATCGCTATCGCTTTGCTTGTGTTATTTAGTGATTCAAGAGAGGCTTCCGTACCGCGTGCAGCAACATTCTGTTGTCTTTTTATAAGTGAGTATTAGAACTCTTTGTTTCACATATACTATGCACTCCTATTTGGTGCATTTATTAATTGGACGTATACATTTAATTACAGATTATATTTCCGACCCTTAGTTCTGGGATAGACAATCTCCAAAACTACTGACTCCACATTGCTGTTTAGCAAGGGATGTTTTATGTAAGTACTACCTCTGTGAGTAATTAGAGAAAAATAACTGTGGTGGAAATAACAATATAAAATAAAAATAGACAACTTACTGCCGCTTTTATTGTGATCCTAGATTGAGTCGTTTTCTTCTACGGCTGATTCATCTACAGAGTAGGCCTATTACTACAAGGATGATGACTTTGATATATGACTTATAAAGAATTACGATAATGTAAGTAGTATACTCCAAGGGAGTGAAGTGATAAGCTCTAATACCGATAGAGTGTATACTGAAGTCGCTCCTGTTTTTGTAACTTTAGACCTCAAGTAATAGATGATCACTCTTGTGTGGATGACATTCGTCATAGAAAGACTCGTGAGTTTTGGAATAAGGTATACTCCCCTTTTTTTTAATCTATTGGTTTTCTCAACGGCTTTTGAGCTTAGCGGCACAGTATTTGGTAATGTGAATACCTTGTCTATGCGGGGTTCGCGTCTACCTTTTTCTACCCTAGTAAGTTTGGCTTAATGGGTACAACACCACTCACCAGTGCGAACCATAATGAAACGTTAATTTACGCCTTAAAGGTATAGGAGAATGTTGTTCCCTATTATGAACTGTCTGAAAAACTACCTCATAAAGAAGTAATGTTTTGTGATGTATATATGTATAGTTTTTCATGGGTATAACACCACTCACCAGTGTGAACCATAATGAAACATTAATTAACGACTTAAAGGTATAGGAGAATGTTGTTCCCTATAATGAACTGTTTAAAAATTACCTCATAAAGAAGTAATGTCTTGTGATGTATATGTGTATAGTTTTTCACTGTCTAAGTAATAGGTTATGTCTCTTTGATGTATGTATGATTTACAATGCATTTATACCTCTTTCTGTTCTACAAAATAGGATATTATTTTTTGATACTGTTACACTGTTATATTTTGGATGTGTTTTCTAGGTAACTGTTTTCTCATTTTTTAGAATGTATAAGGACATACGTTGGAGCACTGTTCTTTTTAACTTTGTCACTTCTGTTTTTACTATGGATTCATCTGTGATCTATTGTATTGTTTTTATTACAATTTTTATGTAATTGGAATCTAAAACACAATTTGTTTAACTTTCAGAAATTAACTTTGGGAAGACAGCCAATATACTCCTGATGAAGGCGGCTGTATTTTAATGTCCGTTGAAACGCGTTGAGCTAAGGGGAGAAGTGCAATATACAATGAACAAGGATCACTCTAATTGTTTTAGAATTTTTACCTTGATTTTGCACCTCCCTTATTACTTTTAGGAATTGCTTAGGTTTAGTTCTAGAATGTGTATTTTATTTGTTCCGTTTTTTACTGTCTGTTTTCCCAAATTCTAATTCTTTTGAAAAGAAAAAAATTTTATATTTGTTTTTAACTTGGTTTTTACATGAATAAATTGTCACATTGTATCCATTTTGTTTTTATAGAATTGTTTCTGTTGTATTTTACATTGCTCCAACTGAAAGGTCCTAAAGAGTGAATGTTATTTGTTTAGTGGTCTGTAAGAATTGGTGTTTTCTTCCTAAAACAACCCAAAGGGAATCTATTTTGACATATAGGAATTGGGGTAGGGACATGGACTCGCATAACAGAGGACAGGAGGGACATGGAGAGGTGCACCAAACTGACCCTACAGGGCAGGCATCAGGGTTTGCAGCAGCACAATACACCAAACAGGGCTTCCGGGATGGGAGTGCAGCACAACAATCCATTGAAAGCAATAGGGAGGGGACAGGACCATGCACATGTACAAAAGAGAACAGAGGGGAAAGAGGCAATGGTAGCTAGCCAACCATAATGGACAGACAGGAGATAAAGCTGCAGCATAACGGACCATAAAGGGCAAGAGGGATGGATCAGGGGCATTACAATGGAATAGACACGCCAGGAGGGAGGGGATAGGGGTCTGCACATGGAAACAGAGGGCTGGGGGCAAGGGGGCAGGGCAGGAGCAGCAAGATGACCATGGAGGCTAGGTAGGATGGGCACAAGAAGCAAGACACACCATGGAGAGCAACAGTGAGACTATAATGGCATACACACAGACCATGGAGGAAAGGTGGGAGGGGGTCAGGGGAAGCTAGCTGACCACACAGGGAAGGTGGGAAGGGTTGTGGCAGCACAGAAGTCCATGCATGGCAAGCGGGAGGGTTATTGGCAGCACAATAGCTATGATGGGCAAGATGGAGGGTGCAGGTGCATGCGCAAAGGTCCATAGTGGATAAAATGGAGGGTCAGGACCTCGGCACAGACAAAAGAGTTCAGGGTAAGGGGCCTCACAACAGACCACATGGGTGAGGCAGGAGGAGCAGTTGCAGCACAACAGACCAGAGAGGGGAGAACGGTGTGGCAGTAAAATGGACCATGGGGACAGGAGAAAGGGGATAAGGGCATGGAATGTGGACGGGCAGGGTGGAGGTGGCAGGGACCGGTTACAGTCATCTGGCAAGTCAGATTTTCCAACCGTATGGCTTCAGTCAGAGATTGGATGGTTAACAACCACCTGCTACTGAATGCCAGTAAAACAGAGATCCTGCTCTTCGGTAACGCACACAAAGTCTGGACCAATGACTGGTGGCCACGGGTCTTAGGCCCGTGTCCCCCTCCTAAAAAGTCAGCACGCAATTTAGGCTTTATCATCGATGACAAGCTATCCATGGCTGAGCACATCAACACCACTGTGCGCACCAGCTTTGGCATCCTGAGAACCCTAAAAAAAATCTTTAATTGGAATCCGCTCTCTTCTCGGATGCCCCTAGTCCAGGGCCTCATCATTAGCCATCTAGATTACGGCAATGCATTACTCACAGGCAGCAACGAGGAACACCTGTCTAAACTTCAAGTGCTGCAGAACACGGCAGCCAGAGTGGGTCTCAATCTTCCTCCTCCCTCTCACTCAGCTCCCTCTCTGAGGGCCCTTCACTGGCTGCCAGTGAAAAAAAGGATCATCTTTAAAACCTCCTGCATAATTCATAAAACTCTCAACGACAATGGACCTGTGTACCTCGCAAATAATCTAAGAAGATACACACCAGTCCGATCTCTCTGCCACCAACAAACTACTTTTAGCTGTACCTAAAGTGCGTACTATCAGAACGGGGAACTCCCTTCCTATTCAGCTACGAGATGAACACAACCACAAAAGCTTTCGTAAACTCTTGAAAACTTGGCTCTTCCGGCAGGAGTGAGTCATCGATTACAAACCTTCCACATCCGCTGGCGCTGTGAGACCTACGGGTGATACATGCGCCTAACAAATACCAAATACAAAATACAAATACAATGCTAGGCAGGTGGAAGGGGAGTGGCAGCTCAACAGAACACTCAGAGTAGATAGGAGAGGCAGGTCCATGGAACATGGTAGACAACAAGGATGGAGCAGGGGCATGCACACAGACATCGGCGTGCAGGGGGAAGGAGAATAGGGGTAGCAAGCTAAGCACAGAGGCTAAGCAGGAGGTCAATGATGGGGCATAGAATTGGGCGATGGAGGGCAGGAGGAGTGGACTGGTACATCATGCTAAATGGAGGGCAGTGGCAGCACATCAGACCATGCATGGCAGGAAGGAGGAGGCTAGTCCATGTATCCAGACAGCAGAGGATAGGGAGGAGGTGGATGGGGCAGTAAGCTAACTGTTCAGAGAAGGTGGGAAGGCCAGTGGCAGAAATGGCCACACAGGGCTGTAATAAGGTAGCAGGGATATGGACTTGGACAATGGATGGCTAGGAGGAGGAAAGGCAGGAGCAGCAAGCTTGGGTGGGGGCAGCACAATGCCAGACCCTGCTTCCAACCCCCACCATCCACTGTGATATGCATCTTACTTAATGTAAAAAGAAAACTAGAAATTTGCTGAAAAAAACAAAGATTACAGGGACGGTATAGTTAGACTCAGATTTCACTCATACACAAACAGTGAAAGTCAGCAGTTACAGTTACCTGAGCTAACTATAACTTACCCCCTCAATGTACGGCTAATGACCTCAGACATTACATCATTCATGACATGGTCCGTTACATTACTCATGACATTACTCATGACATCTCAAATGAGCTGTGAATGGAATGGAACTATAATTGCTAGAACTTTATTTAGGGATAGTGTGTATATATTAACACTGATTTTTTTTCTTTTCTTTCGTGTAAGAACCATTATAATACGCAACGTGCCCAGATTAATATGGCCGATAGCCTTTCACTTTAAAGTAATGTGTAGTCCATTGTTTATGTTGATGATTGCAATCCTAAGTATGTTTATTAGGAAGAAGTCACATTGACGAACATACAGGTATGGTGGCCATGGGCAACATATGCTGAAATGACATTGTGTGCATATTACCACTTGTTTCTTTTTCTTTATTGTATCAATTTCTGAATTTTCACATCGTGACCAGGCCAATATGGCCGCCAGCTTTTTGGATTAAAGTAATATGTAGTCCTTTGTTAATGTTGGCAACTTTAGGCATTTTTACATTTAAGGAAGGAAGCTACAAAGACGTCTTGTATCGTTATCAAGGTTCGGACGAGCAGAAACGCGTGGATCAAGTTCTTTGCAGATTAAATACTTCCAAACCACAACCTGAGTGCTGATTCCTTCCTTGCAAGAGTGAGAGGAGATTAAATACATATATATATAAAATTCACTGAAAAAACCACAAGTTTCAGGAACATTATATTTAGAAATTAGCATTTAAAAAACCTCAGAATTTCACTGAAAAAACCACAGGTTTCATTGACGTCGTAGTTAGTTGGACATTTTACTCGTACAAAACAAGAGAAATTTGGCCGTTATAGTTAGTTGTGCTAACTATAACTTGCGCCCCCACAATGCACTGCTGATGATGTCACATATTACATCACTCATGACATGGTCAGTGACATCACTGATGACATCACCCATGTGATCATCTGATGCACCTCCTCACACCCTAAAATACAGACTACCATTCTCGAAACCATAGACACACCAATGCTAGTACAGCTACAGTATTCTGTGCACTTTGCATGCAGACCTCTAACCAGCTATATACTATTGATACGCTCTTCTAAATACCCAGTTAGTGCCTATGCAGTCTAGGAACCCTTCTGTCTGTCTCATGCACTTCTCCATTCACCCATCAAGCACTATCTATGTATCTTATCACTCCACCAATACCTAAGCACTTATAAATTCAGCACACACTTCCTTTGCAACACTGATATTACTCCAGTTATTAGTCGTATACTTAAGGAATGGCGTAGTCACTAACACAAGTGCAGGTACAATATTTTGTACACTATGAATGCACACCTACCAGCTACAAACTATTGATACGCTCTTCTAAACACCCAGCTAGTACCTATGCAGTGTAGGAATCCTCTTGTCTGTCCCATGCATTTCTCCAATCACCCATCCAGCACTATCTACTTATCCTATTACTCCACCAATACCTAAGCACTTATACATTCACGATACACTCTGTTTGTAATACTGTAATTATTCTAGTTACTAGTCATGAACTTATGGAATGGCCTAGCTACTTTTTTTTCATTGTGTTTTTATTGACATGGTACATACAAATAGTAGTACAAAGGTTTATTTCGAAATAGAAATATCTTAAAAGCACATAACAATAAAAATACAATTCATGTTGTTAATAAAAACACTTGATAAATAGTTAAAAAGACGAGTTAAAACAGTATTAAACCATTTACAGCTTTGAGTTAAAAGAAAAACAAGGAATTGCCTAAAAAAGGGTTCATCACATAGCTTTAAATCTGATCACCCACGCCCAGCTAAGAAATTTGGCTACCCCACACACCAGTACTGTATTAGGGTTAGATTGTAAGATTCTTAGTGCTGGGGCATAGCCTCTGGTCTCAAGTAGGCGACAGACAGGATTTAGCCATTTGGATCTAGGCTTATTGTAGTCACTGCAGACAAAAAAACATGTGGGATAGTTTCCAGTTCAGTGCTGCAGTGCGGGCAGGTGGCAAGCGTCTGATAGGGGGGTTTCCATTTAGAGGTGTGTTCACAGACTGGTAGGGTTCCCATTCTAAACTGAACATATAAAACCCTATCTTTAGGTTTTCTAATAAAGTCCATGTAGGGTTGAAGCAGGGGTACGGTCTTATGCAGTAGAAACTCGTCAGTGAGTCTGCCCAAGTTATCCGCTCTAGATTCTTGTGCGTCGACTCACCGCCAGTAAGCCCGCTTGACTTCCAGTTTGGATAATGAAGCACCGGACTCCCACGCCACCCATAGGCCAATGGCCGTCAGAAGTTCCTTCATTTAAGAGAGCCAAACTATTTTGTGTGACCCCTGCAAGCTCATGACTTCTTTAAGGCCGTCTGCGTAGCTCTCTAGCTCTGGTGTGCACCACAGGCGAGCCCAATAAAGAAGCGGACGCAGAATTATAAGATCTTTAATAGATCTGCGTCCAAGGTCGTATTGAACGGGCTTGCTAGGGGTACTCCTGGGGATGGACAATAGCTCCTTGTAAAAAAAAAAATCTGCCATTACGAGGGGGTCAACATTATTAAAACCCCAGAGCTCTGCCCCGTACAGTGCACTGCCTACTGCTTTTGCAGAATAGATCTCTAAAGCAGGAGCTATGGGTCTTGATACTGAGGATCTGTGCTCCCTGCTTATGGCGCCCACAACCTGTTTATGGTTTAAAGCCATTTTTTCAATGTGGGGGTTCCACTTGAGTTGGTCGGATATCCTAATCCCAAGATAGTCGAACATTTTGACCCGCTCTAATGGCTCTTCGTTAGGAGTGAGCTTACGATTAGCTTTTCTACTGGGATTAAAATAGAGGAGCTTGGTTTTAGAAGTGTTAATAACAAAGCCCCTTAAATTACAGAAAACACAAAACCAATCCAGCAATTTTTGAAGCCCCATGGGCGTTTCAGAGACTAGTAACATATCATCGGCAAAGAGCATGGCAGGGACTTTCACACCGGCCAAACTAGAGGCATCAGCATCAATGTCAGATAAAAAAGAAACCACCCCATTAACAAATAAGGAAAAGAGGATCGGCACCAGAACACATCCTTGGCGGACACCTGTGTTCACCGGGATTTTTTCTGTTATCTGCTCCTTCGTGCCCCACCGAATGTGTGCGTAGGTTCCTTCATGCATGCGGGCCAACAAGTGCAGAATGGGCAGAGGGAACCCCATCTCATGGAGAACCGCCCACAGGCGCCCTCGGGGGACCAGGTCGAACGCGGTCTTCAGATCGATGAAGGCCAAGTACAAACCACCCTTGCTAATCGAGACTGTCTTCCAATGAAGTAGTAACAGCCTGAAAGCCTGATCTACGGTGCTTGTACAGGCCAGGAAACCCGCCTGGAAGGGGGAGATAATATTGTTCTCCTCTGCCCAGGAGAGGATTCTTTCAAGAAGGACTCTGCCAACCACCTTCTGACCAGCATCAATCAAGCTGATCGGAAGATAGTTGGCAGGGTCACCCCTTGGCCCCTTCTTATAAATAGAGATCACTTCTGCTCCCCTCCATGAGTTTGGGACTGGAGACCCAAGGAGGAGGGCATTAGTCAGAAAGGAGAAGAATTTGGCCCATTGCTTGGGGCTGGCACGGAACAGATCGGCAGGGATGCCATCCTGGCCCGGTGCCTTGCCTTGGACAATTTTACTGATTGCAGACTCTACCTCCCTCTGCCCTATAGGATCAATAGGTGGGGGTGCATCGTGTTGGGGTAATATGCATTCTGCTGTCGCTTTGATGTTCTCGGGGACCCCTACCCCTGCGTACAGTTTCCTAAAGTGATCAAACCATTCTCTGTTCGTGATATGGTTAGGTAATAATTCTGTTCCATCATCATTATTTTTTCTTACTAGAGCCCAGAATCATTCCCTGTTCCTATTCTGACTGGCCAGTTTTAGCTCTTCCCAGTGGGAGTCATCCCAAGCCCTCTTTGCCACTAATAGTGCACGCCTGTACACGGCTCGGGCTAGGCGAACCTCAGTTGGATCTCGGGTTTTGATGGTGCAAATCAATTTAGACTTAGCCCCTCTACATTCATGGTTATATCACCTGGCTGTGGGCTTCCTACGCTTCAGCTGGCTTGCCCCAAGTCCATCAAGGAAGAGAGCGGCCATCCTGTCTATTGTCTCCTCGTAGACCATGTTGGCCTGGACTGAGCCGAGATCATCAGAACAGAGTGTAGAAAGCTTCTCCGTCTGATCTCTTACAATTTCCCCCAAGGCGTTTGTCTTTTGCTCATTGATGGCAAATTAATGCCATTTGATGAACCTTTTGCAATTTGAGGGTTTTATTTCTCTAGTCGCCATTGTTAATCTATTGCTAGACAGGGAGTTCCCCACAGTTATCAGGTTGCACAGGCTAAGGGATAGAGGGTTATGGTCGCTATGGATAGATGGAATAACTGCCATATCTGACACATATCTCCACAGTCTCTTATCTACCAGAAAGTAGTCTATTCTACTGGGGCAACTAACCCTATTATAGGTACACGCACCAGAGAAGTCAGACGGCGTGCGCCCATTCACTGCTATCAGAGCATGTTCCAACACCATGACATTAATTTGGATAATGACGGGTGTCCACTTTTTAATCGGCACCGTCGTCAATTGCGGGATTCCCCATCTCGCATCTTCCTCCAGAAGACCTACCGCGCCGTCGGCAGCCAACGGCTCAAATGTGCAGTTGAAGTCGCCAGCAATTAACGGCAGAGTATCTGGGGAGCAGATACAGAGTGAATCTGCAAGTAAGGCTATGGTTGGAGATTTACCACCCCCTGGTACACCTCTTGCATAGATGTTAAAAACTTCCAGGGTCACTGTGGCTTGGGGAAACCCAATTGTTAGCCTCATCATGTCATGGGAGATGTTAGGGGAGTAGGAGATCTTACAGTTTAGTGAACTTTTGACCCAAACAAGCAAGCCACCTGACGGGCGACCCCTTCTAGAGGAAGTTGCTGGGACATGGAAAGTGGAATAGCCAGGCTTGTACACTGGTTCCAAGCACCATGTTTCTTGGAAGATGCACAGGTCATACCTTCCTGTTAGTTCGTTCCAATCGGGAAGAGCTATTTTGTTCCCAAGACCTGCGACATTCCAAGAAACAACGCTCAAATCTGTACTCTTACCATTGATGTATAGTGTGACAGGTTCAGGCCCATGATCATCGGTGGGGATCGGGATGTTGGGGCTGGCGGAAACTATAAGCTCCTCAAGCCCAGCATTACCAATATCCAGCGGTGTAAAATAGTCCACCTCAGTTCTTCTCTCACATAAGGTACGATTGGTGCCCTGGGCCTTGTGGTTGTCATCCCCGGTTACCAAAAGGGAGCGCATTGGGAGTGGGTTGCCACAGTCTACATATGACCTCTGTGGACTGCTGGCTTGGTTTTCTGCAGTCTCAGTTGGAACTTTAGGATGGTAAGACAATCCTGGAGATTCCATGAGTCAATCGACGGCCTCCAGTGCGCTGTACCGATTGTAACAGGAAATGGGGGGTTGGGAAAACTGGGGGCCATACCATTCATCGCTACACTGACTACTGCCATAGTTAGGCCACCCTCCTCTGCGCTGTATCAAATTCCATCCCTCTACTCCCCTGCCACCCGGGATGAAGCAGTTTAAGTCCTTACTCACCTCATGCCTCCTCCCTCCCCGAGTATGGTCTGGCCACAATCGCAGTACCATTGTTTCCTGGTTTCCCCAAGCAAATGAGCTCTACAGTACGAGGATCCTCAAAAGTCACTACAACACAATCTCCCTGCAAGACTTTCCTATTAGGGCCCACCCAGGAGGCTCTCTCAACCATCAGGATGTTACTGCGGGTGTTGGGTGGTAGTGGGTGGATGTTTGCTAGCCAATGGCATACCTTGTTTTTAAGCGCCCAGAAAGGTTCTAAGGATGTCGGGGCCAGTTCCGGTACACCTGTCAAAACGATTACAAAGCGACAGGCTTCTGGTGGTAAATTGATATTTCGACGCTTCTGGCTCTTAGCAGGATGGGATGAGTCCGATTTTGGGGTGGGGGGCAGCGTGACTATTTATCTTAGTTTGATTAGTGGGATCAGCTAATGGGTGGGACCGGGCACCCCCTTTGTTAGACTCAGGATTGGGGCAGGTCGGCAGTGGAGTCTTAGGTGTGTTATTTTTTGTTACTGCTGGGCGTTTGTTGACTTGTTGGGGGTTACTAGCTGGGGCAGTTGCATTGGTTGCCCTATTAGCACGGTGTGATACCTGGGGTCTTAGATCCTTTTGAAATTCCTGGAGCAATTTTTCTATTCCAAGAAGCCAAACTTCTAGGGGAGCAAGTAGGGTTTTAATGACATTGGTCAGGGCGTGGGCTAAAGGCTCATCCCCTCCAGCTGGACCTCCTAGTCTATCAGCTCCTGATCTATCAGCTATAGGGCTATCTTCAAGGATAACAACCATGGTGTTATCCAGGATGGTGTCATCGAATATGCTCAATGGTAAGCGTAGGGCCTCATTTCGAGGCTCTTCAATCCCTGTGTTGTTCCCATTGGGTACTCTATTTGGTTCCCTCACCTCTTCTATGCAGTCTCTCTCACTATTGTGAATGCCAGTGCTTCCGAGTTTTGTTCCACTGGCTATCTTGGTGTTGGGGATAGTGGGCTTGGGTTGCCTACATTTAGGGATAGCCCCCTCCCGCTTCCCCCTCTTACGAATAGTTGAGTTATCGTTTTTGGGATCAGCCAAAGTGGCTGTTGGACTAGAGTCAGGTTGGGTATGGGACAGGGGCTGAGCATCAGGAGGTGTAAGGTCTAGTGTTGCTACTGCTGACTGGCTGTTGGTAACGTTATGAAGCTCAGCATGGATCAGTACAGAGTTAGTATTGCTTGTAGAGGTGTTGGGGGTACGCACAGATCCGATATGGCCCAGGGATGACCTTTTGGCTGCTAGTAGTTCTTGGGAAACCCTTCTTTCCATCAATACGATTCCTTGGTCTATTAAAGAGTTAGTGCGGACGATAAAGTCAATTTTTTCCTAGCGCCCGCCGCAGCCATGCTTCTAGTTTCCCGGCATTCCATAGGCTATACCAAATACTGAAAGCGATAAATCTAAGAACGGGAAAAGGAAAAGAAGTCCCTCTTTCAGTACCCAACAACGTTTGTAATTAGCACCAATAGGGGCCCAAGCAGAAACCACCATAGGAGGATAGATGTAACCAGTGGGGGCTTACAGTTCTGGTGGATGAGAGTCGCTTTTTGGCCAGGGGCTATGGCCCAGTCCAGTCTCTTCAGGCCTCTGAGGGCCTCAGAGGGCCCGCCCTTTGTCCGGGCTTCGCCCGGCGCGGACCCGCGCGCGTCCCGCGACGCGGGAGCCCTATTGCTGATTAAATGCGCCTCCTGGCGCCAAAATGAGTGGTGGGCGTGGTCGCCCGCAGGGATCGCTGGGGGTTGTGGTCTCCCCTCTCGGCGGCCGCGCACCGATGGAAACGCGCAGCGGCGGCGGAGGAGACCAGCTGGGTGTCCCAGGCAGCAGCGTGTGTCCCCAGGTAAGCAGGCAAGGTTAAAACGGAGAAAAATGTTCAACTTGGCAAAGGGCGCCTGCTCCTCTGCAGCCCTATCGATGATTAAATGCGCCTCCTGGCGCCAAAATGAGTGGTGGGCGTGGTCACCCGCAGGGATCGCTGGGGGTTGTGGTCTCCCCTCTCGGCGGCCGCGCACCGATGGAAACGTGCAGCGGCAGCGGAGGAGACCAGCTGGGTGTCCCAGGCAGCAGCGTGTATCCCCAGGTAAGCAGGCAAGATTAAAATGGAGAAAAATGTTCAACTTGGCAAAGGGCGCCCGCTCTTCTGCAGCCCTATCGATGATTAAATGCGCCTCCTGGCACCAAAACGAGTGGTGGGCGTGGTCGCCCGCAGGGATCGCTGGGGGTTGAGGTCTCCCCTCTCGGCGGCCGCGCACCGATGGAAACGTGCAGCGGCGGCGGAGATAACCAGCTGGGTGTCCCAGGCAGCAGCGTGTGTCCCCAGGTAAGCAGGCAAGATTAAAACGGAGAAAAATTTTCAACTTGGCAAAGGGCGCCCTTGGTACATACAAATAAAGACATGTAACATTTGTGGCAAATAGATCATATCGCTTATTCTTTTATAGAACATAAAAAATGTCATGAGCGTTTTGTTTGTATTTGTTGGGTGGTTGGTTACATGTCCCACTGGGCTATTATGTTTCGTGACAACGTTGTGACGGACCTGCGCTTATGGCCCTGTGCTTGTTCCTAAACATATAACATGAACATATAACATATAGATGTTGGCGGCTGGTTGAAGATCGGCGTGCATCACCGTGCCTGGTTATCGGTGCTTGTGTTGTCGATGGTGGCTTGAACGGATCTAGGGCGTTATCTAGTGGTGACCACATCTCTCTGTAGGGTTTCCGCCACGATGTGTATCTTAGTGCTGTGTTGTCAGCTCCTCTTAAGAACGTTACCCAGTTTAGCCACCCTTTGAAGGTGGCCTTGGAGGTGTCTTTCCATTTGGCTAGTACAATCTTTGTGGCGCTCGTTAGGAGGAAGTCGAGAAGGTTTCTGTCTTGTTGTGTGTTGATATCGGTGTTAAGGTGTGCTGTTGTTAGAGTGCAGAACTCTCACTTGAGGGTGCAGCCTAGTGTCTGGTTGGTGAAGTTGAACAATTTATCCCAATTTTTTTGACCTTGCTGCATTGGAGGATTAGATATGCTAGGTCACCTGTTGCATTATTGCAGTTCCAACATTGGCTATTCCCTCTTAGGCCTAGTTTCGCTAGACGTTCAGCGGTCCAGTGTGCTTGGTGCAATAACCAGAAATTTGTTTGCGCGAGTACTGGTGATATTATGTTTTGCGTAGGGGAAGACCACATGGTAGCCGTTTCCTGCTCTGTGAGATTTCTACCTGTCTGTGTTTCCCAGTAGCGTTTGCTTTTATCGATGAGTTTTGAGGAAGTTGGGCGGGGAAGTTTATATAGGTGTGATACGTGGTGATCAGTCATGTTTAGGTTTTCCATAAATTGGAAAATTGTGGGGGTCAGTCTACTTAGGTTTGCTTTTGTGATTGCCGTTTTAATGGCCAGGAAGTTGTACAGTTCCACATCTGGGAGGCCGAACCTACCCTTTATTGTATTGAAAGTGAGGGGTTTGCCTTTCTCTTCTAGGTGTGCCGAGTGTGAGAGGCCTAGTGTCCTTCACGTTCTTATCTCTAGGGGTTTGCCTCTGTATTTTATCTTAAGATTTGCCCATAGTGCCACCCATTTTGAGTTTTTGAGGCTTATATCTAGTTTCTGGTCTACCTTAAGGAGGACCAGTTTTGTTGCCTTGAATATTGGGTTCCTTTTTAGTGACTGTTTATTGGCTGTGAGGAGGGTTAGGGGGTCTGAGTTTTTGAGGATGGCTCTCTCTAGGGATAGCCAGGTCGGTGTGTATTTCTGGTTTTGTATTACCCAGTGCAGCCCCTGCCTGGCTATACAGGCTGTCTGAAATGTTCTCAGGTATGCAACATTGAGACCTCCTAGTTCTTTTCTCAATCCTAATTTTGTGAGGGCTATTCTTGGTTTTTTGTCCCTCCAAATGAATTTGTTCAGTGCGTGGTCTATTTTCTTATGGAAGTCATCTGTTAGTGCTAGGGGGAGCATACTGGCCATGTAGTTAACTATTGGTGTGACCATCATTTTGACTGTTTCTATTCTTCCCCACCAGGTGATAAATTTGGGCGACCAGTTCTCCAACAGGCCTTTTATCTTTTCAGAGTACTATCCTCGTTTTGTTCGAGGGTGATTCCTAGGTTCTTCCTGAAGTTGATTCCTAGGTATTTGATCGATTGCGTTTGCCATGCCAGCCCTGAGTCTCCTAGTACTTCTCTGTTTGTGTGCACGTTCATGGGCATGCACTCTGACTTATCTCTATTTAGTTTGTACCCGGAGTGGGAAGCGTAAGTGTCAATGGTGCTCATGAGCATTGGTATGGATTCTGTTGGATCTTCTGTAATGATCAACAGGTCGTCTGCATAGGCCGCCTGCTTGGCCGTGGTATTATTGATGGATATGCCTGTAATGTTCTTGTTGGTGAGGATGTCCTTGATCAGTGGTTCTAGAGCTAGTAAGAACAGCAGTGGGGATAGAGGGGAGCCTTGGCCGGCCCCTCTTTGGAGGTCGAATGGGGATGAGGTTGTACCATTAATTGCGATCTGTGCTTTTAGGTTTTTGTACAGGGCCATGTCTTTTTTGGCGAACATCTCTCCCAGGTTGTATGCCTGTAGGCATTCTCCTAGGAAGTGCCATGACACTCTGTCGAAGGCCTTTTCTGCATCCAGCGTGATTGTGACTGCTGGATTGTGTGAGTTCGAACAGTGTTCTATGACTTGGCAGAGGAGTCTGGTGTTGTCGCTGGACATACGGCCTTTCATGTACCCTACCTGTGTGTTGCCTATTAGCTGTAGAAGTACTCTGCTGAGCCTTGTTGCTAATATTTTGGCATATAGTTTGCATTTGAGGTTTATGAGTAATATTGGCTGGTAGTTTTTTGGCCATTGTGGGTCTTTACCCTCCTTTGGTATGTTTATTATGTTGGCCTGTGACATTGCTGCGGTTACTTCCCCTACACCTCCGCAGTGATTGAAGGCTTTCGTTAGGGTCGGTGGTATTTGTTCTTGAAAGGATTTGTAGAATGGTGCTGTGTAGGCATCCGGTCCTGGGGCCTTGTTATCTTTTAGTGACTTAATGGCTGTCTTGACCTCAAGGGTCTTGAAGTCTTGGCCTAGCGCCTTCGCTTCTTCTACCTTTATTTTCAGTAGTTTTAGATTCTCTAGATAAGATTTCGTTCCCTTTGTGTCTAGCCCCTCATCCTTGTTGTACAGCTCCTTAGAGAATTCCTTGAAGGTGTGTATGATGTCTTTGTGACGGGTGTACGTTTTGCTTGTGGCGTCTGTGATTGATGTGATGTTGTGCTGTCTTTGTATACGTTTGAGGTATGATGCCAGTGATTTCCCTGCTTTATTTGCTTCGCAAAGGTTGATCTCTTTGTATTTTTTCTATCCACAGCCCTGCACGTTCGCTAAGAATTCTGTTGAATTCATATTTCTTTTTTGTGAGTTCCGTGAGTGTGTTTTGGTTTGGAGTGTCTCCAATGTGTTTTGTTTCCAGCCTTTTGATGTCTTTTTCTAGCTGAGCTAGCTGAGCTCTCACTTCTCTGTCTCTCCTCGCTTTTATTTATATTAGTACTCCTCTGATAGTTGCTTTCAGTGCCTCCCACAACGTACTGGGGTCTATGTCTGGTGTCTCATTGTCTGAGCTGTAGTCTGCGATGGCTTTCTGGATTTTGACTCTGTCTTCTTGTTTGGCTAGGGTTGTGGGATTGAGTCGCCATCTTCATGTTAAATGTTCATTGTGACTCCCTGCAAGGTGTAGGCTAATGCAGGCATGGTCTGATATTGTTCTGGCTGCGATGTCTGTGTATTCGGTTAGGTGTGTCTGAGTACCTGATATGAGGATGTAATCTATTCTGCTGTAGGAGTTATGTGGGTGCGAGTAGAAGGTGTAAACTCTGGTATCGGGGTGCTGCAGTCGCCACGGGTCTACTAGATCCAGTTTGTTGCATAGGTTTATTAGTGTCTTGTGTGATGTCGGGGTACGTGTTTTGTTTTTAGCCTGCCTGTCTAGTGTTTGGTCCAGCGCCATGTTGAAGGCTAGCCACTAACACAAGTACAGCTATAATATTTTGTGCACTATCCAAGCAGACCTCTACCTAGCTACATACTATTGATACACTCTTCTAAATACCCAAGTAGTACTCATGCAGTGTATGAATCGTCCAGTCTGTCCCATGCACTTCTTTAATCACTTATCTACCACTATCTACTTATCCTATCACTCCACCAATTCGTAAGCACTTATAAATTAAGTGTTCACTCTGTTTGCAGCACTATCATCATTCCAGTTACCAGTGATATTCTTATAAAATAACCTAGGCACCAACACAAGTACACATAAAATATTCTGTGCATAATCCCTACAAATCTCTAAGCAGATACATACTATTGGTCCACTCCATTAAATACTGAATTAATACCCATGTTGCGTAGGATACCTTCTGTCAGTCTCATGCAATTCTTCAATCACCCATCCAGCACTATGTTCTTATTGTATCAGTCTGCCAATACCTAAGCACTTATGGGGCAGATTTACAAGCACCCTGCGCCACCAGTACGTCACTTTTAGTAACGTAGTGATAGCGCCAGGCACTACTTCATATTTACAAGGAGAGGAAAAGCCACCCTGCATGGTTTTTCCTCTCCTTGTAAATACTACCCTTTCTTACACATAATTTTGCGTTGAAGGGGCTTTCCTTAGGTGTTGCTGTGGGTTTTCCCACGCAACACCCATAGAACAAGACACATCTCCATATTTATGAGAAATCGGAAATCTGGAGATGTGTGTGAATGCAGCGCCATCCTAGAGTTGGTGTAGCAAGGCGCAACGAGGGGAATTGTTTTAATTTATTTCATTTTTTCCTCTTTCAATGCATTCTGCATTCCACAGCATACATTGAAAGAGGAAAATGCCTTTACTGATTGTTTTTGTGCAGGAAGTTGTTCCTTCCTGCACAAAAACAATCTCCGCACGACACAGACATCCATGCACCATGGTGCAAGGGTGCCTGTGTCACCACATGGCTGCATTTTGTGCAGCTGTGCAGAGGGAAGCACTGAGTTGCAACATATTCATGTACATATGTCACATCCCTGTGCTTCGGAAGTGCCACAGTGCAGTGCAGCTAAAGATCTTGCAGTGTCACGCTGAAGGACTGGGTTCTTTAAGACCCAGCGGTGCCAGGGCACAACACCTGAAACCTTCGTGGGTAACCTGCTCCGGCGTACGAATCACAGAGACACGGGACACTTCCTTCGGCGTCAAAGATTCAAGGTTTATTTGCTGCAGGGAACACAGATATCACGACAAGTACAACTTGTGCAACTTGGGGAGACTGCTTCAAATTGGTTCTGTGGATCGCTCCTTTTATACAGTTTTTACCCATAGGACAACATGATACACAAAGGTTTACAACCCGGTTCCCACCATTATCCCCCAGAGGGGTCGCTTTGGTCACTTTGATACACATGAGGTCCGGAACATAAGTGCGGAAACATTTGGCGGTTCCCAACTGTAAAAACCCATCTTCCCAACATTAGTGCATTCCAATCGGCAGTAAAACAGATCGAAATAGGAACAAGGACAGGTGCAGAGGAAGACGGAGACAGTGGGGAGATCGGAAAGGGTGTAAAAGGGGAGGTATCGGGAAACACGAGATACAGGCATCAAAGGGACGTGCCTAATGAGATGCACGGCTGAGACAATAAACCAGCACGGCGAGATGAGCCTCGAGCGGGGCCATCTGCCTTACAGCATCATCCCCCTCGTCATAAAGACACTTTCAAAGGACATGTGTCTTCCGCAAATATCTTGGGAGTCCCAGGGTCGCGAGGCGGACATCGTCCGTTCGCTGGCTACTTGAGGGCAAGAGACAAAATGGATGCCGTATCTAAGATGGAACCCGTGGGTACAGATGAAAAACCCACATAACAAACGAACGGTTTAAGTTAGCACAGCGAAACTGCGCACACTTACTAAACTCGTCATTTGCGGTTCATAGATACCAGACTCGACCACATTCGTGCGAGTCGAAAACACCACTTATAATTGTCACGGAACCTCAGACGCTCCTTTTGCCCTCATGTAGGCAAGCACTAGTCGGAATCATATTCGATATTCATCAGACCATCGAGATGTTGCTGTAGCATAGCTCTGTCCAACCGAGTCCCCTTGGTAACAGGTGGCTGTCTTATACACGTTGTAGCACAGAGGCCACATAAGGCAGGACCACACTGCACACAAAGGCAACACGTGAACAGGAACACCACAACGACTCCGATGATCATCAGAATTTTCCAACCCCAAGTCGACATCAGGCCCCAAAACCATCCAAGTAGCGTCCAATCCCCTACATCCACGTGTATGGATTCGGAGATCTTATGCAACCTCGAGATGGCTTGATAGACAGTTGGAGCGTTATCTGGAATGAAAATGCAGCAGCTCGAATGGATCACCTTACATACCCCACCTCGATCTGCTAAGATGACATCTAAAACCATACGGTTTTGTAACGTCATAAGTCTATCCGCCTGCAGTTCAGTGGTGATATTACCAAGGGCACTGGCAGTAATATTAGCTGTCGATTCTACCACTCGAGTCAACTGTCTCAGGTTCCTACTATTAACCATAGGTCCCCAAAACGGGAGGAAACCCTTGAAAAAGTCTCCTGCCTCTTGACCGGCAGTATCCTCTTCGCTAATTACGCCTCGCACAACTCTAGTCTTATGATAATCGGCATCTACAGTAAACGTCGGAGGCAACAGATTTGCAATGAAGCATGAGCCCATGAAGTCAGCGGGCAACCATGCGTATGCACGATCATAGCAGATAAAGTATGTACCCTTGGCAGCCAGAAACACAGGGGACGAGAACATTGGCAGAATGTAATTTTCAGTGCAAGCACTCGCTCCAAGTCGGGCTTGCGATCTTCGGCCACGACCCATAAGACAAAAATTACCAGTGTGGGGTACGACCCATATTGGAGGCGAGCTTTTAAGCTGCTTTTCGCTGGTGAACACACTATATTCACCTCTACTTAGGACCCTATAGGCTTGTACCTCTTCCTCGGGAATAAGCGAGGGATCATAGATATCGCTATCTAAATCCTCTATTGCTATCGACAAAGGTTTTTGATACGAGGTAGGACCAGAGTAGGGAGAACGTGGTTCTCGAATGGGGTGGAAACCCAGTGCGCTTCGAAACATTGTCTGAAATGCTCGAGCAGACCCTTGGGAACTATACGGTAACACCAGATATGGAATTCCCTTATCCGTAGTATGTGGCATCAACCCACACACTCAACAATTAGTAGTGTTAACCACTAACTGATGCTGATGAAGGAGCTGAATAAAGGAATTGTTGCGGAATTCTACACGTCTAGCCTGTTCGTGTTCGGGTAACATATGAAAGGAATGAGGAGAAACAGTGGAGGTAAGTTTAGGATCAGGAGTAGGAGTAGGTGTAGCAGAAGGTAAGAAGTAAGACATCGTGTAATACACCGCACCCGCCAATAATGCAGAAGCAGTCAGAAACAATACGAACAGTTGGAATCTAAAACATTTGGTACGACTGAGTTGCTGCAGCTTGAATCTGTGAGCCTGAGCTCCTTCCAAATCATTCAGCTTCGAGAATGCCATTCCCTACGACCGTCCGCAACGTTTCTTGACGCACTTCGTTCTGTGTAGCAACAGTCAATCCCTAGGAGTTCCCAGGAACCGACGGCCTTTAACCTAGCGTCAAGACCTACTATCCAGAAGGAAGTACGCGCGCGGCCCTACGGCCTTTAATGCACAATATATATATATATATGCAAAACAATGTCCCTCAGCTGAGGAAGCAAAAAGTGTAAGGAACGAAGCTCAATGAATATGTACAAAATAATTACAATGGTACGAATGTTCAAAACTGATCACGGAAAACGGGATAATGCAGTTGTCAATATAGCAAAGCAGAATCTTTTATTAGTCTTTAGTGTTAGATCGCAAAAAGTATCGAGTTTTCCCAGGACGTGTCTGTTCGTCAAACAAAGGATCCGTTGAGGGGACAGCGTCCTGTTGATCAGCTGAATGTTTTGATCTTGAGTCTTTTGCTGACAATTGTTCGACAGTGTCTCTCTGCTGCACTGAGGATTCTCCGACAGGTTGTGCGTCGCTAAAAGGTACAAACGCCGGCAATACTTCGGTTTCAGTTGATGCAATGCCTTTCCTCACCCACGAGTCTGCTGGCAACGGGATGGGGACTTTCTTGGTGTGCGTGGCGTGCACCCAATTCTTCCGCCCCTCAAGACGAACTGCAGTTCTCGTGGCAAGGAGGACCTGATAGGGTCCGGTAAACCTCGGGTCCAAGTTATTCTTGCGCGAAAAGTTCCGCGTCACCACCCAGTCTCCGGGCTGGAGCTGGTGGCCTGGACCCTCCGTCTGCGTCGGCAATGCTTCGTGAACCTGTTGGTGAATTAACCTCAGTTTAGCAGTCAAGTCATGAAGATAATCGATCAACATTGGGTACTCAAGATCACGAAAAATGCCTGGCCTAGGAACCCCCCACACATTCGCAGGACGACCGAACACTATTTCATAGGGACTAAGCCCTACTCGGGAGTGTACAGTCGCCCTAGTTGACAGTAATGCTAAAGGTAAAGCGTCAGGCCACGAAAGACCAGTCGTAGCCTGAATCTTCGCTAGCTTTAGCTTAAGGGTGCCGTTATACCCTTCAACCAAACCAGCTGACTGGGGATGATTGGCGCTGTGGAATTTCTGATTAATTCCAAGGCCCTTACACACACTCTTCATCACACTACCCACAAACTCACTTCCGTTATCTGACCACACGACTCTGGGCATTCCATACTGAGGAAAATATTCCTTCAGTAGGATTTTCGCAGTAGACAAAGCAGTATTGTCTTTGAGAGGATAAGCCTCGATCCATCGGGAGAATGCGCAAACCACAACCAAAACGTATTTCAGGTTATTGCATCGCTCCATATGGATGAAGTCCAATTGAATCACCTCAAAGGGGCATGAAGGGGGAGCAAAACTGCCAGGAGGAGTTGGGGTTCCTTTGCCAGGATTGTACATCATACACACCATACAATTCTTCACCAGACGTTCAGCACATTTCGTGATACCATCATTCTTCCACACAGGGGACAGCAATTTGCAAATACCTTTCGCGCTAATATGTGCTAACCCATGCGCCATAGTCACAACAGCCAGCACATACGCATCCGGTAACATCCATCTTTTCTGATCAGACAAATCAATCCAACAATCATTCGCATCCAACTTTCCCGTACTTTCTTTCCACTTCGTCTTTTCAGTGTCGGTGGCTTCATTCTGAATTGCTTTCACACTCTCGATAGTGTCCTCACACATACTCGATTCTGCAGGCCACCTAACCGAACTCGTCACATACATTCAAGTGCTAAGGTTCCGGGCAGTCTCCTTAGCAATCTCATCCGCAAACGCATTACCACGACCAACATCATCCGTCACCTTACGATGCGCACTACATTTAACAATCGCAACTTGCTTAGGCAATGTCGGGGCATCCAAGAGATCATTCACAAGCTGTCCATGCTGAATCTTCGTACCATGCGACGTCAAGAAACCTCTCTCTCTCCACAATCGTCCAAAACTATGTGCGACGCCAAATGCATATTGGCTGTCGGTAAACACATTCACACGTTTCCCTTTCGCTAACACACACGCTCTAGTAAGAGCAATCAGCTCTGCAGCTTGGGCAGAATTCTGATTTAATCTCGCAGTCTCAACGACAGTATTCAACGTTACAACAGCATAAGCAGTAGTCACATCGCCATTCGGCAACTTAAAACATGACCCATCCACATACAATGTACCATCCGGATCTTCCAATGGAGTGTTTTTAAGGTCCACTCGACCTTTTGTTTCTTCTTCAGTCCTCAAGTAGCAATCATGTTCTGCTACTTCATCTGACTCTGTGCTAATTGGTAACAGAGTTGCCGGGTTCAGAACATTACAACGTTTTATTTGAATGTGGCTTGCCAACAGCGTCAACTCGTACCCGGACAACCTCGCACTCGTCAAGTGCTGAGTTTTCGTTCGATTCAAAAGAGTATCGACTGCATGTGGAACCATCACCGTAAGCATATTATCCATGACCAATCCTGCTGATTGTCGGATGGAGACCGAGGCTGCCGCTGTTGCTCGTAAACAACTCGGCAATGCTCTAGCTACCGGGTCCAAGGTCGAGGAAAAATATGCACATGGACGTTGCTTACCACCAAAAGGTTGCGTTAAGACACTCAAAGCACAACCCTCTCTCTCGTGAACATATAATGTAAACGGCTTGCTATAGTCAGGAGTACCTAACACAGGAGCCGAACATAATGAATCACGCAGTTCAGAAAAACTTTTTTGACATTCTTCCGTCCATGGCAAAGGAGTCGAAACATCACTGCACGTAAGAGCCACTAATGGTTTCGCTAGCAATGAAAAATTAGGAATCCATTGCCTGCAGTACGACGTAATACCTAGAAAGGCACGCACATCTCTTTGGGTTGTTGGCACAGCCATTCGCGCAATCGCTGCAATTCTCTCTGGGGTCAACCTCCTTCCCTCCTTTGACAATAAGTGACCTAGATAGGTTACTTCTTGACAACAATATTGGAGTTTAGTAGGTGACACCTTGTGGTTTGACTCACAGAGATGTTTCAGCAACGACACCGTAGCAATTTTGCAAATGTCCTGAGTATCAGCAGCCACCAATAAGTCGTCGACATATTGGATCAAGGCCGCACCAGCCGGCAACCTAAACGCATCCAGTTGACCCTTCAAGGCTTGACTGTAAATCGATGGACTGCGACGTCGCTGCGGGTGTTGGTCAGGACGAGGGTTGTGGATGGGCGCCGGCCGCTTTTGACTTCAACGGCCTGCTGGGATACAGTGCCCACACCCTCCTCCATAGGACTCACAGGACCTCCAGTCCAACATCATTGACACATCTGATTCAGCACATGGACTGAAACAGTTTTTTCAGTAAGGTGGCACTCTTCCATCATACCTCTGAAGAATTTTTAAGAAATCTGCATTGCTGTCGCCCGCTAGCATTCATATAATAAAATAATAGCGTCGGGAAGAACCCAAATAATAGGATATATTGTAGCTGGCAAGGAAATCCCAGGTCCACGCTTCTGCTCTCCTCCCACGCATGCGACGTCCGACTAACTTAAAGCCCTGAAGAAGTCCCAGGTTGGGACGAAACGCGTCGGCTGTTTATGTTTGACTTAATGTTTTGAAAATAAAGGATTTGAAGAAGAACTCCAACATCTCCAAGAAATATCATTATTTTTACAATTGTTACAATATTTGTGGTGCACCTTTGCGGTTGTTTGTATTATAAAAAATTCCCTAGGGAAAAGGCACAGTGATGATGGGTGCCATTCAGTGTGCACACAGTCCCCTTGTTTGAACTTAAGGGTTTAAATATTGCATGGGGGATAGATAGTCAGGTGCTTAGTCTAGAAAGGGTCCATCATCTTTGCAGTTTCTGACTTTCACAGTAGCCCTGAGGAGCGCGTTTGAACCGGAAGCTGCGTCCACCAAGAGAGAAACCGAAAAGGTCTCTGCTCTCTTCTGCAATCGGGATGCTGAAGAACGCATTCTTCAAGTCAATCACCGAAAACCACGATGCAGAAGCTGGAATCAGAGTCAGTAGCGCCGTGATGTCAGGCACAACAGGGAATTGAGGAATTACAATTTTATTCACCTCCCGTAAATCGATAACAAAACGATAAACAGGCGGTTTTGAAGGATCAGTACGTTTAAGAATGGGCAGTACAGGACTGTTGCACACGTTTCCCCGAGTCTCTTCAATAACATCTTTCTCGATCAAATCATAGATGATCGCTAACAGTGCTCGTTCACCATCAAGGGAGATACGATATTGGGGAATACGTGGCAATCGCACATTAGATTTCAACTGAACAACATGTGGTGAGATATCAAGTAGGCCCACATCGTTTGGACCCGTTGCCCACAAAGACGCAGGAAGAGAACTCAATTCCGGTGGGAGCTTATCGAGAGACAAGTACATAGGAGAGACAACCCTCTCTCCTAACGTAAGCTGTACACCCGCAGGAGAACAATACAAAGTCGCATACAAACGTTTAAGCAAATCCAGGCCCAAAAGATTTTCACCACAACCTGTGGTTAGAATCAACGGAGCTTCTAGCTCACGTGGCCCAATTTTAAGGGGCAAAGGGCGAGAAACTGGATTGCTAACGGGGGCGCCAGAGAATCCAACGGAAACATTTGTTAAGCCAGACAAAGGTGCGCCAGGGAGTTTCGAATGCTTAATGGAACTTTTCGCTGCACCAGTGTCCAACAGAAAAGGCTCAACGACGCCCGATGTAGCAACTGCGACGTAAGGCCCTCTCTGATCAACCGGAACTGATACCACTCCCTCTCCTTGTCTATGGCTGTCCTAGTAATTACTGTCGTCAGTTCCCTGATCGACGTAATAATCGTCTACATTGTACTGCGCAGATCGTCCTTGCGACGATCCACGTTGGTCGAAACAATTATCGGAATTTGATGAGTTATCTGAGCGATAGTTCTGAGCACCACGACCTCTACCACGTGATGCCTGCTGCGAACCACCACGACCACCTCTCGATGAGTTCCCACTATTACGTTCGTTTAGAACAGGACAATTGAATTTAATGTGACCCTCTTGTCTACAATAAGCACATTGATTGTACCCTAACGAAGATCTTTGGGAAGAGGAGTCATTACGAGTTTGAGATCGGTTCGATTGCGGCTGCGATCTATTCTGTTGCGAATTAGTCTGATTTGAACGTGGAGGATACGCTTGCTGAAGCAGCACTTTAGTTTTTAGCTCTTTCGTCTTTTTATCAGCACGGTCGCTCTCTTCTTTCTCTCTGTTCTCATAATATTGCGCCGTAGCCAATATCTGAGCTGAGGTAGAAACGGCCCATGCACTTTCTGAATTCTTCAATTTATTGCTCAAATCGGGCAATAAGTTAGAGACAAATTTATCCACGAACAACCTTTGACCACCCTCAGTGCTCATATCCTGGCCACTATGGTCGATGAATGCCTCCTCGAACCTCGTAAAGAAGTCGGAAACACTCTCGTCCTTCTTTTGCTTACAAGCTGACAATTTATCCCAATTTACTCTCATAGCTGGCATAAGAGTTTTCATTAACGTTATAATTCTTTGAGGAAGGTCGATGATCAGCTGGTCGGGTTTAGTAGCAGCCGCTTGTCCGGCGTCTGCCGCTACAATGGCAGCCCAAGCACCACCTAATTCATTCGGATGGTTTTCATGTCGAATCTTAGCCCATACCGGTTGCGGTACGACATTGCCGAACAACATATCGATATCGGCAAGATTCATTACCGTAGCATCTACGAGCTGCGATAATTCCTTGTAATACCCTGTAGGATTTTTGCGTGGGTCAGGCAAAGATTGCTTCACCTGCAATACTTCCGAGCGTTTCCATGGGAGATGTATCCATACTCTCTGGAAGTGCGCCAATACCGGAGGAGCAGCATTAGGATTAGCTGGTATCCAAACCGGTGGGACTTCTCGCATAGGAAATTGACCAGACTCGTCTGGCTGTCTTTCAATGTCCTCGACAAACAAGGCTTGAGGTATAGGAGTGGGACGAAAAGATAGCAATCGTTCAACAGCACGTCGAACATTAGTATCCACTATCAGTCCAGTCGAGAACTGAAGCTGTAGATCAGACAAAGCGGTCAGCACCTCGTCAGGTGCGTCGGCCGATATCGGATCACGAAGGACCTTACACATTTCCTCGAACACAAATCTTTGGGTTGGTATATTGAACTGACAAAATGTGTCGAGTACAACACGCGGTGGATTTCTAAGGGGGTGCGTCATCCAACCCATCGCCATATTATATAGCGAAGCACGTTCCCTATTACCAGGAAGCTGACTACGTCTCTGAGGACCATCTGAACCAGCGGACCCAAGAACAGGTCCGAGCGAATGAAAGAAGCTAGCCGCAAGAGGAGAATTACGACTACGAGTAGAGGGAGAAGTATAGGACACAGGACTAACAAGTGAAGGAGTAGAAACAGAAACAACAGCAGGGGTTAACAAAGCAGGAGCAGTAGCGTGAGCAGGAGTATGTGGAAGCGGAGGAGCAGTAGGAATAGAAACAGACGAAGGAGCAGGAACAGTCGGAAAAACGGGTGCAGGTTGAGGAACAGGCAAAGGAAGAATAGGTGCAGGAACAGGTACAGGGGGAATCACAGGGACTGTGGTACCCTGTACGTACGGAGGTGGCGATTTCATAAGATAGGAAATCAAAGGATCCTCAACTGACTCATCCTTCTTCTCCGGCTCCGTAGGCAAAGTAGGATAGCATTTATCTATAGTCATACGCTGCAATCTGTCAAACACTTCCTTTTCCCTAACCTCCTTATCATGCTGGAACTGCTCTGCTTTCTTCACAATGGTACCAGCACTATCTCTCTGATTTCGTTTAGTCTGTCTGATTTCTTTCTGTCGGGCTTCTTTGCGCCACAACCGAAAGGCATCAAACATGGCCGGCCTTGACTTTTTCGCGAACAATTTAACCTCTAGATTATCTAAGATCGGGGCCTCGAAGCTACCATGTGGTGGCCAGCGAAGGTCACCATCTTTCTTCGTGTATTTGATCCAGTATTCATTAAAAGTAATCGGGCCTAGCCCATGTTTGCTATACAGTTCATACGTGGGAGTTCCAACCGGAGGTATCGGACACGAGTCCTCCAGTCGGGAATCCGTACCACAAGGCCTGAAACAACTAAACAAAGTACTGCGACCAGGCATCTTGCACACTAGCCGAGTTTCACAAACTTCAAGGGTTACGGGATTTACCAAGTCCCAGCAAAGAACAAAACCCTCGGTTTTTGGCGGCTGCAGTCGTCAAACAACACAACAAAGTACGCTAGCAAAGTGTCACCGACAAAAACACTCACACAGCGTTAATAACAAAAACACTCGCTAAAGTGTCAACAACCAAGAACTCTGGGAGCGACCCACAAATACTTAACTCAAAGATCGATGGCGTCTCCAGGAAGGCCCGTCAATCGTCTCGCTCTACCAAGGTCTACGCCAGGCGCCAAAACAGGTCTACAGTCAGGGCAGCAGTCCGTCGCAGCCGTCAGGAGGCGGGAATCTTCGCGGGAAAAGTCTTCGGGCCACTTATTTCGACAACAGGATCGATGAAGCGGAGTGCACCTTCCCTCGGAGATTTCACACGAAGTTCCTCACGATCGTCGGGCTTGGACCGGTACCACTGATGCAGCCCCACGTTGGGCGCCAACTGAAGGACTGGGTTCTTTAAGACCCAGCGGTGCCAGGGCACAACACCTGAAACCTTCGTGGGTAACCTGCTCCGGCGTACGAATCACAGAGACACGGGACACTTCCTTCGGCGTCAAAGATTCAAGGTTTATTTGCTGCAGGGAACACAGATATCACGACAAGTACAACTCGTGCAACTTGGGGAGACTGCTTCAAATTGGTTCTGTGGATTGCTCCTTTTATACAGTTTTTACCCATAGGACAACATGATACACAAAGGTTTACAACCCGGTTCCACCATTATCCCCCAGAGTAGTCGCTTTGGTCACTTTGATACACATGAGGTCCGGAACATAAGTGCGGAAACATTTGGCGGTTCCCAACTGTAAAAACCCATCTTCCCAACATTAGTGCATTCCAATCGGCAGTAAAACAGATCGAAATAGGAACAAGGACAGGTGCAGAGGAAGACGGAGACAGTGGGGAGATCGGAAAGGGTGTAAAAGGGGAGGTATCGGGAAACACGAGATACAGGCATCAAAGGGACGTGCCTAATGAGATGCACGGCTGAGACAATAAACCAGCACGGCGAGATGAGCCTCGAGCGGGGCCATCTGCCTTACAGCATCATCCCCCTCGTCATAAAGACACTTTCAAAGGACATGTGTCTTCCGCAAATATCTTGGGAGTCCCAGGGTCGCGAGGCGGACATCGTCCGTTCGCTGGCTACTTGAGGGCAAGAGACAAAATGGATGCCGTATCTAAGATGGAACCCGTGGGTACAGATGAAAAATCCACATAACAAACGAACGGTTTAAGTTAGCACAGCGAAACTGCGCACACTTACTAAACTCGTCATTTGCGGTTCATAGATACCAGACTCGACCACATTCGTGCGAGTCGAAAACACCACTTATAATTGTCACGGAACCTCAACGCTGCAGTACTTCCTCATAAATCTTCAACTATAAATTCACCATCCACTACTAATGCATTCTTTCAGTCAATCATGCTGTATACATGTATTCAACCAAACTTTCACACATTACCTTGCCATTATAGTTCTTTCTTTAACCAGATAAGGTAGATCTAATAAGAACAATTTTTTCTTCTTTTTTCTTTTGTATTTGTATTTATTTTTTTCAAAAAATGAACAAAAAACAGAACGAATAAAACAGGAAACTTTTGGAATTACTTATCATTCCAAAAACAACAACAACAAAAAATTAACAACGATGGTTGCATTGCGCAGCACAAACTGCATCCATCGACAGCTCACCGAAGCATATACGTTTCTTACACTTCACTCAGTGTTGCTCGATAAAGCCGAATTCTGGCCTAATGTCCATTGCAGGTGTTCCTGAGGACGCTCCAGACAGGTGAGGGGTTCAAAGCAGCTCGCCTCATTACCTCCCTAGCAAGATTGAGAGGATGTGTGGTCTGGAGATTCTTGTACATAGAAGCAGTGCCACAAGAGTATTTTTTTTTCACTGCCTCTTGACAGGACTCAATCACAAATTTTGCACGTCACCTTTCTCGCATTTACTTTCTTCTCTCCAGGTGGAAAAGTGAAGAATTTCCACACAACAGATTCCAGCTCCGTGGACGGGTGGTGCCTCTTGCAAGAATTCTTCTTCAGAAGATACTTCCTCCTGCTGCTGCTGCTGTCCAGATGCCATTTTGTTTGATATTTTTTGAAAAAACAAGCTTGCAGGAAAGAGATGTCTCTCTAAAGATGCTCCAACAAGAATGATTATAGTTACAGTGGGAAATGTTATAAACCAATGAAAACTCTGCACTCACCAAGCACCCACCCAAGCGACTGCGCGAAAATATATTTAAAAATAATATAAATGTATTAGAAGTACAAAGATATTATTTTAATGAATATCTTAGATAATCTCTTGCCCTGATATGTATATTAAAGACACATACATATCAATTCCCAGCGCTCCCCGGCACGTATATGACGTCACGCGGGACCCGCCACCGCCCAAGCGTCACATACCGTAATGCGCATGTGTCTTGCATGCGCGGGAGCAGGAGTCGCGGACTGGTCGCATACCAATCGCATACATCACGTAATACTAAATTTATATGATGTTGAGAAGTGTGGCTCAATGGTTAGAGCGGCAGACCCTGATGCAGAGATCTAGCCCGAGGCCAGGGTTCAATTCCCGCCTCTGCGGATCTTGGGCTAAAATTTCCTCAGACCTGATCATTCTCGCCTCGGTGCCTATTTTAATTCATGGGTCCCACTTTGCAACTCTGGGCAATAGCTTGCTTAATCTCCACAACGGCCCCAACAACGCTAGGATGCCTGGCTTCACCTTGGGGGTGCCCATGAGTGGGCACTTCACAGGGAAAAGCCAGGAAGGGTTCCACAGCTGTATGCGTACAAGCGCCGAGATGCCTCATGGGTGATTCGTGCGCTATACAAGTACTACTACATTTACATTTACATTTATAACTGAAAAACACGCAGCCATCGCACACCATATGCGGATCCTTCACAACTTTTCTAAAATGGTGGGTAGAATCCAAGCACCCACCATGATGTGTAGGCTTTGGGTGCGCAACTCCGAAAAATTTTTGGAAAAAAAGAAAATAATATAAATATATGAAAATAAAAAATAAAACAAAAAAATGAAACAATATTTCAGTTTGAATGTTTTTTAATTTTTTTTTGCAATTTTCAAAAAAATGTATAATGTTATTTAATAAATAAAATATTTATAAATAAACAGTTAAAAAACTGTAGAAAATCAGTACAAAAAATAGGTATTACTACTATTACACTTAAAAATTAGCATTTAAAAAACCTTTGAAATTCACTGAAGAAACCATAGGTTTCAGAGACGTCATAGTTAGAAATTAGCATTTGAAAAAGCTTAGAAATTCACAGATGTGTTATAGTTAGCTGGACATTTCACTCGTACAAATTCCTCTGTTATCGTTAGTTCTGCTAACTATAACTCGCGCACCCGCAATGCACTGCTGATGATGTCACATATTACATCATTCATGACATGGTCAGTGACATCACTGATGACATCACTGGATAACTCGTATCCTAGGAAGGTCATCATCACATAGACAATTTAAAATGTGATTTAGTTGATTATGTCTAAAGTAAGATAGGTATCATCAATGTATGACAATACCTCGGGATCTGGTTGTAAGAGCTGCATGATGCATTTGGAAAATAAGTCAGGACTGTTCTTATACCGCCTAGATAAACATCAAAATCAGAACTAGACCCCGTCAAATCTGAAGGAGGTTAGAAACTCACTTTCTGGTGCTATATTTTGAGTAAAACCTATTGGTAATATCCAGGATCATTTTGCATTTTTTCTGGACTTGGTTGGTCTAAACCAGTGCAATGCGTGCTTTGTACTGCATAAGTTGACATATTTGAATTCAGATACCTATAGTTTGATACTATCCAATAGTATCCATCTGGTTTGGAGATGGGAAAAAATTATGTGTTCATTGGTCAAAGACAAGGTGCTAATATGCCCTGATATTGCAATTGATCTAATATTGCCTTTCTACCACGTTTAGCCTCTGGCTTTAGAGGGTATGTGCATGAGGTTGAGGTTGACAGCGTAAGGGAATGATATTTGCATTTGAGTGTTTGTCCCACCCCGTTTGATTTCAATTTAACCTGTTCCATGCGTCGGACAGCCCCGGGCCGTCCGACGTCACAGTGGGCGTGTGCGGAGGATGGCCGGGGACTATCCGCCCACTGAATAATTTGCCCGCACCACAGCATAATTCGCACCACGGTCAATGGGTTAAGGCCAGAACCTGTCTTACAGCTTATTCACTGGTGTAAATTTCCCTGATATCATCAGGTACTATGGTAGAAAAAGCCACCTGGATGACTTACTCCACCCGGGGCACTTCCATAATGAAGACTGGAGGCTAGTCTTCTTCTCCTAGGATGACATCTGAATCATGTGGCAATTGTGTTTACAAGACTGCTTAAATGGTACCTGGATATCCCCTTCAATTTATATGTTTAAATGTCTATCTGGAGTCTCAACTTGTAAATATTCATCAGTTGGATTTGCATCTAGAAGCCTCTGACGCATCTGATGCCCCATTGTAACATCTGCTGTGCTGTCTAGAAGTGATCTCATTTACTCTCTGTTTTGCAGGAGGACTTGCAGCTGTATTGGCATGTTTCGTAGAAAGCCCTGCCACTTTCTTCTTCTTCTTTACTGGGGTTTTAGAGTCCAATCATTTCTTCTCCCTCTTTAGCCTGATGTCAGTCTTGCGTCCTGCATCACTTTTCCTATTGTACTCCTATTTTCTTTGGTCCTTAGATCGGCTCCCCCTTTCTGTTCTTTTATCTTCAGTGTCCTGAACAGATCCTGAAGAGCCACTATCAGAATACTGATACTGTTCAGGTTTTAAAGTTTTTCTTGTGATCTCTTAAATTATGACCACACCTACCGAATTCCTGAAAAGCAGGTGATCTGTCCTCTTTTTTCTTTGTCCCTCTGTCTCTTCTTTCCCTTGTTGAAGTTTTCTCCTTAATGGAACCCTCAGTGTCCACCTTAATTTTAAATGTGGTTTAATGGGTCAAGTCCCTAAGGTATTTCTCCCCACAGAGGTATAAACACCTGTTATTATATTTAATAGTTCTCATTCACAATGTTGAACAGGAACTGCGTCTTGTCTCTGGTAGATGGCCAGACCCGAAGCTTCTCCCTTAATATTGCTCAGGATGATAGAGGTAACTGTGGAAAAGTTTCCCACTAATTGTATTCCTAAGTCCAAAGCTGGTGCAACTCCGTGGTCATTTTGTACCATCAAGAAGAACTGCCAGTGAAGGCATGCTAAGCCTGCTAGTGTAAATATATCAAACTTTTTTCCCCAGGTGTTACATTCCTCTATGGGTGGCACCATTCCAAAAGGAAGACTTGTAGTCAGTATTCTTTGTTTGTCTTGAGGTGTAATTTATGGATACACTATCTATAACTGCTTTATTTACAAGCAATCCAGAAGGCCATTTCATCACGCTTCGTGGGCATTTTCCCATGATAGCATTAATAGTCTGGAGACTAATAGTTTATTCAAGGGTAGGTCAAAACTTGGCATAGTGAGCAAAAGAACAATGGATCTAACCCAGATCCCTTGACTGGGGGTGAATAATGGTTGAAAAGTTTCAGCACTCCCTCCATCATCTTGTTGGGTTTGCTATGTTCGCCCTCAGTGACCAAACATACGCCCAGATGTGGGCCTCTTGCTCACTTTGCCACTGGATTCAAGCTGAGATTGAAGATGGAAAGATCTTAATGAATATATACAAGAAGCCAACAGACCGCAATACTCTATTGCGGTACAACTCCCATCATCCCAGGAATTTGCGGGATAACCTGCCATTCGGGCAGTTTTTTATGTCTACGCAGACATTGTTCTAGACACCAGGACTATTTCAGAGAAAGTGATGCCCTCATTAGTAAACTAAAGGAGAGAGGATACCCGAGGGGCCTACTAAACAGATCTCGTAAACGGGCATGGTACCGCCCCAGGGAAACATTACTAGAAGTACAAGAGAAAAGTGCTGAAATGGACAAGCTCAATTGTGTTACAACATTTAATACGAGGAGTCACAAGATCTCGAAAGTGGTTAAAAAATACTGGAACCTAGTCGGCCAGGAAATTGGAATTCCAGAACCACCAATGTGCTCATACAAATGGCCAAAAAATGTGAAAGATCATGTGGTATCATCCTTTTTGCAGACTACTAAACCAGATGACATCAGAACCCAATTGGGCTTACAACCAATCACAGGGCATCAGCGGTGCAGCCATTGTAAAGTATGTAAATACACCAAAACTGGAAATTCATTTACATACGGTTCAAAACAGTACACAATGACTAGATTCACAAACTGCAATAGCCAGAACCTCGTATACGCCATCAAATGCCCATGACAGCTAATCTATGTGGGACAAACGACTCAGCGAGTAAAAAATAGAATCATGCAGCATCAGAGTAGAATTTGTTGCAGCACACAAGGGGCGCCAGTAGTGGAACACTACAAAATGGCAAACCACACACATGAAGACCTAGAATGGTGGGTCATAGAGAAAGTGGTCTTACACCAGAGATGAGGGAACATGACTTCCACTTTGAATTACAAAGAGTGTCTGTGGATACATATCCTTAACTCAGTATCACAAGGTTTGAATGAACAGGAAGAGACCTTTATACAAATGAGCAAACTATGAGATAACTGTAAATGTTACGCCCTACAAACAAGAACCCATCAGGTCTAGGTTTAATACTGAGTTTATACTGTACATTTTAAATCATAATAGCTGCATTAGATTCTTTACTTTTGTAAAGTGTTCATGATGTTTTATGATGGTATGCACTTATGTTCCAAATTACATAAATGTAAGATCAGGATACATGTAACTGAAATGGTGTTAAAAGGAGGTATGAGAACGATATACCTTTATTACATGCCGTAAATCAAAATAATGTTTTTTTGATATGGATATCTATTGTGATAACCTTGCATCCTTCATAAATTCAAAAACTTAATCACAGGATTATAAAGTAGGTCTTCAATTTTAATATGAGGTACCTATATGCAAAATCAGTGACAACTTGAGATCGAAGGGTTAATGTTAATTCTAGTTCCCTCTAGAATTCCAGTCAAACATCAGTTTCCGCAATTATTTACTTAAGGAACTCATAAATCTAAGGGCACGGTGAACCCGAGTCGTTTTTTAAATTCCACTCCAAGTTTTATGAATCTCCCGATCACGCCGTTTAGGAGAGCGTGGTCACGTGAAATACGTGAAGTTTGACTTAAAAGTGACTCCGTAATGGCCGAAATTCAAGTTTTCCCGATTGAATTCTCAAAGGAGAGAGAGACGTTCCTCTGACTCCAAAACAGTAAGTAGGATTCACTTCCACGGGCCCTACCAAACTCTTTTGCATCGTGTTTAAATAGCGCACGTAGCCGTTTAAAACCTTTATAGTGCACCCTGCATCGAGGCATATTATTCACTTTGCTCGTGAGAAGTAACACTCGTTGTTTACCTGAATGCACGAGGGGCTGTGCTCTTAGCTTTCCCCTTGGCCTCGACATTAAGCGTACTACATAAGCGCATTCCTTTTGAAAATATATCGGGGAGCCTTTTCATATTGAGCGCCTTTATTTGCAAAACTCGTATGTGTTGAAAGTAGATGAGAAACTGAATTCCAAGAATTTTTCAGGCCCCTGCAATAAGCGTGCACTGTTCTCCCTTAAGATAATATCGCATTTAACCTTATTCAAATGGAGTGGCTATTTAAATTTATTTTATCGAAAAAACCCATCCATTTAATCTTATGGGTAAAAAAAGTGTCCATACGTTTGACATCAGTCTGGACCTCTATAACCCTGTATAGTACATGTATTACTTGCGCTTTGTAACTATTCTGTACACAATATAAGGTGCGTTTGTTTAATCGCGATTGTGTTTTCAAAATCTTGAATCTACAAAGAGTCTGATTCAAGTCTTTCTTCTTGTCATCGCAGTTGATCGCAAAGCGGCACTTATACGAATAATTTTTAGATTCTCCACCGGCCGGTGGATGAACCATATGCACAAATTACACAAGGTATGTACGAGTAGTACAACGTTCGAACCCTGAAACAGCGGTTTATAATAATAAAAAATTCCTTTCAAAAATTCTTAACAGTTAAGTCTAGTAACTATAGAACCTCACTTACAGATTTCGTGAAGAGAAAGACCCCAGAAGAGTGAATACCCTTGAGGAGTGAATATTGTCGGCTGACAGATCCTCCTACCCCCGTCTTAGAAATAGACACAGGTCTTTGATCCCTACAGGTGAGATAACCACATGGTTACACTCTTACCCCTAACACATTAGAACACACCTTAAATACTAAAAGCCCTTCCTTTCCCCCATAGGTTGTCCAGTCGTTCTGTAGTCCTGATGAAGAGCCGAGCTGGTTGCGAAAAACAAGCACCGTAACATAGGGTCGGAACGTCGACGTAGCATTGCTCATCAGTCCCTACTAAGTTTCAACCAAATTTAGAAAATTGCAATAGGGTTGTAACCAATGTATAGTGACCTTTGGACTGTTTTTTAATTGTCATCATGTATGTTTAGGTGTTAATTATAGTAAATGTCACGTTTTTCACTTTCATGCACTTAATCACGTGTAAGCCAATTGTTTGTTTTCGTCTTAGGAAGATTTTTGTTTAGGACAACCTTCTAAGTATATGTATATCAGTGTCGTCTGTACAACTAATGATTTATAAAATAATGAAATATATAGGATTAATTCCAAAAAATGGTTTGTTCGCTTAGTTTTTTAATTGGATATTTGTAATTTCGAAGCAATGCTGCAAATATCATCTGTCATAAGGACAAACAAAGCAATTTTTCTTCCCAACAGAACCATTTTTGCATATATACTCTGGATTCAAGCAAGCCTGGCTGATGAGGGGTGAAACCCCGAAACCCATCCCAGGATGCCTGTTTCCAGTCCAGGGAGGACATGGCCTGGCAGTTTGGACTGGACTGTTCCCATGAGGAACAGAGTCAAGACTGATTTGCACATGGCTGGGTCCAAACTGGTGTGGCATAGTGAGCAAAAGAATGATGGATTAAAATGAGATGTCTTGACTAGGGGTGAATGGTTGAATAGTTTCAGCCCTCCATCCATCATCTGTGTTTGCTATGTTTGCCTTAAGTGGCCAAGGATATGCCCAATAATCATTAAAAAATACCCTAGCGGGCTGCAGAGTGCGCTGCTCTGCTTCGAGTAATTTTGTAGCGTGCGATACCTTGAGATAAATACAGCAAAGACAAAGTTTATGTCATTTAAGCAGTACAAATCTTTCAAGGGTAGCATAATGCTGGGGAACAAGCCTCTTGAGAGAACCGAGGTCTTCAATTATTTGCTGTCACATTAGCTTTAAATTTGTCATGGGTCACCTAAGTGGAAAGAATGGCCCTTAAATACCAAAAATAACTAGTATCCTAGTTAAACAACACAACAGTTCTTATTCTAAACCAGTCCAATACTCCAGATTTACGATGCCAAGGCCTTGAGCTCAGTCCTCTACGGCTTTGAATCATAGAGCTTTTCGAACATATCCATCCTCACCAGTTGGAAGAATGAGTTTTTTGGTAATGTGGTATGTATCCTGCCAAATTCACGCCTGAAATCTTTGATGTTGGATCTAGGCAGGAAGGCGATAGCTAACAAAGTAAGACTATGCCTAATATTTATCTTGGCAAAGGCTATGGTCTACACCTGAGCTGGCTCATTATGCCACTGCCATTAGTGATGTCATGGATGCTGACAGATCACACAAAATCGAGTGGCACCAGCATGTCAAAAAGCTATTAACTTACATAGGAATGAGGGAACTATGGGATGATTCAACCGTTGTTCCTACACCTTCAGCAGAACATTTGAAAATCCCTATTGCCTATGGATTTTGCTATGTGAGCTACAAGTCGTAGAGAGGATGAATGACAGGGAGGTTCCTAGAACTTGAATCTTGTTGTTCCATGGGAGCTTATTGAGACATCATATTTGTCCCACTTGATAGCAAACAGAACTTCTAATTCAGGGTATGATCTTTGGCACTAAAATCCTATACAAAAAAATGGATTCCTGAAGCGGGCGGCATGTGCGCAACCTGCATTGATTCTATGGAAACCGCTGGCCTTATCCTATTTGTTTGTCCTGCTTATGCAGGCCCACACAAGGATTGATGAGAAGTAGCACCACATCACTGAAAATCCTACGGTCAGATTCCCGGCCACAGTATGCATGCTCGGTTGCCAATTTCTTTGGCGGGATGTGGGCATTAAAATCTTGGAAGTTAGCCTCATGTCCAGCAAGAGGATCGGTTTAAATATACTATTTGTATTTGGTAACCTAGGGGCTCATTAGCATGGCGGGCAGAGGCACATCCGCGGTGCTGGCGGAAAATGTCCTTTTCCGCACGTCATCAGTGGTCCTCGCGTCCGCCATATTACAATGGGCAAACATAGCCCATTTCCCGTCCACTGCGGAGTTACGTGATCCGCCAGAATTTTCCTTCCGCACCGGTGGCGAACAGAGCCATTAGAGAAAGACCGCCTTGCAGAATGACGTCCCGACTGCCATACAAATCACGATGCCCCAAACAGCCCATCGCATCTCAGCGTAGAATCCAGCCACCCGGAGGCGCCCGGAAGCACTACTGCGGAAAGCAAAACTACAATCTGGGTCACCACCACGCAGTTCTGACCGCTATGGATCCAGCTCTACAAGCCCTTCTCCTGCTGTTCCTCATCCACTACCAGCAAATAAGACGTCACTGTGGTCGACACCGCAGGTACGTTAAAACACATCTCCGCATGCAACCACAACATACAACTCCTGTGCTGAAATACGGTTCATGTCCACATCAGACAGTCTGGTGGGGACAGGAACATATCCCCCAGTGTACTCACACATGTCCTGGCTGCTAGAAAATCCACACCACTGCATCCGGGTCACCCAACAACCGAAAAATCACTGCAATGTCCTGGACAAGTCACAGCATTGGAAAAGACGCAGGAAAACCTGCGCACAATGTAGTAGGCAGGGCCGGTACCTGGCATGAGCAGTCTGGGCAGCTTCCCAGGGCTCTACCTTCACCCTACCCACAGTACGCTTCCCACACCCATTTCAGCACATGCTGTGTGCCTCTCCTGTGCGCTCCCCACTGCATAATCCATCAGCCAGGTGTGGCAAGACCTCGCACCTCACACATCAAAGGGCAAGGTAGATTGACTGGGAAGGCAGGGGTGAAGATGAACACAGTGCACAGAAAGTCAGGGGATGGACAACCCTCTTCCCCACACCTACCTTCCACTCATGTGAATCAAACTCAGTATAATTCAGAAATGAAGACTCACACTTCATATGAGCAACCACTGAAATGTTCACACTGCCTGTCAAGTCCCTCAGAAAGACCACGCACTGACACTCTGCCACATACACATACCGTAGGTCAGCAGCAATGGAGGCCAATAAATGTGCTAGCCCAAAGTGAAGTGGACAGTGCTGGAAAGCCATGGAGCAAGCCACATAGCATGTGTGTATCACATGCAAGAGGAGGAACATATCTTACCACCCTTAGGCCCCCAAATCAGACATGGGTGACAGAGTGTGGGAAAGTAAACCACAGTGACCTCTGTGCAACAACTCAGGGATACATCAATCAAGACATGCATAGGCACAGGAATAATAGGAAGTATCATAAGTCATACAGTGACCAGCAACACATCTGTGTCAACTTATTTGACATGTGTATGCCATCAGCACAACACGCATGGCTCATTGTCACACACCCTGACTGTCAAACACAAGTAGGACCTTCACACATGCCTATCATCTACCTACCTCACACCTGCAACACTCAACACCTGTGAGAAACACACTTAATGGTGCAAATGATGTCCTGTGAGTTCACTGACAAACAATCACACACCCTGGGGTGCATCTACAAATGTCAGACTCACACTCAGGGATGCCTAAAGCAATGCTGACCCAAAACAATATCAAAGCACAAATCTCACAAACAACATCCACAGATGTCAAACAAGCCCAGTCATGTGCAGCCACACAGTAGAAAGGCAATGTGACCCTAGACAGAACAGGAATACACAACATTGTCGCTCAGGACCTATCTACAGACACCATACCCTAATACAAACAAGAACTGCCTCCTCGAAAAACAATCATGAACAATAACTAGGATCAAGGGGCCAAATCAGCTAACACACACATACACATCACACCAGTCATCGAGTGAACATGGTGTAATAGTGTACCACAAGCACGAACATTCACAAAACTGACAAGTGACAGGCTAAAACCAGGAGGACAAACCTCTATTGTGCACTCAAAACAAGTTCATGAACATGAATCCACATTGCTGCATGTGACCTTCACACAAGAAATGGACACTACACATGTAACACACATATGAATTTATCATAATGCACAAACTACTCACAATGTCATGCTAATAGAACATCACACACACATTTCCCCTGTCAGTAGAAGGAGCCAAAACAGGCCAAACGCTGCATACATCCACAACAAAAAAACAACAGATGCACATACCAATCCATCACATAGCAAACTCAGGTAGACATCAGAGGATGCACACCAAGCAAGTACAAGGCAACATACACTGACAGCAGTGCATGCACACCAAGGTGTGTGTGCACAACTAAAAAACCAGTAGCACACATATCTGGGTGCCCCACCATGAACTCACACAACACAACTCACCAACGCACACAGATAACATCATACTCAGGAAGGGCAACAGTACCTCAGCAACCACACATTCAGCTTAGCCTTCACCCACAAATGCACAACTCCGGGAAAACCGGATGCAAACAACATGACTAGAGGACTGTGCTGCTCAAACATATGCACTGCACTTGACCAACCAAGACTGCAAACTAGTAGAAGAAAATAACATGAAAATAATTGTGAAACTGCCCTGAGTGGCACAGTGCTCCTGTACACAGATCATCATCACACAGTATAGTGTCACACTATGAAGTGGTAGGGAGACTCACAATGGCAAGGCATGGGGTGGAAGACATGAGACTGAAGTGGTGTGCACAATAGTATTGGACAGGTGAGGAGTGTACAGTCCACAAATATATAGAGGAGTAACTCACAATGTGTAGGCATCAGAAGCACCTATAGGGGATGGCATGCCTCCTCTTACCACATACCATACTGTAGTAAAAAATGGGTCAAGTGACAGCAATGCATGAGAATACTCACAAATAATGTCAGTGTGGCTGAGCAGGTCAGCACAGTAAGCACAGACAGAAACAAGACACATGGCTCATCAACAAAACACAACACAGACTTTGCAGTCACACACTCTGCATACTTACAACTGGCAGCAACAACAAGCAGGTGTCCCCCAGGAGTGCAAGGACACACCGACACACTGCACAGGGCTCAACCTACAATTCCTACATGTGCCCACAATCTGAAGCACATGGCAGACAATGTAAATAAACAGGAACCCATTTACCTGGGTCATACATGTGTGTAGTTGGCATTGCAGGGGCACACACACATCAAGACTACTGACAATGACACACCATTTATACTGTATGAGTACTCAAGTGCACACATTCTAATGTACACATGTGACTATGAACACAGGAACACACAAGATGCCTACACACCAACTTTGCTGTGCAGACATCAAGAAAGAGCACACAGAAATGCCAGACCCTGGCCATACCGCAAGTAATCCTGTGGATAGCATTCACCTCTGTATTGATATTGCATCCTGACATGATATGTGTGCAACTTAGCAAACCTGAGCACAGAATGCTTAGGAGAAGAGTAGATCATCACAAACAACCATCATTGCACCCTAAAGCCTCAGACTCAAGAAGAACAAAAGTGCTTGTTACCTCTGGAAACCTCTGAAAAGAGTAAACAAGCAATTTGCAATGTTAAATTGGCATACAGAGCATGTGCCACATGAACTAATACCTATACATAAAACATTTTATTTAGCAAGGACATTGACAAAGCAGACAACAGGAGTAACTGTCTTTATTACGTAATACCCAGATAGGAATCAAAAGTACAAAATAGCAAGGCCATTGGCCAGTCCAAATTCAAAGTATGTACATGTATGCATGAGAAACTGCACAGGGAATTGGCATCCAAAGTGACAAACAGCAATGCTATTTACCAGTCCAAATTCAAAGTATGAACTTGTGTGCATGAGAAACTGCACAGGGAATGGGCATCCAAAGTGACAAACATCAAGGCCATTGGCCAGTCCAAATTTAAAGTATGAACATGTGTGCATGAGAAACTGCACTGGGAATGGACATCCAAAGTGACAAACAGCAATGCCATTTACCAGTCCAAATTCAAAGTATGAACTTGTGTGCATGAGAAACTGCACAGGGAATTGGCATCCAAAGTGACAAACAGCAAGGCCATTGGCCAGTCCAAATTCAAAGTATGAACATGTGTGCATGAGAAACTGCACAGGGAATGGGCATCCAAAGTGACAAACAGCAAGGCTGTTAGCCAGTCAAATTCAAAGTATGAACATGTGTGCATGAGAAACTGTACAGGGAATGGGCATCCAAAGTGACAAACAGCAAGGCCATTGGCCAGTCCAAATTCAAAGTATGAAGATGTGTGCATGAGAAACTGCACAGAGAATGGGCATCCAAAGTGACAAACAGCAAGGCCTTTGGCCAGTCCAAATTCAAAGTATGAAGATGTGTGCATGAGAAACTGCACAGAGAATGGGCATCCAAAGTGACAAACAGCAAGGCCTTTGGCCAGTCCAAATTCAAAGTATGTGCATGTGTGCATGAGAAACTGCACAGGGAATGGGCATCCAAAGTGACAAACAGCAAGGCCATTGGCCAATCCATAGTTCCGGTGTGCACATGTGTGCATGAGAAACTGCACAGGGAATGTTCATCCAAAGTGACAAACAGCAAGGCCATTGGCCAGTCCAAATTCAAAGTATGAACATGTGTGCATGAGAAACTGCACAGGGAATGGGCATCCAAAGTGACAAACAGCAAGGCCGTTGGCCAGTCCAAATTCAAAGTATGAACTTGTGTGCATGAGAAACTGCACAGGGAATGGGCATCCAAAGTGACAAACAGCAAGGCCGTTGGCCAGTCCAAATTCAAAGTATGAACTTGTGTGCATGAGAAACTGCACAGGGAATGGGCATCCAAAGTGACAAACAGCAAGGCCATTGGCCAGTCCAAATTCAAAGTATGAAGATGTGTGCATGAGAAACTGCACAGAGAATGGGCATCCAAAGTGACAAACAGCAAGGCCTTTGTCCAGTCCAAATTCAAAGTATGTGCATGTGTGCATGAGAAACTGCACAGGGAATGGGCATCCAAAGTGACAAACAGCAAGGCCATTGGCCAATCCATAGTTCCGGTGTGCACATGTGTGCATGAGAAACTGCACAGGGAATGTTCATCCAAAGTGACAAACAGCAAGGCCATTGGCCAGTCCAAATTCAAAGTATGAACACGTGTGCATGAGAAACTGCACAGGGAATGGCCATCCAGAGTGACAAACAGGAAAGCCATTGGCCAGTCCAAATTCAAAGTATGAACATGTATGCATGAGAAACTGCACAGGGAATAGACACCCAAAGTGACAAACAGAAAGGCCACTGGCCAGTCCGAATTCAATGTATGTACATATACATGGCAGATGGCAGAACCTTCATAGAAATGCACCTGATCAAAAGTTACCTCTATTGTAATTTTCCCCTCTTATTTAAACACTTAGACGGGGATTATGTGCACACCGATAAGACACCCGCCATCACAATGACAGTCCTAACCAGAACTTTAACATGTAATGAAAAAAGCACAGGTGCACCATAAATTAAAAGTGTGAGAAAACAACACAATTATCGTAAAGGCACAAATTGTGATGTCCAGAGGTCTTGTTTGTTTGAATGATTTATTTGTCAACAGTAGAAAAATCGAACAGCCAACGTGTTTCGTCCCGGGTGGGGCTTCTTCAGGGCAACAAATAAGATGTCAACTCTTTGGCGGTGTTTGTGGTCATATGATGAGGGCCAGAGAGTTGGGGTCTGTTTCGCAGTCTCAAATCAAAAAGTTTAAATGCAAAAGTAACTGGAGGTCTTTGGGTTATTTCAATCCTGCAGGGTGAATATCCAGCTGGGCTAGGAATTATTCTAAATTGAGATATCAGTCATGAAGTAAAGTCAAAATTGATCTGGATACAGGTAAGTATTAACGAGATGCACCAATCATGAGGTGTGCACCTAAATCTGAAAATATCCAATGGAACCTTCAGATATTGAATAGAAATGTATTTCAAGGTATCTCCTTACTTCTCCACCAAATTTCGCGAGAGAAGTTATCACCGGAATTCAAAGCCCAGACGTCGTATCCCCTCAGTCCGTATAGCGCCTGCAGGCGCTATACTCAATTTAGTATAATTCCTAGCCCAGCTGGATATTCACCCTGGAGGATTGAAATAACCCAAAGACCTCCAGTTTCTTTTGCATTTAAACTTACTTTTTGATTTGAGACTGCGAAACAGACCCCAACTCTCTGGCCCTCATCATATGACCACAAACACCGCCAAGAAGTTGACATCTTATTTTTTGCCCTGAAGAAGTCCCACCCGGGACTAAGCGCCTCGGCTGTTCGTTTTTCTACTGTTGCCAAATAAATCATTCAAACAAGCAAGACCTCTGGACATCACTATTTGTGCCTTTACGATAATTGTGTTGTTTTCTCACACTTTTAATTTATGGTGCACCTGTGCTTTTTTTCATTCAATGTATGTACATGTCTGCATGAGAAACTGCGCAGGGAATGGGTAGCGCCATCCACTGCCATGGGATTCCCCCCAGCTCCGGGGTTACAAATGAGCAGTCCAGACACCGCTCTGGGAGAGATGGTATTGGGAGGTGGACTTTGCCTCAAATTTGGCTGTCAGATGAACTGGGAGGTGGCTGATTGTTGAGGCAGTTGGAGGACTGGACCTGGGAGAGAGAGGACCAGCTGAGGTAATGGCATCAGTGGCTGTGAGAGCCTGAGGGCTGCTTGGACCTGGTGGTGTGGAGGCACGGGGAGGCGGAGACATGCTGCTGTGAGACACAGTGTGTGAGAGTGAATGAGGAGAGCTTAGAGTGAGCTTCTTGGGGATTCAATAGCCCCCTAATGTCTTGGCCAGAGTGGGAACAGCCTCACTCTCCACCAAAGGTGCATCTCGCGCAGTGGGTCCCCCGTGGGGATTTGCTGGATCTGGTGGTACGCCCGGGGTGGCCTTGCCTTTTCCTTCCATCCCCTGTTGTCCAGGTGAACCCCCTACTTTGCTCTCTTGTCCCAGCTTCACAGGGGTGTGGGTGGGAGTACAGGTTGTGGGTGAATTTGCCTTAGAGAAGTTTTTGCGCTGAGTCCTTGCAGGCGCACCAGGTTCACAGCAGACAGGGCAACTGTTTGTCTGTGGGAGCAGGTGTGGGGATGGGAGTGCCCTTGGATAGGGGTGATTTGGATGAATGTGAGGTTAAGGCCTGCTTCTTGGCTTGATGCCCCTGAGTGTCCTGTGATAGGCTTTTGGCTTTGCGCTCCTGTGTGCCTGTTTTGTTTTTTCAGGATGGCGTCTGTGGTCTGGGCCGCTTGGAGTGCTGCTCTTGTGTGCTGTGTGGGGAGGACCTGGTGCCTGAGAGCTGGGGTGTGTGGGTACTGGAGCTGGACTGAAAACCTGTGACAGCTGAATGGATGCTGTCACTGTGGAGGACAATGACTGGGCAGTTCGGTGTAGCCCACCCACATCAGAATGAATGCCCTCCACGAAGGCAACTACCTGTGCCAACTTCTTGTCATGATCCTGGAAGGCATTCAGGAGAGCAGCCTGACCCACACACAGCTGGTGCAAAATGTCCACGGACCTCCACACTTAGGGTAGCAGGGGAGACAGCGGCAGGGGCAGTGGTGCCTGGGGGGAAGGAGACTCCACACTTCCTAGGGCTGCAGGCACGGACAGCACTTGTGGGAGCATCCGGGAGTCTGGGCACTGGATGTTGCGTGGTGGGAAAAGAGGCAGATTTTGAACTGCCTGTGCCGCCAACATCGAGGAGTCACCGTTGGAGTCTGTTGATGTTGAGGTTGGTGTTACTGGGTGTGATTCATCCAGGGCACTCCTGTCCCCCTCCAAGGCGCTGGTCTCATCAGTGTCACTGAGGTCATGTGTAGCAGTCGTGCCAGAAGTTTCCGCACTGGTGTTGGTCCCCTGTCCTTCTGTGCCCTCAGTAGATGCTGCAAGAGACAGAGACATGGGTTCTGTATAGCGCTATACTCACAAACATCATATGCAAGCAAAGCACGAAAATAAATAATTATACCCCCATGTTGCCATCCCCCAGTTGCAGTCAGCATATGCAACCTTTATGTAATCATCAGAAGATGCATGGAAGCATGCATAGTTGACATCAATGCCCCATGTGACGTTTACACAGCCAAATACCTGGCACGTGCCTCCTTGTAACCTAACATTCCATTCTCTGTAAGCATACCTATGTGCCTGTAGGTGAGATACATATACATCTCCACGTCTCCTCAGTCACATATGGAGTTAGTTTAAGCGAACAACACAGATACTGACTCCCAAATGTCCTTTTACAATGGCCATAAGCTCCTGAAAACCACCATGTTGTGCTTTGAAGCACAACTACAGTTGCATATTGGTGTCAGATGTGTATTCCTCACAGATTTTAAGTTGTGCACAGCACACGGCTACAAAAGCACATTAAGATGATGCTCACTGCTGTTCACTGCCAGCTGATGTCTATGACACTCATACTGCAGCATATGTCAGAAGGCCACATCTCGTCTTGTAATGGCAAGGGTCATTGTATTAAACACATGAGAAACTACATGTTGTGAAAATGCATGACAGCTGCACTCAACACAGAGGCCACTTACAAGACATTGCATCATAATAGAAATTTCACAGAGCTCCGCACTGGCTCAGGGTTGAGATTCATGCAGTCACTCACAACCAAAGTGCCCCTTCGCAGAATACTCACTCCCAACTTGCTGCTGATGGGCCCTCAAACGTCCATCCAGCTTGGGCTTTGTCACGGCCAAGATGTGGGCCATTAGTGGTGTCATGCTCCTGCACGCCAACCTGCCAGTCCAAGGGTGCACCCCCAACGTCATCTCTGCCGGCACATGTCATCCCACCTCTTGTGACGTTGTGCGTGCCCTCGGTTGGAGACACTCAGAGCCTGCACCTTATGTTCAATGGCCCTCCATATGGCCTCACGCTGGTGGACCTTAACCTGCAGGCATGGGAGACAAGAAGAGGATGTTTCAGTGACACTGTTTCATGTACCACTGTGTGTTAGTACAGGAGCATGAAAAAACAGAGCACACCAAGACATAAATGTTGAGCAGAGGCCATACAGCATGACTAGTAGAATACTTGCATCAAATACTTTCATGGAAATGTATACATGTATGATGATGGACATAGTACATGGCCATCTCATACACATGCAGAGTGCCAGCACAGAAACCAATGCGAAGAAGACCCTCATCTGTGATGCACTATGTGAGTAAGCTAGACATACAATACATTTGAAATTGTGTGTTGGGGCAGACTCACTGTGTCCAACACAACACACCCCTCAATGTCCTTGGCCAGTGAATGGTTACCTGTGTAATGGAGGTCACATTTAGGGCTATGATCTTACATTCTCACACTCTTCTCACAAGGTGTAGGGCTGTCTTGTGCAATCCTCAGGTCTAAGATAGCTCATTGAGAAATAGGGTGGCAGACAACACATATGTTTCACTCTGTCCATTTACTGATGGATCCTTGTCAAATGGGGAAGTTTCTGTCCAGGCCAGGGGGACTCACACTGAGGTTAAACGTTGGACATCAGAACATTCACATGCATGTACAATATGAAAGGGCAAACAGTGCCTACAAATGCGAGTCATATATTGAAACTACAAGGGAACCCAAAGAAGTCGACCAGGGACCTTGTTAGTTAATTATTCTAAACAACAGTGGTCCCTAGAAAACGGAAATACGTGAACAATTTAATGAATATAGACTCAATCGTTACTATATTATATGGACATGTCCAGCCGGACAGAGGTCAATTCTTTACTTGCTAAGTAATGTATAGGATGATACACAGAAATACATAAAGTAGGACACAAGCCTGTGCCCAACTTAGCCATTAGAATAAAAAACAAGGAGGAAACAGGAACAACAGAAGGGGCTCAGGCAAAACTGGGGTTTGTTACACACTTGAATAAACAGTGTCACAGGAACAAATTGCAAAATACACCTTTAAAGCAAAATTGCACAATGTTTTAAGCGTATACGGTGTTTTTACAGTGTCTACAATGTTTCCCTCCAGCATCGGAATAAGCGGATCATCATCAGGGCAACATTATTATGCCTGAGTAATTAGAGCCTCATATGCAGAGGGCAAGGAACCATTAATTCTGCACTATGGGGAAAATGAAGGTGGTTGAGATTACGGCTCCTCAATCACTGTCAGGGTACTGGAATTTATAGAAGCCCTGTTATTAATTTACCTGAGCAATGACCAGGGAGATTAAAATTAACTATGTAGCGGGATGTGAGTGCGCAGGTACAACCACAAAACCTACTCTTTGAGCATGACCCTGCTACCTCCAGGCCTCTATCTCTTACTGGCTATTTTGGCTGTGTTGGAAGAGCCACTAACACAATGCACAACCAAATAGAAGGTAAGTTAAATTAAATATTTTGAATGTACAATGTAAACTATGAATGACACTCGTCATGACTTTATGTACACTAATCCATACCTAACAGCTATTTACCCTGACTGGTCTCATGCCTATCACTACATACACATAGAAAATACTCACCTAATACAATTTTAATCCCCCCGCACCGCAACTCAATAAGTGATTGCACATTTTATCATGGTCACATAAACCTATAATGCTAACATTCCAAAACGTATTTTTTTAAAGTATTTACAAAATGAATTTATGTAAATAAAATTGGAGTGTATATCACAAATACATAACTAATCTAAGACTAACCTTCATTCCACCTTAGCCACTATTGACAATTTAAATAATGCAGCCATGTTCCCCAAGTACATATTTCCACTACCCAATCACTGTTATATTACATCTTTACGTCTGGAACATAATATCAAGGGCTGGAGACACACCGAGATGCCATACTTTGCACCCATATCCTTAGCTTAGGTGTATTGCATGTACAATATGTAAACATACACATTTCAAGGTTTCTACATTTGTTAAAAAAATTCATTTAAATGTAGCCACAAACACCATTCTGAATGCCACACACACTAGGCACGCACAATTTAAACTACCACTTTCTTTAACGCACATGGGAAAGGGAATGAATTGCATTTCCCACAAGCAATAGATAAGCAATAGATAAGAAATCACAAGAGCTGAAAATGGAAGTAAACCGTTACCCTATGCAACACATTGGAATATACAATCATATATGGCAAACATTATAGCTTTTAGCTAACCTAATTATATCTTCAAGTACACAGCCAACACAAAAGTTTAATTTACATTATTATAAATAAATAAGATAAAGGGCCAACAAAAATTCTCTTTCTCTTGTTATTTAAAATTATCCTAAAAGAACAACTTCAGTAAAGTTTGGGGTTTAGGGAAAAAACATAATGTCCTATCACAGTCTTTATTTGGCTCCATGCCTTGATCTTTCCTCCACATCACTGCAGTTTTCTCTCCAAAGGACTCTATATTCTCCAGGAGTAGACTGATGTACTGAAGAGCTATTCAAACTTATTTGCTTAGAGAAAACCCTAAGCAAAATGTTTTGAAGATTGCAAGGATTGTGGGAGCAGAAGGGGAAGACTGAGCTCGGGCAGGGGGGCTTATAAGATCATTTTAGGTGTGCTTATTATGTAACTCATAATCCACACACTTTGAGTACTACAAAAGAGCATTAAGCAAAAGCAGAAATGACCTCCCCCATAATTTGTGTGTTGTGGGCTCCTCACACTCCTTGGCCTGATACAATTACACCTACAACATTAATGACAGCTGCAGCCCTGAGTAGTAGGCTGCCTCCTCTACCTCATTTACCCCTGCCCCACTACCCATCTCTCAAATCTTGAAACATGCTCTAATCCTCGAAAGGAAAATGAGCCCCCATACACCATTTGTAATGATAGTCATAGGCTGTTAACAATATTATGATCGTTTTTGGATTGTGCTTGTTATGTGCTTCCTCTTTATTTTTAATAACTTGTATGTATTTTATGTGGACCTCCTTGGAGTTCCAAATCTTTAATAAATATTGAATTGAATTGTGACAAAGTGTGCCCCTCACACACCCAGGCCCCAGTTCAATTGCAGTTGCTTCATTAATGATGGCCACTGCCCTGTCCTCTGTTAAAAACATGAGCCCCCATTTTGCTCCACCCACCCCCCCACCTCTGTGAGGCCCAGCCTGTGGTGTCTCCTCTGCTTCAATGTGTCCCTCCCTTGGGCCATTGCTCTAAGCACAAAGCAACACTGTCACAGAAAGGGTACACTGGGCCTTAATGCAAGCAACAAAAAAGACAGCAAATCAGCCATATTTGGTATTTAGTTGGCCCTGCACACCTCTGGCCCCAGTTCCACATACAACTGCAACACCAATGATTCCTACAGTCCTGCTGTCTCCTCTGCCCACTCCAGTGGCCAACAGTCTTAGGCCTGAGGCCTGAAGCAGGCTATCTGCACCTTTGTGTGAAATAAAAAGCCATGCATCTTGCCCCACCTCTGTTGCACAGTTCCTGTTCCTTGAGTATTAAGTGTGGCCTGGGTCATAATGCTAGCAAGGAACATGCATCCCAATTCCCCGTTTTGATAGTAAGACAGCCACAATTGGAATGCATTGCTCTTAACACTCCTGGCCTTAGGGCCACACTGTATCTGCTTCACTAATGTTAGACATGGCCCTTAAAAAAAAAGGTCTCCCCTATCTCTTACCTTCCTTGGGACACCTCTTCAAGGAAGCTGTCTCTGGCCATTGTTAACCAGAAAAATAGCCTCCACATGACCCCCTGTCTCCGCGTGATCGTTTTGACACTTTCCAAGGATTTCACTCCTTTCACTTTCTCTTGAGCCATTACTCTGAAACTTCAGGGATCCACAGGATCAAAACTCTTTATCTGAATGTGACCCTTCAGGCCTCCTCACATATAAACAGAGGTCCAAGTGGGTGGAATACATGGGGATCAACATGCTCACACTGTTATTTTTCACATTAAAAAGCAACTATTCTGAATGGTTAATGTAGACCTTGGAATGTCCCTTGCTGAAAGCAAAGGGGTGGGGTCTCCTGTGCTATGAAGTGGAGGTAGGGATTGTGAGCTAAAGAAGAAACAGACCAACTCAACAGGGTGCCTGCTACCTGAAAGAAATGTAAATGTGCATAATTTGTTAATCTACAAAGGCAAAGGCTGCTTGGAAACCAGAAAAGGCTTCAATTGATGAATTACATTTTTTTGAGAGATAATGGAAGGGGGGTATCAGCTGGGTTCTGGAGTTTGTTATTTTAAAGGGCACTTATAAAAATGCCTGCACTAGGTATAGTTCATTTATGTGTTACTAACATATACATTCCGAAAACATTGTATAACCTATACTGTGTAGAATGCATTTTTAATATAATAATTTACAAATTCACAGTCCTTTCTGTGACCTACTGGAACATTATCACTGTTCTTCAATACACCAACCAGTATTCAATGTATGATTCTCTGTTCACTCACGCAAACTCTGCAGTAATAACATTAACCAAATGAGGCTCATAATGTAAAAGGTATGCTTGCCACTGAATAATTTAGCTTGCATTCATTTTTCATTTAATACGTGTTATCTTAAAAGCAGTTAAATGAACATGAAAAAACAACCAAATCATTACAGAATATTTTATTCTTTTAAGCCATCTATTTGACCTCGCCAACAAACTCACTTACCCCACCTCATGACACCAGGGATTACATATCTAGCAAATGGAGAGGAGACATCCCATAGTTATTTACGCAAAAGACTCCATAAGTCCAAACAATAAGGCTCTAAAAGTCTTTAAATTATGTTGTTAAAAAGCAGTTTCCTCTTTTGATTTTCGTCATAAAGGGCAATCAGGCAGCCCATGCATTTCACTCATACACCCACACGCTTCATCATGGCTGCAATTTATAAAATTACGCAACATCAAAATCACAATCATAAAATATTAAAACCACATTGACAAAACCTAGTATAACTTAATTACAGAACCTGATTCTATACGTCTGGAAAAAACAAATTGGCTGCAGAACGGAAACAAAATCATATACAAAGCGCAGAGAAGGAACTGAATCTATAGATCATTTAGAAAAGTACAACACTGCTCTTTTAATACACATGTCACACTTTGGGCCTAAAGTTGATGTCTGATACTATATATAGAAATTCTACTCGTCTAGTGCAAATGAGAACCATTAGGCCTAAGAGGAGTTATCCGTAAAAATAAAGTATTTGCATTTGATGTGACACTAAGGAATAATGTGCAACTGAAAATCCATAAATCATAGCATAGTAATCAATATTTAAACACAAGCAAGGTTATTAGAAAAATATACCTTTCTGATTACCAATCATATTAATGATGTTATGGCTTTCTGTGGAGCCATACTCTTATAGTAGTTGGACATTCTAATCATCCCAGTGCGGAATGTCTGCTTTAAGAACAATCAATCTAAAAAATGTATTTTATAGTAAAAAAACTGTCTCAAAACAAACTCGTCCGCATGTCAAATCCTGGTAATAACAATTAGATACAATCTTGATAATGCGTCCTCCGTTTTAATATATGTGATTTCTATAATCACAAACATATCAAAAACACGAAAATAGGAACAAGGCACAAGTCCTAAGATACTAAGACATAATATACATAAACCATATTCATCACAATACATTACCTTCTGATCAATTGGCTCAGATTATATTACAACCAATCCTCACTAAATATTTCCTAATAGACAAATATTATTGTAATAACAAAATATATATATATATATATATATATATATATATATATATATATATATATATATATATATATATATATATATATATATATATTATATATATAGTGTGTGTGTGTGTGTGTATATATATATTCACTGAAAAAAACATACGTTTTAGGGGTGTTATAGTTAGTTGGACATGTCACTCGTACAAATCCATTGAAATTCCCCTGTTATATTTAGTTGTACTAACTAGAACTTGCGCACCCGCAATCCACTGCTGATGATGTCACATATTACATCATTCATGACATGGTCAGTGACATCACTGATGACATTACTGTTGACATCTCAAATGAAATCAGAGATGATATCACTGATGACATCATCCATGTGACACTTGGCTACTGGATTCAAGATAGCCTGGCTGATGAGGATTATGTATCCGAAACCGGTCCCAGGATGCTTGTTTCCGGTCCAGGGAAGACATCGCTTGGCAGTTTGGGCTGGACTGTACCCATGAGGCACAGGGTCGACTGATTTGCATATGGCCATGTATGAACTGGGGTGTCTGAGTGGGCTAAAGAATGGTGATGGATTAAACCCAGATCAGTTGACTGGGGGTGAGTGTTTGATTTGCTCAAACCATCATCCCCTTTTGTATCAATCTGATACATTTTATCATACACTAGTATAACTTTTCAACACTCATAAAATATGAGTGAAGTGTCCAACTAACTATAACACCCCTGAAACCTATGGTTTTTTCAGTGAATTTCTAAGGTTTTTTAAATGGTAATTCCTAACTAAAACTTGTCTGAAACCTATGGTTTTTTCAGTGAATTCCAAAGGTTTTTTAAATGCTAATTCCTAACTATAACATGTCTGAAACCTATGTTTTTTTCAGTGAATTTCAAAGGTTTTGTAAATAACAATTTTTTAATGTATTCATTGTTATTTTTATTTTTTTATACTGATTTTCCACATTTTTTTAAGCAATTTGTTTTCAGATATTTTATTTTTTAAATTCCATTATAAGTACATTACAAAATATACTTTTTCAGAATGCATTACTTTAGTTGAAGTACTTTGCAAATAGGCAATAGACTTGTAAGTACAGTAGTTACAGTTGTTGTAATGCGCAACACAATTTCAGACACAATGCGACATTGAGGTCAATGTGAATTTCTAGTTAAATGCAATTAGTTACTTTTTGGATTACTTTTCTAACCACAGGACTGGATCCTAGATTCAGTCCTGGGACATCTCCTGTAAACAGTTGCGTAAAAGCATTTTGGTTACAGTAGTGATTTTTAAGGAATAATATTGTATTTTAAAAGTTGACACTTAAAACTTTATCACATAGGATCACCAATGTTATCCTACGGGAGGAAATTCATTTATCAGGTAAGTAGTGTTAATGTTACTATTTTTTACTCAGTGGTGTATCCTGGATCCAGCACGGGTGCATCTCCTGTAAACAGTTGAAAGAATGCATTTAAGTCATACAGGCAATTTTTAAGGAATATTTTTAGTTTGTGAAAATAGACACTTAGAAACTTTTCTGGTGAAAACCAGACAATGGATTCCTATGGAAGGAAATACAAGTTAATCGTAAGTACGGTTAGAATTACTTTTCAGGATCAGTACTGGGCTCAAAGAAGCAGCACTGAAGTCACTCCTGATAACAGGTGAGTAAATCGGAATTCGTAGTTCAGCTGATTTTAGAGGAATATTTGTACGTTTAAAAAATCGACACTTAGAAACTTTTCTGCTGAAAACCACACAATGGATTCCTATGGAAGGAAATACAAGTTACTGGTAAGTACGCTTAGAATTACTTTTCAGGGTCAGTGCTGGGCTAAAAGATGCAGCACTGGGTTCTCAACTGATAACAGGAGAGTAAATTGGAATTCGTAGTTTGGCTGATTTTAGAGGAATATTTGTACAATGGTGAAGGAAGGGGGCGGGGCCTGAGATGACATGTGTGCAAACATGCCCTGTTGCGCGTTTTAAGTTGCAGTATTAAGTCCCCTTGAATCCTGAGGTCCCCTGGGGGCCAACTAGCCCACCAGGTACCTCCAGTATGAGCCAGGGGGCTGCGTAGCAGAGAGGTGTTCAGAGGCCATGCCCCTTTTTACAACCCTCTGCAACGCAGCACCGTGGCGCTTACTAGAGGTACCTGGTGGGCTAGTTGGCCCTCAGGGACCCTCAGTATAAACAAGGAATTAATTCCCAAACTTAAACTGCGCCACAGGGTGTGTTTGCACACCCTCCCTTCACCACTGTGCAAACACGCCTGTGGCGCGTTTTAAGTCGGGGAATTAATTCCCCTTTAATACTAGGGTTCCCTGGGGTCCAAGTAGCCCACCAGGTACCTCCAGTAAGCGCCACAAGGCTGCGTTGCAGAGAGGTGTAAAAAGGGTCGTGGCCTGGAGCACCTCACTGCAACGCAGCCCTGTGGCGCTTACTGGAGGTACCTGGTGGGCTAGTTGGCCCCCAGGTACCCCCAGTATTGAAGGGGAATTAATTCCCCAATTTAAAACGCGCCACAGGGCGCGTTTACAGATTGTGTTTGTGAGGGGGCGGGGCCTAGGGACGATAGTGTCTTTTTTTTTAAAAAAAATTGAAAGGGGGGGCTGTTTGGCCCCCCCTTCCTTTTACTTTTTTTGGGCCCTGGGGACCCCATCCCCCAGGGCCTGACCCCCAAATATAATTTTTTTCAATTTTTTATGGGCCAATTCCTGGCCCCGGGGCATGGCCAATTAATAATTAATGGCCCATTTAATGCTGTAAAGCCCCGGGGTGGCCGTCCCCGGTGCTGGGAGGCCTGAGAGCCCCTCACCCATTTGAAAAAAGCCTACATATATTAAGTAAGAGCCCCAGGGGGTGGCAGTCCGCTTGGTAGTGTGGGGGGGATTGAGACCCCCCGCACAAGTTTTTTATTATTGCGCCCGGGATTTGGCCCCCCCGGGGGCAAAATATCATATTCACCGCAGGAGACAGCGTTTCTTTTTTGTTTTATATCGCTATATCGGATCTTACGCGCATCCCGTGATTTAAAAAAATATTAATATTTATTTTTGGCCCTGGGGGTCCTTGTGGGACCCTCTGAGCAGGCCTAGGGGGTCAGGGTGTGTCTACCCTGTCCCCTTTTCGCATTTTTCGGCGTTTGTTTTGGGTTTTTTGTGCCTCGGTTCTACTGAGGCACAGGATGGCTGCCAATACTTCCTGATTTTGACTGGTGACAGCCAGTTAGCATGCAGTGCGTGCACGGTGGGGTGCGTGCAGGCTGCGCTTAGAGTACGCTGATAGGTACGCGAATCCACCGTGCCCATAGATATATAAATGAATTTAACTGTCATTTTCTCAGGAACTACTGAATGGATTTACACCAAATAAGCAAAAGACATGAGTCTGAACCAAGGACTACCTCTTTGTCAAATTTGGTGTAATTCCGTTCAGCAGTTCAGGCTGTAGCTGCGGCTAAAGGTCCTATGGGAAATTGAATGGGGAAAACGTGTTTTGGGAGTCCCCTTTTTTCTCGGGCCCCGCTTGATGAATCATCGCGAAACTTTCAGGATAGGAGCGGACCAGAGCTAGCCAAAAGTTTGGGAAATTTTGCACAGAGACCCAAACCGCCGGCAAAGTTATTGGGAATAGAATGTTGCGGATTTCCTATGGATAATAGGTCCTAACTATAACTACCTACTGGCGACCGCCAGTAGGTAATATATATATATATATATATATCTATATATATTATATTTATATATTATATTTATTATTGTCACAACAAAGTATTAATTGAGTTGACCACATGGCGCCTTAACAACAATTTCTTTTTGTTTGGTAATGATTTGTTTATACAAAAACGTGGAGTTGCTATGGGGGCCTGTTTTTCCCCCAGCTATGCGTGTTTACACGTAGGCTGGTGGGAGGAGCAGGTCCTCAGGCGACAACACGCGGTTGCTTTTGATCAACATGTTTTGCTTTGGATCTGTTATATTGATGATGTTTTTGTTTTGTGGCGAGGGGATTTTATCAGTGCAGAGAATTTTGTCACCAGTCTTAATTCCAATCATGAAAACCTTAAGTTTACTAAATCTATCAGTAATTGCGAGGCAGAGTTTTTGGATGTCAAAGTATTTGTACATAACGTAGGCATGAGCGAATTTTGCGGATCTCGCGTTCGCGAATTTTGCGGATTTGCGGATTCGCAATCCGCAAAATCCGTGAATTCCCGCGAATTTGCGGATTTTTTTTTTTGTGTTCGCCCGTGTTTCTGCCAGTTCGCGAGGGTTTTGTACACTTTCGCAAATTGCGAACTTACCTGTCGGGTCGCAAGTTTCGCGAACTTGTTGTTTCTACGTGTCCAGCCTGTTTGGGACACTCTTCTTCATCACTGCCACTCTCTGTCACCACTGCCACTCTCTGACTACTCATGCCACCCTCTGGCCCACCCATGCCACCCTCTGTTTCATCACCACACCCTCTGGTTGTCCAGTGTACATTATTTTCGGCAAAGCAAAGCACACCTTCCCTGCCTCAAGTGACCGGAATTAATTTGGGGCTGATTAATGTGTCACAGAATATTTTTTTAGCTGGCACCTGCTTCCTTAGTGCGCCCTGATTAGTGATCTTTTGCACTTGCTAAGTGCTTTCATTGTTGCAAAATTAGTTACAACACCTGCCCTGCCCCAACTGACAATAATGAATTAGGGGCTGATTAATGGATTTTAACTTCCAGCCTGGCTCCTGCTTGTCTCCCTTAGCTGTAATTCAGGACCTTTGTGGCATATGTGTAACTATTATGAGGTTCAGAGCAGGGTCACATAATAGTTTCAACTGGCAACTGAACTCTGGAGGGGCCCCTCAGGAAACACTACAGGAAATGGCTACTAATGATGAGCCTGAACTTTTGAACCTGGTAAGTAGTTACTTTCAGTTTTGCTAAGATCGTATTTCTGCAATTTTGCACTTATTCGCGGGGCGCGAACTCACGCGAACTCACGCGAACAGTGCGAGCAGTGCGAGCAAAATCCGCTGCTCGCGGATTTGCGGATTTTGCGGGAGATTCGCAAATCTCGCGGATTGCAGATTTCCCGAAAATCCGCAAAATCCGCGAGCGGAACGGATTTTCCGCCCACCCCTAACATAACGGACATTTGGCAACCAAATTGCACAGAAAAAGCACTGCTGGCAACAGTATTCTTCATGCAAGCAGTGCACACCCCAGACATGTAGTAGATAACATCCCACTAGGTGAGCTACTTAGGATCAAGAGAATCTGTAGTACAGAGATTGATCTTGATGTCTGTACCAATGAGGCTCTTGATCGTTTCAGACAAAGGGGTTACCGCGAATCTATCTTAAAGACGGCTGTGCAGAAATCTAAAAATAGAACTTGTGAGTCCTTGCTCGTTCAGACACATAACAACATGTCAGACACTGTCCCTGATGACAATACTGGAGCACCCAGGTTAATTACCTCCTATAGTAGACAAGCTAGACAAATAAAATCTATTGTGACTAAAAGATGGCCGGTTTTACAAACTGACCAGGTTTTGAAACCTAGATTGCCTGATGGTCCCACTGTGACCTTTCGGAAGGGCCCTTCCCTTAGGTCACATATTTGCCACGATTTTCCAGAACTTAGGAAAAAACAGGATTGGATGAAATCTCTATTTGGGTTCAAGCGCTGCACTTCTTGCAGGGCTTGTAAATTTGGCAAGTCAACTACTCAGTATAATACACCTTTCAGTCCTGACCCTATTAACATCAAGGGTCAATTTACTTGCAAGACTGAGTTTGCCATCTACGTCCTGACATGCACATGTAGACTCAGATATGTCGGCAGTACGCGACAACCTGTGCATGTCAGGATTCTCCAGCACTTACGTGCCATCGTCAACAATGACCCAGCTTACCCGGTGGCCAGGCATTTTAAAAGTATTCATAACAATGATTTACAGTGCCTGACTTACTTTGTTATCGCCTCCGTGGAGAAACCTACTAGGGGCGGTGACAGGGATAAGTTGCTTCGGAGACTTGAGTCCCAATTCATTTTGGAACTAGACAGTCGATTTCCAAATGGACTGAATACTACAGAGGATTTATACGTTTTTCTTTGAACCCTCTTGGATTAGTTTCAGGTTGGTTAGTTTTTTCGGCAGCCGCCCCACACCTTCAGTTCTTTATCTTTCCCAATATATTAGTTTGTTTTCCTATAATGATTGTATTACTTTCATTACCTTCCTTTAATAAGTGGCTTCATAGCTTTTGCTAGACAAGTCTTTCTCACTTTTTTTGCTTTTTGGTGATAGTAAAGTTTTTTTATTCACTTGTTCTGGACACAGCCACGTGGTACTACTTGAGAATGTCTGTTTTCTGTTTAACTTTATTGACAAAAATGAGTTAACATTGCATCTCCTCAATGGAATTCATTTCTTTTGGAGTATAGCAATTGGGCCACTTAAAATTCTACATTTATGCTCTTTATTTCCATATTATATTGAATACATCCATGACCTTGCCATTTTGGATTTTATCCTATTGTCTATATTCTTTGCATAATTTGCACTGTTGGCACTCGTCACTTTACATGTCCATATTGCATTTGCACTTTATGGAAACATCTATGCACTTTATTGCATGTTTGCACATTGACTAGGTTGACTAGTGCAAACTGTATTGTATTCAATGTAAATTTTCAATATGGCGTTATAATCTGTATAATTTTTGAATATTCTTTTGCATTTTATGCATTTATTTATTGTTACAAAAATTATTGCGTGATGTTTATATTTTATACTGGGCTTAAAACATATTTCCGTAGAAGTTTTGGACATATGACCCGATGTATTTACCAAAATGGATTTTAACCATTTCCATTATAGTTAAAAACAACATTTTATATATAAGTTTTGGAATTGTTTGGAAAACAGACTTCCCAGTACCTAATTTGGAGTATGTCCTTTATTTCTATGAACACATGGTGTTATGTATGAAAAAAACAGATAACAGAGAGAAAAAAATACTAATTGAAAAAAATGCTAATTGAAAAAAGCTGTGAAGCACTAGCTATTTATTTGTGAAAGTTTTACTTACTGACTGTGAGCAAGGGCGGATGCCCGAAACGCGTCAGATTTAGTTGGACTCAGCTTGTAAATAAACTTTGTGCCTTCAAACACGTTGGATTCGTGTGGTTTCCTTTGGTCGTTTCGACGGAGCTTTTGGAGACTGCTGTTGATCTATCTATATATATATATATATATATATATATATATATATATATATATATCTATATATATATATATATATATATATATATATATATTACTCAACGCTAACTGTCCTGTCGCAGAGGGAGCGCTTGGCAGGTTGGTGCTGGAGTCGGAACCAGGACCGGGTTCCGTGTTTAAATTCCTCACAAAGAACGTATTCCAGCACTCCGTTAGTTGTCAAAGTTTGAATTTTTCAGCGCAAAAAGTACAAGCCTACGCGTTTCGAACCCACTGGTTCCTTCTCACGGCGGCATAAACAATTGTCCTACTTCACTTTCCATATTTAAGTGATTGTGGTTACTTAGTGCATTGTGGGATATGTAGTTGGTTGTGAAAAAAGTTCCAACCAACACCACTTGAAATAATAACATTTACACTAGGTTCCGTGTTAATACAAATGAAGCATATGTATATAGCTTTTAAGTCACAATTGTGGCTGAGTGCCTTAATTAATTAAATTATGTCCCAATATTAGCACATTTCTGGCAACCTGGCAGTGTTCACATATTGCAACTAATGTGGATATGCATTTTCCAATTTAAAGGGGAGAGTTGGTGGTTTCTAACATTCCCGTGTGCAAAATGTTTTGTTTCTAGGGCTGAGTGCCCTTGCCACCGCCAACGATTGGTTGCCAATAAACTAAATTTACAAAACATACCGATCAACTTATAAATGAATGAAAAAAGTGAAAGGAAGGTGCAATTCTAAGAAATGTCATCCCCTTTCCATAAAGTGTCTCTTAGTAGTGAACAAATTCATAGTTATACTTTATCATTTGCAGTACATAGGAAATGCCAAAATATGATTTACAGGTGGAAATAAAGTTCCTCGTCCCCGTTCAGGCCTGTGGGGATTTTGGTCTTGAAACGCATAATTAATTTTGATTCCAATCTGCGTAGTTTCAATTTTCTATTTCCGCCACGCTCATGTTGTGGAATCGTTGCTAGATCAAAAAATTGCGTGTCTTGCCATGTCTTGTTAGTATGGTTTCCTATGTGTTTGGCCATTGCATATGTCAAGTCCCCATTTTGTATCGCACGGATGTGCTCTAGGATACGCTTTACGTTGCCAGAAATGTGCTAATATTGGGACATAATTTAATTAATTAAGGCACTCAGCCACAATTGTGACTTAAAAGCTATATACATATGCTTCATTTGTATTAACACGGAACCTAGTGTAAATGTTATTATTTCAAGTGGTGTTGGTTGGAACTTTTTTCACAACCAACTACATATCCCACAATGCACTAAGTAACCACAATCACTTAAATATGGAAAGTGAAGTAGGACAATTGTTTATGCCGCCGTGAGAAGGAACCAGTGGGTTCGAAACGCGTAGGCTTGTACTTTTTGCGCTGAACAATTCAAACTTTGACAACTAACGGAGTGCTGGAATACGTTCTTTGTGAGGAATATATATATATATATATATATATATATATATATATATATATATATATATATATATATATATATATATATATATATATATATATATATATATATATATATATATATATATATATTACCTACTGGCGGTCGCCAGTAGGTAGTTATAGTTAGGATTGTTTTCTATAGGAAATCCGCAACATTCTATTGGGAATAACTTTGGCGCCAGTTGAGGAATCTGCCTGTAATTTTCCTTAAATTTGCCTCGCTGCGCTCCGCTCCTTCCCTGAAAGTTTGGGGGGATTCGTCAAGCAGGGGCCGAGATAAAAGGGGGGTCCCAAAACGTGTTTTCCCCATGTTAATTTCCATAGGGCGGTTGGACTCACTTTTAGCCCGAACGGCTGAATGGATTTCCACAAAACTTGGCAAAATTGTAGGAACTGGTAGCCCGATGTGCCTTTGCTATGTCTCAAGAAATGTGCTCCAGTGGATTTTGAGTAATTTAGGTTCAAAAAAATATATATATCTGGGCGGAGCCTAACCACACATCTGATCTAATTGTCTGTCAGCACTTCATCCAAGAAGTGTTGGCAGCCATCTTGGGACCAATATACATGATAGCACCTCATTAAAAAGCATTGTAGGTAATAGAGGGTTTTAGGACTTTAGTTACATTATAAATCATTTGTTGATGGTACCATACTCATTTTAGGAATTGTGGTGTGTTCTAAGGTGATTTTACCATGTGAAAAATCCTTCTGCTGTGATATCATGAATCATGTTTGAAAGAAAACTAATATCTCATGATTTTCCCACAGTGGTTTGGAAGGGGATCTATAAGCTAAACTGAAAGCATATTTTCTGTAAATTCACATTATCTTTCTCAGTCATTAGAGAATGAAGTCTGACATTCTCAGTAAAACATGTACATCCAACAAGGACAGAGACTGTCAGTTGATTCCTTTGTGTTCTACTGCAGCCTCCTAGAGTGTTCTAAAGAACAACTAAAGCGCTAACAGTTCTACTTATTACAAAGGTATAGCACACCTGAAGCCATCATGATGGGAATAAAGTGGTAACTCTTAAAACATTTAATTTAAAAAGGAACAAAATGAGGGGGTATATTATGCCATAGAAAGTATTATTAGTGCTGCAGAAAGAAAAATTAGGGCACATTTTGAGTGACTTCTCAAATCCTCTTCTATTTCATTAAAAAAACTGATATGCAGTCTCCCAAGATGGCCACCAGAGACAAAAGAGCCCAAATGTAGCCCAACTATCACCCAGATGTAGCCCAAGTATAGCCCAATGACAGAATGTCCCAGAGTGTTCTAAAGAACAACTAGAGGGCTAACAGTCCTACTTATTACAAAGGTATGGCACACCTGAAGCCATCTTGATTGGAATAAAGTGGTAACTCTTAAATCATTTAATTTAAAAAGGAACAAAATGAGGGGGTATAGTTTGCCATAGAAAGTATGATTAGTGCTACAGAAAGAAAAATTAGGGCACATTTTGAGTGAGTTCTCAAATCCTCTTATATTTCATAAAAAAAATCTGATATGCAGTCTCCCAAGATGGCTACCAGAGACAAATGAGCCCAAATGTAGCCCAAATGTAGCCCAAATATCATCACCCAGATGTAGCCCATGTATAGACCAATGACAGAATGCCCCAGAGTGTTCTAAAGAACAACTAGAGCGTTAACAGTCTTACTTATGACAGAAGTATGGCACACCAGAAGCCATCTTGATTGGAATGAAGTGGTAATTTAATTTTAAAAGGAACAAAATGAGGGGGTTCATTTCGCCATAGAAAGTATGATTAATGCTTCAGAAAGAAAAATAAGGGCACATTTGAGTGACTTCTCAAATCCTCTTCTATTCCATTTAAAAAGTCTGACATGCAGACTGTAACTTGCACTTTCAAAACCAGCAGCAGACTTCCCTGGTGAGCAGTAGCTTTACTACAGTGATCTAATAAGCAACTAGCATGCTAACATTCTGAATTTATAGCAAATGTGTGTCACATCTGATTGCCATCTTGATGGAATCAAAGTAGAAAACTGAAAGTATTTCCTACTGAGGAGACTGTAGTAAATGAGGAAATTAGGAATCTTCATAACAAATAAGTCTCCCAAGATGGCCACCAAAGACAAAAGAGCCCAAATGTAGCACAAATATCCCCCAGATGTAGCCCAATGACAGAATGTCCCAGAGTGTTCTAAAGAATGACTAGAGCGCTAACAGTCTTACTTATGACAAATGTATGGCACACCTGAAGTCATCTTGATTGGAATAAAGTGGTAACACTTAAAACATTTAATTTGCAAAGGAACAAAATGAGGGGGTTCATTTTGCAATAGAAATTATGATTAGTGCTGAAGAAAGACAAATTAGGGCACATTTTGACTTTTCAAATCCTCTCCTATTTCATTAAAAAAACTGATATGCAGTCTCCCAAGATGGCCACCAGAGACAAAAGAGCCCAAATGTAGCCCAACTATCACCCAGATGTAGCCCAAGTATAGCCCAATGACAGAATGTCCCAGAGTGTTCTAAAGAACAACTAGAGGGCTAACAGTCCTACTTATTACAAAGGTATGGCACACCTGAAGCCATCTTGATTGGAATAAAGTGGTAACTCTTAAAACATTTAATTTAAAAAGGAACAAAATGAGGGGGTATATTTTGCCATAAAAAGTATGATTAGGGCTGCAGAAAGAAAAATTAGGGCACATTTTGAGTGACTTCTCAAATCCTCCTCTTCAATTTCATTAAAAAATTCTGACATGCAGTCTCCCAAGATGGCCACCAGAGACAAAAGAGCCTAAATGTAGCCCAAATATCACCCAGATGTAGCCCAAGTATAGCCCAATGACAGAATTTCCCAGAGTGTTCTAAAGAACAACTAGAGCGCTAACAGTCTTACTTATGACAAAAGTATGGCACACCAGAAGCCCTCTTGATTGGAATGAAGTGGTAAGTCTGAAAACATTTAATTTAAAAAAGAACAAAATGAGGGGGTTCATTTTGCCATAGAAAGCATGATTAGTGCTTCAGAAAGAAAAATTAGGGATCATTTTGAGTGACTTCTCAAATCCTCTTCTATTTCATTAAAAACATTCTGACATGCAGACTGAAACATGCACTTTGAATACCAGCAGTAGACTTCCCTGGTGAGCAGTAGCTTTTCTACAGTGATCTAATGAGCAACGAGAGTGCTAACATTTAGAATGTATGGCAAATGTGTGACACATCTGAATGCCTTCTTGATGGAACCAAAGTAAACAAGCATTGAAAATGCAATAGATCTCGCCCTCTTTTAAGTTAAAGCCATTCTGTTTGTAATGAGGTGGCTTTTTAGCTTTGCTTTTATTAGTGTTTTTTAAACTTTCATGTAAATAACATGCATCTGTATGCATATATGTATATGTATGCATGCATTTATATTTGTATTTATATAGATATACAGATTATATATGTTTATATATGTATGTATATATATATATATATACATACACATACATATATATAAATCCATATGCATATATATATGTGTATATGTGTGAATGTAGAGAGAGGTAGAGAGGTAGAGGTAGAGAGGTAGCGGTAGAGAGGTAGAGACTAGTAGAGAGAGAAGTAGAGAGAGGTGGAGAGTAGAGAGTGAGTAATAGAGAGTAGAGAGTGAGTAGTAGAGAGTAGTAGAGAGCAGTAGAGAGAGTAGCAGAGAGTGAGTAGTAGAGAGTAGTAGAGTGAATAGTAGAGAGTAGTAGAGAGTGAGTAGTAGAGAGTGAGTAGTAGAGACTAGTAGAGAGAGAGAGTAGTAGAGAGTGAGTAGTAGAGTAGTAGAGAGTGAGTAGTAGAGTGAGTAGTAGAGAGTGAGTAGTAGAGATAGAGAGTGAAAAGTAGAGAGTGTGTACTAGAGAGTAGTAGAGAGTGAGTAGTAAAGAGTAAGTAGTAGAGAGAGAGTAGTAGAGAGTAGTAGAGTAGTAGAGAATGAGTAGTAGAGAGTGAGTATTTGAGAGTAGTGGAGTAGGAGACAGTAAGTAGTAGAGAGTAGTGGAGAATATTCCAAAGTTTGGCACAGCACCACTTGCACAATAAGTCCAATCAAATCATATCACTTGGAGTCCTTATTGAAGCGCTGAATCTTGGTGTATATTCAAATGCTTTTATTTTCCTTAAGTTTATGTACCACAGCCAGCCGAAACGTTTCGTTCTGTACAACAGAACTTCTTCAGGGCGTTCTTATTTCCTTCAAGTTATGTCGGTATCCTGTTGTCATATAACTAGATATTTCTTCCAAATGTTAGACGAGACGTAAGTACATTCTTATTCAAAGTGACTAGGTATCAATTTTACCCACACAATTCGGGCAGAATTAAGTAATTTATAGCATCCTCAAAGTCAGTCTTTCAAAAATTCCAAAGTATAGGACATGATAATCAAAATCCAAATGTTTCTCAAGAAAAGTCATTTTCAATCGTTCGGAATATCGGTGTTTGGGCAGATATGACCCAGGGACCCCCAGTATGCAAGGGGAGTTAGTTCCCCCTCTGCAAACGCGCCAGTGGCCTGCGTTGCAGAGAGGTGTAAAAAGGGGCATAGCCTCATTACACCTCTGTGCAATGCAGCCCCCTGGCGCATACTGGAGGTTCCAGGTGGGCTAGTTGGCCCCCAGGGACCCCTAGTATGCAAGGGGAATTAGTTCCCCCTCTTCAAACATGCACGGGGGCTGCGTTGCAGAGAGGTGTAACAAGGGGCATAGCCTCATTACACCTCTGCAATGCAGCCCCCTGGCGCATACTGGATGTAAAAAAACCTTTGAAATTCACTGAAAAACATAGGTTTCAGGCCTTATTTAGTTAGGAATTAGCATTTAAAAAACCTTGCAAATTCACTGAAAAAACCATAAGTTTCAGGCCTTATATAGTTAGGAATTAGCATTTAAAAAACCTTTGAAATTCACTGAAAAAACCATAGGTTTCACACCAGTTATAGTTAGGTATTAGCATTTTAAAAACCTATTAAATTCACTGAAAAAACCATAGGTTTGACACCAGTTATAGTTAGCTGGAAATTTTACTGACATAAAACCATTGAAATTCCCACTTTATAGTTAGTTGGACTCACTATAACTTGCGCGCCTGCAATGCACTGCTGATGACGTCACATATTACATCACTCATGAGTGCGCGAAATAAAGTTAGTACAACTAACTATATAGGAGCAATTTCAATGGTTTTTTTAAATGCTAATTCCTAACTATATAAGGCCTGAAACCTATGTTTTTTTAAGTGAATATATGTTATAGTTAGGACCTTGTTTCCATAGGAAATCCGCAACATTCTATTTGGAATAACTTTGGCGCGGTTGACGAATCTTCGCGAAAATCTCCAAGAAGATGGGGCGCTCCGCTCCTTCCCTGAATGTTTCGGGGTGATTTGTCAAGCGGGGCTGAGAAAAAGGGGGTCCGAAAAAGTTTTTTCCCCATGCACTTTTTCATAGGGACCTTTAGACACGGCTGCAGCCCGAACTGCTGAACGGAATTACACCAAATTTGGCAAAAAGGTAGAGTTTGGTTCGCAGATTACGCTTTTTGTTAAATGGTGTATATCTGTGCAGTAGTTCCTGAGAAAATCAAAAGTAAAATCATAGATATATCTATGGATGAAGTACGGTACTCGTACCTTCTGTGGACTATACACGTACCATTACGAGCATGAGCTGCATGCTAATTGGCTGTCAACACTCCAAACCAGGAAGTGTTGGCAGCCATCTTGTGCCTCGGTAGAACCGAGGTACAAGAAAACAGAAAAATAAATGCGAAAAACAAGAAAAGGGGGCAGGGTAGAAACACCCTGACACCCTAGGCCTGCTTAGGGGGTCCAACAAGGACCCCCAAGGCCCAATTTCTTATTTAGTTTTTGAAATCGCGGGATGCGCGGAGGGTACGTGTACCCTGCTGATCCCCGCAAAATAACGAAGCGCGGACTCCCATGCTTTAATGTTAATTAGCTATCGGGGGGGCCAAATCCCAGGGGCTTTATAAAAATAAAGTGTGGGGGGCAATCCTCCCCCACACTGCCCCGGGGACCGCCACCCCCAGGGATTAAATGTATAATGATGGGGGGCCTCCAAGGCCCCCGAGCCCCGGGAATAGCCACCCCCCAGGGCTTCTTTTAAAAAAAAATTATTTAAAAACCTGTGTATGGGGGGGGGGGGGGCTCAAGCCCCCCACATGCTCCAGGGACTGCCACCTCCTCAGGGTACTACATATTTAAATTGGTGGTCCGTGACAGACACCCTAACCCCGGGGACCATCATCCCCCGGGCTTTTAAATGTTGGGAGGGGGGCCAAGCGGCCCCCCTCCTGGAGCCTTGTGGTGGCCCTGGGGACCGCCACCCCCCCAGGGCCGGCTCCAGCAGTGTCCCGGGGTGCCTACCCCCGGGACACTGTAGTTTGCGTTGTCAGTGTTGACACAACAGTTTGGAGACAAGCAACGCCCATGTGCGTATTTCTCGGCTACTTTAGATCCGGTAGCTAAGGCGTTGCAGAGATGTCTGAGAGCTACAGCGGCAGCGGCTGTTTCTATCCAATAGTCTGCTGGTCTGGTATTGGATAATACCATAGCAAACTGCTTTAGTTTTCAGTGTCATCAGTGATGTCATTTGAGATGTCATGAGTAATGTCATGAGAAATGTCACTGACATGTCACGAGTGATGTAATATGTGACCTCATCAGCAGTGCATTGCGGGCGCACAAGTTATAGTTAGCTGAATTAACTATAACGGGGGAATTTCAATGGTTTTGTATGAGTGAAATGTCCAGCTAACAATAACATGTGTGAAACCTATGTTTTTTTCAGTGAATATATATATATATATATATATATATATATATATATATATATATATATATATATATATATATATATATATATATATATATATATATATATATATATATATATATATATATATATATATATTACCTACTGGCGGTCGCCAGTAGGTAGTTATAGTTAGGATTTTTTTCAATGTTAAATCTGAAAATTCTATTTGGAATAACTTTGGCGCCGGTTGACGAATCTGCCTGAAAATTTCCTGAAAATGGCCTCGCGGGGTTCCGGTCCTTCCCTGAAAGTTTGGGGGGGATACGTTAAGCGGGGGCCGAGATAAAAGGGGGGTCCCAAAACGCGTTTTCCCCATGTTAATTTCCATAGGGCGGTCGATTTCACTTTTAGCCCGAACGGCTGAATGGATTTCCACCAAACTTGGCAAAATTGTAGGGACTGGTAGCCCGATGTGCCTTTGCTATGTCTCAAGATATGTGCTCCAGTGGATTTTGAGTAATTTAGGTCCCAAAAAATATATATATCTATAGCAGCGCACAGGTGCGCGCACCGGAGTGCGCTCCAGGCGCGACACGCGAGGTGCGCATGGAAAGCTGATTGGCTCTCGGGTGTCTGTAAACATTCCAAACAGTCCAGAGCGGTCGCCATCTTGTGTCTCGGTAAAATCGAGACATAAGAGGTGGCTAAAACAAAGTGGGAACTGACCATAAGGCGTCAGGGATAGACCCCTTTGACCCCCTAGGTTTGATGTGGGGGCTATAAAAGGGCCCCGCGGGGCATTTAAAATATATTTTTTTTTTTCGTTTTGCGCGGGGGAAGCGCTCGGTGCGCGCACCAGGTAGCGCACCGGGGAGCGTAAAATGAGGGAAAAAGATGACAGAGTTTTAAAAAAATGAAGTTTTTATTTAGAAATTGGAGGTAGTTCTTAAAAGAACTTTTTTTTTTCTTCTTTTTGTTGTTTTATATTTTTTTTGTGTTTTTGGAATTTTTTGAACTTTTTTTGGCTTTTCAAAACAGTTTTATATTTTTTTTTGTATTTTTTAGGGGGAGAAACAAAAAAAGGGAATTGAAACTGGCTCAACTGGAGCAAAAAAACAAAAAAACCAAAAAATTATTTCTTTTTGGGGCACTTGTGATTATCACCTGCAAGGACGATGAGCTTAATACTTTGTTCCCCATAGGAGATAAGCTTGCCACAAGCAGTACAAGTAATTTTAAAATCAGCAAATCTCGGCTGAATGCAAGGCATCACCTCAGATGTTTCTGGTTGCGAGGAAGTGGGTTGGTTTCTTTGGGAGGGGGTCCTTGATGACTGGGGGAGGTTACTGGCCAGTTCCCGGAACTCTGCACGAGAGTAGTTGTTTGGATGTTTTCTTGTCATGTGCCGAATCATGGTATAGTTACCAAAAGAATATTTCTTGTTTGGGTTGCCCCGTGAAAGTTCATCATTGCAGATGAGGCAAGTCACCTTGGGAGCATTCACCTTTTTTTGCCCCTCTGGGATTGAAAAAAACTGCCAAACAATGTGTGGTTTGGGTTTGTAAGGTGTATTTTCTTCTGGCAGCCATCTTCTTCTCCCCTCCTCCTCTTCCTCTTCCTCCTCCTCCTGTTCTTGACCACCAATATAATTTGGAGCTGGTCCTCTTGGTGGTGGTGGTGGTGGTGGTGGGGCAGATGCACCAGCTGATGCTACTACTGAAGCCATTGGAGCAAAAAAGTAGAGAGAGCAACAAACAGGTATTCCTCAGTCAAAGGACAAAGTCAGAATAAGGAAAAAAGGTGGGGTCTTTCATCATTTAGAAAAAAAAACTGTCCTGAACCAATGAGAAGTGTTATTTTCAGGTCACAAGACCAGGGGCTTCATCATTATGAAACTAAAACTGTTATGAACCAATGAAAAGTGTTATTTTCTGCTCACATGACCCGACGCGCTTACGCTACGCGCACGGGGGCGCGCAGCGTAAGCGCATCGGAAGTTTACGTTTTGCGATCGTATTCGTTCGAGTACTTCCGGGTGCGCTTACGCCGTGCGTATCACGCGGTCGCGGCTACGCGATACGTCACGATCATGTTTTCGTTTGCGATATTGGCGCTCACGAGACGCTCCCCGGAGCGCGCCCGGGGGCGCTTTTCAGAAATACGCTTTTCGGGGCGCACTCCGGGGCGCGCTCTGGGAGCGCTCCCCCCAAAAATTTAAAAAAAAAAAATGGGATAATTGTAGAGACAGGTAGCCCTATTCTGAAGTGGTTTGTAAAAAAATTAACTTTATAAAAATATGTATTGTGCTACATTGGGCTTAATATATGTTAGAGCCAAAATGTAGCCCAAAGTAGCCCAATGAAGCCCAAAGATGGCCACCAGAGATCAAAAATTGTAAATGTAGTCCAAAATTCAACTAGATGTAGCCCAACTGTAGCCCAATGACAGAATGTACCAGAGTGTTAAAAAGAACAACTAGAGTGCTAACAGTCTTATTTATAAAGTGAAACTTATAGTAAGGAATTAGCATTAAAAAAACCTTTGAAATTCACTGAAAAAAACCATAGGTTTCACACCAGTTATAGTTAGGAATTAGCATTTAAAAAACCTATTAAATTCACTGAAAAAACCATAGGTTTCACACCAGTTATAGTTAGCTGCAAATTTTACTGATATAAAACCATTGAAATTCCCACGTTATAGTTAGTCGGACTCACTATAACTTGCGCGTGCAATGCACTGCTGATGACATCACATATTACATCACTCATGACATGGTCAGTGACATCACTCATGACATCACTGATGACACCATCCAGTGAATATGTGTCTTTCTGAAAAATAAATATTAGTGAGTTATGTTTAAATATTTAAATACATATATTAGTGTTTCACTTTGTGTATAAGTGGCTACATGTGTTGATAAGTAGCTACATGCGTATGTATATGGGTTATTTGATATTTTTAGTAGTATCAGTATGAGTGTCTATGTGGTTTGGTGGAGGTATTACTTAGCACATAGATGCATGAGTGACTGACTCTTTGTTTGTATGTGTTTTGAAGACAGCATATGTACAGGACTGTATGGGTGGATGAGTGTCTATATGTGTTTGTTAGTGAGTATATGACTGTCTCACTAGTGTCTTTATCAGTAACTACATATGTTTTAATCTAGTATATATGAATATTGATGTATATAAGTGAGTATATGTGAGAGTAAGAGATTGTAAGATTTCCTGTTTAAATAAGTATGTGTTTCTATAAGTGATTGTTTAAGAGAATAAATATGTGTAATTTTCAGTAGAAGTAAGGTGGAAGTGTGTGTATAACTCTATATTCAAATAAATGGTTGTTCAATAGTTTATTTGCACGTGTGAATATGTGTGTGAGTAACTTTTGGATGAATGTCGGTGTGTAACAGGATGTATAGGTGTATCTCTTCATATGATGAGTGAGTATATGTATGAGTGACTATATAGAACTGTTGGTGAATGAGTGGATGTGTATATAGATAGTGGAAGTACAGAATTGCTTGTTGTAACTGATATAGGTATGTCCATTTTTTAAAAATTTCAGTTTCTATTTTTGAATATGTGTCTCAAGGGTTACTTTACACTGAGAGGAGGTCTGTGACTGTGTCACAAGGATGGTGTCATCAGTGATGTCATGAGTGATGTCACTGACCATGTCATGAGTGATGTAATATGTGATGTCATCAGCAGTGCATTGCACGCGCAAGTTATAGTGAGTCCGACTAACTATAACGTGGGAATTGGTTTTATATCAGTAAAATTTGCAGCTAACTATAACTGGTGTGAAACCTATGTTTTTTTCAGTGAATTTAATAGGTTTTTTAAATGCTAATTCCTAACTATAACTGGTGTGAAACCTATGGTTTTTTTCAGTGAATATATATATATATATATATATATATATATATATATATCTCGCACTCGTCCCACATGGACCAGCGTACCCACGTAGCCACCAGGTACCACCGGTCCAGAAAACGAAAGTTGACCCAGGCTGAGGTGAATAAATATTTATTTAAATTCAAAGATCACCACCAGCATAACGTTTCGGCCTTCTCAGAGGCCTTGATCACATGACGTTAAGGGAGGGACACAAACTTTTTAAAGTGCAAGTGCAATGAATAGTGAGACATGATTTGTGGTTTCAAATGCAATGTAATAGACATAGTAAACAGTTTTTGTGTCAATACATGAGCAATATTGACAATAGAAAAAACACACCGACATTACATTAGGGGAATAATTGATTTCATAATCATTAAAATCATTCATAAAAACCCTTAAAAAGTTAGCGGAAACAAAAATGGTGATCATAAGAAAAAAACAATACTGTACAATGTCACTAACTCTATAATAAAGTTTCACTGTGTTTCCGCTATTTGATAAATGTCATGGTGATGCCTATGTAAAAACAATAGGGATAAAAGTTGCATGCTCATATCTATTCTGTACTAGATACAAGACTATGAACTATTTAGACTCTTGTAGTAATCAAGGGGCTTAAATCCCAGCTTTCCCACCAACTCATGTGAATAAAATAAAATGAAACAAGAGAAGAAGGTGTAAGTGTGTAAAAAGTGTAAACACATAAACTTAGAGTGTTATAATAAAAAACCCCTATGATGGTCATTCTGGGGTACACTTTCATGATTTAATGAACTAATCTTAACAACCACGGGTCAAATGCAACAGTTAGCCAGCTGGAATTTTCAGTTAATTAGAACCGCTTAACTATGCCTATGTTGATTGCTAGGAGCCTTACAAACAGGGTCCTGTCATGGAACAACCACAGCTTTTAAGCAGGGTACAGTTCGATTGTGCACTTGCCGCTGATAATGTGGCAACATGATAGAGGGCACTTCAAGGCAAACTCGTGATTATAGATGTGTATGAAAATCAACACTGGTATTAAGACCCATGGGAGACCTAGTATCCAGATCAAGGATATATTTAGTTTCTAGGGCCCGCAACCTTGCCTCCCGGTTACCACCTCTGCGTAAGGGTGGAATCGCGTCAATGGCAAAATATTTTAGAACGTGACTTTGTTTGCCATGATGTTCCTTGAAATGATGCGCCACTGGGTAAGAAAGGTCCTCGGTGTTATTTGCCCTGATGTGCTGGAATATCCTTTTGTGCACCTGCAACTTGGAGCTACCCACATATTGCAGGGCACACGGACACTCCAGCACATAAACTGCATACTCCGTTTTGCACATGAGTTGTTTAGTGATCAGACGGGGAATCTCAGAGAAAGGAGTCAGGTATTGGGTTTTGTTAATGCCATGTTGACAGGCTTTGCAAGAAGAACATTTTTTAAAACCCTTGATTGCTTTGAACGAAGGGGTAACTGTAACCACCTCAGGGCTGGATTTGACCAATGCTTCCCTTAGTGAAAATGCCCTTTTGTAATAGATATTAGGTTTCGCTGGCATACGGTGGCAAATGATTGGGTCATTGTTGACAAGATTCCAGTTTTTTTCGACATGATCTTACGCAATGCCTGGAATTGCTGATTAAATGTAAATACCAGTCTGACTGGTTGATTGGTATTATCAGTCTCCTGTATTACGCCCGTGGTTTTAAGGCAACCTCCCTTGGTATAGCATTAACCTTTCTGATCGCAGAATCTATTGTTGTCAAAGAATAACCCCAGGCTAAAAAACGTGCCTTGCTGTCATCCTGAGCCTGTCTACACTGCTCCTACGAGCTGCAAATGCGTCTGATTCGCAGCATCTCCCCAAAGGGGATGCTGCGGATCAGGTGTGCCGGATGATGACTTCTCGCGTGGAGAACAGTGTTTCCAGTGGTGGGTTTACGAAACAGTGTGGTTTGTTGTTTGTTGTTGCTGACTAGGACCCGAACATCTAGGAAACACACGCTCTCCTGACTCATATAACAGGCATAACTAGGAGAGAAACAGGCCCCCATGGCCACACCCCTGATCTGCTGGAAACATTGGCTGTTGAACTGAAAATAGTTGTTATTCAAGCAGAAGGAGGTCATCAACATCAGTATCTTGTTGTGCTCAACAAACTGAATCGATCTATTGTCCAAGAAATATGGTGTAGCCCTTAACCCGTCACAATGTCTGATACTGGTATATAACGACAATACATCGAGTGTAATTAACCTGTACCCAGGTTGCCATTCTACAGATTCCAATTTTCTTAAGAAATCGTTAGAGCCATCCCTGGCAGAAATGATGGGTTGCCTGGTGGCTTGCGGGAGTCCTTGTGAATTTTGGGGATTAGGTAGAATATCGGCATAACTGGAAAGTCTTTTTTCAGAAACTTGAACTCGTCAAGACTCAAGAGGCCTGCACTTTTCCAACTCACTAACAAGCTCCCCAATTCATTCTGAGCCTGTCTTATGTCAGTGAGTTCACAACGTTTGTAACAAGATGCGTCATGAAGTTGTAAATATGCCTCTTCTAGATACAAGGTTCGTGGCCATAGCACAACATTGCCCCCTTTGTCGGCCTGGCGTACAATGATTGAATTATCAGCTTGTATCTTCCTGATCAAGTTATTGTATTGGTTATTGTGAATACTGTTTTTACGTTTTATGTTCAAGGTAGAAACGTGTAGCTGCTTAATCACTGCAATGGTAAGGTCGTGGAAAATGTCAAGATTGTCATGTAACGTCAATGGTGAAAATGTTGACTTTTGTTTAAATTTTGTCAATCCAGGTGCATTGTACACAACAGGTTCATCTTGTGACGCTGTGAGTGCCCCTTCGTTTTGTAAGGCAGTTAGATCCTGGAGTAATCCCGCACCTCTGGCCACTGATCCCAAAATTGATGGACCCCGTGTAATAGACCATGGATTAGTCAGGAAACGGTTATTCAAAAAATGTTTTTTGAGCTTACGAATGAACTTGAATAGCTCTATTCTTGTTTGTGCATAGTTAAAGTTATTTGCTGGACAATAAGAAAGACCTAATGATAAAATCCAGACATCAGATTCGTTAAGCACAGTGGGGGTGAGATTCATCACTGTTGGACCCCCCAACTTATGAGCTTTCTCCGTATCCGTGCCAATTACTTCTTTTTGTTCCATCTTTTCTTCGGGAACTATTTCTTCTTTGTTTGCTCGCCTCCGGCTTGCTTTGCGTCATTGCCACCGCTTGCGGTTGCGCTCTTGTTGACCTGTGGGTTTAGAATTCTTGGACGGAGTGTGGCTCGCCGATCTTGCAGAAGACAGTTTACCTCCTGTCCCAGCGAGAACTTGGTAAATTCCAACTTCAGGTTTGTTTTGCAACTGTCCGTGTCCGACCCACTTTTCGGAGCCGAACTGAATTGAGATGCTGAAGAAAGCAGACTTATGGCCGATGTTCCTGCTGCCGCTACCGAAGATGTGCTTGCCTTGCCACCGGTATTTGCTGCTTTGATGGCGTCATATTTTTTTGCGAACATGAATACACGGCCGTGTTGGTAATCAGCTTTGTCCCGTTGAAATTTAAACGTTTTACATTTTTCTATTATGTCTTCCTCTTCCCAGTGAAAGAATTGGCTTGGTAGTTTGGTTTGCCCTGTTCCCATGATACACTAGGCCAGGGACAGACTAATTTGCATATAGCCAGGTTCTGAGCTGGGATGGTGCAGTGAGCTAAAAAACGGTGTTGGATTAAGCCGTGATCTCTTGACTGGGTGAGAGTATTCTGCTTCATTCAGAAGCTCTGTCCATCACCACCCCTGTTGTTTAATTATTTTGTCCACCATAAGCGTGGAAGGGTATACTCAGACGTGAGTCCCTAGCTCATTGCACCATCAGGATTCAAGCAAGCCGGGCCGAAGACGGCTGAAATGCCAGAAACCGGTCCCCGGTAGCTTGTTTCCTTCCCATCACCACCCCTGTTGTTTAATTATCTCTTTGAGAAACCTGGCAGTCATGTCCTCTCTTAGCTTTTTAGACTCTGCTTCAGATCCTTTTTCCAACTCAAGGATTTCAATATTGAGGGCATCTATCTGCTGTTGTAGGAGTGCGTGATCACTTTCTGCGTACTTCACTAGGATGGTTACTAACTTTCGTGATGAATTCAAATTACATTGCGCCCACTCATCAAGCACATTGGGATCAGGTTGTTCATATGATGGCGCCAGCATAATACGCAAGCCCCTGGGAATGCGCCCCACCTCTAGGTATCTGCTCAGAGAGCGGTGCTCCCACCATTTAGATTGTTCTCGCCTCATCGTTTACTCAAGTTTTTTAAAAGTGTCTTTAAGGCTGTTGCTCGTTTGTTGCTCTGAAACAGATTGGCCCGTGGTTGTCGGCTCCCCCACCAGGGAGTCATCAAACATGTCAAGGGCCGCCTCCTCTCTGCCCCTTAACGCATTGGCCGGACTGGCGATTGAATAATAATAATATGCAGAAATGCTTGCTCACCCCCGCCAGACGGCCAAAGAACCAAATGGCGTCGTTCGTCTGTGAAGCTCAACTCCTTCACCGGACTCTCCACGTATGCCCCACACTGACACCTCAGCGAGCACCGGACCAAAGTCGGGACGTCCGTCACCCGGTGCTCGTTTTTCGGCTATGCAGGGTTGAATTACGCTGTCCAGGGGCTGGCGCAGCCACTCCTCACCAGAGTTTCTTTGTCTTCCGGAGCACCGAAAGAAACAGCTTCCTGCTGCGTCGCCCACAACGAAGGAGGGGTCAACCTGAAGACCGTAGAAGCCAGGAACGGTCGTGTAGACACAACTCGCACTTGTCCCACATGGACCAGCGTACCCACGTACCCACCAGGTACCGCCGGTCCAGAAAACGAAAATTGACCCAGGCTGAGGTGAATAAAAATGTATTTAAATTCAAAGATCGCCACCAGCATAACGTTTTGGCTTTCTCAGAGGCCTTGATCACATGTCGTTAAGGGAGGGACACAAACTTTTTAAAGTGCAAGTGCAACGAATAGTGAGACATGATTGGTGGTTTCAAATGCAAAGTAATAGACATAGTAAACAGTTTTTGTGTCAATACATGAGCAATATTGACAATAGAAAAAACACACCGACATTACATTAAGGAAATAATTGATTTCATAATCATTAAAATCATTCATATATATCTATATATATCTATATATATCTATATATATCTATATATATATATATATATATATATATATATATATATATATATATATATATATATATATATATATATATATATATATATATATATATATATATATATATATATATATATATATATATATATTCAGGATAAGATCCCAGTTTCAACAGTCTTCGACACTGAAAACATCCAGGCACTCACGAGCAGGGTTTTGTCAAAAGCTTATTTATTTAAGCAATATACCATCAACGCGTTTCGGGAGTCAAGCTCCCTTGATCACGATGTTTTTGCGTTGGTCTGAGCCTTCCTTTTCACACACACACAGGGTGATAAAAACAGTAAAAGGACTCACAATGAAGCACTGTTAGAGTAAACACAGCGGCCATCTTGACATTTTCCAAATACATAGATATCAAAGTGAATATCATATTGCAGGACCTCACAAAACACAGCATTTATAAGGGAATAATTGGAAAACGCTCAAAATAAAAGAGATATATATATGTATCACTATCTCTTAGATGTAACTCTCACAGTTTTTAAAGTGCAAGTGCATATTTCATTCAACGGAAACATATTAGCTCCTTTGTGCAAAAAAATTTGCGCATTTAAAATAACGCAAGTGCCTATTTCAATAGAGCGTAACCCTTTCTTTGATGTGAGAGAGATTGTTGTCCTTAATCATTTGTGTTGCCAGAATATCTCGCTGTATTTAATTCAACACAGTCTAGTCTCATGTGAATTCGTCCGGGCTCTGACTATCAAGTTTACGTTACTATAACTTGTGGGAATTATACTAATGTTAATGCTGTTAAACAATTCTACCTTATTAAAAACATAAAGTGCAAGTGCATTGGTCAACAGATAAATATATACTGTAAACAAATTGACTGGATATTGCACATGGAAAATGAAAAGTGCTAGTGCTCGAGAAGTACTCAATATCTCAAATAAAGTGCAAATATTCCTGTGTTTCTCACAGTAATTCATATCTACACACCATTCTCCTATGATATATTATTACACATCATTAGAGGGATTCCTTGGTCTCATTATAAAAGTGCAAGTGCCTTTACCTCAAAATACAGTACTTCATAAATGTAAACATTTCACTCAAATTGCACAATCAGAAACATTATTCCAAAGTGGCAGTGCATATCACAGAGCAAAAAACAGCATTAGTACATTGTAATAAAAATCCTCCCAGAGCCTTCATTCAAGAATAAAACCACCTCTGTACGTGAAAATACAAAAAGGGAAAGCTCAGATTTGAACCATTAAAATCAACAAGAAATTTTCACCAAAAGGAAATTCACAATGAAAAAATCTTAAAATGCAGTTCAGGGATCATCGAGGTTTAGAAAATAATTCATTATATTTACACTGTCAACCCAAACAGGTGTATAGGTCTTCGTCTACGTTCAAACCCTGTGGTTCCTTACAATTAAATTCTAAAATAAAGTAAGTCTCCAATCTCCTTAACTCCCCCTTTCTATCTCCCCCTCTCTTCTTTTTTGGGACTTCTGCAATACAAGAGTATAACAGACCTTCGGGGTTACTTTGGTGATGGAGTTCAAAATGTCGAGCCACAGGGTAAGACCTATCCTGGTTGACTATTGCTCTTCTATGCTGTAAAACCCGTTGGTGTACTGGTAAAGTTGTACTTCCGATATAAATCTTGGGACAGGGACATTGTAAAAGATACACAACAAATTCACTTTTGCAGGTAATGGTGCTTTTGATTTTAACGGTTTTATTAAAAGATGTTTTAAACTCAGTGCGATTCATACCATGTAGGCATGCTTTGCACTTAAAACACTTTTTAAAACCGGGTTTTGGCCTCATCCAGTCAGCACCACTCTTACGTTTATCTTCGAAATCACTACGGACAATTAGATCTTTCAGTGACTTGGATTTCCGATAGGTAATCTCTGGATTTTTCTTCATCTCGGAACCCAACACTGGATCATTCTTGATCAAATACCAATGTTTCCTAAATATCGATCTAATTTCCTTATGTTTGGTATTATAAGTAGTGATAAACCTTGAGCTGCCTTGATCTTGTTGTTTAGAATTCGATTTGCGAGTTCTAGAGGGCTCAAAAAGTAAAGATTGTCTGGTTAGTTTTTTGGCTTTGCTAGCAGCACCTTGAAGGACTTTCTTGCTATAACCCCTTTCTAGGAATCTCTGGGTCATTTCTTCTTCAATGGTGTTAAAATGTTCATCATTGCTGCATGTCCGTCTGGCCCTATAATACTCCCCAAACGGAATGCTCCTTATTAATGCAGTTGGATGTGTGCTTTCAGCGTGCAGTATAGAATTACCTGCAGTTTGCTTGCGGAACACAGTTGTCTCTAACTTATTATTCAAAGGGGTGACCCTAATATCGAGGAAATCAATCGAAACCTTACTAAAGTTCCCCACAAATTCAAAATTCAAAGAATTTTGATTAATCTCCTCAATAAAGGTACCGATTGATGTCTCCGTGCCCTGCCACAGCACGAAGACATCATCGATATAACGCACCCACAAAAGAATGTGCTCCGACCAATGATCTAGTGGGCCCCCTCTGAGCACCTGCTCCTCCCAGTAGCCGAGATGTAAGTTGGCATAACTGGGAGCAAAGCAGGTGCCCATCGCGGTACCACGTTCCTGAATGTAAAGATCATTACCAAACAAAAAAATATTCTTCGATAAACACCACTCCATGATCTCCAGAATCATCCTATTTTGGGATGCAAGGAGTATTGGTCTTCTATTCAAATAGTGTGCACAAGCTTTCAAACCATCATTGTGTCTTATACTCGTATAAAGAGTAGAAATGTCTAATGTCAATAGAATCATCGTAGTGGAATCCCAACAAATATCAAAGATACATTTTAAAAAGTCAGTTGAGTCTTTTATGTATGACGGAAGTGTTCTGACAATGGGATTCAGGAAATAGTCTATATATCTAGAAGCTTTCTCGAAAAGACTCCCACACGAAGAAATGATGGGCCTCCCTGGTGGACTAGTGGAGTTTTTATGGATTTTAGGTAACATATAGAAGACTGGAATCACTGGATTATCTTGTTTAATATATCTATGTTCATCCCAGCTAAGTAGACCGGATTCTTTCCAGTGATCCAGTCTTCCATAAAACTCTCTGATGACATCTTCATATTCCCTGGTACTTATTTTGTAGTAGCAGCTGTGGTCCGATAACTGGCTCATATCCTCCTTTTTATACTGTTCTTTTCCCCAGAGAACCACATTTCCCCCTTTATCAGAGGGTTTCACCAGAAGTCCATCCTCCGTTTGTAGTTTCTTCACTGTTTTATGGAAGTTGGCTTTCCTCAAATTCGTCTTGCATTTCTTTTGATTTTCTTGCAAATATAGACTTTTCAGATCTCTGGTTACATTCTCCCCAAATAAGTCAACATTGTCTTTCATTGTTTGTGGAAGAAATTTTGACGTAGCCCTAAATGGCGTATGATCTTCAAGTAATAAACTGTTTCCAAGGTCAGAATTCTCATTGTTCTCTTCCTCATAAGTGTCATCCATTAGCGCTATCATGTCCGTTAGAGCTGGTAATTCATGGACTGTGAGGGAAGGTTGTATAGTATTTGATTCCATAGCTGAGCTCTGCACAGCATTGCTCTTTTTAGTTGCATGCATTTTGTTAAGTTTGAGTTTCCTAATAAATTTATACAAATCCATCCTACTGTTAGGATAGTTAAAATCATTAGTGTCACAGTAGGAGAGCCCTAACTTTAGGATTGTCTCATCATCACTTGTTAATTGAACTGAGCTCAGATTAATAATTGTTGTATCCTTCTTGGCAATGTTCACAATATCTACTGCTTTTTGCTGTTCGACCGCAGAGATCTTTTTGTTTGCCAACCTTGTACTCCTCCTGTAGCCTTCCCCCCCTCGTCTTTGTCTTCTTTTCCGCGGCCCCTTCCCCCTCCTCTCCCTCTTCCCATGCGATGGTCCGACTGTTGTTCCATGATCATAAAACGGACCTCATCAGCTACTGGCAACCGTACATCATTTGGACCTCTTCGGTTACCATCATCCGATTCTTGTTCTGAGCCTGTTCCTGAACTCGCATCACTTTGCATTGGCGTTTGTTGGGTGTTTTGGCCACTGAAGATCTTTTGTCGCCGTACCATATCAAATTTTTTTGCAAATGTGTAAATTCGCCGGGTTTCGTAGTCTATACGATCTCTTATAAATTTCGTGGCCTTCCTATCTTTGATGCGTTTCTCATATTTTTCAAGTTTTGGCTTCAGATCAGTCTTGAATTTTTCAATTCTCGTTTTGTCATCATGTTTCTCCAACACTTCAGTCAGTTCCTTAATTTTATCAATTACTTCTAAACGCTCCTTTTCTGCATATTTCAGAAGTATCTGCATCATGTTTTTTGAGCTTCCAGCACTGTTTTCAGCCCACTCTTCCAGCATTCCAATATCTGGGTTTTCAGATGAGGGGGAAATCATTTTGCGGAGTCCCCGCGGAATTCGATTCACATCAAGATAGCGTCTCAATGATGCCACTTCCCACCAACGGGATATTTCTCTCTTTTTCAATTTTTCTAGAGACTGCAATATATATATATATATTACCTACTGGCGGGCAGCCAGTAGGTAGTTATAGTTAGGACCTAGTTACCATAGGAAAATCGCAAAATTCTATTCCCAATACCTTTGGCGCCGATTGACGAATCTTCGCGAAATTTTCAAAACTTATGGCCTGCTTCGGTCAGCTCCTATCTTGAAAGTTTTGGGGTGGTTTGGCAAGCGGGGGCTGAGAAAAAAGGGGGTCCCAAAACATGTTTTCTCCATGCAATTTTCCATAGGAAACTTTAGACACGGCTACAGCCCAAACTGCTGAACGGAATTACACCAAATCTGGCAAAAAGGTAGCACTTGGTTAAGAAAGAGCCATTTTTGTTAAATGATGTAAATCCATTCAGTAGTTTTTTTACATATTAATGGAAAAAGAAATATATATATCTGGGCGGAACCTAACCACACATCTCATCGTGAGATCTGATTGGCTGTCAGCACTTCATCGAAGAAGTGTTGGCAGCCTTGGGACCAATATACATGATAGCTCCTCATTAAAAAGCATTGCAGTTAATAGAAAGTGTTAAGACTTTAGGTACATTATAAATCATTTGTTGATGGTGCCATACTCATTTTAGGAATTGTGGTGTGTTTTTAAGGTGATTTTACCATGTGAAAAAGCCTTCTGCTGGGATATCATGAATCATGTTTGAGAGAAAAGAATGTTCTCTTGCATTTGCCACAGAGGTTTGGGAGGTGATCCATAAGCTAAACTGAGAGCATAGTTTCTGTAAATTCACATTATCTTTCTCAGACATGTGAGAATGAAGTCTGACATTCTCAGTAAAACATGTACATCCAACAAGGGCAGAGGGTGTCAGTTGATTCCTTTGTGTTCTACTGCAGCTTCCCAGAGTGTTCTAAAGAACAACTAGAGTGCTAACATTCCTACTTATGACAAACGACTGAACACCTGTAGCCATCTTGATTGGAATAAAATGGTATCTCTTAAAACATTTAATTTAAAAAGGAACAAAATGAGGGGGTTCATTTTGCCGTAGAAAGTATGATTAGTGCTGCAGAAAGAAAAATTAGGGCACATTTCGAGTGACTTCTCAAATCCTCTTCTATTTCATTAAAAAATTCTGGCATGCAGACTGAAACCTGCACTTTCAATACCAGCAGCAGACTTCCCTGGTGAGCAGTAGCTTTACTACAGTGATCTAATAAGCAACTAGAGTGCTAACATTCTGAATTTATGTGACACATCTGTATGCGTTCTTGATGGAATCAAAGTAAAAATCTGAAAGTATTCCCTACTGAGGAGACTGTAGTAAATGAGGAAATTAGGAAACTTCATAACAAATAAGTCTCCCAAGATTGCCACCAGAGACAAAAGAGTCCAAATGTAGCACACATATCAACCAGATGTAGCCCAGGTATAGCCCAATGACAGAATGTCCCAGAGTGTTCTTAAGAACAACTAGAGCGCTAACAGTCTTACTTATGACAAAGGTATGGCACAACTGAAGCCATCTTGATTGGAATAAAGTGGTAACACTTAAAACATTTAATTTGCAAAGGAGCAAAATGAGGGGGTTCAATGTGCCATAGAAATTATGATTAGTGCTGCAGAAAGAAAAACTAGGGCACATTTTAACTTCTCAAATCCTCTTTTATATCTTAAACAATTCTGACATACAGACTGAAACATGCACTTTGAATATTTGCTGCAAAACAACAGTTGATGGACAGAATGCAGAACAATATCATACATTCACCCCAGTACAGAGATCTGGGCCTAAATCCATCGTTTTTTTGCACTCCACACAACCCCAGTTCAGACATGGCCATATGCAAATCAGCCTTGACCCTGTGCCTCATGGGAACAGTCCAGCCCGAACTGCCAAGCCATGTCTTTCCTGGACCGGAATCAAGCATCCTAGGACCAGTTTCTGGCTATCAGTCGTCTTCAGCCAGGATAGCTTGACTCCAGTGGTGTGGAGAGCATGGGACTCACGTCTGAGCATACCCATCCCACTCGGGGAGACAAATGCAAAACAGTTGATGGACAGAATGCAGAACAATGTCATATATTCACCCCAGTACAGAGATCTGGGCCTAAATCCATTGTTTTTTTGCACTCCACACCACCCCAGTTCAGACATGGCCATATGCAAATCAGCCTTGACCCTGTGCCTCATGGGAACAGTGCAGCCCGAACTGCCAAGCCATGTCTTTCCTGGACCGGAATCAAGCATCCTAGGACCGGTTTCTGGCTATCAGCCGTCTTCATCCAGGATAGCTTGACTTCAGTGGTGTGGAGAGCATAAGACTCACGTCTGAGCATACCCATCCCACTCGGGTGACAAATGCAAAACAACAGTTGATGGACAGAATGCAGAACAATGTCATACATTCACCCCAGTACAGAGATCTGGGCCTAAATCCATCGTTTTTTTGCACTCCACACCTCCCCAGTTAAGACATGGCCATATGCAAATCAGCCTTGACCCTGTGCCTCATGGTAACAGTCCAGCCCGAACTGCAAAGCCATGTCTTTCCTGGACCGGAATGAAGCATCGTAGGACCGGTTTCTGGCTATCAGCCGTCTTCAGCCAGGATAGCTTGACTCCAGTGGTGTGGAGATCATGGGACTCACGTCTGAGCATACCCATCCCACTCGGGGTGACAAATGCAAAACAACTGTTGATGGTCAGAATGCAGAACAATGTCATACATTCACCCCAGTACAGAGATCTGGGCCTAAATCCATCATTTTTTTGCACTCCACACCACCCCAGTTCAGACATGGCCATACGCAAATCAGCCTTGACCCTGTGCATCATGGGAACAGTCCAGCCCGAACTGCCAAGCCATGTCTTTCCTGGACCGGAATCAAGCATCCTAGGACCGGTTTCTGGCTATCAGCCGTCTTCAGCCAGGATAGCTTGACTCCAGTGGTGTGGAGAGCATGGGACTCACGTCTGAGCATACCCATCCCACTCGGGGTGACAAATGCAAAACAACAGTTGATAGACAGAATGCAGAACAATGTCATACATTCACCCCAGTACAGAGATCTGGGCCTAAATCCATAGTTTTTATGCACTCCACACCGCCCCAGTTCAGACATTCTCATAAGAAGCCATGGGTGTAAGGAGCAAAATCCCTGATCATAAATGATCGCTAAGCTATTTATTCTTCGTGTGCCATCTTTTGATTATAAGAGACCCGTTCCTCCTGCAGGATAATCTAGTATTTATGATTCTTATTAAGACTTGCAAAGCATCCGTCCATTGTTAATCAAATTTAGTCAATCTTCAGTATAGCAAGAGGATCAAATGCACAGGCACAAGGCTAAACCCTCGTTGATGAATCAACGTGATTAGGTAATACTGTTGCTGTAAACTTGCGTCTCCATACGTATGTGTCTCTGTCTCTTGAGATCTTATTAAAGTGCTTTCAACCCCAGAATCCCAAGAGTTGATAACTCAGTTATAAAGGGATATGTATAGAGAGGTATGTATAGGAATCATTGTATCAAATACTCGCCCACGGTATACCATCATTCAAACCAAGGGATTCCATGGACAGTTTATAGATCCATTGTTGTTCTTTCCTGAACAAGTGCTTAGATACATCTGTAACATGTGATGGTATAAATGGTTTTTCCAACACTGTCCAAGCAGTTCGATTGTGCACTTGCCGCTGATAATGTGGCAACATGATAGAGGGCACTTCATGGCAAACTCGTGATTATAGATGTGTATGAAAAACAACACTGGTATTAAGACCCATGGGAGACCTAGTATCCAGATCAAGGATATATTTAGTTTCTAGGGCCCGCAACCTTGCCTCCCGGTTACCACCTCTACGTAAGGGTGGAATCGTGTCAATGACAAAATATTTTAGAACGTGACTTTGTTTGCCATGATGTTCCTTGAAATGATGCGCCACTGGGTAAGAAAGGTCCTCGGTGTTATTTGCCCTGATGTGCTGGAATATCCTTTTGTGCACCTGCAACTTGGAGCTACCCACATATTGCAGGGCACACGGACACTCCAGCACATAAACTGCATACTCCGTTTTGCACGTGAGTTGTTTAGTGATCAGACGGGGAATCTCAGAGAAAGGAGTCAGGTATTGGGTTTTGTTAATGCCATGTTGACAGGCTTTGCAAGAAGAACATTTTTTAAAACCCTTGATTGCTTTGAACGAAGGGGTAACTGTAACCACCTCAGGGCTGGATTTGACCAATGCTTCCCTTAGTGAAAATGCCCTTTTGTAATAGATATTAGGTTTCACTGGCATACGGTGGCAAATGATTGGGTCATTGTTGACAAGATTCCAGTTTTTCGACATGATCTTACGCAATGCCTGGAATTGCTGATTACATGTCAATACCAGTCTGACTGGTTGATTGGTATTATCAGTCTCCTGTATTACGCCCGTGGTTGTAAGGCAACCTCCCTTGGTATAGCATTAACCTTTCTGATCGCAGAATCTATTGTTGTCAAAGAATAACCCCAGGCTAAAAAACGTGCCTTGCTGTCATCCTGAGCCTGTCTACACTGCTCCTACGTGCTGCAAATGAGTCTGATTCGCAGCATCTCCCCAAAGGGGATGCTGCGGATCAGGTGTGCCGGATGATGACTTCTCGCGTGGAGAACAGTGTTTCCAGTGGTGGGTTTACGAAACAGTGTGGTTTGTAGTTTGTTATTGCTGACTAGGACCCGAGCATCTTGGAAACACACGCTCTCCTGACTCATATGATGGGTGAATTCCAGGTTAAATGTGTTGATATTAAGCTGCATGATGAAATCTAAGGCCTCCTGTTCGGTACCGCGCCAAATTAAAAAGATAATATCAATGTAGCGATACCATTGAACTATCTGCTCTGCCACGACCAGATGGTGCGACCCCATGAGGACCTGTCCCTCCCCGTAGCCCATATGCAAACAGGCATAACTAGGAGAGAAACAGGCCCCCATGGCCACACCCCTGATCTGCTGGAAACATTGGCTGTTGAACTGAAAACAGTTGTTATTCAAGCAGAAGGAGGTCATCAACATCAGTATCTTGTTGTGCTCAACAAACTGAATCGATCTATTGTCCAAGAAATATGGTGTAGCCCTTAACCCGTCACAATGTCTGATACTGGTATATAACGACAATGCATCGAGTGTAATTAACCTGTACCCAGGTTGCCATTCTACAGATTCCAATTTTCTTAAGAAATCGTTAGAGCCATCCCTGGCAGAAATGATGGGTTGCCTGGTGGCTTGTGGGAGTCCTTGTGAATTTTGGGGATTAGGTAGAATATCGGCATAACTGGAAAGTCTTTTTTCAGAAACTTGAACTCGTCAAGACTCAAGAGGCCCGCACTTTTCCAACTCACTAACAAGCTCCCCAATTCATTCTGAGCCTGTCTTATGTCAGTGAGTTCACAACGTTTGTAACAAGATGCGTCATGAAGTTGTAAATATGCCTCTTCTAGATACAAGGTTCGTGGCCATAGCACAACATTGCCCCCTTTGTCGGCCTGGCGTACAATGATTGAATTATCAGCTTGTATCTTCCTGATCAAGTTATTGTATTGGTTATTGTGAATACTGTTTTTACGTTTTATTTTCAAGGTAGAAACGTGTAGCTGCTTAATCACTGCAATGGTAAGGTCGTGGAAAATGTCAAGATTGTCATGTAACGTCAATGGTGAAAATGTTGACTTTGGTTTAAATTTTGTCAATCCAGGTGCATTGTACACAACAGGTTCATCTTGTGACGCTGTGAGTGCCCCTTCGTTTTGTAAGGCAGTTAGATCCTGGAGTAATCCCGCACCTCTGGCCACTGATCCCAAAATTGATGGACCCCGTGTAATAGACCATGGATTAGTCAGGAAACGGTTATTCAAAAAATGTTTTTGGAGCTTGAGCTTACGAATGAACTTGAATAGCTCTATTCTTGTTTGTGCATAGTTAAAGTTATTTGCTGGACAATAAGAAAGACCTAATGATAAAATCCGGACATCAGATTCGTTAAGCACAGTGGGGGTGAGATTCATCACTGTTGGACCCCCCAACTTATGAGCTTTCTCCGTATCCGTGCCAATTACTTCTTTTTGTTCCATCTTTTCTTCGGGAACTATTTCTTCTTTGTTTGCTCGCCTCCGGCTTGCTTTGCGTCGTTGCCACCGCTTGCGGTTGCGCTCTTGTTGACCTGTGGGTTTAGAATTCTTGGACGGAGTGTGGCTCGCCGATCTTGCAGAAGACAGTTTACCTCCTGTCCCAGCGAGAACTTGGTAAATTCCAACTTCAGGTTTGTTTTGCAACTGTCCGTGTCCGACCCACTTTTCGGAGCCGAACTGAATTGAGATGCTGAAGAAAGCAGACTTATGGCCGATGTTCCTGATGCCGCTACCGAAGATGTGCTTGCCTTGCCACCGGTATTTGCTGCTTTGATGGCGTCATATTTTTTTGCGAACGTGAATACACGGCCGTGTTGGTAATCAGCTTTGTCCCGTTGAAATTTAAACGTTTTACATTTTTCTATTATGTCTTCCTCTTTGAGAAACCTGGCAGTCATGTCCTCTCTTAGCTTTTTAGACTCTGCTTCAGATCCTTTTTCCAACTCAAGGATTTCAATATTGAGGGCATCTATCTGCTGTTGTAGGAGTGCGTGATCACTTTCTGCGTACTTCACTAGGATGGTTACTAACTTTCGTGATGAATCCAAATTACATTGCGCCCACTGATCAAGCATATTGGGATCAGGTTGTTCATATGATGGCGCCAGCATAATACGCAAGCCCTTGGGAATGCGCCCCACCTCTAGGTATCTGCTCAGAGAGCGGTGCTCCCACCATTTAGATTGTTCTCGTCTCATCGTTTACTCAAGTTTTTTAAAAGTGTCTTTAAGGCTGTTGCTCGTTTGTTGCTCTGAAACAGATTGGCCCGTGGTTGTCGGCTCCCCCACCAGGGAGTCATCAAACATGTCAAGGGCCGCCTCCTCTCTGCCCCTTAACGCATTGGCCGGACTGGCGATTGAATAATAATAATATGCAGAAATGCTTGCTAACCCCCGCCAGACGGCCAAAGAACCAAATGGCGTCGTTCGTCTGTGAAGCTCAACTCCTTCACCGGACTCTCCACGTATGCCCCGCACTGACACCTCAGCGAGCACCGGACCAAAGTCAGGACGTCCGTCACTCGGTGCTCGTTTTTCGGCTATGCAGGGTTGAATTACGCTGTCCAGGGGCTGGCGCAGCCACTCCTCACCAGAGTTTCTTTGTCTTCCGGAGCACCGAAAGAAACAGCTTCCTGCTGCGTCGCCCACAACGAAGGAGGGGTCAACCTGAAGACCGTAGAAGCCAGGAACGGTCGTGTAGACACAACTCGCACTCGTCCGACATGGACCAGCGTACCCACATACCCACCAGGTACCACCGGTCCAGAAAACGAAAATTGACCCAGGCTGAGGTGAATAAAAATGTATTTAAATTCAAAGATCGCCACCAGCATAACGTTTTGGCTTTCTCAGAGGCCTTGATCACATGACGTTAAGGGAGGGACACAAACTTTTTAAAGTGCAAGTGCAACGAATAGTGAAACATGATTGGTGGTTTCAAATGCAAAGTAATAGACATAGTAAACAGTTTTTGTGTCAATACATGAGCAATATTGACAATAGAAAAAACACACCGACATTACATTAAGGGAATAATTGATTTCATAATCATTAAAATCATTCATATATATATATTACCTACTGGCGGGCAGCCAGTAGGTAGTTATAGTTAGGACCTAGTTACCAATAAGAAAATCGCAAAATTCTATTCCCAATAACTTTGGCGCCGATTGACGAATCTTCGCGAAATTTTCAAAACTTATGGCCTGCCTCGGTCAGCTCCTATCTTGAAAGTTTTGGGGTGGTTTGGCAAGCGGGGGCTGAGAAAAAAGGGGGTCCCAAAACATGTTTTCTCCATGCAATTTTCCATAGGAAACTTTAGACACGGCTACAGCCCAAACTGCTGAACAGAATTACACCAAATCTGGCAAAAAGGTAGCACTTGGTTAAGAAAGAGCCATTTTTGTTAAATGATGTAAATCCATTCAGTAGTTTTTTTACATATTAATGGAAAAAGAAATATATATATCTGGGCGGAACCTAACCACACATCTCATCGTGAGATCTGATTGGCTGTCAGCACTTCATCAAAGAAGTGTTGGCAGCCTTGGGACCAATATACATGATAGCTCCTCATTAAAAAGCATTGCAGTTAATAGAAAGTGTTAAGACTTTAGTTACATTATAAATCATTTGTTGATGGTGCCATACTCATTTTAGGAATTGTGGTGTGTTTTTAAGGTGATTTTACCATGTGAAAAAGCCTTCTGCTGGGATATCATGAATCATGTTTGAGAGAAAAGAATGTTCTCATGCATTTGCCACAGAGGTTTGGGAGGTGATCCATAAGCTAAACTGAGAGCATATTTTCTGTAAATTCACATTATCTTTCTCAGACATGTGAGAATGAAGTCTGACATTCTCAGTAAAACATGTACATCCAACAAGGGCAGAGGGTGTCAGTTGATTCCTTTGTGCTCTACTGCAGCTTCCCAGAGTGTTGTAAAGAACAACTAGAGTGCTAACATTCCTACTTATGACAAACGACTGAACACCTGTAGCCATCTTGATTGGAATAAAATGGTATCTCTTAAAACATTTAATTTAAAAAGGAACAAAATGAGGGGGTTCATTTTGCCGTAGAAAGTATGATTAGTGCTGCAGAAAGAAAAATTAGGGCACATTTCGAGTGACTTCTCAAATCCTCTTCTATTTCATTAAAAAATTCTGGCATGCAGACTGAAACCTGCACTTTCAATACCAGCAGCAGACTTCCCTGGTGAGCAGTAGCTTTACTACAGTGATCTAATAAGCAACTAGAGTGCTAACATTCTGAATTTATGTGACACATCTGTATGCGTTCTCGATGGAATCAAAGTAAAAAACTGAAAGTATTCCCTACTGAGGAGACTGTAGTAATTGAGGAAATTAGGAAACTTCATAACAAATAAGTCTCCCAAGATTGCCACCAGAGACAAAAGAGTCCAAATGTAGAACACATATCAACCAGATGTAGCCCAGGTATAGCCCAATGACAGAATGTCCCAGAGTGTTCTTAAGAACAACTAGAGCGCTAACAGTCTTACTTATGACAAAGGTATGGCACAACTGAAGCCATCTTGATTGGAATAAAGTGGTAACACTTAAAACATTTAATTTGCAAAGGAGCAAAATGAGGGGGTTCAATGTGCCATAGAAATTATGATTAGTGCTGCAGAAAGAAAAACTAGGGCACATTTTGACTTCTCAAATCCTCTTATATTTCTTAAACAATTCTGACATGCAGACTGAAACATGCACTTTGAATATCAGCTGCAAAACAATAGTTGATGGACAGAATGCAGAACAATATCATACATTCACCCCAGTACAGAGATCTGGGCCTAAATCCATCGTTTTTTTGCACTCCACACCACCCCAGTTCAGACATGGCCATATGCAAATCAGCCGTGACCCTGTGCCTCATGGGAACAGTGCAGCCCGAACTGCCAAACCATGTCTTTCCTGGACCGGAATGAAGCATCGTAGGACCGGTTTCTGGCTATCAGCCATCTTCAGCCAGGATAGCTTGACTCCAGTGGTGTGGAGATCATGGGACTCACGTCTGAGCATACCCATCCCACTCGGTATGACAAATGCAAAACAACTGTTGATGGTCAGAATGCAGAACAATGTCATACATTCACCCCAGTACAGAGATCTGGGCCTAAATCCATCGTTTTTTTGCACTCCACACCACCCCAGTTCAGACATGGCCATATGCAAATCAGCCTTGACCCTGTGCATCATGGGAACAGTCCAGCCCGAACTGCCAAGCCATGTCTTTCCTGGACCGGAATCAAGCATCCTAGGACCGGTTTCTGGCTATCAGCCGTCTTCAGCCAGGATAGCTTGACTCCAGTGGTGTGGAGAGCATGGGACTCACGTCTGAGCATACCCATCCCACTCGGGGCGACAAATGCAAAACTACAGTTGATAGACAGAATGCAGAACAATGTCATACATTCACCCCAGTACAGAGATCTGGGCCTAAATCCATAGTTTTTTTGCACTCCACACCGCCCCAGTTCAGACATTCTCATAAGAAGCCGTGGGTGTAAGGAGCAAAATCCCTGATCATAAATGATCGCTAAGCTATTTATTCTTCGTGTGCCATCTTTTGATTATAAGAGACCCGTTACTCCTGCAGGATAATCTAGTATGTATGATGCTCATTAAGACTTGCAAAGCATCCGTCCATTGTTAATCAAATTTAGTCGAAATCTTCGGTATAGCAAGAGGATCAAATGCACAGGCACAAGGCTAAACCCTCGTTGATGAATCAACGTGATTAGGTAATACTGTTGCTGTAAACTTGCGTCTCCATACGTATGTGTCTCTGTCTCTTGAGATCTTATTAAAGTGCTTTCAACCCCAGAATCCCAAGAGTTGATAACTCAGTTATAAAGGGATATGTATAGAGAGGTATGTATAGGAATCATTGTATCAAAGACTCGCCCACGGTATACCATCGTTCAAACCAAGGGATTCCATGGACAGTTTATAGATCCATTGTTGTTCTTTCCTGAACAAGTGCTTAGATACATCTGTAACATGTGATGGTATAAATGGTTTTTCCAACACTGTCCAAGCAAAGTACTCTTCTGCATGATTCTGTTCCACAAAGTGTCTAGTAAGCTTGGTTATCATCTTCTTACATCTGAACGCACTTTTGTGTTCCAAGATTCTTAGGCGCACTTTCCGCGTTGTCATCCCAACGTACCTTATTGCACAGGGGCAGGTCAACAGGTAGATTACATGGGTGCTGTTACCATTTGTAAAATATCGTTGTTCTCATGGGCGATCTGTTCCAATATCTATTTCTGTAGTGTGTTGTGTTTGAGGACACATCGAACAACATCCACAAGGGTGGTGTCCTGTTACAGCTGGTAGATCCCAGAGAGTACCAATCGTACCCCTTGTTAATAGGGCGCTAGAAGTATCGCCGCTTTCTCGGCACAATTCGCCGAAAAAGCGGCGATACTTCACCTTGGTAATATGGCCCTTGCTTCTTTACTAAGATGGCTCTGAACGCTTGCAATTTTAAACTGTATAATGAGTTATGGTGTATACCACAGGGATATGATGAGGGACATTTACTTAGGTAGCAATAGTTTATAGTACAAGAGCGTCTCCAAAATTAGGGGTAACAACTGATCTTGTTTTCGGTTTACTATTAAGAAATTTGAAAATTTGAAAACGAATGAAACGTCAGAAGCCGCAAATCCCAGGCTTGCCCGGTGCCCCAGAGCAGCAGACACCAAAAGGAAACATGCACGAAGAATAGCGAAAGAGGAGGGCCTCTGTCTACTGGTTTCTAAATCTGAAAGTTTCTCAACAATTGGAAAGTTTGCCTCTGAAAAACATAAAAAGGTCAGCAAAGTAGTTATCTAAACAAAATTATCGGTGAGAAGAACTATTTACAAATTAAATTCCATGTTTATTGGGTTAATAAAAACAAAAAAAACTTCAAGCATACCATTGGAAAAGACCTCGAGCAACATCATAATAGCTACTGTTAACAGTTCACCATCCAAAACCAACTTTTTGGAATCCTGAGGATATCCTTATGATAGAAACGAGTGGCATGAAAGCAAGTCTCTGACATCACCCGTTCCTGGTGAATCAGAGCTGCTGTGTCCTGGAGGGTTTTAAAATTATTTGCTTTTGAACTGCTGGGCCTGATGCTTTTCAGTAGCGATCGAAAAGCTGAAGAAGGCTCTGCTGCAGCTTTCCTTGCACATGCGCAGTGGACCTGAAGCGCCAGCAGTGGCTGGGTTCTTATTAAACATGTGCACAGGCTCACACTCTCTTGTACCAGCCTTAGCACGGTTTAAAGATAATGAAGGGATGACAGTGGGTGTGCGTAGCTTCTACTTTGCCCTAAGCAAGGGACCATGCCTGCAAGCAAACATAAAATATAATATCCTAAATTTCAGCGTAAACCTTTCGCACGCATCTAATCTGCTTTATGGAATGTAGAGACGTCTGACAACATGCGTCACTGTATATGATCATTCTTGGATGGGAATACTGTAACATGACAGGGCCGAACTAAAAAGGTAGTTGTAAGAACTGGGACAACTAGTTCCCCGCGGGGTAGCTTGGCTCGAGTAAAAAAGGCAGCCAGGGGCTTACGTGTAAAGAAGATACTCAACACACTCATCCACTGCGTCAATAAGTGGGCGCAATAATGGAGACCACACCAGTACTTTGGACTAAAAATCACTAGCTTTTATATAGGCTTAAAATCATGGCATTTAATTCATCAGCATTTCTTAAAGCATTTCCTGGAAGCATTTCATTATGCATTTTCATTAACACCTTCGATGCTCATGACAAGCTCAGCTCGTCATGAGGTACACCTCTTGTACACTCATGACGAGCTGAGCTCGTCATGAACAATGGGAACAAATAAGGGTCAGCACAGGAGGGGAATACCATCAGCATTGATGGTGTTAAAGCCTTTTCAGTAAAGCATTTCATTCATTAATCCATTGCATCTTAAAATAATAACCAGCTCATTCAGGCCCTTCTTTACATAAAGGCAATTCTTCTCATGAAGGCAAATAACTCCCTTGTACAGGGCTAAACCATCTCAGGAAGCAATTATGACCATTTTCACCTTGCGAATACCAACAGTTCAATACCAGTAATCAGGTTGTCTAAATATCTATGGAGTAAATCAATCAGTATCATACCATAACCCCATCAGGATTCGTAGAAGTTCGCCCCTGCAAGAAATTCAGTACAGGGAAATATTATACCACTTCATCAGCAGGCTTTACTCAGGTAATCAGACTTGCACAGTTACTTTAGCATGAGCCTGGCTTCAGGCATGCACAGACAACCGGTATTGAGGCATCTGTGGGTTTAACTGAGGCCTCTTGGTCATTGGAGGCTCATTGGGGCCAACGGGGCCCAGTCTCAATGCTCCCCAGGGGAGGGGCGAACTCAGGGCCTTGTCCGGCCTTCCGCCCTCCTCCCCGGGGGTTACCTGTGATCTTCGGCCCTCCGGGGCCCTTGCGTGGACTCTGGGCGAAGGGAGGGGTTTCAGCCCTCCCGAGGCCTCACTCGACCCGGCGCGGTGCAGGTACAGCTTCGGATCACCAGCGCCGGGGGCGAGGCGGGACCAACATGTGGGGCAGATCGGAGGGGGCTCTCAGGCTCCACTACCCCCTCCGCAACGAGATGGGGCTTCCCCGGGCGCCGGGGTTCCCAGCAGAAGGCCCCGTGTAGGCAGCCAATGGCTGCGCGGCTGTGGCGGGGACGCGGCCGATGACGCGGCGGCGTTCCCCGTCACGTGATGCGGGCCACAGAGGCTTCGGGCCCAATGGGCCTGGTGCACTTGATGCGGCAGCCCCCTCCTGGGATACGGGGGTCGCCGAGGGAGGCAAGATGAGGCGCCACTTCACCGGAGCACCAGGGGTCTAGAAGGCGGAAGATTTCCGGCCCAGCGCGGCCTGCCGAGGATTCCGGCGGCCCTCTCCTGGCACACGGGGGCCGCCGAGGGTGGTACACAATACCGGCGCTGACGCCGCGGCCACAGGGGGATATTCCTTGGCGCCTCAGGAGGGCGCAAACGGCTCCAGGCCGTGGCGGTGAGTCACCCTGAGCAGCGCGCTTAGTTCCCAGAGCACTACGGGGGCAAACACGTGGGCTGTACAGCGCGTGGGCCAGAACAGCGCCGGGAAGCGCTTGAGGGCACTCGATGTGGGGGCACTCCCAGTGGCACGGCCGGGCGTAGGGCAATGGCGCTAGACAGTGCAGGCAGTCTAAGACCCAGCGCTTGGCAGGGGTGGGGGTCGGATTACAGTGCTTTCCAGGCGGTTCAGTCAGGGATGCAAGTAGTTCATTCAGGACAGCGCTGGGAGCACAGAGGGGAGATAGCACCAGTACCTGGTTGATCCCCCAGTAGTCTCTGGTCAAAGGCAAGTAGTCTTCTTGGCGCTTGGATGGTTCTGCGCCCTTAAGTGATAGTTTCTTGAAGAGGGGGTGGGTCGAGTTGGAGGCTTACAAGTTACCTCAGGTCACTGAAAATGGTCCCTGAGTTCTCCTACCACTAGGCCAGATCAGGGGGCTATCCTAGGATCCCTCACTCAGCTTAAGAGGCAGCACCTAAATCCTGTCACTCCCAGTGGCATAAGTTCCTGACTAGGCCCTCCCGCCTAAATCTCCTTCGTGGGTCCCCCAGGTCAATGATGCCCCAACTGACTAGAAAAGGTTCCCTCCCTTGCTTATATATGCCCAGGTCAGGTGACCACTCTCTAAGGCAGCAAAAATAGACCCCACCTTTCTTCTGGAAGGTTCCAGGAGCTTCCCCACTCTACCTATGGACCTGGGATGGCAGGCTGGCATTGCAACAATGTATGGGGTCCCAGCCAGCTCCTGGCAACTAGGGTGCTACACTAAAAGACCAAGCTGCAGTAGCAGGGGCCAGTGGAAGCCATGTTTGGAGTAGAGAGCACCTGCACCCTAACATGGATTAGCCATGAAAAGGTGCCCGAAGACCTAAGGGCCAACAAAAAGAAGGTGGGAAAAATGAGACAAGGGCGAAAAAAGATAGGGAAAGACCACCCTAGGGCTGACAGGTCTAACAGTAGTCTAGGAATCGAATTGAACTTCTTTCATCATGGCTCTGAGCCAGCCTTCCTTCCCGGGAATATAAACAAGCTTGCTAATTAGGATCTGAACAATTCCCTTGACTATTTATTGTAAGAAAAAAGGCACTCAATACATGAGGTGGCTTATTAAAGATTGGACTATTTGGATTGACCCTCTTCACGTTTCCTATACAATTTGCTAACGCTTGGCACCCGAGTTAAGGCAAACTCCTATAGCGACTCCACAATGGGTGAAGGACAGTGTACTGAATATGACCATGACGTAAACAGATAATTCATCAGTTTCTTTAGAGCTGTATGTTATTGAGCTATATGGCTGGGCTCTGTAGAACAGATAATTGTTTATCCTTACTTGTCTAAGGGAAACAATGTGGCATGACGACTGGAATTTGAGTTTTAGGGCCATATTATCAAGACCAGCGATAATATTATTGCCGCTTTAGCGGCAGGAAACTACAGCTGAAGCGGCGATAGGGGGCTTGATAATATGCCCTTGTGAATTCTCATAGAAACCCAGGTTTACACCAGAACATGGGCTTCTATGGGAATTCAAAAGGGCATATTATCAACCCCTTATCGCCGCCTTAGCGACAGTTTCCTGCCGCTAAAGCAGAGATAATGTTATCACCCGTTTTGATAATATGGCCCGTATTTCTTCAGCATAGCTGCGCTCCAGCTTTACACTCTATGAATAAGAACAACCTTATTAATTAGCAACATACCATTTTCATGGCAATATTATTAGTTGTTTAAAGAAATTAGAAAGTAGGCATGCATTAATGCAGAGAGCTTCTATGATACCTTGCCATGTTTTTATTACTCCAACTTGCCTCGACAGGTTCCCTTAGGTATTTGTTTAAGTATTCCTTCACATCTAAGCAAATAAACCCGGAGAGCTCTTTGGCAAAGCAAGGTGGGACGCTGGGTAGACACCTCCACAGGTGCTCGAGCAGTGGTCTTACACAGGGCACAAGTACTAAAAAATAGAAGTGGGGGGACGCTGGTGTCAGGACAGGAAGTGACGTCATGAAAGGTGGCTTGCACCATCAGACTCATTGCCTCCCCTCGCTCACCCCTTAGATGCGATTGCATCAGAGAAGCCAGCGCGTGAGCAGCATTCTGAATGGGCTCGGATCTCGCCCTAGAGAGGCCAAAGAGTGAATGTGTGGCTCCATTTGCTTCAGTTATCGAGCTCCCGGTAAAATAAGTGGGGTGACGCTGTCCACCCGCGTGGTACCCCGACTTGAGCCCTGGTCTTACAGAGGCCTTCAAAGGAAGTCTCACGAAAGGCAATCGTCCTTAAAGCATCATTGAATTACGTTGATGCAAAGTTAGAGGTCAAAACTTGCTAGTGTGGAACTACTATTGGTTACAAGGAACAACAACTGAAAAACCAAAAGTGTTAATAAAAACCACAATGAAGTTCAATAAAGACAACATTTGTAGTAATATAATTGAGAAAAGCAGAAAAAATGTAACCCTTTTCACTTAACAATATAATGAACAAGCATCAACACAACGTCAGCAAAACAGTAATACATTTTAGGGGCAATTGTAGAACAGTTAAAAATAAACTTACATTATACGGCTTGTACTGTAAATTGTTGAAAGTAAAGCTATCACCATATACGTTTTTGCAGGAATTGGGTCTTAATAGAGTTGGAGGTTTTCTTGGATCTTCTTCTTCTCCGGGGTCACCGGTCACATAGTTATGTCCAGCAAAATATCCAATAAGTCACATTGACTGAGTCAGTGGTTCTAGCGAAGAGACTTAGTTCCTCTGAGTGACAAGCCTAACATAAATCCCCAAATACATTTAGATTCTCTAAAAAGACCTAATGTATCAAAAAGTCACAGATTCCCTTCTGTTTTTGTAATATTTTTCAGAATTTTAGGTATATTAAAAAGGTTATCATGAGGACTCCTGGGAACTTGTGACTGTCACATTTTCACCCAGGGTATTCTTAAGGCCAGTTGCACCGAATAGAATAAATATACATGTTCTCAAATAGTATAGTGAATTTCGATTTTTGGGAATTTACAAAGATTTCGACTGCGAAGATGCAATGGTCATTTCCTATTTATTCACACATAGAGGTATTTCACCAAACATAAATGTGAATGTCTGGCATGACTGTAATTCCACTTTGTAACATTTGTTCCTTCTTCATGCACCACCCTACCAATGTTAGTGATGTTCCCTTTCCATTCCAACCATCACTAAAACTGGCTGTTCTACTGCCTTTAACAGGTGTAAAATTTTAACCATGTGTAGGGTGAGAATACTCTGAGAAGAAATGTATTTAATAACCAAAAAAGATCGTTTTTGGAAAACGGCATTTAATCTTCACAAACGGGCGTAGGTTCAGGGAGGGTGTTTCGGGTATGACACCCCCAAATAAATGCATTATTGGCTTTGTAGTTAGATCTAGGAGCCCTAGGTCTGGCCTGCTATGTCTGTGTTGGTTCTTTTCATATGCACCAATAATAAAAGCCAAAACAGTGTTCTTTTATGTAAAACAGAGGAGAGAGCAAGACGAAAAGAGAGAAACAGAGATATACAACTTATGGCTGAATTTCAAAATGAGCAATCAGATAACCTGGAAATAATACTGCATTCCCTGTGTGAACATAAGCAAACATCTTATGTCACAGTACCTCCTTTTTTATTTTCAGATATGAGAGCACTTTTAAATACTTGACTTCAAAATGTGGAATGTACAAGAAACTAATATGGACTTCGCTGGGGCAGCTGTGCGCGGTACAAATAAAAATAACATAACATAACATTTAATTGACTACAGCTTTGCTCTATCTGTGATAAGAACCTAGGCCACTTTTAGGGTTTATTATTGGACTACTAACTTGCCTCTTAATTAAAAAAATGGCATCAAAAATAAGGTGATGGATGGAATGCTTGAATTAATTTCATGCATTGACAATCACTTTGGCTAGCTTGCTTGTTTTCTGGTTCAGGTAGGACCTGGCCTGACAGTACAGCCTGGACTGTTCCCAATGGAGCAGTGTCAAGACTGATTTGCATGTGGCTGGGTCCAAACTGAGGTGGCATGGTGTGCGAAATAACGATGGCCTGGGATGCAGCCTATGGGGTTACCAGTGGCTGGGATTAATTCAAGCATTACATCTATCCATCACTCATTTGTGCATCTTAGTTCCCTAAAGGCATTGTTGTTAGGGGTGAGTCATTAATGTTTCTAATTTCAGTTTTAACATTTTTATAAATGCCTGTTTATGTAATGACAAAATCTGATGTACTGAGTTGAAATGCTTAAAGAAATAAATGTTTTGAATTTTGAAGTGACTGTATGATATTTCTGCATTGTGTCCTTTGTATGATATACATGTCAAATGTTTTCACGGCTTGGCTCATGCATGAACATTTACAGCCAAGCCAACTCGCTCATCACTGTTCATTTGCGGACACGTCCGCCTTTATTTGCAACTTGGGTTTGGTACATGAGGCCTTCAGTCACTTGATAAAATGATTTGTAAAGGGCGAGGACTAAAAGCATGGAACACTGCTCACATACAGTGGTTTGAGGAGTATAACATCTAGGCTTCTCATAGCAGGGACGAAGAAGAGTGTGATGGAGCAGATTTTAGCAAAAAGAAACCTGCTCGGATGAACACCCCTGTAATACATACTAACAGTGTCCAGTGTGGACTGACATACAAAAACACAATGAAACACGAGGGAAACTGCTTTGCGCACTTGTGCACTAATATGAATAACGCATGAAAGAACTAATCCATATTTACATTGCGCTTTAAAAGAAGCGAGAAATGATGCATGGCTCAGCCACATATTGCATTTTTTGCATGTTGCCCTTTGATTTATATAATGAATAATGCCGCTTTTGCGTAAAGCTTGCTAGGGAAACTCTAACATGGGGTAGTGCAAAGGTGGTTGGTAATCAGTGGAAAGTGCATTTCTGTGTAATTAATGAATGTTTATGTTAAATCTGCCATAGTGAGCTGAATCGACCACCATTTCTCTTAAACTGGCCTGATAGATGAGAGGCTGGAGAGTGAGGGGAATGACCTGACAGAACAGACAGAGGCGCTGAGCGCTGCAGAGAAAGAATAAAAGCTCAAGGATGCTCAGTACAGAGTGCATTCTTCGCCTGCCAAAGGATGAAACTGGCTGTGGAATCCAGGCCTTCTTCCACAGACGCAGCTGAAAATGATGTGTGAAATTGATGAAATGTTACAAGCATTGAATTAAATGAATGAGTTAGAAATTGCGTTATGTGAAAAACAAATAAACAATAGGCTATACAAAATGTGAATGGGAACTTGGTGGTATGACAAACCACCTCCCGCCTCAACCAATCAGAAGTCACATTTTTTAAATGTTTCAACTTGAAGTTAAAAGCATTTATTGAGCGCGCTAACACCAAGCGGTTTAATGGCGCTGTGACTTGACCTAGAGAGGAAAAGGGGTGAAAATAGAGAAAGAGGCAGGAACAGGTATTGCAGAGGAAAAGCTAAAGAAAAGAGATGAGTTTTGAGAGCTTTACGGAAATTCATATAGCTAGGCAGGGATCAGATGGTGAAAGGAAGTGTGTTTCAGAAGCTGGGGGCAAGAATGGAAAAGCGTAGGCCACCCTGTTTTTTCCTCTTAAAGCTAGGGACCACCAAGAGAGCTTGGGTTGAGGAGCGAAGGCTCCTGTTGGGAAGATAGGCCTGGATTTTTGAGTTAACAAACCCAGGAGCAGTGCCTGCAAGGGCCATAAAATTAAGTCAGCCCGACTTAAAAAGGGAACGCTGGGAAATGGGGAGCCAGTGGAGGGATTTAAGGAGAGGGGTTACGCGATGGTACTTGGGGAGCCTATAAATGAGGCGTGCCGCCTGGTTCTGGATGAGGTGGAGGCGCCGGAGCTCGTACGCCGGGATCCCTACATAGAGGCTATTGCCGTAGTTTAGTCGGGAGACAATCATGGCCATGCTGATGAGCTTGAGGGCATCAGCAGAAAAAAAACGAGAAATTTTACGGATGATGCGGAGGGACAAAAAACAGGACGAGACAACAGCGCTAATCTGAAGGCGCATGTGTAGGTCTTGGCTAATTAGGATACCCAGGGTTTTTGCTTTGATGGAAGGTGAGGGAGGAGGACTAAGGGCAGGGGGCCAAAAAGCAGGAGACCAAGGGCTGGGTAGGCTACCAGTAAGTATCAGTTCTGTTTTGTCCGGATTTAATTTTAGATGGTTATAGTTCATCCAGTCAAAGAGGAAAGTGAGAACAGTGCAGAGGTTGGACCTAGAGTCATGGGAAGGGGAGAGATTGAAGATGAGCTGGAGGTCGTCAGCATAATTGTAAACTGACACCTCCATATTTTGTAAGGCAGAAATGAGAGGCTGGATATAAAGATTAAAAAGAAGAGGGAAGAGAGAAGAACCCTGGGGGACCCCACAGGTGACCGTCAGGGAGGGGCAGAGAAGCCATCCAGCTGGACGGCTTGTGTCCGATCTCTTAGGAAAGAAGTAAGCCAGACCAGAGCAGTCCCCCGGATGCCGGCGCCTCCGACACGGTAGAGAAGAATGGAATGGTCGACCGTATCGAAGGCGGCGGACAGGTCAAGGAGAACCTAGGCCTGGGAGGAGTTGGTGTCCGTGCACTGCCTGAGCTCGTCTAGGACAGAGAGGACCACGGATTCCGTCGAATGGACTGGACGGAAGCCGGCCTGATGAGAGGCCAGGAGATGGTTATCCTCAATGAAAGTAGAAAGGCAGGAGTTAAAATAGCTCTCAGGAGTCTTACCCAAGAATGGGAGTAAAGAGATGGGGCGAAAATTGGAAGGGGAAGATGGGTCAGTCCCAGGTTTTTTCAGGATGGGGGTGATGATGGCCGATTTGAAAGCGACCGGGACGATACCCTGTTGGATGGATGTGTTGAGGAGGGTGAGCGGGGGTTCGGGACAATTAGAAAGGATCTCCTTCAATATGCGGGCAGGACAGCAATTCAAGGGGGACCCTGATTTGGCTTTCTTCAATAAGGTCAGAAAGGTCTCCTTAGAAATTAAAGGAAACTTGTCAAGAAAAACGGATGGAGGGGGAAGTGAGGGGGAGGAAGGAGGGGGGAGGCAGGGGTATATTGTGCTTGATGACGGCTATCTTCTGTGTGAAGTATCTGTTAAGGTTGCAGAGAGATTGAGAGGGAACCGGTTTGGGCGAAACTCTATCTGCGGCTGCTAAATTGTGTACAATGGAGAAGATCTCCTTGGGTTTGTTACTAGCAAGGAGTTTTTTGGCCGAGAAGTGCTCAGTTTTGGCCAAAAGAATAGCTGTTTTATAATCACGAAGCAGGGTGGAATATTGAGACTTGAGGATGGGGCAGTACCTGCGCCTCCAGTGGCGTTCGGCATGTCTTAATGAGATTTTGAGGGTTTTAAGATCTTCAGTGAACCATATATTGGCCTTGTGGGAGCGGCAGGACCTGGCTAATTTGGGGGGGGGGGTAGTTGAGTCACAGGATGCCGAGAGCCAGTTGTTGACAGCGGCTACCTGTGAGTCCGGGCAGGTGTCCTCCAGGTGAGGGGGAGAGACCGTGAGGGAGGAGCACAAAGCGGGCATGTCCACACGGTTCCAATTGCGAAACCAAGTATTTTTAGGGGGGTGATTTATTGACAGCCCCAAGGTTGAGGGAAAATGAAATAAGCGAGTGGTCTGACCAAAAACAAGGGGAAATGGACAGAGACGAGGTTGAGATGTTAGCAGACCAGAGCTGGTCCAGGATGTGGCCACCTGAGTGGGTGGGGAGGTGGATCAGGGAAGTAAAATTAAGACAGCCAAGAGATTCTGTGAAATCTTTGGACATGAGGTCTTCACGGGGGTCATGGGGCCAAAAGTTAAAATCTCCCAGGATTAGCACAGAGGAATTGTTGACCACAAGAGTGGCCAACAGTTCCTGAATAAATCCAGACAGATTAGGGATTAACCGAGATGAAGAGCTGTTGTTTTTGTGTACAAGTATTACTTGGAGAGCAAGAAATCTTCATGAGAAAATAGCAGAAGCCACTAGTGAGTATGGAGTAGACATAGAGAAGTCAAAGGTGCTACAGAAATCATATAGATTGGCTTTTACTGAAAAGGATTTAGAGAGTTTGAATGCGTCTGGAAAAAGGTTACAGATAAAGGATGTGATGAATATTTTGAAGATATGGGGAGATGTAGAACGGTGGAAAGGTAGATGGATGAAAAAGAAAGAAGAGACAGCTGTCAAAGGAACGTCTATGTTGCCGTTGAAAGAGACAGAACAAGTTGAAAGGGCGTATTCGATGAGAGAAGTTCCTGGTGGTGGATATGTTCATGTTCCCCGGACACAACAGGATATATTATCCCTTACGAATGATTTTCCCAGGTTACGGGAAAAGCCAATTGAGTGGTACAAACAGGTGGAAAGGTTTGTGAAAGTTACAAAGGTTTTGATGACCACCGCGGCTCCCATAGGCCTGGTCACCCACTCCTGCTCCCGCTGATGCCGACCGCCACTAGAGAGCCCCAGCCACCACAGAGCCGGCCGCCAGAGCTCCCCAGCCATCCCAGACAGATACAAGATCACCTGGAGGGACCGCGTCAACCAGACGGGAGGAGGCATCGCCATCGTCCATAAGAACACAATCCGCATCACGACCAACACCAACGACACCCTCACAGCCGCCGAACACCTGCACTTCCAGATCCACACCGACCCCAAGACCACCCTCAGAGGCACCCTCATCTACAGACCCCCGGGACCACGCACACAATTCAGCGAACACATCGCCGACCTCATCAGCCCGCATGCCCTCCCCTCCGCTGACTAAATCCTCCTCGGGGACCTCAACTTCCACCTGGAGAACAACAGCGACCGCAACACCACCACCCAGCTGGACAACCTCGCCAACCTCGGACTCAAGCAGCTGGTGACCACCTCCACCCACTACGCCGGCCACATGCATGACCCCGTTTTCTCCTCCAGCAAGGACATCTCCTTCAGTCAAGCCACCGGACTCCACTGGACGGACCACAGCTGCGTCCACTTCAGCTTCACAAAGAACACGATCCACCACCACCAGCAACAGGTTCCACTCAGAAGCTGGAACAAGATCACAGCCAACCAGCTCGCCGCTTCCCTGATCCAAAACCCTCCCGCCAGCTCAGCGAACCCCAACCATGCCACCAACAGCCTGACAAGGTGGATCAGCAACTGCGCAGACGACCTTGTCCCACTGAGGACCCCTCCCAGCAGACCCGGCAGCAAGAAAGCATCCTGGTTCACCGATGAACTCAAGAGCTCCAAGAAGAACTGCCCAGCCCTCGAGAAAGCCTGGCGCAGAATCCCGACACCAGTCAACATGACCACCCTCAAGCTCGCCACCCGAAAACACCACCAACTGATCCATGCCACCAAGAAAACCGCATTCAAGGACCGACTGGACAACAACGCCCACAACAGCAAGGAACTCTTCAACATCGTCAAAGAGCTCTCCAACCCCAGTGCCGGAAACAACGACATCACCCCATCGCAAGACCTCTGCAACTCACTCGCCTCGTACGTCCACAGCAAGATCGCAGACATACACAACAGCTTCAGCACACAGCCGACGCACCCTACAACCGCAACAGCGCCCCCCACCACCACCCTCCGTGCCTGGACCCCGATCAACACCGAGGAGACCTACGCACAATGAACTCCATCCACTCCGGATCTCCTACCGACCCCTGCCCTCACCATGTCTTCAACAAGGCCGACGCCGTCATCGCACCATATCTCCGGGACATCATCAATACCTCCTTCGACACCGCAACCTTCCCGGAGAGCTGGAAGCATGCCGAACTCAGCGCCCTCCTGAAGAAACCATCAGCCGACCCCACCGACCTCAAAAACTACCGCCCCATCTCGCTCCTCCCGTTTCCTGCCAAAGTCATCGAGAAGACCGTCAACAGACAGCTGGCCGCCTTCCTCGAGACGAATGGATCCCTCGACCCCTTGCAATCCGGCTTCCGGGCCAACCACAGCACCGAGACTGCCCTCATCGCAGCCACTGACGACATCCGAGCCCTGCTCAACAACGGTGAAACAGCGGCCCTCATCCTCCTGGATCTCTCCGCGGCGTTCAACACTGTCTGCCACCGCACCCTAGTGCAGTGCCTCAGCAACGTCGGAATCCAAGAGAAGGCTCTGGAATGGATCATCTCCTTCCTCGCCGGAATGACACAGAGAGTCCGCCTCGCCCTGTTCAGATCAGAAGCCACCGAAGTCATCTGCGGTGTACCACAAGGATCATCACTCAGCCCCACGCTGTTCAACATCTACATGAGCCCCCTTGCGGCCATCGCACACCAACACAACCTCAACATCATCTCCTACGCCGACGACACCCAGCTGATCCTCTCCCTCACCAACGACCACGCCACCGCCAGAACCAACCTACACGAAGGGATAAAAGACGTAGCCGAGTGGATGATGAACAGCCGCCTGAAACTGAACTCAGATAAGACGGAAGTCCTCATCCTGGGATCGTCACCATCCGCCTGGGACGACTCCTGGTGGCCCCCTGCCCTGGGCAGCGCTCCCAAACCAACGGACCACGCACGCAACCTGGGCGTCATCCTGGTCTCCTCCCTCTCCGTGACCAGACAAGTCAACGCCATCTCCTCGTCATTCTTCAACATCCTACGCATGCTACGGAAGATCTTCCGGTGGATCCGCACCGAAACCAGGAAGACGGTCACCCAGGGCCTCGTCATCAGCCATCTGGACTACGGCAACTCCCTCTACGCCGGAACCACTGCAAAACTCCAGAAAAGACTCCAGCGGATTCAGAACGCCTCAGCACGACTCATCCTGGACATCCCCCGACACAACCACATCTCCGCACACCTAAGAAACCTGCACTGGCTTCCCGTCAACAAGAGAATCACGTTCCGACTCCTCACCCATGCACACAAAGCTCTCCTCAACCAAGGCCCAAGATACCTCAACGACCGCCTCAACTTCTACACTCCCACCCGCCAGCTTCGATTGACCAGCCACGCCCTCGCCGCCATCCCCCGCATCCGAAGAGTCACAACGGGAGGAAGACCCTTCTCCTACCTGGCCGCCAAGACGTGGAACTCCCTCCCCACCCACCTCCGCCTGACCCAAGACCACCGCGCCTTCAGGAAGCAACTCAAGACCTAGCTGTTCGAGCAGTAGCGGACCCCCCCTCCCCAAGCGCCTTGAGACCCTCCGGGTGAGTAGCGCGCTATACAAATGCTTTGATTGATTGATTGATGAAAGACTTAGATGGGTTGTTTGAGATTGTTGTTCCAGCTGCTCTATGGACAAAGTGTGAGATAACTGTTGATTGGCCTAAAGAAGAATATCCTAGAGACCTGAAAACAGGTGCACCATCAGATGAGGTAATGAAAAAGTTTAATCAGGTAATCACCTTTTTGAAAGGAAAAATCTCCCCGAAGGACAAAGGTTGGGTAAAGATTTACAGGACGACCAAAGAACCAAAGGAATCAGTACATGCCTACTACGAAAGGTTGTTGCAGGTATTTAAACAGTACAGTCGGTTTGAGAATATTGGAGACAAAGATATGGGACATTTTGTGTATTGTTAGTGTTTGTATTGAAACCAGAGATTAGTAACATGATTCAACAGCATTTGATCTGCTGGCAGTGCAAAACAATTGACAACATTTTAAGATATGTGAAGTATTGTAGTGACATTAAATCAAGGAATAAAAAGTTAAAAGAGAAAATGATGTGGGCACAAGTGAAGGTAGCAGAGCAACGAGAAACAAATAATAATTTTCAAACAGTTTATCAGATGAATGGTCAGAATCAAAATGGTCAAGTACCCAGTGGAGGTAGAGGTAGAGAGGAGGCCATCTGCTCATTTCTGGGGGCAGTACTATACACTACCGCTGCACAGGGGGCCGCAGCCAGCATCACTCTCCCCCGCCGCCGCAGTGAATCCACGGCCGCTGAGAATCCACGGCCGCTGAGAGGGGAAGAGCCCAGGAAACTACCATTCCCAGCATCCCCTGCCTGACCGCCGTCGCCTGACACCACCTACTTCTGCCCGAGACCCGTAAAACGGAGCAGCTCCGTCGGTGGAGCGGGGGCACCTGCTCATTTCTGGGGGCAGTACTATACACCTACCACTGCACAGGGGTCTGCAGCCAGTATCACTATCCTCCACCGCTGCAATGAATCCACGGCCGCCGAGAGGGGAAGAGCCCAGGAAACTACCACATCCAGTGTCCCCTGCCTGACGGGGACGCCGTCGCCTGACACCACCTACTTCCGCCCGGAGACCCGTAAAACGGAGCAGCTCCCTCCGCGTCGCAGGACGCTCGGGCAGAGGGCGGGCCATCTGTGGCCATCAGGGGCCTTAGGAGGCCGGGCCGGGCTACCCCACTTTGCCGTGAGCAACAAACATGGGTAAGCGCAAACTACATACCTCGCTGGATCAGGGGTGTGTAAAGCTAAAAGTCCCAAGGAAGGCGTTGACTATTATCTTCTATTTGACATCAGCTGTGGGGGCCTTAACATCTGAAATAGAATCCGCTGAAAAGGAACTGGGGTTGGATCAAAATACCACTATATAATCGGTTACCCCCCTTGAGGTATCCATCCCAGAAAATCATGTTCCTCTGGAGCCCCGGGTAATCATTAATAATCAGAAAGAGTCAAAGGAAGCTGTCCTGGGGGGTGTAGTGGCTCAAGAAGTACGTCGGGCAAAGAATGGTCAAAATAATCTCTATCTCAATCTTTAATTGACAAAGGACAAATAAAGCCTCAGAGACCTGTACAAAAAAAGGGCCAGAAGGATGGGCTCAAGCAGAAAATAGTCCCAAATAAACCTAAACAGGCCAAAGACCAAGGCGTAATAAGTAATCTAGAGTCCACCATACAGGAAATGTTGGAGAACTTTTTTTCCATGAGGCTGGAGTTGGTTCTGACGAGCATAGCCAAGGACATTATAGGCACATTGAACATCTGTGTTGCGAATCTTGTAAAAAAATTAAAAATGTGAACGGATTAATAAGACTATTAATGGGCAGGACCGAGTTTTAGGTTGTGACCACCCTCACAGTTCTTCCCTAGGTTCCTCTAAATCCAATCCGGAGAACCCAGGTACCCAAGCCCAAAGGAAGGGGTCAGGTGGTCCTCTGTTTTCGGATAACCCGAGTCACGGTCCGAGAGTGATTGGAGGGAGGAAAGCCCCAAGCAGGGAGGTGGTTATGCAGACCCGCGAGCCCAGAAAGAGTGACGGGCAAAATAGGGTAGATTTAATAAAGAACAAGGATGCACATACAGATCCTCAACTAAAGAGTAAAATTGTTATCCAACCACGTATTAATCTCCCGCCAGAAGCAGCCCCTCTGGTGGTAGTTTTGGTGGGGATCTCTCCATTAACAGAGGGTGACTTTGAGACCACGGACACCCTTTTAGCTAATACAAAAAGATGGTGCAATCAGAACTGCACGGGAGGCTCAGAAATCTCCAATATTATCACAATGGCAAGGAGGGTGGGGTGGTTGGGGAGCACACAAAAGGAAATTAAAGGGGATTGTGTTGTAGTTAATTTTAATAACTCGAGACATCCGCTGCAATTGTTGTGGGACGCCTTTGATTTGAAGAATGAGGCGGGGAAAATCAGGGCAGTCCGTTAGGCTATTTTTATCCGCCAATGACTAAGGGCAGGGTTCTACTTATGACAGCTCATGGGTGTAGTAACAGTTCAGGACCAACAGCTCCCAGTCAAATTAATAGCGTTTGAAGGGAACGGCGATCTGATGTAAATAGTATGAGTCTTGTCAACCAACTTAAACCCATGTCCCCCCAGGCCGCTAGGAGAATGGACCCTATAAGTTTATCTAACAGATTTTCACCTTTGTCTCAGGTTGAGGATATTGAATGACTAAGCCCAAACCCTGAAAAGTCCTGCCTTGTGCCTGTAGTAAATGACCATATTACAGAGGAGACAAATACATTTCGATTAATGACCTGGAACATTGCAGGTCTATGTTCTAAAAAGGGAGATCAAAACTGACTTAAATCTGTAGTCTCACATGAGGTTCTTGCCTTTCAAGAGACATGGGACAAGAAAGGTGACTTTTGGGTAGATGGCTTTAAGACCTTCTCGCAGCCAGCTCGGCCAACCCCTGCTGGAAGAGCAAAAGGGGGGTTAATGCTCCTTGTCTCAGAGAGACTGAAAGGTTTAGTGAAAATACTAGACTACTCCTCTCCAAATCTACTTATAGCGGAATTTATTCCTCCGAGTAATTGTAAAATTTTAATAATAAATTTCTATAATGCGGCTGAGGGAGAGCATTGTAACGAACATCTCTCTTATTTGACCCAGTTTTTAGAAAATTATCAAGCTCAGCAAAACACTTTTGTTTATTTTATTCTTTTGGGGGATTTTAATATTCATCTATGTAAATCTAAATGTCGCATAAAGGTATCCCAAGGCCCTGCATATGCTTCACTACCCCATTTCGAACACACATTGAAGGGGGAGGCTCTGGAACATCTTTTGGCATTAAGTGACCTTTACGAACCAAGCTTTTGTGATAATAGGGAGAGGGTCACAACATTTGGGTCGAGAAAGTGACTTGATCATTGATTTTATATTTCTGTCCCCTGGTCTTTTAAAACATGTGTTTTTTTATATTGCTGTATACTCTCAGTTTAGTGACCATAACCCGGTGATAATAAAGCTGGATAATGGTCTTGAATTTTCGGACACTATGGCAAATAATAAAGGTTGACTTAACGTCAGAATAAAAGATCAGGGAAGGAGGTTGAAATGGACCAAAATAGTACCAGAACACCTCTTTGATACCTTAAATGTAAAGGTTAAGGACGAAATCCAAAAATGTACTGATTACTCCTCACATGGGGAGGAAACCATTGCAGCTTTTGAAATTATCTGCAAACAGGTTTCCCGGGAATTAACCGTCCCCTCCAGACCGAAACCCAATAAATGAAAATGATGGTTTTATAGAAAATGCTCAAGGGCACATCAAAGCTTGATCAAAGCTCTGAAAACCAAACCTAGAAATAAATTAACGATAGCTGGTCTTGGGAAAGAATATAAGCAAATTATATCAACTCGCAAAAATGAAATTAAATCCAATGCGTGGGAGAGTCTGATGGACAGGGAACTTCTGAAAGATAGTGCTAAATTTTGGTTAATTGTAAACAGTCCATTATTCACAGGAGAAGAGAATAGTCCTCTGGAAATTAATATTCCAGAGAAGGAGTGGTTGACCCACTTTGAAAACATTTACGCTAGTAAATAAGTTTTTGCTCCATTTATAGCTGATCCTAGCAGCACCCAGCTGGCCAGTTTAATGTTTAGCAGAGAGGAGGTGGAACGTGCCATAGTTGAGACTTCAGGTAATAAGGCCCCAGGCCCAGATGGCGTCCCCGCCGACTTATACAAAAGTAATCCTAAAATATGGGCCAACATTTTAACAAATGTTTTTAACGCTTCTGTTAATGAAAGGTTCCCTATATCTTGGGCCCACTCTACCAATATTCTGGTTTTTAAAAAGGGGCAGGCAAGGCTGTATTCTGGCCCCTCTCCTATTTACTTTATACGTGAGTGCCCTAGATAAACATCTGGACACTGCTACTCTAGACGTCCCGCGTATAGGAGACAGTTCCATCCTGGTTCTCCTGTACGCGGACGATGCGGTCTTGATTGCCCGCACCCCGTTAGCCCTACAAAGGTTGTTGAGTGCATTTGGAGAGTTCATGGATTCAATGGATCTGGTTGTAAATAGTGTATAGTCACACACAATGGCCATGAGGGCAGGTAAAAATAAGCTTATGTCTTTTTATTGCAAGGAGGTTGAAGTAAAAAGGGTCAAGGCCTTCACCCACTTGGGAGTCATGTTCGATGAATGATGCTCCTGGACCCCCCAGTTTTTAGTTAAAAAACGATGCTAACCAGAGCAACGCATGCAGTCCAAAGCTTTGCCCAGCGGTTAGGGGGCAGGCCCTGCAAAGCTGTTGTATCAATCTATAAGGAAAAATGTTTGGCAGCAGCATTGTATGGCTCAGCTATATGGGGGTACAAACAGGCAGAAGAACTTCAAAAGGTAGAAAATAAATGTTTCCGATCTTTGTTATCCTTACCACAGTCCTCGCCCACCTTTGCTACCCATCAGGAACTAGGGATGGGGATTGTGTCGGATCAGATTAGTTTGGCCCCACTTGTGTGTTGGATAAAAGTTTGGAACAACCCGGATTTACTTTTAAATCAGCAGATTTTAAAAGATTGCCTTAGTCTGGATAAAGGAAATGAAATACTGTGGTTATCTTATGTAAAAAAGGAGCTGAAGAAACTTGGGCATAAAGAGCTATTTGTAAATCCAGATGCTATTGTAAAGGGGGATATCGCTAGGGTAAAAAAACGCTTCCTCGCCCGAAGATATATGGAAAGGGAGGATACTGAATTAAAAAAGCCTCTTGTAAGGGCCGATTTTCTGTTAGTTATGACACCTTTGATTGAGCCATATTTGCAGTTGGTTACAAGGCCATATAATCGCACATTGTTAACAAAATGTTTTAATCTAATCCATTTTGTTTTAGGAACATACGACGGGTGGGGTAAGCCTGATGATATAGCCCTTTGCAATTGTGATGATAGCTCTAGACAAGATACAATGCACTTTATTTACGCTTTTCTGCGGTCATTTTTATGAAATCAGAATGACATTTATAATACCACTGTTAAAGGGAATGGGGATTTTCCAGGCTAAGCCTGCCTTGCTTTATTTACAACTATTGGAAAATCCGTGGATGCTAAATGGTACACAGTGATTGATTTGCACCAAGCATTTTTCTTGATTCCTTTACACCCAGAAAGCCAGTCTCTATTCGCATTTTGGTTCGGAGACCGTGTTTTAGCATGGTGCCAAGTTCCTCAAGTGTAAACAGAGAGTCCTTCAATCTTTAATCAGTTCCTGAAAAGGTGTTTGGAGACTCTGATAATGCCAGGAAATTCTGTTTTGGTTCAATACGTTGATGACCTGCTTTTGGCATCAAAGACACAAGGGCATGTGCCACAGATACCATTGCCTTATTGAACCGTTTGGCAGAAGGTGGACACAAAGTGCCCCCAGCAAAATTACAATTTTGTAAACAAGTAGTCCAGTACCTAGGACACAAAATAGAAAAAGGAGTCAGGAAGGTAACACCAGAAAGAATTAGTGTGATAAAACAAATCATCCCACCCAAAACTCAGAAAGTAGTACGAATGTTTTTGGGAATGGTTGGATGCTGCAGACAGTGGATCAGTGGCTTTTCACTGATTGCAAAACCTCTACTGAGGTTAGCACAAAAGGATGTGAAAGATCCAATCGTTTTGGACGATGAAAGTATGGAAGCTTTTACTAAATTGAGAAACAGTCTTTCTCAAGCACCCGCAATGGGAATGCCAGATTACGCAAAGGATTTTGTGTTCTACTGCTGTGAAAGAGATGGGGGTGCACTTTCAGTCCTAACTCAGAAACATGGAATGGCACGACATCCAGTAGCATATTTTTCTGCTACTTTGTATTCAGTGGCTGCAGCGTTGCCAGGCTTTTTAAAAGGAGTAGCTGCTTCCTGTGTAAGTCTGGAACAGAGTGAAGCGATTCTGATGGGACATCCAGTCAAATTATATGTGCCAATTTCAGTTGAGATCCTCTTGAAACGTACGAGGACAAAACATATGACCTCTAGTCCGCTGACTAGATACGAAGGAGTGATTTTAGGTGCTGAAAAAGGGACTGTGGTGAGATGTCCAACTGTAAATCAGGCGACCCTGTTGCCAGATTCATATTGTGAGGAAGTGAGAGAGGAAGCGGATCATGATTGTTTGGATGTGACAGAATTGTGCGAAAAACGCCCGGCCTGACATTGATGACATCCCATTGGAAGAAGCAGACTGTGTGATGTTTGTTGATGGATCGTGCTTGAGGAATGAGAAAGGTGAATTATGCACTGCGTATACTGTTTGCTCCATAGCTGGAGTTTTAGAAGCATCCTCTCTAAAAGGGGTACACTCTGCCAAAAAATTCCTGAATTTATAACTCTGATTAGAGCGTGGAAAATTGCCAAAAGCCTGAGGGTAACCATATTTACTGATAGCCAATACGGGTTTGGGGCTGTCCATGACTTCGTCAGCTATGGATGCAAAGGGGATTTTTGACTTCTTCAGGTTCCCCTATAAGAAACAGCCAAACTGTAAAAGATGTATTGGATGCTTTACAATTACCAAAAAGAGTTGCAGTGGTCAAATGTTCAGCACATACGTCAAAAGATGATTTTGTGATGAAGGGCAACAGATACGCCAATCAAGTAGTGCGTTTCTGTGCACGAAATGTAATTGTCCTAAACAGAGGGATAGAAAAAGAAAATATCAATTGCCATCCTATGCTCGCATCTTCATTTGAAACTTGGGATGAGATTAGGCAGTTACAGGAAGAGGCAAGTGATGAGGAAAAGGACATTTGGAAAGATTCAGGCTGCAGAAAGAGAGCAGAAGACAAAGTGTTGATCTATATAGATGAAAGACCAGTCATGCCAGACTATTTCCTCTCCCAGATGGCCAGGGTGTTCCATGGAATTGAACATGTTGGAAGAGATGCAATGAGCAGACTCTTGAATAAGCCATGGTATAACCTGAAATTCAGAGTTATTGTAGAGAGTTGTTAGTTGGGGTAAAACTGGGAAAGCAGCAGGACCGTTTACCCGTCTCCAACTGATTTTATTGAGCTTCCCCTGTGCATGGGCTGAAATATGTGTTGGTTGTTGTTTGCTTGTTCTCTCGCTGGCTGGAAGCCTATCCAACAAGAAGAAATGACAGCCTTACTGTAACCAAACTACTTTTGAGAGAACTGATCTCTAGATTTGTATTTCCAGTCACTTTAAAAATAGATAGAATGCTCTTTATTAATGAGATAATTCGGATGATTTGTGCCTCATTACGAATTGAGCGGAAGCTGCATTGTGCCTATCAACCCGAAGCATCTGGAGTGATTGAGCAGATCAATGGCACTATAAAATCTAGGTTATGGAAAGTGTGTGCATCCACAACACTGAAATGGCCTGATGCTTTACTCCTTGTGTTGAAGCGTCTTAGAAGTATTCCTGACAAAAAGACAGGATTGAGTCCTCACGAAGTCCTGATGGGAAGAGCAATGAGATAAGCATTTGTGCCAGCGAACAAACTGATGAATATATCTGATAATCTAGTGCTTGATTATTGCAGAGGATTTGCTGATCTGATACATTCTCTGTCTCATCAGGTTGGGGAAAATGCAACCACAGCACAGCCGAATCAAGCTCATGATCTGAGTCCTCGCAAGTGGTTTCTCATGAAGAAACACGTGAGGAAGTCGTGTTTAGAACCCAAGTGGAATGGACCTTATCAGATCATTCTGGTGACGACGACAGCAGTGAAATGTGGCGGTTTGCCAAATTGGATTCATGCAAGCCATACCAGACGAGTCCAAGTCACCTTGAAGGACAAGAAGAGCAGCAGCTGGTAAATCAAAGATAATCACTAGAGGCTGAAGTGTGTGAAGTTGAAGAATCTAAAGTGACAGATTCTGAAGAGCAAACAGATGATGAACAGCTGAGCACAAGTCAAATAGAGTGGGCACCAGTTACTGGGTCTCAAGAGACTGCTGTTGAATCAGAAGAAAAAGAAAACACTTAATGTCAGGAAGAAGACGAACCAATTAGAGAAGGGCAAAGTAAAAGAACCTGTGAACCAGAAGAAGAAGGTGAAGAAGTTGTGCAATCCAAGAGAGGAAGAAAATGTGATCGTTGGCCAAGTGGAGTGAAAAGACTGAAATACACTATTGTGAAAAGAAAGTTAAAAGGAAGACTAGATCAAATTAATGAGGTCTCAGGTCAAACAGAACAAGAGGAGTCAGAATAAGAAAATGCAGTACAAAAAACAAGAAGAGTAAGAATTCCAAGCAATAAATACACTCACCAGAATGGGCTTATGTGATCTTGGAAGAAATTGAAAGCTTAGATCCAAGTAAAGAAAAAGACAGTTCTGACACAGAGCAAGTTGACGAAAGCAAATTGAGACCACTTTAAAAGAACTGTGAAAAATTAAGGTGCAACCATTGTCAGTCAAATTGAATTGAAAGACTCTTGAAAAACTCGAAGAAATAAATAAAAGAAAGGGGTTATAGAAGAAAGCTTCGAAGTGTTAGATTACACTATTTTTAGAAACTTTTGAGAAAAATTAGAGTTTTATAGATTCAGATTTTATAGATTTTTACTTTTTTGGTATAATACACAATGGCCGAAGCAGAAGTGATTGAACATTGAACATCCAAAATCTAGTTTAAAATGTAGATGTATTAAAACTTGTGTATGTAGTGTCTTTCTATGTGGATATTATTAATTGTCATTGTACCTATTCTAACGGTAACTAATAATGGAAACAATACTAATGATGTAACAAGTGAAAGAGTGAGTGCTATTACTAAATAAACCTCTAATACTAACATAGAACCAATAGAGGGAAGAATCCTTCATCATGATAAATCAATTAATGATTCCTCGTTAAATGTTTTTACTAAATTGTTGGATGAGTACATTAATACAATGAATGTGAGTGATTGCTATGTGTGCATGCAATTACCTTCGTACATCTCAGAGGGGTTACTTTCCATCGCCTACCTTTAACATATGGTGTGTCTTGTAGTGTCTTAACCAGCCTATTATGTGTGACAGGGAAGCTGGAATATCATTATTATAATATAGATTTAGTATTTTCAGAAATACCTGTTATAAAGGAGCTGAATAAGGTTTTAAGTAGTAAGAATGCACTTTATAAGGGAAAGTTCTTCCATATTACCAGTACTTTAGATATAGAACACCTTACAAAAATAATTTAACATGTAGTTTGTGGGATGAAGAAAAGACATTCATGGAGATGGTGGAAAATAGAAAAGAAAGTTTTCAAAGAAAAGCTGCTGAAAAGAAGTCAGAGGTACCACTGTGGGCTTTCAGAGAGGAAAATTATGAGAAAGGCGAGACATACACTGCAATGTCACTGGATTGTTATCAAAAAGGGAAAATCTGCTTGCTTAGATCAAAGACTAACTATAATAATTATTTCATTGGTTATAGTGACTGTGAGCATACTTTCCAAATTACTGGAGGATGGGGATTAGAGGGTGGATCTATTCCTGTTTTCACCAGGGTCTATTATGTGTGTGATAAGAAAGCCTATAATAGGTTACCTGCACATTGGTATGGTGGTTGTTATTTTGCAATAATTTTCCCAAAGGTCTACCATATAGACAGAAACCATAACAGACAAACTGAAGTAAAACAAGGACTAACACATAACAAGAGAGCAAGTTTTTCAAAAATAGTAGGTGTTTTTTGGAGCACTGATACCCTCAGTTGGAGTCATTCTGAATTCACACAAAATTCGAAAGTTATCCACAGTGGTTTATCGTTTACCAACAGATACTGCTGGATGGTTCTTCATGATTGACACAGAAATGGTTACAATCAGATCAATGGTTTTGCAAAATCGACTTGCCCTTGATATCTTATTGGCAAAAGAGAGTGGAGTCTGTGACATGATGAAAATTCAACACTGCTGTACTTATATCCCTGACAAAAGTAAAGGAATTGAGGGATATATTAAAAACATTACGAAATACATGAAGATTTGACCCAACTGGAGGTTGACTGTGTTTGGGAGAGACTTGGTAAGAGTTTCTCCTCTGTAGGTAAATGTTTTTTTACCTTTGGAAGTAGCGTATTAGGAAAAATAATAATGGCACCTACTTCGGTAGCTATAGTAGTCTTAATAATAATAACAACATATAAATGTTGTAAATGTAGAAGTGAAAGAAAAGAAACAACTGAATCAACAAACAAACGAAGAGCAAGAAAGAGAAAAAGAGATGCGATACAACTAGAAGATATGAAAGGAGAGTATTATGATATGATGAAAGATTTAGACGAAAATGCAATAACAAGAGAGAAGAGCCCCGAATTCTAAGATAAATCAAGATGGCACTTGGTATGGTGGGTATTTATGATGGCTCCAGGAACCCATCAGAGGGGGGATTGATGGAGCAGAATTTCGTGAAAAGAAACCTGCTCGGATGAACACCCCCATAATACACACTAACAGTGTGCAGTGTGGACTAACATACAAAAACACAATGAAACGTGTAGGAAACTGCTTTGCATACATGTGCACTAATGTGAATAAGGCATGAAAGAACTAAGCCATATTTACATAGCGCATTAAAAGGAATGAGAAATAATGCATGACTAGGCCGCATATTCATTTTTAATGTTGCCTCTTGCTTTAAATAATGAATACTGCTGGTTTTGCCTAAAGCTTGCTAGGGAAGCTCTAACATGGGATAGTGCAAAGGTGGGTGGTAATCAGTGAAAAGTGCCTTTCTGTGTAATTAATGAATGTTTATGTTCAATATGCCATAGTGAGCTGAATGGGCCTCCATTTCTCTTAATTTGGCCTGATAGATGAGGAGCTGAAGAGTGAAAGGGTTGACCTGACAAAACAGGCAGAGGCGCTGAACACTGCAGAGAAAGAATAAAAGTTCAAAGATGCTCAGGTCAGAGTGCATTGTTCTGAGGAAATATAATTTTTGATCGAGTAGTGTTCCCCAGCGAGTACCCCACCGTCTCCATGTACTAGCTTGCAGTACATGTTATTTCCCTCCTGTGCCAGCTACGAAGACGCAAATACATTTGCGTCCATCTCTAACTCGTCCTCTTTCAGATCCGCCATGAACGGATTGAATATTCAGTTCCTATATATGCTGTGCCAACGTCTTTTTGTGGTACACTTTACACGTTTTCCAGCTCTGGCGAGGTAGGCCCAGAATATGCCATTGAGCCTTTTTCGAGTTCTCTCCTGTTTCCTGACTCCGAGGGCCTCAGCCCAGGCTACCTCTGTACCAGTGGCCCCCACCTTTTTCCTTGCGCGGCTCCGGCGCATAGCCTAACCTCTGCCTGCCAAGACCGTCTTCAACCTTCGAATTATCTGCCCCACTCCTCGAAAACACATTCCTGTCTCGTAGCTCAAGTAAACATCCTCCCAGCTGCAGGAGCAGAGGGCCCGGTTCTTCTGTCTCCGTGCAAGTAATTCATAGACTCCGTTGCCATGGTAGGCCCATGCCCCCTCACCCTGCATGCCAACACGTAGACGCATACATGCAGACAGTATAGAGTAGCCTCCGCCCGAGAGACCTTTTCCCTTCCAGACACTACTGTTCCTTAAACATGCGATACCAGATACGATTTGGGATTAGGTTGATCTGACATCCCAGACTTATGTCTGTACTTATGTCTACACTTGTAGTGCTAAATGTCAAGTCCTTTCACCTTCTGGTTATACGTCAGATTCACGTCAATCTGCTGCGCGCGCATCTCTGCCATATATTCTTGCTGACACTGCAATATTCTTATGTATCCACCCATTTTGTGACCTCATGATTAATGACGTTTCAAGTATACGCCTTCATATACGCCTATTATGCCGCCTTTTTAGTGACGTTTTGATGACGTTTCCATGTTTTATCTCTACTTTTCCAGTTGTTACGCCTACTGTATGCTCATACATCGTAATGCATTGACTATATATATGTACTTCTGTAAACAATATGTTGTCTGTCTTCCCTTCCTGAACCCTGTGAGGTGAATGGAATGGTTATGCCACCTTGGCTCGAGCCAATAACCCAATTCCTTTTACAGGAATAAAACCCTTTTTGAGTTAACCTCAATATCCCGGATTTTGCCTCTTATTTTACTGAGTTATTCTTATTGATTATTGATAGCAAATTAAGTATAGGTAATCGATATTACCACAGTTTTTGGCGCCCGAACAGGGACCCCTCCCCCACCCCACGCGCCGGCGGTGCGTTGCAGGCCTAGCCCCCTGCCACAGCCGGACGGACAACTACGCGTATCCGCAGGATTTCCTGTATCTCCCTCAGGCCAACGGAGGTGACTGAGGCTGCGATCGACACCCAGACGAGGCGGTGAGGAGTGCGGAGGATCCCAACCCGAGCCTAGCTGAGAGAGCAAGATCCGTGATATACCGAGGCCCGCCAGGTTCCGAAGTTCCGAAGTATCTGCGTCGAGTCCGAATCCAGTCCGAGTCCGAGTCCAGTCCAGAGTTTCCGAGGCCTTCTGTTTCCGTGCTTCCTGGTGAGTACCGTTGCTAGGGACGCATCCTGACGTGCGCATTAGTTTGTGCCGGTCTAGACGGGTTCGGGTACACGAGCCTGTTCTGCACTGTTAAGCAGTGTATCTGTACTGTATAGCAGTATATCTCGAATGCACCTGTAAGGTGTATCTGTGCCGTTTAGCGGTACATCCTGTTGCACATGTTATCTATTAAATGTGTTTTGTTCCTGAATTGTTATAATGTGTCATTCAAATGTCGTGGTATGAGTGAATGTTCGATTTTCATTGTTGTGCTTATGTATAGTGTGTTCATATCCGAAAAAGAATCAAGTAGCCTGATTTCAGAATGCCGTTGTTCTCTAAACTAAGACAAATAAAAACCCGAAAAGGGGTTCTAGAAGAAGCTGTTCCCATTCCACCTAGGGACACTCCAGGGTACTTTATGTACCACAAGCACGGCCTAGATGCTGTTTTATTTCTCGACTTATGGGTAGACTACACCAAAGAACTGTCAGAGAATCAGAGATGGCCCGCTGCAGGGACATGGGATGCAGATTGCATCATGAGAGTAGAAGAAGCATTATGGAAAAAGAAAGCCAGACAGTCACAGAAAGATGCCATCGAGTTATGGCGTAAAGAGTCGCATAGGCGTACAGAAAAAGCACGCAGACTAGAAGAGAAGAATAAAGAGGAGCCCGACAAGGTTCGAGAAGACGCATTAGTTGAGGAAGGTATCAGAGTAAAATTAGAACAAGTAGACAGACAGCGAAATACACTTATGAATGGCATGTTCCCCGTCCTGTCCAAAGGCCTGCCTAAGGCCTCTCCAGAAATACCGAAGGACCTTCCACCCCCATTGCTCCCGATTAAAACACATCCGAGGACAGCAAAGGACGTTTTCCTTTCTTCCTACTTAGATGATGTTGCTCCTACCTATGTTAATACCCCATTACCTGCCCCCTTGACTGCGCCAGTGCCTGCGCCTAACGGTCTGAACCCTTATGCTCTTCCGCCACCACAAGCTACTCCTCCCCAGAATCCTCCTCCTACTTCTCTTGATACAGATCTGACTAACCCTTTCGGAGACGGTGCCTCAGGAGGTGCGTCCGGAGGGGCAGGTTACCAGACTCCGCCACCAAACCATCGTCTGAGTCTTAGAGAAATAGCGCAACAGCGTACACCTAGAACAGATATTACATTTTATGGAGATCGCCTTGCAGATTGTAGATATGATCCAGTACCTGGTAAAAAGAATGATGTAGACATGTTACTTGCATCAGTACGTTTAAGACGAGTCACGAACTTCCTAATGTCACTACCTGAAATGACAGAACATATGGATCGAATATATAAGTTTGTGCAGACAGGAGTAGGGCCTGAAAGTATTAAAGAGGCCATGGAACATCAGAAAGTAGATACTAAAGCCAAGTTATTACGGTTTCTAATTAACTGTTTTATCCGAGAAGCAGATAGGCCGGGTGCGAACCCGGAAGATTTGAAAGCACTTCACAAGTGGGGCCGACATATAGCCGATGGACAACATGACAAAGAAGCCAGTATAGACAACATGTACCGAAGAATCAGAACTTCAATAACAAAGATGCACGAGAAAAGACAGGCTGCACTAGAAGCAGATGCAGATAAACGTGAATCCACAGAGGAGGAGGCAGAGGAAGAACCAGAGACACTAGCTCAAGCACAGTTGCCAGTCAGAGAAATGGTCGCGTATGTAGGTAAAGGTAGACCGTTTAATAATTCGGTGCGCCCAGTGCGCCCGGAATGTAAAAGAATATATCAGGAAGCCATGTGTAATCCTAACACACCCGAACACTTATTCCAAGCCACCGACCGAGTACTTCAAGAGCGCATGGGGTATCATGTACTTGATTCCATGGATGAACAAGAATTAGCCAGGTCAGCCGTGCAATGGGCTGACAGTACTGAGAAATATGGTGATGATGTGTTAGCGCATACGTTCCTGAACTTGACACCGAGTGAACAGCGTTTAGCTGGTATGTACATGATACAGCATCTGCTCTTATTATATAAGAGCCAACATTCTGATCCAGGTCCCCTGCGCGATATACTAATAGAACTGGTCACGAACAGATGGAAAGGTCTAAGTACTGACCTGATTAAAGCAATCCTAGAACACCGCCACAAGTATAATACATTCTTATGTCCACAGATTAACGCTGCACCCGTTATGGAACGAAAGACCATGTATTACATGGATAGACAGAATCCGTTGCGAGAAGTGCACCCCGTACAGAACGCAGACCACACGCTTAGACGTGTGTTTGTATATACACCTGTAACTAAAATGGAATTATTGGAAATGAAGAAATTAGTACCCAGTCACGATAAAGACCCTGCAGGTTTTCACCGCGAAATAAAAGACATGTTATTAATGGGCGATTACACTTATCCCGACCTCATGAAAATTCTGAAAGTATTACTGCCTCCAGGCATATATGAAAAACTCAAAGAAAAAGAGTGGGAGGTGGGTGATGCAAAGATTGATTGGGCTGCATTACAAGATGAAGAAAATACCCGAGTGCCAGGCCTAGGGCTTGGAGATAAAGTTAAACTGTTACCAGGTTTATTAGTGCAAGTGTTGCCACGTTTATTGAGTACGAAAAAGGAAGATTGGGGAGCAATTTCAGCATGTAAACAGAAACCTGATGAAGACACTAGTGATTTTTATACACGATTTGAGAAATGTTTTGGTATTAACAGTGGCCTGAAAGCAAGTAGCGAATCATATCCACATCTTTTTGTAACGAAATTAGTAGAGAATTCCTTACCCCAGGTCAAGAACAGAGTCCTGAAAGTAGAAAGTACTTGGCAAGCTAACACCCCTTCGCAAATGTTACAAATGTTACAGTATCACCAGAATAGACTTAGAGAAGAACAAGAACATGAACAGAGACGTATGAAAGATACGAAAATGAAAATGTTAGTCGCTCAGTCAGTTCCTGCTGATGGTCAGAAAAAGGGTGCGAACCAATCTAGTAATTCGCCAGCTCCCGTAAAGGGTATATGTAATTATTGCAAGCAGCCAGGTCATTATATAAATGAATGTGCCGTTCTGAAACATAATATTGCCACGGGCAAAACAAAAGAGAGACCGTGTCCTCCTAGACAAGATCAGACTTCACAACAAGTATCCCAGAACACACAGCAGAACGCACCCATGCCAGCTCCTTCACAGACAGTAGCGATACCTCAGCAACAGCCCATTCCTGCTACACAAACCACGACACAGCAAATGTATCAGTATGCACAGAACGATTACCCTGATTACCAACGATACACATGAGACAGCCTAGAGAGTGAATTCCGCTTGCCTCTTATTGAAGTTCCTGTAGATCAGAATGGTCCTTACGTACATAGTCAAGTTTTAGGGAAAGACAGAAAGTTTCTCATTGATACAGGGGCAAGCAGAACCACGATAAGTCACGATGAAGTACCAGGGGCACCCCTCTCAGGCTCACAGAACGTGTCCCTCGGATTTTCAGGAAAACCCATTATTAACGAAGTATCACAACCCCTCCCTCTTGCAATAGGTCCTCTGACACGGACTACAGATTTATTGCTTACGAAATCATGTCCGGAAAATCTATTAGGCATAAAAACACTGAAAGCTCTAGGAGCTATTATTTGTTGTTCTCCCGAGGGAGTACGATTATTTTTGCGAGATTTCAAAGGCCACTATGTATTGAGAGATATGGATCCCCGACTACAGAACGTCCCTGCCCACCTGTGGGCGCAGGGCCCCACTGATGTAGGTTGCATGCACATTACCCCGTATCGAGTCACACTTAAAGCAGGAGTGGTATTACCACGAATTCGGCAATACAAGTTACCCCCAGATGCTGTAGTGGCTTTACTGGGAATCATTGACGAGCTAATCGCACAAGGAGTGGTTGTGGAAACCGACTCTAATGTGTGTAATTCTCCTATTATTCCTGTTCTCAAACGTACTGACCCGAATACTCCACCTGTTTATAGATTGGTTATTGATTTGCGCGAATTGAACAAATGCATTGTACCGCAGTACCCTGTGGTCCCAGATATCTCTTCATTACTGACAGCTATTGATTCCGAAGCAGCGTTCTTTACTGTAATCGATCTCAAGAATGCTTTCTTCAGTGTCCCCATTGATCCGGAGAGCCAATATTTGTTCGGATTCAGTTTAAATGGACGATCTTTTAAATTTGCCCGTGCACCTCAAGGATTCACAGAAAGCCCCAGTATCTATAGCCAAGCATTGAAAAAACAACTAGACAGTATCCACATGCCAGTTCACACTGCTCTGCTTCAGTATGTCGATGATCTGCTGATCACCGCTCGAAACGAATCCGAATGCGAAAATGCATCTCTGATTGTTTTGAACTTCCTGGCTGACAAGGGACACAAGGTGTCTCCTTCGAAGCTGCAATTCTGTGTTCAGCAAGTTGTGTACCTGGGTCACTTGCTGTCCAAAGTGGGGAGACAGCTCACACCTGACCGCATTCAGTTAATCGCAAACATGTCACCACCCAGAAACCAAAAGGAGGTACGGGCCTTCATAGGCCTCACCTCATACTGTAGACAATGGATTCCCCAATATGCATTTCTAGCAAAGCCACTCATTCAATTAACAACACAGGAGGCAGCGACTTCGTCTGTCCTCCCTTGGACTCAGGAACATACACAAGCTTTTGAGGACTTAAAGAAAGCATTATGTCAAGCACCTGTTTTAGCAACACCATGTTACAGTAAGCCTTTTACACTTTTCGTCACAGAACGTGAAGGTACTGCATTGTCAGTCCTCACTCAGGAACAAGCAGGTTCACACAAGCCGTGTGCTTATTTTTCCAGTACATTAGACCCAGTAGCACAAGCCCTTCCAGCATGTTTGAAATCTGTTGCAGCGACAGCTCTAGCAATTAGACAGAGTGATTCTATTGTGTTAGGACATCCATTGACAGTACAGGTTCCACATTCTGTAGAAGTCCTTTTGAATCGAACTCAGACCCAACACCTGACCATAGCAAGATTGACAGGTTATGAATTGACATTGTTTCAGCCACACATCGAAATCAGACGCTGCAGCACATTGAATCCTGCCACGTTATTGCCAGTAAATGGAGTAGATCCATTGGCACATGATTGTATCGAAGTTATCACTATCACAACAAAACCCAGACAAGACTTGACAGATGTTCCGTTACCAGATCCGGACCTGACACTTTATGTGGATGGTTCATGTATGAGAACAAAGACAGGTGAATTAGTGGCAGCCTACGCCGTCACGACAGACACGGAAGTCATTGAAACAAATTGTATCGACACTTTGTCAGCTCAAGCCGCAGAGCTAATTGCTCTAACACAAGCATGTACACAAGCTAAGAATAAGAGAGTCAACATATATACTGATTCACGTTATGCATTCGGAGTCGTTCACGACTTTGGAGTCCTCTGGCGAGAGAGAGGTTACTTAACTTCTCACGGTGCCAACATCCAACATGGTCCCCTTATTCAAGCTCTGTTAGACGCAATACATCTACCTACTGCAATCTCTATCATGAAATGCAAAGCACACACTAAGGTTACTGATGTCATTTCCCAGGGTAACGACCTGGCAGACCGAACGGCAAAGCAAACTGCTCAAAATCGAACTCATGTAACTGATCAGACACAAATAGAGGTACCAGCGCACTGCATGACAGTTAGGGATCCCGCACATGATGTTATCGACATACAGTCACATGCAACACCAGATGAAATTAAGGAATGGACTAAACTAGGAGGGGTCCAGACAGACCAGGGATGGATGACGAAGGGAAAATCTACATGGTTTCTCCCCGATTCTATGGTACAAGTCATCATTAATACAATACATAGTCCTGCACACCTTGGTGAGAAAGCAATGCTAGACAGTATTCAACACATATGGTCCAATAAAAGAAAGTGCGTACTTGCATGATTTGTGGTCAGTTCAATCCAGGTAAAAGTATCCCCGTAGAGCAAGGTGGATTTCAGCCTCCCGACCACCCTTTTGAAGTCCTCCAGATGGATTATATCCAGATGGAACGGTGTCGAGGATTCAAGTATGTTCTTGTAGTCGTGTGTGCTCTTTCCCGATGGATAGAGGCATACCCAGTTCCCGATTACACTGCTCCGACCACTGCCAAGCAGTTGGTTCGTGAATACTTCCCGCGGTATGGTTTGCCCCGTATTGTGTACTCAGATAATGGTCAGCCATTCTCATCCGAACTAGTGAAACACATTACACTTCTGTTAGGTTACCAGTGGAAGTTCCATTGTGTCCGGCATCCCGAGGCAGCAGGTCTCGTGGAGCGCCATAATCAGACACTGAAAATCCGACTTTCCAAGATCTGTAGAGATAAAGGTATAGACTGGATAGTTGCCTTGCCGGTCGCCCTCTTCTATATGAGGATGGTGGCCCATTCTCGTTCTGGACTATCCCCGTATGAAGTGGTCTTCGGTAGGCCACCGAATATGTGGGGGACGCCCATTCCACGTAAAATAACCGATGTTGATTGTCTTATGCTGACAGATTACCTTGCCTCCTTGATGTCTGCACTACAATCTTGTCGTTCACAGGTAGCTGCAGCCTTTCCCGACAACACCGAAACGAAGCCTCATGAGGTGGTTCCTGGCGATTTCGTATACGTGAGGAATTTTGATCGGAAGAGTCCGCTGGAGCCCCGCTGGCAATCGCCGAAGTTGGTTTTGCTGACAACGAGGACAGCTGTTAAGATAGAGGGCAGGAAGGGATGGCTGCATTCCAGCCATATTAAAAAATATTTTGGACTTCCTTCGGACTTGGACACTAAGCCCTGCCCTCCTCCACAAACTGACACAAAACTCCCTTTGGTTGAGAAAACTGCTTCAGAACTTTACAGACAAAAGTTACGATCTAGCAAGTCAGACAGTTTAATTGTTTAAGTCCTCCCCTAGGTGAATCGGTTAAATTAGTTTCTGACATGTATCCCCTAGATCAAGATAGAGAGATAGATAGACAAAGACAACATAAGAAAAAGGCGTATTGCAAATCACTTCGTAGTCGCTGTATAGTGACATTACTTGTTATGTTTTTCCTATGCTTACTGATTATCATTGCTGGTATTCTTCTGCATATATACTACCCTATATTCAAGCGTTCTGCTTATAATATTACTACTGAACATTCTTTTAGTGAATTACCGCCTCACGAGTTATCATATAGACTTGCGCTGCGCAACAACACTTTCATTAATATGTTACATCACTCCCATCAGACTACCAATGCTACAAATTGTTGGATATGTGGTCGACTCCCTCCTTACCAAGAGAACAAGGGTGTTCTGCCCCTTTTCCCGTACCCGTTCACTCACAATGGCACATGTGCCGCATGGTTTAAAATGCTCAATTCCCTAGTATCTACTGCCGCTATTTATGAAGGTAACTGGGTTTGGGGAAACCTGAACTTAGTCCTGCTTAAGGTATGTTACCCTGACAGGGAGGGACTCCCCGTTGACACTGGAACTGATCTAGAAAATGAAGTATATGGGTTAGGAAATTATACAGTCACTTTCATGATTTTATCTGTCGAATCCGAAGCTGCTCCTGTTCTACCTGCTATGGCAGTATTGCCTGTTACTGGTGAACTATGTGTTCGCAAGAATGGTTCTGTACATGTAGGTCATAGTAAATGTACCACTGTAGTTGAATTCACTGATCATGGTAGATCCACGTTTAGGGCTATACGTCATTCCTATTTTGTTTGTGGTCATACTGCATATGTCCGTTTACCTTTAGACTGGGATGGCACCTGTTATATTGCATTCCTTCTGCCACCTGTTTTCCTAGCCCCTCCTGATTATCATAGAAACTCCAACCTGATTAAGCATCAATATCAACGAGATCTCCCACTTGTTGACTATAAGGAAACTACATGGGAACAATATACAGATTTCAATAAAGGTTTCTTCCCCTATCTAGGCACTGTTTCAAATAGTAAACTAATCCGTAGATTAACCAGAACCCTCGAAGCAGTGGTACTTGAGACCACTTCAGCCCTAGGTAACTTAACGGAGGAGCAGTCCGCCATGCGGGTTGTTGTTCTTCAAAATCGTCTTGTTATTGACGTCATCTTGGCAGATAGGGGTGGAGCTTGTAAGGTCATCGGGTCAAGCTGCTGTGTTTTCATTCCACAGAATGCGCCATCCGTGTACAAAGCTATTACACGTCTCCATAAGATTGCAAGTTTAATTCACCAGACTCCAGGCACCTGGACTTGGTCCGGTTGGTTCTGGACACCGTTGTCAGCCTGGGGGTGGAAGATCCTATCCCTCCTAGGTATTGGTTTTCTTATAGTATTCAGTTGTTGCCTGTGTATCCAATGTGGACCGGCAATTTGCGGCCTGTGTGCCACTTCATGTGTTCCAAGTTCAAGTACCCATTCAAAGCGCTTAAAGAAAGAAGAGCAAATGATGTTAAGTGAACAAGTCGATCAATTAATGAGAATCGATGTATCATGAAGGGTCCGTGGGGAACAAGGAGGGAATGAGGAAATATAATTTTTGATCGAGTAGTGTTCCCCAGCGAGTACCCCACCGTCTCCATGTACTAGCTTGCAGTACATGTTATTTCCCTCCTGTGCCAGCTACGAAGACGCAAATACATTTGCGTCCATCTCTAACTCGTCCTCTTTCAGATCCGCCATGAACGGATTGAATATTCAGTTCCTATATATGCTGTGCCAACGTCTTTTTGTGGTACACTTTACACGTTTTCCAGCTCTGGCGAGGTAGGCCCAGAATATGCCATTGAGCCTTTTTCGAGTTCTCTCCTGTTTCCTGACTCCGAGGGCCTCAGCCCAGGCTACCTCTGTACCAGTGGCCCCCACCTTTTTCCTTGCGCGGCTCCGGCGCATAGCCTAACCTCTGCCTGCCAAGACCGTCTTCAACCTTCGAATTATCTGCCCCACTCCTCGAAAACACATTCCTGTCTCGTAGCTCAAGTAAACATCCTCCCAGCTGCAGGAGCAGAGGGCCCGGTTCTTCTGTCTCCGTGCAAGTAATTCATAGACTCC